>NC_083604.1:10830811-12080811 GCF_029168945.1 Cannabis sativa
TCCCAACTTATAATTCAACATTGTCCCCAATGGTGAGAATAATAAAATAGCACAATGAAAACACTCACTCAATTACCATTCAACCAAAATTACACTTCTAACATCACCTTCATGACACAACAAACAAATATCTTATAATAATAAGGTGCTCAAAAGGTATATGTTGGAAAAATTTATATTTGGCTAGGCTTACATGTGGTAAAACCAAATAAAGGGATAAATTATGCTCAAAGAGGGTGACCAGAGATAAAATAATATCATGGTTGGCTCAAAAAGCTCAAACGGTCCACAAATAGCCTAAATCATGTCCTTGGTTTAGTGTCGTCTAGGATTTCACCTCAAGAGAGAATCAAATAAATTCAAAGACTTGTGAGATCACAAAATTATACATTTACACAAATTTTCATCAAATCACACACAATTAAATGATCAAGGCATTCGTGCTCAAAATTAGACATATCTCAATCAAAATGAAACTAGCACAAGAATTAGTCACAAGTTCAAGCAATATTTACATTTTTCAACAAGCCATGCACACTATCAATCATGAATAAGAATATGGGAAATCACCAAACCAAAGCACATATGCCTCAATTTTTTTTCAAACAAGCAAAATAAAATAAGAAAAAAAAATATTTAGTTTCCCAAAATATGTTTAAGCACAAAATTCTCAAATATGTGTAAGCAAGTTTAAAAATAAATAAAGAACAGTTAAAGAAGAACTCCCCTAGTCAATGATGTGCAAACTTGCTAGTGTCAACCTCCATAAGTGCGTCCAATTCCATTTGACTTTATGCTTGCACTTACAAGAGAGAAAAAGAAAAGAAAGAGAGAAAAAAAAAACTACAATGCAATTGTCAAAACCATTTAGCATTGCATATTTATTGAATTTAAAACAAAATAAAGACAAAGTTTAGAATGCTTGGGTTGCCTCCCAAGAAGCACTTGATTTAAAGTCGTTGGCTTGACTTTTTGAGAAGCACTCGTCAAAGAGCGGCTTCCGCCCATGGAGAGTAGCAAATGCCCTCACAAATGGGTCTTTGTCGTGGACGCCCTCAAGCTTGGCGAGATATAGAATTGAATAGCCCAAATGCTCAACTTGACTTGATTTCGATAAATGCACATTGTGGATGCCAAGGTACCTGGCCAAAAAGGATCTTTATATGTGTAGGTTTCCATGACTAATGACTCACTACGTTGAGGAATGGAAACTTTTTGTTGCTGAATTTTGTCAAAATCTGGGTGATTTTGCTGTGACAATGCTATAGCATTATGAGCAGCAATAAATGTTGACAAACTTGAAATGCTTGCTTCCTCATCCTTTTCTTCACTACTTTGGATTGAAGTGGGCACTTGTAATTGCTCAAAAAATTTTCCAAGTATCTCCAACTCATATCCACTCCTCAAAATGACATTTTCACTTTCTTCCTCCCTTGAATTTTCCATATCAATACCCAAAGTTTCATGGGGTTTATCACGCAACTCATTGACCAAAAGCTCAAATTGGTTCTCTAATTTCCTCAAGGATGAAGCTTGGCTTTGAATTAAGGCATCATTTTTTGCCATGAACTCCATCGTCAATACCTCAAATGAGCTTGGTTGAGTCATTTGATGAGGATCTTCTTCTATGTTGAACTTTTGTAAAGCTTCCAAAATCTCATCATTTGGTCCTTGAGTGTAAGTGTCAAAATTTGGCTCCAAATTATTGTAGTCGTCCTCCCAAATATGGTTATTATATGACAATTACAACACCAATTGTTGTACTCCGCCATGTCTTCCAACATCTAATAGGCTTCATCGATTGATAGTTGGTAGAAATTGGTGGTACCATCTCCTCTTTCTACCCATTCTCATGTGCTTGGATTCAACCCATTGAGGAAGACCTCTAATTGACACTCTTTGGACAGCCCGTGATATGGAAACCTCATTAGAAATTCCTTGTATCTCCACCATGCTTCATACAAGGGCTCCAAGTTGTGTTGAACAAAATTCATAAGGACTTGTCATGCGACATCTCAAGTACCTTGCAAGTGAAACCAAAACAAGACAAACAAAGCTTAAAATAGAACCAAAAAAATTAACTAAAACTAAACAAATGAAACAAAAAACCAAATTGATAGTAATTAAGTTCCACAAACAAAATTTCACTAAATCAATCCCTGACAACGGCGCCAAAAACTTGTTGTAAAAATTGTATACGCAAGTGTACGTAATCGTAACAAGTAATAAAGTGATAAATCGAGTATTGTCTCCACAGGGATTGAAAATTGGAAATTATTTTACAAAACTAATTACACACAAATTTGTTTCAACAAAAATAAAATAAAATGTTGAGAATATATAAAAATTAACAAACACAAACTATGAGAAAAAACAAGCTAGAACTATTAAATTGGCCTAAAAATGCAAAGTTGATAAAATGGTGCAAATGAGTATTATTGTAAATTGATGATGTCAAATAGAAATTTAAAATGTCATAATCCTTTTTCCAAAGTGTTTATGGTTTGATTCTCTAATTAATTAACATATTCCTATGCCCAATTAATTTTAAGAATACCAATTTAAGCACAAATTCTTCAAGTCATACAAGATAAACAACATATTCTTATACCATTTACGAACCACATTTTTCTAAAGTGATATTCATGCATCATCCAAGCCATTCCACTAACCCTATTTTTTCCAAAATCAAGATTAGCTAGTACTTACTAATGGTGATCAAGCAAAAGTAAGCAATTTGCACAATAAACACTCTTGAATGAACAAAATCAAAATACTAAACATAACAACAAAATACCAAATCACAATCTTTAGCCAACAAAATAATTCTAGCAAAAAGGAAATTAACTCATAATAAATTGTACAAAAATTACAAAGTTTAAAATAAGAGAAAGATGAAAACAAAAACCTATATTGGAGTTGTCACAATACTCCAAGCTTTCTTTGCCAAAATCCTCTTCTTCTTCCTCTTAATCTTTGCCAATCTTAAAATAAAAATGCTAAATTAAAACCCCAAATAAAACTCTCTCTCTCTTTTTTCTTTTTTTTTTTCTCTTCTTCATTTTTCTCTTTTATTGTTGTTGGAGTCCCTGGAGTAGTACACTGATGCCTGCTCTTCTTTCTTCAATCATGCACGCCTCTTTTTGATGAGACATCAATGTATATATATATTTCTTATCCATCTCCTCTCTAAAATTTCAAATCCCAAGCCCATAACCTCATACCCATTCTTGTTTTATTTTATCTCATTGTATGATGAGATTTCATTCTCAAAGAACATTCAATTTTGGGCTTCCTTGAGTCCATGTCCATTTCAATGATAGTTGTTTCATATTTTGACACATACCACAAATCTATCATTTTCATTTAAATTTCTACAAAATCACACATAATTGAATTAATTAATTAAGAGAAACTAAATAAAATTAGTAAAATATTATAAAATTTTACTAAAACTAATCTATAAATACTAGATCTAATATTTATGCAAAATTAAGTAAAATTAAATAAAAGTCACTAAAATAAACTAAAAATACTTGAGAACAAAACTAATTTAATGCCCAAAAAGATATAAATAACTCTGTTTTTATAGAGTTATCATTACACAATCATAATAATAAAGTAAATGAACACATGATTTACAGAGGTTTGCCCCCCTTAATTAGTGGGTGATGACATACTTCCCTTTTAGTTGTATTGATACCGGGAGATAATACTACTTAGATCACTATAGAGATGGGATTTGAAGTAGCTCTCTATAGGTTACAATGTAGGAATCTGTTTGAAAATCTCAAGTATATTGAGAAGAGCAGTGGGCGTGTGAGAGTGAGAGAGATGAGTTATTAGACTTAGAGCTAGGGTTTTTGACTTGCACTTTATGACTTTGAGCTTAGGGTTTTAGTGTTTGATTAAGGCTCTTTACATAGTAGAGCTTTAACCCTACAAATCCCTTAGAAATAGGTAAAATAAGTTTTTATTTACATATTAAATTAGTAAAATAAAAATGACTAAAATGCCATTTAAAAGTAAATATTTTCCCTCTATTTTCGTGGGCCATTAAGGCCCAATTCGTGGTCTGGTTTACTGTTTACTTGTGATACTGTGCACCAAAATCCTGTCAAACCAATGTCTGGACGACCATGAACTTACAGGATGCATGCTGGTTGGCCCTATGATGTCTAGAAGGTGTACGGCCTATGCTGGGCATAGGGCCGGCTAGGGGTGGCCGACCAACCCCCTTGAGGTGGCTGGTTCGTCATTCATCGTCTTGCTTGAGTCCTAAGACTCCTCGTTGTCTAAAATGCTTAGTAGATAACTTGGCCTTCTTGTTGGGAAGTTGTACTACCACGTGGCACTGATGTTGGCCACGTAGACATGACATGTTAGATAGGCCAAAATTGGGATAACATTCGCCCCCAAGTCCCTATGTAGACGTCTCTATAGATAGGGACTTTCTACCTTAGCCAGGAGATATGTAGCCTTAACAGGATAAATCTTTCAACATATATTGCCTTTGAAATAACTACTCTTGACTGTTTGATCTCACTTGTTGCAGTAAGTTAAGTACATTGCTCCTTAGTTGAACACTTGCATGATAAGTACAAAGGTGGTCCCACAGAAGCTATATAAGCTTATGGAGGGAAACCTCTCTTCACTTTCTACTTTTCATTCTCTCTCACTAGAAAAATCAACTTTTAACTGTTCCTCCTACTCTCTAGAGGCCAAAGCCCCATATTGCTTCAACTCCTGGGATTTTTGCGTCATTTTCACAATCCAAGCTTCCCACTCTCTTCACCAAAGGTTTCTTATAGTGGGTAAGCTTTCTATTCCTGCTATTTACTTAATTTAGTTGATTTTGCCATGGTTGCATGAAGATTTTCTTTTCTTTGAATGTTCTTTTATTCCCACATTAGATTGTAATCTTTTTAGTATTTTGATCTGCATGATAGTCTTCAGATGTATAATGTGTGATTTCTTGATGAAATAGATCTAATTTGACCTTCGTTGTTATTCTTGGCTCCTTGAGTCACGAAGAACACGAAGAACGTGTTTGAGTTCTTGAAAAATACACGTTTAGATCTTACATGGACCCTAGCTGTCCATAGAGGTCTTGTTCAAGACCTGGCTAGAATTGGGTCTTCATCATGGGGTCTAGTCGGCCATAGGGGGTACCCCAAAAGCTGGCCGGCCCATGCCTAGGGATAAAGGCCCTGGCCGGCCCTTGGCTGGGTCATTTGACCTAGCTGGCCTTCTCTTAGCTTGGGAACCCTGGCTGGCCCAGGCCAAAGTTCTAAGCAGGTAGCCAATTTTTTATCCTCTTTTGACCTCGGGGAAGGGTTCGTGATGGCCTTGTAGGCATGTACAACTGTAATCTTTTATGCCGTTCCCTTGGGAACTCTATATAAGACTTCTTAGTAAGTCCATTACAATCAAGTGCACAACTTATGACTCAACATTTATCTAAGTAGATACACTTAAGACAGTACGTCGTTGATTACAAACCTTGTACAATGTTATTTATCTAGCAAGTACCCTTAGGTACGATTGGCCAGAACTTTTTTTGTATCTTGTAGCTTTGTTGGGTTGCTCATCTTCCCTTGTCTCTTCTATGCAGGTGATTTTTAGTGATGGTCTGGGGAGGTAACAACTGCTGTGTCGTAGGTCTAGTCAGTCTTACTTTTGAGAGATAGCATATAGTCTGTCCCTTTTCCACCTTCTATGCAATCTCTAGACTGTTAGTAATATACTATGGCCAGAACTAAGTGGTCATGTCGTAGCGCACCACCATATGATCCTCATGTTACCAGGATGGCAATGATGGGCAAAGTTGGTATAGTAGACGAGGTTGCATAACCCCTTGATGATAGAGATCCAAATTTAGGACAGGTAGAGGTGCCTATAGTTGACAAGGATGATGAGAGTCCGAACATTGAGTCCGAGGTGGAGGAAGTTGCGCCTGTTAGGAGGGCGACATACAGGACCTGTGCTATCTCCTCCAACTGCCCTTTGGGATCATATGATAATGAGAGGCAGTCATTAAACAGGCTTGGTCAGCCCTCAGTGATAGGTGTGGATCATGTCTTGGTACAGTCTTTAGAGCCCCAAGTTATTGATGCTGGGTCACTGAGAGACTGGTGGGTCTCTCCTCCATCTGTTATCCCCGCCGATGCTTTTGATAGGATACTGGCAAGTGGACTAGTGAAAGGCATCCACTGTGAGGTGCCCTCGAGGGATCAAAGAGCACAACATATGTAATATCCCAGAAAATATTATAGTATTTAATTGGCCATATTTTATTAAATATGCAATTATTCTAATAATGAAGTAAGATTATGATCCTACTTAGGTTAATTAATGTGAATTTAATGAATGATTAAATTAAGCGTAATTTATTAATTACAAAAATTTTATTGGATTATGTGGGTATCGTGGATACTATCTTTGAAATAAAATATTTTTGGGCCCGGCGATCGTGAAAACTTGGTGGAATGGTTAGAAATGTCACAATAATAAAATATGGATCGGAATGGAGGTTATACCGGACTAGGTTAGAGTGTTAGGTTGCCGGTTTGGCATATGAGAATTACTAAAATGCCCCTAGGTTTGATTTTTAAATGTAAGGGTTATGGGGGCAGAACGGTCATTTTAAGGGTAGGATTTTTAGTTTTGTTTTTAGTGCTTTTGGATGAATGAATATTAGATAATTTAAGTATGTTTATATTTAATTTTTAGAAAGAAAGATTTATTAAGAATAACCTAGAGAAAGACTAAGTCAACATCACTCACCTTCACCTTTCTTCCCTCTTGTTCGAACCCTAGAAAACAGCCACTAGCAAGGATTTTTCACCAGCTTCTCCCTCAAGTATTTGGAAGATTTGGCTAAGCTTTGGAGTTGTCTAATTGTTGGGGTAAGTTTTCACACTTTATTATTGAGTTTTCTTAAGTTATAAGTGTAATTTTATGTTAGATTTTTATGAATTCGGGTCTGTGGTGTACATGGAGTTTAAAGCTTGATTCTAGGTCTGAATTAGGTTTGTTTAAGTGTGATTGAATGATTTTTTGTTGGGTTGTTAAGCATGAATTAGGTAAGTTGAGTTTAAGAACTCAAAGTTCACTCAAGTATGGTAATTTTATTATTTTAATGTATTTCTGAGTTTTGGATATTTGGATATATTGTTTTTATGGTATGAGACTGTTCTGGAAGGTTTCATTAGGATTGGAGGAGATTTGGTTCAGTTTTGGAGCAAAAACCAAGGTTTCCCGTTTCTGCAGTAGGGGAAACAGGCGAACCGGTTTCACAAGCACAGTGAAACCAGTTAACCGGTTTTGTCAGTAGGGGAAAACCTAGTTTTAGGCTTCAAAATCGATTTTGTTTGGGTTGTTTCCCAGAACTTAGATTAGGGCATTTTAATGATGTTTGAGTTATTTTGAACCAGTGGAGAGTTAGAGTTTCTCCGGTTATGGAGCTAGGGTTTGTTTGGAATATGGATACGTTGTTTAATGGATTTTGTTGTCGTGACATAAGACCCAGGATCGTCGAGCTTTATTCCACTCAGGTCGGCGCGCATGCCTAATTTCTTAACTGAGGTAAGAAAAGTATTAAGCACAGTTTATGATTAACGATATGATTGTTATAGTCTCGATTATGATCGAGATCCCAATATGTGTTTATTGTGTCTCGATCTTGATCGAGATTAATGATATTTATTTGTTATGACTCGACTATGATCGAGGGGATGATTATTATCGTTTGTGACTCGACTATGATCGAGGGGATGATTATTATCGTTTGTGACTCGATTATAATCGAGGTAATGATGAGAAATGATTATTGTCATTTGTGACTCGATTATGATCGAGGGAAAGGCACGATTATTACTGTTATTGTGAATTAATAAAGATACGGTCACTAGCGTTATGAGTAATTACTCCTGAAACTGCGGATAGGTTTCTTACTTATCGTTCGCTGTATCAGGCAACGATAGTGACATACGTAGCTCGTGGTTAACGAGTGGTAAGGGTACTTTATGAAGTACTGGGATTGTGTGATTACAATCTTGTGAAATTAATTAAGCATATTATTATGTGATGAGTTGTAATCGAATACATTTTGTTATAATGTGACTAAATGAAGTTTATACTACTTATGAAATTTGTCACTTTTCTTGCAGAGTCTCTTTGACTCAAGGTGATGTAAGAATACGTGGTTATAGGGATGTAGGGTAAGAGTGCTTTATGAAGCACTAAAATTATGTGGTTATGTACTGATTAAATATTCATTTAGTATAACGATGAAGTTGTTGACTATAAGATGTTGTGGTTTTCCTATATTGCGTAATATGTATGTGATTGTATAAATGTTAAAACTATATAGATATGCATGATGGTTATGCGTGAGTCACAAATATATATAAATATGTATATGTTATATTGAGATGTGAATATCTATGTTTACAATACTTTTGATTTAATATCTTTTCTTGCTGAGTCATTGTGACTCACAGGTGCTTCGTGGTGCAGGTAAGAAAGTTAAAGCTATGTTCTCCCAGCAATGTACACATCAGTCGTGGTGTCTTGGCTTTCAGGAAGCAGGATCGACCCCTTTTTCTATGTTTGAAAATATAACCTTACTTGTGTATTACTGGTTTTGTAATTTATTATAAAAAAATTTATAAACAGGGGATCCCCACATTATAGTAGTACTTTTGGAAGTTTTTATTCTAATTTGAAACTTTTAAGGGTTTTAATTATACACACTTTTTCTAAACTAATAGATCATGGAGAAATAAGTTTGTAAAAGCACACACGTGGCGTCCCTAAGGGTCAGGGCGTTACACCATATCTAGCAGGGGCAGTGTTACCATTATACCAATATTTGAAAGACATAGATAGAATATTGGCCACCCGCTTAGGATCAAGGCCATTGGCTGGCTAGGGTCCCAAAGAATAAATAAGTCTAGCCAGGGTCCCAAAGAATTAATAGGGCTGGCCAGGGTACCATGACCCATGCACGAACTGGCCAGGATCATCAATTTTAGGCATGAATCGGCCAACATCCTAGGGTGAAACCCTAGAACTGGCAAACCCGAATGATAAAACCCTAGGGCTGATTAGGTCTTAAACAAGACCCCCGAAGGCCAGCCTGGGTGTGTTTTGCATCAAAGTGTGTGTTTTTTCAAAACTTGAATGTGTTCTTCATGACTTAAGGAGTCAAGAATCGCAACAAAACTTTTGACCTCGAGAAGAATCCCATCATGGCCTTATGAACATGTACAACCTTTGTCTCATATGATGTTCCCTTAAAAACTTTATATGCCACATGGTGAGTCTATTATAGTCTAATTCTCAACTTACGACTCAACATTTGTCCAAGCTATAACACTTGAAACTCTACTTCGCTGATACCCAGTCTTGTATGATGAAATTATCTAGCAAGTACCCTCGAGTGACTATTGGGGAGGTGACACCTGTATCGATAAAGATTTACTTACTTTTCTCTTTGAGGACCAGTGTCCAATTGATCCCTCTAGCAAATCCCTGAGTGATCTCAAGGTTAGTGGTGGTTCTCTGGAACCCAAGGTCTAGCATCACCGTAATTTAGAGTGAATAGGCAGTGAGATTTATAACCGGTTCATCTCAAAGTTGAGCCTCAGGTGGAGGCAATTTCTTCCCAGTTCTTAGACTTACATTTGTTAGGACTGTGTGCCCAATACTTTGCCTATTGGTAGGGCAATTTCTTCACTGAAAGATTTTCTTGTCGCAGAGACCGCAGTTATTGTTGTTAGGCATTCAGGGTCCATTATGGATAGGACCAAGCAGACATGTCATAGGGCACCACCCTATGATCATCATACTATTATGCTCGCAAGTAGAGTGAGAGTAAGCATTTATGAGGAGACTACACATCCTCAGTATGATGGTGAGCCGGGGGCCGGCTAAGCTAAGACACATGTGGCCGAGTAGCCTGAGGCTGATTGAGATGAGGAGAATTCAAACAGTGCATCCAATATTGAAGAGGTCGTGCCTGTTAGAAGGAGGTAGTGCAAGACTTGTGCTGTATTCCCTAACCCCCCTTGGATTCATATGATGAGGCCAGGTAGGCTTTAAACATCCTTGGTCATCTTTGTGAGGTCGAGGTGGACCATATTCTGAAGGAGGCTACAGTGCCCCAAGTTCTTTATCTTAGAGACCACCAGAATCAGTGCATATCTCTCTATCTCCACCCAGAAGCTTGACAGATCAAGGCAAGAGGGCTGGTGTGAGATGTCCAGTGTGACATGCCTTTGACAGACCAGCAACCACATCTGGCCTTCAAATGGATGGCCAGTGCTGCCCCTGCATCCTTCCTTTAGAGATATTTCCAAATACTTCATGGTGTGTCCGACTTAGATCACCCCGAAAAGTATAAAGTACCTTTCAATGATGTTCATTCTGTAAGAAGAGTGTGGTTGGCCTCAGCCTTCCCCCTACAAGATTGGGTACTTTTTTGAGCTAAAATATGTTTCAAGGTAGAACTGGACCAGATACTTCTACTTCAGCCAGGTAGGCTATTAGTGGTAGAGCAACACCAACAGCACGACTTTGTCGAATGTGGGAGGATACGCCAGGACTTATTTCATTGCCTGGCATATCCCACAGGTCCACCATTGCTTCCAAAGGGTGCCGACCTACTCAGGCTCCATCCCCACTCTCCGAATGAGGGATAGGGATAATTATATCTTATCCCTCCCTATCGAGAGGAGGAATATATTGAGGTTAGCTTACGAGGCCAACTTTTGGAAGTATGGTCTATACCCTCCAAAGTTTGCTGTTCAGGGAGTTGAGGGCCCGTCTGGTGGCCCATATAATGTTTTAGTAGCGGAGGAGACTTGCCCAAGAGGTGGGCATACACCTGATATGGATGAGGACTTCCCTCTGTCTAGGCTTGTGAGGACCATGGAGAAAAGAGACAAGGCCCTCCGCCAATGCTTAGCTCGCAGAGGCACTATTGGTAACAATAATTTGCCAATTAGGCTTAGAGGCCAGGGTTCTACTAGAACTACTCATCCCCTGCCTACTTTTAGAGGTAAGGGCAAGGCTACTGTTAGTCATAGCAGTTCAGATGATTCCTCATTCGAGGAAGATGGTAGTTCACAGTACTAACTTTTTGATTTTTCTTGCATTTAATATTTATAACTTGTATTATAACTTTGTTGCTTTCTTTTTGCAGATATGGCTTTGAGATTGAGGAATCTTGGTAGAGAGCCTTCTGGTGGACCTTCTTCAGGTCGTCCCATGGTCAAGGTGGCCCAGACTACCAAGACTATTGATGCCATAGATTCATCACTATCTCCCCCTTCTTCAGGGCCTACTCTGGCTGGTCAGCTGAAGATCACAGATCCTCCATCGAGGGGGACTCCACCTCCACCTAGATCTTTGGGCAAGGGGACCCAAAAGTCTGGTTGTGGGGCCTGCTCAGCCACCAGATAGAGAATTGCTAAGGCTGCTCGTAGTAACATTGGCAGGACCCTGCCCATCATTGATGAAGAGCTCCAAGAGGTAGAGGATGAGATATTGGAGTGCCTGACGTCCAGCGACCTTCAAGAGTTGACTTAGACATGTTGCATATTTGATTTTTCTCAAATTGTTGCACTGATAAGGGCTGGATGGCTAGGTATGAACCATTGGGAGGCTCGCCGGCCAGGGTTACATTTCTGAGAAGCTGGCCAGCTAGAAGGGACCACTCAAGGGATAGCTGGCTAGGTCTTCTTCTAGCACTAACTCAGTTTTTCTTTTGATTTCAGGACACATTGAAGTTCATTCTTACCCACGGTAGAGCCAAGGGCTCTTCTAGTGCTCACTGAGAGAAGCTTAAGGCCAAGAAGACCAAGCTTCAGGCGGATAGGGATGCACAAACCCAGACACAAGCACTTCTGCAAAAGAGTCAGGATCTGATCAATGGTCTGGAGTGCTTGCTTGGTATCAAGAACTAAAATGTGACCAACCTTGCTGTTGAGGCCTCTAGGTTGGATATGGAGCTTGGGAATAAGGACCAAGCATTTCAACTTGCTTTTGCTGGCCAGTAAGCCACCAAGGACGAGTATGTTGCCTTATCCTGCGAGGTCATATACGAGATATGTCTGCATAACCCCAAGGTTCACCTCTCCTACATGGGATCTTCGTTTCGTGAAAGAACACTTGCTCAAGGGAGGGAGCTCTACAAGAGCAAGATGCGAATAGACCAGGTTGTTCAGATTATTGTCCAGCTTGAGGAGTCATCATCGGGCCATCTTGACAAGGTTAGGGCTAGCCAGTCTGCGGAGGAGGTGGCTGGCTAGGCTGCTGATCACATGGCCGGCCAACCTACAGAGGCTATGGTCGGCTAGCTCTTTGGCGATCCAAATCTGTAGCTCACATTTGACTCCCCATCCACCTGCACATGTGTAGACACAGTTTATTAGTATCTTACATTTATGATTTTATTTCATATTAGTTTCAGTTTCATGTTCGTGTATGGCCAGTGGCCCTTTACTTTTGAACATTACTTATTTTTGGTCTTTAGGCTTTCATGTTCTTGCTTTTGCCCTATAGGCAATATGTTTTTGAACACTACTTTTGTTTAGCCTTAAAGCCTTTTACTATGAACATATGACCAACCAGGAGGTCTTTATCCTGACTATCTTCTTATTCTTGAACATGTAAGTATCCAGATTTACTTTTTTTATATTAAGCAAAGTATGCCAACACTGACTTAGCTTTTAATTTTTGTTTATACTAAACTTTAAATTTCTCTATGCAAGTTCTTTATGCTAGATCGATGCTTTGCATGGTGCGGGTGCCCCCTAAGTGAGCATACAGACTTACAATCTCTTTGTCGCTTGCAATTCACCAAGTTTCATAGACCTTGCCTGGAAATTTTCTTGGAGGGCTACCAGGTGTACGCATGTGGAATTGGAAAGAGAATAACTTCACTAAGTTATGTTGTTAGCAAGTGGTTTAGACCCAATATTTTTTTAACTAAGTTTTTATTCATCAGTTGATCATTAAAATGTGTTGTTTCTGTGCAACTTACATTAATCGATTCTACAAGCTTACAAAATAAAAAGTCTGCTTCTTGAAGTCAAGTGGCTACCCCTGCTCGACATGGCAGGTAGAGGCCATCGCTGAAGAGCGATGGGTACTTAGTTCTTTCTAAATAACTCTTATTAATGAGTTAATAGAACTAGTACTGAAGAGTAGCATCCATACAAGCTGGTCACTGGTAGTAGTTTTGGAGGTGCTCCCCATTCCAATATCTTAGTAGGAGAACCAACTCCATGTTCTCGTTGTACCTGCCAAACTTGTAGGCTCCCTTACTTGTTATATCTATAACTTGGTAGGGGCATTCCCAATTAGGTTTGAACACTCCTACTATGAGATCTTTGGTGTTTAGGAACACTCTTCGGAGCACTAGGTCTTCTCTGAAGAATTTACTTTCCTTGACTTGTTTTTTGAAGTTCCTTGCAACCTTTTACTAGTAGGTTATCCTCCTAGGAGACGCTGGCACCAGATCCACGGGCAACATCGCTTCATAGCCATATGTTGAAGCGAATGGATTTTTCCCTGTGGCATCTTCTTGATGGACTTGTGCGACCAGAGTACCTCTAGGAGAAATTCTCGCCAATTTCCTTTTGCCCTTTCAAGACACTTTTTCAAAGTGTCACTAAGGGTCTTGCTCGCAGCTTCTACCTGCCCATTCATTTAAGGATGAGCAACGGTAGAGATGTTTTTGATGATGTTGTGTCTATTGCAGAAATCAGTGAACATGTCACTGTCAAACTACTTCCCATTGTTTGACACAATATTCTGTGGTAGTCCAAACCGACATATGATGTTCTTGACAACAAAGTCGATGACTTTTTTTTGGAAGTTATTATTGCAAGGGGTTCAGCTTTTACCCACTTAGTAAAGTAGCCTGCAACGACTACGGCATACTGCACCCCTCCTTTTCCCTTTAGGATTTGACCAATCAAGTCTATTCTCCATACGGAAAAGGGCCAAGGAGACTACATGATCATGAGCTCGTTGGGTGGAGCTCTCATGATTTTGAGAATATTTGGCACTTGTCACATCTTTTAACACAGACCATTGAATCCTCGATCATGGTTGGTCAAAACTACCCTTGTTAGAGTATCTTTTTAGATAGGCTTTGCCTCCCGACATCAATGCCACAGAAACCTTAATGCAATTCTATTAACAAGCGCTCGACTTCTGTCTCAGTGACACAGTTTTGGAGCAACATTGAAAAGCCTCATTTGTGCATTACTCCATCTAGGATTAGATACCTAGCAGCTTTTCTTCTCATCTTTTTTGCCTCGTTTTTATTTTCAGGAAGGCTCCATTTTAGAGGTAAGCTGCAATAGGTGTCATCTAGGTTGGACTGTCATCCAACATGTTAACTTCTTCAGGGATGGCAATGCTATGTTCTTTTAAAAACTATATTGGCACTAGGTTTGCCTTATCGACAATGGTGTTGCTTGCCAGACGTGAAAGTGCATCAGCTGTCGCCTTCTCTTTTTTGGGGATCTACCTTATTGTAAAGCTTGTGAGCTGACTTAGCTAGTCTTAGATCTTGCTCAAATAGGCTATCAATCTTTCACTTCGAGCTGTGTATTCACCCAGGACTTGATTTACGACTAGCTGAGAGTCGCTATATATGTCCAGGTGGTCAGCCCATACTTCGTCCAGCCTTGTAATACCCTAGAATTATGAAATGGATTAGCAAAACCCTAATTGGATAATTATGTATTATTGAGGAATTATATTATTATATAATTTAATATATGTGAATTTATGTGATTTATGATGTGTTAAGACCCCGTTGGAGAGCCAGGGGTATTTTAGTAATTTTAACCCGAGAAGGGTAGAACAGTGAAATTAATTTATTAACGTGCTTATGGGACTATATTATTATATAGTATGCATGTGTTGTCTTTTTCAGGTGTGTTCTGACTGGTTGACGCGGTATAGTCACAACCGGGTATTTCGGGCCGAACTGGGTTCGGATCCGAAATGCAATTGGGATTGAATTATTGGCATTTTAATTATTAGTGAGAAATCTGAAAATTAATTGGACTTATTTATGTGTGAAGTGCTTAAATGCCCTTAATTGTGTATGTATATGTTATATGGCACAATGGGCATTTTGCTAATTTGGTTTGGGATTTATCTTGTTATAAAATGAAATTATTGAGGAAAAGAGATTTGATTTTCTGCATTTTACCTTCAGCCCAAACCGACTTCCCCCTCTCTTCTCTCTAAACCATTTTTGCTCTTGATTTTCTTGGTTGAGGTTGGCTTGATTTCAAGCTTGGTGTTGGAAGCTTTTGAGCTAGTAGTTGGAAAGTATTGAGGTAGTTCTTTCACTGATTTTAATTGAAATTATTGCTGAATTTTATTGTTTCAAGAGCATGAAATGAGTTGATAATGATCTTAGGTTGCATGTTAGTAATCTCTTGTTGAGATCAGCATGTTTTTACTTGAATCTTTTGATTTTGTGTTTGAGTGAACTATTGGATGAATTTTAGGGTATTTCTTATACTTGAATTCAGGTTTTATTTTGGTGTTGTTGCTGGAAAATATAAGGTTGGATAGATTTGAAGTTCTTGTTATTAAGCTTGAGATTTGATGGTGTTAGCTCTTGAGAGAAGCTTGTTTATGCTTGTTGTCTTGACTGAAATTATGAGATTAATATTGGATTTGATGCATGAAATATGTATTTTCAACTCTCTATATGATTATTAAAAACCTATATGATGGTTTGGGAGTTTTGGTTAAGAATTGGGTTGTTTGGATGTGATTTAAGGGCTGAAATTCGTAGTTTATTGCTGGTTTTTCTGGGTTTTGAACCAAGGTGTCGCGACATGGCTTTTGTATGTCACGACCCGCCCTTTTCTTTCTAGGCAGATCCTCATGCAAACTTCAAATAGCCATAACTTTATGATCCGGACTCCGATTTGGGAGTTCTATATACAATTGGAAAGCTCGTTTTGAGCTCTATGTGAATATTTATATTTTGAATGCCAAGTATATATTTTGTAAATGTAGAATTAGGGATTAACCCTACATGTGTGAATCTCGGAATTTGTGACTAGGATTACCGACACTTGGTCAAGAGCACCTGGGGATTTGGAATCTCCATATTTTGCGAGACATTAGGTAAGACAGTAGTATGCACGTAGAGTTAAGCGCAGTGGCGGTCATATTGTATGTTGTGATTGTGATTAATTCAGAACCGGGATTAGGGTTATTTCCTAAAATGAGCGGTTATTTGGTCTAGGGTTATTACCCTAGTAGTTAAAAGATGTTGAATGTTATGTCGTGTTAAATATCTTGGAATAAAGAGTTATGCGTCTAAGGCATAATTAAGCTAGGCTCGGTAAACTAGTACCTTGAGTTTGATTTTGATGTGGTCTAGGGTTATTACACTAGAATATTATGAAAGTAAGAAAGCGTTAATATATGGAAATATTATACATCTAGTGAAAACGTGAGTTAGGGTTAACACTCTTAGTAAATGTTATTTGAGTATATAGTAATGTATTATATGAGTGATTATTTAATGTGCAAGTTAGGGTTATTACCCTAAGATTTTATATGTTATGGTAAATATTGAATACACGCATGTATTTTAAGAGTTATGAGTATAAGACATAATCGGGTTAGACCTGGTATATATCACATGGATAAACCACCGAAAGAACGTAATGTATGAATTATGTATATATATATGAATAGGGTTATGCGAGCAAGGCATAACCAGGTTGGGCTCGGTAACCAAAACCATGGTAAACCCTACTAAAGCCTTATTGTATATAGATGTGTGAAAGCAACACGTAGGTCTATGCCACATAGACATATATAGGCGTGTGAGCGAAATACGCAGGTCTATAGCAAATAGACAAATAATGCAGTGGCACCATTAATTATGTGTTATATATATTGAGATTAAGGGTTGTGCGTTCAAGGCATAATCAGGTTCGACTCGGTAACCAGAACCGAGATGAACTATTCTAAGGCCTTATTGTATTTAGATGTGTGGCGCAACATGAGGTCTATGTCACATAGACATAAACAGGCATGTGAACGTAACATGCGGGTCTGTGTCATACAGGCATATGAGAATGGCATTAATGTTATTATAGTGTAATAAACATGTTAGTGATATATTGTCTTGCTGGGCTTGGCTCACGGGTGCTTCACTGTGCGGGAAAGGGTAAAGCTGTTTCTGATCAGCCATGAGTGTGGGAGCTGGACGGTGCATGTACATGTTCGGGCCACACTAGACCAAGCGGATTGGGGTCTACCAGTGATGTATTTTGTGACTCTATTTTGCCGCCTAGGTCAGCTAATGAAAATGAACTTATAATATTATTTTGTAAAATATTTTTGGGATCCCGATACATGGAACTTTTAGTTTATAAACTTTAAATTATTACAAGTTTACTTTTCTTCCATTTGTAATTAAAGTTTAATTTCTATGCTAATTTTGTTAGTAATCCTGTTTAGGGGATTAGGATTTCTTAAGTATCTTGGGTAACGTCCCTAATAGTTAGGGCTTTACAAGCCTGGTCTAATAGTTAGTTAGTGAAGCTTCCATCAACATGCCATTTCCATGTTCATTATTTAGGCTCTTACTTCTACTCTTTCTCTCGCTTCTTCTCTAGCTCTTACTCTTCTCCTAAATCTCGAGAGATTTTGAGAGATAGGCTTGTATATTTAGCCACAAAGTCTGCAAGGGCTTGACCTTTTATGGCAACTCTCAGTTGATATGGCCGAGCTTGATGGCCCACTTGAGTAGTCAACCAGATGCTTCAAGCTTTTGCAAAACTTGTTGCAGTGGCTGGTCGGTGTACACCCTTATTTGGTGGCCTTAGAAGTACAACCTTAGATGTCTTAATGCTAAGCGTAAGTTGTATGTTAGCTTCTCCATGAGTGGGTATCAACTTTCAGCATCAACCAATCTTTTGTTGATGTAGTATATAGGATGTTGTATACCATCCACTTCTCTAAATAAGACTACACTCACAACATGCTCTGTGTTAGCCAGGTACACACATAGCTCTTCATTGTCTAGAGACTTTGATAGGATAGGAGGTTGAGCCAATTGTGTCTTCAACTCTTGGAATGCTTTTTCACACTCCCCTGTCCACTTAATTTTTTTTTTCCTCTAAGTATGTTGAAAAGGACACGCATTTGTCCATGGATTTTGACACAAATATGCTTAGTGCAGAAATACGTCCTATCACACTTTGTACTTCTTTAATTTTTGTTGGTGACTTCGTGTCCAAAAGGGCTTAGATCTTGTTTGAGTTTGCTTCTATTCCTCTGGAATTAACAATAAAGCCAAGGAATTTGTCCAAGCCTACTCTGAAAAAACATTTGTGGGGGTTCAGTTTCATGTTGTATTCTTCGACGATCTTGAAGCATTTATCTATATCATCCACATGCCTCCAGCCTTGTTGGACTAAACTAGCATGTTGTCCATGCACACCTCCATATTGCAGCCACTGAGATCTTTGAACATTTTTTTCACAAGTCTTTGATAGGTGGCCCATGCATTATTTTAGCCCAAAGGGCATGACCATGTAGCAATATAGGCCTATATCTGTCATGAAGCTTGTGTGTTCTTGATCTAGTGGGTGCATTTTGATATGGTTGTTACCTGAATAAGCATCCATGAAGCTCAGGATTTCATGGCCAGCTGTAGCATCTACCTGCTGGTCCATCCTTGGAAGCAGAAAGTAGACCGTTAGACATGCTTTATTCAAGTCAGTGAAATCTATGCACACCATCCACTTGTTATTTGGTTTGGGTACCAACACAAGGTTAGATACTGAAAATGGATGTAATGCTTCACTGATAAAGGCATGGGTGTTGGGATTTTATGCCCTAAATAAAACTCATTTCAATAATCTGATTTGTTATCAATAGAAGATTATAAGTCATTTATATTTACATGTAGTTTTTTATGTTCATAGTTTAATATACAACTTCTGTTAAATCTAGAGCATATAGTTATTCACAATTACAGTGATGTCAACACAGTAGAAGGTAATTGTGATTACATGCTTCAAAAGTTAATGTCCCATGATTCATTAGTACACTTGATTTACACTGATGTGATAGTCCGCGATAAAGCTTACTTACACCTTGCATAAGTGTTATGTTCTCTCAAGAACATTAGCAAAGTATGCTAGTATCGGATGTATGGAGTATACATTGGACAGGGACCGATATTTATCTTGGTAAAGATATTATAATCTTACCATTGTATCTTTCTAAGTCAATATTACTGGTTGATCTTAGATCAAAAGATTTAATCCTGATATAGTTAGGTTCGATCTCAAGAGTGTTATTTATGTTCTTAGAGTTGTTAGTTAAAGCCTACCAATTGGTCCGGGTCACACGTATAGCTTGGGAACATAATAGTACAATTGAGTAGGAGCGCTAATCATAGATATGGAATCTATAGCTTCTATCTGGACATAGAAGTGAAATGATGTTATCCTTTGAGCTTGGCTTACTAGAATTTACTCACTGATTTGAAGCTTTGGATTTGCTAGAACAACGGTAATCGGTGTTTCCTAAGGATTCTTTGAAGAAATTAAAAGAAAAAAGGTTTCTTACTCTGATTCTTTAAAAGTGAAAATGGCTAAAAGTGGTTGATTAAGGTTTTCAGCCCTATTTATAAGCAAATTAACGGAGCAAAATAATCATTTCAAATTTTAAATACCTTGAGTTCCCCCCAAAAGTGTACATTATGCACTCAATTATCTGAAGAATAACCGTCAAAACGTGCTAATTCAAAGGCTTGGATCGAGGTACATGTTAGTTAGCATCAATGAGCCAAAAACTGAAGAGACCCTTGGTCAGAGTCACATCGGGTCATCAATCGACACTTCAAATACTTGCCACCCGTTCAGACAAGAATCCAGACCGAGTGAAGTCCACGTGCGACCAAGAAGGTTCCGCGCAGACTTGGGGGCAAATGTTATCCTAATTTTTGCATAATGACGTGGCAGAATACACAAGTGACATGTGTCCTGCATTCCTTGCATCTGGGTGGAGATGAATGTCCAAAATGGACATTATATTATACATCTGCATGTATAACTTCTAATTCTCCGAATAGGGTGAAGGGCAAATCATCCGAGCAGGCATAGATTTGGCTTACCCAACTACTTATCAGGACTTAACTACTTCAGAATGATCTCGTGAAGTCCAGGCACGAAGACAATCCCTACGATCGTGAGATTGAGTCAGAGGAATATGGCAACCTATTTTAATTTCCTCTTTCGTGTATCATAATTATGTAATGAATGTACTTTCCTATTTTATACATTATAAGCAAAAGGAAAACCTTCCATCATGCATTAAGGTTCTATAAATAGTGACTTAGCTTCACTGTGAAAGGGATCAAAAGAAATACTTTAGAGAGAGATCTAAGAAGAATTACTCAGAGATTTCATTGTAAGAGCTTTGAGAGAGAAAAATACTTTGTTCTTTGTCTCAAGTTAATACAATCTAAGGAGTAGGATATTACCACACTTACGGGGCGGAACCTCTTAAAAATCTAGTGTTCTTTATTGCTTATTTGTTTTTGCTCTATTTTAATTATATTCTTAATCGCTTATTAATTGACTCACTGTCGTTGGCTAAAAGCGAGGTCAACACTTTTTACTTTTTACGTAATACACTTACCTTTGTTATCATCACCTCTATCAGTTACCCAACAAAAGAAAACACACACACCAATAATAAATTTTATCTTAGGAAGATGTAAAAATTATATTAAGTGCTCTAATGCACAATTACAAAATTATATCATGTAAAACAATAAAATATAGATAGTCTATAATTTAATACTATTTGTAAATATACTAATAAAAAAGGACACAAAAATGAATAAAAAAATAATACAATTATAGTAATACACTTTTTTTTTTACTTGTAGCAATATACATTTTTGCTAAGAGCACTTCCATTAAATGAGGTAAACTTGAGCTATTTATAGCTCATTCTTTAAAATGTAGAAAAAGTAAGTTTCCATCAAATGCTAAACTTCACCTATTATACATTTTTTTAGATCAATGAATAGTATTTCTCTAAAGAAACCAGAGAAACACTATTTAGCTATAAATATTATATTAATATTTTAAAATTTTCTTTAATATGTATAATTATTCATTTGCTTTTAAGAAACAATAAAATATAGTAAAGAAATATAATTTTTAAATAATATAGAAAAATATAGAGAAATTGATGTATCATGTAATATAAATGTGTGTAATAAAATAAAGAAAATTAGACTTTGAAGAAATATTTTAAAGGATAAAGTAGAGAAAGGGCACTGATATTTCATGAGCTAAAATAGCTCAAAAGATAAAAATATAAATAAATGTTCCTAAAAAGGGGTTCTGTCAAGTGAGCAAAAATAGCTCAAAGTTTTAGTTTCAAATATTATTTTAATAATTTCTCTTTCTCTATTTTATTCTTTTTTTTCATTTAATATTTAAAAATTTTTTTGGTTTATGTAATAAAAATATAATATTTAAATGGTATAAAGAAAAAATAGAGAAGTTAATGTATGAGGTAATGTAAAAGTGTGAGGTAACATTTTTTAAAAAAAAATACAAATAACCGAGTTTTTGCAAATGCCAATAATTATAATAGAATAATAGTAAAATATTTAATTGCCACATTCTGCAGTAGCAGAATGTAATTTTGTCACTGCAGAACACAATTTCGCGGAAACAAACAAGAAATATATATTGCAGAATTTAAAAACTTGACACAAGAGAATTGTACGTGGTATCAGTGTTCTTTCAAACACTACTAGTCCACGGGGCCACACCCAGAGAATGAAATCAATTTGTAAAGTTTTAAAGATTACAAAAGCAATTGACTTAAACAAATTTAGACTCCCTCTAATAATTTTTCGCAACCCTTTGTGATCCACCTTGCTAATCTGATCTCTGAAACACACCAAGTAGTGAAATCCCTTCAACTATTGATGTGTGCTTACTTCCTCCCAAAGTAAGGCTTAAATAAATCTTCTGCCGAAGATATATGCTCACTTTCTCCCGAAAATGAGACTTGGAAAAGTCTTCTCTCGAAGACCCACACTTGTTCAAAGCTTCTCTTCAACCTATTCTATGGATAGTATGAGATCATAATAAGAAACCAAAACCTAATTGAACACTTTAAGTTTTTACAAATGAAACACTCTTCTCACAAAGAAATATATAAAAATATGAGAATAGAAGAGATTAAATTGTTTGGTTGCTCTCTAGGTCCTATTTATAGAACATAGCAACCCTAGAGACAACCACAAAAATGATTTCTCAACTGTACAAAACTTTCTTTAAAAAATTCCTGATTTACAACATCAGAATCGGGCTCTGTAGCAGTGGATCAGGACCAGAAAGGAAACTTTCCAAATTGAATCATGATCACGAATTTGGGCTTCAAAGCTGCCAAATAAAGTTTTTTGATTTGTTCTAATAAAGGCAAAACTGAAATCATCAATTATAAAAGGGAAAGTCAAGTTTTACAAAGTTAGACAACTTTCCATAAGAGAATTTCTTTTCTTACAAGAAGTTTCCTAAACCAAAAAGAGACCAGCTGAGAAGGAATCTTTCCTTAGAAGATAAGAATAATTAAATGCACAAAATCAATGTAATAAAAATAATTTAAATGCTCAATAAAAATGCACATTAATTAAAAAATATTTTCACAACTAAATTGCCAAAAGAAGACCTAACAAAAAATTAGTGAGGCATTTTGAAAAAGGGAGTAAAGAAGTTGATGTGAGTGCTTTAAGAGCACTTCGAATGTATCTTCAAAAATTGGATTTGGTGTAAGATATTGGTCCAAGGTATCACTAAAAACTTACACTATTATTATACTGTGTAAGCTACAGTATGTTGTGCACAGCCACGATATTCTTTTTTTTTAAAAAAAATAATAATATTATATATATGTAAAATATTTCAATGCTTTTAAAGGGGTGTACTAATACAATCTGATCTATTTTAGCAGTTAGAAATTTTTTTAAATTTAATTTTCTTTCTTGGTTGTATATGTAGTAGTTGTTTAAGATATTCTACAACAATATTAAGAAATTTAGCAAGCAAAAAATTAGTTTCAAACAGTCTATTGTACGAATAACTTTTTCTACGAGTGTGAAATAGATTGTTTCAACACTATTTTTTATATTTTAAATAATTTTTAATTGTTGTGGTTGGAGTGGAAAGAGTTTTTGACACCAAATTTAGTGTTAGTGTGACACCAAATTTAGTGTCAATGTTAAAGATGCTCTATTAAGAGTGCTCTAAGACTATCTTCAATCCTAACTTTACTTTAAATCATTTTTATCTTCATTTTTTAACCTTTTTCACTCTAAATTATTATTTTATCTCCAATCACTACTTTAAATTTTAATTTAACCAAGAATATTTTTTTTTTTGCTCTCTTTATTCATCAATATGATTAATGTATTTAGGAAATGTTTATATTAATAAATATATTTAAGTTAATTAATAATAATTTAATTATTATTAATTTTAAACATACAGTATATTGCTTTTTTAAAAAAAAATAAATAAATATTTTTCTAGGTTATGTTTGTAATAGTAGTAATAATTGTTGTTATTTTTTGTTGATGTAGTTTTTTTGATTATTTTTAATTTTAAATTTAATATTTCTATTTGTATTTTATTTTTAATAGTAATTTTTTGGTGTAAATTTTTATTTATTTAGATTATTAAAAATTAAAATATGAAATTTGAATTATTATTATAATTACAAAAATAATAAATAAAATATAATAATATTTTATTGGAGGATATAAGTGTAAATGAGTAAAATAATTAAGAATTTTTTAGGATAAAACTTTTCCTTCATATAAACAGTGATTCCTTCAGTATTGAAGGTGCAAATGTATTTCTTTTTAATGAAGTTAAAGATTAAGCATGATTGGAGTTGAGATTTTTTGGTTTTGTAGCTTTCAAATAAAGAAAATGGGTTTTGAAGCATTCCATTTGAGATTGCATATAAAGATGAATCATGCTTTCAAGAAGGTTAAGAATTTTTTTTTGGATGAAACACAGAATGAATGGCTGATTTGAGAGTGTTTTGATGAGGAGATAGCGAATGATATTTTGAGGATCAAACCTTTGCTTGGAGGTACAGATTTTTTATTCTGGAAGGCTGCAAAATCAGGTATTTTTTTTTTTTGGCTAAGAGTGCTTGTTGGGTAAGTCAACAACAACGTTTTAAAGTTCCAAGCGAGATTTGGGTTAGGCCATGGAAGCTGAGCCTTTACCCTCATTTGAAATTACTCTGTTGGAAAATCTTATCTGATATCTTACCTACTAAGTCACGACTTGGTGTTAGAATTAGTGAACAACAAATGTGTTGCTTCTGCAATATGGAAATTGAATATACTTTTCATCTATTTTGTCATTGTTCTTGCCCTCGTGGGATTTGGTTTAGAAGTTATTGGGAGCTTCGAATTGACTGCATGAATTGGACAAATCTTATAGACTTTGGCAAGTGGTGGATCAACTTGGAGGATTTTGAGCTAATCATTTTTACTGGTTGTGTTTGTGACACAATCTAGAAATGGAGAAATGACATGATCTTCAAGGATAAATCTTGTAATCTGGATTGGGATTTTACAGACTATATTACGAGATACAAGGAATTTTCTTGCGACCGCTACTGGTTTGAACAAGAGGAGGTGCTAGACTTCTTGCAGAGACGTATTCATCAACCGAAGGAGAATTTCTAGTGCTGCAAAGTGGATGCTTCTGTGGTGAAGGCGGAAGCTGGTTTTGTTGTTTTTCACTGAAACGCGTAGGTGTTTGAGGAGTCTTGGGTAGCTATGGATTTCTTGTCAGTTTATGTGTGTTGGAAGGAGAATTGAGTGGTATTGCCCTGGCTTTACAGTTGGCAAGGGATAAAGAGGTAACAAAAGTTCGTATTGGAAATGACTCGATGGCAACCGCTACTGCATTTGAGGTTGGCACGTTACCTTTTGGTTGGAGTACCTATCATCTGCTCTCTTTTTGTTTGAATCTTTGTATGTCTTTTAAGGAAGTTGTTGTTTCGTTTAATTCCTCAGTTAGAGAACCATATTGCTGATTCTTTAGCTTGTTGGGCTAGAGTGGCAATGATCAAAAACTCCGGTTTGTTAAGGAAGTGGCCCTTTTTTTGGTTTCTAAGCTAGTTTAGTTTTCTTTCAATAAAAGTCTCTGATTATAAAAAAAAATACCTAAGTTTAATTTTTGACAGTAATAATACTTAAATTATATTTTTAGAACTTTCGTAAGTATATGGCTATTAAGTGTTAAGTCAATATCCACGTGCCATTTTCTTATTAGTATATTTAAATTAATTTTTAAATAAAAATAAAAATTTAACAATCTAGACTAATTATGGAATGCCATGTGGCCATTTACTTGACACTTAACGGCCAGGTAGCTACAAAAGTTTCATAGATACAACTTAAGTATTATTACCATAAAAAATTAAACTTAAGTATTTATTTGTAACCGGGAAATAAACCTAAGTATTTATAATACAAATTATTGTAATATTTATGAAGATGCTCTTATAATTATTCTAGGGCTTATTTGGTACGTCGTATTATATAATGTTGTATTATGTTGGATTATATTGTATTGTACTGTATTATTATTTAATATAATATTATGTTTTTGTATTGACTTGTATTAATAGATTGTGTAAAGTTATGATATATTTTCAATAAATTTGGCCCTAACATTGATTATGTGTTCGGGTTCAGGTTCGGATTCGGGTCTAGGTCTCGGGTCTTGATCCGGGTCCTAATGCAAGTTTGGATCTAGGTCTGAGTTTGGGTTTGAGTCCGAGTCCGGGTCAGAGATTAGGATTGACCTCGAATCCTTTATAAATATTATACAAGTTAATATAGACCATTTGTTATGCATTAAATAATACAACTTATACTATATTAAAATTTTTAGTGATAATAATTAATACAATATATTGTTGTATTCAAACATAATATTATTTATTATTTAGTACAATACGACATTTATACGACCTACTAAACTAGTCTTTAATGGCTTGTTTGTAACGTCGTATTAGGTCGTATTAGATTGTATTATACTATATTAAATTGTATTTGATGCAATATTTTTATGTAAAATTATATGTGGTATTAACTTTTATAGACACTTAAATATATAATATTTTAATATAAATTAAAGTTTGATATAGTATTATATAAAAATATGATATAATACAATACGATCTAAGGCGTTCCAAATAAGCTCAAAATATCTAATTTTTTCACATCACTCCAATTGAAGTTGGTAAAATAGAACACGTGACCTAAATAAATATACAAACAAGCCTGTTAGTTGATTATTAATTTTAGAGCTGTGTCAAGCATTATCATATGAGAAAGTAATGTAATATCTTTTATGATAATTAAATAAATTTACTCAGTTATTATAGATTTTATTTAAATTAACTACAAATACTTGTTATAACCATTCTAAAAAAAATTATAATAAGCCAATAACATATGATAATCTGATACATTGTCGTGATATTTTTTCTTTTTATTTTGAAAGAACATTGTCGTGAGATGAACACCACAAATATCTTTTAACGTTTCACTCCTCTTAATGGTAACATTGTATAAACGTGATTAATTAATTAATTAATTAATTAAATTGATTGTATTGATGGACATAATCTAACTCAACCTAATTATTAAAAACAAAAATAACAATAATAATTATTATTATTATATTATTATTATATATAATTATCTACACAATCTGACAAGATATACCAGCTCAGTAAAAAATGATATCAAGATATTTTCTCAAGTAAAACTATTACAACTAATTAATTTAATAATAATAATGAAAAATTGAAGGAGCAAAGCACTCTGTCACTCTATCTCTCCATCTCTTTCTTTCTCCATTGATTCAAGCTCTCATCTTCAAGAGTCCAGACCAGATACCATTCCTTCTTTCTCTCCTTCTCTCCCTCTCTCTTTCTCTCTCTCTGTCCTTTTCTTTTTCTTTTCTGGCATTACTACGAATAAGAACATGGTGAATAGTCCCAGATCTCGAACGGGTAACAGTGTGCCCTGTGATTTCTGTAGTGAACAGGTTGCTGTTCTCTTCTGTAGAGCTGACTCTGCTAAGCTATGTTTGTTCTGCGACCAACACGTTCACTCAGCCAACCTTCTTTCACGTAAGCATCTCCGATCTCAGATCTGTGACAATTGTGGCTCCGAACCCGTCTCCGTCCGTTGCTCTACCGAGAATCTTGTCCTTTGCCATGACTGTGATTGGGACGCTCACGGAACTTGTTCTGTCTCCCCGGCACACGAACGGAATTCCGTCGATGGATTCTCCGGTTGCCCATCAGCTCTCGAGCTCGCCTCGGTTTGGGGTTTTCATCTTGGGGAAAAGAAATCGGGTCGGCCCGATTCCACAGTTCAGAATTACGAGTTGGGTATGGCTATGCCTGAGGCTGAGGACACATCTTGGTCTGGAGTGAATTTTCAGGACCTTATTGTTCCGACCGGGAACGGCCTTGTTGGAGAAGAGGGAAAGAAACAGAGGGGAATGGGTGTTAGCTGCTGCGGGAAGAAGAAGCAGGTGATGTATAAGCAGTTGGTGGAGTTGCTTAAGAGGGATTTGGTGGCCCCTGAAAATGACGAATTTGGCGATGATGGTTGCGGAGGAGACAACGGTTGTAGTGGTGGTGGTGGTGTTGAGAGCTTAATGCCGGAGAATTCAAATCGGAGTAGTTGGCAACGGAATGCTGAAGCAGCACTCAGTTTGGGTGATGGCTGTGATGCTGTTGATGATGTTGCTTTTGCAGCTCAGCCATCTTCAACTCCATTCACGTCTCTACTAATGATGCCAATGCACTGTGAATTGAAAGAAAATGATGGCATTGACGATGGTGATTTGGCAATGTGGGATACCAACCCCAATGGTCCAACCACTCAGGTATTATATTATTAAGAGTTATTTTAATCTTCCTCAATTTGGCAAACACCATGTTTAGTCTCCTTAAAAAAAAGTGGTTATAACTTTTGCAGATATGGGATTTCCATTCAGGGAGGTTGAGGGTTAATGAAGAACCAGAAATTTCATACGGGGCTAATGATGGAGGGTTTATGATTAAGAACTTTTGTGATCTTCTGAATTGCCCTGTTGCACCAGATGACATGACTATCAATGTAAATCATAGTTACTGATACTTGACTAGAAAAATACTAGAAGACTTTGTTTTGTATGTGTAATCATATCGATTTTGTTATAATACAGAATAGTAGCCAAGGAGCAGCAACCTCGGAGAGCAACAATCTACCTATTGGAAAGGGGTCATCGTCTAGTACTTCAGCTTTGGGTAAGCACAAAAACGAAGAGTGTAGTGCGTCGAGAGAGGTGTATTTCATGGAACAACCTTTTCTTGTGAGAAATGACACTATGAAAACAGGTGCAACATCAAAGGAAGAGTTGGAGGTTTTGGCTCACAACAGAGGCAATGCTATGCAACGTTACAAGGAAAAGAAGAAAAACAGAAGGTATTTTTCTCTATATAAACTCTGCTTATTAATATTATATAATTCTTTGCTCATGATTTGTGTCTTATCTTAACTAGTGGTTTTTTTTAATTAAAAACAAATTGTAGATATGACAAACACATAAGGTATGAGTCGAGAAAAGCAAGAGCTGATACTAGGAAGCGTGTAAAGGGTCGGTTCGTGAAGGCTGCTGAAGCAGCTCCAGACGGCTAATACGTTGTTAAAAAGACTTGTCTGCTGCGATGGGCTTCTACTTTTTTCTCTAGTTCCATGGCTTCTTTTCTTTCTTCTTCTTTTTTCTTTTTGTTTGTAAATAGATAAATTATCTTCTTCCTCTCTTCTACGGCAAAATGTATAAAATATTAGGCTTTATCCTTTTTGTTTTTGTTTTTAGTGATCTAATTAAAGAAATAAGCAGTGGAAAAATGCTGGTTAGATCTACTTATATATATTGAACAAAAGGAGAGAAGAAAGAAATTAAACCTTAGTTACTGCTATCTTTTTTTCTTATGATAAATTCTTGACATCCCAAGATTTTTCTAAACAGTCTCACAACTTAAAAAGTGTGTGAATTTGTAATCCTTAGTAATGAGAATTTCTATTTATCAGATACTACACATAAAATCTGTTAAATCTCGAATGCTTATGTTTTTGTTTTAGGGAAGGCTATGTGGGAGAAGACTCTTTGGAAAGATGTACGTATTTTTTTTTTTGGTGATCACTTTCTCTTTTTATATATATATAATGCTAAAAGGTACATCTGTAGCCTAGTATATTCTTATAATTAAGTGTTATATTATTATTTGTGCAATTAGTATCGAGTTTCTTATAATTTAATGTAACAATTTTTAGAAGGTATTGTTAACCAATTGTAGATCGTCTTTAAAAAGAGTTGAATACCACTATAGTAATGCTCATTTATATATATAAGTTCATTCTAAGAAGTAAAATCCAAATTTATCAAAACAAAAAAGAGAGACTTGTCCTGTCTATTGACATGGTGTGTTAGTTTTGTCTTGTTTTTGAGTGTTTTTTACTGTAACAGTTTCTTGATTAACCGATTGTGAGTGATTATGGCTAGTTCGAGTGGGGTACGTGGAGGAGGCAGGGAGGATGTTTTCAGTTTTCAGATTGAAGAGGAAGACTTATCAGAGTTGACAGTCGGCCATGAGGGAGAAGAAGAGGGGATTGATGACAGATGGTGTTTAGTTGGGAGATTTTTGTCTCATCGGGTGATCGATTTTGATAAAATGCAAAACATTTTGGCATCGCTATGGCAACCGGGAATGGGAATGTTTGTGAAAAAGCTTGAAGAGAACCGATTCTTGTTCCAATTCTATCACGAAGTGGATATTCAAAGAGTCATTAACGGTAGTCCATGGACATTTGATCGGATGCAGTTAATTATTCAACGTTTGCCGGTAGGAGGTGATCCGAATTTAATCCAATTAAATCATCTTGATATTTGGGTTCAAATCCATGATGTCAAACCCGATTGTATGAAGGAAGCAACTGTTCGTGGCATAGGAAATACTATGGGGAAATTTGTTGAGAATGATCCTAAGAATTTCATCGGTGTTTGGCGAGATTACCTTCGGGTTCGGGTCACTTTGGATATTAGGAAGCCGCTGAGAAGAAGACTTAAGTTAACTCACGAGAATGGTAGCTGGTTTTGGGTCCATTTCAAGTATGAAAGAGTTCCTACCTTTTGCTTCATTTATGGAGTTATGGGGCATTCAGACAAGTTCTGCAGCAAATTGTTTCAGCAACCTTTGGATCAAATTGCAAAACCATACGGAGATTTTATTATTGCTCAGCCACAACGATCGTACAAGCACCTTGGCGCGCGGTGGTTGAGGAACAAAGGTTGGCAGCCGGCGGTAAATACTGATCGTAATGAACCTGGACAGAATTCAAGCCAACCCAATATGGAAACAAATCCCACAGATGGCGTGGCCACTAATCAGGGAGAGGAATTGTTGCTGAAGAATAATGAAGATTTTGATATGCATAATGGGAGGATGGAGAGTGATCAGGAGGCGTGTAGATTGAGAAGCAAAAAAGGAAATGTCAATATGTCTATACATGGAAAGAATAAGGAAAAAGATATATTGATTGTAGGGAATGCTGAGGTGGTGTTGTATGATAATAAAAAGAGGAAAGTGGGTGAAGAAGAGGTTATGGGCCACGTGGGACAGGCCCAAAGTGATGTTGGACTTCCAAAAAACTCTTTTGTGGCGGGCCTTGGTTCAGGGTCTCGCCAGACATTATGAAAATACTAAGCTGGAACTGTCGTGGGCTGGGGCCACCACGTAACATTCAGTTCCTAAAAGAGTTGGTTGACAAGAAAAGGCCCAAAGTTTTATTTTTGTGTGAAACGTTAAGTAATAAGGATCGAGTTGATGGGTTGAGTAGGAGGTTGGGTTTTGAAGGTTGTTTTGTGGTAGAGGCCCAAGGAAGAAGTGGCGGTCTAGCTTTGTTATGGAAGAATGAAGAAGAAGTGGTCATTGACTCTTACTCCGTTAATCATGTGGATTGTTTCGTTCATTTTGAAGGTCAACCAAAGTTCCGTTTTACTGGTTTCTATGGGGAGTCGAACCGAAGTCGTAGACATAATTCTTGGGAGTTGATGTGTACCCTTCATGCAAGATATCAAGAAGCTTGGTGTGTGATGGGAGATTTTAACAATATTCTCCATAATTCTGAAAAAAGAGGGGGTAGAGCTTATCCTAGGCGACTTTTGGAGGGGTTTCAAGAGACGATTCGTCATTGCGGCTTATGTGACATTGATTTACTTGGGCACAAGTTTACTTGGGAAAAAAGTAGAGACACTTCGGCATGGATGGAAGCTAGGCTTGATCGGGCTATGGTTAACTTTGCTTGGTTGTCTCGGTATCCTGGAGCTAAGCTTTTTAATCTGGCGGTGTCCCCTTCGGATCATAATCCTTTGTTCTTAGACATGCTGCAACAAACACAACCGGCTGGGGTCCAACCTTTTCGGTTTGAAAATTTTTGGACAAGGTTCGAAGAGTGTGAGGCTGTTATAAGGGAGAGTTGGAGTCGGTCAGGTGTGTACCAAATGCATGAGAAAATTGCTCAATGTGGTCAGGATTTAAAGGCTTGGGGAAGTACGATGGCAGGGAATTTTTCTTCAAAAATTAAGCAATGTAATAATGATCTCAAGTTGCTTAAAGGTAGACGTGATAGCGAGGGGAAAAAGCTGTATGCGGACACCAAGAGTCAGCTCTTTGAAACTCTTAATCAGAAGGAGATTTTTTGGCGTCAACGCTCGAAACAATTGTGGCTAAAGAACGGTGATCAAAACAGTAAGTTTTTCCATTCCAAAGCTTCTGCTCGTCGTCGAAATAATAATATTGTTTGTTTGAAAGATGCCATGGGAGTGTACAAGCATTGGGAGGCGGGTTTGGGTGATTTAATGATTGATTATTTCTCTAATATTTTTTCGGCTGAGCCTGGCAGTTGGGATGAAGTGTTGAGTTGTGTTACGCCAAAGGTTAATGAGGAACAGAATGCTTTTTTAATTAGACCGATTGATGCTCAAGAAGTGAAGGATGCTTTGTTCCAGATGCATCCGGATAAGTCTCCGGGGCCTGATGGTATGAATCCAAAATTCTTTCAAAAATATTGGCACATTGTTGGGGCGGATGTGACTTCTTGTGTTCAGAATTTTTTCTTGACTGAGGAGATGCAGGAAGGTTTGAATGATACTAACATTGTCTTGATCCCAAAGAAGAAGAAGCCTGATGAAATGAGTGAATTACGGCCTATATCTTTATGTAATGTAGTTGCAAAAATCATTACTAAAGTATTGGCTAATAGACTGAAAAGTTTACTCTCTGGGATTATTTCTTTGAACCAAAGTGCTTTTATTCCTGGAAGACTGATCACTGATAACATCATGGTGTCTTATGAGATTCTTCATTATCTCAAGCGTAAGCAGAGTGGGAAGGATGGTTGTATGGCTTTGAAACTTGATCTTAGTAAAGCCTATGATAGAGTGGATTGGCATTTCTTAAAAGCTATGTTGTCTCGGTTGGGGTTCAGCGACAAATGGGTTCGGTTAGTTCATGGCTGTCTTTCTTCGGTTCGGTACAATATTGTGAGTAGTGGATATACTTTGGGTCCGATCATTCCTAGTAGGGGGCTTCGACAAGGTGACCCCATTTCTCCCTACTTGTTTCTTGTTTGTGCGGAAGGATTGTCAGCTCTCATAAGACGATACGAGGAAAGGAAGCTTTTTCATGGATGCAAAGTGGCCAATGGTGCCCCAATAGTGTCTCACATGCTCTTCGCAGATGATTGCTTTCTTTATTGCAAGGCTACTGAAAGAGAGGTTGCTAATGTTCAGCAATTGCTCCAAACGTTTGCCAATGCTTCGGGGCAGAGAGTTAACTTTCGGAAGTCTTCAGTCTTTTTCAGTACTAATACGACTCATCACATGAAAGAGACAATATGCAACCGCTTGGGTATTAGAGAGGCTGAAGAAAATAGCAAGTATTTGGGGCTTCCTAGTTCAATAGGAAGGAATAAAACTGCGGCTTTTAGCTTTGTGGTGGAAAAGGTTCAGAAAAGAATTCAAACTTGGGATAATAAGTTTCTTTCTAGAGCCGGGAAGGAGGTCCTTATTAAAGCGGTAGTTCAAGCATTGCCAGCCTACACAATGAATTTGTTCCTTCTTCCTGTGGGTATTTGTCAACAAATTGAGAGTGCCATTAGTAGATTTTGGTGGAAGTCTAATAGCTCCAAAGGCATTCATTGGTTAAGTTGGGACAAGCTCAAGGCACACAAGGTTCATGGAGGCATGGGGTTTCGCGATATTCGGGACTTTAATGTCTCTTTACTTGCGAAACAAGGGTGGCGGCTGTTGTCTTGTGAGGAATCTCTAGCTACGAAAGTTTTTAAAGCTAGATATTTCCCCTCTGGTTCATTCCTTACTGCTACTTTAGGAAGTAACCCAAGTTACATATGGCGTAGTGTGTTGGAAGCCCAGGCTTTGGTTCGATCTGGCGCAAGGCGATTGATTGGTGATGGTACTCGGGTTAGCATTCTAAATGACCCTTGGCTTATGGATGATTTTAATCCGTACATTGAGACTGATAGTCCATGTCTCTATGGGGAAATGGTGAGTTCTCTAATGCACATTGACAAGCTGGAATGGGATCAGGAGGTGCTCTCGGATGTTTTAAATGAACGGGAGACTGATAGTCCATGTCTCTATGGGGAAATGGTGAGTTCTCTAATGCACATTGACAAGCTGGAATGGGATCAAGAGGTGCTCTCGGATGTTTTAAATGAACGGGACAAAAGGTTGGTTTGGCGTATTCCTATTTCGACTTCTGTAAGGGAGGCGGATTGGTATTGGCTAAAGGATGACAAAGGCATGTTCTCCGTCAAGAGTGCGTATAGACTGCAACAAGGAATTAATGGTAATAATCTTGACATTGCTGCTACTGATTTTTGGAAGAAGTTATGGGCGATTAAAGTACCTCCAAAGGTGCTTAATTTTCTTTGGAGAGCAAGTGCGAATTGCCTTCCGACTAAGTTTCTCTTGGCCTCTAAACATGTCCAAGTCGGTATGCTCTGTCCTTTATGTAATGCTGCCCCTGAAACTATATTACATGTACTGGTGCGGTGTAGTTTTACTCGCTCATGTTGGCGGCAGACCCGTGTTCAGGCCGTAGCACCTGATGCAATGGTGTTTCGGAGTTGGTTTGCTGAAGGTTTGGCTACTTGGAGTGAAGCCGAGTGCCTCGAAGCAGCTATGACCCTTTGGGCGGTGTGGAAGGTCCGTAATGAGGTTGTTTGGAATGCTATTTCTCCTTCAAGTGAAGAGGTAATTCACGTGGCTAATGTGAATTTTTCGGACTGGTGCAATGCACAACAGTTCGAAAAAGAAACTCTTCCTGTGCAATCAAGGGTGTTGTGTGACAAATGGTATCCTCCAAATTTTCCTTACATCAAAGTAAATGTTGATGGCGCTTTGTTCACTACCGAAGCTCGGTTTGGCATGGGTTTAGTGGCTCGTTGTGCGGCTGGGATGCTGCTGCAAGCAAAAACAGTGTTACGGACTGGTCTTTTGCAGCCTCATGAGGTGGAAGCTCTCGGATTTAAGGAAGCTTTGAGTTGGATAAAGTCCAATGGTTGGGTGGGGGTCATTCTAGAATCTGATTGTTTGAGAGTGATTAGCGATATTCAAAGCAATAAAAATATGGTCTCTCCTTATGGCCATATTATTTTAGAATGTAAGGCGTTATGCGCCGAGATTGGTAATATCTCTTTGAGTTTTGTTAAGCGATCTGCTAATAGGGTTGCGCACCAGCTGGCGCGATCCTCTCTTTCTGAGGCTGATCGTATTTTTACTAGTTTGTCTTTACCTTTTGTAATTTCATCTTTGATTTTGGATGATTTGAAGTAATAAAGTTCCTACTTTTGCTCAAAAAAGAAGTAAAATCCAAAACAGAGAAAGTTGAGAGAACAGAAAGAGAAAGAGAGTAAAACAAAGTGTGTATTATTATTACGGAACTTACAAAATTACATGCTATATATATAATAGCAGAAGAGTATACGAGGATGCATAACAACCTAACAGAAAACAGATTTAACTAATTAACCAATACTGACAGTTAATTACAATTGTCACTAACTTCCTCAACATGCCCTCTCAAGGTGTTCGGGAAGTATTCCATGGAAAGCTTGCTGCTCAAAAAACTGAATTTAGGAAAAGTTAGAGCCTTGGTAAACATGTTTGCAGGTTGTTCTTCAAAGGGAGTATAAGATACTTCAATTTGCTTGTTCAGAATCAAATCTCGAACATAATGAACATCCATCTCCATGTGCTTTGTTCTTGAGTGAAAGACAGGGTTGGAGGCTAACATTTGAGCTCCCTGATTATCACACCAGAGCTTAGGTTTTTGAGGTAAGCTAATTTCAAGTTCATGTAGGAGGGAAGTGATCCATACTAATTTTGTTGCAATGGTGGATAAAGCCCTTTATTCTGATTCAGTGCTGGATTTGGACACTGCTTTTTGCTTCCTTGATGCCCATGTAATAAGGTTCCCTCTTAGCATAACACAAAAGCCAATGACAGATTTTCTATCAACAATGTCATAGGCCCAATCAGCATCTGAGAACCCTTTAAGGGAGAGCCATTTAGCTGCTTTAAAAACCAAACCCCTAGACATTGTACCATGAATGTATCTGAGAACCCTCTTGCAGGCACACCAATGATTTGTTATGGGAGATTGCATGTACTGACTGAGCTTATTGATAGCAAAAGATAGATCAGGTCTAGTAAGTGTCAAATATTGAAGAGCCCCTACAGTGCTTCTATAAAGAGTAGGGTCTGAGAATGGCTCACTAGTTGCAATAGATAATTTGTAACTAGGGCTCATAGGAGTGGTGCAAGTCTTGGAGTCAAGCATATTTGTTTTTCTTAGGATGTCATGAGCATATTTGGCTTGACATAGATGAAGAGTAGAGCCCTGTCTTGACACTTCAAAACCCAAGAAATAATTGACTGGTCCAAGAACCTTAAGTGCAAACTGTTGATGAAGATTGAGGATAAGCTGTTGAATGCTATTAGAGTTTGCACCAGTGACAAGAATATCGTTAACATAAACAAGCACTAAGATCAATTGACTGTCTTGATTTTAATAAAATAAGGAGTTGTCAAAGATAGAGTTGGTGAAATCCCCAAGTTTCCAAAGCATGATTGAGCTTGTCATATCAAGCTCTTGGTGCTTGCTTGAGCCCATAGATGGCTTTGTGAAGTTTACAGACATGATTGGGAAATTGGTCATCAACATATCCTTGTGGTTGAGACATGTAAAGTTTGTTTGAGATCACCATTCAAGAAGGCATTGTTTAAATCCATTTGTTGAATTCACCAGCTAAAGGTGACAGCAATAGTGAATATAATTCTTATGGTGCTGGCCTTGACCACAGGACTGAAAGTGTCAAAATAATCAACTCCAGGGATCTGTTGGAACCCTTTTGCAACTAATCGAGCTTGAAACTTATCCAAGGAGCCATTTGCCTTGAGCTTCTTTTTATAGACCCACTTGTTTTCAACTATGTGCATATCATCTGTATACGCGACAAGAGTCCATGTGCCATTTCTTTTCTGAGCATAATATTCATTGTCCATAGCTTAGCTCCATCTTAGAGTTTGTAAGGCCTGTTTCACACTTTTAGGTTCACAAAAATCAACATTAGTAGTAGTTAGTTCAGCTGCCAATACTTTGGGTTTGGTGATGCCACTTTTTGATCTAGTTTGCATAGGATACAAGTTAGGGAGAGATTGAGGGATTGTGGATGTGGAAGTGGCAGGAGGATGAGTTGCAGTAGGGGGCAGGATTAATACTTGTGAATGTTGAACTGGAGGTGGTGCTGGGAATATTGTGGCCTAAAAATGGTGGGTAGATGGGATGTGGGAAACCAGGTGGGGGAGTGTGAGAGTGAAGTGTTGTACCTGGACTGGTGGATGACATTGTGGCAGATGGACTAGCTGGTGGTACAGTAGGCACATCTGGTATGATATTGGTCTGTGGAAAAGGCAGAGATTGATGCATAAAAGTAGGATTATTGGATGTAGGTATAGGTAAACAAGGTTTTGTATGGAAAACATTTTTCATCAAAAGTGACACTTTTAGCAATGTAAAATCTTCCAGAAGGGTGTAGACATCTATGCCCTTTATGAGCAGGATTGTAACCTAACAAGCATGTTGAGCTTTTAAATCAAACTTGAGAGATCTATATGGCCTCAGAAAGGAAAACAGACATAGCCAAAAACTTTAAGAAAATTGTAGTCTGGTTTGGTGTGAAAAGGAAACTCAAATGGGATTTTGAATTCATGTTTTTGGATGGGTAGACTATTGATTAGATATGCTGCAGAAGTGACAACATCTCACCAAAATTTTAGGGGTAACTCACCTTGAGCTAAGAGAGTAAGAGCCATCTCAGTGAAATGTCTATGTTTTCTCTCAACTTTTCCTTGATGTTGATGTGTGTGGGGACAAGAATGTTTGAAAACAATGCCAAGTTTAAGAAGAATAGGTTTGAGGGGTCGGTATTCACCACACCCAGTCAACTTGTAAAGTATTTATTTTGCAACCAAATTGTATTTCAACATAGGAATTAAATTGCAGAAAAATATTTGGTGTTTCAGATTTAAGTTTTAATGTAAAGACCCAAGTGTATCTTGTAAATTCATCAAGAAAGTGTACATAATATTTGTGTTATATTATGCATAATAATATAATATATAGATTATATATGTGTAATAAACTAATAATATGTAACATATGACTATATTAGTTGTCATCTTTTTGTAATATTTGGGGAGTTGTTACTATGAGTAACCTCCACCATTATCACCAACATTAAGAGTGTAAAAGATGTTACACACCTTTATTTGAAATTCTTAATGCTATAGGAGTTATGGTGTGTGTAAGAGTTACATTTGAGTCCATAACATCTATAGGAGTTATGAGTTTGAATTTCAAATGGTGATATCCTAAACACTATATAAAGAGATCTAAGGTGCTCATTTTGGTGAGGAAGTTTTCTATCAAGAAAGTACTTTGCTAGAAAACCCTAAAAGGCTTGATAATTCCCAAAGCTATTTCCTAGAGAGTTCCCTTAGTGCTTAGAGATAGGGGGAAATAAGCTTTTGGACAAAGGTGTAATACCTTGTTCAAGTCATGGTGATCCCCACTAATCTACACTCAAGGTTGTGAGTGAGTATTTATATATATATATATTATTCTCTTGTTATATATATACATATATTATATTACATGTGTTGTAATCTTCTCTTCTACCTTTCATATATATATGTGTAATATATATAGTGTATATATATGTATTGTAACATATATTTAATCAATCTCTTATTTTAGTCCTTGTATTATTTTACAATAGAGTTGTAATAAATCTTGATTTTCTTTCATTATTATAAAATCTCTAACAATCAAAAGCTTATCCATTTTCAATGGAAGAGGAGATAAATGAAGATTTTGATAATACAAGGATAAGAGATTTTGTGTGAAAACCATTCATGGGTGAGCATGGTGGTCATGAATATTGTGTAATTTAGTATATTTTATATTATAGTAATATAATATATAACATGTATATATGAGTAATATATATTATATATATGTAGAGCATGTGATATAATATATATTAGTGAGATTAAATATGTAGAAATAATTATTTTTATGTATTTATATGAGACATGCATACATAATATATGTTATATATGTGTATATAATATATATCATGTATATTAATGTGTATATATATGTTATATATGTGTGAGGTATGTAACATATATAGTTGTGTAATTAATGTATATATTATGTGTATATGATATATATGTATATTATACTATATATGTTATATATATATATGAGATATGTAACATATATATTGTGAATTTAATATTGATCTCATGTGTATGTTACATATAAGATGTTGATTAGTAACATACATATTATATCAATATATGAGTTATATAGTATGATAATAATGTTGATAGTAATAATATAATATTGTTTATTGCTATTGATGTGGAAATTATTATCATCTATTTTGTGAATAAAGAATATTTTAAATTCTTTTTTAATTTGGTAGTGAACATCTCACTTTATGAGATAATAAAAGATGGCTTTTGAGAAGTTACATCTTTTGTTGTGTTATAAGAGATAAGCATCTCATATTTGAGATAAAAAAAAGTGGACAATGAGAGTTACACTTTTATTGGACTTGCATTGTCATAAGCAAGAACAAATGGATTAAAAGTGAATCCAAACTTGTGAAATGAGCCATAAATTGGAAGAGAAATTTTGGACTCAAAAGCTTGGGCGTGTGATGCTCTGCTTCTCTTCCCATGGTGAAGAAGAGGAAAGGTACATCGAAGCCTCGTGCAGCCAATATCACCGTAGCGGATGCAAGCCCGGAGCTGTCCTCAATCCAAGATGAAGCTACGGAGGTTTTTCTAGACCCGTGCGATGAACTGGAACCGGAGAAGGAAGTTGTTGCAGAAGTGGAAAAGTCGATTCCTAAATCGACGGCTTGGGCGGACGATACGGAGGCGATGGATTTTCAGGCATCTGCTCAGTTCACCTGGAGTAAATTCAATCTGAATCAGGTAAGAACCCCTTCCTCACAGCTCTCTTATACTGAACCATCCAAAGTTGGGGATCAGGTGTTTGCTAATTTGGATTTGGATGAAGTGGAAATAGAAGCATCATATTGGAGGTCATCGATAGTGTGTATTGTTTTAAGGGCTAATCCTCCATTTAGAGTGTTTGAAGGTTTTATCAAAAGAATTTGGGGGAATTTGGGAGTGGAAAGGATTGTTAGAATGCACTCAGGGTTCACTCTTGTTAGTTTCAAGGATGAGGTTACTCGGAATGTCATTCTTGAAACTGGAGTAATTCAATTTGATAGAAAGCCAGTGATTCTTAGGCCTTGGTCTGAGGATATGGACACAGCACGGATGGTCAAATCGGTCCCGGTTTGGGTGAGGTTAAATGGTTTGGGGCTTCAATATTGGGGGAAGAAGAACTTGAGTGCTCTTGTTAGTACGATAGGAAAACCGATCATGGCCGACAAGGTTACTCTTGAGAGATCTATGATCAAGTATGCTCGGGTGTTAGTGGATGTTGAGATTAAGGAAGACCCCCAGAAAACTATCGCTTATGTTAATGAGAAGAAGCAATTAATGGAACAATCTGTTGAATATAAGTGGTTGCCTACCAAGTGTACGGCTTGCGATATGCTTGGACACTCCATTTCCAACTGTAATAAAGGGAAACCGATTATATGGAAGAAAAAACAGCAAGAAAATAAGAACAATGCTGCTGAACAGGAAGTTTGTAACAATGAGAAACCAATGGATAGTGTCAAGGACTCTGAAAAGAATGTTACTGATGCTAAAAATACTGGTATATCTGCCAACAATATTACTATACCTACTGGTGATAGTAAAGGGGATAGGGGAGACTTTCCTGAGGGTGTAGGGGCTTTGAAAAATATGGATATACAGCCCAGTAATGAGCAGTGGGTGACTCCTAAAAGAAAAGGTACTAAGTATGTCATTAGGCCGCAACAAGAAGCAACTACCAGCAATGACTATGAAGCATTAGAGGATGCAGAGGGGATGTTGGCTACTAATATTAGAAACTTGTCTAATGGATAGTCTCAATCTTTTAGGTTGGAATGTTAGGGGGCTGAATAATGTGGAGAAGCATCGCGAGGTGTTTGATCATTGTAAGATAAATAAGGTGGGTTTTGGGGCTCTTTTTGAGACTAAGATCCATCATAATAGAGTTAGCGAACTTATGACTAATAATCCGAATTGGAAGATTCATTCCAGTCAAGAGATTTCTTTTAGAATTTTGTTGATTTGGATTGATAAACTTGTTAAAGTGGATATTTTGATGGAAGATAGGCAATTCATTCATTGTAAACTCAAAATGGTGGGTTACAAGGAGGAGTTTTTTCTCACTGCGGTTTATGGAAGCAACACTCTAAATGAGAGGAAAGATCTTTAGAATAAGCTTACTAGCATTGGGCACCTAAAAGCTCCTTGGATTATCCTTGGAGACTTTAATGCTATGTTTGCCTACAAAGATAGAAGTGGAGGAAGGAAAATTAGAGGCATTGAAATCCAAGATAGTCAATCTTGGCTTGCTAATGGTCAAGTTGAAGAGATGAAGACTTCGGGTTCCTTTTTTACTTGGTCCAACAACCACGAGGAGGAAAGCCGAGTGTACTCAAAGCTGGATCGTGTTTTCACGAATGAAAGTTGGTTAGATCATTTCCCGAATACAGAAGCAAGCTTCAGATGGGGGGCCCTCTCAGATCACAGTTACTGCCTAGTCAAACATATCAAGGTTGGTAATTGTGGAATTAAACCTTTTCGGTTTTGCAATCACTGGGTGTTTCGAGAGGATTTCAAAGATAATGTTCTCACTACGTGGAAGAATCACAAGGTCACAGATCTGAATTCGCTGCACCAGCAACTTTTTAGGGTGAAACACACTTTGAAAACCTGCTATGTTCAGAAGAAAGAGGATATCACCGGCCTATACAATGAAGCTCGAGACAAGTTCATAGAAGCTCAAGAAGCCTTGGAAAACAATCCGAATAGTCCTTCAGCTGTTTTAACTGAAAAAATGAGCCGTGCTAACTACCATGGTGCCCGAAAACAGTACTTCAGCTACCTTCACCAAAATTCTAAAGCTTGTTGGCTAAAGCTTGGTGATGAAAATACAAGCTATTTTCATGCTATCATGAAAAAGAGGAGAGCTGCAAACAGAGTGTGTTCTTTCACTGACAATGGGATGGTTGTTGATGATTATGACAAAGTGATTGAGCACTTTGTAAATCATTTTCGCAATTTCATGGGGAGACAAAGTTCGGCTTCAAGACGTTTGGAAGAGGACTGCCTTGAGTATGGGAATAAGCTTACTGTTGAACACCAATTCAGACTCATTCGGCCGTTCAGCAAGAAGGATGTTAAAGAAGCTTTATTTAGCATTCACTCGTCCAAAAGTCCGGGCCCTGATGGTTTTGGAGCGTGTTTTTTCAAAGAGCTTTGGAATGATATTGGGGACGATTTCTCTTGTGCTGTGTTGGGTTTCTTTCAATCTGGAAAGCTTCCTCAGGAAGTGAGTGCTACGTCCATATCTCTAATTCCCAAAATTGATAATCCTCAAGGAGCTTCTGACTACAGACCAATAGCCTGCTGCACCACAACTTATAAATGCATTTCAAAGATGATTTGTACTAGACTCTCGGAAGTTCTGCCTGAGCTTATTCATGGAAACCAAGGTGCCTTTGTTAAGAAGAGACTTTTAGCTCATAATGTTTTGATTTTGCAGGATCTTCTCAAAGGTTATACTAGGAAGAACATTTCTTCTCGCTGCATCATGAAAATTGACTTGAGCAAGGCCTATGATACAGTTGATTGGTGCTTTGTGGCTGATATCTTAAAAGCTCTCCGCTTCCCGTCAAAGTTTATTAGCTGGATTTTAAGCTGTCTTCAAGGAGCTTCCTATAGCCTGTTGCTTAATGGAAGAATCCAAGGCTCCTTTAAGGGTGAAAAAGGCCTTCGTCAAGGGGACCCAATGTCACCGCTATTGTTTGTGCTCATAATGGAATATTTATCTAGACTTCTGATTCAGAGTTCTAAGATGAAAGGTTTCGGATTCCACCCTCTTTGCAAATCTTTAGGCCTGGTCAATCTTTGCTTTGCAGACGATCTTATTCTCTTTTGCAAGGGCAATGATAAATCAATTCAGATAGTGAAAGAGGCCTTCCAACGGTTTAGTGAAGCAACTGGTCTATCTGCCAACAAGGCCAAATCAACGGTGTTCTTTGGGGGTATTCCAACTTCTTGTAGACAGAGACTTGCCAACATCTTACAAATGGAAGAGGGTTCTTTCCCATTGAAGTACTTAGGTGTGAATCTTAGGCCTACCAAATGGCGATCTGCTGATTGTGGTATCATCCTTGACAAACTTCACAAGAATTTACACACTTGGGCTAGTAGGAACCTCTCTTTTGCCGGAAGAGCTCAATTAATCCATTCAATTCTTCTAGGTATAAGGAACTATTGGATGGGTTTATTCTTGCTTCCTCAAAAAATCACAGCGACTATTGACAAATGTTGTAGAGACTTTCTTTGGGGATCAAAGGGGACCAGAAGCAACTTTCACATTCCCTCTTGGAGGAAAGTTTGCCTCCCCAAGAACTCAGGAGGGCTTGGCTTCAGAGAAGGGAAGGTTTGGAACATAGCTCTTATGGTAAAGCATATTTGGGCAATTTCAAGCAAACAAGACAATCTTTGGGTTCGGTGGATTGATGCGGTTTATCTGAGAGGGTTGAGCTTCTGGACAGTTGAATTCAAACAAGATGCGAGCTGGTACTTCAAAAAAATCCTCCGTCTTCGCTCAACTGTCAATGAATCCAATGTCATGGCTGCTGTCAAAAGAGGTAAATTCAGCGCTAAACTTTTTTATCTCTCTTATATTCAAGCTTGCAAGGTTGATTATGCAAGAAACATCTGGAATAGAATGGTCCTTCCCAAGCATCGTTTCATAGGTTGGCAAATCGTGAACAATCAACTGCTAACTAGGGATAACCTCAGCCGATTTTTGCCAATTTCTTCCCCTTTATGCCCGGTCTGCTGTCAGGATAATGAATCGCACCAGCATCTTTTTGTGCACTGCTGCTTTACCCGAAAGCTGACTGGTGAGATCAACAATTGGTGTGGCCAATTTGAGTGGCCAGTAGACTTGAACAGATGGTTCTCCAAGACAGCCAAAAGCTTGCAGGAAAAGATTATTAATACTGTTATTTTGGCAACTTTATACACGGTTTGGACAAACAGAAACAGGTGTGTGTTTGAGATGAGTTGTAAGTCTGTTTGTACTTTGAGTAAAGAGATCAAAGAAAGTATAAAGTCTAGATGTCTAATGGGTTGTAATGGGGGAAAAGGGAAGATTGATAACTATATTTTAAATGTAATTAACAGCTGGTTGTGAGGGGTTGTGTCTCGGTCTGCTGGGGTTGTATTCTCTTGTTTTTTTTTTGCCAGTTTTGAATAAAAAGATTTCTTCTTGTTCAAAAAAAAAAAAAATTGGACTCAAAAGTAAATGAATCAATGTGGATTCAAAAATAGTGAAAAGATAACAAAATTGGAGAAGCAATTTTGAATCTTAAATGATCAAAGTTGTGAACAAAATTGATGAGAATTTTGTTAACTTTGGTATAATTTTGGGCTAATCTCAATAAGGAGATAACCTTAAAATTATGAGTACAAATAATCACATTATTTTATGAGTAGTAATGTGAGCTTGATATGTTAGTTTTGCTGAGAAAACTAAAAATATCAAATGGTATTTTTAAAGTGGCCCTAAAGAGTCATTTGAAGAGGAAAATACACAAAAGTGATATTTTATATACACTTTATGGTAAAAATGTGGGGGTGAGCCACAAATTTAATCAAAATGTGTTGAGACTGTAAAGTCCTTTTTTGGCAAGTTAGTTGACAAAATAATTTTTCCATTTATGGTAAGATTGCTATGCATTCATATTCGATTTATTGCCTTATAAATTCGGTTTTTAGTTGCCCTTTTCCTTGTTAGGAAAGTGGCACTTTTAGCTGAACTTTCCTTTGTTGAAAACTTCTTAAAAGAGAACAAATTCTCTTTTGGAAAGTTGTCATTTTTAGGGAAACTTTGATTATTGCCTTTTCCTTATTGATTTCGATTGTATCTTGATATAATCAGAATATCTAATCTGTTTTTGGCAGGAATCAAGCTTTGATAGAGGATCGGACCCGATTTTAGCAAGTTTCCCGTTTCTGGTCAGATCTGCTGCGTCAGCATCCGAATCTGATGTAGCAGATCGTGTTTCTTTTGGAAAGTTTTTGTACAGCTGTAGATTCGAACTTGTGGTTGCCTCTTTGGTCTCTATGTTCTATAAATAGAGCCTAGAGAGCAACCATTCGAATTACCTCTTCTATTATTTATTTTTTGCATTTATCTTTTGAGAGAAGAGAATGTTTCTTTGTTTTGTGAGAGCCTAGTTGTTCATCTAGGTCCTAGTTGTTCTATTTCTGTTCTTACTCTATCCTAGAGGCTGTGAAGAACTACTTGACTGAACAAGAGATTGGTCTTCGGGAGAAGACTTGATAAAGCCTTACTTCGGGAGGAAGTAAGCACTTGGTCTTCGGGAGAAGACTTGTTGAAGCCTTACTTCGGGAGGAAGTAAGCACTCACACTTCAAAGACGAAGGGAGTTCGGGCTTGAAGGTGTCAAGAAGTCAGATTCATAAAGTGGATTACAAAGGATTGCGGCAATACTTTAGAGGGAGTCTAAACTTGTTTAAGTCAATTGTCTTTGTAATTTTGATACTTTATTAATTGATTTCATTCTCTGGGCGTGGCCCCGTGGACTAGGAGTGTTCGTGAGAACACTGATACCACGTATAAATCTCTTGTGTCAAGTTATTTATTTTTTTGCAAATATTTTATATTCTGCCTGTTCAATTTTGCTGTAGCAGAATTACTTTCTGCTGCTGCAAACGCTTACAGTTTTTATATTTTCTTATATACAACTGACATTTGCAAAAACACGGTTTTTCAATTGGTATCAGAGCAGGACACTAAACTCTTAGTGTGGTCCTTTTAACGTTTTCTTGTGTTTTTGCAATATGTTTCCCTTTGCAGAAGGAACTTCTATTGTTCGCCCACCACTCCTCAATGATTCCAACTATCCTTATTGGAAGGTTAGAATGAGAGCCTTTATCAAGTCTCAAAATGAGAAAGCATGGAGGATGGTTCTTTCAGGATGGTCTCCTCCTGTTGTGGTAGATTCTGAAGGTAATTCTAAATTAAAATCTGAACTTGAATGGTCTACTGAAGATGATAATTTGTCTGCTTATAATAGCAAAGCTTTACATGCCATATTTAATGGAGTAGGTGAAGGTTATATTAAGCTTATATCTTTTTGTGAATCTGCTAAGGATGCTTGACAGATCCTTCAAACTCAGTTTGAAGGAACATCTGATGTTAAGCGTTCTAGATATATTATGCTTCAGACCAAATTTGATGATCTTAGGATGTCAGATAATGAAACCCTAACTGAATTCTATGAAAAATTATTTGATATTGCTAATGAATATTTTGCTCTTGGTGAAAAGCTTGATGATTCTGTTCTTGTGAGAAAAATTGTTAGAGTTCTTCTAGAGAGGTTCGATACTAAACTTTTGGCAATGGAGGAAGCTAAAGATTTTAGCACAATGAAGGTGGAAGAATTGATGGGTTCTTTACGTACTTTTGAATTAAATCAACAGATTAAACAAAAGGACAAACCCAAATCCATTGCTGATAAAGGTAAAAGTATTGCTTTGAAAGTTGCTGATAATGAAAATTCTGATAGTGAATGTGATGATGAGATTGCTGTATTAACAAAGAATTTTCAAAAATATATGAAAAAGATGGGAAATAAAAAGAATATTTCGAAAAGTTCAAAAGGTAATACTTTTATTAAACCATCTGTCTCTAACAAAAAGGGAATTCAGTGCAGGGAATGTGAAGGTTTTGGGCATATTCAAGCTGAGTGTGCAAACACTTTGAAAAAGAATAAGAAAAGTTTCAGTGTCACTTGGAGTGATGATGAAACCGAAAGTGATGAAGATAATTCTGAAAATGTTGCCCTAACTTCTGTTATGACTAATGTGTTGTGTGATTCATAGGTAAAAGCTAGATTGGTATGTTTGAATAATACCACCGAACAAGAGGAATCAGATTCAGATGAGTCTGAAATCTGTGAAGAGTCTCTTGCTGAATCATACAAAGTCATGTATGAAAAAATGGATTCAGGTTGCTTCTGAAAATAGAGCGTTGAATAAATTGAATAAAAAATTGTCTCATCAAATTGAAATGTGTGAATTGAAAATAAAAGAGTATGAGACAAGTATTTTTGATAAAGATGAAAAAATCACTTTCTTAAAAAAGGAACTTGAAAATTTTAAGAAAAATGTTCAAATGCTTAACCCTAGATCTTCTATTTTTGAAAAAGCTCAGAATGCAGCTCAAAGAGATTTCGCAGGCCTTGGATCAAATGGGATGGAAAGTTCTGGAGTCACGAAGTTTGTAAAATCTAGTGTTCCAACGAACCATTCTGAGGCTACAAAGTCTGCTGCAACAGTTTCACAGCATGTTGTAGCAAGAGTTGTTTTTGATGTCGCAAAATCTCCAGGATTTTCGAAAAGAGTAAGATCTCAGGTAAAAAGTTTTGTTCCCACTTGTCATTTTTGTGGTAGAAAAGGACATATCATACCTAAATATTTCACGTTGAAAAATCTGTTTAAAACAAATTATTTTGGTAATTTGGAAAAATCTCAAAAGAAACATAAAGGTTTGAAATAAATATGGGTGAAAAAAAATTATCTAGCTGGTTTTTCTGATAAAACTGCTGCATCTCAAATGTGATATTTTGACAGTGATTGTTCTAGACATATGACAGGTGACAAGGACTTTTTGACTAACATTCGGCCTATGCAATGTGGAGAAGTCACTTTTGGTAATGGCTTATCTGGAAAAGTATTTGGTTTGGGAACTCTAAATTTTGAAGGGTTACCTAGACTGAAAAATGTGATGTTAGTTGAAGGACTAAGGGCTAATTTACTTAGCATTAGTCAAATTTGTGACCAAGGGTATACTGTTTCATTTGATAGTGATCATTGTTATGTTCTTAATGATGATAATGAATGTATCTTGCAAGGATTTCGATCCAATGATAACTGTTATACTCTAACCCCTGTGTTTACTTGTCATTCAGTTATCAACAACACCACAGATTTGTGGCATGCCAAGCTTGTGCATATTAAGTATAAAAACCTGAAAAAATTGTCAAATGTAGGTATTGTTCGAGGACTTCCCAAGCTTGATAAAGAAAGTGTTGGTAAGTGTGAACCTTGTCAACTTAGGAAGCAATTAAAAATCACTCACAAGCCTGTGTCTGATATCAATACCTCAAAAGTATTGGAATTGCTTCACATGGATCTTATGGGTCCAATCCAAGTTGAAAGTTTGAATGGTAAACAATATATATTTGTTAGTGTTGATAAAACTCTTTTCATCAAGCATATAAACTCTGATTTTATCACTGCTCAAATTTATGTTGATGATATAGTTTTTGGTTCTACATCTAACCATGAAGTGCAGGTTTTTGTTGATCAAATGAAGAATGAATTTGAAATGAGCATGGTTGGTGAGCTTACTTTCTTTTTGGGTCTTCAAGTGAGACAAATGGAAGGAGGTACATTTGTATCTCAAAGTAAGTATGCTAAGAACCTTGTCAAGAAATTTGGTCTTGAATCGGCTAAGCAGGTAAGTACTCCAATGAGCACCACATTGAAATTGTCAAAAGATGAGAATGGAGTAAAGGTAGACACTACACTTTATCGTAGCATGATTGGAAGTCTCTTGTATTTAACTGCTAGTCGTCCTGATATTTGCTACAGTGTGGGAGTTTGTGCTAGATATCAAAGTAATCCTATGGAATCTCATGTATCAGCTGTAAAAAGGATTATTCGATATGTTAATAGCACTCTTGGTTATGGAATTTGGTACTCGAAAGATACTAATTCTAATCTTGCTTGTTTTAGTGATGCAGATTGGGCAGGCAATGCTGATGATCAAAAGAGCACAAGTGGAGGGTGTTTCTTTCTTGGGAATAATCTAGTATCTTGGCATAGCAAGAAACAAAATTCCATTTCTTTGACCACTTCCGAAGCTGAGTACATAGCTGCTGGCAGTTGTTGTACTCAACTGTTATGGTTGAAACAAATGTTGATTGATTATGAATTTGAATTGGGTATTTTGACTATCTTTTGTGATAACACTAGTGCCATAAATATTTCCCAAAATCCTGTTCAACATTCTAGAACAAAGCACATTGATATAAGGCATCACTTTATCAGGGAACTTGTTGAAAATAAATCTTTGCAATTAGAATATATTGATACTGAAAAACAATTAGCTGATATTTTCACAAAGGCCCAAATTCAAGTCGCTTTGACTCCCTCAGAAAGTCTTTAGGAGTTTGTATTGTTTAAATCTCTCTTGTTCATATTTTTGTACAATATTGTTATGTGATTCTTCTTTAGCATTTAATCTTCTTTCATTGTAATTTGACAAATCATGTTTATGCTTTTGGATTATAATTAGTTAGGATCTCATTCTTATCATACTTTGTGATGTTGTGTTAAAAGGTTCATGTTACTCTTTATTTGTGTCTAGGATTAAATAATGTCCTTATACAGAGTTGAGCAATTTTTGTTTCAGACTTCTCAGGCCCCTTGCTGGAATAGAGCTACCCATACTGAGGTGTGAAAGCCATCTGTTGAGTAAGCTAGAACATTGTAATCAGCAACTATGATGAGAATGCACTACCATAGAAAAGGGCTACCTTCAGTATGGTGTGATAGCATCCAGTTGCGGGATCAATTTGAAAAAGGCGAAAATGAAAAACCTTGCCAAGGACAATGATCCTATTTTCACTGCACACACTTATGTCTGACAAGTGTGTTCAAATTTGTAAGTCTCCTCTACTGAATTAAATTGATAATCCTGATTCACAATTTTTAGTAACATGCATATCTTTTTCCTCAACGTCAATTAAGTATGATTTGTTCCTGAGATACTAATTAGTTATTTTCTTTAAAAAGCATAACATGTATTTTATTTTGTCAATTTTCAATGATTTTTGATTCCATTGCTTGTTTAGAATTTCATATATGTATTGTACACATTTTATTTTATTTTCGGTTTCTTAAAAATAAAAAAAAAATAAAATAAAAAGTAGAGGGAGACGTGTGACTTGATTCATGGGCTAAGGAAATTTTGTGCTTAATTGGTAAGTATCCATATTTATTCTTCCTTGATTTATTTTTGATATGTTTCCATTTAACGATTGATCTTTTATATGGTAATGTGTCTTTAATCTTGAAAGATTGACTTATTTTTGGAAATATTGTTAGTAATTCTAGTTTCCTTTTTTTTTTTATTTTTTAAAAAAAAAAAAAGAAAGGAGTTGCAAGAGAATGGGCGGTTTCCTTTTGTGTTGTTGGGCTGGTAGTTTCTCTTTTTAAGTTAGTTTCCTCTTTTGATCCTCTCTCACATGATAATATAAACCAACTTCCTTTGTTTTTTATAACCTAGCTACCCGATCCCTATTTTTTGTGTTCTTGCTTCTTTGTTTCTCATTCTTACTTTCAGAAATTCATTGCTTCAACTAAGAACCTAGGGCATCCAAGGAAAATGGTGGAATCCGAACAAGCCCCCTCAAATGCTCTTCTTGTTGCTCCAATCGTCTTGCTGCCATGGAGGAGGTTCAGCAAGAGATGTCCAAGCAGCTGTCCTCATTGATCAAGCTTTATGGGGCATAAGTTTTCTTTCTTTTTGTTTTTGTTGGACATATTTCTATATTTTCATTTCTTTTTGTCTTTGGCCCTTATAGATAAACAAAAAGGGGGAGTAATTGTATACTCAACTGTCTAGGGGGAGTTGAGGTTTGTGTTTGTGTTTGTGTTTGTGTTCGTCTTTGGTCAAAGTTAGCTTTTTATTTTGGTTTAATGTTGTGCTTCTCCGGGGGAGTTTTTATGTTTGTTTCGCTAACTTTGTTTTGTAGGTGTTTGTTAATTAATAATATTTTGATTATCTAAAGTGCCAAAGGGGGAGATTGTTAGGTCCTTTTTTGGCAATTTAGTTGTCAAAATATTTTCTAATTAATGTGCATTTTATTGAGCATTCAATTTATTTTTATCAACTCTAGACCCTTTTTCCAGGGGGAGTTGTTGTTGGTTAGTTCTTGTGAACATATCTTTTAAAGTTAGCTTGTTTTTGGTTTCTTTGTGATATTCGATTGTGTTACTCAGGGGGAGTAGTATCTTTTGCTCTTGCTAACTTTGCCTTGCAAGTACTTTATGTTAAAAATTATTTTGTTCATCTAAAGTGCCAAAGGGGGAGATTGTAAAGTCTTTTTTTGGCAAGTTAGTTGACAAAATAATTTTTTCATTTATGGTAAGATTGCTATGCATTCATATTTGATTTCTTGCCTTATAAATTCGGTTTTTAGTTGCCCTTTTCCTTGTCAGGAAAGTTGCACTTTTAGCTGAACTTTCCTTTGTTGAAAACTTCTTAAAAGAGAAGAAATTCTCTTTTGGAAAGTTTCCTTTTTTAGGGAAACTTTGATTATTGCCTTTTCCTTATTGATTTCGATTGTATCTTGATACAATCAGAATATCTAATCTGTTTTTGGCAGGAATCAAGCTTTGATAGAGGATCGGACCCAATTTTAGCAAAATTCCCGTTTTTGGTTAGATCTGCTGCGTCAGCATCCGAATCTGATGTAGCAGATCGTGTTTCTTTTGGAAAGTTTTTGTACAGCTGTAGATTCGAACTTGTGGTTGCCTCTTTGGTCTCTATGTTCTATAAATAGAGCCTAGAGAGCAACCATTCGAATTACCTCTTCCATGATTCATTTTTTGCATTTATCTTTTGAGAGAAGAGAGTGTTTCTTTGTTTTGTGAGAGCCCAGTTGTTCATCTAGGTCCTAGTTGTTCTATTTCTGTTCTTACTCTATCCTAGAGGTTGTGAAGAACTACTTGACTGAACAAGAGATTGGTCTTCGGGAGAAGACTTGATAAAGCCTTACTTTGGGAGGAAGTAAGCACTTGGTCTTCGGGAGAAGACTTGTTGAAGCCTTAATTCGGGAGGAAGTAAGCACTCACACTTCAAAGACGAAGGGAGTTCGTGTTGGGTTTTATGCCCTAAATAAAACTCATTTCAATATAATCAGATTTACTTATTAATATAGATCAGAAATAACATTTAATGTTGCATGGTTCACATGATTTATTTCATGTTTATATGTACATAATGTATAAATTCATCTGAAACCCTTTTCACATACTTGATCCTGTTTATTGTGCCGTCAACACATTGGAAAGTAAACATGACTATGTGAATAAAGTTTCCTAGATTTATCAGACACAGGGTTTTACTGATATGATAATCTACAACAGAGTTTACTTGCATTTGGAGAAGTGCTATGTTCTTTCCAGAGCATTGGTTAAAGTAAAGCTCAGGTTGGATGCATGGAGTATGCATCGGAAGCGACCGATATTGAACTTTGACTTAGATTTATTAAACTTACCGTAATATCTATTCAAGTCAATATCGCCTAGTTGATCCTAGATCAAATGATCTTAATCCTGTTATGATTAGGCTCAATCTTGAAAGGCTATTCGTGTTCCTTGAATTGTTAGTTAAGCCTGCTTTTAGGTCAGGGTGATACGTACTTTTTGGGAACACGGTAGTGCAATTGAGTGGGAGCGCTAGCATAAACATGGAATCTATAGCTTCTATCTGGCGAATAGTAAGCAAAGGATGATCTCCTTCGAGCTTGACCAAACGAACATAAATGGTGGAGTACTCATTTCACATAAGCTGAAATATCATTTATACGGGGTCAAGTGTTTTAAGGAATAAATACATTGTAGGGTGTAACGGTAATTTAATCCCTTTACAGTGTAGATCATTCATATAGAGGATCATTGATCACATTAGGATTATAACAAAGGATAACTAATGATGTGTCTATATGGTGGAACATATAGAGCATTCTATATACTGAGAGTGCAATTCTAAGTTCTATGTGTGGATTCAACGAAGAATTAATAAGTTAGTGAATTTTAGTGCTAAATTCTTGATCTACTTATTGGAAGCTCGGTTATATAGACCCATGGTCCCCGCACTAGTTGAGATAATATTGCTTGTAAGACTTATATAATTGGTTTTGATTAATCAATTATAATTCTCAAATTAGACTATGTCTATTTGTGAATTTTTCACTAAGTAAGGGCGAAATTGTAAAGAAAGAGTTTATAGGGGCATATTTGTTAATTATGATACTTTGTATGGTTCAATTAATAAATATGATAAATGACAATATTATTTAATAATTATTTATAGTTATTAAATAGTTAGAATTGGCATTTAAATGGTTGAATTAGAAAATTGGCGTTGTTGAGAAAATCAGATGCAGAAAAGGTAAAACTGCAAAATTGCAAAAAGTGAGGCCCAAATCCACTAAGCATGGCCAGCCACTTTTGTAGGCAATTTAAACTGATATTTTCATTATTTTAATGCCAAATAATTCAAACCTAACCCTAGTGGAATGCTATAAATAGATAGTGAAGGCTTCAGGAAAATCACACTTAAATTTTTCTATTTTTCCTTCAGAGAAAAACCTGAGCCTTCTCTCTCCCTATCTTTGGCTGACCCTTCTCTTTCTCCTTGCCTCTTCAATTTTGAAAATCTTAGTGTGAGAGTAGTGCCCACACACAGCAAGTGATACCTCAATCATAGTGAGGAAGATCGTGAAGAAAGACATTCAGCAAAAGGAGTTTCAGCATCAAAGATTCAGAGAAAGAGATCCAGGTTCAGATATTGATAATGCTCTGCTACAGAAAAGAATCAAGGGCTAGATATCTGAACGGAAGGAGTCATTATATTCCGCTGCACCCAATGTAAGGTTTCCTAAACTTTATATGTATTTAATTTATCGCTTTAGAAAGTTCATATTTAGGATGTTAATAAACATACTTGTGAGTAGATCTAAGATCCTGGTAAAATAATTTCCAACAACTGGCCTCAGAGCCATGGTTTTTGATTTACTTGCAAGAAATTTGGACTTTAAAACGATTGTTTGTATGTTCTTTGGATGGTATCATGTTGTATTGAGTGTTATTTGATGACTGATTGATGTTTGTAAAATTTTCGTGAAACATAATTGCGATTTTATCTCTGGAATTATTTTTATTGGATAGTATGGAAAAAATTAGGCAAGTTAGCCTTTTAGAGAACTCAATTTGGATTTTATTTGAATTAGTTATAAATTTTTGAAGATTTGAAAAAATCGGGGCTGTGCTGATATTTTCCTGCGATCGCAGATCTGTCCGTACAGTTTCGAATTTTTTTTGTTTTTCTTCGATTTTTCATGCTTTTTCATGGAATTAACTTCCAATTTTTTGTATAGTTTTGTATTTATACTATTACTATTCCTAATTCAATTCTAATTATTATTTTGAATTAATTTAATATTTTTTAAATTTAATTCAAGATATTAGTGTAATTTGAATTTGAATAGAATTAGTATCTATCTTCTTGCTTAAAAATCTATCTTATTTTTAAATTTGATTATATCTTATTTTTTTTTAAATTTAAGGTCAGATTTTATAAGATATTTATAAAATCTTTTAAGATATTTTTAAGATATCTTATCTTTTAAGATATTTTTAATTATATCTTATCTTTTAAGATTTTTTTTAAATTAAATCTTTTTAGATATTTTGACCTTATTTAAATTTAAAATAAGATATTTATAATCATGTAATTTTAAATAGATGTAAGATATTTTGCTAACTTTTAAATTTTGTTATTTTATTTATTTAAATTAAATTTAAAATCTGAAACAATATAAAATTGATCCCATGGCGCTTTTCTTTCCCTATTAAGAAATTTTTTTAAGATATTTCATTTATCTTTTCTAATTTTTATTTAATTTTTATTTTTAAAATAACATTTAATTTTTAAAAGTAGTTAGCAAATTTTGAAATGATATTTAGGTTGGTTGAAACCTAATTTTTCAAAAAGTAGGTTTAATTTTAAATATTTTTTTTAAATTTCGAAATTTAAATTTTATTTCTGAAATTAATATTTTTTTTTTATTTTTCGAATATTAAAATATTTTTTAATTATTTATTTTTCGAAATTATTTATTTAAAATTAAATAAATCCTACTTCCAACTATCCAGCTAACCTTGTTGCAGGAGTATGTGTTTTAGCTTATGTGTAAGTTTTCAAAACCTATTATTACTTGATTGCAAATAACCATGGTTACTTTTTGCCAGATCTAATGATCTGATGGCTCCCTTGGTCAAGATAATAATTTGTAACAGGTATATTTACAATCTTCTTTCATCTGTGTATGACCTAGCAACATGGTAGGACCCATCCAAAGTGTGCCTGTGTGAGCCTATGTGTTTAATTTCATTATAGATACATATAGGTTGTTGTTGCTAAAATAAATTATCATAGTTCTTGATAGAATTTATTTAGGCCCATTTAGTTATTGGGCTTATTCAATTAATAACAGTTGTTCTTATTAAGGTTAAATTCCTCTCTTTTGGGCCTTGTGTGAGAGTTGGGAGCCATAGAAGTGGGTACGACATACTGAACCCAGCACCCCCTCACATGAACCACCCCAATTGTGAAGGCCCATTTGCCTGATTTGAATGACTGTACTAGGTTAATTACACTAGTTTAACCTAATAAAATTGATTAGCAACATAATTAATTTCATTTATTTTGAAATTAATTTAAGAAAATTATAGTTTAAAGAATTTTTTATTCTAAGCTAAACTATATGTATTTTCTTGTATTTAATTAAATATAGAATTATAACCATCTAGATTCTTTCTGGAACTTAATTTAAATTTTTCATTAAATATTCTTATTTAAGTTGATATTTAGTTATCTACAACTAACCAACTTAAATCTGAATATCTTTTGAATTTCAAATTTCAAAATTAAGTTGAGGAATTTTAGGTATTGGTTATTAAGATATTTTAGATATTTTTTAAGTTAATATCTTTTCGAATATTAACTTAAAATGGAATATTTTCAAATTAAGTGGTTACAACTTAATTTTTAATATTTAATTAAATTTAAATTTGAAAAATATTTAAGTTCTAGATTTTTTCTAATACAACTTAAATTAGATATTTTTTTCAAATTTTGTGGAAAAGATACTTAGTCAAATAAGATATTTTCTAGATAGTTATTTCTAGACTACTTATTATTTCTAATATTAAATAGGAAAATATTATACATTGTGAAATTAATTATTTATATAATTAATTTTGGTACAATTTATTTTAAATATATTTTTCCTAGTATTAAACTAGAGACTAATAATTAAGCCTTCTCTACACTTAATTATTTATTTCTTGAATTTAATACATTTAATTAATTTGAAAATTGAATATCTAAGTTGATTTTTATCATCATACTTAAATATTTCTTTTTCATGACATTTAATTAAATAGAAAATTATTTTTAGTTGAAATTTATTTTTTCAACTAAATTTAAATAATTTTCAAAATATATTTTTTCTTTATTTTATTAATAAAATTTCGAAATTGCATTTCTTAAATGCTGGAATTTCAAATTTTATTTGAAAAATAGATTAAGTTGTAAATTAATTATTTATTTTAATTAATTCTTGGATCAACTTAAATCAATGATTTTTTTTCATTTATTGATTAATTTAAAATAAATTGAATTAAAGTATATTATTAGAAATTGAATTAATTAGTCAAAGGAAAATTTACATAGATGATATTTTTGCTTGAAGTATTTTTCTAGTGTATTTAATTAAATAGAAAATTAATATTTAAGTTGATTTTCATCATCATACTTAAATATTTGAAATTTTTCTTATATATTTAATTAAATAGGAAAATTATATTTTTTGTTGTAAATTAATTTTATTAATTAATTTTGGGCCAACATTAAATTAGAATAATTTTTTCCAGGATTAATTTTTTATTTTAACATGCATTTTCGAAAATTGTATTCTTAAATACTTTAATTTTTCGAAATGCAATATATATTTATAGAAAATTAAATTTGAGTTGTAAATTAATTTATATTAATTTTGTAACAACATAAATTGAATATTTTTCTAAATATTTATTGGAAATTATTACTAAGATGGAAATAACTCATGTTATTTTCATATCCATCTAAGTAAAATTTATAAATATTAAATTAAAATTTATATTTAGAATTTTTCATTCTAAATTGGAAATTTTAAATAAATATATATTTAAAATAAATAAATTAAATAAAGAGAATCAAAGAAAATACAACTCTTTTTAAATAATGAGCTTTATTATTAAGATATTCGATCTCCATTGTGGGTTTTACACCGCGTTTGTTTTAGTGAGTAATCCTCCCTAATGGAGGAACGTTCATTAGCAATTTCGCACCGTTTAACCTCGCATGATAAGTAGTTTGTAAGTGTTTTGTATGGTATGGATCACCCTAATGGTGGGGACCATACTTGACTTGCAAATTATGAAACAATGGTGGAAGCTCATAAGATAGAATTGCCTTGACTCTCGCCTAAACGGGACAACGCTGAATTCCAATCTTGATCGAATAAAAGGTTGCTAGAATGGTTATCATTTTAGATGAGCTGACAACTCTATTCAATGGATGATGCTTTGACTCTCGCCTAAACGGGACACTGTATCAGTTTGTTGAAAAACCTTGGAAATTATTTAGGATTGTAAGTTTTAGTATTTTCACTTGTCATTCCTACTTGCTATATGCTTATAATTTCTGAATTGTGTATGAATTTATATTGAACCATGTTATTTTCTGTTATTAAGTTGTAGTTTAATTTCGAATCTTCATTGTTGGTCTAACATGTTTGTTTTTCTAATGAGATAAATCCCTAATGGATTTTCACCATTAGACATACATAATAGTGTAAGATCTCGAAAGATAAATATTGTATATGCAACATCTAGCTGTTCATCAATTGATGACACCTTAGACTAGTATTTTTACAATATGAAACAAGAAGATTACATAAATAAGATTACTTTGTCTTTCGCTAATCGAAGCATCGTTGGATTCTTATTTATAAACGAAATTATCCTAATTCCTCTTAGCTTATTCATTTCGAATTAGCTTCAAAACATATCATTGGATGAATGGTCTATAAATCATTTCATGTCATTCTATATTTTCTCTTAAGAAATTAAATGACGCATATGATTATAATCCCGAAATTCTATTCCCAATTGATATAAAACCTCAATCTTAGAAATCTCCTACTTGTATGGGCAAATCTGACTTAGAGTTTGTATTAGTAATGCTGGTCCAAGAAAGAATTACTCATTATATTTGGTTGAATTTAAGTCTTTGACTTTAATTTTAGAATCCAAACAGAAATTTTCTTATATTTCTAATTCCAGAATACAATACAGTTACACTTTCTCAAGTGTTTAATATCCATCTTCTATTAATGGATTAAAACTGTATGGAATATGAGTTAGGTATTCTGTGACCAGGATCCACTTGCAGTATTCTAAGAACTCTTTGATGTAACTAAACCTATGTCATCAAAAGACACTACCACATTTTTTTAATCTATGGCATTTGTATCTTGTTCATAGTGGATTTGACAAGATCAATCTCTGCAAAGAGTTAATATGCCTATATCCACTAAAAGTAGTTCATCTCATTCGCAGATGGATGTACATTCAGGGGTGGATATGAGTTTTTCGTTGTATTCTTAAAACGATAACTCAAGATTATACCTTTTAGCAAAGAAATTTGAAATGTTTGAAAATTTCATTAATTTCTAGCAATGGTTAAAACCATTAAGGTAAGTGGCTAAAGATCTTGCGAACTGATAGGGGTGGAGAAATAGTTAGTAGATATGCAGTTCAAAGATCATTAAATTGATTTTTGAATTATATCCAAACTTACCTCCCCAGAAATTTTGAGTTGCATGTTAATGATTAGTTACTAGTCGTTGCCTAATTCCTTCTATGGTAATACAATTTCAGAATGATGTAATGGTTGTATACTTAATGTAAATCATTACTAGATTCATGGATGACCTAATCAAAATCTTAAGAAAAGCTAGAACCATTAACCATGGTTTGTTAGCTATTCTAAGTGATTAGGGGTGGACCATCCCATTGTCAATAGATAAGAAAGTGTTTGTTCAAACAAATACTACTTTTCTAAGAAAATGACTAAGTCTGAAAAACAAGTAGCAAATAATGGAGATATTTTTCTTGATTCCAAAAGTGTTCTATCATCTTATATAACATATGATGATCCCACTGCCTCTGTTGTCTTGTCACAACCGAAGAGATCAATACCATTTAGTTTTCTTCGACATAATTCACTGTACCTTGTCGTAGTGGGAGAGTTTCTAGGAACTCACCTTCTTATGACTTGGGAGACACTAGTGATTAAAATCCATTCTGAGTTTAAACAAGTAATGGATTGTCAAGATAAGAAACTAAGAAGAAAGCCAATAGATCTATGGTTTAATCCATTCACATGGAATAACCTAAAATCTTTCTATTACAAGGACATAAAAGGAAATTTCGTGTATGTCTATTCAATGGACTTAACAAAACTTCTTGTTCCTAGTATTATAGGTTTGAGTTTATCTAAACCTATGGCTTATGGTATACCTGGTAATTACTTACTCTAATGCAAGCAACTTACTTTAGTAAGATGCTGAAGCATTTTCTTTCTAATGGCAATCTATAGAAGCTTCACAACTTCTTAGACATAGACTTTATTTATCTAAGAAAAAGTCTCAACTATTCCAGAAAAGATAAAGCCATGAAAGAATTTCTTATATCAACAGTGAGAGGTCTTAGATATGCTTTTGTATGCCTTAGACCAGACACCTGCTGTTGAGTGGGAGTAATGAGTAGGTATCAGATTAATCCAGGAGAAGAACATTGGAAGACAATCAAGTAAATCTTAAGATTAAGAAGAGGAACTATATGTTAGTCTATAAGGGTGTGTTTAAAACTCTTAGACTACACCATATCAGATTTCAAAATTTGCCTTTGTGCTAGTAAATCTTTCTGATAAGATGGTGGTTACTCTGGGGGTGGAATAGTGATTTTGGAGAAGTGTAAAAACCTATCTGAAGTCTCTAGGTCTACCAGAGAGGGACTGAATGTTAAGGTTGCAGGAAAGGTACTTATTCAGTCTAAGGAAAGTTCTATACATCTTTGGCACCATTCCAAATTGCCTTAAACTACTAGTGTTAATTTCCTGATTAACCAAAAGTAGTTGCCAAAGATATAGAATCCAGTATCCCAAGAGAGTAGACATATAGAGAGGAATTTCACATTATCAATGATTTTGTGATTAAAGGAAGAGTAATAGTGGAGAAAAGGTTGTGGTTAATTCAACCTTTCAGATCCTATTAGGAGGAGTTTACTACTACTACACTTGATTTGTATATCAAGGTGTTGAGATTATTTGAAACGCACTTTTTGTTTTATATTAGTGCAAGTGGGAGTTTGTTGGGTTTTATGCCCTAAATAAAACTCATTTCAATATAATCAGATTTACTTATTAATATAGATCAGAAATAACATTTAATGTTGCATGGTTCACATGATTTATTTCATGTTTATATGTACATAATGTATAAATTCATCTGAAACCCTTTTCACATACTTGATCCTGTTTATTGTGCCGTCAACACATTGGAAAGTAAACATGACTATGTGAATAAAGTTTCCTAGATTTATCAGACATAGGGTTTTAGTGATATGATAATCTACAACAGAGTTTACTTGCATTTGGAGAAGTGCTATGTTCTTTCCAGAGCATTGGTTAAAGTAAAGCTCAGGTTGGATGCATGGAGTATGCATCGGAAGCGACCGATATTGAACTTTGACTTAGATTTATTAAACTTACCGTAATATCTATTCAAGTCAATATCGCCTAGTTGATCCTAGATCAAATGATCTTAATCCTGTTATGATTAGGCTCAATCTTGAAAGGCTATTCGTGTTCCTTGAATTGTTAGTTAAGCCTGCTTTTAGGTCAGGGTGATACGTACTTTTTGGGAACACGGTAGTGCAATTGAGTGGGAGCGCTAGCATAAACATGGAATCTATAGCTTCTATCTGGCGAATAGTAAGCAAAGGATGATCTCCTTCGAGCTTGACGAAACGAACATAAATGGTGGAGTACTCATTTCACATAAGCTGAAATATCATTTATACGGGGTCAAGTGTTTTAAGGAATAAATACATTGTAGGGTGTAACGGTAATTTAATCCCTTTACAGTGTAGATCATTCATATAGAGGATCATTGATCACATTAGGATTATAACAATGGATAACTAATGATGTGTCTATATGGTGGAACATATAGAGCATTCTATATACTGAGAGTGCAATTCTAAGTTCTATGTGTGGATTCAACGAAGAATTAATAAGTTAGTGAATTTTAGTGCTAAATTCTTGATCTACTTATTGGAAGCTCGGTTATATAGACCCATGGTCCCCGCACTAGTTGAGATAATATTGCTTGTAAGACTCATATAATTGGTTTTGATTAATCAATTATAATTCTCAAATTAGACTATGTCTATTTGTGAATTTTTCACTAAGTAAGGGCGAAATTGTAAAGAAAGAGTTTATAGGGGCATATTTGTTAATTATGATACTTTGTATGGTTCAATTAATAAATATGATAAATGATAATATTATTTAATAATTATTTATAGTTATTAAATAGTTAGAATTGGCATTTAAATGGTTGAATTAGAAAATTGGCGTTTTTGAGAAAATAAAATGCAGAAAAGGTAAAACTGCAAAATTGCAAAAAGTGAGGCCCAAATCCACTAAGCATGGCCAGCCACTTTTGTAGGCAATTTAAACTGATATTTTCATTATTTTAATGCCAAATAATTCAAACCTAACCCTAGTGGAATGCTATAAATAGATAGTGAAGGCTTCAGGAAAATCACACTTAAATTTTTCTATTTTTCCTTCAGAGAAAAACCTGAGCCTTCTCTCTCCCTATCTTTGGCTGACCCTTCTCTTTCTCCTTCCCTCTTCAATTTCGAAAATCTTAGTGTGAGAGTAGTGCCCACACACAGCAAGTGATACCTCAATCATAGTGAGGAAGATCGTGAAGAAAGACATTCAGCAAAAGGAGTTTCAGCATCAAAGATTCAGAGAAAGAGATCCAGGTTCAGATATTGATAATGCTCTGCTACAGAAAGGAATCAAGGGCTAGATATCTGAACGGAAGGAGTCATTATATTCCGCTGCACCCAATGTAAGGTTTCCTAAACTTTATATGTGTTTAATTTATCGTTTTAGAAAGTTCATATTTAGGATGTTAATAAACATACTTGTGAGTAGATCTAAGATCCTGGTAAAATAATTTCCAACAGTTCGGGCTTGAAGGTGTTTCAAGAAGTCAGATTCATAAAGTGGATTACAAAGGATTGCGCCAATACTTTAGAGGGAGTCTAAACTTGTTTAAGTCAATTGTCTTCGTAATTTTGATACTTTATTAATTGATTTCATTCTCTGGGCGTGGCCCCGTGGACTAGGAGTGTTCGTGAGAACACTGATACCACGTATAAATCTCTTGTGTCAAGTTATTTATTTTTCTGCAAATATTTTATATTCTGCCTGTTCAGTTTTGCTGTAGCAGAATTACTTTCTGCTGTTGCAAACGATTACAGTTTTTATATTTTCTTATATACAACTGACATTTGCAAAAACACGGTTTTTCAGAGACATTATTGATTAATTTATTTTATTTTGAATTCAAATTCTAAATCAAATTTGGCTATGTGTATATGTAAAATTTTGACATATTTTGGTGTCAAAGTTAAGTGAAAATAATTTCAAGAAGGAAATTAATTAAAAGAGTTATAGAGACAAAGTGGTCTTCTATATTTTAAAATCAAGATATTGTCTTGATAATGAAATGTGAAAGTGTGGGGGTGTATACTCTAATATGAGAAAGTTTAGACATACTTGGTGTCTAAAAATAAAATATGAGAATTTAGACATGTTTGGTGTCTAAATTGGTGTATTTTTGATATGTTTGGTATCAAAATTATTGAGAATTTGAGTTGTGTGAAAATTAATCTTTTATGATTAAATTTTCAAAGCTTCTTAAGTACTTAAGGAGAAAAGTGGTCACAAAGTGAACACTATATTTTGGCATGCATGATTCACATGGAATCAATAGTGAGAGGTTATAACAAATCGCTTAATCTCCGTACAAGATTAAAGCATGAATTTTCGAGGGATGGGACCTAAACTCCCTTAGTGTTTTGCTCATTGATGGTAACCTATCTTAACACTAGTAAACATCTAGTCTTAAGTTCAATAGGTAATAACAAGTCAATAGAGTGAATATGGTACTCAATTGTCTCATCTATGAATGAGTACATGTGGTGAAAATTGAGGGTTAAAACCGAAAGGTTTTTTAATGGAGCTTAAGCTTAAGAAAACTCACTTAAGCTTAAGAAGTGTCTAAAGAGTGGTGAGACACTAAAACTCTACCTATATGGGCTAGAGGTGGTGCCGCTTCTTATGAGAATTGGGAGTCTTCTCTAGAGAGTCCATGAATTGGAATTTTGCACATGGCCATTAACGGTACAAGAGCGAGACATGCGGTCTCAAGTGAGCATTAGCGAGGGTGTGTGTGTTATCACCAGTTTGTATTAAAGGAATAATGGTTCAATGCTACGGCAACCAAAATTTCATCAAACTTTGTGGTAACTACACTAAAGTAAAATTCAAGTCGAAAGACATTTTACCTAATGCACCTAAGCAAGATTTCTTTAGAAGTGTGTATTTAGTCAATCAAAGTGGGGGAATGTTATATTTTGATATAATATTTTTGATTGATTAAATAAATATTACAAATGTTACAAGTTTGTTACTAAAGAGATAATATTTAATCTAGTGGGGGATTGTTATATTATTTATAATAATATAATATATAGATTAAATATGTGTAATAAACTAATAATATGTAACATATGACTATATTAGTTGTCATCTTTTTGTAACATTTGGGGAGTTGTTACTATGAGTAACCTCCACCATTATCACCAACATTAAGAGTGTAAAAGATGTTACACACCTTTATTTGAAATTCTTAATGCTATAGGAGTTATGGTGTGTGTAAGAGTTACATTTGAGTCCATAACATCTATAGGAGTTATGAGTTTGAATTTCAAATGGTGATATCCTAAACACTATATAAAGAGATCTAAGGTGCTCATTTTGGTGAGGAAGTTTTCTATCAAGAAAGCACTTTGCTAGAAAACCCTAAAAGGCTTGATAATTCCCAAAGCTATTTCCTAGAGAGTTCCCTTAGTGCTTAGAGATAGGGGGAAATAAGCTTTTGGACAAAGGTGTAATACCTTGTTCAAGTCATGGTGATCCCCTCTAATCTACACTCAAGGTTGTGAGTGAGTATTTATATATATTATTCTCTTGTTATATATACATATATTATATTACATTTGTTGTAATCTTCTCTTCTACCTTTCATATATATATATGTGTGTGTAATATATATAGTGTATATATATGTATTGTAACATATATTTAATCAATCTCTTATTTTAGTCCTTGTATTATTTTACAATAGAGTTGTAATAAATCTTGATTTTCTTCCATTGTTATAAAATCTCTAACAATTTGTACCCTTATGTAGTGTTTCATGGGAGGGCCCCCATAAATCAGGATGCACAATATCAAATAGAGCTTTAGCCATATTTTTAGAGGAATGAAATGTGAATTGATGCAATTTGCCAAGTTGACATGCATGACAAAAATCAACAGTAGAATTGGAAATATGCAAATGTGTAAGAATTTTATTCAAAACATGTCTACTAGGATGGCCAAGTCTTTTGTGCCATAGATTTATAACTGAAAATCCTTTATTATATGAATGTGAAAAAGAGCTAGCATCAACAGATAGTGTCATGGACACTTGTGCAGAGAAGTAAATCTTGGATCTGCAAGATGAGTTTGTGACAGTAGGTTGATGAGATTGAAGGTGGTATAGGCCATCTTTAAGAGTGCCCTGAAGAAGATGCTTCTTCGAATCCTTGTCCTTGACAAAACAAAGATCAGGTGTGAATTCAATTGTGACATTATTGTCTTTGGTGAATTGAGATATACTGATAAGATTTTTGGAAATGGCAAGCACATGTAATATATTTTTCACATAAAGAATTCGATCAGCATTGAAGGAACTATTATTAATGTTATAGATAGAGAGTTGAGAAGCATTACCTATAACCATTTTTTTCTTTCCCTTTGTAGGAAGTCCTTTGCATCAGATTGGTTGCATCTGGTGTGACATGATTAGAGGCTCCACTGTCTAGATACCAACCATCATCAAGTGGGGCTGAGGAGAAAGCAATGTTGGCTTGTGGGGCAGTTTCACTTGATGGTGGAGCAGCATCTTCAACTCCTGTGAAATTGACATCAAAACGCTTGTATCACTGTTGAACAGTATGCCCTGATCTCTCACAAAGTTGGAAAATCACACGGGAATTACTTGAGCTCCCACGACCTCTGTAAGGATCATATCCTCTGCCTCTTCCACGAGTAGCATTGTGGGAGTAATTAGAAGTTGGATGTAATATCCCGATAAGTCTAATGGTAATTAATTAGGGTTTTTATTTATATTATGAGTTAATCAGGTAATAAGTGGGATTATGATCCTACTAATTTATTTCAGCATAAAATTTAAATTTTGTTATAAGTGAGTAAATAATTGTGATTTGTTAATTACGGAGATTTATATAGCATGTGTGAATGTAATAAGAGCTATATGTGGAATAAAAATATTTTCAGGTTCGGTGACCCTAAAGACTCAATAAGTGGATATATATGCGTAATTTGTTAATTACGGGGATTTATTTGAAATACGTGGATATAATATGAGTTATTTGTGAAATAAAAATATTTTCAAGTTTGGCGACCCTGGAGACCCGATTGGAGGCCAAAAATGTCACAACAGTTTTAGTTAGAAATATTGATGAGATTATTGGGATAAGTTGATTTTAGAAATATCAGAGTATTTTAGAGTACTCGAAGTTGGCCAAATACTCTAAAAATAGAGATTTCTTAGTGGCTAAGAAATAATAAGATAACTATTAATAATAAAGTTTTTATTAATATTATTATATTATTATGATCAATATATTATTATAATATTATTTATATATATAGGTTAATGTAAACTTAACTTAACTTTTTATATATATATTAAGTTATAAGTGAAACAGAATAGAACGAATGAACGAACGAACGATGAACGAAACCCTCGTTCTCTCTCCTTCGATATAGCCTTCTCCTCCTATATCCATTTTCTTCGATTTTCAATCCAAAACTTAGCGATCTAACCTCCGGTAGTAGCAGGATAGCAAATCCTTGAAAAGAAAAAACTTAAGGTATGGTTTAATTTCATTTTAAGTTTAAAAGCAATTGGTTTCGTATAGGGGTTTTGTGAATTAGAATAGTTATGAAGGTTCTGACCTTATAGAATTGTTCTCGGGTAGTCATGGGACTAGTTCCGATATTTTCTTGTTGAATTTGAGGTGATTTTGAGTTAGAAATCGAATTTGGAACTTTTTAAACCTTAGTCTGAACGTTAATGGCGTTTTTCATTTAAGGGGTCGATTTTTATTTCTGTTACCTAAGGATGGTAATATTTATGGTATATATGCACCATGTGAAGTTCAAAGTGATTTGGATAAGTTTTGGTAGTGTTTCGGTGAGTGCAAAAATTGGGATTTACGAGTTTATAGTTTTTACAAATTTCTAAGAGATCAGAAATTGTATTTTTGTCATAACTATTGACTCGGGTATCCGTTTTGGACATTCTATATACTGTTTCGAAGCTTGCGAAAAACTCTAAAATATGGTGTATGTTTTAGAGCAAAAATATAAGTTTTATTTTAGTATATTTATACTGTGGGATTTGGTAGAAAACCTTAGATTATGTTATGTGAATATTAAGCAATGTTTTGGAATAAACATTTATTGGTTTATCGTTGTTGTGACATAGGACCGATATCATCAAGGATAGTTCTCCACTTGGGTTGGCCAAAATTTATGAACCTGGATTAAAGGTAAGAAAAGTCTATTGTACTGCATAGTACATTGTATATAATACAATTAGTATTGTTATGAATTGATTAATATTGAGATATAGTTAATATTATTATATAATGAAAAGACTAATTGGTTGAGTAATGATAAGGTGATAATATTATGCATGTGATATATGTGCTCACCTGATTAGGTGATGCAATTTTTGTAGCGACGTACTGGGCGTAAGTATGGGCGTCAGTGATATATGATGAGAACCGAGTGTAGGTACAGGCTCACTTGATTAGGAATGCAATTTTGTTAGGCTATTTTTAGCCTACGTTTTGGGTCACTTTTTTTAGTTTTTTTCCTTCTTTGTTATTCTTTTTGGAATAGAATTATGCTTGTTTTCTTTGGTTTCAGGTTTCACACTTGGAATGTATAAATTGATCAAATTTCGGAAAAGAACAATCTATATAATAGAGAAAATTCTGCAAGAAAATAACGCTGAAAACTCAAGTTTAAATTTGACTATGTTCTGATCCAATTTTGGAAAAAGTCAAACCATAAAAGTTTTAGATTTCTTTTTCTTCTTTCCAACGCATCTTGAATCAACTCATTTGGAGTTTGTATGTGAAAGTTATGCACATTTTACTAAAAGATGCTGAAGCTGTCAAATTTTACTTCAATAGTCGCGACCACCACTTCCATGGTCGCGACCCTTTTTCATGGTCGCGACTAGGAGGCCAAACAGCAAGTTTTTTTTTCTTCATATTTTACCTATGGTCGCGACTAGGCTTTATATGGTCGCGACCAGGGGCGAAACATGGGATTTTTGGCCAGTTTTTGACTTTTTCAAAGGTAGCAACCCTAATTTCTATTTAAGGGGCTCGTGTTTTAGAAGGAAGGGAGGCAGAAATTGGATCCAAAATTGAAAGAAGGAGGCACAGGAAGCAATGGTGGCGATCCGGAATGCAATCACCAACTAGTTCTTTCTTAAACTCTTGATTTCTATGTTAATTTCTGTTTTAGTTTTGATTATGGATGTTATTATGGATTTTATGAACTAAACTTCTATTTAGGGAGATGATGAATGTTGATTGAAATTACTTTTGGTTAATGATAATTGCTATTTCTCCTTTCTTGATTGTGAATTTATCCATATTTGTGTTTAATTACATGTTTAAGATTGATCACCTTCTACATGTTTTATGATCCTAATTCAAAATCTGAAAAAGTGAGAATTGGGAATGCTAAAATTGGATAAACTAGGTTTTGATGTGAAACGAAAGTATTTGCATAGCCTTTGTGACAATTAGATTATTGCTTAATGCTGATTACATTATAGTCTAGCTCAGAGATGATTAGATAACATGTGATTTAGGACCTAAAAGATCTGAAAAGAGTTAGGTTAATTTTTATAATCTGTCATTCACATTAAGAAAGAGAATAGTAATTAGCATTAACAATTGGGTAATTAAATCAACAGGATTCTTTTCCCTAATTTCTCATCCTTAATTAAACACCTTTATAGCTTTCTTTAATTTTCTTATTTTTTTTTTCTTTATTTCAAAATCTATCAAAATTATTTATCTACCAAATAGAATCATAAGTCTACTTTAGTGGTATTCAGTTCAATTCCATGTGGTTCGACCTCACCTGCGTGAGTTTACTACTTGATTACGTCCACTTGCGTATTGTTCATAATTTTCGTAACAAGTTTTCCTGGCGACGTAGTGATTTGGATTTCATCTTATGAACAATGGGTGATGGTTTGATTCTTATTGTATATAAATGACAATGTTTGAATAACAAACTATTGTTGGAAGTTATTTTACCAGGAACTTAGATCTACTGACAAGTATGTTGATTTAACAACCTAAATATGAACTTCTAAAACGATAGTAAATTAAACACATAAGAGTATCAGAAATCTTACATTGGGTGCAGCGGAATATATGTCTCCTCCCACTCAGATCTCTAACCCTTGATTCCTTTCTGTAGCAGAGTATAATCAAGATCTGAGCCCGATAGTCCTTCTTTGTTGTTTCTGAATTCTACACAGCCTTCCTCACTATGATTGAGGTATTACTTGATGTGTGTGGGCACTACTCTAGCACTTATACATTTCGAAACAGTGAAGGAAGAGAGAGAGAGAGAGGGTGGCGGCTCAGAGAGAATTTTCTGAGAGAAAATTCTGTCAGAATAATGTTGTGTATCAGTTGTACAGTTATGTTCAACTCTGAAGCCTTTGCCTTCTATTTATAGAAGACCACCTAGGGCTATGATTGAATTAATTGACATTTAATATTGAAAAAATCAAAGGGAAAAGGGAAGTTAAGTGGCCGGCCTAGGCATTGTGGAAACAAGGCTTGCCACTTTTCCAACTTTCCTTTTCCTACACTGATAGTTTCCTGTTTTGTCAAAAACTGCCAATTCCTTTGTTCAACCACATAAATGTCAAATCTAATTATTTAATAATTAAAATTAATTATCAAATAATATATTGTCATTTATTTTATTAATAATGAAACTAATTAAAGTTTCCTAATTAATAAATATGCCCTTCAAAATCTCTATTTACTGTTTTGCCCTTAATAAGTGATAAATTCTCAAATAGACAAGTCTATCTTGAGAATTTTTAATTGATTAATTAAAATCAATTAAATGAGTCTTACAAGTAATATTATCTCAACTAGTGAGGGGACCATGGGTCTATATATCCGAGCTTCCAATAAGCAGATCTAGAATTTACCACTTAAATTCACTGACTTATTAATTCTTCGTTGAATCCACACATAGAACTCAGAATTGCACTCTCAGTATATAGAATGCTCTATATGTTCCACCATATAGACACATCATTAGTTATCCATTGTTATAATCCTAATGTGATCAATGATCCTCTATATGGATGATTTACACTGTAAAGGGACTAAATTACCGTAACACCCTACAATGTATTTTATCCTTAAAACACTTAACCCTATATAAATGATATTTCAACTAAGTGAAATGAGTACTCAATCATTTATCTCGTTTGGTTAAGCTCGAAGGAAATCACCCTTTGCTTACTATTCGCCAGATAGAAGCTATAGATTCCATCTTTATGTTAGCGCTCCCACTCAATCGCACTACCGTGTTCCCAAAATGTATGTATTGCCCTGACTAAAGATTAGGCTTAACTAACAAATCAAAGAACACGAATAATACTCTTGAAATTGAGCCTAACCATATCAGGATTTCGATCATGTGATCTAGGATCAACTTATGATATTGAATTGAATAGATATTTACGGTAAGTTTCAAAAATCTAATTCAAAGTTCAATATCGGTCCATTCCAATGCATACTCCATGCATCCAACCTGAGCTTTACTTTAACCTATGTTCTCGAAAGAACATAACATTTCTCCAAATGCAAGTAAACTCTATTGTAGATTGTCATATCAGTAAAACCCAGTGTTCTGATAAATCTAGGAATACTTTATTCACATAGTCATGTTTACTTTCCACTGTGTTGACAACACAATAATCATGATCAAGTATGTGAAAAGGGGTTTGGATGAATTTATAAATCAAATAGACAAGCAATTGATTAAGTGAACCAAAACATACACAAATGAATGAAAAAATACTTCTGTTACTTTATTGATATTGAATAATCTGGATTACATTGAAACAGAGTTTTATTTAGGGCATAAAACCCAACAACTATATGATTGTTACTATTACTTTTCTTGTTGAGTTCTTGTGACTCACGAGTACTATGTGGTTGCAGGTAAAGGCAAAGAAAAGCTAGATCAACCATGAGGTGACAGTCTTCTCCAGCAATGTACATATTGACCTCACTGGCCTGCGTGCCCAGTTGCCAAGAGTTGTTTTGGGCTGGTTGTATCTATTGTATATTTTTATTTTGTGTTTGAATGGTTGTCGTATATATTTCTTTAGCAAAACTTTTTATAACAGGATTTCCAGAACACACTTTTTATGCCGTTATAATGTCCGTTTTTAGTGTTTTGTTTTAGTCAAGTTTTTAATATTATCACAGTTTTTAATAATTAATTATTCTATTAGTACTAAACTAGTTTATAAAATCACGCACGTTGCGTCCCTATAGATTAGGGCGTTACAACTTGGTATAAGAGCAGCCATGGTTTTAAGAACCTGAAGACTGGTCGAATATGTACATTTGCTGCGAGGACAGGTTGACTCATGGTATATAGTAAGTATTTATATTATTTGTTATTGGATTACCTGCCTAGGCTATTTAAAGTATGTTGGGAAAAGTAGCATAGTGATGATTGTGATAAGAATATGTGTATGGTATATGCATATTGAGATTGATATCCGTCTGCGTTCTAAATGGTTAGAAGATGTGGACTAAATTTGTGATAAGTTAAGCAGTAAGGGCAATCAAATAGTCTGATTAGCGAGCTGTCTGGGCTCATGGCAAACGGTAAGGAAGAGAATTCTTCATTGCCATAATGCTGGGAACATGTAAATTCTGTTATGCAAGATATGATTAGACAATAAAGGAAAACAGATTTGAGATCTGAAAGAACAATAGGCTCATCTTGTGTCTATTCTTATATTCCCGACACTTCCTGTTTTACCACTAGATGTGGTGGAATGTATGAAGCCAACTTACTAGTAGACCAAGAAGCAAAAACTAAATGAACCACAAATTATGAGATAGAACGAAAGGTTCTATGGTGACCATGATAGCGGTCAAAGTGAGTATAAGAGATGGTGACCTTATCCTGAGTGTTCAAGATGCAAAAAGGCACCATTTGAACCAATGTAGAGCCAGATCTTGTTTTATTGTGGGGTAGTGGGTCATCTGAAAAGAACCTGCCCACAACTAAGAAAGATTAATGTTAAAGAAGAAAAGTGTACGGATCCTGCCCAAGTGCCAGTTATGATTCAAGGGGACCTGGATATTGGTCCTTCGGCCGACTCAAGTTAGAATTATGGGCAATATTATAATTGTTATTGATATTAAACATTGTACATTTAGTTAGAGACATCAAGAAATCTGAATGGACTGTGCATGTATGTTATTTAGTGGTAATCCATTTAACGGGATAGACAGATTAGAAAGATGACAATATGAGTTAAATTGTTGATATTCCCTAATGGAATATAAGACATGACTAATTAATGGAGGCATCGATCTAATTGATTCAAATAACAAAATCTTTTTTTTTAAAGTGATCTAGCATTAGCAAAGGTGGGACAATTTATGAGTATTGTCTGGAATACTAGGTGACTTGAAGACGACGATTGTGTAGTAATTTTGAGATTATGTAGGCGTGGGACTACCTATGTTAGCAAGAAGCATCATGTTTTGATAGCTTACCATGAGGGACACCATGGTTGAGTGTCCTTGATTTGGGGTGATTTCATTTAGGAAATTTCTCCATGAAGTGTGGACGTTACTGGGGTAACATATAAAACAACGTTAGGAACTGTAGTGGTATCACTAAAGTAAAGAAGATTACCTAAATTACTTAAGGTGACACGATAATGATAGAGAGTACTTTATAATTGACTGGATAGTCAATGTGATTTATAAGGAGACCATTGAAATTCTAAGAAATGATTACTTTATTAAGCAATTATTGAAAGACATACTCACCCAGAATGGGGAAAAACTTATGAATTGAGATGTAATTTAATGAAAATGTATTTGAGTGATTGGTGAATATTGGATCACAAAGTAGGTTGTTTATTAAACAAAAAGCTATATAATTGAGTGTAAAATAAGTTTTAAAGTGGTTAACCAAGTATGAAGATAGTGAGGATTGCAAGGAAGCAGTGGTATCGTATGAACTAGGGAGTGAAACCTTAGTGGTAATGATGGAAAAGAACATAAGAGTCTCAGATGTCGATGAATCAGCATCATCAACGGGGGACTCACTATAAATTGGTATGGTAGTTTGTACCAAAGGTTGTCAGTAAAATAAAGAATATACTTGAGGTGTGTATATTTCTGGATGTGTTTGAAAAGATTATTATGATTTCTACCAAACACAGAAAAGAAATTTCAGGATCACGGAATGATCTTTGATTAAATGTTATTAGTTGAGAATTCGGGAAATGGGTATTTCCAATTTAGTTGTGGGTACCTGGTATGAGCAATGTTGCCTCTACCGTATACGTTACATTGATTCACTTTATAATGGTAGTTAACTGTAAGTGATTGGGAAATTTTAAAGTTGTGTTAGCTCAAGAGAAATTGATACAAGTTAAAATAAGTAGAAATGAACAAGATTCAAGTTGACAATAAGATGGGAATTCCTTAAGTTTAAGTGAACAAAAACCGATGAGGAATTGCAAGAGGTTAATGAAGGGAGTGATGGCAATTGAATTATATTAATGAAAGAATGAAAGCAAGAAATACAATTAGGAACGACAAAGAAGCATCTACTTTCTGATAACCCACCATGAGCTTACTTTGGAGTTAAGCATACTTAACTTGGGTAATATCAATTGGGAAATCTTTCGGGGAGTCATCCCGAAAAGCGTATGAGTGAGGATAAAGTACGCTAGAAAGATTCATATTAGGATGCAGAATTGATAGTCGTTCCAGAGATTTCTAAGATGAAAGAATGTGTTAATTACAAGTAAAGATTTACAAGGTATCAAGATGAGTTCATGTTAGTGGGTGGAAATAAGAAATGCTCTAATTGAATACCTATTAGAAATGAATACTTAACTTGTTATTAAGCTAAGTCAGTAGGTCAGCTTAAGAGGTCTCATATAAGGAACGGAAAGACATAATTATGAATTATCATGTATTGTGGGATCTTATGATTTTGACTGAAGTAACAGTTGGACATACCGAGTTGATATGTTGTCTATCAGTATAGAGAATTTATACAATAAATGAGAATACAGAATTCATACGAAGGAATAGTCTAATCTTGTGAAATTCCAAGGTTGATATCCTTGGCTATGATGTTAAGAATTAAAGAAGGTTATTGAGAACCATGGAGGTTAAAGCGAAAATAGTATGATGTTTTATTCTTGAAAGGTGGGTAACCTGAGAAGATCAATGGAATATTAGAAACATGTTGTGAGAATATTTGATAAAGGATAGATTATCTTAGAATAATCTCTTCCCTGATGAGATTTTTATTTAAAAGTGATAATTAAATGTACCACAGGTTAGGTACCTTAATAAGTATGGTACAAGAGAAATATTAGATACCTGTTTACTGAGGTAATTAGGCTAGGTATCCTATCAGCTAGCCTTAACTCCTGCGTTGTCCGGAGTATATAATGTGTTTCATGTCTCCATGCTGAGGAAAATATGTATTAGACTGGACCCATATTCTAAGCTGTGATGATGTTCAAGTTCAGACAAATTTATTATATGGGAAAAATATGTTGTCCATGTTTTGGACTAGAAACAGGAGGTACTATAAAATGAGACAGTTCCACTAGTTAAAAAATTGCTATAAATGTATATATACCAAGGTAGAAACAGCAATTTGAGAGTTAGAATCATAGATATGGGGTAACATCCCAAATATAAATTTTGAGGACGAAATTTTTATAAGGAGGGGATGGTTGTAATATCCCGATAAGCCTAATGGTAATTAATTAGGGTTTACATTTATATTATGAGTTAATAAGGTAATAAGTGGGATTATGATCCTATTAATTTATTTCAGCATAAAATTTAAATTTTGCTATAAGTGAGTAAATAATTGTAATTTGTTAATTATGGAGATTTATATAGCACGTGTGAATGTAATATGAGCTATATGTAGAATAAAAATATTTTTAGGTTCGGTGACCATAAAGACTCAATAAGTGGATATATATAAGCGTAATTTGTTAATTACGGGGATTTATTTGAAATACGTGTTTATAATATGAGTTATTTGTGGAATATAAATATTTTCAAGTTTGGCGACCCTGGAGACCCGATTGGAGACCAAAAATGTCACAACAGTTTTAGTTAGAAATATTGATGAGATTATTGGGATAAGTTGATTTTAGAAATATCATAATATTTTAAGGTACTCAAAGTTGCCAAATACTCTGAAAATAGAGATTTCTTAGTGGCTAAGAAATAATAAGATAAATATTAATAATAAATTTTTTATTAATATTATTATATTATTATTAATATATAATTATAATATTATTTATATAGATAACGTAAACTTAACTTAACTTTTTATATATATATTAAGTAATTAGTGAAACAGAACAGAGCGAACGAACGACGAACGAAACCTTTATTTTCCCTCCTTCAATAAAACTTTCTCCTCCTATATTCATTTTCTTCAATTTTCAATCCAAAACTTAGCGATCTAAGCTCCGGTAGTAGCAGGATAGCAAATCTTTGAAAAGGAAAAGCTTAAGGTATGGTTTAATTTCGTTTTAAGTTTAAAAACAATTGGTTTCGTATAGGGGTTTTGTGAATTAGAATAGTTATGAAGGTTCTGGCCTTATAGAATTATTCTCGGGTAGTCACGGGACTAGTTCCGATATTTTCTTGTTGAATTTGAGGTGATTTTGAGTTAGAAATCGAATTTGGAACTTTTTAAAGCTTAGTCCAAACGTTAATGGCGTTTTTCATTTAAGGGGTCGAGTTTTATTTTTGTTCCGTAAGGATTGTAATATTTATGGTATATATGCGCCCTGTGAAGTTTGGAGTGATTTGGATAAGTTTTGGTAGTGTTTCGGTGAGGGCGAAAATTGGGATTTTCGAGTTTATAGTTTTTAGAAATTTCTAAGAGATCAGAAATTGTATTTTTGTCATAACTTTTGACTCAGGTGTCCGTTTTGGATATTCTATATACTGTTTCGAAGCTTGCAACGAGCTCTATAATATGGTGTATGTTTTAGAGCCAAAATATAAGTTTATTTTAGTATATTTATACCGCAGGGTTTGGTAGAAAACCTTAGATTGTCTTATGTGAATATTAAGCAGTGTTTTAGAATAAACACTTATTGGTTTATCGTTGTTGTGACACAGGGCCGATATCATCGAGGATAGTTCTCCACTTGGGTTGGCCAAAATGTATGAACCTGAATTAAAGGTAAGAAAAGTATATTGTACTGCATAGTACATTGTATGTAATACAATTAGTATTGTTATGAATTGATTAATATTAAGATATAGTTAATATTGTTATATAATGAAAAGACTAATTGGTTGAGTAATGATAAGGTGATAATATTATGCATGTGATATATGGGCTTACCTGATTAGATGATGCGATTTTTCTGGCGACGTACTGGGCGTAAGTACGGGCATCAGTGATATATGATGAGTACCGAGTGTAGGTACGGGCTCCCCTGATTAGGTGGTTCAATTTTTCTGGCGACGTACTGGGCGTAAGTATGGGCGTTAGTGATATATGATGAGTATCAAGTGTAGGTACGGGCTCACTTGATTAGGTGATGCAATTTTCCTGACGACGTACTAGGCGTAAGTACGGGCGTCGGTGACATATGATAAGTACCGGGCCTAGGTACGAGCTCGTCTAATTAGACGATACGATATATTGGTGCCAGATTTTGGCACAGGCTCACCTAACTAGGTGATGCAGTTATGCGACATATGGGTGACAGGCTGTGGCACGGGCTTCCTTGATTAGGCGATACAATACAAGATTATCAGATTAAAGCATCGACTTGCCTGATTAGGCAACATAATGTTATGAAGATGGTTGCTTTATGTGGTAACATATAAATTATTTATATGATTAAATGAATATGAATTCCATTATTGGTATAATGGTTTTCTATTACAAAATATTTGTATGCTGATGTTTATTCGAGGCAGATGACAGTAGTGATTTGGATTTCATCTTATGAACAATGTGTGATGGTTTGATTCTTATTGTGTATAAATGACAATGTTCGAATAACAAACTATATGATTGTTACTATTACTTTTCTTGCTGAGTCCTTGTGACTCACGGGTGCTATGTGGTGCAGGTAAAGGCAAAGAAAAGCTAGATCAACCATGAGGTGACAGTCTTCTCCAACAATGTACATATTGACCTCACTGGCCTGCGTGCCGAGTTTCTAGAAGTTTTTTTTGGGCTGGCTGTATCTATTGTGTATTTTGATTTTGTGTTTAAATGGTTGTCGTATATATTTCTTTAGCAAAACTTTTTATAGCAGGATCCCCGGAACACACTTTTTATGCTGTTATAATGTCCGTTTTTAGTATTTTATTTTAGTCAAGTTTTTAATATTATCATAGTTTTTAATAATTAATTATTCTATTAGTACTAAACTAGTTTATAAAATCACGCATGTGGCGTCCCTATAGATTAGGGCGTTACATTGGAGGTCGACCAGTCTGGGAGTATCCAGTGGATTGGTGTTTCTTGGCTTGAGCAAGATTAGCTTGAGGAGAATTCAGATCCAATAGGGCGGTGGAATGAGTAAGTTCAAGTCGCATCTCATGATTTTGCAGCATAAATTGAACTTCTTGAAGAGTGAGTTTATCTTTGGAGGTCAGATTCACAACAATGGATTCATATTCATGTCCAACTCCAGCAAGAACATAAAGAATCAGTTGTTCTTCTGAAACAGAGTTCCCAGCAGCACGAAGTCCATCGGCATAGCCTTTCATCTTCAACATGTATTCATCAATCGACTAGGAACCTTTATTGGTGTTTTGGAGAAGGGACATGAGATGAATCATTCAGGCCTTGGATCGAGTATTGAACAATTGCTCCAGTGTTTCCCATATTGCAGTAGCAGATTCACAGTGCACAATATGGCCAATCATTGGGTCAGATCTCAACGACATTAACCAAGATAAAAGAAATTGATCAAGACGCATCCATTTATGAAATTCAGGGTTACGTATCATGTTTGAGGAACCAGGTGCTTCTAATACCTAAGGTTTGGGTCTTGGATGTCGACGCAGCAAAATATCTTCAAGAGCACGGATGGTGGGAAGAACTTGAGACCGCCAAAAAAATAGTTGCTTTGATCTAATCTTAGTGGAGGTAAGAACATGGTGGTAGGAACCACGGTAGGACTGGTGAAATTCTTTGCAGAGGTCGCCATTGTCGTCTGCTCTTGATACCAAGTTGATTCTAAGAAGTAGAATCCAAAACAGAGAAAACAGAGAAAGTTGAGAGAAGAGAAATTAAGAGAAAGAGGGTGAAACAAAGTGTGTATCATTATTACTACACTCACAAGATTACACGCTACATATAATAGTAGAAGAGTATACGAGGAAGCATAACGACTTAACAAAAAATAAATTTAACTAACTAACCAATACTTTCAGTTGGTTGTTAATCAACACTGTCACTAACTTCCTCAACAATATATGACTATTTATTAATTAATTAAACCTTTAATGATTAGACTTATTAAAAAAATATTATTTAATTAATAAATAATTAAATATATATATAGCTTTAACTCATTATAGTTGATTCATTTTGTTTTACCAGTTAAATAAATTATTCTAATTTTATATTTTATTTATTAAATAATAATATTTTAATCATGTATTAAAATAATTTATCATTTAACTTGATATTTAATAATTAAAATTGTTGGACCAAACTCGCTGACTTTGTCTTGGCATAAGTGTAGCTTGGTCAGGGTTGTATTTTGCTATTGCGATTCAATTTTTGTTATCGCGATTATTCTTTTCTCTGTGACATGGTTTTCAATGTTTAGTCTTGTTTCTGTGACACAGTTTTGAGTGTTTGAGTCTTGTCTGTATAACACGGTTTTATTTTATTATTAGTTCTATTGGGATTTTATGCCCTAAATAAAACTCATTTCAATATAATCAGATTTACTAATTAATAAGAGATCAAAAATTATTTTATGTTGCATGGTTCACATGATTGCTTTCATGATTATATGTTCCATGTATAAATTCTATTAAATCAAGAACATATTAAAGTGTTTTCAATAGAGTGGCATATAATCACAATTATATGTTTCAAAATTTATGTCTCATGATTTCTCAGTATACTGGATTTACACTAACATAATAATCAGCGATAAAGTTTACTTACACCTTAAATAAGTGTTATGTTCTTTCCAAGGCATTGGCAAAATATGCGAGTATCAGATGTATGGAGTATACATCGGACCGGACAGATATTGACATTGGATAAGATATCATAAACTTATCATTATATCTATCTAAGTCAATATCACCTAGTTGATCTTAGGCCAATAGATCTTAATCCTGATATGGTTAGGTTCGATCTCAACCGTGTTATTTAGGTTCTTAGAGTTATTCGTTAAAGTTGACCAATGGATCTTTCAGATACTTATATCTTGGGAACATGGTAGTACACTTGAGGGGGAGCGCTAATCATAAATATGAAATCTATAGCTTCTATAAGTATTTAGAAGTGAAACAATAATTTCCTTCGAGCTTGGCTTAATAGAGATAAATGATTGAGATCTCATTTCCGTAATTATATTAGTTTACTGAAATATCATTTATAGGTAGCTAAGTGTTTTAAGGATAAAATACATTGAAGGGTAGAATGGTAAATTTGTCCCTACTTGATGTAGATCATCTATAGAGGATCTTTAACTATTTGGATTATTACAATGGATAATTAATAGCGTATCTATATCTTGGAACATATAGAGCATTTTATATAAGTAGGAGTATAATTCCAAATCTATAGTGGAGTTAAGAGGAATTAATAAATTAGATAATTTACTTGGTACATTATAGATCTACTTATTGGAAGCTTGATTGTATGGGCCCATGGTCCCCACACTAGTTGAGATAATACTGCTTGTAGACTCAGTTAATTGATTTAATTAATTAATTATAATTCTAAATTAGACTATGTCTTATTTATGATTTTTCACTAAGAAGGGCTTTATTGTGAAGAAAAGAGGTTTTAATGTTTATTTGTTAATTGAGAGACTTTGTAAGGTCTAATTAATAATTAAGTAAAATAATAATTTTATTTGATAATTAATTATAATTATTAAATAAATAATTTTGACATTTATAAGATTGAAATTAAAAAATATGGCATTAGTGAAAGAAAAGATAAATTATGAAATAAAATGGCAAAATTGTAACTAGTGAGGCCCACTATGTATGGCCAGGGCAGTTAAGGTGATTTTATCCATTTATTTATCTTTTTTTAATCCATATAATTTAAATCCTAAACCTTAGTGGAAATACTATAAAAGAAATAGGGTAAATACCATTTTAGACCCTGTATTTTACAAAAGTTGTCAATTGAACCCTCTATTTTGTTAAATGATAAAATGGACCCTGTATTTTTCAAAATGGTACAAATAGGACCCTTAACTTAATTTTTGACAACTTTTTTTTTAATATAACCAACTTGAAAAATACGAACAGATACAGAAAATGTAAACAGTTTTGTCATAACACATTTAGATCGGATTATTACTAAATTTTATTTTGACAAAAAAATCAGTTCAGGGTCCTATTTTTACCATTTTGGAAAATACAGGGTCCATTTTGTCATTTAACAAAAACAGGAGGTCCAATCGGTGCCTTTTTCAAAACACAAGGTCCAAAACGGTATTTACCCAAAGAAATAAGATGGCTCTCATTCTTATCCAATCTCTAATAACCTAGTTTTCATTCTTTGTCAAACAATTAGAAAATTGAGAGTCTCCTACCTTTGTATTTCGATTTTCTTCTTCTTCTTCATCAAATTCAAAGCGTTTAGTGATAGAGTTGTTGGGATTTATTTTACCAGGATCTAGATTTACTAACAAGTATGTTGAATTAACATCCTAAATAGGAATATCTCTAATACGATAAAATTAAATACATAACAATTTAAAAAACCTTACATTGATTGCAGCGAAATAATATGACTCATTCTGCTTAGATCTCTAACCCTTATTCTTTTCTGTCGTAAAGTATTATCAAGATCTGAGCCTAGATTGCTTTCTCTCCTTCGGATTTGGTTACCACACTATGATTGAGTACTTGACTTGCTATTTGTGGGCATGGCACTCTATCACTATAGGCTCGAGTATGAAGAACAATGAAGGAGGCTTGAAAACTGTATAGAAGGTGTCTCTCATCTACTAGTTGTCAGAGAATGAAAACTAGGGCTTAGGGTTGAATTATATGGATTGAAAAAGAATAAAATATTGGGCAAAAATAATACACTAAGGCCGACCATATAATGGACCATTCTCTAGTTATAATTTGCCACTATACTTCAACAATTTATTCTTCTTTCAATAATACAATATTTTCCAATTCAATCCTATAAATGCCAAAACTATTTATTTAATAATTTTAATTAATTATCAAATAAAATTTCCATTTATATTATTTATTAATTAGACCATAAAAAGTCTCTTAATTAATAAATTAACCCCAAAATCTCTTTTCTTCACGATTAAGCCCTTTCTTAGTGAAAATTCATTAATAAGACATAGTCCAATTTTAGAATTATAATTGATTAATTAAAATCAATTAACTAAGTCTGCAAGCAGTATTATCTCAACTAGTGAGGGGACCATGGGCCTATATAACCGAGCTTCCAATAAGTAGATTTATAATTTACCAAGTAAATTCCCTAACTTATTAATTCCTTCTTGGGCCACTATAGATTTAGAATTGCACTCTCAATTATATAGAACACTCTATATGTACCAAGATATAGATACGTTATGATTATCCATTGTTACAATCCTAATAGTTAAAGATCCACTATAGATGATCTACATTGAATAGGAACAAATTTACCGTTCTACCCTTTAATGTATTTTATCCTTAAAACACTTAGCTACATAGATATGATATTTCATTAAACAAATATAATTACTGAAATGAGGCCTCAATCACTTATCTCTATCAAGCCAAGCTCAACGGAAATCATTATTTCACTTCTAAATACTTATAGAAGCTATAGATTCTATATCTATGATTAGCGCTCCCACTCAATTATACTACCATGTCCTTAATCTATATGTCACGAGAAGATCGAATTGGTCGACTTTAATGAACAAATTGAAGAACATAAATAATACAACTAACATTGAAACTAACCATATCAGGATTAAGATCTATAGACTTAAGATCAACCAGTGATATTGACTTAGAAAGATATAACAATAAGTTTATGATATTTTATCCAAGTTCAATATCGGTCCAATCCAATGTATACTCCATACATCCAATACTGGTATACTTTGTCAATGCCCTGGAAAGGACGTAACACTTATCCAATGTGTAAGTATGTCTTATCGTCGATAATCATGTCAGTCTAAATCCAGTGCACTGACAAATCCAAGGTGTAAGTATGTCTTATCGCCGATTATCATGTCAGTCTAAATCCAGTGCACTGACAAATCATGGGACTTAAACTTTTAAACATACAATCATGATTATATTCCACTATGCTCACAATACTATAATCATAAATAAATATATGTTTTGGACTTAATAGAATTTATACATTAAACATAATCATGAAATAAATCATGTGAAGCATGAAACATAAAATGATTTCTCATCTTTCATTAATTATTAAATTTGATTATAACAAAATAAGTTTTATTTAGGGCACAAACTCCAACTTGCACTAATATAAAACTAAAAGTGCATTTCAATTAATCTCAACACCTTAATATCGAGATCAAGTGTAGTATGTAATATTTTCTCTGTAATAGGATCTGACAGGTTGTATTTAATACAATCTTTCCTCCACTATTACATCTCCTTAGTCACAAAATTCTTAATAGTGTAAAATTTCTCCCTATATGTCTACTCCTCTAAGGATACTAGATTCATATATACATATTTATATTATATATGTGTGTAAAGGCATATTTATGTTGTACCTCTAGGTTTTTTTTTTCAAGAAACAAAATAAATTTCTTAAAGAAAATATATAATTTATAGAAATTAATTCTAAATTAAGCACAAATAAACATCTAGATTTTTTTTTTTTGATAAATCAAAAAAGTTTGTATTGCATCAAATATCTTTTACAGCCTATTCACCTTTGGTTCTAAAAAAAATAATCTATTTACAACAATTCAATCCACCTTTTATCCTCCTTACTAACTTTTTTTGTCAAAAACAATCTACTTCTATATTTGACATCATTCTTCACTCTTTTTACAATTGTATCAACTATATAACACTTTGAATTCCACCAGTTTTTATTTCGATTTTTCCATAATTGGTAGACTAATGCTGCAATGGCAGCAGCCATCACCCTCCTTCGACTCTTTGAGAGCTTTGATCGGGCCAACCACCTGAAGAGATGCGAAATGCTACCTACTCTTGTATTCCATGCTCGCCAATTTTTGATTTCTGTTAGACATTTTAAGCTGAAACTACGCTCAAAAAATAAGTGTTCAGTCGATTCCTCATACATCTCTCATATTACACATTTTGTATCTATCACAACATTAAACTTTTTTAGTCTAGTCTTTGTTTGGAGACGGTTTAGCACCGAAATCCATAGAATTAAACTATGCTTCGGTACATTAAGTCTATTCCAAACAACATTTGCCCAATGGACCTTTAGTTGGTTTCCAACCAGCATTAATAAAGTCTATCAAATGTTGTATGCACCTATTATAAGTGGCTGAAAGTTGGTGCCTTTGAGATGATCTTTGGCAACCCCAATACGCTTCCGATACCAACTCCCCAAGGGTGGGACTTTGTAATCCCACCAATCTCTTCCTTTTAAGAACACACTATGTATCCATCTCACCCATAGATTGTCTTGTTTGAATGAGATTGCCCAAACATGTTTCTCAATAGCAGCTGTGTTCCAAGTTATAATCTTCCTAAAGTCGAGTGCCCCTTCTTTTTTTGGCTTGCATACTTCTCCCAATGCGACATAACCTAGGCCTGCATGTTTTGAATCGCCTTTCCAAAGGAATGCCCGACACATGGCATTAACTCTTTTCAAGTGTTGTTTAGATAGAATCATGATATGTGCCCAATATGTGTGAATAGAAATCAATACATAATTAATCAAGGTAACTCTACCCGCAAATGAGATGTTTCTTGAGCTCCAATGCTGATTCTATTCGTCATCTTTTCTACCAAAATTTTAGTTTTAGCACTTGAAAGTCTCCTGGCAGCAATGGGAATGCCAAGATATCTAAATGGCAGCTTGCTCCTTACAAAACCCAAAGCATTTAAAACTCTTTGAATTTCAAAATCATCCATCCCGCTAAAGTAAAAAGTAGATTTAGAATTACTTGGTTGAAGTCCCGAGGTGTTCGCAAACAACTTGAGACCTTGAAGTAAGAGATAGATGGATTTGAAATCCCCATGACAAAAGAGTAATACATCATCTGCGAAGCTCAAATGATTCAATTGAAGATCCTTGCATCCTTCATGAAACTGAAAATCATTCTTCTTCCCAATCTTAACCATGATACGGGAAAGGTATTCCATACCCGAAACAAATAAGAGAGGGGACAAAGGATCTCCTTGTCTTAGACTCCTCTTTACTTCAAAAAAGCCATGTAAAGATCCATTAAGAAGAATGCTAAATCTTGGAGTGCGAATACATACCATGATTAGTTTGATGAAGCTTTCCGAGAAGTCAAAAGCTTGTAACATCTCCTCAAGAAAGTCCCACTCTATTATGTCGTATGGTTTCCTCAAATCTAGTTACAGTATGCAGTTTGCCTTGGCATTTTTCCTCTCGTAATGCCGAACTAGATCTTGTCATATTAGAACGTTGTAGGCAATAAATCTCCCTTGTACAAAGCCTCTCTGATTTTACGCAATGATAGGAGAAGAATATCCCTTAAGCGAAAACAGATCATCTTTGTTTCAATTTTATAAACTACATTACAACAAGAGATAGGTCTGACATCACTTACATTTTCAGGACAGTTAGACTTTGGAATCATTGTTATTGTGGTAGCATTGATCTCCTTGAGTAGCTTCCCTGTGTTAAATAAAGATAGTACAACTTTGGATAAATCACTTCCCACTATGTTCCAATTATCTTGAAAGAAATGGTTGTTGAAACCATCTAGACCCGGTGCTTTCTGCCCAGATATTGAGAACGCTGCCATCTTCATTTCCTCATTCGAATATAGTTTGCTGAGTAGAGCTTTTTGATCAGCATTTAAAATAGGTCCAGTCGAGATGGCACTTTTCAACACAGTCCTCCTATTCTCCATTTTAGTCCCCAACAACTTTGTGTAAAAATCGAGAAAAGTATCACTAACTTTGGATGGATCACTAATCCAATTTCCAGCCATATCTTTAATGAAGAGAATTCTATTCTCTTGACTTCTTGCTCTGATGCTGGCATGGAAGATTGAAGTATTAGCGTCACCATCTTCTAGCCAATGTGCCTTAGCTTTTTGAGCAAGAAAGGAAAGATATTTACTATGAGTTTCCTTATATTGCTCATTAGCCATTCTCTCATCATGAATGAGTTTACTGTTAAGAGGATCCCTTTGCAAGCTTTCTTACCAGGTTTTTAAAAGACTTTGGGCTTTGATGTCTTTGGCTGCAATGTCCCCAACATCCAACCAATTAAAGACTCTAATCGCTTTCTTTAAAATTTTAAGCTTAGCAATTAGCTAAAACATGGGTGTGCCTTGTACTCTTTCTTTCCAAGCCTTAGAAATTAGCTCCACAAAGCCTTTTGATTGCTGCCAAAATCTAAAAAATCTGAAAGGTTTTTTTCCAATATTCAGGTGAGGATAGACTGACAAAACCGCAGGACAATGATAAAATTAGCCTTCCGTTAAAAAGACAGTTTCTACATCTATGTAGTGGTCTATCCATGCTTGTGTTGGAAATTATTTTACCAGGATCTTAGATCTACTCACAAGTATGTTTATTAACACCCTAAATATGAACTTTCTAAAACGATGAAATAAACACATATAAAGTTTAAGAAACCTTACATTGGGTGCAGCGGAATATAATGACTCCTTCCGTTCAGATATCTAGCCCTTGATTCCTTTACGTAGCGAGCATTATCAATATCTGAACCTGGATCTCTTTCTCTGAATCTTTGATGCTGAAACCTCCTTCTTGCTGAAAGTCTTTCTTCACGATCTTCCTCACTATGATTGAGGTATCACTTGATGTGTGTGGGCACTACTCATACACTAAGGATTTCGAAATATTGAAGAAGAAAAGAAGAGGGAAGTGGCTGCTAAAGATAGGGAGAGAGAGAGGCTCAGGTTTTTCTCTGAAGGAAAAATAGAAAATTTAAGTGTCATTTTCCTGAAGCCTTCACTATCTATTTATAGCATTCCACTAGGGTTAGGTTTGAATTATTTGGCATTAAAATAATGAAAATATCAGAGGGAAAACCATACAAAAGTGGTCGGCCATGCAAGGTGGATTTGGGCCTCACTTTTTGCAATTATGCAGTTTTATCTTTTCTGCATCTGATTTTCTCAAAAACGCCAATTTTCTAATTCAACCATTTAAATGCCAATTCTAACTATTTAATAACTATAAATAATTATTAAATAATATTGTCATTTATCATATTTATTAATTGAATCATACAAAGTATCATAAATTAACAAATATGCCCCTATAAACTCTTTCTTTACAATTTCGCCCTTACTTAGTGAAAAATTCACAAATAGACATAGTCTAATTTGAGAATTATAATTGATTAATCAAAACCAATTACATGAGTCTTACAAGCAATATTATCTCAACTAGTGGGGGGACCATGGGTCTATATAACCGAGCTTCCAATAAGTAGATCAAGAATTTATTACTAAAATTCACTAACTTATTAATTCTTTGTTAAATCCACGCATAGAACTTAGAATTGCACTCTCAGTATATAGAATGCTCTATATGTTCCACCATAAAGACACATCATTAGTTATCCATTGTTATAATCCTAATGTGATCAATGATCCTCTATATGAATGATCTACACTGTAAAGGGATTAAATTACCGTTACACCCTACAATGTATTTTATCCTTAAAACACTTGACCCTGTATAAATGATATTTCAGCTTATGTGAAATGAGTACTCCACCATTTATGTTCGTTTGGTCAAGCTCGAAGGAGATCATCCTTTGCTTACTATTCGCCAGATAGAAGCTATAGATTCCATGTTTATGCTAGCGCTCCCACTCAATTGCACTACCGTGTTCCCAAAATGTACGTATCACCCTGACCTAAAAGTAGGCTTAACTAACAAATCAAAGAACACGAATAGCCTTTCAAGATTGAGCCTAATCATAACAAGATTAAGAACATTTGATCTAGGATCAACTAGGCGATATTGACTTGAATAGATATTACGGTAAGTTTAATAAATCTAAGTCAAAGTTCAATATCGGTCCCTTCCGATGCATACTCCATGCATCCAACCTGAGCTTTACTTTAACCAATGCTCTGGAAAGAACATAGCACTTCTCCAAATGCAAGTAAACTCTGTTGTAGATTATCATATCAGTAAAACCCTACGTCTGATAAATCTAGGAAACTTTATTCACATAGTCATGTTTACTTTCCAATGTGTTGACGGCACAATAAACAGGATCAAGTATGTGAAAAGGGTTTCAGATGAATTTATACATTATGTACATATAATCATGAAATAAATCATGTGAACCATGCAACATTAAATGTTATTTCTGATCTATATTAATAAGTAAATCTGATTATATTGAAATGAGTTTTATTTAGGGCATAAAACCCAACAGCTTGATTCGCCATAATTCTATCTATTTTAGAGTAGATTTTGTCACCTTCCCCTTGCTTATTATTCCAAGTAAAATAGTTGCCCGAGTACTTAACATCTTCCACCTCGCATTCGGTTATACAATCTTTGAAACCAGCCAAGTTGTTGTTTTTGACTCTATCTCCCACTCTTTCTTCTAGACTCAGTATGTGTTAAAGTCTTCAAACACTTACCAAGGGCCATGTATACCCTTGTCTAATGATAACATGAATGCCCACAAAATCTCTCTTCCCTTTTCTTCATTAAAAGCATACACAAATGAGGCAAAAAACTGATTACTCCCTCTTACTATCTCAACTTCAAGGTGTATCATTTGGCTAGTACAATAGAGGATATTCACATTAATCATCAATGGATTTCAGCTTATGATGATTCGTCCCTTAGGATGCCACATATTATTCGTAGTTAGACACCAAGCCAAAAACATATTCGTATAAAGAGCTCTCAAGCTTTGGAGCTTTTATTTTTGTTTCAAGGAGACCAACCAAACCTATTTGTAGAGAAGAGATTAATTTCTTAATCTCTTTCTGTTTATTCAGGTTGTTGATCCCCCCTGACATTCCAACTCATGATTCTATCCATGGATGTTAAGGGGTCCTCCCTCCCCCCCTTCTTTAGCAACTTCTTCAACTATTTCCTCATGACTTCCCTCTTCCTCATGGAGTGCTTGAAATGCATTCGGGGATGTTACTTTTACTATTGGTATCTCATTGGCCTTCTCAGATCTCCTCCCATTCCTCAATAACTGAAAGCCTTCCTCATCCATTTCCTTCAGTGGAGCTACAGGGGGTTTATCGGCTTTCTTAGGCCTCCACTCTTGCTGTTCTTTTTTTCATGTCTTCTTACATTCTAAAGTGGAATGGCCTATTCCCAGACAATTGCGTCATTGCGATGGAATCATTCATACACCATCGAAATCTCAACCCTGTGATCAAGTTCATTCGTAAAAGAAATTTCCTCAGGGAAATGTTGATCAGTTTTTACCTCAATTAACACTCAGGCATCAGAGAGCATTTCCTTGTTTTAAGTAATCTGATCAATCTGTAAGGGCTCTCCTATTTGGCTATGTAGTTGTATCCATGTCGGGGCTGAAGAGACATTCTCTTTTCTGAAGTCTGTAGTTGGATTCCAAAGCTTCATGATGATCAGTTTCTTATCAAAAAATAAGTAGCCTCCTGCTAACACCTGGTCCCTGTATTCAAGAGCATGAAATCTAATAATAAAGACTCCATGACTTAGAAATCCAACTTTATCCACTTTGTCTGTCCAAAACCTTCAAGCAAAACCAGTAAAGGGGCCAATTGGTGGATTATCACCTAACACATAGCATACCAAAGATGAGTTTCAATAGGAAACCTCTTCCTCAATATCCTCTGCATCAATTTTTATTCCCCCGTGTTGATATCAGCCTTGTCTCCCACCACCCCAAATTTCAAACCCATGTTCTAAATTAAGTGATTAGAGTGCAACAAGTTACCTGAGTTCAATTCGGTTAATGAACCAGATTGTAGAACGGGAGGAGTGACAGATTGACCTGAACGGAGCAGCTTGGATCTCCTTTCAGATGCTTCCAAGAAATTTAAAAAATTCTCTCGTATGTCCTGAACACGGAGTGCCCTCAACAGAAAATACCTTGGAGAGACAACATCTTCGACAGGAGTTTCTTCTTCAGCCTCCGCCTCTGATTCTTCCTCTATGAAGTTAGCTTCTGCAACTCCAAGAATTTCGTCCATCGATTTCATCTTCAGGGGAGTCGCCGACGAAGAGGGACCCCATTGTTTTCCAGCCTTTCCTTCCTTCTTCCCCTGAGTTTTCTTCTTCACCTTAGCAATAGAACCCGATCTCTGAGATAGGAGTTTGCGAGGCCTCCCTCAACCCTCCATGGCACAAATATGAATTGAGGTTACAAGCCCTAGCAGAGCTCCAATCGCAGAAAAAAAGCCCTTCGTACATTTTTTTTTCTTTTATTACGTTATTAATAATAACAACTATTTTCTAGCATGATCATTTAGTAATATAAAAAAAAAAAAGGAAGGTATAAATGTAAGAAAAAAATAATACATGTTATAACTATAATTTATTGCAAAAATATGTATCTAGATATAACTTTGCCAACATAAAATGTATTTTTTGATATTTTCTTTAATTAAGTAGCTAAATTAAACATAGAAATTTAAATTTCTCTTTTATTATTCGCTATCAGACTAAAATCTAATGGTTTAATCTTTTTTAAATTAATATTTATAGTTAAATTTGTTTATTACCCATTAATGGGTAATACCCATTAAGAAGTATTCCATATATATAGTTAAAGTATAGAGTGCCTCTTTAATGTGAAGTCCAAATGCTCTGAGCATCTCCAACTCCACTCTTAATTTTTTAGCCAAATTTTAGCTAAAATAGCTAAAAAATTAAAATAGACTTCCATTTTTTTTATTTTTACTTCAATCATGCTCTCCATTTTAATTATTATTTGATTATTTTAATAATATTTTATAATTTAATATTGTTAAATATAAATTAATTTATTAAAAATATAATGATAAAATAATAATACTTTTGATTAAAATATTATCAAAAAAATTTAACAAAAAAGTAGAGAGTTCTCTATTCATTTTCTATTATAAGGAGCTATTTTTCTTTTATGGTTGGAGCTTATATTTTTAAAAGCTCAACCCTTATTTTAGCTAAAAAGTGTGTTTAGAAAACATATTAGACATACTCAAATTTAGTTAAAATTTATTATTTTAATATATATTTTTTAGTTTGTACATATTATTAAATTAATTAAAAGAAAAATCAGTTTTCTACATTTGGGAGTAAGTCTTTTAAAGATAAGCTCCAATCATACAATATATATATATATATTATTATTATTTTTTAATAGGTATTATTGGAAATTTTTTAAAAATAACTATAATTAAATGTTAATTTTTAAAAATGTTAACTTTTTTAAAACATGTGATTTTAATTCAATTATCGATAATAAAAGACAAATTAGAGTTTATGTGTTTAATTTTACTATTTAATTAAATATATATTTAAAATAAAAAAGGAAGCTTCTAAATATGGACAGCTCCTTATTGTTTTGTAACTTTTTTAATATTCTTTTAATTAAAAACCAATATTATTTTTCCAGTATTTATTAAATCAATATTTTTAACAAATTCAAATCATAAAAAGATTATTTAAACAATCAAGTTTAAATAAATGAATTAGCATAATTGGAGTAAGATTAAAAAAAAAAAAATCTCTTTTAACATTGTATGTATTTTAACTAAAATTTGAGTAAAAAAAATTTTTAAAAAAAAATCCCATAGCCATGCTCTAAAATTTCCATAAATGAAACAAAGTGACTTTATACGAATTAATTTGAATAGAGATGGAGGGCAAGAAAAAAGTTGAAACTGTTTGGCTTTACTGATTAATAACTTGTTTGGTCAAATCTCTTTTGACCTCTCTTCATCTTCTTCCTTTTTTATAAACTCATCATTATATGCTGCTGACATGCTATGCTGCCTGTCTGATTTTTTCTTTTTTTTCTTAGCAAAATCAAGATTAGTTATTTTTTTTCTAAAACATTGGGTATTGTTGAGTGTTGGTGATGATTAAGTTTCACATATTACTTGTTTAATTATACAATAATTTAGAACTAATTAATAATTATTGATGATAGGTCAATGGTCAAGCATCCCTAGAGTGTTTTCACTTTTTGAATCTTTGGAGAAATGTCTTTAGGTAGTAGTGATTATTATAGGCTCAAAAAGGTTCACTTCTTAACCTTAGAAAGCTTTTGGCTTTGAAGAAGAAGATGACCTTTTTCACAATTTGTTTCCACCTTTTGTCAATGCTATAATGAAACAACCAGAGAAAGCAAGAGAGTTCATATGTATGGTAAGTGCTTTTGGCTTTGGTCAAGTCCCTTCTTTTAAGGAGAATGATAATCTATCTAATCCCATGATTCCATCTCATGTACACATATATATACAAATAAAATTTCAAACAAATATTGTCCCACCCAACTCTAAACCCCACTATATACTTGATTTCATAGTCAATATGAATGGAACCCAACACAACATGTGCACATGCATATATATATATATACTAAAAATTGCTAGCCATAACAATAACATAGATCATTTTCATTTCCCCCAAATTTTCCAATTACACTACTCTACCATCAAAAGAAGAGATGTATTGTATATCACATATCTTTGTTCCCACTGGCTATGTATGTGGACCTAAGTATCCACCCAGCTTAGCTTTCTCTTCTCCATTATTCATAATCCCTCCAAATCCACTAAATTTTACGTCTTATACTTTATTTTCAATATAATTAATATATTCAATTTTTCTTTTTTCATTCTTTGGAGAAAATTTTGGGTGATTAGTAGGGAACAAAATTGTCTTTAAAAGTCATAATTATTGAGATAGAACCGAATCTCAACACGTAAGTAAATAGCTTAATGCAAATTTATTAGCTTGGATTGATTGGATTTTGTTATGTTACATATGTGAAATTGATTTACTAAATTCTAGTCTATAACTTTGCCTAGTAAAATAAGAATAATAAAGAAAAAGGCTATATCATTATAGCTGGCTAGTAGTGTAGTGCTACATATATGTGTGGAATATATGACTTATATAGAGAAATTAAATTTGAAATGGAACCTGGGTACGTTGGGCCAACTTTGGTTGACTTAATAAATTTTGTTCTAGAATTATGCTCCCTTTAGACAAAAACCTCCAATTACAGAATCCAACAATTAGTTTTTAGCCAAATTCCCAGTTGAAGGAATATTATTAACTTGGTTTTTTGCACATTAAACATAAATTTGTATAATAATAATAATATAATACTATGTGTGTCTTCCCGACCAGTACCACCACACATTTCCAAGTTGTATTATTCCCTAATGTTTATGCTCTTAAAAATTGAAATTGTTGGTATATAAACATTAACTTTGGAATGAGAAAAGAGGAATAAATAATAATTATTGTAATAAATAAGAGATGGATGATAAATATACATTAATGTGTCAGTTTGTAAGGTCTCAATTGGCTCAGGCAGAGTTCAAAAGATATATATATGTCTGGATTCTCCCACTCATCTCTCTTTTCAATACCAAACTTTCTTTTTCTTTTAATTTCTTTTTGTATTTTGTTTCACTGTCTATACTCAATATTCTTTATCAGAAATAATCAGAGAGAGAGAGAGGGGTTGGAATGATTTTCTTCTGTATAGACTATAGAGCCTCAAAAATAAATAAACAAAATACAAGTTTGTCACATGTATGAATATGAGATATATATAGTATAATACATCTTATCAAATCATGTCATCGATAAAACTATTCCTTCCTTTTTTTTTCGAAATGAACTATTCCTTCCTAATAATATGTCTTAATAAGTAAGAAACAGTGTCTGTCATTTCCTTTTTTCACTCAACAATAATTGTAATTTTGTTAAATTTGATTATATATGTAACCAAGCTTACACTGTATAGAGAAGACTTTGTAATATACTATAGTATATATGAAAATATCTCATAGCTCATTTGATGGACAGGACAACTTTTGTAGCATTATATCCTCTCTCTCTCTACATAAAAAAGAAGAAGTGGGAGGAATATGTGGTGTTTAAAGAGACAAAGGTCATTTTATAAGAAAAAAATAATTTACTAAGTTATTATTTTTAAAGTTTTCAGGAGTTAAACCTTCCTAAGAGGACTCATCATAACTTCTCTAAATATATATATATATAAAGAACCCAAATGTTATATTACTTTTAAATAATATAATTTATAGATTAAATATATATAATAAATTAATTAATAATATGTAAGATATGAAAATATATATTAGTTGTCATCATTTTGTAATATATAGTGAAGTTATTTGTTACTATGAGTAACCCTTACAATTATCATCAATATTAAGTGTGTAAAATGTGTTACACACTACAAAAAACTGTAACTTTTAGTGATAATTTTTTAGTGACAACATAATTTTTTTGTGACTAAATGTGACTTTTAGTCACAACAAAATGTTATTTGTGACTAAAATATAGTATTTAGTTACAAGTTGTGACTAAATTAGTTTTGGTCACAACAGGTATGGTGACTAAAATACACTCAGTCACAATAAATTGTAATTTTTGTAACTAATACTTTTAGCCACGGACCTTTTAGTCACAACATAGGAATAATAATTTATAATTAGTCACAATTTTTTCACTTTCAGTAACAAGTTTTGTTGTGACTAAAAGTAAGATTTTTTGTAGTGGCATCTTAATTTGAAATATTCTTAATGTTATAGGAGTTATGGTGTGTGTGTGTGTATGAGTTACATTTAATTTGAGTCCATAACATCTATAGGGGTTATGAGTTTGATTTTCAAATAATTATCCTAAACACTATATAAAGAGGTTTAAAGTGTTCATATTGAGATGATAATAAGTTTACTATTAAAATAACACTTAGCTAGAAAATCTGAAGGCTTGATAATTCTCAAAGTTATTTTCATGAGAGTTCTCTTAGTGTTTAGAGATAGAGGAAAATATTAAGGTTTTGGACAAAGGTGTAATACCTTGTTCAAGTCATGGTGATCCCCACTATTCTACACTCAAGATTGTGAGTGAGTGATCTTCTTTTTCTTCTTCATGTGTAATCTATTCATCTCTTCTACTTTTCATATATATAGTGTACGTGTTGTAACATTTATGTAATCAATCTCTTAGTTCTTGTATTATTTTACAATTGAGTTGTCATATATCTTGATTATCTTCCATTAATATATAAAATCTCTAACAATCAAAATCCTATTCTTTTTCAATGGAAGAGGAGATAAATCAAGATTTTGAGAATACAAGGATATATGAGAAATTTTGTGTAAAAGTCATTCATGGGTGAGCATAATGGTATATTTTATGTTTTACTATTTAAATAATAGTAATATATGTATTAATATATTTTCTTGTGTTGAGATATCAAGTTTTATATGTTAATATATATAGGATTTTTGTAAGGTGGGGAATTTAAAAAATACCCCATTTGTAGGGCATTTGCTAGTTTGTTCTAATTGGGCAACTACATTATAATATCATGGTCTTGAATGTAACATATTTAAACTATGATTGATTAAAATCTTTTGTCTTATTCGAAAAAATAATTCAATGAGTAGTGCTTGTACTTAATATTTAGTCATAATATTATCATTTTATTACACTTATGTCATTGACTAAATCATTTCACTAATTTATAAATAACTTTATATTTTGTCACATTTTTTTTACCGTTTTAAAAAATCACTACCGTATAATACATAGATTATTATAAATTCTCTTAAAAAAATTAATAGAATACACACACCAAACATGATTAATATACTATATATACAATTGTAATATAAAGAACACTATAATATAGGAGTTTCTATACCACATACTGAAATTTCTAACTTTTTTATTTTTTTACTGTGGGGCGGGTCGAGATTTTTTTCAAAAATACTGTGTATATTTTATACTGTGTACATTGTTATGTTTTCACTATTTTTCCACAGTTGTTTTTTAGTTGTTCCATTGTTGTTTTAATTGTTTTGTTTTGTTATTTTACGGTTGTTTTATAAAAAGATAGTATTTTTGTAAAAAATTCTGTGTGACAGTGTAATTATAAATTTTTGTCCAAAATTCAGTAGTTTTGTAAAATCCCTATAACATATACCTACTCATCACAAATAATAGGACCAAACAAAAGTCATACCTACTAATTAATTCTCTTTGATGAATTTGCTTACTAAGCTAAATGTTAAAAACAAATAATCTAATACTTTAAAAAATAAAACAAAACTAATCGCCATTTAAACATTACATTTAGATATATGATTATCTAAATTATAATTAAATATTATTATAGTAATAATTTAATATAATTAAATATTAATATTTGATAACAATGATCAAAATATTTATTTAGTATATTTTTTTTTCAGACGATTAGAAAATTTTTCTTCTAATTATTGTGTGTAAGAGGTGTTACACATGTTAATTTAAAATTCTTAATGATATAGGAGTTATGATGTGTGAGTTACATTTGCTCCATAACATCTATGGGGGTTATGAGTTTGAATTTCGAATGGTGATATCCTAAATACTATATAATTAATAAGGTCTAAGGTGCTCATATTGAGATGAGAAGTTTTCTATCGAAATAACACTTTGCTAGAAAACGCTAAAGCTTGATAATTTTCAAAGTTATTTCCATGAGAGTTCCTTTAGTTCTTAGAGATAGGAGAAATAAGATTTTGGACAAAGGTGTAATATTTTGTTCAAATCATAGTGATCCCCACTATTCTATAATCAAGGTTGTGAGTGAGTGTTCTTTTTATTTTTCATATTATATATATTATATAATATAGTGTAATTTATTCATCTCTTTTCCCTTTCATATATATATATATATAAACACATATACATAGTGCACGTGTTGTAACATGTATGTAATCAATCTTTTAGTCCTTGTATTATTTTACAATTGATTTGTAATATATCTTGATTATCTTCCATTGATATATAAAATCTCTAAGACCAAAAACACGCTATAACAGATGTTCTAAACTCCTTCTTTATATTAAAGTTTCTTTAAAATTTACTATTCATGCTCTACATTTGTAGAATATTATTTATTACTCTAAACACATTTTATTAATTATTTTAGGTTTTAATAATTATTTTTATATGGAAATATATGTATATATTAATATTATATATTAGTAATGAATACAATATAATAAAATTAAAAAAAAAAAAAAGGTTCTTGTGATGTATCTAATAGAATTTGATGTATGATGTAGTGTAAAAGTGTGTTGTAAAATAGAAAAAATAAAATTTTGGTGATATATTTTAAAGATAGAGTAGAGGAACTGTTGGGAGTGCTCTAACTATTGTTTTACTTGCACTTAATTAATTTTGACAAGTAAAATGTTTCAAATTACTGAACTATTAGCAAATTTAAGGTATTCTTCGGTTAATTGTCACTATAGACTGCTTATGTGTACACTCTTGTATACGTCACACGTTTATATTGGTACGCCTAATATTATTATTTCAAATTTCATTTTAAAATTAAATAAAATTATAAAAATAAAAAATAAAATATTTAAAAAATAAAAAATATTGTAAATTTTGAAATAATCTTTATAATTTTTAAATAATAATATTAAGTGTACTAATATAAACTTGTCACGTGTAAAAGAGTATACACATAAGTACTCTATGTTAGCAGTTAACTGTAAAAAAATAGATGCAACCTTAAATTTGCTAACAGTAGCTTGGAGGATTTTGCCACTAAATTTTGAGCTTAAAAATTTAAATATAAGTGGAATGATAATTAAGAGGATTTAGCTGTAATTTTTTTTACAAGCATTTAAAAGATGCTTCTTCTGTGAAATTTTCATATCATTCTTAAAAGATTTGATACTAGTTTATTTTTATTTTTATAATTTGTAGATATTCTTTTGGTGAAAAAAAATTAAATAAAATGATCATACGTTTATAGCTTTTTAGCTTTTGAAGCAGAAGCTTTGTTCTTCTAGTCTTAATTTTCTTTATTCAGACTTTAAAGTTTTATTGTTTGGTTTGGTGTAAATTTTATAGTAAATTGAATTCAAAAATTGTTTAATATTATATTTGGTTTTTTTTTTTTTTTTTTTTTTTGAAAGAGATAAGAAATCGATGTGTCGTGACAACAGAAAAATCATTGGTTCTGCATGTAATCAAGGCGAACAGGCGGTCATTCTTCATAGAACGACCCGACCTGAATCCACTTGAGAGCAAAACCTCATTCTTAAACTAATGATGCCATAATATTATATTTGGTTTAAACTTTATAATTGTATCCCAATAAACAAGGTACAAATTTACCCCAAAAGCAATATAGTAATTAAATTTGTATTGAAATTATATAAAGAAAAATATTTAAATGAATAAATAAAATGTTAAAAAGATTTTATATTTAATAAAAATCATTAGAAAAGAAAGAACCGATCTTATTTAAATAAAATTTTGGTTCGTCTTTCAAAAAAAAAAAAAAAAAAAGTTTTGGTAATTAATTACAGCGATTTGCCAAGAAAAAAGAGCAAATAACCTCACTCCTCTACTTTTATGGGCTCTATAAATTCTCCCAAATGTTTGATTCCTTTCTCTCCTCAACACGTTCACACACACACTCTCTCTCTCTAAAATCTCAAATACCCATTACCAACATTGACCCTTTGACTCTTTGAGTACCTCAAAGTTGAAAGCTTTTTCAAACCCAACTTATTCTTCTTCCAAGCTCTGAAAATGGCGATCTTGGTTCTACTTACAGCTGTTTTAGCTCTTTTATCGTGGCCTTTAGTACCAACAAATGCTAACGTAGAAGGTAACATTTTTCAATCAACCTTTACTATGAATGAAATAATACTACTTGCCTTGTATAATATTTGATTTTTTGTCTTGTGTGAACTTTATATAATATATGTATGTATGTATGTGTGTATGAACAGGAGATGCTCTGTACGCGTTGAGAAGGTCTGTTAAAGACCCAAATAATGTTTTGGAGAGTTGGGATCCAACCTTGGTGGATCCTTGTACTTGGTTCCATGTCACTTGTGATACTGATAACCGGGTTACCCGACTGTAATTCTTCTCATCTCTCCCTTTTCTTTTTCTTTTAATCCTTTTTGCTTCTTATGTTTTAATTTCAATTCTCTCATAATCTTTGCCTTATCATACTATATGATATTACATAATTTAAAAGCTAGGATGATCAATACATATTATACATGATATATTTTTGTTTAATATATATATTTGTGTGTGTGTGTGCAGAGACCTTGGAAATGCAAATATTTCAGGTAGTTTGGTGGGCGAGTTGGGGAAGCTTGAGCGTCTTCAGTATCTGTAAGTAAAATTAATATCAGAGCAGAATATTTGTATTAATTCTGTTCGTTCAAACTTGGATTTTTACTATGGCTAGCTATACATGTATAAAACAGGGCATCATTACATTATATAGCTAGCTACTTATTTGGCAACTAGCTACTGAGATACATAAACATTTAGTAATATTTTATATTACAGACACATACACTACATGTTTTTTCTTTTTATTATTATAATTATTGTTGTAACTCAATATTAAATTATTCCACAATTATTATGAAAAACTAGTTATCATTTTATTTCATGGACAATCAGATATTAGAAGTCGAAGAAGAAAATTGATTTAATTTTTTGGGTAGAAACTCACCAACCCCACCAGCCGTAACCGATGAAAATCAATTGTTTTGGCATGGAGTATTAAATATAGATGTATGTATAGTGTAGATGATGAAGCTCAAGTCAAATAATGCATTTAATAATATTAACCCCACAACCATATTGGTTTCTTCTTTTTGTTTTGCATGTGTTTACAGGGAATTGTACATGAATTCCCTGATGGGTCCTATTCCAAAGGAACTTGGAGGATTGAAAAGCCTTGTTAGCTTGGATCTTTACCATAACAACCTCTCTGGATCAATCCCATCTTCTCTCTCTAACCTTTCAAATCTCAAATTTTTGTAAGTATATAATGTTTGTTCTTTTGGGTGTAATAAATTATACAATAATATTAACCATGTACTGTACTATATATTCACTTTTCACTCATTGTGAAAGAGTTAATTAATTTAGTATGGGCTCACGTGAAACTTAATGCAGGCGATTGAATGGGAACAGATTGAGTGGAAAGATTCCAAGACAACTTACTAAGCTTGGAAATCTTAAGATCCTGTATGCCAATCTATCTATCTATCTATTATTCTTAATAATGATAATATAGATGTACTTGTGTTAGCCTAATCAATCATTATATATATATTTATATGTAGTGATGTGTCAAATAATGATTTGTGCGGTACATTTCCGACCCAGGGCTCGTTCGCCAAGTTCTCAGAGGAAAAGTACGTAAAATCAAAATCATTATTGTTACTTCTTTTTTTAAAAAAAAGTAACTTTTGGGACAATAATAATTATTAAACAAACAAATTGATTTGTTTGATATTTTTGTTACTAACTTGATCCTTGTTAAAATTGTTTGAATGTAGTTTCAAAAACAATCCAAGACTAGAAGGACCTGAGCTGATGGGATTTGTGAGATATGATATTGGAGAAAGCTGTAATTGATGTATAAATGTAGTAACAAAAGCAGCAACAAATTGTTGCTTTGCTAATAATTGTTTCCATCTAAATCTAAAGGTCACTTTTTGAAGCAAGGGCCTATAAAAAATTGAAAACAACCATCTAAAGTAAATTATGAACAGTGATGATTGGTCTCTCATCAAATCACTTTTGATGTGTCATTTACATAATAGTAGTGATTGGGCTTGGGCTTTGTGTAATGTTGATTGAGAGAATAAACCCAATTTGGAGATTTATAAGTTAAGCTTCTTCAAAATTCTAGTTTGGTCTTTTACAATGCCTAGCTATTACTATTCAACCATCTTGCTCATATTTCCCTTCCATAGCAGTCCATGTTTATTTCAAAGGATATTCAAATTGTTGTCATATAAAACATTGACAGAGCTAATATTGAATATAGGTGTGTTAAAGGAGTTCATATTTTTAATGAAACTTCAACGTGTACAACTTTAAGATCTACTTATTCATCAAAAAAACTTTAATATATAGAATAAGTCACATGATTCTTTTGATCATAAGTAGTGGTGGCCATCATATCTATCATCTTTTTCTTCTGTTTTAGCAGGAACTGACCATTTTTGTACCTGCTTGTTGGATTTCTCTGCCTCCAAATTTAAATGGTGTTATTACTTATTATTAATAATCTGTGGAATAAAATATAAGGAAAAGTTTATAGTACACCACGCTAAAGGAATGTTTCGGTAGTCTTCTATGTGATTTGGTATTTAGAAAAAAACATGTCTAATAATATTTATAGTTGTATACAATACATTATATTTATTTTTTACGATTTGTAAATTTTTAAAAATTTTAAATAGTTTACATTGTTGAAAATTATGTTTAAATATCTTGTTGTACATCTAATTGTTTTTCTTATATGTATGAGTTATTCTAAATTTTATCCACCTGACGTAGCATATCTACGTAAGTTAAAGACAGAGTACAAGTGGAGTACAGTCCTGCCAGTAGCATAATAGGGCCTCCATGCAAGATATAGCGAAATCGTCAAGCAACAATCAAATGGAGTGAAGCGAATCCTTAAGGAGTTGTACAAACATCCTTAGCTGGCCAAGAGAAGCCTATAGGCCAGCCAGAGTGAGCATATAGGCCGGTCAGGATCTGGGCACAAGCTGGCCGGCCAAAAAGTGACTTCCGGACCAAGGCAACTTTCGTTCGACTAAGGGAATCTGGCCTCTATAAGGAAACGATGTACAAAGTTGTCCTCCACTTGCCAAAGGCTGGCCTCCTCTTGGTAAAGCTGACAAGAACATGAACTGCCAGATACTGGCAGGAGCATGGCCGGCCAGCATTGACATGATAGGATTTTTTGTACAACTCTACACGTGAAATGCAAGCCACCTGCGAATTGGGCCCTTGTCAACCCAATAAAAAAGCTACGAAAATTTCTACTTTCAGGGGGAAATTAAGTCATTTGTATTTATTTATTTAATATGTAAATATCTAAGAATTCCATTGTCAGCTAGGGTTTTAAGCTTCTTATATAAATGCCTTAACTCTAGCTTAAAAAATCTAAGTCACTAAGCCTAATCCTTAGCCTCCAAATTACTCTAAGTTAAAAACCCTACTCTCTCTCTCTCTCTCTCTCTCTCTCTCTCTCTCTCTCTCTCTCTCTCTCTCTCTCTCTCTCTCTCTCTCTCTCTCTCTCTCTCTCTCTCTCTCTCTCTCTCTCTCTCTCTCTCTCTCTCTCTTTGCTACATACCCCCAAAGGCTCTCTCTCTCTCTTCCTCTCTCACACGCCTCTAAGGCTATTCATCTCTCTCTTCAAATCTGCCTACTTGATCCATGTTTTGTATCCTTATAGAGAGCTATACCAGATCCCACCTATAGTAATCTGAATAGTATTATCTCTAGGTATCAATACAACCAAAAGAGGAGTAGGTCATTACCTACTAACTTAGGGGGCTGAACCTCTATAAAAATCCTTGTCTTATTTACTTTACTGTTCTTATTGTGTAACACGTGGCAAATATCAGATTCATACGACTGTTGTCGATTGATCACTTTTCGAGGTCAACAGTTTGGTGCTTTCATTGAGAGCATAGATATCATATCTGATCAAACACCATGGTTAACACGAGAAGAACACCAATCGCACCATCTGCATCCTTGGGTCTCCCTCAAGACCCACAGATTACAGATCATGATGTTCATGTTCCAGCCACAACTGGAATCCCTATGAACACAATAGATGTGGCCAATCCTATCACCATAGTAGGCACCATAAATCTAGCAACTACAATTGGCCAGGATGGCGCGAACATCCAGGTGAACCTGAATAGTCGGTCCCTGCCTCCTAGGGAAGACCCTCCACAGGCGCCTCTAATTGAAGGAAGAATCCTTGAGGAGCACCCTCAGGAACAACAACTGGGTTTCATCCCTAGTACTATGCAGGAGAGACAAGACCATGAATTGGTGAGCCCCACGTGAGATCTCGAGTTAGCCAGACTTCGAGAGGTTGTCTGCCAAGCCGGCCTAATTGAAGAGTTACGCGTTGCTGATTGCGATGTACTCGCTCAACACAGACGTGAACTCCTTGAAGAACCACGCGCTGCTGATTGTAATATACTCGCTCAATAGAGATGCGAATTCTCGAGATGCATGGATGACCAAGAGTACATCCTTCGATCTCACTAGGAAGAGTTAGATTACCGAAATAGATAGGTCAGCGATCTGATAAGGCGGTTCAACTAGAGAACAGGTGTAAGAGGCCAAGATCTCATCAGATATCCACTTCAAGGAAGACTAGTTGATAGATCAGGGAGGGTCTATCAACAAGCTAACCAACCTACCCCTTCAGGGACTAGGACAGATCTTCCCTTGCTAGAGGGAGGACAGACCTTGCATCAAAGGTCTAACGGCAAGAACAGCCGAATCCTAGTAACCAACGCATGGGGGCCAGGGATCTCAAGTTCAGTAACAGCCCCTGCTATCCCTCCTGTGACCGGCCAGCCACCAGCAGGAGTCCCTATGGCCGGCCAGCCACCTAAAGAAGTCCCCATGGTCGGCTAGACATCTCCAGAAGTCCTCATGGCCGGCCAGAGAGGAGCACTCCCTCCCTGAGGGGAACAAATCACCCAAAGACCAATTTTCAGGTGACAAGGACCAGGAGCAGGTGGAAACACCCAAAACAATAATTTAAGGAGTGAAATTAATCACTTCAGACAGTTGGATCCACCAAACTCCAACAATGGGTGTGATCTATCCCATGTTAATGCACAAACTTCACCAGCCAGGCAAAGAAGTGTGGGCGGCCAGGCCCTACCCAGCATAGGGCTGGCTGGTCATGTACAAGTATAGACTCAAGGCTTGCTGGCCTTGGGTATACCCTCTCCTATGGTATGGCCAGCCATGCTTTGGCTCATTCGGGATTGCAACTCAATCAAAGAAGGCCAATCAATCAGGCCCCTGCAGCAATAAATCCTTTTGTGCAAGCACAGTTGGATCAAATGTGAGACATGCTCAAAGGCCTAACTGGTCCAAAACCTTCAGAACTTGAGCTAGACAGGTCAAAAAGAACACCAATCTCAGCATACATCAATGCCTTGCCCTTGCCTAAATTCAAGATGCTGACTTAGAAGATGTGCATAGAGAAAGAAGATCCCCTAGTGCACTTGAAATACTTTGAGATCCAAATAGATCTCCTATAGTATCTGGAGATGTGCAATGTCAAATCTTTCTAGCATCTCTAGCTGAAATAGCCCAACAATGGTATTTCAAGCTGGCCCTAGGAAGAATTGACTATTGGGAAGAATTCCCCTAGGAATTTTATGTTCAATTCTCTGCTTCAAGACAAATACCTACCCAATTGGAGGATCTTGTCGAAGTAAAGCAAAGACAAGATGAACCCTTGAAGGACTACATTCAATGGTTCATGGCTGAGGCCACCAAGGTCAAAGGTTTGACAAAAGAAGGTCGATATACGGCCATACTCGGAGGCATCCTACCATTGAGTGACTTCTAAAACGATATCAGAAGAATCTCAACAAACAGCGCGGAGGAGTTCCTAGAGCGAGCTGATGGCTTCATAAAGTTGGAAGAAGTTGTCTGACAAGCCCAGATAAGAGGGCATGTCAATGGTAAACAAACACAGGGCCTCATAGCGCCCCAAGCAATGCCCAACATGCCGACCAGTGCAGACAATCTTTGTTGATTCTCAAACAATGATAATGGTGGAGGCAAGCACAACAACGATGGCTTAGACCAACATAATGGCAAAAGAGGGAGATTCAACGATTCCCTTATGCCATGAAGCCCAATGGAGAAGGAGGGGAAGTGTGCATGCTTCACTCTCCTAACAAAACTCCCAAAGAAAATCATGCTCAGACATCCCAGCAGGGCAAGGCAACAGTCTGAGGGCTGGCCTCCACCTCTTTCCAGTTGCACAAGCAGGTGCTAACAACTCTGCCCAAACCTCCGGTGGCAGGACACATAGGGGTCGTCATTAGCGGACTCCATATTGTAGGCGAGACCAGCAAAGCTAGAAAGCACTATGCTCAAACACTTTGTCACGAGCCCAAAAGTGACTTCTCAACAAGCAAAGAACAAGGCTCTAAGCAAATAAAGATTGGAAAGCCCGTGATCTCTTTCTCAAAAGGAGATCCTGCCCAAGTCAGTCCCCACGCAACGATTTCCTGGTTGATACTGCATAAATTTGGAATATGGTTGTGGCAAGATACATGGTGGACAATGGAGCCTCCTTCAACATTCTTTTCAAAATCAAGACATGGAAAGACGATGTTCCAACTCCCTGACTTGGCACCCTACAATCAAGTGATGTATGGCCCCTTTGGCCAAGGCATCACACCCATCAGGTATATCAGATTACCCTTCACTGTTGGAGAAAATCCAACCACCAAAACTCTGATGGCACAGTTTGTCGTAATCGACGTTCCCTCGAATTTCAATGCCATGATAGGCTTACTAGACCTATAAAATCTAAAGGCAATAACATCCATCTACCACCTTTGCCTGAAATTCTCAACAAGGCATGAGGTAGGATGTCGAGAGGATATCGGCAATCTGCCCCTCACTATTACAACTTGACCTTGTCCAAAGCCAAGAAATAAAAGATGCATCCACCAAATCAGGAGCATACAAGTTTCATGACAGACTTAGGCCTATACTGCTACAAAGTCATGCCTTTTAGGGCTGGAGAATGCAAAGGCCACATATCAGAGGCCTGTGAATAAAATGTTCAATGATCCTATCGACCGCAACATGGAATTGTGGACGACATGCTTGTCAAGTCCAAAAAGGTTGGGGGCATATGGAGGACCTAGACGAATTTTAAAATCCTCAGCAGCTACAACATGAAGCTCAAACCCAGACAAGATCCAAGCCCTTTTAGACAAGAAGTCACCCACAACTGTCAAGGAAGTACAAAGCCAAACAAACGCATTGTTGCACTCAGCAAATTTGTGTCCAAGTCTACAGACAAATGTGTACCCTTCTTCAACATTCTCAAAAGCAACAAAAAATTCAAGTGGAGAAAGGAATGTGAAACCGTATTCCAGGAGCTGAAGAATACTCCTTGACAACAAATCCCCTGCAACAAGCATGTTTGGACCAAACTGGAAAGGTCCTCACCATGTTACAAGATAACAGTAAAGGTGCATACAAGTCTGGCGAGTACAACAAGAACTTGAAGTCAAAACTTCTACCCGAACACTGAAATAGGGAACATCTCGGTAAGTACTCTCACTAGCCAACTTGTCAATTGTTTCATTATGCAGGAACCCATAAAAGAGCTAGTACCCATTGCTTTTCAGCATGGCCTCCCATCACTCTTCAGTGATGGTCGTTGCACGGTAAGCCGCGTAGGGGGTACCCACTACGTGATTTCAAAAGCAGACACTAAGCTAAAAGCTTTTGTTTAATGTAAGATTGTGTCTAAATCACTTGCTCACAAGATTAACTTCTTAAAGTCACTCTTTCAGTTTCACATATATCCTATGGATAACACCCCAAGAAAGAACCCAGGAAAAGTCTATGAAACTTGAGGAATAACAAGTGACCAAAAGACTTTCCTGGATGGTTGCTTGGGGCACCTATAACGTACAATGCATCGAACTATCACAAAGAACTTATGTAGATAAATTTCAATGCTTATAATAAGCTACTAAACCTGCCTCTAAGTCGTTCAGGCATACTTCGGCTTGACAAAGTAAATTCAGACCTTTACATGTCAAGGCCATAAGAAGATAGCCAGGACGATCATATGTTCGTCATAAAAGGCTTTAAGGCTAAAACAACAGTAGTGTTCGAAAACAGAGGACATATAGGCTAAAGCAAGAACATGAAAGCCTTAAGGCCAAATATAAAATCGATTCACATGCATGAGGCGAAGGCCCTACAAGAACCTTATAGCTAGAAAAGAGCCGGACAAAGCTCTTATAGGGGCCACGTACCGGGCTACGGCTAAGGCAGAGTTCCTTACAGGCTTTAAGCCATGTTGAATCTTATGTTGAACATTCAACTATAATAGACTCATCATTAAGTTTCATACAAAGTTTCCAAGGAAACCACGTATGAAATTAAGGTTGTATATGCCTATAGAGCCAGATTCTTGCCGAAGTCAAAAGATAACAGAAAATTGGCTACCCACTTGGAACCAAAGCCCATGCCGGCCAAGGTTCTCAAGCCTTGAAAGGGTCAGTTAGGGTCCCATGACTCAGCCAAGAACTAGCCAGGGTCACCAAATCCAGGCATGAACAGGCTAGCTTCATAACTTGAGATAAAACCTTCTTTAAATGATTGGCAATGACCTTATATATCACCCTGTAGAGCACATTACACAAAGCTATCGATCTTAACTCCCCCATTGTCTCTAGATTCTTCTTTTTATGAATAAGAATAATATTTTTATCATTTAAACTCTCCTCTAAAACACCTATGAGAAAGAATAATTTTACTATTAAAGTAATATCAAGACCAATATTATTCTAATATTTTTTATATTTTAGGAGTCATACCATCAGGTCCTGGAGATTTATCAGGGCACGTCTAAAAAAGAGTCATTTCCTCAATTGGCTTAAACAACTCAAGATTTTTCATTCAAGAAATAGAATTCGTAACACATCTTCATCCTAATTTGTATTTGAGGCTGAGAACAACAGATTAAATAATCTGTCATCAACTCAGAGAGACCTGAATTTTAGCCCACCCAAAACCCAGCATTATTCTTCAATTTTAGCACCTAGTTATGACAACTCCAGGTTGAAGCAACAACATGGAAGTATTTACTATATTAATCTCCTTCCTTTAATCATAATTATTTAAAAGTTGCTGCCAAAATATTTCACGTTGTGTCAATATTTCTTGCAGCTTAAGACTTTTCTCTTTATATCTCAGAACAACTTTAGGATCATGACGCCCTTTTTAAGAAACTTCAATCTACCTTTACAATCCTGAACCCCTCTTTAAAATTCATGTGATATCGTTACTCCAAAGTCTAAAGATACCATTACAATATCTAATATTAGAACATATAGGAAGACTAACACAAGTAGCCCAACACTCATCAACCAAACAAAAGCAAAGGGGTTCTTATAACCAAGCATTCTCAAACTAGAAACGAGGCGCATAAAGACTAGAAACACTAACCTCCGGTCATAAGAAAATCAAACAATGAGCAATAATTGAAACTTCTAAAGTTTCAAGCTTTGCGACATCAAAACGATGAAGCCAATTTGAAGTGATCAAAGCCCTGTCCAAACGAGCCTCCAACCAACCATTAGTTTCCCTTCCCATCTCCCAAGTATACGGGTACCCAACCAAATACAAGTCTACCAAACTACACTCTTAACTACCTCATGAAAGTCCTCCGCTAGCCAATTGGGATACAGAAGATCCCATTTTTCTTCATTCTGAATCAATACATTATTAAAATCACCAATTAAACACTAAAGAAGAGAAGATGTGTCTTTAAGAGTATGAAGAATAGCTCATGTATTCCTCCTCAAAGCTCTATTAAGTTCCCCATAAATTCCAGTTAAATGATACCTCGCATTATCTTCCAGAGAAATGAACACATCAATATAATTAATAGAATAGTAAATCAAGGACACATCCTCCTTATTTTTCCAAAAGAAAGCAACACCTCCACTCCTACCAATAATATCAATGGCAACATCCCCTGCAAATAACTTTGTTCTCAAATAGTTGAGCTCATGATTTTTTTTAACCCCAATAGATTGGGATCATTTGAGTAAGTGTAGGTACTTAAGGCACATATTCTCATTTCTGCAACATTAGAACATATTCCCATTTCTCATTCTTTTGCAACATTAGAGGGCGATCATGTTCTTTGAAAGGATAATTTCTATGAAACAACTTCATATGAACAGTCCTTAGAAAGAAAAAACAAAACAAAAAAAAACTTCATATGAACAGTGGGTATGAGTGTTCAAAATGTTGATGGTGCAGTTTTTGGCTAATTTTTTTCAACCAAACACTACATGCAATTTGAGTAATTTTTTAAACTGCAACTGCACTGCATCACATAAATCTCAAAATGACCACACTAAAATTTTGTATGGTGTGGTCAGTTTACACTAGGGGTGTTCACAAAGTATCTGATCCAATCCAATCTGCACGATCCAATCCAATCCAATCCGCAAAATGCGGATATCCGCACTTGTGCGGATTGGATTGGATTGAAAAATCTAAAATCCGCACTTGTGCGGATTGGATGTTGTTTGAATTCAAAAAGTAACCGATCCAATCCAATCCGCACTTAATTATATATATATTTTTTTAAAAATATAATATATAATATATATTAATTAAAAAAAGACACTAACTTCTAATTTCTTAATCTTTTTAGTAATATATTGAGTTTGTGCATTTTATTTATTTTGTAATAAAAAATACAAAAAAAAAATAATTCTTATTCACATAGACACATATACATAAAGTTTAAATATATATATACTAGCTTATTTATTTTAGTAATAGATACATATATATATACTAGGTGATTGTTACGTGTCAAGCCACGTAGTGTTAGTTTTATTTAATATTTTAGTTTTTTATTTTAATTAATAATTAAAATAGTATAATTATTTGAACGATTTGTTTTATAAAAATAAAATATGTGTCAGTATATTTAGTAAGTAAAACATAGTTGTGTTATAATAATGTACGTTATTAATAGTAAAATGTACATTAATCTTCTAATTGAAAAAAGTTCTATTATCTCATTTCATATTTAATAATAGCTACACAACTATATATTTATAGACTTTCACATTCTTTGCAAATTACTAATAAGCACCAATAATATTTTCATATTCTAATATTTTTCAACCTTCTCCTCTTGGTGGTAAAATTAAAAATAAAACTAAAAATAAGCACAAATATATAAGGTAAATACTAATTACAGCCCATTTCATCTTTTTTTTTTAATTATTTTTTTAAGCCCAAGCCCAAAAATCTCTAAGCCAACACAATCAATCTTCTTTTATATTATCTATATTTTTCTTTTTTAAAAAATAAATAAAAAATTATTAATATTCTCCCAAGATAGGTTTGTTAGAGAGATATTTGGCTAAGATGATTTTTTTAATTTAAAAAGAGATTATTAATATTTAAAAGATTGTTTATTTAAAATATTGTTTAATTTTTTGGTTTAATTATTGGGTTTATTTTTTAACGGGAGATCAAACCTAATCGTTAAATTTAACAGAATATTCTTTTATTTTTAAGTATATTCTGTTAAACCAAGAATGTTAAACCAAGAAATGCCGTTAGATAGACACTTTTAATATATAAAGATATTAGTGTAAATCTAAAGATAAGTATATATATATATTGATATATATATATGTATATTGGTTTAATTTGTATATAAATAGAGATGGAATAGATTATTATTGGAGATTAAGAAACAATAGTTTTTTTTAATTTTTTTTCTATGAAATATTAAATAATTTATTATGAAAAAAATAACCGATCTAAAATAACCGATCCAATCCGCACTATTGCAGATTGGATTGGATTGGATTTAAACTCTTATGCGGATCGAATTGGATCCAAAATATGAAATCCGCACTTAGTGCGGATTGGATGTTGTTTGACCAAAAAAGTACGGATTAGATCGGATGAACACCCCTAGTTCACACCTATCACCAAATAATTTAATAATTATACATTTAATCAAATTTAAGAAGAAAATAAAAATTTCATACAACAAACTATTTAAGCTTTAGCAACACAATAAAAAATACAACAAAGTAATAAACTATAGGAGACAAACTACTAAAGTTTTGGCAACACAATAAACATACAACAAAATAATTGTTATAGTGAGATTCCTCTCACCTAGAAACTCGAGACCAGACTCCTATTTAAAGGACACATGTATTCAGCCTTCCAATGAAAGCTGAATTGTCCATGAGAGACTCCTCGATGTTCCAACCTCGCCCAGGATAAAACCAGCGAGATACTGTGAGTACGACCTAAGTCGAATCGCATAACTTTAACTCACATTATACAGGATGGGTCCAACTCGCATGTGTCAATACATATGCGAGTATCCTCTCTTTATTTCTGCGAAAGCATAGAGATCAACTCTCTATGATGCAATTTGGTCCCTACGATCCAATGGCCTCGATAAACCAATATAGACTCGCGTGTCTAGGTTCTATCAGCTCGACATGCGATGTCTACAAGAGGCAACTACCTAAGGGCGCGGACGTTCCAAACGTACTGATGACCCTGCGAGCTCAACAACGGAACATGAACGGTCAACTCGCAGATGCGGAAGACGCACACGTTGATAGACTTAGTAACTGTCATTCATTTATTAATGTTAACGTTGCTTGGGTTTAATTATTGCAATTCAATATGTAAATAATGGATTAACAATGAATGTGATCCTTATGTAACCGATTGGACACCTGCTTTGTATATAAAGAGGTGATCCACCATGAAATGGCACCTACGAATCCTTGGCTACAGTGGACTAAGCAGATCATAATCTGACTGAACCACTATAATTCTCTGTCTTACTGTTGTTTTCCAGTTTTTTGTTGATTGTTTTCCCATTCCCAGTCGAGTACTCGCCATTCTAGGTTGAATACTCACACTTGTCATTACCCATAAAATTCTCTTTTATATTAATAAAATAATATAATTTGGTGTTGCGAAATTCACTCGACAACATTTGGCGTCGTCTGTGGGAATCGACTAAGATTTCATTCATTTCAAAGAACAATATCATCATGGCTGGAAATCACGCCAACGGAGCTAACGAGTCCATCAACATTGGGATGATGAACGTAACATTATCTGGAGCTAGAGCGCCACCTGTGGACATCATTAATGGCGGAGTAGGGAGAAGCAATATCAGACCACTCAACCTATTCCCAGAAACGACTGACCCTCAGGTTGGGGACGCATCCACGCCACCAGCAATCATGCATTTTCCCCCCGTCACTCCGGCGGTGGTATCCGAGGGAATGATCCAGCTCACCACTGATCAATATGCTGCGATTCAGGATCAACTTCATGCACTACAGGCTGAAGTAGATGGACAAAACCGAGCCCGACGCCCTCCTCAAGTTCCTGCTATTCGCACCGATAACCCTCAGGTAACGACTTCTAGACGTCATACTAACCGTGTACGCATGGAACGAAGAACCAACCCTGAAGGTCTGGACCTGAACCATCCAACGTCTAGGGATCAATCCGCAAGGTATCCAAACCAAAGCACACAGGTTGATGAAGATCCTGAACGCCGTAATCCTCGTAGCCGACCATCAAGAGACAACGATGCAGAGTCAGCCTCTTCGTCATCGCATGGTCGCACTCCAAGCAAGTACACAAGGTCCTGCTCTGTACAGACACAACAGGGAGGACGTTATCAGGTACACCGAGGTGATCTGCGTGATCATCTCAACGCAGTTTTCAGGGCACGCTCACGCGTCCCACATAATACTGAGACACTCCGTGATCCCCATGCGGACGATCAGGGTGCCAATACTTATAATAACCCGCCTACCGCGCCGATCGCGACCACTGGGATTAATGTCCCAGTAAATCTTGCCGCAGTAGTTGAAAGTCCCACAGTTGTAGCAGCCCCGACTCCTGCGGTTGGAGGGATTGACCAAAGCATGCTTCTGCAGGCTTTGAAAATGCTCGAGCAGCAACGAAAGCCTATATATAAGTTGCATGGTACCTCGCCTTTCACTACAGAAGTGCGACAGGCTCAACTTCCAAAAGGGTTTCGTCTATCCAAATCCCTCAAATATAAAGGTACTTCTAACCCGATAGATTATCTTGAAAAATTTAATACCATAATGGAAGTGGATCAGGTACCGCAGCTCGCAAAGTGGCGCATTCTTGCGGCAACTTTCGAGGAAAATGCCCATGATTGGTTCACCCAATTACCCGAGGCATCGATATCGACGTGGGAAACCTTCGTCGACTTATTCCTCACACATTTCCAGGCCACAATGACGTATAGGCCACCTTACACGACTTTGGCCAACATCAAACAAGAACCTGGTGAGTCTTTACAAGACTATTTTAAACGCTTTAACGCAGAAGTAACAAAGGTTGAGAAGGCTCCCGAGTCTTCGCTTGTTTGCATGTTGATAACAGGTATCTTGCCGAGGACCGACTTTTGGAAGGAGCAACAGGCTCAAAGGCCCGAATCCTTAGTTGAATTCTTCGTCATGGCCGAACCTCACAAAAGAATCGAGAATTCTCTACCGGAGTTAGTGAAGGGGAAGGACAAGCGCCGGTCACCCATACCGCGGTCACGATCTCGCAGTCCACGAGGAAAGAACTCCAGGGGCCGAAGCCCAAGAAGACGCAGCCCGCGAAGACAGCGAAGTCCAAAGTTGGCCAAGTCTCCTCCAAAGAAGGAATCCTCGCTGAAAAGGAAAGGTGGACCTCGCTTCGTCAACTATACGGAACTCGCAGTCCCTCGAGACCATATCTACGCGATCGAGGAAAGAAACGGAGTCTTCAAGAAGCCACCCCCCATCAGGGGAAATCGCGACAGGAGAGACCCTAAAAAATTTTGTAAGTACCACAAGGATATTGGTCACACTACCTTAGAATGTTGGGTCTTGCAGGATGAAATCGAGGAGCTAATCCGGAGAGGGAAATTCGACAAGTATAAGAAGAGCGAGGAGAGTCGTCCCCAAGCGGATGAAAAAGGAGAAAACCAGAATGCGAGTGGCTCCAGAACACCTCGCAACATCCTGACTATAATTGGGGGACCTTATATCGCAGGGGACTCTCGCAAATTGCAAGAACGATATGCCAGAGAAGCCAAGGAGAAGCCGCTTACCAATGTGAATAATCTTAGTGAGCGGCCCGAGAAGCTGTTTAAGAAAGAATGCGACGACATCACCTTTACGGAGAGTGATGCGAGATGGGTCCATCACCCGCATTCCGATGCACTGGTGATAGTCGCCAATATTGGCGGGGATAATGTCCATCGCATACTTGTCGACAATGGAAGTTCAGTGAATCTGCTGAATTTCCAAGCATTCAAACAAATGGGATTGCAGGAGAAGGATCTGCGACCTATGACGTCGAGTATTTATGGTTTTTCGGGAGATGTCATAACAATAAAAGGAATGATCAAACTCCCAATTACTTTGGGAGCGCCGTGATGCCCAAGTTAATGGTAGATTTTGCAGTAATCGACCAGTACTCAGCGTATAACGCCGTAATTGGTCGACCAATCCTGAAAGAGATGAAGATCATAACCTCGATCTATTATCTGACAATGAAGTTCCCTACTCCCGCTGGAGTAGGTTCTGTGCGGGGATTCCAATCAGAATCGCGAGAATGTTACAACGCAGCAGTTAAACTCGCAGAGAAAAGGACGGTAAATGTTATCTACTTTTTGGAGGCACCACCTCCTCGCCAGGAGATCCTCGGAATCGAGGAAGTGCCACATATAGATGAACCAGACTTGGATCCAAGAATCCTCGATCACATCGCCGCAGCCCAAGCCGCGGAAGACACAATTGAGGTACCTATAGATCCTGTAGATAATAGCAAAGTTTTAAAAATTGGTTCTAAATTAAATTTTCAGCTGCTAGAACAATTAACGACCTTTTTAAAGCAAAATCTTGATGTTTTTGCTTGGAAACACTCAGATATGGTCGGGATATCTCCGCAAGTCATGTGTCATCGCTTGAACATTGACCCCGAGGTGCGAGGTGTCCGACAAAAGCGCCATAAAATGGACCTCGCGAGGTACCAAGCACTAAAAGAAGAAGTCGACCGCCTCCTTGCCTGCGGCTTTATACGGGAGTCGTTTTACCCCAACTGGTTAGCGAACCCCGTACTCGTGCCAAAGCCTAATGGCTCATGGCGCACATGTGTTGACTTTACAGATCTAAACAAAGCCTGTCCCAAAGACAGCTTTCCCCTTCCTAGCATTGACCAGCTCATTGATGCCACTGCAGGTCACGAACTCTTGAGTTTCATGGACGCATACTCGGGATATAATCAAATCCCGATGTATGAACCAGACCAGGAGCGTACCTCGTTCATTACTGATCGAGGACTATACTGTTACAAAGTAATGCCTTTTGGTTTAATAACCGCAGGTGCGACTTATCAAAGGCTAGTGAACATGATGTTCGCTGATCTCATTGGAAAAACCATGGAGGTATATGTTGACGATATGCTCGTGAAATCTCAACGTGCGAAGGACCATATTGCCCACTTACAGAACATGTTTGATATACTACGACGGTATAAGATGCGTTTAAATCCACTGAAATGCGTCTTTGGAGTTGGCTCTGGGAAATTCCTCGGGTTCATGGTTAATCAGCGAGGAATAGAAGCCAATCCCGCGAAGATCAGGGCATTGGTGGAAATGCCATCACCAACCAAGCCAAAGGAGGTTCAAAGCCTCACAGGTAAAGTCGCAGCTTTAAACCGCTTTATATCCAGATCTTCTGATAAGTGCAAGGAGTTTTTTCAGATTTTGAAAGGCAACAAAAAGTTCCATTGGGACGAAAAGTGCGAGCAGGCCTTTCAAGCTTTAAAAATACACTTGGGGAAACCTCCGATCTTGTCAAAGCCACTGTTCGGTGAAGTCCTATCCGTCTATTTAGTCGTGTCAGAATATGCGATTAGTTCGGTACTAATACGCGAGGACCAAGGACGCCAATACCCGGTGTATTATGTCAGTAAGCGATTACTGGATGCTGAGACGCGTTATCCCCAAATGGAGAAGTTGGCTTTCGCCTTGATAATATCTTCAAGAAAATTGCGACCTTATTTCCAGGCTCACAGCATTGAAGTTTTGACGAACTACCCATTAAGACAAGTTCTAGCGAAACCAGAAGCATCAGGGAGATTGTTAAAATGGGCGATGGAGTTGAGTCAGTTCGACATCAAGTATAAACCAAGAACTGCGATCAAGGGGCAAGCCTTGGCAGATTTTATACTTGAATTCCCCAGCACCGAGGTAGCACTCATAGAAGACAGAAGCGACATTGCTATAGCAAATAGAGAAACGTGGACATTGTACGCCGATGGAGCCTTAAATAGCGAAGGTTTTGGTAGTGGGATCTTGTTAATCAGTCCCAATAATTTCAAGGTACACGTTACTTTACGTTTTGAATTTTCTGCATCTAATAATGAAGCCGAGTATGAAGCTTTAATCGCAGGATTAAAACTCGCTCTCGAGATGAAAGTCGAGTATCTTCAGGCTTTTAGCGACTCCCAAATCGTGGTATGTCAGGTGAATGGAGAATATCTAACAAGAGGCGGGAGATTGGTTAAATACTTAGCCATTGTCTGCGAAATGATGCAAAAGTTTAAAAAAATAGTCGTGTCTCGAGTACCGCGTGCTCAAAATTCACACGCAGACGCATTGGCCCGTTTTGCCTCAACTAGAGAAGCCGAATTGCTCGATGTGATTCCGGTAGACGTATTGGCTCACCCAACTATAAATCAAGAAGTGATCATGGAAATAGATACCGTTCAGGAGATTACCTGGATGACTCCTATCCTCGCATATCTGGAAAAGGGCTCTTGCCTGATGATAAAATAGAAGCAAGAAAGTTGCGACAACGAGCTGCCCGTTATGTGATATATGACCAAAGGTTGTATCACAGGAGTTTTAGTCAACCTCTTCTCAAATGTATCAGCGGAGAGGATTGTGGTTACATACTTCGTGAGGTACACGAGGGGATTTGTGGCAATCATACCGGAGGTAACTCCCTTGCATTAAAAATCATGCGGCAAGGATATTACTGGCCAACTTTGGGACAAGATGCCCTCGCGTTTGCGAAGAAGTGTGACAGGTGTCAGCGAATAGCCACATATACCCACCAACCTTCAAGTAACCTCCATTCTATCACAAGTCCATGGCCCTTTGCAATATGGAGAATTGATCTAATCGGCGAGTTACCCAAAGGGAAAGGTGGAGTCAAATATGCGGTAGTCGCAGTAGATTACTTCACGAAGTGGGCCGAAGCCAAAGCACTCGCAACCATCACAGCAACAAAATTGCGCGAGTTTGTCTATACCTCCATCATTTGTCGCTTCGGCATTCCGCACAAACTCATCTCAGACAATGGAAGACAGTTTGATTGCAAAGAGATGCCACAACTATGCGATGATTTGGGAATCAAGAAGGCATTCTCCGCAGTTGCTTACCCGCAGAGTAATGGACAAACTGAAGTTGTTAATAAAATAATCAAGCACACCATAAAAGGGAAACTAGAAGATTGCAAAGGGGCTTGGCCAGACGAGTTACCGCAAGTCCTATGGTCTTATAATACAACTCCTCGATCTACAACTGGCAAAACACCCTTCTCACTTTCTTACGGGTGCGAGGCCATGTTGCCAGTTGAGATTGGGGCAGGTTCCCTACGCAGAGATATTTTCAACATCTCGCAGAACAACGATAAACAGCTATTCTGCCTTGATCTTTTGGAGGAAAAGCGTGACCAAGCGCACTTAAAAAATGCGGCTTACCAGCAGCGAACTGAAAGATACTTTAACTCCAAGGTGAAAGTAAAAGCCCTGCGAGCAGGAGACTTGGTCCTTAGAAGAGTAATGCCAAATACCAAAAACCCGTTACATGGGGTCTTTGGGGATAATTGGGAAGGACCATATCTCATCGCAGAAAAAATTGGTGATGCCACATACCAACTCGCAACACTCGATGGAACTGCAATTCCACGAGCTTGGAATGGCGAGAGTTTAAAATTATATTATCAATAGTACTCGTATTATTAAACTATGGTCACTCTTATACTTAGATATTTTTCATACAAAAAAAAATCATAAGTATAGAGGGGTATATATATGCCAGAATGTACTATTGATTGTTAAATTTTCAAAATTTTATCAAAAGACTTGTAAATATTTCTACTTATTACACCAAGCTGTAATTAAAGTCGCAGATATATATATTGAAAACGCGAGTACCCGTGTACTGCGAGAATGTTAAAGGATAATTATCCCCGCGAGGATATAAATTTGTCCAAAATAAAAAGAGAATTTGTCTAAGTACAAAGCGCGAGTACCCATGTACCGCATAAAAAAAAGTAAAATTAAAAAGCATAACAGTTTTAACATAGAGGAAAATCAAGCATCTGGAACAACAGGAGCAGTCTCATCCGCGACTTTGCTGATGACCTCATTCTCGGCTTCCTCAACATCCGCACCCTCGACCTCTTCAGGAAGGTTCCCTCCACCACCTTGGGTTTGAGTAGGCGACATAGCGCGAAAAGCCTCAGCCATCTCAGCGGCTTCTGCTCCGAGGATCGAGAAGTCGAAGTCTGGGACTTTGGAAAGAGTGGTGTAAATATAATCAGAAACTGCCTGATCATATTGTTTCTTCCCATTCTCTTTCTCAGTCTCCAAGTCGCGAGTCATCTCCTCGATCTTCGCCCGCGAGTTCTTGGCCTCGAGCTCAGCCTGCTCCTTAGCTTTGCAAAGTTCTTCAAGCTCTTTATCCTTTCTAGCCGCCTCTTGCTTCAGCCTCTTCATGTTCTCCTGAAGCTGGGCATTGTGCCTCCTCAGCGAGTCAGCTTCCTTCGAACCAGCAACAGCAGCTTTTATGAACAGGGTTATCGACTGCGAGGCTAACTCCACAGAGCGCGAAACAAGCTCCTCAGAAGGGATCTTCTCCGCCTTGGACATGAACTCCTCGCCCACGAACTTCTCCTGCATGGCCAGAAAGTCGCGAGCTTTGACAGTTGGCTCGATCAGGACTTTCTTCCCCTTGTCCTGCGTGGTCTTGGCCAGCTTCTTGGAAGAATCTGCGACAAGAGTAGCCACCACATCGCTCTTCCTCTTCTGGGCGACAACAGGCAAGGTCGTCGTTACTCCACCCTTCGGCTTAATCTTAAGGACGGGCGCGGACTTCAAAAAGTCATCTCTGCGAGGATAAATGAAAGATAAGTATAAATAAAACTCAAGACATCAGTTTATAACAAGAGATAAATTACCTGAGGTTGGTCGAGAAGTTTTCTTGGAGAGGCGTTTGTCTATCCGCTCTTGTTGCCTCTCAGACGGTTCTTTGTATACTGGCTCTCTTTGAAGACTTGCGTTCTCTGGAATCAGTTGGTGTTCTCGCAGCTTGGCCGTCGTACACAGTAATCGCCAGTCACGATCTTGTACCGAAAGACTCCCAAGGATTTTGACTGTTTCTCTGCGAGTTGCGTCGAGTGCCAGTCGAGCTGGTCTATTTGCGAGAACAAGAAAGAGCGAGTCAGCATAAGATCTCAAAGTAATTCAGAAAATGCCTAAGTTAAAAAACATGCGACATACTAGGTCTACGATTAAAGTCAGTTCTAATCCCAGGGACTTTAAAGACGTAGAACCACTTCGATTTCCAGTCCCCCATGTTCGACACCATTCCTTCTACTCCATTGATCTCAGAAGTCGCCCATTTGCTAAAACAGTAGAAGCCGTTATGAAGACCTACGCTTTTTATGTCGTAGAAATAGCTGAACTCTTCTACTGAGGGAGCCCTATGAACATACTCCATATACATCGCATAGAAGGCTAGGGCAGTGCGATAACTGTTCGGAGTTAGTTGAAAAGGTGATACATCGTATCGCCTGAGAATAACTGCGATGAAAGGATGGAAGGGGACCAATACCCCACATCGGAGAATGGGTATTGAGACTACCACATCCTCTGTGGGAATAATCGCAGGATTGGTAAACGGGAGATGTGCCCTCTGGGACGGTTTCGGTCGCTGAAACGCAAGTCGCAGCAGATTTAACCTCACAAAGGTGGTGAAATCTGATTTGGTAACCCTCGAGATCAGATCTTCACACGTGAAGGGCTCGTTCAGCTGAGTGTCGTCAACCGAGTCCGTCCCGCTCCCTTCCGCCTCTTCTTCATCTTCGCCTGACTCGCGAGCTGGGGCCGTCCATTCATCGTCCATCTCCTCGACCTCGACGTCAGGAGCATGCCTCGAGTGAATAAGGTAGTCGCGGGCCGACACCATGGACTCACTATCTCGAATGTCGATGGTCCCAGGCTCGGCAAGTTCCTGCACCATTCTTTCGATGTCTGCAGAAGACATCGGGCCTAGCTCTATTGGTGCGGCCTCCTCTTCTGAAATCGAGGTTGGGAGAAAGCTGTCTTCCTCCTGGTCAACTTCGCCATCGAATGCACGGCCTCCAGAGCCGAGCTGGTGGCTATCCGACAAGTCGCTCATCTGAAAGATAGAAGATCTTTTCAGCGTGATGAATGTGTGAAAAACAAACATAAGTGATCTCACCCGCATTAAAATTATAGAATCGCAGTTGCCAGAATAGTCAGCATTCTTGCGAATGCTGACCACCCAATTTGTATGCGAGTTGAAACGCGAGTAAGTCGCGCATCCTGGGCCAAGCGATATGTCTCCAGGAACGGCTGGGAGAAACTCAGTTACTCAAGGAGCATGCGTTCCCAGGCATGACCCTGAAATTACTGAGTTACTCCCACCGTTCCGAGACTACCTATCAGCCAAGGAGTACGCTCATTTGAATATCAACGCATGTTGCAAATGGCTGGGTGTATCTCAGTATCTCAAGGGGCATATAATCGCATATATGACCATTAGAATACTGAGACGCACCCACCATTTGGAATAGCTATTAATACTCTCGCAATTCAACCCACAACATATAAAATCCTAAAAAGTTAGCTAAATAGTCAAAGGTAAATAAGTTCTATCAGTGTGCGAGTATTCGAACTGTGCATCCGAATACCCACGAGTATTCAAAGTATGAAACAGCGTCTATTTAAATGGTTCTTACACAGTATGCGGTTATTCCAAATTACAGGTCATTTTTCATAAAATTACCCAGTTTTTTACCCAAAGAATATAACCTCATACATATCCCTTACAAACATGCATTTTCTAAAAGCCCCAAAATACCAAAAACCAGAATGAACACCCTTTCTCAAATACAGAAAACAAGAAATACATTGGAACTCGAAACTAACCTTTAGTTTGGCAAGTTGTTCCTGCGGTTACTCTTGATTGCTTCTGAGATTGAAGGATGCTTTAGATGAACGGTAGAAATCTGAACAAAAGGTGAGAATGGTTTTTGAAGTTTCTGTAAGGGAGAGAGGAAGTTAAGAAACAAGAGGGAAAAATAGGGAGTTTGATTCGTATCAAAGGGTTTAAATACCCATATCCCTCATTAATTGGGATTACGACACGTGGCGACTGGGATGCCTAAGGTCGCCCAATCCAACGGCCAACCATGGCCACGCCTACACGAAAACCAAGGAGTTTTAAGTGACGTGGCACCATAAATGCAATAAAAGGTAATAATTACAGCCGTCATTTTTCGAAACCCTCGATGGGACAACCGAAAGGTCACCTCCTCGTGACAACCCTTCGCCTGTCTCTCGAGTAATAGTTTCCCTCTGTGACCGCACCTGTCACATCGCAAAACTAGGGGCATGTGTTATAGTGAGATTCCTCTCACCTAGAAACTCGAGACCAGACTCCTATTTAAAGGACACGTGTATTCAGCCTTCCAATGAAAGCTGAATTGTCCATGAGAGACTCCTCGATGTTCCAACCTCGCCCAGGATAAAACCAGTGAGATACTGTGAGTACGACCTAAGTCGAATCGCATAACTTTAACTCACATTATACAGGATGGGTCCAACTCGCATGTGTCAATACATATGCGAGTATCCTCTCTTTATTTCTGCGAAAGCATAGAGATCAACTCTCTATGATGCGATTTGGTCCCTACGATCCAATGGCCTCGATAAACCGATATAGACTCGCGTGTCTAGGTTCTATCAGCTCGACATGCGATGTCTACAAGAGGCAACTACCTAAGGGCGCGGACGTTCCAAACGTACTGATGACCCTGCGAGCTCAACAACGGAACATGAACGGTCAACTCGCAGATGCGGAAGACGCACACGTTGATAGACTTAGTAACTGTCATTCATTTATTAATGTTAACGTTGCTTGGGTTTAATTATTGCAATTCAATATGTAAATAATGGATTAACAATGAATGTGATCCTTGTGTAACCGATTGGACACCTGCTTTGTATATAAAAAGGTGATCCACCATGAAATGGCACCTACGAATCCTTGGCTACAGTGGACTAAGCAGATCATAATCTGACTGAACCACTATAATTCTCTGTCTTACTGTTGTTTTCCAGTTTTTTGTTGATTGTTTTCCCATTCCCAGTCGAGTACTCGCCATTCTAGGTTGAATACTCACACTTGTCATTACCCATAAAATTCTCTTTCATATTAATAAAATAATATAATTTGGTGTTGCGAAATTCACTCGACAACAATAATGAAATTTTACTAATAATAATAATTCAACAACCTAACAAACTTTAAGCAAATACATTAAAAATACAACAAATTGAAAGGAGAGGAAAAAAAAAATGAGTGTGATAATGAAGATTGCTCTAAAATTAGAGGGCTGGGCTAGTATGGTAAAATAGAATAATTATATTTAAAATTTTGATATTTTTATAATAGTGCGGTGTAGTATTAACAGTAGAGAATAGAGATGCACTAAGTTTGAGATTTTTCTCTGCTTAAGAAAATAAAATTATGCTGGTGACAAATCCCAAATATTGAAAATATAACAATTTTTATATATAAAACATCTGTACTTATCCGGTATCATACACTATTATAATTTATAACAGGTACAATATAAAAAAGCACTTTATCTTCCCTCATATATTATTGGACCATCGCAGTTGTCTTTTCCTTTTTGTCTGTTTCACCTCATCATTACCATCCATTTCAAGACATTCAAATAGTTTTTGTTTTTTGTTTTTTCAAATATATATATATATATATACTAGCAAAAAACTACCTGCCTCTAAATTTTATGCTAGTTTTTTTTTATGTTATTTGAAAATGAGATTATTATTGAATACTAAATGCAATATATTAGTGTTTAAGAAAGCTTAATGATTTAAATATGTTCTTAAGTTAATCCAAAAATAAACTAAAAATTGATGTTCCAATACTTAAAGAAACATTACTTAAATGGGGATAAGATAAAAAAAAAATTAAAAATCAATCTCTAAATTGTTGATAATTGAAGATAGCATTAGTCTAAAAATTATAGATAAGAAAACTAATGATAGTCATTGGTGGATTTCAATCTTCATTTTCTTTGACAATAGTGTAATTTTTGTATGTTGCACTTTTCATTTTAGCCGGGTCCGCATATATCTGGATTATCTATTTTTTCTTTGATAAATTAAATATGGTAATGTCGACAAAGCGGCAGTGTTCCTGCAAACAGTGATGTATTTTCATTTAAGATGATTAGACATGGTGTGCATAATTTATTTAATTAAAAAATCAACTTATGAAAGGCATGTAAAACTATTTAATTTTTTAAAAACTACACCTCTGCAGTATATTTCATTAGTTGGGCAGCATTACACGAAAATATTTTTTCCACAATATCTGCGAACATGACAGCAGATAGGCTCTTTGTATTGTCATCAAGTTCAACATATGCTATAGCACTGTAAAATGCATAATAAGATTGTTAGTATATTTTTTTATTTTAACTTAATTTCAATAACATCATATGTTTTTTGTAATATACCGTGGTGTAGGAAATCTTTCTTGCCCGCATGTTGGCTTGTCACATATGATTTTTTCATCGCGATTTATGACATGCGTCACATGACATGTAATAAAAATTCTAGAGAGTATCAGTTATTTTTATTGCCGCCTCAATCCAAAAATATTTTTTCTAGATCCAAATCAAATGGTGTTAATAATAGTAAGATATTGTTATTCTTTTGGTTGGGCCTGCTCTCATCAATGTCACTCCACCATCAAACGTCGATTTGAGGTTTGATATCGATCAAAAGGCAGAGAAGGTGAAGTGGGCAGTGCAAATTTTGATGGTATAAGCGAATATTTAATATCAATTCAAATATTAATAGGATTTGTTTTATTATTATTTTATTATATATAAATAATATTTTATTATTTTATTAAATAAAAATAAAAAGTCACCCATGAATTTTTCATAAACCAAAAATTTCAGTTATATAGGCACACTTTATATAGAAATAGATATATCCGAGTCTGAGCTGCCGAGTTCATTTGCCCTTTTAAAAAAATATATTATTTCTATTTAATTTTAGATGAGTGTAATATATTAGTGTATGTATGATTGTATGTAATTTTGTATAAATTGTGAGAAAAACATTTGAAATGTTGTTGCAAAGTTCAAATTAAAGTTTTCACTTACATTTTTGTTCGTTTTCCTTTAGGTATATTAAAAGTTTAAATTTATTTGAAGAAATATTTTCACCAGATTGTCCATTGATTAATTTTTGTTTATTCAATTGTATACAAATAGTTATCATTATTTTTTATATATATTAAATCAAAATAAAAACACAGTATTTTTATCAAAAAAAATTGAAGGAGTGAAGGTAGCTAAATGTATACATATAGTTGAATAGAATTTTTACTTTAGTAGATATTTTTTGCTCCTAAAAGTTTTGCTAAAATTCAAATGGTAACATTCAATTGGTTAGGATTACGTATTATCGGTGTCCTCGCTACCTAGTGAAACAAAAACTCATAAATAAATAAATAAAAGTAAATAAAAATATCAGTTATATAGGATGGTATAAGCGAATATTTAATATCAGTTCAAATATTAATAGAATTTGTTTTATTATTATTTTATTATATATAAATAATATTTTATTATTTTATTAAATAAAAATAAAAATTCACCTATAAATTTCTCATAAACCAAGAATTTCAGTTATATAGGCACACTTTATATAGAATAGATATATTTTGAAAAGAAGCTATTCAAATAGTTAAACAACATTCAGGGAAAAATAAATAAATAAAATAATAGTAACATCAAGAAAAATTAGTTTTTTTAAAATATAAAATGATTATTGTTTATAGATTATAGATAGCTCGTAGTGTTGTGAATACAAAACTCCTCAATGATGGAAGTAAATTATGTAATGAGTCCATCATGTCGGATAATTAATTAATAAATTATGAAGACAAAAAGATATTTACATATTCAGCAGCAGTAGCAGTAGCAGCACCTGTACAAACTAATTAACGAGAAACGATCCTTCCCACCCAAAACTCTCCGTTGCCTAAGTTAGAACCAAAATCATGGCCACAAAATAATGGTCTCACCTGTAGCCAATTTAACACCATTACCACTTAAAGGGGGAAAAAGAAAAGCAATACAAAATAGAGAAATAATGTAATATATGATTAAATGCATTTATGGTTCACCTCAAGACTCACTTATTGATTCACAACTATTGATTATAAGAGTACTGAGTATGTAACCTAATGAGATTCCAAGAAAGACACCCTACACTAACTTTCCATCGTATAGCACCCTTAAAAGAAACACTAAATTATCCCTATTTTTTTCCAATTATTTTTTGAATGACAATACTCATCACAAGATATTAACCAAAAAATTTTGTAGCAGACTCCAAACGATATTTTCTTGGACTACCATCAATCCTAGTTAAACCCAACATGTCCCAATGCTTTTCATGAAGGTGTTGAGGCATAAAATATTTCAACCACTAAACAATATCTGACGTTTATGTTTGAGCAACATTATGCAGAAATCAAAACAGTGAAACTGAGTCAAATTACCTCTGATTTGGCCAGATTGATGAAGATCTGGAAACTGATAATTGCTAGTTGTTAGATAAGGCAAGTGGTGATAAAGGTGGAGAAACAAGATCTTCTGTGATCAGAGAGTTTTGAGGAACATCCATTGGTTTGGACACTTGTAAATCCACAACCCTAGAATCATTTGAGGGAATGGATAAACTACGAGAAACGGTTTGAGGGGGTTTTGGCAGAGGAGATTTAGTCACCATTTTTGTGGAAGAATGTACTTGAGCTCTAGACACAAGAGGGGCAGAATGACCAACCAAACCCATTGATTTTGATGACTGGAAGGAGGAACTAGCGGGAGGCCTGGGTAATTCATGAAGCTCACTAATTTTAGGTGACGACATAAAGGTAGGGGAAGCACCTGCAGAGGCTTTAGGTGGTGACGAAGAAGGTTGAAGCACTGGATTTCGTAGGAGAGGTCCAGAATATAACTGGGGATGATTCAAGGACCACTGTTTACTTGTTAACGGACCAGAAAAGGCTTGCCTTTTAATTTTTTTGGAATCAGAAGCAGAACCTTGATCATGGCGGGAAAATATATGGCCATCTAACAACGGAGGAGGTAGCTGATGTTGTGCAATATTGTTGTTGCTTTCTTTCAGTACAGACTGTAATTTTATAACTTTTGGTACATAAATGCTCTCAGCCTGCAAATCCTTTTCATACATTTTTGGTTCCAAGGGGGTTGAATGCCACAAATTCTGTTTTCGCTCGCTTAGATTTGTTATTGTAGTGTGCTTCACAGGATTAGCTGATCCAGTAGAAACCGCACTTTTTGCATCAATTGGTGTGGGTAGGACATACGAGTGGAACTTTCGTGTGAATGATGGCCGCAGCTGTCTCAATTTTTCACTAGGATCTACTTTATTCTCAGCAAAAAGTGGGGCTGATTGGCTTCCTATTTTAGCCTTGAAGGAAGCGGGATGTCTATGCAATCTAAGAAGATTGTTCTGCAAGATTTCAAAAACAAGTACGCTGTGAGATAAAAAGATCCTGGGAAAAAGATTAATTATTCTGAAATTCCAAAAAGGAATTCAACATAACGATTTTCTTGGTTCTAACCAACATGCTTGGATGAACATTGCATTCCATATGTTTGGCTAGTGAATCAGTATAAAATACTGTTGAAAATTCAAAGCAAATCGATAATGGTATTCAAAAACATCAAAACCTGTTTTTCTCTAATGCCTAGAAAAATATATCCAAACCATGTTTTTGCTATATTGTTCAAAACCTGGTCAAGCCATGAGGTTTTGAAACCCGCTGAATTGAACTTTTGTATTTTAATAGTTTAGCATTTATATACAGTTGTAATTGAATTTTGGGCTTCCGGGATAAAAATAATCAAAATTTAGAAAAATAAACAAACCTAGAAGTGAAAACGTAATTGCTTTTCTACCGGTGGTGATGGTGATTAGAGTGACTTATAAAGCTTATAAGATCTAATTTAACAACATTAGTAATCTAGCTCTATCTTAAGATACTCAGTTTACGTTATTTAAACTAATATTGAATATTTTGAAATTGTGTGTTGTTTAACTATTTGACTTTCTATGAATTAAGGTTATTTCATAGTTCTACCATTTTTATTTCATATCAATTCTAACCCCGTTTGAAACCTACATTTTCATTCAATTGAGGAAATCATCTTGAAACCTGACCTATTCTATTTAAACTAATATAGAATATTTTGAAATTGTGTGTTGTTTAACTATTTGACTTTCTATGAATTAAGGTTATTTCATAGTTCTACCATTTTTATTTCATATCAATTCTAACCCCGTTTGAAACCTACATTTTCATTCAATTGAGGAAATCATCTTGAAACCTGACCTATTCTATTTAAACCTTGGGATCAACTTTCAAAATGAAAATTCAAATTTAGTTCACAATAACCTAAGGGGGTTCAGTTATGGTAGAGACTAGGTGGATTAATAATTAAAGATATGTTGATAAATGAACAAGAATATGTGCAAACACATAAACAACATACAAACAAACTGATAACTGAAACAATAACCTAGACATATTGGAATTTACTAAGAATCCAATACAGAGTGATCCTGATCCCAATTCAATTGCTAATGGATCATATCTTTGCAAACAGAAAAGAAAATGTATCACATTCTCTTACCTTGGGATCTTCCACCTTTGCCACCTTGGGAAAAGTAAGGTCCACCTGGTCAACCTGTACCAAAATTTACATGTTTACATGAAGTCAGAATGGTTTCAATAAAATCAAAACGTCCGAAAAAAAAGAGCAAACAACAAACAACCAAAATAACTGGAGGACAACTATTTTGGATATTGTTTCGTCTTTCCCTTATGAATTGATAGAAAAGGTTTTTATGATTAATTTTGGTAATTAGACATTTAAAATTATAATTTTAATAACATTATTGTCATAATTTTCCCTGCTTGTTAAACACAAACTATTTCTGCGTTTGCTTGCTATAAATACAACAACATTATCCTCTATCTTTTGCAACCCAATATAGCTTATTCTAGCCACTAGCAACAAAAGTGTATGGCATAAAAATAATAGTAAAAAGCATGAAAGTTTTGTTTCCTTTCCCTGCATAAGATATCTCCTAAAAATTTCTAGATAAATGCTCACAAGCATATCTTGTGTGAGTGTGTGCATGCACATATCAAGATAAAACAATTGAGAACTGTGATCTTGTAAAAGTATTTTGCAAACTCTTTTTTGTTGACCAATATATGTAATTAATAAAGAGAAGAACTCTCAGCTAGTGACAGAAGTTAATATGATAACCTCCATAGAATTTCTTGATGTAGAAACATCTTGTTCCTGATCATTTTGGCCATAGTCAAAGCTCAATTCTCCATCATCATTTGAATCATAGCTACCGTCATCATCATCATCGTGATCATCATTATAGTCATCATAATCATCTAGATCATCATCTTCAAGACCAACAAAGTGGTAATCAATGTGCTGCTGTTCAGTCACATGTTTCACAAATGGCTCTACTGCCTCAAGAGACCTAAGAGCCTTCTTGAAGAAGCACAACTGTTTTGAACAGATAATAGAGCAACACAATAAGTAGGTCAGTAAAAGAATTTAAGAATGCAAAATGATGATTATGATCTGAAACTAGTACCTGAGCAGCATGATGACGAGCTGCCTGTGTTAGAAGACTTCGAGATTGTCCTTGCTTCAGAGATTTTAAGCGGAATACAAATAATGTTGCTTCCTGATCATATTCATCATGAGCCATAATCAGTTGCTGCATAGAAAAATTTTCCCTTCCACTTCTTGATCTCCCTTTTTCTCTATGTTTAGCTTTGATTTCCTCATATACTTCTCTGAAGACCATGTGATAAGACAGCATGAAACAGATGTATATGCATGTGAGTATGTTAGGTGTGTTTTAGCATGCATGCATATATACATACACATAAAATTATAACATAAAAATAAAAGGTAGAAGACTAAAACCTCTTTTCATCACATTGCCGCTTCATCTCCTGCATCAAGGAGATACATATGTTTAGAAACACTTGATGAATACACAAAGTAACAACCAAAACATGTCCGAAAAGCAGAAAGTGCAGCACCCATAACCATAACAAATAAAAAGTAACCACATATATAAATTACTACCCAAGTAAGAAAGTCCTAATAGCAAAACTGAGCCAGCAATAGAAAACAGAGAAATGGAAAGAATGAATCATTACAAATATGAAATTAAATCAACAAGGATTTACCTCAACTATCCGAAGTTCATTAAGAAGGGATTCTGATGGGACAGTGATTGTGTGGGATATATGAGAGCGCTGTGACATGAAAGAAATAAATAAGACTTATTGCAAGTGACAAGTAATGGAATCTCAGGATTACTTTACAGTAAAGCCTCACATAGCTATCAATAAGTCTCTGAACTTCATACTGCACTTTCCCTAGCATAAGCAAGACCTTGCCTGCGTGAAAATAGAAGGAGAAAATAATTAATATTTTTGCCACCAATGGTATATTAATACAGGTGAAAGAATTTACACAGAGCCACATTAATGGGAGTAACGTGTTTTGACAATACATGCTTGTTAGCATGTTTCTTGTGGAAAGAGAGACGCAAGCGATGATTCGTTTTAAGTAAATTAAAAAATAGACTAAAAAAACTGATAAAGATAATGAACGATAGCTCCCAAATGTAGAAAAACTGAACCCACAGCTCTGTAAATCATATTTGAATTTTACATAATGCAGCAGACACATTTAAATGTGCGGGAAATAAAAAGGTAAATTTTCACAGATTGAGAGAACAAAGTGTGACAAACTGTAATCTTCAGAAATATATCTGAAAGTTTTCAGCAAAGGTAAGGAAAAAAAATTGTGACAACAGAAAGTAGAATTAAAATAACACTTACCACTCTCTTCATCATCATTGAGTGCAGTTTTCTCAAGAAGACAATCACCTAACTCCCGCAATGACTCGGAGAATTCTGGAAAGAAGGAAAGACATAAGAATATAAAGAAAATAGGACATAGCATGGATGAATCTGCATTATAAATTTACTAATAGTAAGTAAAAAATGTCTTGCTTGCTCTTTGAATAGGTCATATTGACAAAATGTCATCACAGGTAACTGGCAATGCTTACATTAGTTTAGAGGACAAAATCATAAGCAAAAATCCACATGGGGAAGTGCTGGAATACCAAATAACAAAATGAAAGTCTGCATCATAGTGCTAATGAAAAATGAAAAATGACTCCCTCAGCAATCAGTTCATTAAGGATAATGTAAGTTGTCATTCAATAACAAAATCACAACAAACAACATTTCACAGAAAAATGAAACAGATAATCCAAGACAAGCAAAGGAACGAGAAGAGTATACCAAAAGCGCTGTTCGTAGTGGCTGCAGCCGCTGAAAGTAATCTATCATAGCAGTCCCTCATATCTTGCATGTCCTTCAAGAACAACATCACATCAATTATAAGAAACTATGCTTTTCCAATTATACGAACAGTCGTAAAAGACAAGAAAGTAAAGTTCTGGTATAGCAATGGAAGCACAATTCTAGCAAGACAGTTCGCCATGGTTCCAAGCTTTCAGTTTATACTTTAGATTTGTATGTATGTATAACAGTTGATACTACAGTTCTTCACCTCGATATATACATTCAGATACATACATCAAATAACAATAATCGTTACGGAAGATATAAGCCGAAAATACTCGCTCCCTAGATTGTCAAAGCCAGCCCTAGGTTTCTAATTCGAGGCAGCGTTTCATGCAAGTAAAACTCCAGACGAAAACAGATTTGTGTTTCCAAATTGTAAAAAGAAAAAAAAAATTAAAGGGGTTAAAAATGGCGTTAATTCGAATGATCTTTGTTCAGCTTGGGAAGAAGCATAGAACACAAAGAAAATAGAAAAAGAAAGGCGTACCTGAGCTGCCTGAGCAAGCTCGTCTAATTGAGAAAGAGGTCGGAGATCTCTGCGGTCTTTAGGTCCCTGCTTATTCAGTGCGAAACCTCGCAATTTTCTGAGAGACGTCTTCATCTTCGTATCTTCCTTTCTAGTTTCCACTATCCGATTCCGATGCAGAAAGCGAGGGATTATGTTAGAAATTCACAAGAAATGAATCAATTGACGACGACGATGGTGATGGTGATTGAATATTTGCAGAGAGAGAGAGAGAAAGAGCTGAATACAGAGCAAATATGAAGAGAGAGAGAGAAGAACACACTAGTATTTCTTCTTCTTCAACTCCATCCCATTCTTTGCTCTGGTCTGGTCACGTCAGGACCCCATAAAGCATATTATTATTATTATTATTATTATTATTATTATTATTGAGTAATTGTTATTTTTGATTAACATTAACAATAATTCTTGTAATAATTGGTACACTAAAATTTGAAGGGAATGAAAACGTATCGTTTACTTTTTTCTTTATTGAGTACCGTTGACCGTTATTATTTCATTGACTTTTCAAACAAAATAAAATAATATTATAGGTCGGTATTATAAGAGACTAATTTACTTTAACAATAATACATTTATTTGTGTTTTTAGCAATTTTTTAGTGTTAGGAACTAATTATAATTGGGTAAAATGCTTGTTATGTTATGTGTATATATATATATATTTAGCTACATTCAAAGTCTTCAACATCACATAGTATAATTGGTCAAGAATACACCATATATAATAGTATTGATAATACTAAATATGGTTTGAACTTTGAAGTATTACTTTACAATATTTTATGTATACATAAAAATACATAGCTAAAGCATAGATTAAGGTTTCTCATACATCCATTTTATTTTCATTTTAATTTTGCCCATAACTGCAGCACGACTGGTGTGGTGTGTTTACAGTTTATGCATGAAAACTATGAATTAAGAGACATTAAAATGAAAAGAGTTGAAGAATGATTATTAAGTGAGTGAGGTTTCTTTCTTGTACCAATATCCTTTCAAAGTTTTACCAAGAATGAAATAAGCAAATCATTGTAAAATCCATATCGAACACTTAACTTGCATAATCAAGCCATGTCGGAATTACCTTTTTTGTTTTGATGGGTTTTCACCTTTCATGCGTCAAAATTATTGGCTATTACCTATGAGAGAAGGAAAGAAAATTAAGGTGGAAAGAACTAAAAAGTTTCTCTAGGGTCAACAAAACGTGTTTCTTCATACCCCATCTATCAATTCAACACAAAGTGTAACCCTTTTCTTCTTTGTGAATATTTGTCTAATTTCCTGTGGAAATCCCCATCAAACCATCGACGAAATTGTTTCAAGACTTCTCAGCATAACAAGTAAAAACCAAACAGGAGCCTTTAGCTAAAAATTGCCCCTTTAGTTATTGGTACTTTATTGTCTCATTTGGCAGCCAAATTTCCACAGATTCCGTGTTTAAACTGAAAACTTTTCATAATTAGGAAAAACTAAAGCTATGCTTTGTAAAGTTTTGGAAATTCTATAAACATAATATAACTCATATTGATGAATATTTATGTGGGTCATCAAATCGACAAACAAATGACTAGTGTAATTTAATATTAAGTAAATAAATTTTAATTAAAATAATTAGTGTAAAGACGCCATGGAATGATGGACACTTTAAAAACTCATTAATTATAGAACCCTTAAATAAACAAATAAAAAACCCTCATTAATAGAGGATGTGCATAAGATCATAATCCAAAAGGTGACTTTCGTGTATATATCTTCAATCATTTATTTCCTCTTATTAAGAATTTTGGTCATAACAACTCTTGAATTGCCCATTCACATACAAGAGTACATCAATCAAGAGTCACCGAATAATATAACATGGAACAGAAAAATCATTGGAAGTCAAGCCAGTCACAAAACAGCATTACCCAAAACCAAATGTTTGGGAGTGAAAGTGAAGATTGGAAGAAAGCAAATAACGTTGTGAAAAAATGGCTGCCTGGGAGTAGAGTAGTTTTTCATGTTGAACTGCCCAAAAAAAGAAAAACACAAAATAGAGCCACAAGTTATCGCTCCTGTCAACATATTCTCCAAGTTATTTGACAAGCATTTCCTCCCCCTAAGAGATGTGAAGAGAAAATAATATACAGTCCCAATTTCTCCTGAAATAATTTAAACAGCAGCTGTTTACGTATGTTAGAATACAAGTTTGCTATATTCAAGAGCTAACCTAAAGTTTTGTGCGCCATAAACCCATGGACAAGTAACTCAAACTATTATATGATGTGAATAGTTTGACACTACTTACCAGGGCCAGGAGATGTTTGTGGATGGAATTGGCAAAAAAAAAAATTAAGCAGTTGCAGCCAAAGGCACAGCTCGGTAGCATGCTCTCTTTGCCGCACGTACGATATCGTCAATCTGCACAATCAAAATTCAGCAAGATGCTCAATTTAGAGCCACAATGATGAAAAAGTCTATAAAATAGCCAAATTAAGACTAACATAATCATTAGTAAGTAATCTACAAACCTGAGGAACAGCCAATCTCTCCAAGTTAGCTGCATAAGGCATTGGAACATCAGCCCCAGCAATTCTTTCCACTGGTGCATCAAGATAGCCAAAGCTCTCCTCGATAACAGATGTGCTATAAAAAAACAGAAGAGTGCAATGTATGTAAGCTTAAATATCGAGTGACAATTAATACAGAGAACAAATTTAGCAATGATGCAAACCATATTTCAGCACCGACACCGTGCTGAGGGAGTCCTTCCTCAACTGTTACAAGTCTGTTGGTTTTCCTGACTGAAGTGTTAATAGTGGCTCTATCCAGTGGCCGAATTGACCGCAAATTGATTACCTATCAAGAAAACAAGCCATTAGGCCCATTACCGTGTCTGCAACAAGGGTGGAACTATAAAAAAACAAAAGACCATGTTCTTTCAACAATAATTTACCTCAGCACTGATTCCTTCCTTGGCAAGTATCTCAGCAGCCTGAACACCATGTCATAGAATTACTCAGTGGAAGGAAAACCCAACTTAAAAAAGGCATGTCAACAATTTAAAAATACTAAAACTAACTTTCAATAAACAGAAAAAAGAAAAGTATGCATCCACACTTTGAAGTACTAAGGCAAAGCCTCACTGGCTCACTCCTAATGCTCAGTACAAATGCAAACCTCAAGACTTTAAAAGACATAATATAAAACAGTAAGCCCATCTCATTTTACAATAAAATCTCATAAATCTTATGATATTTACTACTTCACTAAAATTAGGAACCTTCATTTATAACTGCTTCAAAAAATAAACAAAAGATACTAGACATAAATTTCCAAGGAAGACCAAATAAATTTCTTACTTAGTGCCTTAGTGGTGCAATAATACCATGCAAGCCTTTCCCATACCATGTAAGTTTATTTCAAACAATAAATATTATCACACACAAAGCCAAAGGTAGCTGATGAAGATGGAATGGACAAACCTTGAGAGCATAGCCCACCATTTTGGAGAAGGCTGTAATTGTCACGTCTTTTCCTTCTCTCTCAATCTATAATCATTAAATAATATATTTTATTCAAAATTCAGCATATGAGTTATTCAAATATGGAGATAAATAAATCAACAATCAACTTTTCAAAATCAATCACCTTGGCTTTTCCAATTGGAAGGCAAAAACTAGAATCAAGAGCTTCAGCTGAAACAGGGAACGATTCACCATATCTAAAGCAGAAAAAGTAATTAAACCATTTAATAATCTTTAACATGACAAAAGACAGTCTAGCATCACAATCACCCCCCATTAATTACTTACAGCAACTCATTTTCAAGAAAAACAACGGGATCAGGGTCTCTAATGGCAGCTTTCATCAATCCTCGAGCATCTTCAGATGAATAAGGAGCTAACACTTTTAATCCAGGACAAGAGGCATACCATGATGCATAACACTACATAAATAGCATATCAATAAGTGAACTTTTCATATAGTGAGAACTGAACCCAGAAGGTACAGCAACATACAGTATACATCAAATTATTTCACAACAGGCAGAAACGCATGTGTGTAGACATACTTGAGAGTGCTGGGCCCCAACACCAGCAGCAGCCCCATTTGGTCCTCTGAAAACAATAGGTACAGAAATCTGGCCAGCGGACATATAATTTGACTTTGCTGCTGAATTGATAATGTGGTCAATTGCCTGCAAAAACAACCAAGTGAGATTTATAACAACTACAACCTAAAAAGTGGAGTATGCAGAATCATATGAAATTTCAAAATACGTTCAATTCTTTAAACTACCAGTCAAAAAAAAGTTCATTAAAATATAATCCCTTATGCCAAGCCAACCTAGTGAGATACAACAACTACAACCTAAAAAGTAGAGTACGCAGAATCATATGAAATTTCAAAATACACGTTCAATTCTTTAAACTACCATTCAAAAAAGAAGTTCATTAAAATATAGGAAAATCCCTTACGCCAAGCCAACCTAGTCAACCAATAGGGGCAGGCACACTATAAAACTTACGTTGACTTGTTCTTCAAAACCAATACAAACCAATAGTGAAAAAATTTAGGAGCATTAATCTCCTAACTGATCCTAAAAATCCCATTACACAGTTCTTAGAGGGAAAAAAATTAATTAATGAAACAAATTCATAACATTCTGTTTAGTAAGATGTATAACCCGATTCTAGCAAGCATTACGCATCACATACAAAAACAAAAACAAAAAAAGGGTAATCAACAGAATGAGAAACCCTGAGAAGAATCTTGCCTGCATTGAGAAATTAAACGTCATAAACTCTACAACAGGTCTAAGCCCATAGTAAGCAGCACCAACTCCAATTCCAGTAAACCCAGCCTGGAAAGCATACAGAAGAAAATCAGGTCATGCAAGAAGTGCAGCTACTAAAACAAGAATAATCTCCCTTCCTTATTCCAGAATAAACAAGACATTCGATTAACATAGCCTTGCTATTATTATTGTTCAAAAAACCTAAACTTGTTATTATTGAGATGAGATTCAGTGTGAGAAAGGGAAAAACATAATAACACTTTGAATAATAACCACACTCAAAAAGGTCAGCATGTCAAATAACAAAACACACCTCTGTGATTGGAGTATCAAGAACTCTGTCAGGACCATACTTGTCCAAAAGACCTTTAGTTATCTATACAAAACAAAGGAAAAAGGATCATAAATCAAGAGTCCTTAAAGAATATACCCAAAAAAAAATCATCTCTTCAATAAATAATAATATCCAACCTTGTATGCGCCTTGGTATTCCCCAACCTGCATTGACAAAAATATGACAGAAACATAAGAACAGAAAGACTGAAAGAGCAAGGAATAGCTGGGAAAATTATATCCAAATTTTCCTACCTCTTCTCCCATCAAGAAGACCTTAGGATCAGCAGACATTTCCTCATCAAGTGCAGAGTTTAAAGCATCTCTCACTGTCATCTGTGCATAATTATTGTTTCAAGACAAGAAAAACAAGTTCAGCATTTTTAAAAGGCATACCATGTCATTAAGCAGAAAGGTGGAGAATAAGAAATATAATTTGCCCATATTAGAAATATATATTGGATTTTCCATTAAAAAAAAGAAAATTGCAAAAGCATAAAAAAAATGAATCGTCAATGCAGTACCTAGTCTAAACAAGCGTATATAGAAAGAAACTCTCAACACATGAATAAGTAAGTCACTAGGCAGCTTAATATTGAATTAACACAAAACTTTGAACATGTATCACAAGTTCCTTTTGGCACTATTTGGCAGGTAAAAATAACACAGACACACACACAAAGCTCCCTTCAAATGTAATAGGCAGAGGTCTGACAATGACATTGATACTCCAAAGACAAATAAAAAAGAACGAGATTATCATAATTTACACCAAAGAAAAACCCTCATCGCACATTTGACGTGAACATGTCCACATAACCATTACCTCTTTAACAGCGGAAGAATAGTTCCTCAAAGCTGATACGGCAGGACGAATCAACTGCCGAGATTGCCCCAAAATCTGAATCGACACACAATTGGGTCACACCGAAATCACATAAACATACAGAAACCAACTACAGTTTACGTTGATGAGAAAAAACTAAAGTTGAATACCATAGCAGATGAGGTTCCAGAACCAATTTTTTGCCTTAATAACCCTAACATCTTTCTTTATTTCTTCACAAAATTCCTCCGATCACTGAAAATATGAACAAAAAATAAAAACTTCAACTCCAGATTCATTTGAAGGATTACCACTTGTGTATTTATACCTATATGAGATAACGAAATTAACTCAAACAAAAACCAAAAGTCCCATTTCACCATAGAAGTACTCACATCGATTACAGGGGAAAGGGTATGAAAAACTCAAAAGCAGATGCGAAACCAGCAATACAAATACATATAATACATATAATCAATAAATATCGATTCAGAATATATAAAGCCAAAATAGGAAAGAAGAATAAGCGAAGAACCTGATTGAAGAATTGTCAATCCAAGGGTTTGGATCAGATCGGCGAGAAGAAGAAGGAGGTTGATGTAGCCACCATACACTTTCCACACTTTGTTTCACTTTGCCTGCTTTTATTCTCTCTCTACTATTTCTTAATTCTATTTTGACCATCTCATTTTCCTTTTTTTATTATTATTTTTCTTTTGAGCAAATAATAAATACATAATATTTCTGGAAATTAATTATAAGAATTTGTTTTGTTTATGCTTTTTTTTTTTAACATGCCCAATGAAAATTGGTCTCTTTTTTACTTGTCTACATTTTAGTTTGGCTAATTATAATTTTTATCTTCCAAATTTTAATATATACTGTTGACCGAGGTTTTCGGCAACCAATAAAATAATATAAGATTAGAGAACTGTAAGAAAATTAGAGAATAATTTTTACGTGGTTGGGGCGTTAATGAGCCTTAGTCCACGAGTCTGTGTTATTTATGGATGTATTAAATACAGAGAATGTTCTTGGTGAGTATTTACTCTTCTTGCACTTATACAACCCAAGATTTTCCGACCTCATTTAATGAGCTTTGAGGGGGTATTTATAGTGTTTTTGGTGGGGTGATCCCAAGAATTATTGTACATGTGTATCTGTAAATATCCATAAAGATGGGCATTCTCAATAAATATACCATGAGTAATGCATGGTCAAATCCCTAGGTGTTGTAGGGCTTTTATGTGGAATGTCCTTATTGTCTTTTGACTGACGTGACTCTTCACAGTGTAGCCGTCAATAGACTTAAATGATCATTACTTCGCAGCTGCAGATTGAGGTTTGTACCGTCAGACTTTATTGCGTGTAGCAGTCCCAACACGTTTCCTCCCATGCGGCATTAAATGCGAAATGACTGCTCAGGGGAAGCCTGACACCTCGCGGAGATGCTTTGATGTTAATTAGGCTTCCGGGAGCATACGAGGCTCTGTATGCCTTCTCTGGGAGGCATCTCCCGGATGCTGCCTTCTTTCATAAGACTTAGCAAATAATTCATGTATCAAGATGTTTTGATCCACGTGTCCCTGTCCGGTTGGTCCACGTATATTGGGCAAAATCAGGGGCAACATTTACCCCCCAAGCCTTGTTTATTTGAAAAATAAAACAAGGCTTGTTCAAGTGCCTCCGGTTGACTCCTCGGTTTCCCGGCATGTGCTTTGGGCGCGTGAAGGTGCATTTAATGATCGCCATCAATGCAGTGATTCGCTTTTTGCAGGCGTCAATTCGTTTCATGCCTATTGATTGATACGGCGCATTAATGGTGTCAGACGGATACTCAAACATTTCCACCGCCTTAATTACGAATCAATCCAACCGTTGGTTCTTGGGAATTCGAATCGTGCGCCTCCCCAGCCGTTCAATTGGTAGGTGATGGAACCTGTTCCTCATGCACTTTTGCCTATAAAAGCCACCACCTTTCCTTCATTTGGTTACTTTCCATTTTTCGCCAGCTTTGTTCGAATTTTCCAGAGAGAAAAATCCTCAGACCAAGAAAAAACCTTCGAACACTTTGCAAATTTCTTTGCTAACCTTCACTCACTACTGTCAGTCTACATTCCCTTGTTTGATCAACAACCAAACCCCCAGTTCTAACACTTCATTGTAAGTTCCTCGCATCCCTCACTTCACTGTTTGTGTTTACGGCATGCTTTACTATCTGTTTCTTTTTCTGGGATAATGTTTGAAGTTTCTGGGAATGTATTCTCTTGAGTTTTTCCGTAGTAGGTTTAGTTTCCCTCTCTGGGGTTAGGGTTACTCTTGTTACACACTGTTTGTTATATTTTGTGAAGGACCATACATTCTTCGTGTGATGGCCTTCGAGGGCTTAGAGAAGACTTCGTTTTTCTCGATTTTCTGCCCTTTTTCTTTTCTTTTCATGCGCGATGTCACCATCTGTGAGATCTTCGCACCCGACTTTTGTCCAGGAAATCCTTTTAAGGCTTTCTTGTTGACATATGTCCGGAGGGGGCCTCTTTCCAGCGGTTAGGGGACCCCCATTCCCTTTTTTGATTTAGGGTTTGGTATGGGGCCTAATTGCTGGAATTTTAACTCTTTTTTCAGAATCAAAAATGTCTACATCTGGCTCAAAATCTTCCAAGAAGGGGGGTAAGCGTCTGGCTACCCTAGAGGACGTCATGATGGGTCCCGTTGCCCAGGAGGGGTACAAACCTCGGGCTACGGGATGGGAGGCGGCTGAACTTCATTCCACTCTAACTTGCCCTCACCAGCTGGAGAACATCGTGGAGGTGGCTGGAATTAAGCCCTCTACATCCGGGACGTACCATCGGCTGCCCCGAGATGCGGAGACGCCCAACGACAACTACGGAGGCTTCGGGGCTTGGAGCCAGACGCACCTGATGTCCAGGGCCATGCTTCCCCTTCAAGATTATTTTGTTAACTTTCTTGTATTTGTCGGCCTTGCGCCATACCAACTGATTCCCCAAGCTTACCGCCTGCTTTCAGGCTTATTTATTTTTTACTCCGTCCGGGGATGGGGCTCTCCCAGTCCGGCGGAGATTTTGTACTTTTATGAACTTGTTTCCGTCCCCAAAAAGGGGGACAAACTTAAAGACGGTTTTTATGGTTTCCGGGCCCACCCTTCAAATGATGGGGTGGTCCCCTACAATCGGCAAACTCATGTCAAGGAGTATCGCCATCGCTTCTTCTTCTCCTCCGGGTTTCGAGCCGTGGAGCACCCGGAGCTTCTCACGGAGTGGGTCAGGATTCCTCCATACGAGCGGACCGCGCCTACTCAGATTTTCCTTCAGCGGGCCCAGGTCTTTGCGACTTATGACCGGGCGGATCTCGACGTCGGAGGCTTGGTCACGAAGGAGAACTGCGGGAAGGCCAAGCTGATCCTGCCGCACCAGTCAGTGGAGGAGTCTAACCTTTCTAAGGTTATCTGTCCCAACGTGAGGGTGCCTGCCGCGGAGAAGACCTTCCGGGATGAGCTTATTGCCACCGCAAAGAAGAAGTACCATGAGTATCTCTACCGGAAGGCCCAGGAGAAGGCTTATTCCAAGGCTCAGGCGGCTTCCGGGAGGCCCCTTCGCGTTGGGAGCCCGGTCGAGAGGAGAAGCTAGGCGATTGCCGGGAGGTCCCTGTTGGAATTTATTTTACCAGGATCTTAGATCTACTCACAAGTATGTTTATTAACACCCTAAATATGAACTTTCTAAAACGATGAAATAAACACATATAAAGTTTAGGAAACCTTACATTGGGTGCAGCGGAATAATTTGACTCCTTCCGTTCAGATATCTAGCCCTTGATTCCTTTCTGTAGCAGAGCATTATCAATATCTGAACCTGGATCTCTTTCTCTGAATCTTTGATGCTGAAACTCCTTTTGCTGAAGGTCTTTCTTCACGATCTTCCTCACTATGATTGAGGTATCACTTGCTGTGTGTGGGCACTACTCATACACTAAGGATTTCGAAATTCAAGAGGAAGAGAGAGAGTGTGGGTTCGGCCAAAGATAGGGAGAGAGAAGGCTCAGTTTTTTCTGAATCAGAAGTGTCAGAAAAAGAGTGTAGAAATTTAGTGTAAATTTCCTGAAGCCTTCACTATCTATTTATAGCATTCCACTAGGGTTAGGTTTGAATTATTTGGCATTAAAATAATGAAAATATCAGAGGGAAAACCCTACAAAAGTGGCCGGCCCTATACATGTGGATTTGGGCCTCACTTTTTGCAATTTTGCAGTTTTATCTTTTCTGCATCTGATTTTCTCAAAAACGCCAATTTTCTAATTCAACCATTTAAATGCCAATTCTAACTATTTAATAAATATAAATAATTATTAAATAATATTTTCATTTATCATATTTATTAATTGAACCATACAAAGTATCATAATTAACAAATATGCCCCTATATACTCTTTCTTTACAATTTTGCCCTTACTTAGTGAAAAATTCACAAATAGACATAGTCTAATTTGAGAATTATAATTGATTAATCAAAACCAATTACATGAGTCTTACAAGCAATATTATCTCAACTAGTGCGGGGACCATGGGTCTATATAACCGAGCTTCCAATAAGTAGATCAAGAATTTAGCACTTAAATTCACTAACTTATTAATTCTTCGTTAAATCCACGCATAGAACTTAGAATTGCACTCTCAGTATATAGAATGCTCTATATGTTCCACCATATAGACACATCATTAGTTATCCATTGTTATAATCCTAATTTGATCAATGATCCTCTATATGAATGATCTACACTGTAAAGGGATTAGATTACCGTTACACCCTACAATGTATTTATTCCTTAAAACACTTGACCCCGTATAAATGATATTTCAGCTTATGTGAAATGAGTACTCCCCCATTTATGTTCGTTTGGTCAAGCTCGAAGGAGATCATCCTTTGCTTACTATTCGCCAGATAGAAGCTATAGATTCCATGTTTATGATAGCACTCCCACTCAATTGCACTACCGTGTTCCCAAAATGTACGTTTCACCCTGACCTAAAAGTAGGCTTAACTAACAAATAAAAGAACATGAATAGCCTTTCAAGATTGAGCCTAATCATATCAGGATTAAGATCATTTGATCTAGGATCAACTAGGCGATATTGACTTGAATAGATATTACGGTAAGTTTAATAAATCTAAGTCAAAGTTCAATATCGGTCCCTTCCGATGCATACTCCATGCATCCAACCTGAGCCTTACTTTAACCAATGCTCTGGAAAGAACATAGCATTTCTCCAAATGCAAGTAAACTCTGTTGTAGATTATCATATCAGTAAAACCCTATGTCTGATAAATCTAGGAAACTTTATTCACATAGTCATGTTTACTTTCCAATGTGTTGACAGCACAATAAACAGGATCAAGTATGTGAAAAGGGTTTCAGATGAATTTATACATTATGTACATATAATCATGAAATAAATCATGTGAACCGTGCAACATTAAATGTTATTTCTGACCTATATTAATAAGTAAATCTGATTATATTGAAATGAGTTTTATTTAGGGCATGGTGCGAAAGATGTATAGAACTTTCCTTAGACTGAATAAGTACCTTTCCTGCAGCTTTAACATTCAGTCCCTTTCTTGTAGACCTAGAGACTTCAGATAGGTTTTTACACTTCTCCAAAATCACTATTCCACCCCCAGAGTAACCACCATCTTATCAGAAAGATTTTCTAGCACAAAGGCAAATTTCAAAATCTGATGTGGTGTAGTCTAAGAGTTTTAAACACACTCTTATAGACTAACATATAGTTCCTAATCTTAATCTTAAGATTTACTTGATTGTCTTCCAATGTTCTTCTCTTGGATTAATCTGATACCTACTCATTACTCCCACTCAACAGCAGGTGTTTGGTCTAAGGCATACAAAAGCATATCTAAGACCTCTCACTGTTGATTTAAGAAATTCTTTCATGGCTTTATCTTTTCTAGAATAGTTAAGACTTTTCCTTAGATAAATAAAATCTATACCTAAGAAGTTGTGAAGCTTCTATAGATTGCCATTAGAAAGAAAATGCTTCAGCATCTTACTAAAGTAAGTCGCTTGCATTAGAGTAAGTAATTACTAGGTATACCATAAGCCATAGGTTTAGATAAACTCAAACCTATAATACTAGGAACAGGAAGTTTGTTAAGTCCATTGAATGGACTTATAAACGAAAATTTCCTTTTATGTCCTTGTAATAGAAAACTTTAGGTTACTCCATGTGAATGGATTAAACCATAGTTCTATTGGCTTTCTTCTTAGTTTCTTATCTTGACAATCCATTACTTATTTAAACTCACAATGGATTTTAATCATTATTGTCTCCCAAGTCATAAGAAGGTGAGTTCCTAGAAACTCTCCCACTACGACAAGGTACCGTGAATTATGTCGAAGAAAACTAAATGGTATTAATCTCTTCGGTTGTGACAAGACAACAGAGGCAGTGGGATCATCATATGTAAGATGATAGAACACTTTTGGAATCAAGAATTAAATATCTCCTTTATTTGCTACTTGTTTTCAGACTTAGTCATTATCTTAGAAAAGTAGTATTTGTTTGAACAAACACTTTCTTATCTATTGACAATGGGATGGTCCACCCCTAATCACTTAGAATAGCTAACAAACCATGGTTAACAGTTCTAGCTTTTCTTAAGATTTTGATTAGGTCATCCATGAATCTAGTAATGATTTACATTAAGTATACAACCATTACATCATTCTGAAATTGTATTACCATAGAAGGAATTAGGCAACGAGTAGTAACTAATCATCAACATGCAACTCAAAATTTCTGGGGAGGTAAGTTTGGATATAATTCAAAAATCAATTTAATGATCTTTGAACTGCATATCTACTAACTATTTCTCCACCCCTATCAGTTCGCAAGATCTTTAACCACTTACCTTAATGGTTTTAACCATTGCTAGAAATTAATGAAATTTTTCAAATATTTTAAATTTCTTGCTAAAAGGTATAATCTAGAGTTATCGTTTTAAGAATACAACGAAAAACTCATATCCACCCCTGAATGTACATCCATCTGCGAATGAGATGAACTACTTTCAGTGGATATAGGCATATTAACTCTTTGCAGAGATTAATCTTGTCAGATCTACTATGAACAAGATACAAATGCCATAGATTAATGAAAAATGTGGTTTAGTCTTTTGAGGACATAGGTTTAGTTACATCAAAGAGTTCTTAGAATACTGTAAGTGGATCCTGGTCACAGAATACCTAACTCATATTCCATACAGTTTTAATCCATTAATAGAAGATGGATATTAAATACTTGAGAAAGTGTAACTGTATTGTATTCTGGAATTAGAAATATAAGAAAATTTCTATTTGGAATCTAAAATTAAAGTCAAAGACTTAAATTTATACCAAATATAATGAGTAATTCTATCTTGGACCACCACTACTAATACAAACTCTAAGTCAGATTTGCCCATACAAGTAGGAGATTTCTAAGATTGAGGATTTATATCAATTGGGAATAGAATTTCGGGATTATAATCATATACATCATTTAATTTCTTAAGAGAAAATATAATGACATGAAATGATTTATAGACCATTCATCCAATGATATATTATTGAGCTAATTCGAAATGAATAAGCTAAAAGGAATTAGGATAATTTCGTTTATAAATAAGAATCCAACGATGCTTCGATTAGGGAAAGACAAAGTAATCTTATTTATGTAATCTTCTTGTTTCATATTGTAAAAATACTAGTCTAAGGTGTCATCAATTGATGAACAGCTAGATGTTGCATATACAATATTTATCTTTCGAGATCTTACACTATTATTTATGTCTAATGGTGAAAATCCATTAGGGATTTATCTCATTAGAAAAACAAACATGTTAGACCAACAATGAAGATTCGAAATTAAACTACAACTTAATAACAGAAAATAACATGGTTCAATATAAATTCATACACAATTCAGAAATTATAAACATATAGCAAGTAGGAATGACTAGTGAAAATACTAAAACATACAATCCTAAATAATTTCCAAGGTTTTTCAACAAACTGATACAGTGTCCCGTTTAGGCGAGAGTCAAAGCATCATTCATTGAATAGAGTTGTCAACTCATCTAAAATGATAACCATTCTAGCAACCTTTTATTCGATCAAGATTGGAATTCAGCGTTGTCCCGTTTAGGCGAGAGTCAAGGCAATTCTATCTTGTGAGCTTCCACCATTGTTTCATAATTTGCAAGTCAAGTATGGTCGCCACCATTAGGGTGATCTATACCATACAAAACACTTACAAACTACTTATCATTCGAGATTAAACGGTGCGAAATTGCTAATGAACGTTCCTCCATTAGGGAGGATTACTCACTAAAACAAACGCGGTGTAAAACCCACAATGGAGATCGAATGTCTTTTAATTAAAAGCTCATTATTTAAAAAAGAGTTGTATTTTCTTTGATTCTCTTTATTTATTCTATTTATTTTAAATATATATTTATTTAATTAAAATTTCCAATTTAGAATGAAAAATTCTAAATATAAATTTTAATTTAATATTTATAAATTTTACTTAGATGGATATGAAAATAATATGAATTATTTCCATCTTAGTAATAATTTCCAATAAATATTTAGAAAAATATTCAATTTAAGTTGTTACAAAATTAATTTAAATTAATTTACAACTCAAATTTAATTTTCTATAAATATATATTGCATTTCGAAAAATTAAAGTATTTAAGAATACAATTTTCGAAAAATGCATATTAAAATAAAAAATAAATCCTGGAAAAATTATTCTAATTTAATGTTGGCCCAAAATTAATTAATAAAATTAATTTACAACAAAAAATATAATTTTCCTATTTAATTAAATATATATAAGAAAAATTTCAAATATTTAAGTATGATGATGAAAATCAACTTAAATATTAATTTTCTATTTAATTAAATACACTAGAAAAATATTTCAAGCAAAAATATCATCTATCTAGATTTTCCTTTGACTAATTAATTCAATTTCTAATAATATACTTTAATTCAATTTATTTTAAATTAATCAATAAATGAAAAAATCATTGATTTAAGTTGATCCAAGAATTAATTAAAATAAATAATTAATTTACAACTTAATCTATTTTTCAAGATAAAATTCGAAATTCCAGCATTTAAGAAATGCAATTTCAAAATTTGATTAATAAAATAAAGAAAAATATATTTTGAAAATTATTTAAATTTAATTGAAAAAATAAATTTCAACTAAAATAATTTTTCTATTTAATTAAGTGTCATGAAAAAGAAATATTTAAGTATCATGATGAAAATCAACTTAGATATTTAATTTTCAAATTAATTAAATGTATTAAATTCAAGAAATAAATAATTAAGTGTAGAGAAGGCTTAATTATTAATCTCTAGTTTAATACTAGGAAAAAATAAATTGTACCAAAATTAATTATTTAAATAATTAACTTCACAATGTATTATATTTTCCTATTTAATATTAGAAATAATAAGTAGTCTAGAAATAACTATCTAGAAAATATCTTATTTGACTAAGTATTTTTTCACAAAATTTGAAAAAATATCTAATTTAAGTTGTATTAAAAAAAAATCTAGAACTTAAATATTTTCAAATTTAAATTTAATTAAATATCAAAAATTAAGTTGTAACCACTTAATTTGAAAATATTCCATTTTAAGTTAATATTCGAAAGGATATTAACTTAAAAAATATCTAAAGAATCTCAATAACCAATGCCTAAAATTTCTCAACTTAATTTTGAAATTTGAAATTCAAAAGATATTCAGATTTATGTTGGTTAGTTGTAGATAACTAAATTTCAACTTAAATAGGAATATTTAATGAAAAATTTAAATTAAGCTCCAGAAAGAATCTAGATGGTTATAATTCTATATTTAATTAAATACAAGAAAATACATATAGTTTAGCTTAGAATAAAAAATTCTTTAAACTATAATTTTCTTAAATTAATTTTAAAATAAATGAAATTAATTATGTTGCTAATCAATTTTATTAGGTTAAACTAGTTTAATTAACCTAGTACAGTTATTCAAATCAGGCAAATGGCCTTCACAATTGGGGTGGTTCATGTGAGGGGGTGCTGGGTTCAGTATGTCGTACCCACTACTATGGCTCCCAACTCTCACACAAGGCCCAAAAGAGAGGAATTTAACCTTAATAAGAACAACTGTTATTAATTGAATAGGCCCAAAAACTAAATGGGCCTAAATAAATTCTATCAAGAACTATGATAATTTATTTTAGCAACAATAACCTATATGCATCTATAATCAAATTAAACACATAGGCTCACACAGACACACTTTGGATGGGTCCTATCATGTTGCTAGGTCATACACAGATGAAAGAAGATTGTAAATATACCTGTTACAAATTATTTACTTGACCAAGGGAGTCATCAGATCATTAGATCTGGCAAAAAGTAATCATGGCTATTTGCAATCAAGTAATAATAGGTTTTGAAAACTTACAAACAAGCTAAAACACATACTCCTGCAACAAGGTTAGTTGGATAGTTGGATGTAGGATTTATTTAATTTTAAATTAAATAATTAATTTGAAATTAAATAATTAATTAAATAAAAAATAATTTTTGAAAATTTAAAAAAAATTGAAAATTCAAAATTTAAAAAAAAAAATTAAATTTTAAATTAAACCTACAATTTTGAAAAATAGGTTTCAACCAACCTAAATATCATTTCAAAATTTGCTAACTACTTTTAAATATTTAGTGTTATTTTATAAATAAAAATTAAATAAAAAATTAAAAAAGATAAATAAATATCTTTTTCAGATTTAAAATGTAATTTAAATAAATAAAATAACAAAATTTAAAAGTTAGCAAAATATCTTACATCTATTTAAAATTACATGATTATAGTTATCTTATTTTAAATTTAAATAAGGTCAAATTATTTTTTAAAAAAATTAATTAAAAAAATTTAAATATCTGACCTTAAATTTAAAAATAAGATAAGATTTAATCAAATTTAAAAATAAGATAGATTATTAAGCAAAAAAGATAGATACTAACTATTTTTAAAATCAAATTACACTAATATCTTGAATTAAATTTAAAAAACATTAAATTAATTCATAATGATAATTAGAATTGAATTAGGAATAGTAATAGTATAAATATAGAACTGCACAAAAAATCGGAAGTTAATTCCGTGAAAAAGCATGAAAAATCGAAGAAAACGAAAAAATTGTGAGCTGTACGGACAGTTTTCACGATCGCAGGAAAATTTCAGCACAACTTCGATTTTTTTGAATCTTCAAAAAATCATAACTAATTCAAATTAAATCGAAATTGAGTTCTGTAAAAAAGTAACTTGCTTAATTTTTTCCATACTATCCAATAAAAATAATTCCAGAAACAGATATTCAATTATTTTTAACGAAAATTCACAAACACCAATCAATCATCAAATAACACTCAATATAACATGATACCATCCAAAAACAAGCAAACAATCGTTTTAAAATCCAAATTTCTTGCAAGTAAATCAATTAACATGGCTTTGATACCAGTTGTTGGAATTTATTTTACCAGGATCTTAGATCTACTCACAAGTATGTTTATTAACACCCTAAATATGAACTTTCTAAAACGATAAAATAAACACATATAAAGTTTAGGAAACCTTACATTGGGTGCAGCGGAATAATTTGACTCCTTCCGTTCAGATATCTAGCCCTTGATTCCTTTCTGTAGCAGAGCATTATCAATATCTGAACCTGGATCTCTTTCTCTGAATCTTTGATGCTGAAACTCCTTTTGCTGAAGGTCTTTCTTCACGATCTTCCTCACTATGATTGAGGTATCACTTGCTGTGTGTGGGCACTACTCATACACTAAGGATTTCGAAATTCAAGAGGAAGAGAGAGAGTGTGGGTTCGGCCAAAGATAGGGAGAGAGAAGGCTCAGTTTTTTCTGAATCAGAAGTGTTAGAAAAAGAGTGTAGAAATTTAGTGTAAATTTCCTGAAGCCTTCACTATCTATTTATAGCATTCCACTAGGGTTAGGTTTGAATTATTTGGCATTAAAATAATGAAAATATCAGAGGGAAAACCCTACAAAAGTGGCCGGCCCTATACATGTGGATTTGGGCCTCACTTTTTGCAATTTTGCAGTTTTATCTTTTCTGCATCTGATTTTCTCAAAAACGCCAATTCTCTAATTCAACCATTTAAATGCCAATTCTAACTATTTAATAACTATAAATGAAAAACCGTGTTTTTGCAAATGTCAGTTGTATATAAGAAAATATAAAAACTGTAAGCGTTTGCAGCAGCAGAAAGTAATTCGCTACAAAGAAAACCGAACAGTGTAATATAAAATATTTGCAGAAAAATAAATAACTTGACACAAGAGATTTATACGTGGTATCAGTGTTCTCACGAACACTCCTAGTCCACGGGGCCACGCCCAGAGAATGAAATCAATTAATAAAGTATCAAAATTACAAAGACAATTGACTTAAACAAGTTTAGACTCCCTCTAAAGTATTGCCGCAATCCTTTGTAATCCACTTTATGAATCTGACTTCTTGAAACACCTTCAAGCCCGAACTCCCTTCGTCTTTGAAGTGTGAGTGCTTACTTCCTCCCGAAGTAAGGCTTTAGCAAGTCTTCTCCCGAAGACCAAGTGCTTACTTCCTCCCGAAGTAAGGCTTTATCAAGTCTTCTCCCGAAGACCAATCTCTTGTTCAGTCAAGTAGTTCTTCACAACCTCTAGGATAGAGTAAGAACAGAAATAGAACAACTAGAACCTAGGTGAACAACTAGGCTCTCACAAAACAAAGAAACACTCTCTTCTCACAAAAGATAAATGCAAAAAATGAATAATGGAAGAGGTAATTCGAATGGTTGCTCTCTAGGCTCTATTTATAGATCATAGAAACCAAAGAGGCAACCACAAGATCGAATTAGCAGCTGTACAAAGACTTTCCAAAAACAAACACGATCTGCTACATCAGATTCGGTTGCTGACGAAGCAAATCTGCCCAGAACCGGGAAACTTACTAAAATCGGGTCCGATCTTCTTTCAAAGCTTGATTCCTGCCAAAAACAGATTAGATATTCTGATTGTATCAAGATACAATCGAAATTAATAAGGAAAAGGCAATAATCAACGTTTCCCTTAAAAGGACAACTTTCCAAAAGAGAATTCCTTCTCTTTTGAGAAGTTTTCAACAAAGGAAAGTTCAGCTGAAAGTGCAACTTTCCAAACAAGGAAAATGGCAACTTATAACCGAATAAAAGAGGTAAGATTTCGAAAATGAATGCATAGCAATCTTACCATAAAAAGGAAAAATTATTTTGTCACCTAACTTGCCAAAAAAGGACTTTACAATCTCCCCCTTTGGCACTTTAGATGAACAAAATAATTTTTACCATAAAGTACCTGCAATGCAAAGTTAGCAAGAGCAAACAATACTACTCCCCCTGAGTAACACAATCGAATATCACAATAAAAACAAAGAGCATGCTAACTTTAAACAATAAGTTCACAAGTACTAACAAACCACAACTCCCCCTGAAAAAAAGGGTCCAGAGTTGGGCAACAAAAACCAAAAAATATCTCTCCCCCTTTTTGTTTATCGGAGTGCCAAAGTAAACAAAGAACAAAAATAGACCAAAGTTTAAGTAAAAAGAAACAAACTATAACACTTTAATTTTTGGAGAGTTTAATCAAGGTGGACAGTTGCCTGGACATGTCATGCTGGACATCAGCCATTGCTTCAAGACGAGTGTACACATTCTGAAGTTCAGACTTGACTTCCGGGAGCTGCGGCAGCGAGCCCGAACTTGCACCGGTGAAGCGACGGCGGCACCAGCCTTTGGCCGTTTTTGGAACACACCATCAAAATATTCAGAAGGTTGGAATGTAGGGCCAGTGATGGGAGGCTCAAGAGTTTCATGTGCTTGGGCCACAGTCTTCTGAGAGGATAAAACCTTATAGATGAGATTTGGAAATACAAGTTTGAAGGTTGGCTTTTTACCTCTTCGAAAGGAGACAATCTGGTTGAGAATATGAGAGGCTAGATCAATGGAAGTTCCAGAGGTGATGCGGTATAGGAGTGTAGCCACTTCTTGAGACACCACGGTCTTGTTCGAATTTGGAACCCAATTGCTTAGTGCAAACCGCATAAGGGAAGCATGAGCAAAAGTGAGGTGAGTAATTCGAAGACTCACCCCTGGTTTCAATTCTGAACGAGCACCAGTGAGTTCAGAGTGCATCAAGTCACGATCCATGGACATCACAGCATTGGATACATTCTCAGGCAATTGCAGAGCCTGAGCAATGTCCTTTTCAGAAAATGAGAACCAGTGACCCCTAACATACACTCTTCTATACAGTCTAGAGTTCTCATCAAGGAAATCATCAGTAAGATTAGCATAAAACTCTTTAATAATGTTAGCAATGAATCCAATAAAACCAGTAAGAGTGTGTTCCCATTGATGAAATTGAATGAACTTTACAATACCATATACACGATGGGCATGCAAATCATAATTCCTCTCACTTTCAAACTTACGAGTTGCATAATGATTCCAGTCACGCTCATTGTCTCGATAGTAAAAAGTTGGACAGCCAGAGATAGAGGAAGGGATATTACCAGATGGAGGATCTTCCATGGGCTGCTTGCCTTTGGCAGCAGCAGAGGCCTTTGCTGAAGGCGTTTTTGAACGAGGAGGCTCTGGCTCGAGTTCTGTGTCTTCACTGTCCTTCTCAGTATGCAGAGATACTGATTTGTCTGAAGAGACTTCCATTGGATCCTCTTCTTCTGAACTGGAACTCGAGGAAGCCGAGGGAGGATTAGTCTTGAGTTTCTTCTTGGCTGGAGGAGCAGTCTTCTCTCGAGATTGAGAGGCTTGAAGTTCTTTCTCAGCCGAGGCTTGCTGGGCTCGAGTTCGAGTGGAAGGGCCTGTTGGAGAGGTGCCAGCCATTGATGCAGCAGGAGGAGGAACAGCCAATGGAGGAGGAGATTCCTTCGAGGATTCAGAAGAGGAAGTCCAGGTGCGATAGGGCCTTACCGATTTGCGAGCTACTTGCTTGGGTGGACGTTTTGGCTTCACGGCTTGAGATTCACGGCGGGAAGCGATGAATCTCCGTGCTTTGCAACGGCGGGAGAAGGAACCGAGGCGGCAGGGGGAGCAGAAGGAGTTGGAACGGTTTCTTCTAATTTTTTAGAGTGCCCTAGATTCTTGGTTCTCACCATTTTGAAACTGAAAGAGAAGATGAATAGTGTCTGACAAAGAAACAAGAAGAAGGTTCGGGTAGGTGGTGAAATAAGTGACAAAATTTGGTTTATATAACCTTGGAATCAAAACAAGAAAAAGGAAACCAATTTTGAAAATTCAAATGATAACCGCCAGCCCATGAACCAAAAGAGGAAACCGCCCACTTCTCAACTCCTTTCCCCTTTCCCTTTTTTTTAAAAAAATAAAAGGAAACTAGAAATGCCAACAAATTTTTCCAAAAATAAAGCAATCTTTCAAGAATAAAGACACATTACCATATAAAGATTAATCTTTACTTGGAAAAATATCATAATAAATCAAAGAAAGAATGAATGTTGATACTTACCATTTATGCACAAGATTTTCCTTGACCCATGAAGCAAGTCACACGCCTCCTTTTTTTTTTATTTTTTTTTTTTACAATAAAACCGAAAATAAAAAAAATAATGTGTACAGTGAGTATATGTGATTCGAATCAAGCAGAGAAATCAAATATCATTGACAATTGACAAAGTAGATTACATGTTATGCTTTCAAGGAAAATAACTAATTAGAATCTCATGAAATGATCATACTTAATTGATGTTGAGGAAAAAGATATGCATGTTACTGAGAATTGTGAACCAGGATTATTAATTTAATTTTAATAGAGGAGACTTACAGAGTTGAACACACTTGTCAGACATAAGTGTGTGCAGTGAAAATAGGATCATTGTCCTTGGCATGATTTTTCATTTTCGCCTTTTTCAAATTGATCCCGCAACTGGATGCTTTCACACCATACTGAAGGTAGCCCTTTTCTATGGTAGTGCATCCTCATCATAGTTGCTAATTACAATGTTCCAGCTTACTCATCAGATGGCTTTCACACCTCAGTATGGGTAGCTCTATTCCAGCAAGGGGCCTGACAAGAATGAAACAAAAATTGCTCAACTCTGTATAAGAACATTATTTAATCCTAGACACAAATAAAGAGTAACATGAATCTTTTAACACAACATCACAAAGTATGATCAGACTGAGATCCTAACTAATTATATTCCAAAAGCATAAACATGTTTTGTCAAAATACAATGAGAGAAGATTAAGAGCTAAAGAAGAATCACATAACACTATTGTACACGAATTATGAACAGATAAAATTAAACAATGCAAACTCCCAAAGATTTTCTGAGGGAGTCAAAGCGACTTGCATCTAGGGCCTTGGTGAAAATATCAGCTAATTGTTTTTCAGTATCAACATATTCTAATTGCAATGATTTATTTTCAACAAGTTCCCTAATAAAGTGGTGTCTTATGTCAATGTGCTTTGTTCTAGAGTGTTGAACAGGATTTTTGGAAATATTTATGGCACTAGTATTGTCACAAAAAATAGTCAAAACACCCAAATCAAACCCATAATCAATCAACATTTGTTTCAACCACAATAGTTGAGTGCAACAACTGCCAGCAGCTATGTACTCAGCTTCGGCAGTGGATAAGGAGATGGAATTCTGTTTCTTGCTATGCCAAGATACTAGATTATTCCCAAGGAAGAAGCACCCTCCACTTGTGCTCTTTCGATCATCAGCATTTCCTGCCCAATCTGCATCACTAAAACAAGCAAGATTTGAATTGGTATCTTTTGAGTACCAAATTCCATAATCAGGAGTGCTATTAACATATCTAATAATCCTTTTTACAGCTGATACATGAGATTCCATAGGATTACTTTGATATCTAGCACACACTCCCACACTGTAACAGATATCAGGACGACTAGCAGTTAAATACAAAAGACTTCCAATCATGCTACGATAGAGTGTAGTGTCTACCTTTACTCCATTCTCATCTTTTGTTAATTTCAGTGTGGTGCTCATAGGAGTACTTACTTGCTTAGGCGATTCAAGGCCAAATTTCTTGACCAGGTTCTTAGCATACTTGCTTTGAGATACAAATGTACCTCCTTCCATTTGTCTCACTTGAAGACCCAGAAAGAAATTAAGCTCACCAACCATGCTCATTTCAAATTCACTTTTCATTTGATCAACAAATACCTGCACTTCATGGTTAGATGTAGAACCAAAAACTATATCATCAACATAAATTTGAGCAATGATAAAATCAGATTTTATATGTTTGATGAAAAGAGTTTTATCCACACTACCTCTGTGATAGCCATGAGAAAGTAAAAATTGAGTCAACCTTTCATACCAAGCTCGAGGAGCTTGTTTCAGACCATACAAAGCTTTTTCAAGTTTGTATACATGGTCTGGAAATTGAGGATCTTCGAATCCTTTTGGTTGCTCAACATAAACTTCCTCATTCAAAATACCATTTAGGAAGGCAGATTTCACATCCATTTGAAACAATTTAATATTCAGAATACAAGCAATACACAAAAGTAAACGAATTGATTCTAACCTTGCAACAGGAGCAAAAGTTTCATCAAAATCAATACCTTCTACCTGTGTGTATCCTTGTGCCACCAAACGAGCCTTGTTTCTCACAATTGTACCGAACTCATCACTTTTATTTTTAAATAACCACTTTGTTCCAATAACATTTATACCTTTTGGTCTTCGGACCAAAATCCATACCTTGTTGCGAACAAATTGGTTGAGTTCCTCTTGCATTGCATTGAGCCATTCCTCAAAGGTCATGGCTTCCTTCACATTTTTCGGTTCATATTGAGAAACAAAGCAAAGAAAGCTGATTAAATTAATATACCTTCTGCGAGTTACCATGCTTTCTTCAGGATTTCCAAGGATGAGATCTTTTGGATGATTCAGTTTGACTCTGGTGCTTGGTTCTTTCTGAATAGAGTCAGTGATGATGTTTGGATGAGTCAAGATAGACGGTTCTGGTTCTCCAGTTTTAGTTGCAGCAGCAGATTCGTCATTTGCAGCATCAGCAATGGGTTCTGCTGCATCAGGATCTGTTGTTACAACTTTTGGAGGAGTATCCATGAGACTATCTATCTTGGCTTCTGTGGAAAACTCTGAAAAATCTCTAAAATCATCAACAACCACATTAGCTGATTCCAAAACAGTTTGAGTTCTCATGTTATAAACACGATAAGCTCTACTGTTTAAGGAATATCCAATAAACACACCAACATCACTTTTAGCATCAAATTTACCAATATGCTCACGATCTCTATAGACATAACACACACATCCAAAAACATGAAAATGACTTACATTGGGGCGCTTACCTTTCCAGATTTCATAAGATGTTTTTGAGGTACCTGGACGAATAAACACTCTGTTTATTATGTAGCAAGCAGTGTTAATAGCTTCAGCCCATAAGCGCTTTGTCAATTTCTTGCTATTTAACATCACTCTTGCCATTTCCTGCAAAGTTCGATTCTTCCTCTCAACAACTCCATTTTGTTGAGGAGTTTTGGGAGCTGAAAATTCATGAGTTATACCCGTAGACTTGCAAAAATCATCATACACGAATTTTCAAACTCCTTACCATGATCACTTCGAATTCGAACAATTTTCCCAATATTACAACCTTTCTCAACTCTTAATCTCAGACAAAGAGTTTTAAAGGCATCAAAAGTGTCAGATTTTTCTCTTAAGAAATCTACCCAAGTAAAACGAGAGAAATCATCAACACACACAAAGATATATCGTTTACCATTCAAACTTTCAACTTGGATTGGACCCATAAGATCCATGTGAAGCAATTCCAATACCTTTGAGGTATTGATATCAAACACTGGCTTGTGAGTGATTTTTAATTGCTTCCCAAGTTGACACGGTTCACACTTACCTTCACTTTCCTTACCAAGCTTGGGAAGACCTCGAACAATACCTGCATTTGACAATTTTTTCAGGTTTTTAAAATTAATATGCCCAAGCTTGGCATGCCACAGCTAGGTGGTGTTGTTGATAGCTGAGTGACAAGTAAACACAGGGGTTAGAGTGTAACAGTTATCATTGGATCGAAATCCTTGCAAGATACATTCATTGTCATCATTCATAACATAACAATGATCACTATCAAAAGAAACAGTAAACCCTTGATCACAGATTTGACTGATGCTAAGTAAATTAGCCCTCAGTCCTTCAACTAACATCACATTTTTCAGTCTAGGTAACCCTTCAAAATTTAGAGTTCCCATACCAACAACTTTTCCTGATAAGCCATTACCAAAAGTGACTTCTCCACATTGCATAGGCCGTATGTTAGTCAAGAAATCCTTGTCACCTGTCATATGTCTAGAGCAACCACCGTCAAAATACCACATTTGAGATGCGACGGTTTATCAGAAAAACCAGCTAGACACTTCTTTTTCACCCATATTTGTTTCAAACCTTTATGTTTCTTTTGAGATTTTTTCCAATTATCAAAATAATTTGTTTTAAACAAGTTGTTCAATGTGAAACATTTAGGTCTGATATGTCCTTTTCTACCACAAAAATGACAAATGGGAACAAATCTTTTTACCTGAGATCTTACCCTTTTCGAAAATCCTGGAGATTTTGCAGCGTCAGAAAAGCCGTTCTTCTTGCCACAGCCGTGAAACCGTTACGGCGAGTTTGTAGCCTCATGGTGATTCGTTGGAACACTAGATTTTACAAACTTCGTGACCAGAACTTTCCATTCCATTAGAACCAAGGCCTGCAAAACCTCTCTGACCTGCATTCTGAGCTATTTCAAAAATAGAAGATCCAGGATTAAGCATTTGAACATTTTTCTTAAAGTTTTCAAGTTCCTTCTTCAATAGAGAGATTTTTTCATCTTTATCACAAACACTTGTCTCATATTCTTTTATTTTCAACTCACACATTTCAATCTGATGAGACAATTTTTTATTCAATTTATTCAACTCTCTATTTTCAGAAGCAACCTGAATCCATTTTTCATACATGACTTTGTATGATTCAGCAAGAGATTCTTCACAGATTTCAGACTCATCTGAATCTGATTCCTCTTGTTTGGTGGTATTATTCAGACATACCAATCTATCTTTCACCTGTGAATCACACAACACATTAGTCATAACAGAGGTTAGGGCAACATTTTCAGCAATATCTTCATCACTTTCGGTTTCATCATCACTCCAAGTGACATTGAAACTTTTCTTATTCTTTTTCAAAGTGTTTGCACACTCAGATTGAATATGCCCAAAACCTTCACATTCCCTGCACTGAATTCCCTTTTTGTTAGAGACAGATGGTTTAATGAAAGCATTACCTTTTGAACCTTTCGAAATATTCTTTTTATTTCCCATCTTTTTCATATATTTCTGAAAATTCTTAGTTAATAAAGCAATCTCATCATCACATTCACTATCAGAATTTTCATTATTAGCAACTTTCAAAGCAATACTCTTACCTTTATCAGCAATGGATTTGGGTTTGTCCTTTTGTTTAATCTCGTTGATTTAATTCAAAAGTACGTAAGGAACCCATCAATTCTTCCACTTTCATAGTGCTAAAATCTTTAGCTTCCTCCATTGCCAAAAGTTTCGTATCAAACCTTTCAGGAAGAACTCTAACAATTTTTCTCACAAGAACAGAGTCATCAAGCTTTTCTCCAAGAGCAAAATATTCATTAGCAATGTCAGATAATTTTTCATAGAATTCAGTTAAAGTTTCATTATCAGACATTCTAAGCTCATCAAATTTAGTTTGAAGCATGATAAATCTAGATCTTTTCACATCAGAAGTTCCTTCAAACTGAGTTTGAAGAATCTCCCAAGCTTCCTTAGCAGAAACACAAGATGATATAAGTTTAATGTAACCCTCACCTACACCATTAAAGATAGCATGCAAGGCTTTGCTATTGTAGGCAGATAGTTTATCATCTTCAATAGACCATTCCAGTTCAGATTTTATAATAGTATTACCTGAAGAATCTGTCTCAACCGGAGGAGACCAACCCGATAGAACCAGTCTCCACGCCGTCTCATCTTGAGATTTGATGAAGGCTCTCATTCTAACTTTCCAGTAAGGATAGTTAGAGTCATTAAGCAATGGTGGTCTAGAAATAGAACTTCCTTCTGCAAAAAATGACATTCTAACAAAAACGTTATAGGACCACACTAAGAGTTTAGTGTCCCGCTCTGATACCAATTGAAAAACCGTGTTTTTGCAAATGTCAGTTGTATATAAGAAAATATGAAAAGCGTAAGCGTTTGCAAGGCAGAAGTAATTTCGTACAAAGAAAACCGAATGTGCGTAATATAAAATATTTGCGAAAAATAAATAACTTGACACAAGAGATTTATACGTGGTATCAGTGTTCTCACGAACACTCCTAGTCCACGGGGCCACGCCCAGAGAATGAAATCAATTAATAAAGTATCAAAATTACAAAGACAATTGACTTAAACAAGTTTAGACTCCCTCTAAAGTATTGCCGCAATCCTTTGTAATCCACTTTATGAATCTGACTTCTTGAAACACCTTCAAGCCCGAACTCCCTTCGTCTTTGAAGTGTGAGTGCTTACTTCCTCCCGAAGTAAGGCTTTAGCAAGTCTTCTCCCGAAGACCAAGTGCTTACTTCCTCCCGAAGTAAGGCTTTATCAAGTCTTCTCCCGAAGACCAATCTCTTGTTCAGTCAAGTAGTTCTTCACAACCTCTAGGATAGAGTAAGAACAGAAATAGAACAACTAGAACCTAGGTGAACAACTAGGCTCTCACAAAACAAAGAAACACTCTCTTCTCACAAAAGATAAATGCAAAAAATGAATAATGGAAGAGGTAATTCGAATGGTTGCTCTCTAGGCTCTATTTATAGATCATAGAAACCAAAGAGGCAACCACAAGATCGAATTAGCAGCTGTACAAAGACTTTCCAAAAACAAACACGATCTGCTACATCAGATTCGGTTGCTGACGAAGCAAATCTGCCCAGAACCGGGAAACTTACTAAAATCGGGTCCGATCTTCTTTCAAAGCTTGATTCCTGCCAAAAACAGATTAGATATTCTGATTGTATCAAGATACAATCGAAATTAATAAGGAAAAGGCAATAATCAACGTTTCCCTTAAAAGGACAACTTTCCAAAAGAGAATTCCTTCTCTTTTGAGAAGTTTTCAACAAAGGAAAGTTCAGCTGAAAGTGCAACTTTCCAAACAAAGAAAATGGCAACTTATAACCGAATAAAAGAGGTAAGATTTCGAAAATGAATGCATAGCAATCTTACCATAAAAAGGAAAAATTATTTTGTCACCTAACTTGCCAAAAAAGGACTTTACAATAAATAATTATTAAATAATATTGTCATTTATCATATTTATTAATTGAACCATACAAAGTATCATAATTAACAAATATGCCCCTATATACTCTTTCTTTACAATTTTGCCCTTACTTAGTGAAAAATTCACAAATAGACATAGTCTAATTTGAGAATTATAATTGATTAATCAAAACCAATTACATGAGTCTTACAAGCAATATTATCTCAACTAGTGCGGGGACCGTGGGTCTATATAACCGAGCTTCCAATAAGTAGATCAAGAATTTAGCACTAAAATTCACTAACTTATTAATTCTTTGTTAAATCCACGCATAGAACTTAGAATTGCACTCTCAGTATATAGAATGCTCTATATGTTCCACCATATAGACACATCATTAGTTATCCATTGTTATAATCCCAATTTGATCAATGATCCTCTATATGAATGATCTACACTGTAAAGGGATTAGATTACCGTTACACCCTACAATGTATTTATTCCTTAAAACACTTGACCCCGTATAAATGATATTTCAGCTTATGTGAAATGAGTACTCCACCATTTATGTTCGTTTGGTCAAGCTCGAAGGAGATCATCCTTTGCTTACTATTCGCCAGATAGAAGCTATAGATTCCATGTTTATGATAGCACTCCCACTCAATTGCACTACCGTGTTCCCAAAATGTACGTTTCACCCTGACCTAAAAGTAGGCTTAACGAACAAATCAAAGAACACGAATAGCCTTTCAAGATTGAGCCTAATCATATCAGGATTAAGATCATTTGATCTAGGATCAACTAGGCGATATTGACTTGAATAGATATTACGGTAAGTTTAATAAATCTAAGTCAAAGTTCAATATCGGTCCCTTCCGATGCATACTCCATGCATCCAACCTGAGCCTTACTTTAACCAATGCTCTGGAAAGAACATAGCATTTCTCTAAATGCAAGTAAACTCTATTGTAGATTATCATATCAGTAAAACCCTATGTCTTATAAATCTAGGAAACTTTATTCACATAGTCATGTTTACTTTCCAATGTGTTGACAACACAATAAACAGGATCAAGTATGTGAAAAGGGTTTCAGATGAATTTATACATTATGTACATATAATCATGAAATAAATCATGTGAACCGTGCAACATTAAATGTTATTTCTGACCTATATTAATAAGTAAATCTGATTATATTGAAATGAGCTTTATTTAGGGCATAAAACCCAACAGTCCCTTCGCATTGGGAGCCCGGCTGAGAGGAGGGCTCCTAGGCCAAAGCCTTCAGTTCAGGTGCCGAACACAGGGGCTCCTGATGCCAGTACTTCCGGCTTTGGTATGTCTCCTTTAGCAGTACATTACGTTCCTTCTGTTAGCTAGTATGCCAGCCTTAGGCCTGTAGGGTTCGATGAACGTCTGCTTAGGTTTAGGATGCCCTCGACCCGGTGGGGAGATCATGCCAAGGATTATTATTTTTCCAACTTAGGAGATTTCCTAGGTCGGTCTCGGATGGGTTTTGGACCTCCGGAGCCCGTTCCCTTGGACCCTTCGGCCTATATTTCTTCCAGCTGGTTCCGACCCTCGGACAGCTATCTCGGGGATGATGCAGCCAGCATTAAGATTCGAAACTTTGCTAGGGCCGAATTAGAGAGTCAGGGTAGGACTAGCTTGATTGCTTTTTTGAGTGTTTACTGCTTTTACAGATATTCTAGCACTTGACTCTTTCCTTTTATGGTAGCAGCTAATTCCATGGATGCAATTTTGGCCGAGCTTGTCGGAGCTCACACTCCTGACGCTCCCCTTCCTCTAACTTCTTCCCAAGTGGCCACTCCCTTGTAAGCTTCTTCCAGTGCCCCTCCAGACACTATTGACTTAGTGGATGAGGAGGAGGCACTTCCAGAGGAAGCTAAAGAAGGTTAAGAAGAGCAATGGGCTCTTCCTGAGGAAGTTGAAGAAAGTGAAGAAGAGCGAGAGGTTGCTCTGATTTGCAAGCGAAAGGGAAAGATGGTAGTCGAGGAGGTACCCAAACGGCAGCGGAGAGCGGACACTCCGACCCCTGGCCCTGATTCCGGGATCCCTTCCGAGGCGGAGGAATATACAGTGCCTCCCAACATAGTGCTGACTCCGGTTCCTGGAGATGAGGCGAGGCAGGAGCTCCGGATAGCCAAACACAACTACGTCATGGACGAGTACTCCCGGGGGCATGCCGATGTGGAGGCTCTGAGGAGGATTTTGCGTGATGAAATGAAAAATACCCTTAGCGATCAGAACTACCAGAATCCGTGGGATCTAAACTTGGACCCCCTGTCGGATTGGTTCAATCGTTTCCTCGGGCCCACCCTGGCTCCTTTTGTCGCGGAGATGACCGGCGAGTTTGTGTCTCAGCTAAGCCGGTGTGCGCCCAAGCGGTTCGCTGCTTGTGCATCCTTGAACTCCATCTTTCAAGTCCAGGATCTTAGCCACTCCTTGACTGTGGTAAGTATTTCATAGTTTAATTTTTTTCTTATTATTTTTATTAAGGACTTTACTCACTCTTGCCTCCTTTTCCAGCTTGCTGCCGAGGCCAGCCGCCTTTCCAAGAACTTAATCAACCATGGCCTCGTCTTGTCCGAATTTGGGGGCATGGACGAAGTCATGAAGACCCTGCAGGATCTGACTGCTGAAAGGCGGACGTACCAAGAGGATGCTGAGCATCGGGAGGCCCTTGCCAAGGCCAAGTTCGAGGAAGAGGCCAGGCGGAGGGAAGCCCAAGCGGAGGCGATGATCAGGGAGGAGGCAATTCGGAGGGACAAGCTGGAGGCCAAGCACCAGGAGGAGCTGAGGGCAGAGGGCGAGGTTGTTGCCAAGGCCAGACGCGAGCTCCGGGAGGCTAGGGAAGCCTTAGATGAAATGGCCGCCAAGGTGAAGTTCCTAGAGGAAGTTCACCAGGCGGACTTGGAGTCTAGGGCCAACTTGGCCGTGGAGCTGAAGGAGCTCAAGGACTTCAAAGACCAAGCCTTGAAGAAGGCTAAGAGAGATGAGCTCCTTTCTCCCGTCTCTTGCAGCCGGTGCATTAAGTGCTTCGACGATGGTGTTTACATGGCCTGGTCAACAAATGACCAGAATATCAAGCTTAACTTCTACCCCAAACCCGCGGAGATGATTGCAAAATTCTGGGAGAAGAAGAAGAAGCTTGACGCCATGCTGGAGGTGCGCATTGGTCCTCGCCTTCCTCCTTGAATTGACTAGGCCGTTACGAATTCAACCCAGATTTTTCTTATCTTTTTTTTTTATTTACAGCCAATTCTCTTATATTTAAGACAATCTTTATTTACAGCTGTTTTGTTTTCTAAGGGGAAACAATGGTTAAGGCCTGTCCCCGGGCCCTTTGTATATATTTATAATTATTTTTTGACCTGCCCTTAGGGCCAGGATTTTTATATATATATATGATCTTATTTGATGCACATATCTTTCTTTTGGACCTGCCCTTTGGGTCAAGATATTTATATATATGCTTCTCTTTTTTGTGCATACTTTTTATTTGACCTGCCCTTTGGGTCAGGATGTTTTACTTGGCCTGTTTTTTTTTTGTCTGTCCGTGTGGTATACCTTAGTACCCCCTGAGTGGCATAGAAACTTTGTTTTTAAGGCACTCAGTTTTATTTAACATATGGAGGCTGCATACACTTAGACGGTACAAACTCTTTAAACAAAGCCTAAGTTACATTTTTGGACTATTGGTAATATTTTCTGAGGTGATCGGCGTTCTAGGCCCTTGGCACACAATGGTTCCGTCCATCCTTTTTAGCTTATAAGTGCCTGAACCGATTTCGTCCTCGATTTCATATGGTCCTTTCCAATTTGGCCCAAGTACCCCCACTCCGGGCTCTTCAGTGGCTGGGAAGACTCTTCTTAAGACCATATCCCCAATAGCAAATTTTCTGTTTTTAACTTTGGAGTTAAAATATTTGGTCACCTTCTTTTGATAAGCTGCCATTCGTATTTGTGACTCGTCCCGGAGCTCTTCAACTTGATCCAGAGCTTCTTGAAGTAAAGCCTGATTTGTAGCTGGATCGTAAGTCGTTCTCCTGTGGGACGGGAATAACGTTTCTACCGGGACCATCGCTTCACAACCGTACACCATTGAAAAAGGCGAGTGGTCGGTCGTGGTTCTGGGGGTCTTCCAGTAGGCCCATAACACTCTTGGCAACTCTTCGGGCCAGTTGTTTTTGCAGGCCAGCAACTTTTTCTTTAGGGTAACCTTTAGGATTTTATTGACTGCTTCTGCTTGTCCGTTTGTTTGCGGCCTTGCCACCGCGGAGAAGCTTTTTACTACTCCGTGTTGGTTGCAGAAGTCAGTAAATTCTTCGCAATCAAATTGCTTTCCATTGTCAGAGACTACTTTGTGAGGCAAGCCATATCGACACACTATGTTTTTAATAACAAAGTCTAGTGTTTTTTTAGCAGTTATAGTCTTCATGGGCTCAGCCTCCGTCCATTTGGTGAAGTAGTCTACTGCTACTATTGCATACTTTACTTCTCCCTTTCCTGTTGGCAAGGACCCAATAAGATATATTCCCCAAACCGCGAAGGGCCAGGGACTAGTCATCAGGGTAATTTCATTGGGAGGAGCTCCGGTATGTTCGCGAACCTTTGGCACGAATCACACTTTTGGACATAGTCTATACAATCTTTTTTCATTGTTGGCCAGAAGTATCCCTGTCTCAATATTTTCTTTGAGAGACTGGGTCCTCCTGTATGATCTCCACAGAACCCTTCATGGACCTCTAGCATAATTTGTCTAGCTTCAGGGTCCGATACACACCTTAAATAAGGCATGCTGAGTCCTCTTTGGTAGAGAATTTGATCCATCATCACATAACGATGAGCCTGATACTGAATCTTTCGAGACAGTGCCCTTTCTTGAGGCAACTCACCTTTTGTTATGTATTCTATGATGGGGAACATCCAGCTGGGTTCCTGCCCAACTGTTATTATGGTCTCTTTTATTTTGATGCTTGGCTCTGCCAAGCGTTCCACAGGTACTACCCCAGCCCTTCGATTTCACTATCTGAAGCTAACTTAGCCAGACAGTCCGCGTGAGCATTTTTTTCCCGGGGGATTCTTTCTACTTTGTAGTCCGTGAACTCATGGAGCAGCTCCCGGACTATTGTTACATACGCGGCCATTCGCTCGCCGCGTGTTTGGTACTCTCCCGATATCTGATTTACGACCAGCTGGGAGTCGCTGTAGACTTCTACTCTTTTGGCCCCTACGACCTTTGCTAGTCTCAGCCCTGCTATCAAGGCCTCATATTCGGCCTCATTATTTGAAGCTGAGAAGTCAAACCGTAGGGCTGCTTGGAGTCGAAGTCCGGTCGGGGATATCGTGGCTACCCCCGCTCCGGATCCATTTTCATTGGAGGCTCCGTCCACAAATACTCTCCAGGTGGGGATCGATGGTGTTGGCGCATTCGCGGTTGCCTCGGCTTCATTGCATTCGGTGATGAATTCTGCGAAGGCTTGGCCTTTTATGGAGATGCGGGAAATGTAGTGTAAGTCGAACTGACTTAACTCCATTGCCCATTTGAGGAGCCTTCCGGACGCTTCCGGTTTTTGGAGGACTTGCCGGAGTGGGTGGTTGGTCAGTACCTTGATCGGGTGTGCTTGGAAATATGGCCTTAATTTTCTTGAGGCCATCAAGAGGCAGAAGACCAGTTTTTCGATGATGGGGTACCGCGTCTCCGCTCTTATCATGCGCTTGCTAACATAGTACACGAGATTTTGAGTTTTCTCTTCTTCCCAGACTAGGGCAGCGCTGACCGCGTGCTCGGAGACGGCCAAATATAGGAATAGGTCCTCTCCGAGAATCGGTTTTGATAGGATAGGAGGCGCGACCATATGTTCTTTCAGCTTTTTGAATGCCTCCTCGCACTCGTCCGACCATTCAAACTTTTGACACTTCTTCAATATGTTGAAGAAGGGGATGCACTTGTCTGTAGACCGGGAGATGAAACGGCTCAGGGCAGCAACCTTCCCGGTTAGGCTCTGCACGTCTTTGTGCTTCTTGGGGGACGGCATGCTCAGGAGAGCTTGGATTTTTTCTGGGTTTGCCTCAATCCCCCTCTGGCTGACGATGTAGCCCAGGAACTTTCCTGATTTGACCCTAAAGGTGCATTTCTGTGGGTTGAGCTTCATGCCGTATCTCCGGACTACCTCAAAACACTCTTCTAAGTCGTCCACATGGCTATTGCATGCTTTAGACTTGACGAGCATATCGTCCACGTATACCTCCATGTTTCGCCCCAGGAGGCCTTTGAACATCTGGCTGACCATTCTTTCGTAGGTCGCTCCGGTGTTCTTCAGTCCGAAAGGCATGACCAGGTAACAGTATAGCCCCTTATCAGTTCGGAAGCTAGTGCACTCTTGGTCCGCCGTGTGCATCTTTATTTGGTTATACCCGGCGTAGGTGTCCATGAAGGACAGTAGTTTGAATCCGGAAGTGGCATCTACCATCTAGTCGATCCTAAGCAGCAGGAAGCAGTCCTTCAGACAAGCTTTGTTTAGATCGGTGAAATCTATACAAACTCGCCAAGTCCCGTTCGGCTTGGGCACCAGGACCGGATTGGCTAGCCATTCCGGATAGTATACGTCACGGATCATGCCGTTTGTCAGGAGCTTGTCCACCTCTTTCTCTAGGGCCTCGGCCTTTACTGAATCGAGGGGGCGTCGCTTTTGTTGGACTGTCGGCATGTCCGGGTTGACGTTGAGGACGTGGGTGATGACATGGGGACTTATGCCGGTCATGTCCTCTTGGCGCCATGAAAAAATATCGATGGCGCCCTTCAGTGTTTTTATTATTTTTTCTTTTTCCTCCGGATCTAGGCTCTTTCCCAGCCGGAATACTTTGGTGGGGTCGAGGTTGCACACTGATATTTCCTCGACATCCTCCATTGGTTCTACAATTTTTTTGGACCCCACCCGGGGATCCAACTCATCTTCTTCAGCCATTTCTGGCTCAATGGTTTCCCAGACCATCAGTACAGACAGGTGGGTTGCAACATTGTAACATTGTCCTGCCTCCCCCTGATTTCCTCTCACCGTCCCTATTCCAGCTTCCTGGGTAGGGAACTTTAAGCACAGGTGCCGAATGGATGTGACTGCGCCAAAATCTACCAGGGTCGGCCGGCCGAGGATCGCGTTGTAAGCGATTAGGCAGTCTACCACCACAAAAGTACAGTATTTGAATGTGCTCTGGGGGGTGTCCGGGCACAAGGTGACGGGAAGTCTCACTTTTCCCATTGGGATAAGCGTCAGCCCGTTAAACCCTGTGAGTTGGGAACCACTGGGTGAAAGGTCTTGGTCCGTCAGGCCTATTGCAGTGAAGGCCTCCTTGAAGAGTAGGTTCACGGAACTTCCGTTGTCAATCAAGACTCTGGCCACCACTTTATTGGCGATGGGAGTCTCGATGACCAGCGGATCATGGTGAGGGAAGCGCACCGTCTTGGCGTCTTCTTCCGTGAACGTGATGGGTTGATCCATCAGCTGGGGCCTTTGAGCTGGGAGTTGAGTAACTTCCCAGACTTCATTGTGTTTTACGGCCCATGCGTACCGCTTTAATTCTTTGCGGGTGGTTCCTCCAATATGGGGTCCTCCTGAGATCATGGTCACTCTCCCATTGGGCCTGGGTGGCAGACCAAAGATGTGCTGGGCATCTCTGGCGGGAGCAACTGGAGCCAATACTCCTGCTGCACCCTCCAGTGCTCCCTGCGGTACAACCCCTGTTGGAAATTATTTTACCAGGATCTTAGATCTACTCACAAGTATGTTTATTAACACCCTAAATATGAACTTTCTAAAACGATAAATTAAACACATATAAAGTTTAGGAAACCTTACATTGGGTGCAGCGGAATAATATGACTCCTTCCGTTCAGATATCTAGCCCTTGATTCCTTTCTGTAGCAGAGCATTATCAATATCTGAACCTGGATCTCTTTCTCTGAATCTTTGATGCTGAAACTTCTTCTTGCTGAAAGTCTTTCTTCACGATTTTCCTCACTATGATTGAGGTATCACTTGCTGTGTGTGGGCACTACTCATACACTAAGAATTTCGAAATTCAAGAGGAAGAGAGAGAGAGTGGGTTCGGCTAAAGATAGGGAGAGAGAAGGCTCAGGTTTTTCTGATTCAGAAGTGTCAGAAAAAGTGTAGAAATTTAGTGTAAATTTCCTGAAGCCTTCACTATCTATTTATAGCATTCCACTAGGGTTAGGTTTGAATTATTTGGCATTAAAATAATGAAAATATCAGAGGGAAAACCCTACAAAAGTGGCCGGCCATGCAAGGTGGATTTGGGCCTCACTTTTTGCAATTTTGCAGTTTTATCTTTTCTGCATCTGATTTTCTCAAAAATGCCAATTTTCTAATTCAACCATTTAAATGCCAATTCTAACTATTTAATAACTATAAATAATTATTAAATAATATTGTCATTTATCATATTTATTAATTGAACCATACAAAGTATCATAATTAACAAATATGCCCCAATAAACTCTTTCTTTACAATTTTGCCCTTACTTAGTGAAAAATTCACAAATAGACATAGTCTAATTTGAGAATTATAATTGATTAATCAAAACCAATTATATGAGTCTTACAAGCAATATTATCTCAACTAGTGCGGGGACCGTGGGTCTATATAACCGAGCTTCCAATAAGTAGATCAAGAATTTAGCACTAAAATTCACTAACTTATTAATTCTTCGTTGAATCCACGCATAGAACTTAGAATTGCACTCTCAGTATATAGAATGCTCTATATGTTCCTCCATATAGACACATCATTAGTTATCCATTGTTATAATCCTAATGTGATCAATGATCCTCTATATGAATGATCTACACTGTAAAGGGATTAGATTACCGTAACACCCTACTATGTATTTTATCCTTAAAACACTTGACCCCGTATAAATGATATTTCAGCTTATGTGAAATGAGTACTCCACCATTTATGTTCGTTTGGTCAAGCTCGAAGGAGATCATCCTTTGCTTACTATTCGTCAGATAGAAGCTATAGATTCCATGTTTACGATAGCGCTCCCACTCAATTGCACTACCGTGTTCTCAAAATGTACGTATCACCCTGACCTAAAAGTAGGCTTAACTAACAAATCAAAGAACACGAATAGCCTCTCGAGATTGAGCCTAATCATATCAGGATTAAGATCATTTGATCTAGGATCAACTAGGTGATATTGACTTGAATAGATATTACGGTAAGTTTAATAAATCTAAGTCAAAGTTCAATATCGGTCCCTTCCGATGCATACTCCATGCATCCAACCTGAGCTTTACTTTAACCAATGCTCTGGAAAGAACATAGCATTTCTCCAAATGCAAGTAAACTCTGTTGTAGATTATCATATCAGTAAAACCCTATGTCTCATAAATCTAGAAAACTTTATTCACATAGTCATGTTTACTTTCCAATGTGTTGACGGCACAATAAACAAGATCAAGTATATGAAAAGGGTTTCAGATGAATTCATACATTATGTACATATAATCATGAAATAAATCATGTGAACCATGGAACATTAAATGTTATTTCTGATCTATATTAATAAGTAAATCTGATTATATTGAAATGAGTTTTATTTAGGGCATAAAACCCAACAGTCGCCTGACCCGGATTGAGGTGAGGCAGCCGATTCTTGATCCACTTGTAGAGGTGGCCCAATCGGATCAGGTTTTCAATCTCATCCTTGAGATTTTTGCATTCATTGGTGCTGTGCCCAATGTCGTTGTGGTACTCGCATCTTTTGTTGGGGTCCCTCCGGGGGCTATCCTTGTACAAGGGAGGTGGTCTCCGGTAGTGCGTATTTTGCCTAGTGGCAAAGTACACACGCTCTTGGGAGTCCGTCAGCTCCGTGTACTGGGTGTATTGTGGAGTGTACCCCCTCTTTTGGCATTTTTCCTCCGTCCGGGTGCTGCCTTTGGAGGATCTTTTACTCCTCGAGCCTTGGGAAGGGTCTGCCAGGCTGGCAGTTGGAGCGGAGTGCGAGGGAGCTTGTACATTTATCCCTGAGGGATTTCCAAAATGGGACGATGCGGAGGCCAAGGCCTGGCCCTGACTGTATCCGAGAGTAGCAGAGAATTGTATGCCGCTCACTGGTGGAGCCGCGATCGGGACAGTACCCGAGGGCGGTGCTCCGGGCATATACCTCGCTATCCCGGTGGGATAATATCCTCCATAGGCCACTATTTGGGCCTCTTCAAGGTTTATATACTTTTGGACTCTCTTCTGGAAGTCCTGAAGGCTTGCAGCTCCTTCTTGTTGTAGTTCGTTCCAGAAGGGAGTCCCTGTACGGATGCCTGCCTGGAGAAGGGAAAGTTGTTGTCCGTCATCAACTTTCTTGGTCTTTGAGGCTTCCTCGCGGAACCTCTTTATGTAGTTTTTCAAGGTCTCTGTGGGCAGTTGCTTGATGTTAGTCAAGGCACTGACCTCCAGGTTGACCTTTCTTGCGGCGACAAACTGTCTCCGGAAGTTGGTCTGTAACTTGTTCTAACAGCCCACGGATCCTGGTTCCAGCTTCTTGAACCATTCCTCCGTAGACCCACTTAGAGTAAGCGGGAAGCACAGACATTTTGCGTCATTGCTGACTCTCATGACCGTCATGACACGGTTAAACCGCGACAAGTGGTCGCTTGGATCGGAGTTCCCGGTATAAGCTGCCATTTCGGACATCTTAAAGTTCTTGGGGAGCTCGGCTTCCAAGATGTGCTTAGCACATGGTTCTCGATCCTCACAGTCTGAGTCGGAGTCGTCCCCTTTTTGTCTCCGGGAGACTCGGGCGATATCTTTTCGGAGTATGGCGAGTTCCGCCATGATTCCTTCATTTAACGTACCCGTGGAGACTGCGGGCCCGTATTTCTTTTGGTCAAGGTGATCCCGGAGGTCGCCTTGATTCCCATTGATTTGATTTCTCAAATCAACGGGAGGACATCTCTGTCCTCTTCTTCCTCTACCTCTGGGCTCCTGGTGCACGGAAATGCTTTTTCGGTCCTCTCGATCCTGAGGGCCAAGACTCCCTTTTTGGAGCTTGCCCCTCTGCGGACCTTTCCCTTTCGAGAAATCTAAGCGGACCTTTCGCGGATCCTGCGCCTTTTTCTTTCGCCTAGGGGTAGAGGTAGGGTTTTTCTTTTGGTTCCCTTCAGCGGGATACCTTATGGGGCTAGGTTCCCTAGACTTTTGTTGTTGGGTGCTAGGCAAGGATTCTTCTGGTTCCTTGCCAAGTCCAGCAGTCATTGCCTTGGGATGCACGTGGATGCCAGCCGCCTCCATGGCTTTTTGCATGGCTAGCATTACCTCTTGCATTTTTTGGTTTTGTGCTTTTTGGGCTTCGATCTCAGCTTCGTGATCGATAGCTTTTTGCCTTAGAAGCACTAACTCTGAGTAGCTACCTTCATCGTAGGCATACTCATCGAGATTTCCCTCGTAGTCATCATCAGGAATTCCTTCTTCTTTCTCGGAGCCCTCAGCTGCTCTTGAGGCTACGTCTTCCTCATTTGGATCTTGAGCATCCTCTAGAGGGCGAGGTTGACGAGTGCTTCTAGTCTCCACCATTTTGTAATGTAAGTGTATTTGCAGAAGCTTTCTTCAGCTCTCAATGAAAGCACCAAAATGTTGACCGAGATTTTCGGCAACCAATAAAATAATATAAGATTAGAGAACTGTAAGAAAATTAGAGAAGGATTTTTACGTTGTTGGGGCGTTAATGAGCCTTAGTCCACGAGTCTGTGTTATTTATGGATGTATTAAATACAAAGAATGTTCTTGGTGAGTATTTACTCTTCTTAGACTTATGCAATCCAAGATTTTCCGACCCCATTTAATGAGCTTTGAGGGGGTATTTATAGTGTTTTTGGTGGGGTGATCCCCAGAATTATTGTACATGTGTATCTGTAAATATCCATAAAGATGGGCATTCCCAATGAATATACCATGAGTAATGCATGGTCAAATCCCTAGGTGTTGTAGGGCTTTTATGTGGAATGTCCTTATTGTCTTTTGACTGACGTGACTCTTCACAGTGTAGCCGTCAATAGACTTAAATGATCATTACTTCGCAGCTGCAGATTGGGGTTTGTGCTGTCAGACTTTATTGCGTGTAGCAGTCCCAACACGTTTCCTCCCATGCGGCATTAAATGCGAAATGACTGCTCAGGGGAAGCCTGACACCTCGCGGAGATGCTTTGATGTTAATTAGGCTTCCGGGAGCATACGGGGCTCCGTATGCCTTCTCCGGGAGGCATGTCCCGGATGCTGCCTTCTTTCATAAGACTTAGCAAATAATTCATGTATCAAGATGTTTTGATCCACGTGTCCCTGTCCGGTTGGTCCACGTATATTGGACAAAATCAGGGGCAACATATACTAAATGATGTTTCTAAATTTTAATTTTCTCAAATTATTAAGATAGTTAGATTTAAAAAAATTTGTCTAATTTTACTAACACGATAATTGTTCACGTATTAAATTATGTTTTCAAATTTTAATATCAACCAAATCGTACCCCAAATTTTAATATTTATTAAATTGTGGCACTTAAATTTTCATTCATGTCACATTTTTTGTTTGTAAAATTAAATAAAAATATTTAAATTCAACAATTTTAATAATTTGAGCAGACTCTTTATTGTGAAAAAAAACATTATTATAATTTTATTGAGTAAAAAATTAAAGATACTTATTAGAAATAAATAAAGAAAAATCTACAATACACCCATTTTAAAGGATGTTTTCGTGTTTTCAAAAAAAAAAAAAAGGATGTTTTCGTTTACTCTCTTTATTTTGTTATTTAGAATAGGAGAGGTTTTTAGTATAAATTTTATTTTATAATTATGTGTGTTGTTGTTATTTATGATTATTGGTAAATTTTAAAAAAAAATAATAATAATTTATTGTGTTAAAAATAAGATTTAAACAATTATTTATTACATGTATATGAAAAAAATAATCATACTTGTAACAAAATATTAAAATTTATTTTTGACATTATAAATTGTTAGAAATTTTTAAAAAGTCATGATCATAAAAAATAATTATTTTAAAAAAATTTCGACACTAATAAGGAATAGGATTACCAAAACATATAAATAGACTTATGCATAAATAAAAGGACAGTTGAACACAAAAGTTAGTAGGTATGCGCTGTGGGCACCCAAGTAGTAGTAGCAATTTTTTTTTAGAAAAAAGAAATAATAGCAATTTTTGTAAGAGTGATTTGTGATATATATATATATATATTTAAGTTTAATTTCGTAAATAAATACCTAAGTTTAATTTTTTTGCGGTAATAATAGCTAAGTTTATTTTCGAAACTTTATAGGTACCTAACCGTTAAATATTAAGTTATTAAATCACGTGTCATTTTCTTATTGGTATATTTGAACTAATTTTTTTTTAAATAATAAAAATTTAATGACTTGGACCAATCAGGAATTGCTACGTGACAATTTACTTAATCAGGCACCTACAGAAGTTTCAAAATTATAACTTAAGTATTATTACCGTCAAAAATTAAACTTATGTATTTATTTGTAACTGTAAGCTAAACTTAAGTATTAAGTCGTAAATTACTCTTTTTTTTAAACAAAAATAATAATAAAAAAATAGTAGTAGCAAGTTAACTTAGGTAACTTACCTACCAGAACCACTTGAGGCTAGCTCAAGTGGCCATAGGAGGATGCGTGTGTGTTAGAGGTCTTAGGTTCGAGTTCCAAATTATGCATGATTGTAATATATAAACGTTTTTTTAAAAAAAAAAAAAAAACACCTTACCTACCAGTCCACCACGTTAAGCAAAAAAAACTTACCTACCACCACACCTCACTTTCTTTTTATTTTGGGAGTATTTTAGGAGTTAGATGAGAGAGGACTACCTCATTTTATTAAGAATGAAAAAGAAAGAGTATAGAAAAATGCCAAATTGTCTTGTCCTTGGCCATTGGCCCATTGACATATATAACTGAAATTCCCAAATAAAAGATTGAAGATACTGGGAGAAACATTCTCTCTTAAAATAATACGAAAACACTATTCAGTGATACCTTATGACACATGTGCATCTTAATTACCCTCACTTTTATCAGCCAAATAATAAAGACTTAAGTTTAAGACATAAATAAGAATAAGAATAAAATATAATTAGCTGAGTTGAATATGAAAATCAAAATATAGCTTGCAAGTTTATGGAAAAACAAAAGACAGGATAATGTGGGAGGAATTAGACGAACAGCACCATCAACCCTTTTGTTTATAATTTAGTTAATTAGTACAAACAACTAAATTTTGATGGTACCACTCTTCATATGCGTCAAATAAATAAACCAAAACTCCAATTCTCTACTCACCAAATAATGTTTGCATGAGAAAAGTGAGAGGCATCCACTTTATAACTCTCCAAAAATAGTTACAAGATTAGAAATATTCTAAGGATCAATACCATTCCACATAACTTCATTGTCTACTCTTAATGCTAACTTTTCAAGATGGTAGAAGAATTATTATTGTAAATTAATATAATTATATGCATAATATTATAAACATAATTATTAATTATATATTCAATATTTATTAATAATCATATTAGAATTTTTAATAGCTATTAATATGTTAAAGGCACATGAAAGCACTTATATGACTATAATTGGCTCATCAAATTATAGTTCACCATTAATTATACTTTATTACACTACAAGAATAATAGTTTATACCAACGCCACTATTACTAACGCCAAAAAGTTCTCATTAAAAATGATAGTATCAATAACGACACTTAATTAAGTTTATCTTATGTTAAGTATCTGTCTCTCCCTGTAGAGAGTGTTTTGTCTCTCCCTGTAGAGTGAAGTTTGTTTTGTTTATTGGTGGTGATTGTTTATTGGTATTTCGTACTCTGTGATGGCCTCTTCCAGTAATGAAGGCTCTTCTCTGTCAAAAAGGTGGGCAGATATATGCTTAGAAGATGAGGAAGAACATGTGGTTTCATTGGCTGACGATTGTGAAGAAGTAGAAGACCTGAACTTTGATGATAGATGGTGCCTAGTAGGTCGTTTGTTGTCTGGAAAAGTATCTGATTTCCAGATATTTCAAAACATAATGGCTGACTAATGGAAGCCTGGTAAAGGGATTTTTATTAAGAGATTGGAGCAGAATAGGTTCCTCTTTCAGTTCTACCATGAGATAGACATTCAAAGAGTGCTTGATGGTAGCCCATGGACGTACGATCGTAAACAACTTCTTATTGAGAGGCTTAAACCAGGTGAAAATCCAAGGACGATCAATATAAATACGCTTGACATGTGGGTTCAAATCCATGAATTAAGAACTGGTTTTAAAACTGAATGGGCGATTCGTGAAGCTGCTCGCTATATTGGACAATATGTTGAGTCCGATCCCAATAATTTCCAAGGTGTATGGCGTGATTATCTGAGGGTTCGTGTTCGAGTCAACGTATATGATTCTCTGAAAAGGCGAATGAAATTTCGTAGTCGAAGTGGAGAAGCCTTTTATGCATATTTCAAATACGAAAGAGTTCCGACCTTTTGTTTCATTTGTGGCGTTATGGGACATGCTGAAAGATTCTGTGAAAGGATATATGATACTCCCATCGAGAAAATTGTCAAACCTTACAGCATAGAGATGAAGGCTCCGACAAAGCGGCAGAGCTTCTTGACAGCCTCTCCATGGTTGCGTTCAGGCAAGGAAGGAGCAATTCCAGCGAGACAAACGGCACCAGAATCTCCTACAGTTAATGCTTCATCAGAAATCGGGGGAATGAATGTTGCTAATTGTGATCCTCACGGATGTCCACAAATCTCTCATATTAATTCCCCATCCTGTGCTATTGGGAATCAGCAATCAACTTTAAAGGCGCATGTTATTTTGGTCAATGACACCTCAGCTGAATTTAATAGTGAAGAGATTGTTGAAATCTCTGATTTAAAAAGGAAACGTTTGATGACTCTCTCACGTGCTGAGCCTGATACTTTGACAAAAGATCTAATGGAAACAGAGGATGGTAAAAAGCTTAATCATTCAACTTCAATGGTAATTTCAAAAAACGCAGATATGGTGGGTCTTAGTTTCCAAGCCCACCAAGAGCCATGAGTACCATTAGTTGGAATTGTCGTGGGCTTGGGAACCCACGGGCCCAACAATTCCTTTTTGACTTATGTGTCCAAAAGAAACCCAAATTTTTATTTCTCTGTGAAACTCTATGCACTAAGGATGTTGTGGAAAGGTTTAGACTAAAGGTGGGCTTTGAGGGCTGTTTCTCAGTCGATGTGTGTGGAAGGAAAGGTCGGCTTGCCATGTTTTGGCGTATCTCTGAGGAAGCACGTCTCAAAAATTACTCCAATAATCACATTGATATTGAAGTAACAATCCCAGGGACGGCTAAATGGAGACTTTCTGGTTTCTACGGAGAACCAAATAGGAGCTTACGATTTCATACTTGGAATCAACTTCGTTCTATGGCTGCTGAATCCAGACTCCCATGGTGTGTGATAGGAGACTTCAACAACATTATTAGCAGTGAGGACAAGAAAGGAGGGAGACCTTATCCAGCTTCTTTGATTTCTGGTTTCCAGGAAGCTGTAACCGACTGCCATCTTATTAATTTGGAGCTTCGTGGTTATCAATTTACATGGGAACGCAGCCGAGGGACGTCTAGAAGTGTGGAAATTCGCATTGACAGAGCCATGGTTACTCAACAATGGTTGGACATGTTTAATGAGGTATCACTTACTAATTTGGCATTTTCATCTTCTGATCATTCCCCTATTTTTCTTGTACCTGCTTCTATGGATAGTGGGAACTCTTTGGCTTTACTTCGTTATGAAAATTCCTGGAATAGAGAACCTTTTTGTGCTCAACTTGTTGCTGATATATGGCATTCAAGCCATCATATTCAGCTCACGGATAAGCTTGCCATTTGCCTAAAGCAGTTAGTTAATTGGGGAAGTTCAAGCTCTGGTAACTTTAAATCACGGCTTTCTAAGAGTAAGAAGCTTCTTGCCAATTTGAAACACTCATCTACTCCAGCCGATGTGGAAAGTTATGTGATTGAAAAAACCAATTACTTTGAAATTCTTGCTCAACAAGAAGTGTATTGGAAGCAGAGATCAAAGCAATATTGGCTTCATTCGGGGGATAAAAATAACAAGTATTTTCATGCCACTGCCGGTGCAAGGAAAAGATCAAATCAGAATCAACAGTTACAAGATGCAAATGGTGTTTGGAGGAATTGGACAACAGGCATTGATCATGTAATCAATGATTATTTTTTCAATCTATTCCAATCGTCCAATACTTCGTCCCAACAGGTCATTGACAATATAAGTGTTTCGGTTTGTGCTTCTCAAAATGATGCTTTGTTACAACCAATTCGAGATGAGGAAGTAAAGTCGACCGTGTTTTCTATGCATCCTGATAAAGCACCCGGTCCTGATGGTATGTGTCTTGGCTTTTTTCAACATCATTGGCAAGTTGTGGGTTCTGATGTAATTCAAGTTGTGAAAGATTTCTTTGATTCTGGGGTTCTTCCTGCTAGTCTAAATGATACCCATCTTGTTTTGATACCGAAGAAGAAGAACTTTGTCACTATGAGTGATCTTAGACCAATCTCTCTCTGCAATGTTCTTTACAAGATCATCTCCAAAGTGCTTGCTAATCGAATGCGGGATCTTATTGACCATATCATCTCTGAAACTCAAAGTGCTTTCATACCTGGTCGGCTTATCTCCGATAATATTATGATAGCTTTTGAGGTGATGCATTATTTGAAGCGTAAAAGAAAAGGCAAGAAAGGTTTCATGGCTCTCAAGCTTGACATGAGCAAAGCTTATGACAGAGTGGAATGGGGCTTTTTAAGAGCGGTTATGGTTCGAATGGGTTTTGCTAGTAGATGGGTTGATTTGATTATGGCTTGTGTTTCAACGGTGCGATACAAAGTGGTTCATGGACGCCATATCCTTGAATCAATTTGTCCTTCTCGTGGTATTCGACAAGGCGACCCCCTCTCAACTTATCTGTTTATTATGTGTGCTGAAGGTCTCTCTGCCCTTATTAAAAAGTTCGAAGTTGATAGAATCTTACAGGGCTGCCGGGTTGCTAATCGTGCTCCATCAATAACTCATATGTTGTTTGCAGATGATAGTTATTTTTTCTGTCAAGCCAGTGAGAATGCAGCTGTTAGCATCAATAATCTCCTTCAGTTGTTTGAAAGTGCTTCTGGCCAAAAGGTTAATCCATCAAAGTCATCAATATTTTTCAGCCCCAATACGGATGGCACAACTAGGCTTCGCATTTGCTCTACTCTCCATATGAATGAAGCTACTGAAGGCAGCCTATACCTTGGTCTTCCCAATATTATTGGTCGCAACAAAAATGCTATTCTTGGCTTCATAAAAAACAAAGTTCTTTCTCGAGTGAATAGCTGGGATGGGAGATTTTTATCACGGGCAGGGAAGGAAATCCTTCTAAAAACTGTTATACAATCACTGCCCACTTACGCTATGAGCGTCTTTTTGATTCTGATTGGCACTTGTAAGGAAATAGAAAAACTTATGGCGAGCTTTTGGTGGAAAACCAAAACTAGCAATGGACGGGGTATTATTTGGATGTCATGGGATCGTCTTGCTAAGCCTAAAGATGAAGGAGGTATGGGGTTCCGACACTTACATGATTTCAACCTTGCTATGCTCGCAAAACAAGGATGGCGTCTCCTGTGTAATCCAACTTCTCTTGCTGCCAGAATTTACAAAGCAAAATACTTCCCACACTCTGATTTTCTTTCGGCCGAACTTGGTAATAATCCAAGTTTTTTTTGGCGTAGCATTTGGGGAGCTAAACATGTAGTTCGACTTGGAGCTATTCGCACAATTGGTGATGGTCTAAGTACTCTGATCTTAGACACTCCTTGGCTACCGAATCTACAAGATAAATGCATAATGCCCAATCATCCAAGTCTACATAACCAGTTTGTCAACTCTCTTTTCAAAATTAATGAGCGTGAATGGGATGAAGAGGTTGTGAAAGATCTATTTCCAACTTAGGAGGCAAACATTATCCTTGGCATTCCATTGAGCCGATCGGCAGGGGCCGATTTCTGGTCATGGACAGCAGACCACAAAGGCTGTTACACGGTGCGAAGTGCCTACACCTTGCTGCAGAAGGAAAAACCAGCAGCCCCAGCCCTTGATAACTCGGGGTTTTGGAGGAAATTATGGCATCTGAAAATCCCACCAAAGGTATTAAATTTTCTGTAGCGTGTCATCTCCGATTCCCTTCCCACTTGTGTAAATCTTGTCACCAAACATGTGCCCATTTCAAGTCAATGTCCTGTTTGCAACATGCATCCTAAAATCGCTATTCACTCGCTTCTTACATGCGACTTTGCCAAAGCTTGTTGGTCCCTTTTCGGTTGGCCAATCAATGTTGCTGCCCCTTCAAGTTTTGGCAATTGGCTTGATAATTTGATGCAAGTTTGTGATTTAGATTTTGTTTGCCGTGCCTCTATGCTTGCTTGGGCCTTATGGAAATCCCGGAACCAGGTTGTTTGGAAGAAACGTAAATGCACTATTAATGATGTTCTAGCTTCAGCCTCCACCACACTTGATCATTGGAGAAAAGCTCAAGATACTTTTGCCTTATCATCACTATCTCTCTATAATGGTGATGATGGGGCTGAGCTTTGGTCTAAACCCGCCATAAATCACATCAAGGTTAACGTGGATGCTGCTCTTTTTCATCATGAGAACTCCTATGGGTTCGGTATAGTTGCAAGAAATGATATGGGCAACCTTTTGGAAGCAAAGACAAGCTACAAGGCTGGTTCTTACTCACCTGAAGTTGTGGAAGCTCTGGGAATCACAGAAGCTCTTAGCTGGATTAAGAGCACAAATTGGCACAACGTAGAGCTTGAGACAGATAGCCTTCTCACTGTCTAAGCGATCCGAAGCGGGCAGAGAATGTCTTCCATTTTTGGTTTGATTATTCAGGATTGTTGTCAATTACTGACTTCTCTACCTAATGTTAAAATAAGATTTATTAAACGATCAGCAAATCGAGTTGCTCATGCTATTGCTAGGCATGCTCGATTTTCCTCTGGTTGTAGCATTTTCGTTCATAATGCTTGGGCCGATTTAAAGGCTCTCTTGTGTTCAGAATGCTATTAATTCAATGAAGTTGATATTTCATTTCAAAAAAAAAAAAAAAAAAAATCAATAACGACACTTACTTGTCGTTGGAAAAATTATTCAATTTTTTTGAAAAAAAATACTTCATCAATAACGACATTCCCTTCAATAACGACAATGTCGTTATTGAAAAAAGCTTCAATAACGACATTGTCGTTGGGGTTTTTTTAATAATTTTTTGAAAAATACCCGTTGGGAAGGGGGCAAAATTCCCCCCATTTTGAATATTCAATAATTTTTTATTTTTTTAAAATTACAATATTGATTATTTATTGGTTTAGTGTGAATATTTTAATTTTATTTTAAAAAATATTTAATTTTAAATATAGCTTTGTGTATAGTTATACAGATACTTATGTTTTTTTAATTTTAATTCAATAAGGTTTAGTTATGGATATATTTTTAAAAAATTGAAAAATTTATTATTGACCGAGTTTTTCGATAACCACTAATTAGAGTTGTGCGAAGCAATTAATGAATGTTAAAAAATAAAATTTTTACGTGGTTGGGGCATTAATAAGCCTTAGTCCAAGAGTCACTGTATTTATGAGTATATATTATAGAGAATTTTTTTCGACCCCTTTTTCTGTACATTATTGGGATATTCATAAGTTCATTGTGGTGGTAAAAAATATCACTATTATCGTGTTTGTTTGAACCATACTTTGCACAATTTTCTAAATCTTATCTTAGGGCATGATCACCTACTTTTATGATGTATTTGGACTATCTATAGGTGTTTTGTGGAATTTTGACTTATCTCTTATTTATGACTTGACAGATCATTTATGCAGTCGTCAATTGATGTATGAGATCTTATAAAATCAGAGAATTATGAGTTTGAACCCTTAAGCACGTATTTTCAGCGTAAGGTGATGGATGATCTTTCCCATGTTGTATTAAATGTGTATACAGTGTTTTTAGCCTCGAGTAGTGTGTATACTTTGCCTGCTCTCCCGTACCGTTCTTCGGGTCAAATTTACTCACGAAAAAATATGGGAGGTAAGGAATACTCGTTGGTCTAATCAACACTTCCCAAAGAAGACTAATATGTAATTATCCTCTTGTGATATCAAGCTCCGGGAGTGAGTAAGATGGTGTGTCCTGTAGCACGAATCTCATTGCCACCTAGCTCTCTCTTAAATTGCTAAATATTTTGGGAGAAATTCTAGACAACACTTTTATAAAGAGATCTAAATTTTATATTTTTAAAATGTAAAAATAAGTGGTTTAGAGCAATTTAATTAAATAGTTATCATAATTAAATTTAAACTATAAATATTTGTTAAAATATATTTAAATGGTTCATGTTTAAATAAAAATCATAAAACTTAAAAAATTATTAAAAGAACCTAAACTTTAAAAGAACTTGAAAAATGTATAGATAAAATATTTGATTGATTATAAATATTGATTGAAAAATTGACTTGATTCCATTTTGTACTTATATATATTTACATCTCACTTTCATATACAAATGACAAATTCCTACAAAATTAATAAAATATTATATTGCAAGTATTATTGAACTAGAATTGAATTTGAATATATAGATTATGTATATTATGTATGTGTATTATTATATTATATATTGATATAATATAATATAGATTAAAATATTTAAATGTGACAAATTATATATTAATAGGAGATTAATATATATTATGTGTTGGATGTTATATTATATCATAGATAGTATAATAATACACATAAAATTGTAACATATGAGGAGTTACAAATCTGAAAATAGATTGTAACTTAAGGATCACAATTGATAAATATGTAATTATGTGAGTTGTTACATATGGGAGTTATGGAATTAATGGGATAAGTTTCTAACTGTTAGAAACTGTTACTATACTCAATTATATCATTTAAATGGGTATTGGGACGTTGGGAAAAGATTTAACTCGGAGAGGAGTTACATTTTGAGTTCTCTAGAAACAGTTGTTTAATAGTTGTTTTTATGTTGTTTTATGGTTGTTTTCGAACATCTGGAACCAGATTTTTGAAAACATTTATAAACGTATATAAATTAATTGAGCATGTTTCCAGCTCTCTTATCCAACGTTTTTATCCAATTAAACACAAATTAATGTGTTGGTAACAGCCATGTGATGAAAGAATTTGATTTTCATATGTGATCCTCAAAACACTATAAATAGAGGTCTTGGGTTCATTTTGTAAGTGAACTAGTTTCTATGAAGAGAGCACATTGCTAACTATAGGCTTAATAAATACAGAAAGTTATTTCTATTCTTTTCTTTTCCCTAAGTGCTTGTGGTAGGGGGAAATAAGCTTTTGGATAAAGGTGTAACACCTTGTTCAAGTTTTGTGATTCCCCTATTACACTTGTGGTGTATATGGTGTTGAGATTGCTCTCACATGATCCTATCTCTTTTATATATATGCTATTTATATATTGTGTGTTCATGTGTAGCTTATTGCTTTGAGTTGTAATCTCTATCTTCATCTCTATTCTCTATTTTTATGTGTATATTTTGTTTAGTGTTGTAACATTATTTAATCCGTGATTTTGTCCTTTGTATTATTTGTCATTGAGTTGTAATCTTGTTGGTTTAATATTTTCATTGGAGCACAACAATTTTCCAACAATAAAATATTTGATTGATTATAAATATTGATTGAGAAATTAACTCGATTCCATTTTGTACTTGTATATATATACATCTCACTTTCATATACAAATGACAAATTCGTAAAAAAAAATTAATAAAAAATTATATTGCAAGTATCATTGAATTAAAATTGAATTTGAATTGAAAAAATAAATTATTAAATTAGATAAATTTAATCAATACATAATTAAATTTGATTTACTGTTAAAAATTATAAATAAAATAATTTGAACTCAAATTTAAATTATATATATTTATTAATCATAAATTAGATTAAACAAAAAAATAATAATAAATTAAATATCTAATCAAATCTTTAATTTTATTATATTTGAATTTAAATTTTAAAATATAAATAACAATAATAATAATGATAATTCTAATCATATTATTTTGGATGTATATAATTTTTATCTCACTCAAGATCTCCGTTAGGTTTGTTTCAATCTTGACTGTTGGGTTTTGTGCCCTAAATAAAACCCATTTCAATATAATCAGATTTACTTATTAATAAAGATCAGAAATAACATTTTATGTTGCATGGTTCACATGATTTATTTCATGATTATATATATAATGTATGAATTCTATTTAAGTCCAGAACATATGAATTTGTTAATGATTATAGTGTTGTCAGCACAATGGAATATAATCTTAATTATATGTTCGTAAGTTTATTCTCTGATTTGTCAGAACACTGGATTTAGACTGACATGGTATAATCAGCGATAGGTATTCTTACACCTTGGAAAAGTGTTATGTCCTTTCCAGGACATTGGCAAAGTTTACCAGTATCGGATGTATGGAGTATACATCGGAAGAGACCGATATTGAACTTTGATTAGATATATTAGAATTTACCGTAATATCTATTCAATTCAATATCACCTGTTGATCCTAGATCAAATGATCTTAATCCTGATATGATTAGGTTCAATCTCAAGAGTGTTATTTGTGTTCTTTGATTTGTTAGTTAAGCCTACTTTTGGGTCAGGGTGATACGTACATTTTGGGAACACGATAGTGCAATTGAGTGGGAGCGCTAACATAAATATGGAATCTATAGCTTCTATCTGGCGAATAGAAAGTAAAGGATGATTTTCTTCGAGCTTAACCAAACGAAAATAAATGGTGGAGTACTCATTTCACTTAGGTGAAATATCATTTATACATGGTTAAGTGTTTTAAGGATAAAATACATTGTAGGGTGTTACGGTAATTTAATCCCTTTATAGTGTAAATCATCTATATAGAGGATCATTGATCAAATTAGGATTATAACAATGAATAACTAATGACGTGTCTATATCATGGAACATATAGAGCGTTCTGTATGACTGAGAGTGCAATTCCAAGTTCTAAGAGTGGATTCAATAAGAAATTAATAAGTTAGGGAATTTACTTGGTAAATTCAGTTCAACTTATTGGAAGCTCGGTTATATAGACCCATGGTCCCCATACTAGTTGAGACCATACTGCTTGTAAGACTCAGTTAATTAATTTTGATTAATCAATTATAATTCTAAAAGTTAGACTATGTCTACTTTATGAATTTTCACTAAGCAAGGGCGAAATTGTAAAGAAAAGAGATTCTAGGTTTATTTATTAATTAAGATATTTTATATGTCTAAATTAATAAATACATTAAATGACAATATTATTTAATAATTATTTTTAAGTTATTAAATAATTAGAATTGGCATTTGAATGGTTAAATTGGAAAATTGGTATTTTTTGAGAAAATGGGAATGGAAAATAAAAAAAGGGGAAAGTTGCAAAGTGAGGCCCAATTTCCTTATATAGGCCGTCCACTATGCATAGGCTTTTACAATTTTATTTTTCCATTATTTTAATGCCACACAATTCTAACCTAAACCTAGAGGGCATTCTATAAATAGAAAGTGTTGGCTTCAGGAAACTCATAACTTGCACATTTGTTTCTTTCAGAAAAAGCTATGCGCCACTTTCTCTCTCTTTTCTTCTCTTCTCTAAATTTCGAAATTCCCTTGAGCGATAGAGTAGTGCCCACACACATCAAGTGGTACCTCAATCATAATATGTAAGACTATGGAAAATCAGCACCAACAAGAAGGAGAGAAAGAGATCCAGGTTCAAATTTTGATTATGCTCTGCTACAGAAAGGAATCAAGGGCTAGAGATCTGAACGAAAGGAGTCATTATATTCCGCTGCACCCAATCTAAGGTTTTCTTAAACTCTTATGTGTTTATTTTCATTGTTTTAGAATTCATATTAGGATGTTAATCAAACATACTTGGTAGTAAATCTAGATCCTGGTAAAATAATTCCAACAATTGGCACCAGAGCCATGGTAATGATTTACTTTCATGTAATATGAATTAAAACGATGTTTTCTATGGTTTGTGTTGATTTGGATGGTTTCATGTTGGTTTATGTGCTAATGTGATGAATATATGTGTTGTACGAAATTTTTCCATAAAAAATAATTTTTCTATTTTTGAAAATATTTTATTTGGATTCATTGTGAAAAATTAAGCAATTTTTGTTTTTACGGAACTCGATTCCGATAAAAATTGAAAGAGTTATGATTTTTGGAAAATCGGGGTTCAATGGTGTCCCCCACAAATTGCGATTTTTTGGGTTTTTTCTCCAAAAATCCATTTTTTTATGGGATTGTTTCCCAAAATTTATTTTTTTTAATTTTAAATATTTCCAATTTGAAATATTTCTAATTTTAAAATATTTTCAATTTGGAATTTTTTCAATTTTAAATATTTCTATTTTGGAATATTTCCAATTTTAAATGTTTCCTATTATGGTAAGATTTAAAAATTTGTTAACTTCTTTAATATTTATTTATTATTTAATTATAAGATTAGATATTTTGATATTTAACATATTTTTTGTTTTTTTTATTTAAAATATTATATTAAAATTATCTTATATGATAAATTAAATAATTGATAAATTTAAATTTAACATAGATATTTTTTATAGATATACTTACCATAATATTTTCAAATTCAAAATTTGTTATTTTGTTCAATATTTAATTATTTATAAATTATAAGTTTAAAAATGATATTTTTCTATATATATCATTTTTTTCCTTATTGGAAATTTATAAATCATATTTTGAATATTTAAATAATTAGATATTTTGTAGAAATTTAAATATTGCTTAATTTAAGATATTTTGACATATAATTATGGTAATTATTATTTATTTATTATTTTATTCCTAAAATAATAATTATCTAACCAAATCTATTTTAAAATTGGTTTATTTTATTGCTTTATTTTATTAAATTATAAGATTTGAAAGTGATAATGAAGATTCTTTCTTTCAAATCATTGATCTTATTAGATATTTAATTTAATTTGATTCGAATAAACCTAGATATTTTAAAATTAGTTTCTTTATTTTTGAGATTTTAGGGTTTGTTTTAACAACCCTAAATTTTCAAAATTTATTTGGTTAGTTTAAGAATAATAATTTAATTATATTAATATTTTATTTCACATCTGTTACATGGACAATGTTTGTTTATTTTTATATTGTTTATTCAAAAAAAAATAAAATTAACAAACCTATTATTTATTTGATCTAAATTGCTATGATTAACTTGTTGACAGATCCAATGATCTGATTTTAATCATAGTCCAATTGTCAATAGATCTTATAAATAATTTGTAACAGGTAAATTTTATACTTCTTTCATCCGTGTAAACCTAGTAACATTATAGGGCCCATCCAAATCATTTGACCTGTGTGAGCCTATATGTTTGCTATTGGGCTTAGATGCATATAGGAAGCCCATTTAAGTTTTACTAAATAAATAGACTAGGTTGCTAAAATAAAATTGGACATGAGTAATTTTATTTAGGCCCAATTAGATTTGGGCTTATTCAATGAATAACAATTGTTTATTTAAAGGTTAAATTCCTCTCTTTTGGGCCTTGTGTGAGAGTTGGGGGCCAATAGAAGTGGGTATGACATACTGAACCCAACTTCCCCTCACATGAACTACCCCAATTGTGAAGGCCCATTTGCCTTATTTGAATAATTGTATTAGGTTAATTATATTAGTCTAACCTAATTAAAATTGAATTAGCAACATAATTAACTTTTAAAATATATGAAATTTATTTTTTCATTTAATATTTTAAAGTTATTTTTAGAAAAACACTTAGTTAATGATATATATTCTAGATAGTTATTTATATACTAGTTATTATTTCTAATATTTAATTAGGAAAATATCATTGATTGTGAAATTAATTGTTTAATAATTAATTTTGGTACAATCTAAGTTTAGTATATTTTCCTAGTATTAAACTAGAATTAATAATTAAGTTTCCTCTATACTTAATTATTTATTTCTTGAATTTAATACATTTAATTAAATTGAAAATTCAATATCTAATTTGATTTTCATCATGATACTTAAATATTGTTATTTTCATGTTATTTAATTAAAGTTGAAAATTATCTTAAGTTTGGAATCTTATCAGAATAACTTAAATCTGAATAATTTTCAAAATATATTTTATTTTATTTTATTAATCTTTTTCCCACAATTTCGAAATTGCATTTCTTTAATGCAGAAATTTCGAATTTTATTGAAAAATAGATTAAAGTTGAAAATTATTTATTTTAATTTTGGACCAACTTAAATCAATAATTTTTTCATTTAATGATTAATTAAAATAAATGAACTAAAATATATTATTATTAGAAATTGAATTAATTAGACAATGAAAGTCTAGATAGTTATTATCTGTTTTGCTTGAAGTATTTTTCTGGTGTATTTAATTAAATAGAAAATTAATATTTAAGTTGATTCTTCATCATGATACTTAAATATTTGAAATTTTTTCTTAAATATTTAATTAAATAGGAAAATTATATTTTTGTTGTAAATTAATTTTATTAGTTAATCTTGGGCCAACATAAAATTAAGATAATTTTTTCCAGGATTTATTTTTATTTTAAAGCATTTTCAAAAGTAGTATTCCTATATACTTCAATTTTTCGAAATGCAATATATATTTATAGAAAGTTAAATTTGAGTTGTAAATTAATTTAAATTAACTTTGAAACAACTTAAATTGAATAATTTTCTAAATATTTATTGGAAATTATCACTAAGATGGAAATAATTCACGTTATTTTCATATCCATCTAAGTATAATTTATAAATATTACTTTAAAATTTATATTTAGAATTTTTTATTCTAAATTGGAAATTTTAATTAAATAAATATATATTTAAAATAAATTGATTAAAATAAATATTAGAAGAAAATACAACCTTCATTAAATAATGAGCTTTATTATTAGGATATTCGATCTCCATTGTTGGTTTTACATAGCTATTGTTTTAGTGAGTAATCCTCCCTAATGGAGGAACGTTCATTAGCAAGTTAGCACCGTTTAATCTCGAAAGATAAGTAATCTTGTAAGTTTTTTTATATAGTATTGATCACCCTAATGGTGGCGACTGTATAAGACTTGCAAGAATATGAAACAATTGTGGAAGCTCATAAGATAGAATAGCCTTGACTCTCGCCTAAACGGGACAACGTGGATTCCAATCTTAATCGAATAAAAGGTTGCTAGAATGTTTATCATTTTAGATGAGCTGACAACTCTATTCAATGGATGGTATCACTGACTCTCGCCTAAACGGGACACTGATATCAGTTTGTTGAAGACCTTGGAAATTATTTGGGATTGTATGTTTTTGTATTTTCACTTGTCATTCCTACTTGCTATGTTTGATAATTTCTGAATTGTGTATGAATTTATATTGAACCATGTTATTTTCTGTTATTAAATTGTAGTTTAATTTCGAATCTTCATTGTTGGTCTAATTTGGTTTGTTTTTCTAATGAGATAAATCCCTAATGGATTTTCACCATTAGACTCACATAATAGTGTTAGATCTCGAAAGATAAATATTGTATATGCAACATCTAGCTGTTCATCAATTGATGACACCTTAGACTAGTATTTTACAATATGAAACAAGAAGATTGTATAAATAAGATTACTTTGACTCTCGCTAATCGGAGCATCGTTGGATTCTTATTTAAAACAAAATTATCCTAATTCCTCTTAGCTTATTCATTTCGAATTAGCTCAATGACATATTATTGGATGAATGGTCTATAAATCATATAAATTCATTCTATATTTTCTCTTAAGAAATTAAATGACGAATATGATTATATTCCCGAAATTCTATCCCGAAATGATATAAATCCTCAATCTTAAAAATCTCCTACCTGTATGGGCAAATCAACTTAGAGTTAAATTAGTAGTGGTGGTCCAAGAAAGAATTACTCATTATACAGTTACACTTTCACAAGTGTTTAATAACCATTTTCTTTCAATGGATTCAAACTGTATGAGTTTAGTATTCTGTGACCAGAATCCACTTGCACTATTCTACGAACTCTTTGATGTAACTAAACTTAAGTCATCAAAAGATACAACCACATATTTTATAAATCTATGGCATTTGTATCTTGTTCATAGTGGTTTTGACAAGATCATTCTCTGCAAAGAGTTAATATGCCTACATCCACTGAAAGTATAATCATCTCATTCATAGATGGATGTACATTGAGGGATGGATATGAGTTTTTGTTGTATTCTTAAAACGATCACTCTAGATTTTACCTTATGCAAAAGAAATTTGAAATGTTTGAAAAGTTTCATGAATTTCTAGCAATTGTGGAAAACCATTAAGGTAAGTGGTTAAAGATTTTGCGAACTGATAGGGGTGGAGAAAAAGTTAGTAGATATGCAGTTCAAAGATCATTAATTTGATTTTTGAATTATATCCAAACTTACCTCCCCATAAATTCAATTTTCATATTGATAGTTAGTTACTAGTCGTTGCCTAAATCCTTCTATGGTAATATAATTTCAGAATGATGCAATGGTTGTATACTTAATGTAAATCATTACTAGATTCATGGATGACCTAATCGAAATCTTAAGAAAAGCTAGAACTGCTAACCCTGGTTTGCATGTTTGTTAGCTATTCTAAGTGATTAGGGGTGGACCATCCCATAGTCATTTGATACGAAAGTGTTTGTTTAAACAAATACTACTTTTCTAAGAAAATGACTAAGTCTGAAAATAAAGTAGCAAATAAAGGAGATAATTTTTTTTCTTGATTCCAAAAGTGTCCTATCATCTTATTTGACATATGATGATCCCACTGCCTCTGTTGTCTTGACACAACCGAAGAGGTCAATACCATTTAGTTTTCTTAGACATAATTCACGGTACCTTGTCGTAGTGGGAGAGTTTCTAGGAACTCACCTTCTTATGACTTGGAAGACACTAGTGATTAAAATCCATTGTGAGTTTAAACACGTAATGGATTGTCAAGATAAGAAACTAAGAAGAAAGCCAAGAGAACTATGGTTTAATCCATTCACATGGAGTAACCTAAAATTTTCTATTACAAGGACATAAAAGGAAATTTTCGTTAATAAGTCTATTCAATGGACTTAACAAACTTCCTGTTCCTAGTATTATAGGTTTGAGTTTATTTAAACTTATGGCTTGTGGTATACCTGGTAATTACTTACTCTAATGCAAGCAACTTACTTTAGTAAGATGCTGAAGCATTTTGTTTCCAATCGCAATCTATAGAAGCTTCACAACTTCTAAGCATAGATTTTATTTATCTAAGGAAAAGTCTCAACTATTCCAGAAAAGACAAAGCCATGAAAGAATATCTTAAATAAACAGTGAGAGGTCTCAAATATGCTTTAGTATGCCTTAGACCAGACACCTGCTGTTAGGTGAGAGTAATGAGTAGGTATCAGATTAATCCAGGAGAAGAACATTGGAAGACAATCAAGTAAATCTTAAGATTAAGAAGAGGAACTATATGTTAGTCAATAAGGGTGTGTTTAAAACTCTTAGACTACACCACATCAGATTTCAAGACTTGCCTTTGTGCTAGAAAGTCTGCTAATAAAATGGTGATTACTCTGGGGGTGGAGTAGTGATTTTGGAGAAGTGTAAAAACCTATCTGAAGTCTCTTAGTCTACCAGAAAGAGATTGACCGTTAAAGTTGCAGGAAAGGTACTTATTCAGTCTAAGGAAATTCTATACATTTGTGTCATCGTTCCAACTTGCCTTAACTACTAGTGTTACTTCCTGAATAACCAAGAAGTAGTTGCCAAAAGTATAGAATCTAGTATCCCAAGAGAGTAGACATATAGAGAGGAATTTCACATTATCAAGGATTTTGTGATTAAGGAAGAGTAATGGTGGAGAAGAGGTTGTGTTTAATTCAACCTGTCAGCTCCTATTACGATGAGTTTACTACTATTACACTTGATTTGTATATCAAGGTGTTGAGATTATTTGAAATGCACATTTTGTTTTATATTAATGCAAGTGGGAGTTTGTTGGGTTTTGTGCTCTAAATAAAACCCATTTCAATATAATCAGATTTACTTATTAATAAAGATCAGAAATAACTTTTTATGTTGCATGATTCACATGATTTATTTCATGATTATATATATAATGTATGAATTCTATTTAAGTCCAGAACATATGAATTTGTTAATGATTATAGTGTTGTCAGCATGGTGGAATATAATCTTAATTATATGTTCGAAAGTTTATTCCCTGATTTGTCAGAACACTGGATTTAGACTGACATGGTATAATCAGCGATAGGTATTCTTACACCTTGAAAAAGTGTTATGTCCTTTCCAGGACATTGGCAAAGTTTACCAGTATCGGATGTATGGAGTATACATCGGAAGGGACCGATATTGAACTTTGATTAGATATATTAGAATTTACCGTAATATCTATTCAATTCAATATCACCTGTTGATCCTAGATCAAATGATCTTAATCCTGATATGATTAGGTTCAATCTCAAGAGTGTTATTCGTGTTCTTTGATTTGTTAGTTAAGCCTACTTTTGGGTTAGGGTGATAAGTACATTTTGGGAACACGGTAATGCAATTGAGTGGGAGCGCTAACATAAATACGGAATCTATAGCTTCTATCTGGCGAATAGAAAGTAAAGGATGATTTCCTTCGAGCTTAACCAAACGAAAATAAATGGTGGAGTACTCATTTAACTTAGCTGAAATATCATTTATACATGGTTAAGTGTTTTAAGGATAAAATACATTGTAGGGTGTTACGGTAATTTAATCCCTTTATAGTGTAAATCATCTATATAGAGGATCATTGATCAAATTAGGATTATAACAATGGATAACTAATGACGTATCTATATCGTGGAACATATAGAGTGTTCTATATGACTGAGAGTGCAATTCCAAGTTCTAAGTGTGGATTCAATAAGGAATTAATAAGTTAAGGAATTTACTTGGTAAATTCGGTTCAAATTATTGGAAGCTCGGTTATATAGACCCATGGTCCCCCTACTAGTTGAGACCATACTGCTTGTAAGACTCAGTTAATTAATTTTGATTAATCAATTATAATTCTAAAAGTTAGACTATGTCTACTTTATGAGTTTTCACTAAGCAAGGGCGAAATTGTAAAGAAAAGAGATTCTAGGTTTATTTATTAATTAAGATACTTTATATGTCTAAATTAGTAAATACATTAAATGGCAATATTATTTAATAATTATTTTTAAGTTATTAAATAATTAGAATTGGCATTTGAATGGTTAAATTGGAAAATTGGCATTTTTGAGAAAATGGGAATGGAAAATAACAAAATGGAAAAGTTGCAAAGTGAGGCCCAATTTCCTTATATGGGCCGCCCACTATGCATAGGCTTTTACAATTTAATTTTTCCATTATTTTAATGCCACACAATTCTAACCTAAACCTAGAGGGCATTCTATAAATAGAAAGTGTTGGCTTCGGGAAACTCATAACTTGCACATTTGTTTCTTTCCGAAAAAGCTATGCGCCACTTTCTCTCTCTTTTCTTCTCTTCTCTAAATTTTGAAATTCCCTTGAGCGATAGAGTAGTGCCCACACACATCAAGTGGTACCTCAATCATAGTATGTAAGACTATGGAAAATTAGCACCAACAAGAAGGAGAGAAAGAGATCCAGGTTCAGATCTTGATTATGCTCTGCTACAGAAAGGAATGAATGGCTAGAGATCTGAACGAAAAGAGTCATTATATTCCGCTGCACCCAATGTAAGGTTTTCTTAAACTCTTATGTGTTTATTTTCATTGTTTTAGAATTCATATTAGGATGTTAATCAAACATACTTGGTAGTAAATCTAGATCCTGGTAAAATAATTCCAACATTGACAACCTTGGTCGGGTCCACTATGTTGAGGGGAAGTTCTTTGAGTTTCTCGATCAGACTAAATCCTGAGTCAATTTCCCCAAAATAGGAGTCAATATCATCCCCGTCTTGGGCGGACCTTCAAGTGACTTTAGGTTTCGTCTCCATCTTTTCCGTAGTTTGATCTTTGGAGGTCTTTGTCATCTCTCAGGCTTTTGTGGGAGAGGCCCTGCTCCTCCCCTGGTGCCATAATAGCAGGGGAGGTCTTGTTCGTCTCCTCTGAAGCCATAACAGTAGAGGAGGTCTTCTTGGCGAGTGATAATGAAGTGTTATAGCACTCACAGACAGTCCCTTGATTACCAAGGAGACAACGAATACTAGTTGTCGTTGGGAACTTGATAGACAAATGGTATATTGAGGAGATGGCTTGAAGGTCATAGAGAGCAGGTCTTCTAAGCATCACATTATACGGAGACTTCATGTCCACCACTATGAATTTTGCCATGATGGTCGTGTACTTTAGGGCAGTACCGACAGTAAGTGGCAGTTTGATCTTGCCACATGGAGGAATGTCAGCTCCACTGAAACCATACATGAGTTGTTCGTATGGTTCCACGTCTTCTAAAGTTAATTCCATTTTGAGTAGGGCTTGCTTTAATAGGATGTTTGAAGACGCTCTGTCATCGATCATTACCCTGGCCACCATCATATTAGTTATTTGTACCTCAACAACTAAAGGATTGTTGTGAGGGTAGCTGACATGATAGGAGTCTAATTCTCCAAAGGTGATAGGTTCACATCCGTAGCGTTGAGACTTTGGAGGACATTTTACTACCTCCAGGACTTTGGCTCTTGGTTTATGTCGAAGTGATCTTGCATACATTTTTAAGGTCTTCCTTGAATTTCTAGCTATGTGAGGACCTCCAATCACGATCTCTAGCTTGCCTGCAACTAGCGTAGGCTAGAGAGGTACATTGCCCCCAGGAGGAGGTTCAGGTCATACATACCGCTAAAGAGCAGCATGTTTTCATCTGATGAGAAACTCTATCTCATCATGCAAGTGATTACACAAATTTGTGTCATGACTGTAATTTTTATGGTAGCGATAGAATTTTTTCATGTCCCTCTTCCCTAACTCTTTGAAAGGAAGAGGTTTGCATTATAACAATGTTGACTGTATGGCCGTATAGATCTCCTCTTTTGGAGCTAAGAGAATGGAGTAGGTGGTGAAGCGAAACTCATAATATCGCATGGTCTTCCCCTACTCTTACGCTTCTTTCCTCTGGGGGAGTTACCTTGCTTGCCCCCATTGTTGGCTCTCTGCTCAAACCTCCACTCTTCCCATTACTCTGTGCCTTAATAGCAGGGGCTTTAGTGTCTGGAGACATCTTCTTGCCACCTTTTGACCCCTTTGCTCGGGTGACGGCTTCTTCAAGTTTGATAAAGCCATCTGCTCTATCTAAGAAGTAATTCATGGCGTATACCGTCTTAAGACAAAGGTCAGACCACAAAGGACTTATCTCCTTAAGCCCAACTACAAGTGCCATAACCCTTGAGTCCTTGGTAAGACTTTTGGTTTAGCGACTGCCTTTAAGAACCATTGGATGTAGTCCTTGAGGGGCTCGTCTTCCTGTTGCTTGACATCCACCAAATCATTGGGCTAAATTTGGCATTGTCAAGAAGGAGCGAACTTTTTGCTAAAAGAAACTACTAGACCTTTCTATAAGTCGATTGATGTAGGAGAGAGCTTAAGGTACCACCGTTGAGCTAAAGCCGTCAGCATGGCAAGGAAAATTTTGCACCTGACGTTGTCTCTCACATCACGCAAATCAGTTTGCACTGTGAAGTAATGGATGTGAGACAGTGAATCCTCCTTCGGAGATCAGTGAGTGTCGTTCTCTGTCGAGCTCAAATTCGAACAACTTAGGTGTTGTGATCCCCTTCACTAAAGTAGCTAAGGTGTCGAATTTTGCACGATTGACCCCATGAGTGGTGGTCTGCATCCTAGATGGAGCTTCTGTTACCCAGATAAGGTCTTCTCTAAAAGTTCCCACATCCACCGTTCTTTTCTTGGTTAAGAGGTAACGCACGTCTCTTGGTCTTCCAAGTCGTTCTTGTACTTTGGTCGACCTGGGTCTTTTAGTTTTCTCCTGACCACGAGGTCATGAAGGCTTCTCTGGTGAAGCTTCTGGAATGAACTCTAGATCATCTCGGGATGACCTGCTGCGAGAGTGTTCATTTAGAGCAGTGTAATGGCTACTTCCCTCAAAGTACTCTTTAGAAGTTTCACAAGTGTGAAGAGAATTGAATACGTTGCTCAGGTTCAATTCCTCTTCATGTACTCTAGGGAAGTACTCATACTGTTGGCCATCGGGGCCACGGGCAAAGTAACGGCACAATTCACCCCTTTCATCTCGAAAGTACTTTTGAGTATGAAGTGGTTCATTAGTCCTTACTCGTCGTAGCCTCCGATTTTGAAGTAGCGTCTCCTACTACTTCCTTCAGCTTGAATAGCAGGTCCCTTTCCCCTTGCAGGGTCTTGAGACCTAGTTTCATGAGAACGTTGAGAAAGACTTCATGGAGGAGTCATGTCGGTTCTCTCGTTGTTGCGAGGTCGCTCAACATTAGGTGGAAGGCCCATTGTTTGGCGCCCTCAATCTTGAGTCCTCTTGGGATCTTGCTCGAAAGTACCTTCCCTCTGAGAGGTCTCCATGCCTAGTGTTTGCCTAGTGCCTACTCAGTTGTCGGGTATAGCAGTGGCATTCTAAGCATTAAGGGTTTTTCCTTGGGCACTAGTTCCCATGTGACCTGTAACGCCCTGACTCTCAGGAACGCCACGTGTGTACTTTTACAAACTTATTATTACTAATCTATTAATTTAGGAAAAAATATAGTTTAATTAAAACCTTTAATTAAATTCAAAATAAAAACTTAGTTTTAAATACTGTCGTAATTTGGGGATCCCATGTTAATAAAATTCCTTTACAACTAATTTACAAAACGACTATAACAAAATCAAAGTTACATTTTCAAATATATATAAAAAAAAAGGGCCGATCTTGCTTCCCAGAAGCCAAGACACCATGACTGATGTGTACACTACTGGGAGACCTCTGACTCATGGTCGAACATATCTACTATTCTTTTTATCTGCACCATGAAGTACCCCCTGAGTCACAGAGACTCAGCAAGAAAAGCCACTTGACAAAAAGCATAGAAAGTACTAACATTAATATCATAATATACATACCAGTAGATCATTACACATTTAGCATGCTTAGGTGTATTCAACTTAACATCCAAGAAAACACATTCATTTCTCATTATAATAATAACCATAGTAACTCATAATTAACAATTTCATCTTTTCGCTAAATAGACATTCATCCAATCCATAGTCATATAATCTCAGTGCTTTGTAAAGTACACTAGTCATACATCGTTGTAACCACATAATTTCAGTGCTTCATAAAGCACTCTACTTACACATTACCTTGACATATGACGTCAACTTGGATATTGAGTAAGTGTAAAAACATCTAACGGATGTACTTTGAGATGCCAAAGTGATATTTTGACATCATTTAATCTATTTATATGTTCTGGCAAAGCTGGTCATCGGTTCTCGGAGATACTATTTTACAAAAATGAGAGACTCGAAATGCTTCATTTTTGGTAATGAGAAATGCAAAGTTGTGAATTTGACTTCTCTGACTTCATAGGTCTTTCTCATTGTGAAAAACTAGAGAGACGGTCGAAACAACATCAGATTCGGATAAGCAGAACCCAACACACCAAGCCTTTTGTCAACCTGTGCGCTGGGTACTTACTCCCGAGCTCCCGAGATTTTGGGTTTGATACTTGCAAGGCTTTTGAACTTGAGGATGAGGTCTCCTAACTTGTTTATGACCATTCTACATTCAATGGTCGCATCAGATTTGACATTTGAGTAATTGAAGGCAGCGTCCTAGGTTAATTATCAACTGGGCGTTGGGCCCTATTTCCAGGGGCTTGAGATTGTTGGTTTCTCCCCATGTTTTCTTGAATCTTCATTATTTCTGATGACAAAAAAAAAATTCCTAGAACACTTTTTGTTCAAGTTGATCAGAAATAGCCCAGGTTGATTATTTGTCAACTGGGCGCTGGGCCCAGCCTCAGGTGTTAACCTCGGCGATGGGTCCCCCTTTTGCCCCACCAAAAATTCCATTTGGTTCCCAAAAATAGTTGTCAATATTTTCTGAAAATAGACAAAATACTGGAAACGAATATCTAAAAAATTCCATTTGAAATGGTGCAGGTTGATAAAATGTTAACTTGGGCGCTGGGCTCAATTTTTTGTACCTAGAATTGTTGTTTTTCCTCTAAAATGACCTATTTCCTTATTTTTGATGATGAGAAAGAAGATGCAATAGTTGAATCTCCGATCTGATACTTGGAAGGTGCCCAGATTAATAGATTGTCAACTTGGGCGCTGAGTGCTCGGGGCTGAGGGTGCTCAAAAATTAACTTGTTTCGATTCTAATTCTGATGCCTCAAATATGTTTGTGGTATGTCTAGTGTTGGGTTTTGTGCCCTAAATAAAACCCATTTCAATATAATCAGATTTACTTATTAATAAAGATCAGAAATAACATTTTATGTTGCATGGTTCACATGATTTATTTCATGATTATATATATAATGTATGAATTCCATTTAAGTCTAGAACATATGAATTTGTTAATGATTATAGTGTTGTCAGCATAGTGGAATATAATCTTAATTATATGTTCGAAAGTTTATTCCCTGATTTGTCAGAACACTGGATTTAGACTGACATGGTATAATCAGCGATAGGTATTCTTACACCTTGGAAAAGTGTTATGTCCTTTCCAGGACATTGACAAAGTTTACCAGTATCGGATGTATGGAGTATACATCGGAAGGGACCGATATTGAACTTTGATTAGATATATTAGAATTTACCGTAATATCTATTCAATTCAATATCACCTGTTGATCCTAGATCAAATGATCTTAATCCTGATATGATTAGGTTCAATCTCAAGAGTATTATTTGTGTTCTTTGATTTGTTAGTTAAGCCTACTTTGGGTCAGGGTGAAACGTACATTTTGGGAACACAGTAGTGCAATTGAGTGGGAGCGCTAACATAAATATGGAATCTATAGCTTCTATCTGGCGAATAGAAAGTAAAGGATGATTTCCTTCGAGCTTAACCAAACGAAAATAAATGGTGGAGTACTCATTTCACTTAGCTGAAATATCATTTATAGAGGGTTAAGTGTTTTAAGGATAAAGTATATTGTAGGGTGTTACGGTAATTTAATCCCTTTATAGTGTAAATCATCTATATAGAGGATCATTGATCAAATTAGGATTATAACAATGGATAACTAATGACGTATCTATATCGTGGAACATATAGAGCGTTCTATATGACTGAGAGTGCAATTCCAAGTTCTAAGTGTGGATTCAATAAGGAATTAATAAGTTAGGGAATTTACTTGGTAAATTCGGTTCGACTTATTGGAAGCTCGGTTATATAGACCCATGGTCCCCATACTAGTTGAGACCATACTGCTTGTAAGACTCAGTTAATTGATTTTAATTAATCAATTATAATTCTAAAGTTAGACTATGTCTACTTTATGAATTTCACTAAGTAATGGTGAAATTGTAAAGAAAAGAGATTCTAGGTTTATTTATTAATTAAGATTCTTTATATGTCTAATTAATAAATATATGAAATGACAATATTATTTAATAATTATTTTTTAGTTATTAAATAATTAGAATTGGCATTTAAATGGTTAAACTGAAAAATTGGCATTTTTGAGAAAATGGGATTGAAAAATAACAAAATGGGAAAGTTGCAAAGTGAGGCCCAATTTCCTTATTTGGCCGCCCACTATGCATATGCTTTTACCATTTTATTTTTCCATTATTTTAATGCCATACAATTCTAACCTAAACCTAGAGGGCATTCTATAAATAGAAAGTGTTGGCCTCAGGAAACTCATGACTTTGCACATTTGTTTCTTTCAGAAAAAGCCTAGCCGCCCCTCTTTCTCTTTTCTTCTCTTCTAATTTCGAAATTCCCTTGAGTGATAGAGTAGTGCCCACACACATCAAGTGGTACAGAAAGGAATCAAGGGCTGGAGATCTGAATGGAAGGAGTCATTATATTTCGCTGCACCCAATGTAAGGTTTTCTTAAACTCTTATGTGTTTATTTCATTGTTTTAGAATTCATATTAGGATGTTAATGAAACATACTTGGTAGTAAATCTAGATGCTGGTAAAATATTTCCAACATCTAGTTGATGTTCCAATGCAAGTTTTGACCCGTTTGCACTAAGACGGTCCCAAAAACTAAAACCCTAGTTGAAGATGTCAACTTGGGCGATGGGTGAAAACCCTATGTGCCTAAGTTGGCTTCTGAATCGCATGTTTGTGTTATTTTAGCTCTTCGGGCTTAGATTAGGTTGATCCATGTTTTCATAGTACAAAATGCTAAAAGATAATGGGTTGCATTCAAGTTATTGAAGTCAACAGGTGTTGGTAAAATATATTCCAACACAATGTACAACTATCTTTCTTTCTAGATATAGACTGGGGACATGCCAGGATACACGTTGATCCATATCTGCCTATTGTGTGTTCCTTGGCCAAGCTCTTGTCTCATGAAAAAAAAAACAACAAGTTGTCTCTCGATCTTCAACTGAAGCTGAGTACCGTGCCATGGCTGATGCAACCTTTGAAGTAACCTGAATCATTGCTTTACTAAAAGATTTTGGCATATCACTCAACAGGATTGCATCTCTATACTGTGACAACACTAAAGCCATTCACACTAGTGAAAATCCTGTCTATCATGAGCGCACAAAGCACGTTGAAATTGACTGCCATTTCATTTGATAAAAAATCCAACAAGGGACCCTCAAGCTACTTCACATTCAATCACAGCAGAACTTGGCTGACATCTTCACCAAAGCCTTACTTCTCTCATCATTCAACAACATTGTGTATCCAACATATACACGCCATCTTGAGGGGGACTATTCGAATATCATGTTAGTTATAAGTTGTTATAGTCTTGGCTTTAGTTAGTTAGATTTCTTGGCTTAAGCTTGGTTAGTTGTCTTTCAACTAACTCAGCTACCATTTGTATATATGTACTGCTCATTGTAATGATCAAGTTAGACTAATAAAAATAGAGAATTTTCCATTATCTTTTTTCTTCTTGATATTGAGTAGGGTGTTCGCGGTGCGGGTGGTGCAGTTTTTAACCATTTTTTCAAACCAACCCGCACATGCGGTTTTTCCAATTTTCCAAACCGCACCCGCACCGCGATACTAAAAAACCGCAAAAACCGCACTGCAAAAAATGATGCGGTGCGGTGCGGTTTCTACGGTTTATGCAGTTTGAACTATCACAATTTTTTTTTTGAAGTCATCATAAAATAATTAAACTATCATTAATATAATTATTCCAAAACACTTAAGAAAGTACAACAAACTTGAGACAAATAAAAGTTATAACAACAACAATAAGTCAATAATCTTTTTAAAGTTTCAACAACACACCTAAATCAAAATAACAAACTTGAAACTAATTAAATTCCAACAACAATATAAATGTACAAACACAAACTTCTAACTCCAAATTTCAATACACATGTATGGCTTGGATTTGTTGCTAAGAAGAGAGGGTTTGTGAAGAGTTATGGATTTTGCCCTAAGATTTATGGGCTTGGGTTGGGCTCATATGTATGGGCTTAATTAAATAAATATAAAAATTGAAATTTTAAAACATGCGGTGCGGTGCGGTTTGAATCGCGCTTTAATAATTCCAAACCGCAAACCGCACCGCACCGCGCGGTTTGGGAAAAATTCAAACCGCAACCGCACCGCAAAGAATTTCAAACCGCATTTTTTTTGCGGTGTGGTGCGGTGCGGGCGGTTTGAGCAGTTTGAGCGGTTTGATGTACACCCCTAATATTGAGTACTTTGTTTCTCTCGTACTTTTTATAGGTGGCACCCTACGATTGATTAACGATATTCTCTAAATCTTATTTTTTTAAGCTATATAAAATATGTTACTTAATTGCACCAATAGTGGTATGATACCAATGAGGATTGCCTTTTAACATTTCTCATAATTAAAATATCACATTTTTTTTATATATTTTTTCTTTTTTTAATTAAGATATTTAAAAATTAATAATCACTTTTTTAAAATATATTAATTAATAATAACAGAACAAACTAATGAATTTTCTCCAATGTCTTAAAAATGTTTAAAATTCGAGATGAAATCTAACATTAAGATATAGATTTGGGAAATACAATAGTGACGACAACAAGTAAACTACGGTAATGACAAGGAATGAGATACAATGATAACAACGAGTGATATACAGTGATGAAATTAAGTGAGATACAATGAGACAATAAATGTAACAAAAATAACAATAGTTTTGAATGATCGAGATATGAAAATAATGCATTATGGGAAACACCGTAATTTTTTTACGCCACCCTATTTATTTCTTGTTATAAAAATAATTTTTTTAATAAAGCAATTTAAAATACTACATATAATAAATTTTAAACTTCTTAACAAATAATTAATAAAATTGTGCATTTAGTTTTTAATAAATAAAATTCATAATAATAATAATATGAAATAAGATAATATATTTATAATTTTACCATATATTAGAATTATATTTTTAAATAATTATTTATTATAATACTAAAAAAATTCAATTAACCGCGCAAAGAGCGGCTATATTGCCTTAGTTAATGATAAAGTAGATAGAACTACTTAGAGTGATTTTATAGTGACATGTCACTATTTTATATCTCTCCATTATATAATATTTATAGATTATAGATTATATATTTATAGATTTATAGATTATAGATTCCTGTAAGCTATGTACAAACCATCAAATAGTCGTATTTTTGTAAAAATAAGAAGTAAAGTAACTATTTTGAATACTTAAACTTTCTGCACATCCAAGTTAAAAAAATTTGGGCCAATCCTGACAAAAAAAGTAGAGAATTTTACATTGGGTAACAAAAATTTGATTTTAATTATACAAATGTACAGTGTTATTTCTTTGTGGAAAATACCGATAGTTTCGTATATTATTTTCTAAACGTTATCAATCCTATTCAATTGGCTGTGAGGACACTTACTTTTTTTTCTTTTTTTTTTCCTTTCAATCATTTGCTTAGTTTTTTTTTTTTCAATAATCACTGACAACCATTTTGTTTTCTTTTAATTTTTTTATTTATAATATTAAAAAACTTACTTTTTCTTAAAAAAAAAATATTTTTTTTTCTTGTCACATTGCTAATTATTTGATCTCAATAATTATACTATTAAAACCTACTCTTTAAGATGACCATTTTAATATGTGGAAAACATATATTTTTTCACCTTCACTAGAAAAATGATCATAAATATATGTAATTTTTTAGTTTTTTTTTTATTTAATAAATAAAAACTTTAACAAAAAAAAATTAATTAAAAAATTATTCGAACTTTAAATTAATTTTAATAAACTAACCAATTTCATGAGTTACTAATAATGTTTTATTAATTCATATTTAAAAGTTAATCTTGTATCTTTGCTAAACTTGTATTATAGAGCAATTTTAATAGATTTTTAAAATTATTTATAAAAGTATTAAATAGTACCTTAAACATCATAAAATAAATTATATTTTAAAATAATAAATAATTATTATTTAGTTTTGATAATAAAGTTATTGGTAAGATTTCACATATATACATATTATTAATAACTTTTTATATTTGATTATAATTTATTAATTTCTTAAATATTAATTAACATGAAAAAATTACTAAATAAAGTAACATAAATATATCTTAAATTAGCAATCAATTTCATGGGTTACTTAAAATTATTTTTATTATAAATTTTAAAGTTATCAACTTGTTTCATATGAATTTTTGTGAAATTTAAAGTTTGGTTACTTATCTCTTAATAAAGTATAAAAGAAACTAAAATGTTACCTTATATTTATATCATTTTGACATGTTGGAACTATAGAAGTTTTGAGCAATTTAAAGTTTTGGAATTAAAAGTAATCTTATAGTTTCTTTTATATTTTTTTTCTTAATAAAAAAGAAGAAGTAATTGATAACTTACAAATTGTTTATACCTCTCAACTAATCTCGTAGATTACTATAAATTGTTTGTAATTTTACATGTAAAAGTTACCATATGATATGTATTCTATATAAATTTATTTTATTGTATTATATTAAATTTTATATATCTTTAAAAATAACGTAAAAGTTACTATAAAAATAAATAAACTAAAATGTAATATAATTGTATCTTGATCAATAATATATAGGTTGAAAATGAAATTATAATTTTTAAAGTTAACTACCTAAAATAATTAATAAAAATATATATGAGATAATATTTTTCACAAACTAATTAATACTTTAGTGTCCTATTTTTGTAATAACATCTCATAATTTTTTTTTTTTTGGATTTGATTAACAACATATAAAATAAACTAAAAAGTTGCTTTGATTTTGAATATATGGTTTCAACATTTTTAAATGATGACATTGAAAAAGTAAATTGGAGTGGCACTATATTTAAGCCTGGACTAATAGTGTAATTGATTTTTTTTTTCTTTTTAAATGATAAAAATAAATATTAAATAAGGAAAAAAAATACATTGGTGTTAGAAAAGAAAACTCTAGAATGATATATTGATCAATATCTCTAATTGGTTGAGTACATTATTTATATCTCGGTACGCGTAACGATATTTTTAATAATTAAAATTATTTTTGTTTTTTTTATAAATATTTCTGAAAACACGTATATAGATGAAAAATCCCCAAAAAAGTATTGGGCCGAAGAACGAAACTGGGCTTAATTATTTTGACCCAAAATTGTGGTTGAAGTGGGCTCCGATATACGATTGGTCCATAGAGACCGTAGAGGCTACTTGCACCAAAAATACCATTAGGGAGAGAACTAGCTAAACGAAGAGGGAGAGAGAGAGAGAGAGAGAGAGAGAGTGAGAGATGGCGGGTGCATTCTGGGGAACACGATTGATGGAGATAGTGAAGAAGCATGACTCCGGAGGTCTTGTTTGGAAGAGAATAAAGCTCACACCTACTCGTAAGGCCAACGCCAAGAAGCGTCTCCTTCGCGTTTGGCAGGTCCCTCTTCATCTCTCTCTTCCCACTTTCGTTTTCGTTATGTTTATGATTAGGGTTTAATCTCAAGTTAAATTGTACACTCACTTTGTTTTTAGCTTTCTATGGCTTTGATTCTTCATATTTGTTTCGTTTGATTCAGCTTGAATATGTGTACAAATGCAAAAACTATGAACTTTTATTGTGAACTTAACTATGACAATGGAAGGACTTTAGATCACTTTTATCTGTTGAATTTGTATTCTACGAATAAGAAATTAATCTATATATTAATGGTAGATGATTTTTTTGTTGTTGCTTTTTTAAATTTATTATAAGGCCAACTGTAACTTTCTTTTGGCGTATCACTATTAGTTTAATCCTTGTTACAAGTCATGTATTCATATAGTTGCGTATACTATGAAAAAGATATCAGTTTGTCAGCTCAGTCACTTTGGAGCTCTGTTATTGTTAAAGATGGAAAAATAACTCTTTCTGCTATACTTTTGTTGTGACGTGTAAGAGAAATGTAGGTTTTTCATGATAATGTAAAAGGCAGTGTTTGAATTTCTTATGACTATTAATTATGCAATTGCTTGTGTAGTTTAGTATTGTGTGAGTTATAAGTCCTCATCTCCAACTTTATGGTGTGAATTTTTCTTTCCGTTGGACTATTAGTATATCATTAAATACAAATTTTGAATGAGCTATTGCTTGTTTTATGTTTTGGACTAAAATCTTCTCCTTTTTGTCCTTGATTTCATTGAGATGTCCCTTGTTCTTGGTAATGATAATAAGTTTATAAATACTATGTAAAGAACAGAAGATTGCTGAAACATGGTTGGGGCATTTTCACAAATTTGAATAACATGCATATAATATAGCAAACTGAATAAAAATTCAAATTTATTTGGTGAATCTTTGTCAACTTGTAGATGCTATAATCACTGCTAGCTGACAGTTATTAGGAGATGTCCACATTGTAGTATCAATATTTTTTTCTGTTCTTTTTTCTCTAAAGTTAAAGAAAAATGATTCTTTCACAAAACTCCTTGGGATCTAGTGCAACAATTTCTCTCAATTTCTAGATAAGGGCTGTGCTATTTAGTTGACATTTGAATTTCAACAGATTTGGTTGAACAATTTGTTTTAGTAAGTTATGCATAAAACTGATACGATCACATAATATGGTGTATTTCATTCTTAATATTGATTGAAGTTAGATTCTGCTGCATCTCTCTTATAGCAATGTGATTGACATGCATCTCTGCTTGCGGACTGCTGCATACGGGTATTATTTAAGCAACGTACTGTATATTGAAGCATAATTGCTTTCATATTTCTTACTCCAAAACCAATATCAGAATCAAAATTGATCACTCTTTGCTCCCTTCGAAAATAACAAGTCTCTGTTTTATAATTTTTAAGATAGTGACATAAGTTCCTTCCATTTTCCCTTGCAGAATGAAGCTGTCTTGAGGGCTTGTTCTGAAGAACCTCCTTCAAAAGCTGCTGAAAAAGTTTGTGAAAAAGCAAAGGAAGTTGCCAAGAGTGAGTGAGATTATGAACACTTGGAAGGAGTAATATAATTTTTGCCCACTTTGTTTCTCTTTTCAACTGTTTGGTATAAACTAAAAACTATCATGTTTTGTTTTGTTTGATGTTTGAGGATAAAGTCTTACTCAACTCAAACATTAACAACAAATGCTTCTGCATTTGTAGAATCCACTAGATTAATGTGATAATATCATTTTTTTTTAATGAATACAAATATGTAAGACTCATGGAGATCATAAATATACATTTGATGGAGCACGATATAATGTCAGATTGTCGTTTTAACTTGTTTGGTGCAACACATGCTGGCCTTCTGGCACAGGAAACGCTTATGGTGATGTCTACTTCATTGTCTATTTTATCTCTTTTTTCTATTTTCCATTATTGTATATTTGTATTATGGGTTTGGTGACCCATTTACATTACAGGTGAAGTTACAAAAAATTACATCAACGATATCACATTATCAAAAGGAAAAGGGCTCTTGTGGTTATGAAAGGTTGAAGGGTTAGAAGGGTTCATCTTCATAAGGAGGAATCTTTGCCCTCCAAAAATCTCAACCAAAGATAATACTGAATCTTGGCACACAATTTTGTGGTCCATTTTTGATTTTTTAAGAAGAAAAAAAAAACTGATGCTTTGATTATGATGTGCACACATAATAAACCACCGAAAGAATGGGTTGAAAATTCCATCGCCCCTGCTATAGGTAGAATATTGATTTTGACATTGAAGAAATTAAATATATATATTCATTTAGTGTAAATATTACTGTTAGAGACTATGAAGATGATGAGAAGAGAGAATAAATAAACGATAGTTCTGTTCTGGGCCTAGTGAGTAGTTTCATAAGTTTTCACGCAACCCCTTTTTTTTTTGGTTAAATGATCTTACATTACATGTGCTCTCATCAGGAAAATTTATATGTATTGAGCTAAACATGTACTTTTATTTTTTGTCCTTTTATGGGAGATTTATTTTTGCTATAAATCTATGATAGTGACATACAATGTTTATTGTGCATTTGCAGTTGTCGAAATGTTTCACTTTCTACTACCATTAATTAAAATAGATATTTTACTAACAAAAACAAAATAGTGTATTTCTCTTACCTATTATCCTTCTCTGATAATGCATATTTTAGACTAGCATAAAAAAAATACCTGTCCTTATAAACAGGGCACAAATTAAAGAAAAACTCTTATCTGTCATTGAGCTCATCACTGCCATACTTGAATGCAATTTTGGGTAAAGCAATGGTAACACTGAAATCTCATTGACCACATTTAATTTCAACTGCAACTAAATTAATATCTTCACATACTAGCTGTTACTATTTTTATGTGTCAGTAATAGATATATTTAAATTGTTGGGTTGCACCTACCCACTTAGTGTTATTAGTTTCTTAATTAGTTCATCCATAAAAACCATAATAATAATAATAAAATATTAAAAAAAAACAGCTTATAAATCTCTTTTAGTGCAAAGATTATTTGAGGCTTTGGATACCCTTTTTTGCAAGTTTTTACTGCATGACAATTGACAATATTGGATGATGTAGATTGGCTGGTACATTAATTTACAAGAGTCGGGCTCCACCCTAGTCTCTATTGATTGATAATTTTATTTACTCAAAGCGAAATAAGGATTTATCTTTTATTTTAAACGTTTATATATTATAATATATATAACTTAGCACTGCAAGTGGTTAAGGATAATAAGTAATAATAGTTCAATATTTTGATTCATTAATATCAGACCAAATTATTGAAATATGGTTAAAAATAATTTGTACTCATCTCACTTGCAGAGATACCAAGCAACCCTTTTAACTTAATAATATTATTATTTGTCCAAACAAACAAGCAGCATGGAAAGTAGTACTACTAGTATAGTAGTAGTAGTTGGTTTTAGAAGTAGTCCACTTAACTTACATAAACACACAAACCGTTTCATAAAGATAACATTGTATTTAACAATTTCTTATATTATTTATTAAATTAAAAAATATAAAACTCAGTAATAAAATACACCAATAATAATAACCATTTTCCTTCTATAAATTCATTCATTTCGTTCCCTGTCTACAAGGTAAGCTTTTGAAAATGTCAATGTAGTTTTTATTATTATGAAATTAAAAAAATAACAAAAACAAAGAATACCCCAATTATGTTTATGTATGACAGAGACCCATATTGCCCTTATATATGTGTTTGAATTCAAGGACAGGTAGTATATGTATATGTATATATATAGTGAGAGAGAGAAAGAGAGAGAGAGGGGTAAGGGGTTCTTTCTTTATGTGATTGACCTAATCAGGTGATCTTATTGCTATTGTAGCTGTGAATGTGTGGTCTACCATGACGGGCTGCCCACGTGATTGACAATATTTTTTAGAGCCCAAGTCAGCATTCCACAAACCAATCCAATCCCTTCTCTCCTTTTTCATTGTCAATTTGTCATGAAAATGAAATATTATGTATATATTTATATAAGAACAAGTGACGTGAAGAACTCCTATAGCGCCCAAGAGGCAATCTAATTCAATTTTAAACCAGTGTCACAAGAAACCTCATAGTGGTCGGCATATATAAATGGTTTTTTTGGCTTTAACATTCCTATTATGGCATGACAAATTATGTGTTATGTGTGTGTATATATATAAATATATAATCAAAGAAAGAAAGAAAAGAAGAGTTAAGGGTTTACACATTTACTTATATATAAATATAAATTGTATGTGCCGCCCTTTGTCCAGCCAATGTACACATGGCAGTGCCGTATAGGTCTCAAAATAATTGGTCCCACACTTTCACCTATTTAAGCATATGATATCATTATCCATGTCTACATAGGGAGACAACCTACCTTGCAGGTTTTGCTCTTCCTTTATTTTACTAATGGAAGAAATTAATGGAATTGGATTATAAAAAAGTATAATAATTATAAACATAATATTATATAATATATATATCCATCATTATCATTAGCTAACACAACCCAACCCAATACAACACAAAACAAAGCAATGTTCTTCTTGGCTTTGTTCATTAATCATTATTATTAATAATTAGTAATAGTAATATTCACTACAAGAAAAGCTACTTTTGCCGGCGCAGTTGACCAATTGCGCCGGCAAAAGTTGTCGGCATTAATGAGATGCTGAATTTGGGATTGGATTCAGCTATACCTTTTACCGGCGCAATGAAATGCGCCGGTAAAAGATGAATACTGAACCGCCAAATGGCGCAAACACATGTCCACTGTAAGAGCTTTTATCGGCGCACAATGGCGCCGTAAAGTTTCCCAAATTTTGGTGGGAATGTTAACCGCCCTCGTGAAAATTTGGGGGGAAATAAAACTCGTGGTAGGTGGGGTTACGCGCACGCGCATCCGCGCCGAGAAAAGTGTTAAGCCAAACGGTGCGTTTGGTTTTAGGGTTATATGACCACTTTTACCGGCGCAATTCAATGCGCCGGTAAAAGTGTTCATATATCCCCTTCGACGAGCAGAGGCCATTTCTGCATTTTTTTTTCAGAAAATTTTTTTTTTCTCTCAAAAAATTTCCCCTTCATCTCCTTCATCCCTCTCTTTCAATCTCACTCATTCTCACTCAATCTCACTTCTCTATCAATCTCACTCAAAATCCCACTCATTTCTCTAAAAAAATTTGTTTTTTTTTTTGTAAAAAAATCCCCACCGCCGGCAGCCCACTCACCACCGTCCGTCGGGCACCACCACCGGCCGCCGAAGCCTCCACCGCACACCCCGTAGCCCCACCTCCTGGTATTTTTTAATTGTTTAATTTTAATTTTTTTTTTGAAAAGTTTATGTAAATGTGTATGTGTATGTGTAAATGTGTTTATTAGTGTATATATGTGTATATATATGTATTTCTGTATGTGTATGTATGTATGTGTATGTGTATGTGGATGTGGATGTATATATGTGTATGTATGTATGTGTATATGGGTGTATGTATATATATGTATATGTGTATGTGGGTGTATATATGTATATATGTATATATTTATATGTGTATGTATGTGGGTGTATGTATATATATCTGTATATGTGTATATATATTTATGTGAGAGTATATGTAAATATGTGAGAGTATATAGGTGTTTATGTGTGTATATGTATATGTGTATGTGTTTATGTGTGTGTGTGTATGTATGTGTATGTGTATATATATTTAAGTTTAAGTATAAGTGTATGTATATATATTTATGTGTGTATATGTATGTTGATATTTTAATTATTGAGTTTTATTTTTATGAAATTAGGTCCCGTTGACCGGCCCGAAGCACCGCCTCTCGCTTGTTGTTGTCATTTTTGACCGGCTTCGGTTTGTTTTTTTTTCTTTATATTAGTAATTAATTTAATAGTTTTGTTATAAGTTAGTATGCCTATACATGTTAAATAAGAGTTTCGCGATAAAATACTCATACGATCGGGTGTGATTTATTGTTTTTCATATGTTGTTATCGAAAGTTTGTTTGTGCTATATTGATAGGTTTTGAAAATTTTGGGTTTACGCTTTTTAAGCCGTTATGCTGCCCAAATTTTGGTAGATAGTTATGTAATGTAATTTTTAATTTAAATAAATTAAATAAAAATTTGTAAAATAATGTATATCATAAAATGTCAAAAGTATTCCAAAAAATGTATTTGAAATTTTTAAACTTTATAATATTCAATTTAAATAAATAAAATAGAAAAATATAAATTAGTATATATTAAAAAATATAATAAGTAATCAAAATATTTGTTTTAGTAATCTTTAATTTAAATTAATATATATTATAAAATATAATAGGTAATCAAAATTTATTTTTTATTTTAAAAAATTTGTAATCTTTAATTTAAATAAATAATATTAAAAAATTAGTAGGTAAAATGTAAAATTAATTAATTGTTTAAAAAAAAATTAAGAATAACTAGCTAAAGTAATTGTTGATAAAATAAAATAAATAAAGTAAAACATAAAATTGAAATTGGAACATGTAATTTAAAAATTTAGTGAAGTAATTTTATTTAAAAAAAATATTTTCAATTTAAATAATAAATAATTAGAAAAATATTTAATTAAAAAATGTAATGTATAAGTTAAAATGTAATAAAGTGGTATTAAATGTTTTTAAAAAGTTAGTAATTTTAATGTAAATAATAAATGATAAAAAAATATTAATAAAAATAAAAAATAATGTAATATATAATTTACTATATATTAAAATTTTTAAAAAGTTAGTAACTTTAATTTAAATAATAAATGACAGTGAAAAAAAAATAAATTAAAAAATGTAATATATAAATTAGTATATATTATAATCTATAATAGGTAATCAATTATTTATTATTTTAAAAAAAATTTAATCTTAAATTTAAATGAATAAATGTGAAAATTATAAATTACTACTTATTGTTTAATTTTAAAAAGTAAGTAAGTGATATTATTAACTTTAAAAAGGTTGTAATTTTTAAGTTAAAAAAAGAATAGAAAATTATGAAATAACTTTTATAATAAAAATTAAAATTTAATAAAGTGATATTTTTAAAATTTTAAAACTTTTATACTTATAATCTAAAAATAAAATAAAATAAAATTTTAAAGTAATTATATTTAGAATTTAATCAAGTTATCATAAAGTAAGTGTAACTATAAAGTAACTATAAATGAGCATAAGATATTAAAATAGCATAAAATTAAATTGTTTTTATCTTTTCTTCATCTCTTTGGTTATACACCAAAGATAGGATAGAACAATTGTATTTGTATTATCACATAGTGATAATTTAATTTTTTTTCAATTTTACACATGCACGAAATACCTTAGACCCGTTTGGAGAGGCTGAGTCAGTAAGGACTCTTAAATACGCTTCTCCAAATTATCCAGGATCGTTGTTGTCCGCATGGATAGTTCGGGCTTGTTTTATACTTATAGTATGATCTATTGCTTATTTGATTATTTCATTAGTAGATATTTTGGTACAACGTCTTCTTACACGTTCTTGTAAGCTCAAGAACTTAATTACTACAAGTTTGCTAACTTATAAGAACTGTGGGGAGGTGCTGCCGAAATTTTTACAAAAATGAAATAATCTTAAGAGCGTAGATTGCACTATATGTATATTACAAACCTGAATGGGATAGGTTCTTTACCCTTTTAGTAATGGAGTGAGAAGGTGGATTAGGACACTTGCACATTTTTTTGTTTGTTTTTAAATTGTTTTTGTTAAATACTTCGTAGTGGAAGATGCCTGCCAACCGAAGTTGGATGAAGGCGCACCGGCGCTCTGCAGAGTTTCGAAGTGGCGTTGACGAGTTCGTTGCGGTAGCAACGAACCACGTGAACGCTGACGGATTAGCTCGATGCCCATGCATGCGGTGTTTGAATGTCAATTTTCACACACCTGCAACTATAAGGGTTCATTTATTTCTCAGCGGGATCCAACCTTCGTACAACCCCTGGTATTTCCACGGGGAGACTTTCTCTCAGCCCGCAGTTGAACTTCCTGAAAATGACGAAGAGGAAATGGCAGATGTGTTGGCGGACATGTTAAGAGGGGACCCTGGGTTTGACGAATCTGCTAACACTACTGATTCTTTCAATGAACCCCCTATCAACGACAACAACAAGTTCGATGACTTGTTTAAGGAGATGGAGGCTGAGTTATATCCAGGTTGCAAAAAATCAGCCCTTAATGCACTGGTCGACCCATCGGTATGAGGACAGTCGACACCTTACCCATGCAAAGCAAGCGTAAGGCGGAGTGGTACATTTTGAACAATTGCACAGAGGTTGAACCGTATATCAAGTAAGTATAAATTCCATAAACACAAACACACAATAGTCGACTTCATCTAAAAAATTCTTAACTTACTAATAACTGGATTACATTATATAGTGAGCACAAGGAGTTGCTTCAAGCAAGGGGTGTAGGCAATATTGAGACAGTGCAAGAGACTGAGTTCCCTGAATGGTTCAAAACTCAAGTAAGCCTTGTTGCCTCTCAATACTGTTAATCTTGTTCTCAATATTTTCCCTGATATGTAGATTAATGAACTACGGTTGACCAACCAGGGTGCAGTGTCAGATGAGTTGTATGCTATCGCTAACCCAGCGAATACAGCAATTTATTTTTATCCAGGGTGCATAGTGAACGGTATTAAATTTTTGGTCAAGGAAAGGGATGATAACCGCAAAACACAGAATAGCGGTCATGGTCCCCGTGAAGATGGCCAAAATTTTTACGGCACACTTGAAAAAATTATGGAGTTCACTTATTTGAAAGATTGCAGTGTTCTCTTATTTTTTTGTAAGTGGTTTGACACTAACGGGAGTAGAATGGATAGTGACGGTGTTATTACTAGCATCTGCGTCAACCGACAGTGGTACCAAAATGAACCGTTCATACTTGCATCTCAAGCAAAATTGATCTACTACATTCCTGATTTAAAGAACGGTAAAGATTGGCTGATTGTAAATGAGTACATACCGCGCAATGTTTGGGACTTCCCGGACACGGATGGGGAGACACCCTTTGTACAGGAAACACCAAATTCGAAAACCGAGTTCGTTGTTCAACTTCCACAGTTGGATGATGTTGACTATGTTCGCCATGATGTCGACCCAACTGAAGTTGCAAACATCCATCGTGTGAATTCACAGCCTCAACAATTAGATGATTTCATTGTCGATGATGACAACGAGGGTCTAAATACCGAAGAAGACAACTCCTTAGAATTAGAGAGTGACAGTGATGATAATGCTGTATATGTAACTGATGATGAGGATGATGAATTGTAATTGACATAGTGTTTTAAATAAAATAAAAAATTACAACCCTTCTTCTTTAATATGTTTGCAATATGTTAGTTTATTTTAAATAAACAATATGTGTTGTATATGTAGTATGTCTACACCAGGTGCCAGCTCGAAAAAGAAAGGCGTCAGAGGTAAATACAAGGGCAAGAATGTTGAGGAGGAGCTCTCCAAAACACAATCTGCCAAGTTACCGATTGAGGTGCACGCAGAGACTGGCACCCCCGTAGGCAAGAACGGAAAAAAATTCAACAATATGGCCAAATGGATGACTTTGATGTCTATCCCCATTAATAAATTCAAATGGGAAGATGTCGCAGAGCTGACATCAACGCACTGTGGGATAGACTTGAGGTATGCCTTACTAATTTTTTTAATTTCTAAATTACTATACTCTTATTAAATTGTAATTAATGTATTAATGTGTAACTTTTTCCAGACCAAGTTTATCCTCCCACGAGATAACCCTACATTCGTAGACTACGTGAGTACGAGATGTCAAAGGGTTTACGTGACCGGAGGGCGACCGCAAGAAGAAGTGGATACAAAACATTGAGGAGCTTGGACAGGAGAGGGTCGACATGTCACCTCCCGAGGGAGTAACTCAGCAGGTGTGGACTGACTGCATCGCTTATTGGAGCACAGACAAACAAAAGGTACATTTTTTAAAATTTTAAATTTTGGTAATGTTTAATTTATATAGTCAATAATAAATAATTAATTGTTATAAAAATTATTAATTTCAAAGTAGAAAGTAAATCGAAAAATAAAGAAAGTCTGCAAGATGAAATTTTTAGGAGGTTTTGGGCTCCAAGCCCATTGTTTCACATGTTGTCGAAGGGGTAAGTTTATATTTAACTATCATTCATTTAACTTTCTATTAAAATAATAAGACTAATATATTTTCTCTTGAAAATAGGCTAACCCCGACATGAGAATCGCAACTGCGGTGGAAACTTTTCAAAAGTTTCACCATAAAGCAACGATTGGCGCAACGAGTTCGCGCAACAAGCTTACGTAAGTTTACGTTTTAATTCAATTGTCATTTATTTCTTTCAATTTATTTTGTGTTAAAATTAACCATTTAACTTACTTGTTTAATTGTTTTAGAGCAAATGGTTGAAATAGCGGCAACTCAACCGGCCGCCCACCGCAGATGAGCCCGAAGAGCCCGCCGTCGATCCTACGCACCCCCGAGACTTACCCGTTATGACGCAAGTACTCGGGAACGATCTCGGCATCTTAGAGGCTTTGGTCATCTCCCCGTACCGGCGAAGGGAGTCAGCCAAAAGAGCACCTCGCCACGCATCCTTCGTGCCCCAACCAACCGTTACAATGGAACAAGATGAGGCTTTACGAAAAAGTGGAGGAAGCTGAGCGTACAACTCAACATACGAGGCAAGAAGTATGAGACACAACAACTCTACCTCGACGATTCCAAGATCAACGAGTATCTTTCTCGAGCCGTGCCGGGTTTCAACTTGCCTCCCATGGATCTTCCACCATTGCCCACTCCCTAAGCCGGGATCATCCCGGCCGTCGGTGCCGGATCGTCATCGCAGCCCTCCCGAGACTCGTAGAAACAACGATGACGACATTACCCGCCTATAGAACCGTACTTTTTTTATTATCCAAGCTTCGAAGATTTAACATTTTGTTTATATACCGATTTTAGTAGTAATTAATGTTGGTTTATCTTGTAATGTAAATTATGTTGGTTTATTGTGTTAATATAATATTATAATTATTTAAAAAAATATAATTAATTATATTTAATTAATTAATATTAAAATTAATTAAATATAATTAATTAAATTTTTTAAAAATAAAATTTAATACTTTTGCGCGCAATGTGCGCCGGTAAAAAGTGACAAAAACAATTGGCGCCAATCTGGCTGTTGGCGCCAATAGTTTTGCCCTAGGCGCACAGCATGCGCCAAAGAAACTATTGGCGCCAACTGGCCGTTGGCGCCAAGTTCTTGGCGCGCACTATTGCGCCAAGAAACCTAATCATAGCAGTGTTCAAGGCGATAAGGGTATTTTTTAACACCGCGCTTATTTATTGCCGGCGTTATTCGTCGGCAAAGGACGTTTACGAAGGCAGCTTAATGTACGCGCCGAGTAAAGTCCTTTACCGACCAAGCTTCCCGCATAAGCTTTGGGCGCACAAGATAACCGCGCCGGCAAAGCTTTGACCTGGGCTGCCGTTGGCAGATGCTTTTAGAGCGCGCAACAATGCGCCGGTAAAAGCTGGATTTCTTGTAGTGATTATTTTGTTAATGGAGGAGTCAACTGTCAACCGTAGCCGGCTTCTTCGCCTTTCATGTACGACACGTGTACTTTATTATTTTTCTTTTTTTAATTTTTTTAAGACAACTCCAGAAAGGAAGAGAAGAGAAAGAAGAGGATTAATTTTTGAGTCTTATTGATTATATTGTGTTACAACTTATAATTAGTTTCTTTAGTAGTGCAAATGACTCATATGTGTACATATCAATATATGGTTTAATTTTCACTTTTCAAGTCAATCTTGGAGAGTAGTTGGAAAATAGTGGCGTATATTTATTTATATGTATATAAATAGATATAGATATAAATATATATTGGTACCTATAGAGGGAATTTCGCTCGGCTAATAATCATCTCATAAATAATATAAATATAATTCCAGTATTTAAAGTAGATAATGAGAATTGTTCCCAAATCCCAACCTGAATATTTAGCAAAATCCAATTACTTTCTCTATTATAATATTTTTTCTGCCTCTACGTTACATCAATATGGCCTATTTGCTGTACAACACAACAAATTCAAACTATATAATACACAAATATCAATACAAAATATGTTCCAGAGAAGTAGGTCAACATTTTTGTGTTTAAAAATATATATACGAACATATGAATATGATAGGGATTATAAATACATTTGACGTTAAGTGTTTAATTTTCTTATTAAATTCTTGGATTATGAGGTGTCGTTTACGTAAACTTGCTGGAAGCCGCAAGAAATCATTGTATAATAAGTATAGTTATACTTTTTTTTTTCTTCAAAAAAAAAAAAAAAAAGAATTTAAGGTAATGGGATGAGTTTTCAAAACTTGGGACCCCTCATCTTACTTTCTTATGAAATTCAAAATTTTCAGCTCAAAAAATTGGAGTGTGTACTTCTTCTTCTTGTCTTTTAAGTCCTCTTTCACCAAACTTACTCACCCAGGTTCGAATTTTAGTTAACCCTGTTTCCAAACAACATACCTACTCTTCCACTGATTGTTGAAAAAAATAAATAAAAATAAAATACACTTAATAAATTATTTCACTTGGGATGACAATCATAACAAATGTTTGTAGAAATTATGTTGAGAATGTCTGCTATTCCACCATATCTTTAGACTTGTTTTTAGAGTATATTTCACGATATGGAAATGAATCAAAATTCATGGAGATTCGATCCATTTTTTGAAACAGAAAATGAAGAACCAGGTTCTCTTTTTTATTTTATCAACTACTACTTATTCTTAATTACTATGATATGTGCCCTGTATTTTCTTTGTAGTTCTCTTTCAAGTTTTCAACTTTGATTCCCCTCTAAATTAGTTTGCCTTTTCAATTGGTGCTATTACTATTTTATACTTTATTTTAACGGGAGAAAAAGGAGTGATTTCTTTTTTAAAAATAAATAATAAATAAATAATGCAGATTGTTCCAAGAATACAAACCAGACTTTTTTGTTGTTGCTGTTGTTGTTGTTTTTGAGTAGTGTTTATTTATATATATATATATATATATATATATATATATATATTAACATAAAATCTGCTCACCATGATTTGTTAACTTCATCCATTGCTCTTCACATTACCGAGTACAAGTTAATGCCGATTGCTTTTTTTTTTTTTTTTGTCTACTTGATTGATAAAGTGACAATCACAAACAAGAGAACCTGAAATTTTTAAGAAAGATCAAAGTCTGGATTTCCTTTAGATGGGTTATTTTCTAATTGAGAAAATCCAGAAACTTGATTTGAGATTTTACTGGTACATATGACTGAGGCTGCTAATCTTGGATAATTTCATTGAACTTGTTGTTGTTGTTGTTGTTGTTGTTGTTCTACTCCTGCTGCTGCTGCTTTCTTCTAAAATAAGGGAAACTATTGCAACTACTGCTTTCTTCATGCTCTTCTGATTCATTAGAAGACACTTGAGTCACTCCACTAGAACCAGAAGATGAAGATGTTGGGGCTAGATTCAAGTCAGCCCTTTTCTTCTCCTTTGTCATGAAATCATAAAATACAGGCTTAGTAGTAGATTTAACTTTTCGAACAACTATATGGTCCACACCAGTTTGCAAGTTCTCATCTTCATTTTTATTTCCTCTTTTCTTCAAAAATATCCGGCAAAGAACCCAACTTTCCATTGGTGCTACTACCACAGGACTCTACAACATCAACAAAAAAGAAAGAAAAAAAATCAATATACATGTAAGAAAAAGCAGAATGTTGAAACTGGGTTGAGATATTCTATTATGGTTTGCTCACCTGGTGCAAGCTCTTCTCTGGTGTTGCTTTGGTTTGAGGATTATTAGTAGTATTAGCAAGGCGATACTCATGCATAATCCAGTCAGTTCTAGTGCCTTGTGGAGGTTTTCCTCTGTAAAAAACTAGAGTCTTCTTCATCCCCACAACATGGTTACCTCTAGAAGTTAAAATTTGCTTGTCAATCCCAGTTGCCTTCCAATAACCAGAACCTGTTGCCCTGTTTGATCTGTTCCCATTAGGGTACTTGGCTTCTCTTGTGCTGAAGAAGTACCTCTCTTGCTCCAAATCACCTAAGCCCCACCAAAATTCTTAACCATTATTAGACACTCAAAACTTAATACATTATCAAAATTTGATCTTTTTCTTTTAAAAGAGAAGAAAGAAAAGAAGAAAACAAAAGAACCAACCTGGTAAATCCCAGGGGTCGGACTTGCAAACATCAACTTCAGGGATGATTGAAGCAGGTAAAGGGTAAGAGAAGACCTTTCTCTTTAAGTACTGAACAACAAGCTCTTCATCAGTTGGGTGGAACCGAAAGCCAGGAGGTAATCTTAGCACACCATTTTTAACAAAGTTAAGCTTCTCCATATAAATTATGTTATATGATATGTCTGTGTGTTTGTTTGTTTTTTTGTACTGAGAGAGAGAGAGAGAGGCCTAAATAAGAAAACTGAGACCTATATGACCCAAAGCTGAACTCAACCCAATTGAGCTACCGTTGAACCAAACTCATTGGGTGCTTTTATAGTCCATTGAAAAGTATATGGGAATATGACAAAGCTGATTAACAAGAACAAGAGAGGGAACAAGAACAAGAAGGAAATAAAGTAATTGATTAGATAATAAATAAAAAGGGTGTGTTTAAGAGAGAGAGAGAGAGAGAGAGAGAGAGAGAGAGAAATTGAGCGAGGGTGTGTGTGGGTGTGTGTATATGAAAGAGAGAAAGTATGACTTCTTTTATAGTAATGGGTGAGAGAAGGAATTATCAAAATTGCAAATAGGACGACCCATTTGGCGTAAATGAGACTCAATCTCCTTTGCCTTTGACACTATTTTCTTAAAAAAACTTTTCAGCCTTTCTTTCTTCTCTTCCTTTATCTCTCTACTCTCTCTCTCTCTCTCTCTCTTTTATGTGCCTAAAAGTTAAAACTTTTTTTTTTTTAAAAAAAAAATGCCTCAAAATTCTTTTTTTTTTTTCTTTTCAAAGGCCAAGCTTTCGTATTTATTTTAGTAACAATATTAACAATATTAAGTTGGCTTCATAGTTCAACCTTTGTGGTTTTGTGTGGGAATAATCGAAGCTGTTAAAGTTGTTTTTTTTTTTTTTTTTTGCCCTTTAATTCTTTTGGTTGTCAAAATATATTGTTTTTTTTCTTATTCTGAAATCACTTTGGACAGTGTATAGGGGGGTAATTTGGTATTTATGATAACAGATGGCCACTTTGGACTTTTCATCTTATTCCAGCCTCGTAAGAGTGAAGTCACCTTATGTCATGATGACAGCTGTACTTCACCAATGGCTTAAAGGCAATGCCTCAAAAATACCTTTATACCCTTCTTTTTCTTCTGAAAAATAAATTTTTAACCCAAAAAATAGTTGGGTGCTATTGCAAGGGGAACAAAATCGTTGAGTGCTCAACAACGCCTTTTATTGAATAGTGAATGTACGGACTATAAATACATGTATTTATAGGTGTTCTAGGTGTTTGTGATTTTCTCTTTTGTTTCCTTTTGCACAAATAGGCCCTTAACTAATTGGATTCATTATTAACCACTTTGCTTTCACTGCTTCTTAGTTAGTAATTATTAGACATTAATTAAAAGTATTCACAAACAAGTGAGCTATAATAATTAAACTTGTAAAATTTAACTCAAAATCATAAAAAAAAAAAATACCTCTATGAGATAAACCATTGCTCTATTTTAGCTCACTATATTTTCTTAACTAAATGTAGTTAAGATTGGGATTACCTCTTCTCTAAACTTATTTTATTATTATTTTAGTCATTTTCTTTTTTTCTCTTTCTAAATTAACTATTATTTAACTTTTTTTTTTAGTTAGTAAAAATTAGTATTTAAGTAATATAAGGAAAAAAATAATAGAAAAACTAAAGTATGATATAATGAAAAATTAGAAGTAAAATATAAAAAATAGTGTTTTGATAAAATATTTTAAAGAATAAAATAAATTAAGTGTTGGGAGTGCTCTAAAATGGTGGGATTTAGTTGAAGCTAATACAAACATGGAAATAGAAATAAGAATAAAAATATAAATTAAAATGAAATATAATAAAATTTAAAATGCATATAAAAATTAATAAAATATCATTAATTTACTATTCCATCAAAATAGTATAAAAGCCATTATATTGCAATGATATATTAATATATGGTTAATATATATGATATATGTGATAAATAATGTTTAATAATGCACCAAAAAAGTAGCATAAAGGGGTTACAAAATTTGAAATAGAATTTATAACTCATGAACCATATATGATTAATTGTGTAACTATGAGTTATTACACAAAGGAGTTATGAGATTAATAATGGTGGTTATATGACCCTTATAAAACATTCATAACTCATTTATATTATTAAATTGAGTGTTGGAATATTTTTAGAAGAGTTGGCATGATGAGGAATTTCAAAATAAATTGAAGCGTGTGCTTGAAAACACCTGGTGACATGTCGCCCAATGAGTGGTGAAATATCGCCTGAACATGACGAAGAAATGTTACATATTTTTGAAATTGGGGGTGCAGAAATCATCTCAAGCGGCGTGCCGTCCAATAATAGGCAACATGTCGCTTAGAACACCTTTTTTGGAAAAACATTGCAAAATGCTCACCTCTTAAATGGGAACGTTTCCCACTTTGATACCAATAGATTATATCCCATTAATGCTTCTATTTCGGCTAGTAACGTCCTTTAGGATGTGAGTTTCAAATATGGTTCACCTACACAATAAATAGGGACCTAAGAGATTCATTTTGTGATACTAGAGTTTCCATCAACGAGAGCACCTTGCTAGAGTGTTTCATTTGTTAAAACCTAGAGTGTTCATCTAGGTTTTGGTTTTCTTATTATGATCTCATACTATTCTTAGAATAGGTTGAAGAGAAGCTTGAACAAGTGTGGGTCTTCGGGAGAAGACTTTTCCAAGTCTCATTTCGGGAGGAAGTGAGCGTATATCTTCGGAAGAAGATTTGTTTAAGCCTTACTTCGGGAGGAAGTAAGCACACATCAATAGTTGAAGGGAGTTCACTACTTGGTGTGTTTCAGAGATCATATTAGCAAGGTGAATTACAAAGGGTTGCGACAAATCACTAGAGGGAGTCTAAATTTGTTTAAGTCAATTGCTTTTGTAAACTTTGACACTTTACTAATTGATTTCATTCTTTGGGCGTGGCCCCGTGGACTAGTAGTCTTTGAAAGAATACCACGTACAAATCTCTTGTGTCAAGTGATTTAATTTTCTGTAATTATTTTTATATTCTGCTTATTCTCGTTTGTTTCTGCAAAACTAATTTCTGCAATAACAGAATTACATTCTGCTGTTGCAGACGCATATAGTTTTATATATATTATATTTGTGTAATATTTATTGATATTTGCAAAAACTCAATTTTTTCAGTTATGGTGTTGAGATTGTTCTCACATCTTATACACATTTGTGCTATTTACTATCTTATGGCTTACATGTTGTTTATAGCATTGTGTTGTAATCTTATTTTCATTTCCCTATTCTCTATTTTATGTGTATTTTTGCAATAAAGTTGTAACAATATTTAATCTATTATTTTGTCCTTGTATTATTCTTATGATATAGTTGTATTTTTTATTTTGGTTTTCTATTGAAGCACTAATATTTCTAACAATCAAAAATTTATCATTTCCTACATTCCTTCAATGGAAGAAGGTAAGTTAACATGTGACAATACAAGAGTAAAAAATGTGATTTATTATGATTTACTATTTTATATAATAGTAATATATATTCCTATGTAGGGATATAAACTTTAATATATTAGTATATGTTATATTAACATAGTGATATATAATATTGTTATTTTTTTTTGTCAAATTAGTTGTCAAAATATTTTTTAATTTTTTGTGAATATTTAAAGTGAATTAAATATTATTTTCTTGTGAGTAATTTCATTTTTATGGCTATCATTTTCATTTAGGAAAGTTTTCATAAAAGAGAAGGAATTCTCTTTGCGAAAAGTTTGATTAAACGAGTTATTTTTAGAAAAATTGACTTTTCCTTTTGCTAGTTGCTCTTTTGAGTTTTGATATGAATGTAGTAGATTGTATAATCTTTATATGGCAAGTATTAAATTCCAAATTGTAATCTTGGACTTATTTAGAAAGTTTCCTAATTTGTCACTGAGTGCAATTATGTCGCTGTAAATCAAGACTTATTTTAAGAAAATTTTGTACAACTATAAAAACGTGTTATGGTTATCTCTAGGGTTTCTATATGCTATAAATAGGACCTAGAGAGCAGCCAAGCTTGCTCATCTCTTCTAGTCTCATATTTTCATATATTAGTTTTATGAGAAGAGTGTTGTTGTTTTTTTTTTTGTAAAAAATATAGAGTGATCAATTAGGTTTTAGTTTTCTTGTGATGATCTCTTGTTGTTCATAGAATAAGTTCAAGAGAAGCTTTGAACAAGTGTGGCTCTTCGGGAGAAGACTTTTCAAAGTCTCATATCGAGAAGAGTGAGCATGCATCAATAACTGAAGGGAGTTCACTACTTGTTGTGTTTCAGAGATTATATTAGCGAGGTGGATTACCAAGGGTTGCAACAAATCATTAGAGAGAGTCTAATTTTATTTTAAGTCAATTACTTTTGTAATCTTTGATACTTTACTAATTGATTTGATTCTATGGGTGTGGCCTCATGGACTAGTAGTGTTTGAAAGAACACTAATACCTCGTATAATTCTCTTGTGTCAAATTTTAAATTTTGCATAATTTATTTATGTTTCTATTCTGTTACAGCAAGTCTATGTTCTATAGTAACAAGTTTTTAATCTGTTACAACAAGTCGTTACAGTCGCATTTTAATTATAATATTTAAAGTAATAAATCAGTATATGCAAAAATATAGTTTTTCAATTGGTATTATAGCAGGACCTTAAACTCTTAGTGTGGTCTTTTAACGTTTCCTTCTATTTTTACAATATGTTTCCACTACAGTTGGTCTACATTGCTAAATAATTTTACTACCCTTATTGGAAGGCCAGGATGAAGACTCTCATCAAACCCCAAAATGAAAAGCTTGGAAATATATTCTAACTAGTTGGTCTCTACCAGTTGAAGAAGATGATGAAGGTAATACCAAGGTAAAATCTTAATTAGAATGGTCAAATGAGGAAGATATATTTTCAAGTAATAATAATAAAGCTATGCATGCTATATTTAATTATGTTGGTGAAGGTTTTATTAAATTAATCTTCTTGTGTGAATCTGCAAGAAAAGCTTGGTTAATTCTTGAAACTCAAGTTGAAGGAAATATAGATGTAAGGCATTCTCGGTTCATTATATTACAAAGTAGATTTGATGATCTTAGAATGTCTGATTTTGAAATTCTTTTTGAATTTTATGAAAAATTGTCTGACATTGCTAATGGATTTTTTGCCTTGAGTGAAAAACTTGATGAATTTGTTTTAGTTACGAAAATAGTTTAAGTTCTTCCTGACAGGTTTAATGCAAAGATTTTGGTGATGGAGGAGGCTAATGACTTTAGCACAATGAAAGTTGAGGAGCTAATGGGATCACTTCAGACATTTGAGGTTAATCAATAAACCCAATAAAAAGAGAAACACAATAAGATAAAAGAAAAGAAAAATCAATTGCCTTAAAAAATTTTGAGAATATTGATTCTGATGATGAGGAATGCAACGCCCTATCCAATAGGGACGCCACATGTGTGTGCTTTTATAAAATTCTCTTTTATAATTTATATAATTATAACAAATGTGTGGGTGATTTAAAATTTTATAGATAAAATAAACACTTTATTGTTATAAGAGTTAGGTACTAATCTTTATGGGGACCCCTCGTAACAAAATATTTACATTTGGTTCCAAAATACTTTTACAACATAAACTTTATATGTCAAAATACAATCAAAAGAAACATCTTATCGACCGGGTCGTGATACCGCGACTGATATGTATATTGTTGCTCCGACCTCAGACTCATGGCTGCTCAACCTTAGCCTTTCCTTTACCTGCACTATTTAGCACCTGTGAGTCATAGAGACTCAGCAAGAAAGTGAATAAATCAATATAACATTCATTTAAATAATCATATAGTAACATACTCAATCATATACACATCATTAAAATCATACAATCTTAGTACTTCATAAAGTACCCATACCACTTGTTAACCACGAGCTGTATATGTCACTATCGATGCCCGATACAGCAAATGATAAGTAAGAAACCTATCTGTAGTTTCTGGAGTAATTACTCAATATGGTAATGATCGTTTCCAATCCCTCGGTTATAACCGAGGCTTAGCACATACTATCTAAGTTCTCGACCATAATCGAGACTATAACCATACAATTATTAATCACTTAACCCTAAGTGATGTATAACACTTTCCTTACCTCAGTCTAGAACTTTCCAAGTGTGCGAGCCAACCTGAGTGGAAAATAAGCTGGGCGATCCTGGCCCTATGTCACAACAAACAAATTTGAATAAATACCTCAAACCAAAGTTTCGGAATAAAACCCTAATTCGAAACCTTATAAAAATCTAACTTTCACCAACTCCAAATTAGGCTAGACAACACATAAACAACCTAAAACAGATGCTACGCATCACCCCGAGCCAAAACAGAATAGAAAGAAAACTCGAGAATTTCCCCTGCAGGGCATCCGGTCGACTGAATCTGGTGCACCAGAACCAACCGGTCGACCGGTTCTGGCAGACGAGGAATTCAAGGGTTCTCTTCTTCAATTTCGACCCAAACCTCCTCCAAACCTAATCAAACTTTCCAGAACAGTATAATATGACAAATATAATATAACCAATTCACCATAATTCATCAATTTGCTCAAAATCACATTCTCAAATGAAAATTAAGCTCAATTTACTTCACTAAACATATTCAATCCAAACAACCCTTATATCTAACCTCCATAAGCTTAAACAAATTCATAAACTAACCTAAAAATATACTCTAATCCTATCTTAACATCACAGCCCCAAAAATTCCAAAAACCCTAACCTATAGTAATCTAAAACTTCAAGAAAAATAAGAGAAAGTGTTGAATGCTTACCTTAATGTACAATTGACTCCAACACACAACTAATCCAGCCAAGAAGATGAAGAATTGCAAGAAAATCCTTAGGCTGCAACTCTCCTAGGGTTCAGCCAAGAAGAAGAAGCAAAACCAAAAATGCTTCTATCAAAACTAATAATCCCTTTTACTTAATTTCTAATTTCCTTTTTTTTTTTAAAAAAAAATAATGTAGCCACTAACTTAAATTCAGCCAAAATATATATAATATCCATTAATCACAATAACCATTATACCATTAATCTTAAAATTAAACCTATGGGCATTTTAATAATTCTAGCTAATCTGTTAAATCGACATTCTAAAATTCTAGACTAGTCCGAAATACTTCCAAAATAATCCATCCTTATTGTCGTGACATCTCTGACCACACCGTCATGTTTCCCTAGTCGTCGGACCCGAAAATATTTTATCTCAAAAATGGTATCCATGATACCCCCATATTCTAATAAAACCTCCGTAATTAATAAATTATGCTTCATTAAATCATTTACTAAATTCACACTAATTAATCTAAGTAAGTTCATAATCTTACTTCATTACCGGAAGAATTTACATATTTAATAAAATAAGCCTAATTAAATATCATAATATTTTCTGGCATATTACAAGGAAGATAATGAATTGACCATATTAATAAGAAGTTTTTTTCAATTATTGAAAGCAATGGGACACAAAAAGAATTTTTTTTTTAATTCTCAGAAAATAATTCATCTTCAAAAAAATTTATGCATAACAATAAAAGAGTTGTTCAATGTAAAAAATGTGATGGTTTTGGTCACATACAATCTGAATGTACTAATTTTTTAAAAAAGAATAATAATTGTTTTAATGAAACTTTGAGTGACAATGATTATGAAACTAGGGTTGATGAATTAGTTGTTTTAACCTCTGTTCTTTCTAGAATGTCTCATTTTTTGCAGAAAAAGAGAAACTTTGTTTGGCTAAACAACAATGTTTTAGATAATAAAATTTGTCATTGTGCTATAGAATCTGAATCTCATGACTCCGAACTAGATGAAGATTATGTGGTTGATTCCTACAAGGTTATGTATGAAAAGTGAATACAAATTTGTTCTGAAAATAGATTCATGACAGAAATGAATAAAAATCAGTCTCAAGAAATTTTTTATCTTAAATTAAAAATTAAGAATTATGAGACTTATTTATGTTTAAAAATTGATGAAATTAATCTTTTGAAGAAAGAACTTGATAATCTTAAGAGAAATATTAAGATGCTTAACTGTGATTCATCTATTTTTGAGGAAGTACAAAATGCAGGTTAAAGAGGGTTGGCTGGTCTAGGCTCAAATGGTGCTAAAATTTATGGAATACCAAAATTCATGTGATCCAGTGTCCTAACAAATTTTCCTGCTACTGCAAATTCGTTGTCTGCTGCTGCAAATTCATCTTATGCAGAAGCAAGTTCTCCAAAAAAACTTGAAAAAGGTAAGTTCTTAAGTAAGAAAATTTATTCCAACTTATCATTTCTGTGGCGTTAAAGGTCACATTCGACCTAAATATTTCACATTACAAAATATATTTAGGTCAAACTATTTCGAAAAAATAAATAAGTTGAAAAAGAAACATGTTTCACAAAAACAAATATGGATTACAATGTCTTGTTGGCATTTTTGATAAAACTATTGCTTAAAAAATATGGTATTTTGACAATGGTTGTTCTAGACATATGACAAGTGACAAGGAGTTTATTATCAACATCAGGCCTATACAATGTGGTGAGGTAACATTTGGTATTGGTTTAGCATAAAATGTTATTGGTATGAAAACTCTCAATTTTGAAAGTCTACCAATGTTGAAAATATTCTTTTGGTTGATGAACTTAAGGCTGATTTAATTAGTATAAGTCAACTTCATGAGCAAGGCTTGTCTGTAAATTTTTCTCATAATGATTGTTCTGTGCTTGACCAAAGTAGTAATTATGTGATGAAATGTTTTAGATGTGTTGATAATTATTATACTCTCACTTCTTTTCTTATCATACTGCATGTGATAATACCAGTACTACACATATATCTAAAAATTATGTTCAACATTCTCGTACAAAATACATTTATATAAGATATTATTTTGTAATATCCCGATAAGCCTAATGGTAAATAATTAGGATTTATATTTATATTATGGATTAATTAGATTATAAGTAAGATTATGATCATACTAGTATATCTTAGCATACATTTTAAGTCTGCTATAAGGGAGTAAATAAGTATAATTTATTAATTACGGAGATTTATATAGCATGTGTGAATGTAATATGAGCTATTTGTGAAATAAAAATATTTTTAAGTTTGGCGACCTTGGAGACTCGATCGGGGGCCAAAAATATCATAACAGGTTTAATTAGTAAATTTAACGGGAATATTATGATAAGTTGATATTGTAAGTATTAGAGTAATTATGAGTATGTAGAATTTGACTTAGCGTCCCAGAAGTAGAGATATCTTATTGACTAAAAAATGATAGAATAACTATTAATAATTTTTTTTTTATTAATACGTATTATTATTATTACTGTTAAGATAATTATTATTAATATATTATTATATTATTATATTATTAATTTTTTTAAAAAAAAGTTATCAGTACATATATTATATGTTTATAACTTACAGTACGAAAATGAAACCTTTCTCCTCTTTTGACGAAACTCGTATCTCTTCCTATCTATTTTCTTTGATTTTTAACCTGAAACCTAGCGATCTAAGCTCCGGTAGTAGCGGAATAGCAAATCTTTAGAGAAAGATAGCTTAAGGTATGGTTTGATTTTATTTTAAGCTAAAAACGATTAGTTTTATATAGGAGTTTCATGAATTAGAATAGTTATGGAGGTTTTGAAGACAGTGAACATCCTACACATGTATGCAAGTTACAAAAAGTGATCTATGGTCTCAAGCAAGCCCCAAGGGCTTGGTAAGAGAAACTAAAATCTGCTCTACTCTCATGGGGATTTGTCAACACTGTCTCAGACAACTCCATGTTTATGTCCAATAACAAAGGACATGTTCTACTGGTTCTTGTGTATGTTGATGACATACTGATCACCGGACACGATTCATCAGCCATACAACATGTCCTCTCAGCTCTGGACACAAAATTTGCTTTAAAAATATTGGGCTCAATACACTATTTTCTTGGTTTCCAAGCTTATAGAACAAGGTATCTATATATCACTCAGACCAAGTATGCTCAAGACATCCTAAAGAAAGCAAACATGGAAGACTCTAAATCATGCAGTACCCCAACGTGCCATGAAAATAAGTTGTTCACCAACAACAATGACTTATTCCCTAACCCAAAGATATACAGAAGCATTATAGGCTCCTTACAATATTTCACCTTAACCAGGCTAGACTTGCCTTTTCCCATTAATAGGCTAAGTCAGTATATGCAAAACCCCACAACTTCCCATTGGAATGCCTGGAAAAGGGTACTAAGATACATCAAAGGCACTACTCACCTTGGCCTTGTATTCAAACGTTCAACATCTATGAATATTGAAGTATATTCAGATGCAGATTGGGCCTGCAATCTAGATGACAGAAAATCTACTAAAGGGTTTTGTGTCATGCTGGAGAGAATGAAGTAAATTATTCATTGATTGAATGAATGAAATAATGTACAAAGAGCTAGCTATATTTATAGTACAAGCTAATAACAACCATGAAGAGAAGTAAAGACACTACCTGTTTTAACTAATTAAGCCAACAAAAAACAGAAAACTAACATGCTTGTTATTGTAGAATTACTATTTGTTACAATCACCATAATGATCAAGCTACTTTAATTTGTAACTCTTACATTTTTTTTTGTGTACAATGATAATGGTTAATGATTAACTAAATTAATAGTGATTGGATTAGAGTTATGAACTTCTTAGAAGTAAAAATGATTAGTTACTGTTACATTGTTTTTACTATACATTAAGTTAGTTAAGTCTGTTAAAGAATTAGTTAGTTGTCTCCCTTTATTTTCGGTTGTCTAGCATTGTAATCTGTTGGATACTTTTCTATATAAATAAGATGTTTCTGGCCAACTGTATTCAGTTGAGCTTTCCCATTTCACTTCATCTTCTTCCTCCATTCATTTTCCAGTTTCTGCTCAATCTTGAGTACTGAGTTTCAGTACTCTTACATGGTATCAGAGCCATGTCGAACCATGGCATTCGAAATGAACCTCCAGCAGGTGAAAGAGTTGAGCCACACCAAGCTCGAGCTGCAGATCCAGCCCCTGAAGCTCAAAATCCAATTCCCCTCCCCAACAATCATCTCCTCCCCCTAAACATCCGTCTTGATCGTTCGAACTACACTATATGGCGATCTCTGGTTCTTGCTGCGGTCAGAGCCTACGATCTTGATGGCTATGTTCTTGGTCATCATCCTCAACCACCAGAATTTCTTGCAGGTAACATTCTCAATCTTGCATTTCAAAATTGGATGCGTTTTGACCATTTCTTGATGCATTGGCTCATGAATTCTGTCACTGAACATATGCTTGGTCATGTTATCAACTGTAACACATCCCATGAGATCTGGACCACCTTTCCTTAGCTTTTTGCAACCAGATCTCGTGCAAGGCTACTGCAATTACGAAATCTGCTACAAACAACCAAGAAAGGCTCTCTCTCGATCGAAGAATTCATCTTGAAAATGAAACAGTTTGCAGATCAGCTTGCAGCAGCAGGACAACCGATTTTTGATGATGATCTGGTGCTATACAATCTTGGTGGATTAGCATCAGAGTACGAAGCTGTAGTTGTCAATTTATCTTCAAGAATCGAACTTCTGTCTCTTCAAGAAGTGCAATTCATGCTTCAAAGTCAAGAAATGCAAATCCAGCAACATACAACTGAGGTTCCTCTGTCTCTTTGCATAATGTTCAAGCACATGTGGCCAGCACCAGAGGTTACTATCCCACTCGTGGATTCAGAGGTGCCAATCGAGGAGGCCGATCCAACACCAGCAACAGAGGTGGCCGTGGCACCAAACCTGTTTGTCAACTCTGTGGACGTGCTGGACGCATTGCTGTCAAGTGTTACCATTATTTTGACATTACCTACACAGGTGCCAACACCAATAGTTCCTCCTCAAACCCCTTCAACACTGATAACCCCCAGGCTCTTATCTCTGAATTGAACAACAACATTGACAACTCAACAGCATGGTATCTGGATTCAGGTGCAACACACCACATGACAAATGATGCTGACCACCTTACTACTGCTACAAATTACAAAGGAAAGGGTAAAGTGGTTGTAGGTAATGGCACTTCTATCCCTATCCATCGAATTGGTTCTAGTTCAGTGTGTACAAAGTTTCCTAATCACCCTCTTGTATCACAAGATATTCTTCATGTACCTAGTGTAACCAAAAACCTACTTAACATTTCCCAATTCACAAAACATAATCATGTCATTCTTGAATTTGATGAATTTTCTAGTCTCATAAAGGACAAGACAACCAAGAAAATTCTTCTGCAGGGCCATCTCAGTGACGGATTGTACAAGCTTGAAGTTCAAGCCTTAGATCCTCCACAACCATAAGCTCTCAATCACACCACTACTTCCAACTCGATTTTTGACAAGTCTCAACTTGCCAATATTTGGCACTCAAGACTTGGACATCCATCTCATCCTATACTCAATAAAGTTTTACACAAAATTGTTCCTTATGTAAAGTGCAAGACACTTGATTTCTGTAATGCATGTCAAACTGGTAAATTGCACCAATTCAGCTTTAAAAGCACTTCTAATAAAACTGTCCAGCCTTTTGATTTAATTCTTACTGATGTTTGGGGTCCCTCTTTCTATACTTCAGCTGATGGTTTCAAATATTACATAAGTTTCCTTGATGATTTACTAAATTCACTTGGCTTTTTCCAATGAAATCAAAATCACAAGCTAATACCTTATTCTATCAATTTAATTCTTTTGTTGAAAGGCAATTTCAAACTAAAATACAAGCTGTCCAATGTGATCTTGGGAAAGAGTTTGACCTTTTGTACAAACTTGTTAAAAATCTTGGCATTGTTCAAAGGAATTCTTGTCCTCACACTCATCAACAACAAGGTCGAGTTGAGAGAAAGCATCGACATGTTGTTGATATTGGCTTAACATTGCTGTCCGAAGCCACAATGCCTTTATCTTTTTGGTGGGAAGCATTTGCTTCTGCAGCTTATCTAATAAATAGGCTCCCAACACCAATCTTGAACTATCAAACACCTTATGAAAAATTATTTCATCACTCACCTGATTACAATTTACTTAAGGTATTTGGTTGTTCATGTTTCCCCCTTCTTACCCCCTATGCCTCTCATAAAGTTGCCTTTCGATCCTCTAAATGTATCTTCATAGGATACAACCCCAATTTTAGAGGATATAGGTGTCTACACCCTTCAGGAAGAATATATGTGGCTAGGAGTGTGACCTTTAATGAACAAGAATTTCCCTACAATGAGCTATTTCCTACAACTCTTCCCACTAGAGATGCCTCTGCCCAAACCAGTAACCAACACTCTTTCCCAATTCCAAGTCCTATACCTGCTCCAACACCACAACCTGACATAACAACCATCTCACCTATAGCTACTGTTCCATCTACTAGCAACCAACAACAACCAATCACAACTCAACAATCACCAAACCAGTACCCTACTGCTACCAGTACTCCTCCATCTGTACCTCAGAATATACCTACTGTCCATGTCCCAACTCACACCACAAACCAACATCCTATGGTAACTAGATCTAAACTAGGCATTCACAAACTAGAAGCTTTCTTGCAAATACACACACTGAACATGAACCAACTTCCTTCAAGGAAGCTCTTGCCAATCCCAAGTGGAATGTCGCAATGGGATCAGAAATGACTGCTCTAAAGAAAAAGAAAACTTGGACTCTTGTTCCAAGAACAGCTGACATGATTGTAATTCATAACAAATGGGTATACAAAATTAAGTTCAATGCAGATGGTAGTGTTGAAAGACTAAAAGCAAGGCTTGTTGCCAAAGGCTTCCAACAAACAGTTGGTATTGACTTCTTTGAGACATATAGCCCTGTCATCAAACCTTGCACAATCCGAATTATGTTCACTTTAGCTATCTCTAATGGTTGGGACATTCAACAAGTTGACATTAATAATGCATTCCTCAATGGTCAACTTCAAGAAATGTTTACATGGCTCAACCACAAGGATTTGTGGACAAAGATTTTCCCGATCATGTGTGCAAGCTTCACAAAGCCATCTATGGTCTCAAACAGGCTCCAAGAGCCTGGTTTGACACCCTGAAAAACACATTGGTTCAGTGGGGATTCAAGAGCAGCAAATTGGATAACAGTCTCTTCTTTTCCAATCACAATGGCAACGTGCTTCTTATTTTAATATATCTTGATGATATTCTCATTACTGGTGCTGATAACAATGTTGTTCACAATCTTATTTCTCAATTACATTACAGTTTCTCTGTCAAAGCTCTTGGCTCAGTCACTTACTTCTTAGGATTTGAAGTTCATCACACCACTTTAGCAATTTATTTGACACAACAGAAGTACACCAGAGATTTATTGGCTAGAACTCAACTACTTGACTCCAAACCACAATCCACACCAATGTGTTCCACTACCAAGTTATCTGCAAAAACAGGAACTTTATTGGACAATCCCACTCACTATCGAAGCATCATAGGTGCTCTCCAATATCTTATAATGTCAAGACCTGACATCTCTTTTTGTGTCAACAAACTCAGCCAATATATGCAAGCTCCCACATCTGAACATTGGGGAGCCTGCAAAAGAGTTCTCAGGTACTTGGCTGGCTCAATTGATTCAGGTTTAGTCTTCAAACTAGCTCACAGATTGGACATTACTGCCTATTCTGATGCGGATTTGTGACAGTCAGTAGTCCCGTGATCCGTAAGGGGAAACACCGGGTAAGCTGTGCAATCCCACACCGCCTGGGGAAGGTCAAGTGGGATGATTCTGAGACTGTGTAGGTAAGGGACTACACAGCTAAAGAGAGCTTAAATGGATTGATTGGTACTACCTATATCAACAAGGTGCATCTTGTTTTTCGGTAGCCCATCACGAAAGAACTCCACAGTTAAGCGTGCTTGACCTGGGGTAATTTTAGGATGGGTGACCTCCTGGGAAGTTTTCCCAAGAAGGGTGCGAGTGAGGACAAAGCACGCTGGAAACACTCGTGTTGGTCTGTAGGGCCAGTCATCAGTCCATGAAGCAGCTAGAGTGACGTACTCGTGTATAAGAGCCATTCATTCCGTGGGTGTAAGGACCCAATGGAGGTTTGAAGCGGGGACGTTACAAATGGTATCAGAGTCTTGACCCAGCCGGAAGTGTGGTCGACGAGGACGTCGGACCCTGTAAGGGGGGGTGATTGTGACAGTCAGTAGTCCCGTGATCGTGGGGAAACACGGGTAAGGCTGTGCAATCCCACACCGCACAGGGAAGGTCAAGTGGGATGATTCTGAGACTGTGTAGGTATGGGACTACACAGTTAAAGAGAGCTTAAATGGATTGATTGGTACTACCTATATCAACAAGGTGCATCTTGTTTTTCGGTAGCCCATCACGAAAGAACTCCACAGTTAAGCGTGCTTGACCTGGGGTAATTTTAGGATGGGTGACCTCCTGGGAAGTTTTCCCAAGAAGGGTGCGAGTGAGGACAAAGCACGCTGGAAACACTCGTGTTGGTCTGTAGGGCCAGTCATCAGTCCATGAAGCAGCTAGAGTGACGTACTCGTGTATAAGAGCCATTCATTCCGTGGGTGTAAGGACCCAATGGAGGTTTGAAGCGGGGACGTTACAAAACCACATCACCCTTCTTGGGAAAACTTCTCAGGAGGTCACCCATCCTAAAATTACCCCAGGTCAAGCACGCTTAACTGTGGAGTTCTTTCGTGATGGGCTACCGAAAAACAAGATGCACCTTGTTGATATAGGTAGTACCAATCAATCCATTTAAGCTCTCTTTAACTGTGTAGTCCCATACCTACACAGTCTCAGAATCATCCCACTTGACCTTCCCCAGGCGGTGTGGGATTGCACAGCTTACCCGGTGTTTCCCCTTACGGATCACGGGACTATTGACTGTCACAATCACCCCCCTTACAGGGTCCGACGTCCTCGTCGACCACACTTCCGGCTGGGTCAAGGCTCTGATACCATTTGTAACGCCCTCACTTACGTAAAATAAGATGCCATAAATAAACTGGCGTTAAGATACTAATGTTGCCTTTATTAAAAAAAAATAACACTTTTTAAAACATGGGTACCTAGTTAAAAATAAAGTATTACCACTTAGGGAAAAGTAATAGAAAATTTAAACGACAACATCCTCGATAAGTTTAATAAATTAAAAAAAACTTTCAGCGGAAGATGGCCAAGACCACACGCAGTTACATGATCACACGAGATACACCCCATGCTGCCCAGACTCAACTTGTCACCGAAAGCTTACAGGCTTACTTATCTGCACATAGGGTGTAAATAAGGGGTGAGCTGCAAAGCCTAGTAAGGAAAAACAAAATACTATGTACCAGCATTCACACATCATAGCACAAACATATACATCAAACATACAACAACCTAATCATAAGTATAAATAGAGGCAGCCACACAAATACTGAAATACCACACACTCACACTCACAATCACACTCCAGCTTCCATACAAATCTGGAGTGTCTTACGTTCTTAACCAGAACGCAAGATCCAATAACCAGTGCACCCTTACGTACACTGCCTCACTTACCACATCACCATACATGTGTGGTTTCCAACCACTTCCAAGTACCTGGAACATGATTAAACAGCCATATACAATTCATCGATAAAACACTATTTCACCGAAACTATCACATTCCACAGTTTCAATACAATTTATTCAAGCAGTCATACTAGATACTCAAACCATATAAAAAAGCAAGTATAAAGTATAATTATTTTTCCTTACCTCAACTCCGCTGTAATTAACTCCTACGATACCTTCTAGGCCCTATAACAATTAGTGAAGCCCTTAGTCCACCGATAAACTCAATATATTTATTATTCTTACTGTACAGCAAGTTTAGCCTAGAATTTGACTTATAAAACGTTTGAATTAGAAGTCCTACTGTTCACAAAGTTTTTAGTTAATTGAAAGATCTTTCTAACGGTATAAAGATCATCAAAATCGGAGCTATAACCTAGGAGTTATGCATGTTTTCTCAAAATAGTTTTTTTAAAATCCTGGATCATGCCGATTTCTGAATACAGCCCAAAAATAAAAGTTTTAAAAATAGTTACACCCCGATCTAGACAATACTTTCTTCATAAAAAATGTAGCTATTTTCCTAAGCTTTAAAACGAGATAAAGATCTTTTAAAATAGATCAAAAGTGAGAGAGATATTGAATTTTTACTGAAGACACTTTTTCTGAAACAAAACTTAAAACGAAATACCATAACCGAGTAAAGATCCTAACTTTTGACTGGTAAGAACTCCGAACTAGGGAAAGGTTTCTTCAAATAAAATATAAATTATTGAATTATCTTTCTAACAGTACAAGAATCGCTGTAAAATAATAGATATTGAGAGAGATATCACACTTTTACTAAGGCAATATCGGAAAGAAATTTTAAAAAACTTTAAATCGACAGTCAGTGTAAAACATGAATTTTTTGACATCGAAATACTCAGAATTAGGAAAGTGTTTCTTCATAAAAAAATATAGATCATTAAATTATCTTTAAAACGGTACCTAGATCACTGAAAACAGACCTATGGGGAGAGAGATATGATAGTTTTATGAAAGCCTATTTCTCTGAAAACGAAAATAAAAACAACTACGAATTTTACCTGAAGATTTCGAAGATACGGAACGATGATCGGTTGATTGCTGACCCCGAAGCTCTTAAGATTAAAACAATTGATTTGGTTCAATAGAGAAGATAAAAAAAAATTGAGAGATGGTGAGAATAAAGGAATACGATACTATCTGGCTGCTAGGGTTCTAGAGTATATACGTATATAACCTATCGTATAATAGGTTTAAATTTAAAAAAATAAAAATTTAACTAATCAGATAAAATTATGCTGATTTAAATTTAAATTTTAAATTTTAAACTAACTAATCTAATGCTTCACTATTTATTTATCTCACTATTTAATATATATATATATATCTTTTTTTTTTCTAGTCACACACGCACAACAACAACAACAACAACAACAATAATAATAATAATAATAATAAAAATAATAATAATAATAATAACAATATAATTGTATCACACTTAATATACTAAATACCAATATATGTATATAAACTGGATATTACATTCTACCCTCCTTAAAGGAAATTTCGTCCTCGAAATTAGACTTACCAAAAAGTTCGGGGTACTGTTCTTTCATGTCTCCCTCCATTTCTCACGTTGCCTCCCTTTCTGAACGGTTGCTCGACAGAACTTTTACTAGAGGAATACTTTTGGACCTTAACTCCTTCGTTCCTCTCTCTATAATGCGAACTGGTCGCACTTCATAACTCAAGTCCTGCTTTAGCTCCATTCTTTCATAGTTCAGCACGTGTGATGGATCCGACACGTATTTTCGTAGCATAGAAATATGGAACACATTATGCGTCTCAGCTAATACTGGTGGCAATGCCAGTCGATAAGCTACCTGTCCCACTCTGTCCAATATCTCAAAAGGACCTATAAATCTTGGACTTAGCTTTCCTCGCTTTCCGAAACGCATAACCCCTTTCATAGGTGACGCTCGAAGGAACACTTTATCACCCACTGCAAATTCTACATTCCGTCTCTTTGCGTCGGCATAACTTTTCTGGCGGCTTTGTGCAGTTACCATTCTATTTCGAATCTTTTCTACCGCTTCAGTGGCCTCTCTTACTAGGTCTGGGCCTAAGTATCGCTTTTCGCCAACCTCATCCCAGTGTAGTGGTGATCGACACTTCCTCCCATACAACATTTCATAGGGTGCCACCCCTATTTTAGATTGATAGCTATTGTTGTACGAGAACTCCATTAGTGGCAAATAGTGTTGGGAATTATTTTACCAGGATCTTAGATCTACTCACAAGTATGTTTATTAACATCCTAAATATGAACTTTCTAAAACGATAAAATAAACACATATAAAGTTAGGAAAACCTTACATTGATGCAGCGGAATAAATGTCTCCTTCCACTCAGATCTCTAACCCTTGATTCCTTTCGCAGCGAGGAGTATAATCGAAGATCGAGCCGAATCTCCTTCTTCTTCAAGCTTTGATCCTTCACGAGTCTTCCAATCTATGATTGAGTTGCGCTTCTTGTGTGTGGGCACTTACTCTTTCATAGGGTCACGAAAAAGATGAAGGAAAAGAGGGAGAGAGGTTTCGGCGAGGTAGAGAGTGAGGGAAGGGCTCGGTTTTACGAAGAGAGAAATTTAAATGGAAAGCTAATGAAAGCATGTATTGTGAATGAGCCATCACTTTCTATTTATAGGCAACTTACTAGGTTTAGGTTAGGATTTATTTGGCATTAAAATAATGAAAATATTAATTTGAAAAATCATATTAAGTGGCCGGCCATAGGTGTTGTAATGGGCCCCACTTAATTTTGCAATTTTATCAAATTTTATCTCTATTTTCTCAAAAATGCCAATTTTCCAATTCTAACCTTTTAAATGCCAAAACTAATTATTTAATAATTAAAATACATTATTAAATAATATTGTCATTTAATTTAATTATTAATTAGACATATAAAGTCCATTAATAAATAAATAAACCCCGAAGAAAACTCTTTTCATACAATTTCACCTGAATAGTGAAAATTCATAAAATCGGACATAGTCTAACTTTAGAATTATAATTGATCAATCACGAATCAATTAATGAGTCTTATAAAGCGAATGTTCTCAGCTTAGAATGGGGACCATGGATCTATATCTTTGAGCTTCCAATAAGTGAACCAAATTTACCAAGTAAATTCCTACTTATTAATTCTTCGTTGAATCCACTCTTAGAACTTAGAATTGCACTCTCAGACTTATATAGAGCATATTGTATGTTTCACGATACCAATATACTATCTCATTTAACCATTGTTATAATCTTATTGTGATTTAAAGATCCTACATATAGATGATTTACATCGAGATGGGATTTCTTTACCGTTCTCACCCTCAATGTATTTTGCCCACTTAAAACACTTAGCTACTGTAAATGGTGTTTAATGATCTAATAATTAGTCGGTTAAACAAGAGCTCATCCATTTACTTATTTGCTAAGCTCGAAGGGAATCATCACTTAACCCACATACACCGGTAGAAGGTTTATAGATTCCATATTTATGTTCACACTCCCACTCGATCATACTATCATGTTCCCAAAATATACGTATCACACGACCCAAAGTAGGCTTAACTAATAAATCAAAGAACATGAATAGCACTCTGAGTTGAGCCCGAAGCATATCAGGATTTAGATTCTTTTCAATCTTAAGATCAACTACTGATATTGACTTGGAAAGATATGTATAACGGTAAGTTTGTAATATCTTAACTTAGTTGCAATATCGGTCCAGTCCAATGTATACTCCATACATTCGAAACTAGTATACTTTACTAATGTCACGGAAAGAACATAACACTTACTCCAAGTGTAAGTACACATCATCGGCGATTATCACATTAGTGTAAATCCAATAACTCGATGAAACGGGGACAGAAAACTTTTGATTCATATGATCACAATCACATTCCATTTGTGTTGACGATACTTGTAATTGTGAATAAACATATAATCGGATTTAGCTTGATTTTGTGTGTATGAATGTAATAAACATATTAAACATATTCAACCATTAGCATGTAAAATTCATGCAAACATCGATCAACTTCAAATTTCTTATATTGATAACTAATCAGATTGTAAAGAGTTTTATTTAGGGCATAAAACCTAACAAACTCCCACTTGCACTAATATAAAACAAACTGTGCAAATAGGTCAATCTGATGTCTTGAACTTTAGATCAAGTGTAGTATATTTGAATCCACCCAAACTTACGGAAACAAGTTCATAAATACTCTTATGAAACATCCTTTACTATATGCTTTACTCATCAAGGGAATCTTGAAATCTTTCTTGTTTTAAAAGTACATACGAATTAACGAGAGGACATATCTCTCATATTTTAAAATATGTAATTGAGATAATACGGTGTAGACTTTTCTTCGGTGATATAACTTTACGGTATTTTCGAATAGACCAAGTTATAGTTCTTCTGCGGTAGAGCTTGAATTATTATACAATAATTCCTCCACCCCAAAGTAAGCACCATCTTAAGAATTTCGAAATTAGATGGTGTGATACAAAGACAAGGCGATACACGGTTCCTTAATATACGACATATAGATCACTTTCATAAATCCTTCTTGAATATCTTCTAATGTTCCCTATTTGATTACATCTCGAGATAGCTCCCACTCAATAGCGAGATGTACGGTTAAATAATACTTTTAACCTCTGATTGTTTGGAGAGTTACCTAGTTGTGACTTTTGTATTAGTCTGAAACTTTAAGTTAAGACTAAGTCATCAACATGGCAGACTAGTATTTGAAGTGAAAAATACATGCCAGAGATAAAGTAATCAAAATTAAGATACCATCAAATTTTATGAGGATTAAGAATTCTTGGCTCGAGTCATTCGAATGGTAAGATGAACTAGAGTTCTTTATCTTATTCTCATAATTCGATAAGTATACCTATCCATGTGAATGGTTAGATTTGCTTTTCGGTAGTGTTCTTAAGTACCTATCACAATTATCAACCTAATGAAGATGGGTATAGAACTTTAAAATTCTCCCACTCAATTAAGGTAGTGTGAAACTTTAACAAAGAACTTTCAAAGGTATCAAACTCTTACTTACAACGGTAAAAACGAAATGGAACATACAATCAAGATCAAGAATTTATATTATTGACAATAGTACGACTCGTTATATTACTTCTATGTTTAAACAAGATATGTGTTTCATAGGGAATTGTGGAATAGACTCCACCTAAGTATATAGAGATTATGATCCACCCAAAAGGTTGTAAAGATCATGATTCTCAAGTGTGATAGAGTTTATGTGGAGTTGAATACTATCCGAGAGTTCATTAGATATAAAAGATCGTTGAAGCTGCATAGTTTTCTTAACTTTTTTTTTTCTCCACCTTTATCGGATCATAAGATCCTTTTATTAAACAAATTCTTAATAATTGTATGAGAATGAACAATTATTGATAAACATAGAAATAATTTCTAGTGTTTATATAATATAACTCTATGAAGAGTTGTAAATATTATAGAATTTGTATCAATAATAAAAACAACTTACACATACAAACATATAAATATAATGTGGTAATAATTGATGAAGATAGAATTAAATGAAGCTCGATCTCATAAATTGCAATAGGGAATTTCGAAAAAATAAACTTTATTAATAATAAAAAAAATATTGCAACAATATGAGAGAAACGGGGATAAATATCCCTAACTAAAATTTGAAATCCAAATTGTCTTTAAACTAAAACAATTAATTCAAAAAATAAATTGAAGAGCTTCATCTTCATACGGACGATTTCACCCTTGGTCAGCTTGGCGATCAACTGATTGAGTTCAAGTAGCTTGGCTTTATAAGAAGAAGAAAACAAATAAACAAAGTTAGTCCGGAATTATAAATCCAATTGGATAATAATTCACTAAAACTCTTAAAGTTTATGAAAGGAAATACCTTGTTTCTTTGCGAGAAGTTTAGGACATTGGGGGTTTCCAATGGCCTTTTTCATTGCGGTGGAAACACTTTCCTTTAAGTGTAGCATCACCGAAGGAGCGAGTCTTTTTCATGACTTTTGTTCGCTTCTTGGTGTTCTTCCACTTCTTCTTCGATTTGGGCTTTGAAGCAGAGGCGACATTTGCTTCCGGTTTCATCGTCCCATTACCATTACCGGGATGAGGTTTACTCTTTCTTCTTGGGTCCTCCAATCAAATTTTCATAAGTTTGAAGGTCATTGACTAATTCATGAAAGTCAATTTCCTTCTTATTCATGACATAATTTGATGTGTATGGTAGAAATCTTTGGAGTCAATTTGTTCAAGATAAGACTTACTTGAGTAGCCTTTGTCCCATTTCGGCACCATGATCTGGGCTTCTTGGAAATAGCGGACATGAGGAGAACATGATCACGCACGTTTTGATGAGGTTCCATCCGTGCGTTAATGTACTTCTTAGTCGCGTCAAGCGTGGCCCGAAGTGATGCCTTCGCGAATAGCTCATTTAACTTCGTCATAACTTCGGCGGCCTTCTCGGTTTTAGAAAACCCAGGAGTTTTGAGGGTGTCGGCCATGCTAGAAAGCATAAAGTATAGAGCTTTGTCATTTGCCTTACGCAACGCTCATACTTTTCTTTCACGGCTTTGGATGCATTATCCCCGAGCACTTCGGAGGTGACGGCTCGATTAAAAACAGAGCAAGGCACTTTCTCCTATGAGAGCAATATTAATGTTCTCATTCCATTTATTAAAGTTAGATCCATTCAGCTTATTTTCAGTCAACAGTGATAACATGGGATTCATTTTGACAAACAGGATACTACAAAATAATAGAAATCAACAAATAGAAATTAATAATGGTTTAACACACAAAATCAATTCAGAAATTATAAGCACATAGCAAGTAGGAATGATATGAGAAAATACTTAAAAATTCAATCCTAAATAATTTCTAAGGTTTTCAACAAACTGATATCAGTGTCCCGTTTAGGCGAGAGTCAAAGCTACCATCCATTGAATAGAGTTGTCAGCTCATCTAAAATGTTAAACATTCTAGCAACCTTTTATTTGATCAAGATCAGAATCCAGCGTTGTCCCGTTTAGGCGAGAGTCAAGGCTATTCTATCTCATGAGCTTCTACCATTGTTTCGCAATTTGCAAGTCAAATATGGTCGCCACCATTAGGGTGATCTATACCATATAAAACACTTGCAAACCACTTATCATGCGAGATTAAACGGTGCGAAATTGCTAATGAACGTTCCTCCATTAGGGAGGATTACTCACTAAAACAAACGCGGTGTAAAACCCACAATGGAGATCGAATATCTTAATAATAATAAAGCTCATTATTTAAAATGTATTTTCTTTATTATCTTAATAAATAAATCTCATTAAATTCTATTTAAGAATTAAAATTCAAAAATAAGAATTTAATATAATATTTATAAAATTATACTAGATGGTGATTGAAATAAAATTAATTATTTCCATCTTAGTAATAATCTTAAATATAAATATTAAGGAAATTAATTTAAGATGAATTAAATAAATAATTAACAACTTAAAAATTTCCTTTGAGAATATATTTATTGGGTTCGAAAATTAAGTATAAAAAAAAAATTATACAATTTTCGAAAATAATAAAAATAGAAAAGCCATACTTCAAGCAAAAATATCACCTATCTAGATATTCTTTTGACTAGTTAATTCAATTTCTAATATATATATTTTAAATTCACTTATTTTAAATTAATCTATTAAATGAAAAAAATCATTGACTTGAGTTGGTCCAAGAATTAATTAAAATAAATAATTAATTTACAACTCAATCTATTTTTCAAAAAAAATTCGAAAATATTGCATAATTAAAATGCAATTTCGAAATTGATTAATAAAATAAAGAAAAATATATATATTGAAAATTATTTAAATTTAAGTTGAAAAAATAAATTTCAACCTAAAAATAATTTTCGATTTAATTAAGTGTCATGAAAAATCAATAAATATTTAAGTATCATGATGAAAATCAACTTAGATATTTAGATTTTCAAGTTAATTAAATATATTAAATTCAAGAAATAATAATTAAGTGTAGAGAAGCCTTAATTATTAATTTCTATTTAATACTAGGAAAAATATACTTAATTAAAATTGTACCAAAATTAATTATTTAAATAATTAATTTCACAAAAGTATAATATTTTCCTATATAAGTATTAGAAATAATAAGTAGTCTAGAAATTACTATCTAGAAAATATCTTATTTGACTAAGTATCTTTTCAAAAATTTGAAAAAATATCTAATTTAAGTTATATAGAAAAAATCTAAAACTTAAATAATTTCAAATCTAGATTTAATTAAATATCACAAATTAAGTTGTAACCACTTAATTTGAAGATATCTTTTAAAGTTAATATTTGAAAAGATATTAACAAAAAAAAAATATCTAAAATATTCCTTTTTAAGTTAATATTTGAAAAGATATTAACTTAAAAAAATATCTTAAGAATCTTTAATAACTAATGCCTAAGATTCCTCAACTTGATTTAAAATTTAAATCAAATATTCAAATTTAAGTTAGTTAAGAAAAATCGGTTGATACTGACTAATTTATAACTTAAATAGGAATATTTAATTAAATAAGCTTCAGAAAGAATCTTAGTTAGTTAAAATTCTATATTTAATTAAATACAAGAAAAAATACAAATAGTTTATCTAGAAATAATATCTAAACTAAAAGTGTTTTTCTTAAAATTAACTTTAAAATATTAAAATGAAAATAAATTTTCATATATTTTAAAAGTTAATTATGTTGCTAATTCAATTTTATTAAATTTATTATAATTAACCTAGTACGATTATTCAAATCGGGCAAATGGGCACTTCCTGATTGGGGTAGTTCATGTGAGGGGTGTCTTGGGTTCGGTATGTCGTACCCAACTTCTATGGCACCCAACTGCTCACAGAGCCCGAAAGAGAGGAATTTAACCTTAAAATGAATAACATTATTAATTGAATAGGTCACGATAACTAAATGGACCTAAATAAAATCTATCGTAGTGTGACATTTATTTAGCAACAAGCTATATGCATCTATATAATAAAATAAACATATAGGCTCACACGGGAATGGCACTTTGGATGGATCACATCATGTTCTTTAGGTCATACACGGATGAAAGAAGATTGTAAAATTTACTGTTACAAATTATTTACTTGACGAGGGAGCCATCGGATCATTAGATACGAAAAGTAACCATGGCTATTTGCGATCAAGTAATAATAGGTTTTTAAAACTTACATACGAAATTTAAAAACACATACGCATAACGAGTTAGTGGATAGTTGGAAGTAGGATTTATTTAATTTTAAATAAATAATTTCGAAAAATAAATAATTAAATAAAATATTTTAATTAATTTCGAAAAAAAATTTAATTAATTTCGAAAAAATAAAAAAATAAAAAATATTTAAAATTTCGAAATTATTTTAAAAAAAAATTAAAATTAAACCTACTATTTGAAAAATTAGGTTTTGAGCCTAAATATCATTTCAAAATTTCTTAACTACTTTTAAAATTAAATGTTATTTTAAAATTAAAAATTAAATAAAAATTAGAAAAGATAAATAAAATATCTTTTGGATTTTTAAATTTAATTTAAATAAATAAAATAACAAAATTTAAAAGTTAGCGAAATATCTTATATACATTTAAAATTACATGATTATAAATATCTTATTTTAAATTTAAATAAGGTGAAAATATCTAAAAAAAGATTTAAAAAATCTTAATAGATAAGATATTTTTAAAATATCTTAAAAGATAAGATATTTTTAAATATCTTAAAAGATATTATAAATATATTTAAAAGATATTATAAATATCTTAAAAGATAAGATATTTTTAAATATCTTAAAAGATATTATAAATATCTTAAAAGATATTTTAAATATCGAAAAAATATCGACGCTTAAATTTAAAAAAAATATAATCGAATTTAAAAATAAGATAGATTTTTAAACGAAAAGATAAATACGGTTAGTTATTAAATTCTGTTAATATCTTGAATTAAATTAAAAAAAAAAAAAAAAAAAAATTAAATTAATTCAAAATGATAATTAGAATTGAATTAGGAATAGAAATAGTATATATATAAAGCGAAATACAAAAAAATTGGAAGTTAATTGAAGAAAGGTATGAAAAATTGAAGAAAATTGAAAAAAATCGAAACTGTACGGACAGGCTGCGATCGCGAAACTATCAATATGGCCGATTTTGTCGAATCTTCAAAAAATCATAACTAATTCAAATAAAATCCAAATTGAGTTTGTAAAAAAGGCTAACTTGCAATTTTTTTCATACTATCCAATAAAAATAATTCCAGAACCGAAATAACAATTATTTTTCACGAAAATTTCATAATCATCGATCAATCATCGAAATAACACTATTTCAACATAATACCATCCAAAGAACATACAAACAATCGTTTTAAAGTCCAAATTACATGTAAGTAAATCAATTACCATGGCTACGAGGCCGGTTGTTGGGAATTATTTTACCAGGATCTTAGATCTACTCACGAGTATGTTTATTAACATCTACAATATGAAGCTTTAAAACGATAAAATAAACACATATAAAGTTAGGAAAACCTTACATTGATGCAGCGGAATAAATGTCTCCTTAGCTCGGATCTCTAACCCTTGATTCCTTTACGCGGCGAGTATAATCAAGATACGAGCAGAATCTCCTTCTTCAAGCTTTGATCCTTCACGGTCTTTGATACATGATTGATTACGCTTACTTCTTGTGTGTGGGCACTTACTCTTTCACTAGGGTCACGAAAAAGATGAAGGAAAAGAGGGAGAGAGGTTTCGGCCAAGGTAGAGAGTGAGGGAAGGCTCGGTTTTACGAAGAGAGAAATTTACGTCGAGAAAAGCTAATGAAAGCATGTATTGTGAATGAGCCATCACTTTTATTTATAGGCATCTTACTTAGGTTTAGGTTAGGATTTATTTGGCATTAAAATAATGAAAATATTAATTTGAAAAAATCATATTAAGTGGCGGCCATAGGTGTTGTAATGGGCCCCACTTAATTTTGCGATTTTATCAAATTTTATCTCTATTTTCTCAAAAATGCCAATTTTCCAATTCTAACCTTTTAAATGCCAAAACTAATTATTTAATAATTAAAATACATTATTAAATAATATTGTCATTTAATTTAATTATTAATTAGACATATAAAGTCCATTAATAAATAAATAAACCCGAGAAAACTCTTTTCCTTACAATTTCACCCACTTTGAATAGTGAAAATTCATAAAATCGGACATGAGTCTAACTTTAGAATTATAATTGATCAATCACGAATCAATTAATGAGTCTTATAAGCGAGAATGTTCTCAACTAGAATGGGGACCATGGATCTATATCTTGAGCTTCCAATAAGTGAACCAAATTTACCAAGTAAATTCCTACTTATTAATTCTTCGTTGAATCCTTTCTTAGAACTTAGAATTGCACTCTCGGACTTATATAGAGCATATTGTATGTTTCACGATACCCATATACTATCTCATTTAACCATTGTTATAATCTTATTGTGATTTAAAGATCCTATATATAGATGATTTACATCGAGATGGGATTTCTTTACTGCGTTCTCACCCTGATGTATTTTGCCCCTTAAAACACTTAGCTATTTGTAAATGGTGTTTAATGATCTAATAATTAGTCAGTTAAACAAGAGCTCATCCATTTACTTCTATTTGCTAAGCTCGAAGGGAATCATCAACATACATGCAGGTAGAGAAGGCTATAGATTCCATATTTATGTTCGACACTCCCGAAATCATACTATCATGTTCCCAAAATATACGTATCACACGACCCCGAAAGTAGGCTTAACTAATAAATCAAAGAACATGAATAGCACTCCTGAGTTGAGCCCAAGCATATCAGGATTTAGATTCTTTTCAATCTTAAGATCAACTACTGATATTGACTTGGAAAGATATGTATAACGGTAAGTTTGTAATATCTTAACTTAGTTGCAATATCGGTCCAGTCCAATGTATACTCCATACATTCGAAACTAGTATACTTTACTAATGTCCTGGAAAGAACATAACACTTACTCCAAGTGTAAGTACACATCATCGCTGATTATCACATTAGTGTAAATCCAATAACAACGATGAAACGGGGACGAAAACTTTTGATTCATATGATCACAATCACATTCCTTGTGTTGACGATACGTAATTGTGAATAAACATATAATCTGGATTTAACTGATTTTGTGTGTATGAATGTAATAAACATATTAAACATATTAAACCATTAGCATGTAAAATTCATGCAAACATCAATCACTTCAAATTTCTTATATTGATAACTAATCAGATTGTAAAGAGTTTTATTTAGGGCATAAAACCTAACAAATAGTTACTCCAGTTACTTGGGAAATCCAACGCACAAGCTCGTAGCATGTCTTCTAGTATTTGAATAGTTCGTTCTGATTGTCCATCAGTTTGAGGATGGAATGCTGTACTCAACTTCAGTTTTGTGCCCAAAGCACTTTGCACATTTTCCCAAAATTTAGAGGTAAAAACTGAACCTCTATCAGATACAATGGTCTTTGGGACTCCGTGTAGCCTTACAATTTCTTTTACATACAGTTCAGCATATTGCTCTGCATTGTAATTAGTGCGCACAGGCAGAAAATGTGCTGATTTAGTGAGTCTGTCGATAATCACCCAGATAGAATCCTGTTGTTTGCTGTTCTTCGGTAACCCTGTCACAAAATCCATAGCAATATCTTCCCATTTCCACTCAGGAATATCAAGAGATTGCAACAGCCCTGCAGGTCTCTGGTGTTCGGCCTTAACTTGCTGGCAGGTAAGACATTTTGCTACAAATTCTGCTATATAATTTTTCATACCCCGCCACCAATACCTACCTTTTAGATCATTGTACATTTTGGTTGATCCTTGGTGTAAAGAATAGGGTGTAGTGTGCGCCTCTTGTAAGATTTTTGATTGCAACTCCGCTTTCTTAGGTACACACACCCTTGCCTTGTATAGTAGAATACCCTCTTCATTAACTGAGAAGTCCCCGGCTTTCCCATTTTGTAGTTTGACCCGCTTCTTGATTAAAAACTCATCTTGGGCTTGTTCTTCTTTGATATTCTCTAATAAATTTGATTCGATTGTGAGGTTAGCTAGCTTTCCTGTTACTAACTCTATTCTAGATCTCTCGATTTCCTGTTGCAACGGCACTTTTAATGCCCTTAACATTGATAAGCTTGCATAGTGGCGTTTGCTAAGTGCATCCGCCACTACATTAGCCTTTCCAGGATGGTATAGTATCTCACAATCGTAATCTTTTACCAGTTCCAACCACCGCCTCTGTCTCATGTTGAGCTCTTTCTGCGTAAAGAAGTATTTTAGGCTTTTGTGATCTGTGTATATTTCACACTTCTCTCCATAGAGGTAGTGCCTCTAGATTTTCAATGCAAAGACCACTGCTGCCAACTCTAAGTCATGAGTTGGGTACCTTGTCTCATACTCCTTTAGCTGCCTAGAGGCATAGGCTACCACCTTCTCATTCTGCATCAACACACAGCCGAGCCCTTGCTTTGATGTGTCACAATATACTACAAATTTGTCTTTGTTAGTTGGAACACACAGGACAGGTGTTGTTATGAGTTTATCTTTCAATGTCTGAAAGCTTTCCTCACATTTATCTGTCCATGCAAATTTTTGTTGCTTTCGAGTCAAATTCGTCAATGGTGTGGCTATTTTTGAGAACCCTTCAACGAATCTCCAATAATATCCAGCTAGTCCGAGGAAACTCCGAACCTCACTTGCGGTTTTTGGTTTTGGCCAGCTCTTCACTGCTTCAATTTTCGCAGGGTCCACCTCTACCCCATCTTTGGACACTATATGGCCTAGAAACGCCACTTTCTCCAACCAGAACTAACACTTTTTGAATTTGGCGTACAATTGGTGCTCTTTGAGTCTGCTTAGAGTTAGCCTTAAGTGCTCCTCGTGCTCTTCCATTGTCCTTGAATAAATGAGTATGTCATCAATGAATACCACCACAAACTTGTCAAGATATTCCTTGAATACTCTATTCATTAAATCCATGAAGGCTGCTGGGGCATTGGTTAACCCAAATGACATCACTAGAAATTCATAATGCTCATACCGTGTTCGAAATGCCGTCTTTGGTATATCTTCCTCTCGGACTTTCAATTGGTGGTACCCAGATCTCAAGTCGATCTTTGAGAAGACGATCGCCCCTTGTAACTGATCAAACAAATCATCGATGCGAGGCAAGGGATACCTGTTCTTTATAGTCACTTTGTTCAGCTCTCGATAGTCTATACACATCCGCATACTACCGTCCTTCTTCTTGACGAACAACACTGGCGCACCCCAAGGTGAGTAACTTGGTCTAATGAACCCCTTGTCTAAAAGATCTTATAGTTGAGCCTTCAATTCCTTCAATTCATTGGGAGCCATGCGGTATGGAGCCCTCGAGATTGGTGCTGTGCCTGGCGCTAACTCAATCACAAATTCTATCTCTCTATCTGGGGGTAGCCCTGGTAGGTCTTCCGGAAAAACTTCTTGGAATTCACATACTATGTGGACATTCTCTGGCTTGAGGGTGGTTTCTCTTGACTTGTCTACTATGTTGGCCAAGTATGCTTGACATCCCGCACGTATCATCTTTTGTGCCTTCAGGGCTGTAACTAGCGGTAAGCTTGACTTGACTTTGATTCCTTCAAATATGAATGCCTCTCCAGATTCAGGGGTGAAAGTCACTGTCCTCTTTCGGCAGTCTATTGTTGCTCCTTGTCGTGATAGCCAATCCATACCCACGATAAGATCGTAATCCCTCATCTCCAGCTCTATCAGATCTCCACTAAGTTCCTTGTCTGCAATCCTTATTGGTGCATCCCGCACTCCTCTAGATGATATCATAACCTCGCCCGAGGGCAACTCCGTCATGAACTTATAACTAAAGTTTACATACGGTAGTTCTAACTTATCTATCATCTTTAAAGCAATAAATGAGTGCGTAGCTCCAGAATCAAATAAAACAGTACATAGTTTTCCAGAGATAGAAATCTGACCTGCAACCACAGTGTTACTAGTCTCAGCCTCCCCTCTGGTTAGTGCAAATACTCGAGCTGGGACAAGTTTGTCATCCTTGAGTTGATCACCCTTTTGCGGACAGTCCTTCTTATAGTGGCCTGGTTGCCTACACTTGTAACAAGTCTTGCCTTTTAGTCGACATTCTCCTGGATGCTTACGACTACATGTTGGGCATAGTGGGTACGCCACATATGGCTTCTTCCCTTTATAGCTATTGGACCGTATCTTGTTTCTCTTGTTGGCTTCGTTGTGTTGGTTACTCGGAGGTTTCCTTTTGTTATCATTACCTCCATTATCGGCCTTTACGGCCTCCCACCTTGCTGTATTGTCTTTCTGTATACGACTTTCACACAACTCAGCTTCTAGGGCTTTTTCTAGTACCTCAGCATACGTGGTTGCCCTTACTCCTGACATCGCTATGTCCCGACTTATTCGGGAGTCGAGCCCTTCAGTAAAACGATGAATCCTCATAAACTCAGTAGGAACCAGATCTGTGGCAAACTTTGCTAATCTGTCAAATTGGCGAGCATACTGCGTAATCGTAGACTTACCCTGCCTCAGGTTCGTGAACTCATTAAGTCTAGCTGAGCGTACTGCTTCACTGTAGTATTTTTTGTTAAAAACTTGTACAAAGTCAGCCTAGGTCATTGCGGCCACATCCCGTGTTTGTTTAATAACATCCCACCAGATGCGGGCATCCTTCTTCAATAAACTAGCAGCACAAGCTACACTATCTCCGTTACCGAGCCGCATGTACTCAACAATACCTTCCACTGTTCTTAACCATTCCTCAGCTTCCATTGGATCTGAGCCCCCTTCAAAATTTGGTGGGTGTTGCTTGCGGAACCTTTCATATATTGGTTCCCATCGACCCTCCGGCACAGGCATGTATTGCACCGGCAAAAATCGATGTTGTCCTTGATTGGGTTGTTCCTGACGGTTGTGAGCCTCTTCATCTCGCTTCCTAATTTCTTCCCTGAGACGAGCAACTTCTTGCACCAAATCTTCTTGTTGTGGTGGCACCACTACAGGGGCGTTTTGGTGTCCTTGACCAACTACCCCAGCAGGGACTTCGTGGTTGCCCCCACCTTGACCTGGTTGTTGTCCATTTACAGGGGCATTTTGATTCTCCTGGATCACCGCCTCGGCAGGGACATGCTGGTTTCCCCTGCCTCGACCGCTACCTCGACCGCGAGCACCTCCTCGCCCTCGACCTCTAGCTCAGTCTCTTACAGCCGCTCTTTCATTCAACCGGGTTGATCTTCTGGGTTCACCGTTTTCCATCAAATCCATTAACTTGTTCTTCAAAAGCAAGGAGATGGTAGCGGTAAGAAAAAAAATAACCAAAGATGTATCTCACTCAAAAAGGAAATATCTATACACTAAATTATATAAACTTAAAAAAAACGTAAATCATCAAGCAACAATTCACCATGTAAAATAAATAATCCTCACTCATAAAAAAATTACACTTATAAGAAAATTGTTTGAGTTATACTAAAATTCTAACTCCGAAGAATCAGTTAATTGTTTCGATTAACCATACCCTAAACTTCTAGCTAACTAAAGGAAAATCAAAAGATAAAGACTAAACCAAATTTAACATATAAGACATAACATATATAAAGCATACATACTTGATGACAAGTTGATCCTTTGCAGCGATGGTGTGCATGTCGCGTGAATTCAAGATCAATGTAACTGTGGCTCTGGTACCATTTGTAACGTCCCCGCTTCAAACCTCCATTGGGTCCTTACACCCACGGAATGAATGGCTCTTATACACGAGTACGTCACTCTAGCTGCTTCATGGACTGATGACTGGCCCTACAGACCAACACGAGTGTTTCCAGCGTGCTTTGTCCTCACTCGCACCCTTCTTGGGAAAACTTCCCAGGAGGTCACCCATCCTAAAATTACCCCAGGTCAAGCACGCTTAACTGTGGAGTTCTTTCGTGATGGGCTACTGAAAAACAAGATGCACCTTGTTGATATAGGTAGTACCAATCAATCCATTTAAGCTCTCTTTAACTGTGTAGTCCCATACCTACACAGTCTCAGCATCATCCCACTTGACCTTCCCCAGGCGGTGTGGGATTGCACAACTTACCCGGTGTTTCCCCTTACGGATCACAGGACTACTGATTGTCACAATCACCCCCCCTTACAGGGTCCGACGTCCTCGTCGACCACACTTCCGGCTGGGTCAAGGCTCTGATACCATTTGTAACGTCCCCGCTTCAAACCTCTATTGGGTCCTCACACCCACGGAATGAATGGCTCTTATACACGAGTACGTCACTCTAGCTGCTTCATGGACTGATGACTGGCCCTACAGACCAACACGAGTGTTTCCAGCGTGCTTTGTCCTCACTCGCACCCTTCTTGGGAAAACTTCCCAGGAGGTCACCCATCCTAAAATTACCCCAGGTCAAGCACGCTTAACTGTGGAGTTCTTTCGTGATGGGCTACCGAAAAACAAGATGCACCTTGTTGATATAGGTAGTACCAATCAATCCATTTAAGCTCTCTTTAACTGTGTAGTCCCATACCTACACAGTCTCAGAATCATCCCACTTGACCTTCCCCAGGTGGTGTGGGATTGCACAGCTTACCCGGTGTTTCCCCTTACGGATCACAGGACTACTGACTGTCACAATCACCCCCCCTTACAGGGTCCGACGTCCTCGTCGACCACACTTCCGGCTGGGTCAAGGCTCTGATACCATTTGTAACGCCCTTACTTACGTAAAATAAGATGCCATAAATAAACTGGCGTTAAGATACTAATGTTGCCTTTATTAAAAAAAAATAACACTTTTTAAAACATGGGTACCCAGTTGAAAATAAAGTATTACCACTTAGGGAAAAGTAATAGAAAATTTAAACGACAACATCCTCGATAAGTTTAATAAATTAAAAAAAAACTTTCAGCGGAAGATGGCCAAGACCACACGCAGTTACATGATCACACGAGATACACCCTATGCTGCCCAGACTCAACTTGTCACTGAAAGCTTACAGGCTTACTTATCTGCACATAGGGGGTAAATAAGGGGTGAGCTGCAAAGCCTAGTAAGGAAAAACAAAATACTATGTACCAGCATTCACACATCATAACACAAACATATACATCAAACATACAACAACCTAATCACAAGTATAAATAGAGGCAGCCACACAAATACTGAAATACCACACACTCACACTCACAATCACACTCCAGCTTCTATACAAATCTGGAGTGTCTTATGTTCTTAACCAGAACGCAGTACCAATAACCAGTGCACCCTTACGTACACTGCCTCACTTACCACATCACCATACATGTGTGGTTTCCAACCACTTCCAAGTACCTGGAACATGATTAAACAGCCATATACAATTCATCGATAAAACACTATTTCACCGAAACTATCACATTCCACAGTTTCAATACAATTTATTCAAGCAGTCATACTAGATACTCAAACCATATAAAAAAGCAAGTATAAAGTATAATTATTTTTCCTTACCTCAACTCCGCTGTAATTAACTCCTACGATACCTTCTAGGCCATATAACAATTAGTGAAACCCTTAGTCCACCGATAAACTCAATATATTTATTATTCTTACTGTACAGCAAGTTTAGCCTAGAATTTGACTTATAAAACGTTTGAATTAGAAGTCCTACTGTTCACAAAGTTTTTAGTTAATTGAAAGATCTTTCTAACGGTATAAAGATCATCAAAATCGGAGCTATAACCTAGGAGTTATGCATGTTTTCTCAAAATAGTTTCTTTAAAATCCTGTATCATGCCGATTTCTGAATACAGCCCAAAAATAAAAGTTTTAAAAATAGTTACACCCCGATCTAGACAATACTTTCTTCATAAAAAATGTAGCTATTTTCCTAAGCTTTAAAACGAGATAAATATCTTTTAAAATGGATCAAAAGTGAGAGAGATATTGAATTTTTACTGAAGACACTTTTTCTGAAACAAAACTTAAAACGAAATACCATAACCGAGTAAATATCCTAACTTTTGACTGGTAAGAACTCCGAACTAGGGAAAGGTTTCTTCAAAGAAAATATAAATTATTGAATTATCTTTCTAACAGTACAAGAATCGCTATAAAATAATAGATATCGAGAGAGATATCACACTTTTACTAAGGCAATATCGGAAAGAAATTTTAAAAAACTGTAAATCGACAGTCAGTGTAAAACATGAATTTTTTGACATCGAAATACTCACAATTAGGAAAGAGTTTCTTCATAAAAAAATATAGATCATTAAATTATCTTTAAAACGGTACCTAGATCACTGAAAACGAACCTATGGGGAGAGAGATATGATAGTTTTATGAAAGCCTATTTCTCTGAAAACGAAAATAAAAACAACTACGAATTTTACCTGAAGATTTCGAAGATACGGAACGATGATCGGTTGATTGCTGACCCCGAAGCTCTTAAGATTAAAACAATTGATTTGGTTCAATAGAGAAGATAAAAAAAAATTGAGAGATGGTGAGAATAAAGGAATACGATACTATCTGGCTGCTAGGGTTCTAGAGTATATACGTATATAACCTATCGTATAATAGGTTTAAATTTAAAAAAATAAAAATCTAACTAATCAGATAAAATTATGCTGATTTAAATTTAAATTTTAAATTTTAAACTAACTAATCTAATGCTTCACTATTTATTTATCTCACTATTTAATATATATATATCTTTTTTTTTCTAGTCACACACGCACAACAACAACAATAATAATAATAATAATAATAATAATAATAATAATAATAATAATAATAATAATAACAATATAATTGCATCACACTTAATATACCAAATACCAATATATGTATATAAACTATATATTACAGGATTGGGCAGGGTGCTTTGATGATAGAAGATCCACATCAGGCTACTGCATCTTTCTTGGGGGAAACTTAATTAGTTGGTGTTCAAAGAAGCAAACTGTAGTAGCTAGATCAAGTACAGAATCTGAGTATAGAGCCATTGCTTTGGCTACCTCAGAAATTATGTGGATTCAATTTGTGCTCTCGAAAATCAGTATTCCAACTCCTCAATCTCCAATTCTTTGGTGTGATAATCTTGGAGCAGTCTGTTTAGCCTCTAACCCTGTGTTTCATGCTCGAACAAAATACGTTGAGGTTGATATGCATTTTGTTCGAGACAGGGTTGTGGCAAAACAACTAGACATCCGATATGTGGAAACAGAGAATCAAATTGCAGACCTGTTTACAAAGCCTTTACCAGCAATTTCTTTTCAGTTTTTTTTTAACAAGTTAACACTCGGCAATGACCAGTGTCACTTGAGGGGGGATGTTAGAAGTAAAAATGATTAGTTACTGTTACATTATTTTTACTATACATTAAGTTAGTTAAGTCTGTTAAAGAATTAGTTAATTGTTTCCCTTTATTTTCGGTTGTCTAGCATTGTAATCTGTTGGATACTTTTCTATATAAATAAGATGTTTTTGGCTAACTGTATTCAGTTGAGCTTTCCCATTTCACTTCATCTTTTTCCTCCATTGTTTTTCCATTTTTTGCTCGATCTTGAGTACTGAGTTTCAGTACTCTTACAGAACTTATGAAGGAGATAATAGAAATATATAACATAAGTTTTATTTATTTATTTAAAGCATACAGTTAATTCAAGCCTTAAATAGCATTGAATGTCTCAAGGAATGCTTATGAGTATAGATTGGAGCTATTTTCCTCTTGAAATTAATTAAATTAGAAACAAATAACGGTCCAATAAAAATTACATTGTTAAATTGTCTGTATCAACATTTATAATAAATAACCATACCCAAGAAAAAAATAAAATAAATAAACACACACATTAATAATAAATAATACAATCATTCTTACAAGAGTTAAAAGATAAGAATTAAGCACATGATAAAATAAAACAATTATACAAGATTGACTTTAAAGATTAATTTCCATGAAATGATTTCATTGTTTGAACAAGTTGCATAATTTACCCTCACTAGACAAAAACCTAAGTAACTTGTTCTCGTGGCATGGCATAACATAATGAATTTAATGACTTTAGGGAAAACTCACTCGATTAAGTTAGTTAACACATTCAAAATGCATTTAAACTTTTTAAGAGCTACAACTACAAACCGTGATTATTTATAAGAAAAAAAAATTATGGATACTTTTATTTTTATTTTTGACTCTTATAAGGTTACTCCTTAAAATGGACAATGGTGCAGTTTGGAAAAATATATAATTATATTAAACTTATTTTTTAGGTGACACTCGACGAGGACTAATTCTAGCAATAACAACTAATTAAATCAGTGATGTGACCCTTTTAAAGAGAAATGTTAAAGGACATTAGTGGTGTCCATCACTATTCTATATATCAATATTGCTATTGGTATTGAGTCATATAATTTAATATAATAATTTTTAAAGAATATTGCTAGCTAATTGCAAGACGATATATTTAGAGGTAGTAGGCACCATTAATGTCCAATAGCAATACTCCTCTCTAAATCAAAGAGTTCAAAATTGTACATATTTATTTTTATTATTATTATTTTGGTACTCGAAGTTTAAATTAAATTGCATATTGTTATTATTAACATAAGTAGTGTGTGATGTGTTATTTATAAATAAGTAAAATAGAACATGTTAAAGAACAAAAAAAATTATTAAATTTAATTAATTCCTAATTAAAAGGTTATTAAATTGTGAGGATTACTAATATCAACTATGTGTAGTTTTGCAACTAGACAAAATCAAACTAATAAATAAAGTTAAAAAGGAAGAATCACATTGAGAATAATTTTAAATAATGAAACAAAAATTTTAATTATAAACTTTGGAGAGAAAAAAAAAACTAAACAAACCTAATTAAAAATTATTCCGACATTTTTTTTTTTATAATTAGTAGCTAGCCCATTTACAACAATTAACCAATAGTCAATTTTTATAGACTACTAAAAAAACCCACATAATCTTACACTATAGAAAAGGATTAAATGTTCATCATAGATTTTTTCTAAAATAATTTAAGTAAATAAAAATAAAAATAAAATGGGGACCAATATATATTTAATGGAGCTCATAATAGGGTGCACGCATTGGGATGCGTGTTTAAGTGAACATTAGATTATTTTTCTTACAAACGAAACGATATTGCACTTAAGATTTAGAGAAATTGAATAAATATGAAGTTGACAAAAGACAATTTTTCTATTTCTATTTCTTTTGTTTTTTTGGGATATTTGAATGAATAATAATATTGTGGAAAAAGAACATATTTGGTAGAACTAAACTAGTGAGGAGGGAAAAGGGCATTTTAGTAATTGTGTATGTAGTCTCGTGGGAGGGTGGGTAAAGAGAATAAAGATAAAGGGACCTACTTGCTCCCAAAACGACGGGCACCCACGTCGGATTTATGCTAACTGACAAAAATGCCACCTTCACTCCAAGATTGAGCAAATCTTCCTGTCTCATTTTTTTGGATCAAATTGCAAAATTTTCTTCTTAATAAACGAATAATCTCATCTCTTGTAATCACATATTTGCCCCTCTCTTTCCAATTTATTCTCTATATTATTCTTTAATTATCAATAAATTCAACAAACTATTGAATCTAAAAAAAATCAACCAATTATTTGTTAAGAAAAAAATATAAATAAATTCCTTGCCATTTATAAAAAAAAAGAGTAATTACTATTTTAAATTGTGTTTTACAAAAGTTATTAATTGGACCTTCTGTTTTATTAAATGACAAAATAAATCTTATATTTTCTAAAATGGTAAAAATAGGACCTTGAACTCAATTTTCAACAATTTTATTTTTTTTAATAAAACTAACTTTAATTTAAGACAATTTCTAGCACGAACAGATTCAGAAAATATAACCAGTTTTGTCATAATATCTCTAGATCAAATTATTATTAAGTTTTATTTTGACAAAAAATTAGTTCAGAGTCCTATTTGTATAATTTTAGAAAATATACGGTATATTTTGTCACTTAATAAAATAAAGAGTCCAATTAACAATTTTTGCAAAATACGGAATCTGATATAATATTTACCCAAAAAAGAAAGAAAGAAAAAAATTCTTAAAATTATATATAAAAAACCGTTCCAAACAAAAACTCATTTAAAACTATTTATTAATTAGGTTTTTAACTGCAAAAAAATATATATTTTTTATTATAAAAATGAAGTTATTCTTAAATCTAATGTTATAATATGTGAAAGAATAGGACTTATTTGGATTGAAGTAGCTTCACAATTCACAGGCTTGCTTGCAATCTTTGTAGCAGTGTTTGGTGGCGTGCCAACTATTAAGACTTAAAATAGTAATTGGTAAATTTTATTTATTTATTAGAAGAGTAATTATAATATAATTGGTTAAAAAATGAACGGTATAGTTGTAAATAAAAGTGAAAATAGAGGATATTTTGGGAGTATTAAAAGTAGGAAGTGGGGGTAGGGTAACGTGGGACGGTTGAGATTTAGTTAAACTGGAGCCTCAAACATTGACAATTTGCTTGATTCCGTAGCCTTTGGGGAAAGGAAACTCTTTTCTTACACATTTTTTTTAATGTTGAAAATTTTTGTTATGCACCAAGTAATTAGCGGATACTACATCCATCTTCAAAATATTAATAGGAAAGAATCTTCTATCTATACAAATTTTTTAACCTAAAAATATGTACAACTAATCCATAAATGAATATGGATTAGGACAAGCTAGAAAAATTGAAAAATAAATTTGCAGGTAAAATAAAGATTGGTAAATACCATTTTAAATTCTGCGTTACAAAAGTTACTAATTAAAATATTTGTTTTGTTAAATGACAAAATGAACCTTATATTTTTTAAAATTGTATAAATAAGACCATGAATTGATTTTTTGTCAAAACAACACTTAATAATAATCTAATCTAAAAATGTTAGGACAAAACTAGTTACATTTTCTGTATCTGTTCGTGTTAGAAATTATCTTAAAGTTGGTTATATTAAAGAATAAAATTGTTAAAAATTGAGTTCAATGTCATATTTTTATTATTTTAAAAAATATAAGATTTATTTTATTATTTAACAAAACAAAAGATCTAATTAATAATTTTTGCAAAACACAAGCTTTAATATTTGCAAAACATGAATTACAGGTGAAATAAATAGCATGATAATATTTGGAGGTATAACTTGGAGTAGTATATTATGGATATGATATGAAATGAAATAAAAGGAGATTATAGAGAGAAAAGTTTGGGTTTCGTAAGCCAAATTGCGGCTGTGTGATCTTTCCCTTTTGCATTCTTGAGGGTCAAAGGAGTTTGCGTGTGGGTGTTAAAGAGGGTTTCAAGGAAAATAAAATTTATTTATTTACTTTTAAATTGAATAAATAAATTATTTAATAAATGAAACAAAAGAAAGAAACGTCAAAGGCTGCAATTATTGTGTTTTGAGTAATATATGTTGTTCAGTGGAAATTGTCTTTGCACTTTGTTGTAATTATAATCTTATAATGTAGAGCTTTTTGTTTTATCTAATAATAAAAACATCTCCTTTATATAAATATATATAATCTTTATTTTTATGGGAGTTGGTCTTTTTTTGGGGTTGCTTTCTATTGAAGCAACTTTTGTTTGTGTTTACCATATACAATATGGAATATTAACATAATTTATGCTTTAATGTTCACATGTGTGTGTGTGTGAGTGTAAAGGAGATTACTTTTCTATATGTGCATCTCACCCACGTATATATAAATATGTGTAATTATATATATAAAGGTCTATGCATATTTGAATTGGGAGAAAAACAATGATAAGTGTTGCTTCGAAGGAGAAGAAAACCTTAAATTATATATTGCAATAATTTATATTTAAATATATATGCATTAAAGGTTCTCTTTTCTTATCACAAGAACCAACATTGACTTGAAACTTTTTCTTTTATTATTTTGAGGGTGCTTCCTTTGGCCTTCTTATAAAATAGTGCTCTCAACCATATATTAAATAAATATTAGTGATAGTGCTCCTTTATATATAGATTTATTTGTATGACATGTTCAAGGAATATATAGTGAAATTTCGTATTTTAATATTTCCAGTTTGATTATTTAATTAAATGATTAATTAAATGCGGAATAATAAAATTGGTACTGAAAACAGTTTTCTGTAGTTACAGAATTCAACTCTGTAACTCCAGGAATACATAGTGAAATTCCGTATTTTAATATTTCCAGTTTGATTATTTAATTAAGTGATTAATTAAATACGGAATAATAAAACTGGTACTGAAAACAGTTTTCTGTAGTTACAGAATGCAACTCTGTAACTCCAGAGAAACCCAGAAAAACAAACAGTGCATAAAAGTAAAAACACACAAGATTTTTGTACGTGGTTTCAACAATCCTTTCAGATTGTTACTAGTTCACGGGGCCACGCCCAGAGATAAGATTCATTAGATCGGTATCAAAAATACAAAGTAATTGACTTATGCATAAATAGACTCCCTCTTATTGTATGCCGCAAGCTTGATGTATTCCACCTACTAACCGAATCTTGATAAAACTCCAAGAGCTCGAACTCCCTTCGATCACCTTGAAGAGTGCTTGAATCCTCCCGATTCAAGGCTTAAAGGCTATCTCCCGAAAGCCTATACAACCATCTCCTGAAGGTTGTGTGCTTGTATCCTCCCGATGCAAGACTTCAAAAGCAATCTCCCGGAAGCTTGTAAATACCCTTCTCCCGAAGGTGCACTGATGTTCTTCTTCGTTGTAGACTTGAATACAGACTCAAGACAATACAAACAACAAATAAACAGAGTAAGAGTAGAACAACTCTTCTCTACAAAACAAAGACACTCTTTTCTTAAGATATGAAAGTGAATAAAAGAGTTTAACAAAACAAAGACACTCTTTCCTTAAGATATGAATACAATTCTAAGTGTGTGAAAGAGATCCAAAACCTAGCAGCTATAGGATGTATTTATAATGAATAAACATCTCATAGACAACTTACATTTGGTCTGAACAAGACCTCAACCCACTAGAAACTTCCCTAAAATAATTCTTCAATCAGTTCAGGAATTTCCGTTTCTGTACCTACAGAATCGTGGGCAGTAACTACAACTTTCCTTTTATAGAAAAGGAAAGTTTAGCTCCGGTTTTCTCTTCAATAAACCTGATCTTAGAAAATGGGAAACTCAACACAAGATCAGAATAACAGCTGGTTAGCAAAGAATCAATGTGAAATCAAAACTTACCATATTTACCTCAATTTCCATAAATAGGAAAGCTAGTCAACTTTCCTTCCAAGTTTAGATTTACACAAATAGGGAAACCATATCAATATATGCCAGCCGAAATATACAAAGAATAATAAAATATTTTTGTCAATAAAATATGCCAAAAATGGAATTAACACATAGAATTACATAGATTAGGTAAGTTGATTGGTGAATTTTGTTTTAGCAAAATGGTCTTTATATATATAAGTTTGAATAAGTTGGTCCTTAAATTAATTTTTTTAACAAATTGGTCCCTTAATATATAAGTCTTGATAAGTTGATCCCCAATTTTTTTTAGCAAATTATTAGTCTCCCAACTTTTGATTTTTTAGTAACATTAAGTCTCCACTCTTAAAAAACAGTATTTTTTTTTTATTAATTTTTCAATTTTTTTTAATTTTAAATATTTATATATAAATGTACATATTGTCAAATATATATATATTTTTTATTTATAAGTATTTTTTAAAATATATCTAAAAAAAGTATTTATTTTAAATATGTTGAAATAAGAAAAAAAAAATACATATAATGATCCCTAAGAAATTCAATGAATATATATATGGATTTAATTTGTTCAAGATTTCAAGAGCTCACTAAGAGATGTGAATGACATAAAAACGTCATGCGGGTCCTCATGACTAACATCCTGCAGGTGCTCATGACCAACATCCTGTGCTCATGACCAACATCCTGCAGGTTCTCAACGTCCCACAAGTTCTCAATGTCTTAAAGGTCCTCAACGTCCAACAGGTACTCATGACCAACACCCTACAAGCCTTATGACCAAGTCTTGCGGGTCTCATGACCAAAGTCCCTGGGTCTCATGACCAGCGTCTCACACGTCCTCATGATCAACGTTCTCCATGCCCTCATGACTAACGTTCTGCGGGTACCAAGACGGGTTAGCAGGGCTGACCCCAAGATCCATTGAGGGCCAACTCTTAAGGTCCATCAATAGGGCCGACCCTTGGGGTCCTTAAGAGGTTCGGCCCTGAAGGTCCATCAGGAGGGTCGACCCTCTATCCTCAACACCTCCCTGTTGGGATTTATGCCCTAAACAAAACCTATTTAAATATAATTATATTTCCTAAGTGATAAAATAATAGAAATTATTTTATGTTGCATGGTTCACATGATTACTTTCATGATTATATATTTAATATGTAACTTCAATTAAATCCTGAACATGTAGTTATTCATGATTATAGTGTTGTCTACATAATGAAAAATAATCATAATTATATACTTCAAAGTATTTAGTCTCATGATTTATCAATGCAATGAATTTACACTAATATGATAATCAACGATAAAATTTACTTACACAGTATTATGTGGAATGTCTTTTCTAGGACATTAGCAAAGTATACTAGTATTAGATGTATAAAGCGTACATCAGACTAGACTGTTATTGACAGTGAAAAAGATATCATAAACTTATGATTATATCTTTTTAAGTCAATATCACTTAGTTGGTCTTAGGTCAATGGATCTTAATCCTGAGATGGTTAGGTTCTAGCTTAAATATATCATTTGTGCTCTTTGACTTGTTCGTTAAAATTGACAAGATGATCATTGCAATACTTACATCTTGAAACATGGTAGTGCAATTGAGTGAGAGCGCTAATCATTGATACATAATCTATAGCTTCTATAACTTTTAGAAGTGAAACAATGATTTCCTTCGAGCTTGGCTTAACACGATAAATGATTGAGCGCTCATTTCAGTAATTATATTAATTTACTGAAATATCATTTACAAGTAGCTAAGTATTTTAAGGATAAAATATATTGAAGGGTAGAAAGATAAATTTTACCATACTCGATGTAGATTAAAATAATGAGTAATTCAAAGAGCATCTATTTTCGGTATATAGAGCGTTCTATCAGGAGTATAATTCTGAATCTAAAGTGGAGTCAAAAGGAATTAATAAGTTAAGAAATTTACTTGGTAAATTCTAAATCTACATATTAAGAGCTTAGTTACATAGGGCCATGGTCCATGCATTAACTGGGATAATATTGTTTTGTAATCTCAATTAATTAGTTTTAATTATTAATCAATTAGGATTTTAAATAAATGCTATGTCTTATTTGTGAATTTTACCAAGGAAGGGTACAATTAAGACAAAAAGAGAATTCAAGGTTTATTTATTAATTAAGAGACCTTAGAAGGTGTAATTAATAAATATATGTAAACAGTAATTTTCTTTGATAATTATTTATAATTATCAAATAGATAGAATTAATATTTAAATAAGTAGAGCAAAAAAATGGCATTACTGAAGAAAGAGAAGTTTGTTTCATTAAGAAAGCAAAATAATGGTAAACTTCTAACTTATGGGCTTCATAAGGGATTCGGCCATGATGGTCCATTCTAAGCCATTAGGTCTTTCTAATCAGCCCATTTAGCTCTAACTCTAAACCTAATGAAGCCCTATAAATAGAACATTGAGGGTTTTGATTCAGAGGATGACTCTAGACTCTCTTTTGTCATATAAAAATGAATCAAAGAAAATCTAATATTTTCTATTTGTTATTTTCAGATTTCTCTTTATTTTTCCTCTTAAAATTTTGTGGTCCATGATATTAAGAGTATGCCCACACATGTGAAATCATTAGCTAGTATAGTGAGGAAGACTGTGTCGAACCAAATCAACCAAATCAAAGGAGAAAAGATTAAGGTTCAGATCTTGATTATGTTCTGCTACAGACATGAATTAAGGGCTAGAGATCTGAATAAAAGAGGCCATTATATATTGCTACCATCAATGTAATAATTTTTTAATCTCTTATGTGTTTATTTCATTGTTTTAGGAAATTCATGTTTAGGATATTAGATTATAAATTTATAATCGAACATACATTTTAGTAAATCTAGTTCTTGGTAAAATAAGTTTCAATAACTGACCTTAGAGCCATGGTAATAATTTGTTTTCATGAAATATGGATTTAAAACGATGTTTGATTGATTTGAATGTGTTCATGTTGGTTTATGTGATTAGTTGATAATTGATTGTGTATTACGAAATTTTCTATAAAAAATAATATGATTTTCAATTTGGAATTATTTTATTTAAAAAGTTAGTAAAAAATTAAATAAATTAGCCTTTTACGGAACTTAATTTGGATTGAAATTGAAAATATATGATTTTTTGAAATTTTGAATATTTGGCTAGGGGTTAAACCCTAAGCATGTGCGAAAAGGGGAATTTTGGCCACTTTTTATTTTTTATTTTTTATTTTTTTAATTTTTAAAAAACATGTTTTAATGAAATAAAATCTAAATTATAGTAGATTTTTGTGTAAAATCTTATTTTTCTACAAATGTGCTATTATGGCTGTTTTTTAAAAATCTGATTATTTATTATTTTATTTATTGATTTTAATTATAAGACCAGATAGTTACATATTTATTTTATAAAATATGAAATGATCTTATTTTTACATTAAAATGATAGTAAAATTTGAAAAATAATCTAGATATCTTTTAAATATCTAACCATAAATATCGATTTTTCAAAAATTTATTATTTTTTAATATATTTTATTAATTTAAATTATAAGATTAGATAAATGACTACTTAATTGGTATATTTTATTTTATCTTATTAGATATTTTGTTAATGTAACAAGATATGGAAATGTTGTTAAGATATTTCTATTTTTAATAAATAAAATAATTTTTATTTATTGATTTTAATTATAAGATTAGATATTAACAAAATAAATATTTAAATTATAAGATTAGATAAATGACTACTTAATTTATGAAAGATGGATGCCTTATTTTTTTTTTTTTTTGGTGTTTACTGTATAAAAGAAATTTTTTTTTGGCCAAAACAATATAAAAGTAATTTATGCCGCTTGGTAGTATTTTTGTAAAGATTAGGCCAAAAGTCAGTATTTTTGTAAATTTTCCTAAATAAAATAATCACTTTGATAAGTTTAATTTAAGCCCAATTAGTATTGAGTTTATTCAATTCATAACAATTATTTATTTAAGGTTATAGTAGTGGGTACGACAAACCGAACTCAATCCTCTCTCACATGAACTACTCCAACTGTGAAGACCCATTTGCTTTATTTAAATGATTGTCTTAGGCTAATTATATTAGTTTAACCTAATTAAAATTTATTAGCAACATAATTAATTTTAAAATAAATGAAAATTAATTTTTTATTATATTATTTTAAAATTAATTTGCAAAAACACACTTAGTTTAAAGATATAAATTATAGATAAGCTATTTCTAGAAAACTAATTTGTATTTTTTCTAATATTTAATTAAATAAAAAATATACTTAAGTTAAAAATTAATTTTAATTAATTTCACTAATTTCAGACCAACTTAATTTAGAATATTTTTCTTAGATATTAAACTAGAATCCTTTCTGACCCTTCTTATGTCTTTTGATAGTATTAAGACACTCAAACCCAATCATAGGCGCATTGTCAGAAATAAGCCTACCAAGAATAAAGGCACTTTGTTCTTCAGAGATAATATCATTCAAAACTTCATGTAGACTATTAGTAATCATCTTAGCAACAATCTTGTATAGCACATTAGGCTAATAGGCCTGAAATTACTAGTCAAAGTTGGTGATTTAACCTTGGCAATTAGTGTGATGATAGTCTCATTAATAGATACCGCCGAACTAGACCCATCAATGAAACCAAGGCAAGCACGACACACATCGGAACCCACAATATCCTAAAATTTTTGATAAAAACCAGCACCCATGCCATCTTTGCTTGGAATTTTACTAGGATGCATCTGAAATAAGGCCTTTCTAACATCGGCTTCAATAAAGGGCCTCATCAAAATATTATTCAAATTGTTAGTAACTCGAGATTGAACAGAATTCAACACATGATTTATAGTATCCAATGAAGGTTGATGGGAAGTAAAGAGAGACCCAAAATATTGCTCAAAAACTATGGCTATACGAGAAGGTTCCTCAACCCATACCGAGTTGTGATAAAAAATACCACGAATCAAGTTCATCTTTTTCCGATGAGAAGCACTCTGGTGAAAGAAAGCTGAATTTTTATCACCCAGCATCATCCAAGAATTCTTAGCCAGTGATGCCCAATACTTCTCATCTTTATACATAAGCACATCAATCTCTTTATCTTTCTGTTGATTAAAATGCCACCCAGTATCTAAATGCGCCAATTCATATTTTTTCTTTTTTATAGCACCAAGCGTTCGCTTATACACATCCCTATTCCAACCCTTAAGAATAGAAATGGCTTGGCGAATATTATCTTGAACACCATTTATCCTGTGACCACTTCCAGAGTTCCAAGTACCAGGCACTAGTTCGCGATAATCAAACTCATCTGCCCATGCCACTCAAAATAAAAATGCGACTTAGCCTTAGGTAATTGATGACCGTCATTAGCTTGGAAAATACGAGTTAATAAAGGACGATGATCAGAACCCCAAAGCTTCAAGTGAGTAACAATAATAGAGTATGGAAACATAATTAGAACTAACACCATCCGGTCCAGGCGTTCTTGTAGCAAAGAGCCATTTGAATGCTTATTACACCATGTAAAGCGGGTACCCTCAAATCCCAAGTCAACAAGACCAATTTTAGAAAGAGTTCACTAGAAATTGTCAATACACCTTTGAGCCCAAACTGGCCCACCACTCTTCTCATACTGATGAAGAATTTCATTCAAATCCCCACCCCCCAACCAAGGTCCCGAGAACCCATCTGCAAGCTACTCCATCAAAGACCAAAACTGAGGACGTAAACTCACATCTGGCTGCCCATAGATTCCCGTAAATCTCCACCACAACACATCATGAGACCGTACTATCACATTAATATGGCTACGAGAGTAGCCTTTTCAAATGACCTACATCATTGGCCCAAAATAAACATAAACTACCACTATGACTGATCTTCTCAACAACCACTTTGCCAACAAAACCCAACCAGACACGCACGAGTTCTAGAACCAAATGAGAAACCAAGGTTTTTGAGAGAAAAACGAGAGCAGCACAGTTTCTTGATGAGAGAATTTAAAACTTGTAATGTCTTGTCATTCCCCAAACCTTAAACTTTCTATGTCAGACAATTCATAATGCTCGGTGGCCCTGAAGATCAGGGTCCACCATACCGGAACCATCCATGTCCACTTTCCCAACCCCATCGGGTAAAAGAATAAAAGATACCACACCAATTTGCACTTCATTGCCAATAGCTCTGAAGCTAGATCCGTCGATAAGACTGAAATAGAAGCTTCATCGCCAACCAAAATTAGTACAGAATCTGAAACAAAACCAGAACTAGAACTCACCTCTAAAACATTGGAAACCACTAATACAATTGAGTCGTCCTTAGTTTTACGCTTCACTGTACGTAAAATATGAGAGAATTATAGAGAGAAAAAAATAGCTTTGGGATATTTTTAAATCGCCATGTTACCGACTCATAATTCAATTTTATATATATATATACTTAGTTATATTTTTAATTTTTATTTTTGTTATGTGTATTTTCAAAATTTTATAAATTAAAGGAAACTATTTAATATTATAAATATTTAAAGATTTAAAAATTTGAGAAAAATAAATATAAAATTTAAAAATATTAAAATTTAACATAATCTCAATAATTATAGTAACAATATTATAAATAATATATATTAATATCTATATATATTTAAATTAATTTAAAATTGGTGTTTAGTTAACCAAAAACAAATAATATTAATATTTATTTATATTTAAATTTAAATTAATCTAAAATAAATAATATAAATATTTATATATATATTTATAAAATCAACCCTACAGACACCGTTGGATTTAACAAAATATTCTGTTAAACAAATAAAAATGGTCAGATAGTCACATTTTATATATTAAGATATTAATTATTATTATTATTATGATTATTATTTTGAAATACTTTCAATATAATTAATTATGAAATAGATACATTAGCTAATAATGCTCCATTTCAACTATTGATTATATGATGATAGCCCTTAGATGCCACTGCGAAATTATTATTAATATTATTATTATTATTGTAAGCATGAGCAGCATCAAGTGATTAGAGAAAATGATGTAAGAGGAGAAATAGTGCTTCACCTTTATGTCAATCATTTATGTATTATATATGTCATTATTATACTATATTGTAACAATAAGATTATTAGTATAAATCACTATTTTTTTTTTATTGTCATCATTTGCCATGCTCAAAAGTTGTATTTCTTCGTTAATATGACTGAGTTTTATATAGGGAATTTTTGTCATAACACAATTGGAGTTTCGGAGGTTTTTTTTTTTTTTTTGAAATATCATGAGAATAATAAAATAAAGCAAGTGATATCACGACTTCATCACTTATATATATATATATATATATATTAATTTATATATGTTAGTAATATTAGTAAACATATTGTAAACAAATATATAATAAAGCATAAGCAAGCAATATCACATCGTGTATAGACAAACGTTATTTTCATATATAAAATACTATTTACTTATATTTGTACATGCATATATATACGTTTTCGCGTATGTATTTTACCTTTAAACAATTCATATAATAAGTACTTTGTGTTTGTGTGTATAGATATACATATGTGATGCACGAACAAGTAAACGGCTATATCCTATATATTATTCTAAAAAGATAAAAAAAAAATATGTATTTCTAGAACAAGAGTGTGTAAAGAAAATTCAGAAGTCACCATAGATTTCAAAGTTGACCCAGCTTTTCCTTTCCTTTTTATTTATTAATTAGTATTATTATTATTATTATTATTTATCGTGCAATTTGGCTCCACAATCCTCCACACTGTTGTTTGAGCTCATTTTCTTCAATTTAAAGCTAAACCTTTATATTTTGTCAACTCATTCTAATAAAAGGAATATACGACACTTGTAAAATGACATAAATATTTATTTATTCCTATATATATATAAATATAAAAATCAATGAATGATTTGAGCGCTGTCTTTCTTCATTTGCAGGCAACCAATTAAAGGGGTTTTAGGGACATTTCTTAGAGCTGATTTTATTGACGACTATCGTATATAAATTTAGTCCTATATATAATACATCTCTCCACTCATTAAATATCTTGAATAATTTGATCCTAATAATTAATATTATAATAATAACCTTATAATTAATTTCTCTATTAATTGCCATGAGCCCCCAAAGTTTCACTTGACCACGCTATCTCTAACCACAGTACTACGTACTCACTACGAATCAATGCAACTTTTATTATTATTTTAATTAAATCCCTTTTCTTGGTATTATTACATTAATTAATCTCTCTCTCTATATATATTTAGTTTACGTTACTATACGTACGTACCACATACCAGTATAGTAGTATGAATGATCAATGTATATAATTAGAGATAATTAATTTATATATAATAATTGACCATTATTAAATTTTTTAATATATAACTATGGAAATACTAGCTAGATTTTAGATTTTGATCCAATTAATGGAGAATAATAAAAAATTAATTTAAGTTATATATTTAGTTTACCTTTTAAATTAAAATAATATATATAAAATATTTTTTTTTATATATATAGTATATATATATATAAAGAATATGTTTATATAAAATATAAATTAAACGCAATTTTTTTTTCTCAACTGATAGAATAAATTCGGCTTATATAATATAAAACTTAATTTTTTTGTAAAATTATATTATAAACTTAATTTTTTTTAATAAGTAATATTTAAATAGGAAGTCTCTATCAGCATGACATGATAAAATTGGATATTATATACTAATATCAAACATTAACCCAGATCTTTTATAATGTAGTTGGGTTCACAATTAACATAGATAAAAAATTAATAATTTAATTACTTAAATTTAGTCCTTCGTTAATTGTTGTACACTATATAGTTTGGCTAGAGCTCGTGTGTAAGACACGTGTGCTCGCTATGATACATCAAACACTTTAATGAAATGGTCTAATTTCCATGATGGCATATATATATATAAAATTGTTAAAAATATACTCTTTTTATATTGTTATGGGTGTATTTAAATAGCCGTTTTATATAATTTTAAAAAATATCGTTAATCAATTGTAAAGTGGTACTTATAAAATGTGCTGAGCCTACTTATAAGAATGCTCTTTTATATATAAATATATATATAATACAAGAATAAGATAAATAATTCTAAGGAATCAAATTAATTAAGATTATTATGTTAAAAAAAGTAATTACGATAATAAAAATATCTTATATTCAACTCCTTGAGAAATGAAGCTATAATTATGATTTTAACTTGTATAACTGATCAATATATATGGATAAATATAATTATGTCAGTTTGTGAAGTTTTCTCTTATACGTTTTCCCAGGTAATAAAACCTAAAAATCGTACACGAAAACGTACTTGTGTGAGTTTGAGTGTAAATAAGTATCTATAAGGTTACAAGATTTATATTATATATATATACATACATGTTTTTAACAGCCAAAATGGGAAAAGTTGCTTTCACAGCTTTGTTTGCGAATCTCTAAAAGGTTTTGGCTTTACAGTTTTGCACACTTCATCATCATCATCATCAAAGAAACTTCCTCAAAAGGGCCATCAAGTGCCATTAAAGACTAATATCTTTGCCCATGTGAATGTGAATGTGATTCGAACCAACCAAACCCAACCCACAGTATTACACACACACATATACATATATATATATATGTATATATACATACTATAGATCACTCTCTCTATATATATGTGTATTAATTAGGGTTTTAATTTATTATAGTGTCTTGTGTAAAGTTTTTACCACTTTATCCCCTTATTCTACGAAACTTGCAAGTTACATATTCCCCACAATCGCACTCTTTCAACCAAAAATACTTTTCTTTTTTTCAATAACTTTATTCCAGTTTTTATGGGGTTCTATACGATAAGTCTTTTTTTGGTTCTATTACAGTATCCAAGGAAGGAGAGGAATTAAAGAAAAAGTAAATAGATCTGCATCATGCATACATTGTATAAATAAATATACACATACCCAAATATATATATTTACAAAATAATAGTCATCTCTAATTAGTAACTATGTACTCGTAATATTTCTAAACATATAAGAGATTATTCAATTCAACATAATTACATAATAGAAAACACCTTAATTTTATTTTATTTTTTTGCAAAAAAAAAACAACTTTGTAGTTGAACTGACTGTTTCTTCGGTGTGAAGCTCTCCACCAGGCTTATTGCTACAACCTTATTTTCCCCTACATTAAATTTCAACCTGTGGTTGATTACTAACCCGAAAATCAAAACCCCAATTAGCCAAATCTCAATTAATCGCCCTATTACTCATTTAATATTAACGACGCATGTTTTATCATATTTATTATGGGTTCAGAATACTAATGGTGATCCTCCGCCCAAATGCTTCCACCCCGACCCCTAACCACCATTTTCTACTCCCACAGACCTCCTAGCACCATCATTGCGAATCTAATGATGGCCACCCAAGCCTGTGCGAAATCCCAACAGGCTGACCTCATGTCCTTCCGCTTCTCAAGGTGGCTCTCCATCTCCAGGTATTTTTCTCTCCTTCATTTTTATTGCTATTTAAAGTCCTGGTACCTCAAGTCATCTACCAAACCCACCCAGATCATCACTTGGCTTGAATCGTACCCTTCTCTTATGGCTTCTTCTTCTCACAACCCATCTAACACTCTCCAACTCACTGAGGAAGAAAACTTAATTCACGATTTCGACCATGTTTCTCTGCACTCGGGCGATTACAACTCTTCCTATTGTCTCGTCTTCAATATTCTCACCATCAAAACCCCTAAACCCCTCTGGATTAAAAAAGCTATGAGTGAAGCCTGGGCACTCCGTTTCCCTGTGGAAATCACGGATTATCACTCAGGGCTCTTCCTTGCCACATTCCAATGTGAAGGTAATAGACGATGTGTCCTAGAAGATCAACCATGACACATTGATAAATGCTTGATGATCTTCACAAACCCTGAGGGTCTTGACACTCTGTCACCCGAGCAGTTTTGCTTCGTCCCGTTCTGGGTCCAAGCTATAACTACATCCCTTTTGGTCAAAAATCCCTTTAGCTTGCTTAGCTCATCGCCGATGAACTTAGCAACCTCTTGGAGATCCACCCATTATCCCTTACGAAAAGTTTCGACCCTTACCTTCGTCTCTGTGTCCTTCTGGATGTCACCAAACCTCTCTGTAGAGGTATGAATATCTGTTTTAGAAGAATCACTAAAACTAAATGGATTGCATTCAAGTATGAGGGATTACAAAATTTCTGCTACTTCTGTGGCACTCTTGACCATACTTACTGTTAGGTTATTTTTAGTAGTAATTTTAGATTAAGTTTAGTATATTTTTAATTGAGTTTTAATCATGTTCGGAGCATTTTTACGCTTGTTATCTTTTATTTTTGCAGATTTAAAATAGAAGAAGATTAGAAAAATATCAGAGAAAAAGATGGGAAAAAGATAAAAATATCATGATATTTAAAATAGAGAAAATTGTGCAAGGAAATAAAGCCGAAAATTCAAGCCTGAATTCGACGATGTTATGATTAGATTTTGGAAAAAGTCAAAACATAAAAGTTCTAGATCTCTCTTTTATCTTTCCGGAACATCTTGAATCGTCTAATTCCGAGTAATATCGAGAGGGTTATGATAAAAATACTATCAGTCAACGCAGCAGAAAAAATATCTCGTTTGAGGTTTCCCAAAAATTTAAATCCGAATGGGAATTTAAATATTGCGTTTTTTTCCATATTTTTAGGCCTTCAATGCCTATATAAAGGGAAGAAGGGAGTTGATTTCAGCAAGCAATTTTAGAGAGAAAAACAGAGAGAATACAGATGCAAAGTGGAAAGATCAACTGCAATATTGGAGGCATTCTTCGGAGGGTTTTCATCATTCTTCTCTTCTCTATTTTCATCTCTTTTCTTAAAGTTAATATGTGTGATTGTGCTCTCATGAACATGTGTAGCTAAACACTTTAATTAGGGTTAGATGGATATTGTTTAACATTATTTATGGTTTTAATATGATTAATTTTCCCCCTAATTTCTATGTATTCTATTTTATTTGTGCTTAATTACTTTTAATTGCCTGATCACCAATTAACTGTCTATGATTTTGATGCGAGATCTGAGAAGTGAGTGTCAAATATGCTATAGTAGAATAGAACTGAATTTCGATATAGGACGAGAGTACCTATATGGTTTAGATAGCTTATAGGGTTTCTGTGTTTAATGCCTGTTGCATGTTAAATTTATCACGAGAGTAGAAAGTTTGCATGTAATTGAGATTTATATATCTGAGAAGACTATAAATTACCTTAGTAAACCTGCTATTGCATAGAAATTAATATTAGGAAAATAATCATATTAGGCCATATTCAATAGAAACAATTGAAATCGAAGCCCTAAATTATTAACTTTCAATTTTCTTGTATAATTGTTTCTTACTAGTTTCTTATTCTTAATTCTTTCTTTATTTTTTATTTAACCAAATAGAAGTAAAAGTTTAATTTTAACGTACTTAACTACACTCCCTGTGGGATCGACCTCACTCCTAGTGAGTCTACTACTTTAAACGATACGTACACTTGCGTGTGCAAAAATATCGCAACAAGTTTTTGGCGCCGTTGCCGGGGAGTGATAGTTAATATTATTAAAAATTAAATTTTTTTCTAATTTGATTTTTCTTTCTAATTTAAGTACTAACTCTGTTGTCTCAAGATCTTATTCTGCTTTCAGGTTCAATAGTTTATGAGAAGTCAAGGTCCAATTGCCAGATTACCTGTTGATCCTGAGATAGAAAAGACCTGTAGAAGAAACATAAGGAGGAGGAAATTGGAAAGAGCGGCACTAGAGATTGAACAAGAAGAAGTCATGGCTGACAACGCCAATAATGGCAACAATGGACACAACGGAGGAGGTGTAGAAGACCAGGCTAATGGACATAACAATAATGACCGTAGCCTGAGGGACTACTTACTTCCTAACTTAACAGGGGCCCGATCCTGCATAAGGCCACCTGCTGTTGACGCAAACAATTTTGAAATCAAGCCAGCCATACTGCAGATGGTCCAATCTTCGATCCGGTTTGGGGACTGCCGTCAGAAGACCCAAACATGCACCTCGCCAACTTCGAAGAATTGTGCCAGACATTCAAGATGAACGGAGTTAGCGATGACGCCATCAGACTAAGGCTGTTCCCATTCTCACTAAGGGAACGAGCCAAAAGTTGGTTTATTTCTTTACCAACTCATTCTATCAACACTTGGGAGGAATTGGCCCTGAAATTCCTATCCAAGTTCTTTCCTCCTGCAAAGATTGCCAAGCTGAGAGCTGATATCAATAACTTCACCCAACAGGACAGTGAATCTCTTTATGAAGCATGGGAGAGGTTCAAGGACTTACTGAGAAAGTGCCCTAATCATGGGATTGAGAAGTGGCTGCAAGTGCACAACTTTTACAATGGGTTGATGAATGAAACCCGAACACTCATAGATGCCGCTGCTGGTGGAGTTTTCATGAGGAAAAGTGCTAATGAGGCCTTTGAATTACTTGAAGAGATGGCCATGACTAACCAACAATGGTCAACAGAAAGAGGTCCATCTAAAAAAGTTGCAGGTATGTATGAAGTGGATGCTATTACCAAGTTGACAGCTCAGGTAGAGGCCTTAACAAAACTGATAACAGTTCAAGTAAAACAAGCTCAGGTGGTTTGTGAGCTATGTGGAGGTCCTCACCCCTATGAGGAATGTCCGGTGGATGTGAATAGTTTACCAATGGATCAAGCAAAAGCCATTGGAAACTATGCCCAAAATAATAATTATGGGCGCAACCAGCAGGCGTTCTACCAGCAGAGAAATCAGCCCCAACAAAACCAACAACAGCTGCAACAACAAAGTCCTAGTGGAGGATCCAATATCCAAGCTGATTTATTGCTCCAATTCATGATGGAGACTAGATCCTCTATTAAAACTCTAGAAACTCAGATGGAACAATTGGCTACTCAAGTGGCAAAACAAGCTCAAGAAAATTCACCTAGCACTAGTGAGGTAAAAGGACAAGAGCAATGTAAAGCAATCTCCTTGAGGAGTGGAAAGAGTTATGATGGCCCGAGCCAAGCTAAGCCAGAGAATGAAGAAGATGAACATCCAGCACCAACAACAACAAAGAAGAAGACTACTGACAGTCTTCAACAAAAAGAAACTCCACCACCCATCAGCATTGACCATCACATCAAAATTCCTTATCCTCAAAGACTTCAGAAGAATAAGATAGATAAGCAGTTTTCAAAATTTCTTGAAATATTCAAGAAACTGCATATCAACATCCCATTCATAGAGGCTTTGGAACAGATGCCAACTTATCTAAAGTTCATGAAAGATATCCTATCTAAGAAAAGAAAGTTGGAAGAATTTGAGATGGTGGCACTTACTGAAGAGTGCAGTGCGGTCTTGCAAAAGAAACTACCACCCAAGCTAAAAGATCCGGGTAGTTTCAACATCCCATGCTCAATAGGGGGTTCTATACAAACAAAAGCTTTATGTGATCTGGGAGCCAGTATCAACTTAATGCCCCTATCAATGTTCAAAAGATTAAAATTAGGGGAAGCCAAACCCACAACAGTTACTTTACAAATGGCAGATCGGTCTTTGACTCATCCTCGGGGTATAATTGAAGATGTCTTGGTAAAGGTTGGTAAGTTCATCTTCCCTGCTGATTTCTTAATACTTGACATGGAAGAAGATGAGAATATTCCTATCATCTTGGGAAGACCATTCCTAGCAACGGGAAGAGCATTAATTGATGTACAGAAGGGGGAGTTAAAGTTGCGTGTTCAAAAAGAAGAAGAGACTTTCAAAGTATTTGCTGCAACTGAAATTCCTACTTGTTGTCGACTGGAAGTTGTAAAGGATGGTCGAGAAGTCACTACCAACAAGACGAAAGGGAAGTCTAAAGAACGATTTCAAACTGTTCGACGACGTATGAAAAGACTGTTGTGTGGGAAATATGAAGGTGACTCTCAATCTAAGGAAAGCTTTAAAATTTGCAACATTGGAGGTCAGTTTTCTTCGTTTGGCACAAAGGCCCTCATGGATGCGAGAGGTGGATTCTACCCGCCACCACCTCCACCGCCATACTGATGTGGCGCTCAGGTAAGTTTCCTTTCCTTTTTCTTTAATGTCACATTGGGGACAATGTGTCACTTTAGTTTGGGGGGGGTGACTTCAATTTTTTTCTTAGAGTTTTATGTCTTTTAATTTTTAGTTTTTAGTTTTTATTGTTTTGAGTCAATTTTCTTAATGTGAGCCAATTTAAAAGTAGGTAGATAGCATGATTTGAAAAGTTCACTTATTTTCGAAAAATCCGTGTGCTTGGTGATATTACATTCTTGACTAATTTCAATTTTGAGCATGGAATCATATTAAGTAATTTTTCTAGTAATTGAATTGATTTATGTATGCTAATTTGACATGTGGAAAGTTGTTTGGAAAATTCTAGAACTTGCTTGCTTGCTATTTGAGGCGAAATAATAAATTATGCATGACTAGGAAAGTGACTTAGGCAATTTTTTTGGATCGATTGTGCTTGTCAAGTCATCCCTATAATTTTATCCTAGTTACCCTTTTTGAGCCTTAACTTATTTTTTTCTACACATATTGAGCCTAAAAAGATAAACCCATAAATACCCAAAATTTCAATTCTAATCATACCATAAGTAGATCTTTAGTTTGGGGGAATTTGGATGGAAGTTTGTTGTATGTGAGTGGAAAAAAGTGTGAAAATTGAGAGAATATAAAAAGAAAAAAATTGATTGACAACAACTTGAAAAAAACGAGAAAAGAAAGAAAAATTTGACAACCAGTGTCAAATCTAGAAGAAAAAAAAAGATAAATATAAAGTTGTTGCACCCTTGTTGAAGAATATATCTCTCATGTAATTAGAAAAAAGGGTATTGGGATTGTGTGAAAAATATTTTGGGTGACATGATTTGAGAAGCTTATGGTATAGGAAAGCCTAAATGACCATTTCAACTACCGTTACCCTAAACCTAACATTACAAGCCTAGAAAGACCTTCTGATTCTTAGTTGTGCATTAATCTATATTAGTGGAGAATAGTAAGTATTGCAAGCATATTGAATTTTGGGTTAGTGGATTGATGATTTTAATTGGCATGCATAAAGTGATTTAATTGTTAGTTAATTGCATTCTATGGTTTCATGAGCTAAATGAAAATAAATTGAAATCTGTCAAGGGTGTAATTGAACTGAAATTCTGGATTGTATGTATAAGTGAAAATTTTCATAATCATGTTATTGAAGCTACTTGAAATTTACTCAGGTTTTGGAGATTGACTTGTTTAATGTTTATTTAGTGTCTTACTCGAGGACGAGTAAAAGCTTAGTTTGGGGGAATTTGTTAGGTTATTTTTAGTAGTAATTTTAGATTAAGTTTAGTATATTTTTAATTGAGTTTTAATCATGTTCGGAGCATTTTTACGCTTGTTATCTTTTATTTTTGCAGATTTAAAATAGAAGAAGATTAGAAAAATATCAGAGAAAAAGATGGGAAAAAGATAAAAATATCATGATATTTAAAATAGAGAAAATTGTGCAAGGAAATAAAGCCGAAAATTCAAGCCTGAATTCGACGATGTTATGATTAGATTTTGGAAAAAGTCAAAACATAAAAGTTCTAGATCTCTCTTTTATCTTTCCGGAACATCTTGAATCGTCTAATTCCAAGTAATATCGAGAGGGTTATGATAAAAATACTATCAGTCAACGCAGCAGAAAAAATATCTCGTTTGAGGTTTCCCAAAAATTTAAATCCGAATGGGAATTTAAATATTGCGTTTTTTTCCATATTTTTAGGCCTTCAATGCCTATATAAAGGGAAGAAGGGAGTTGATTTCAGCAAGCAATTTTAGAGAGAAAAACAGAGAGAATACAGATGCAAAGTGGAAAGATCAACTGCAATATTGGAGGCATTCTTCGGAGGGTTTTCATCATTCTTCTCTTCTCTATTTTCATCTCTTTTCTTAAAGTTAATATGTGTGATTGTGCTCTCATGAACATGTGTAGCTAAACACTTTAATTAGGGTTAGATGGATATTGTTTAACATTATTTATGGTTTTAATATGATTAATTTTCCCCCTAATTTCTATGTATTCTATTTTATTTGTGCTTAATTACTTTTAATTGCCTGATCACCAATTAACTGTCTATGATTTTGATGCGAGATCTGAGAAGTGAGTGTCAAATATGCTATAGTAGAATAGAACTGAATTTCGATATAGGACGAGAGTACCTATATGGTTTAGATAGCTTATAGGGTTTCTGTGTTTAATGCCTGTTGCATGTTAAATTTATCACGAGAGTAGAAAGTTTGCATGTAATTGAGATTTATATATCTGAGAAGACTATAAATTACCTTAGTAAACCTGCTATTGCATAGAAATTAATATTAGGAAAATAATCATATTAGGCCATATTCAATAGAAACAATTGAAATCGAAGCCCTAAATTATTAACTTTCAATTTTCTTGTATAATTGTTTCTTACTAGTTTCTTATTCTTAATTCTTTCTTTATTTTTTATTTAACCAAATAGAAGTAAAAGTTTAATTTTAACGTACTTAACTACACTCCCTGTGGGATCGACCTCACTCCTAGTGAGTCTACTACTTTAAACGATACGTACACTTGCGTGTGCAAAAATATCGCAACACTTACAACAAGTTTGGTCGTTACCTAATGACATACGACAATTTTGTTGTTCCTCCTGTTCTTGATTACAAGGAAGACCTTCATGCCATGTCCAAAAATCTATTGAAGAAAAACCCTTTCGACATGTCCAACTCTACTCCCATTGAGGAATACCTGAGTCGTGGCTGCAGCTCTGAATAGGGGTTGCAACAAGCTGTTGATCAGTTTTTAAACCTTGGCCCCAACTTTGTCATCCCTACCCTTGCCCAAGATCATGAACTAATTTCATCCCCAATCCTAACTGCTAATACCAACTCCACCATAGCTTTTTCTACTATCCCTTCCCCTCTCATCATGGTCACCTCTGTGATCACCCATACAGATAAAAGGCAAGGTATAGCCCTACCAGATAACTCTTGTGTGCCCCCTTCCAAAACTGTTAGGCCCCCCAACAAAGGCATCACCATCCAGGTTTTATCTAGTGTCCCTACTGCTACCACAGTGGGGGTCAAGAGGCCTTTTACACGCCAACATACTCAGGTGGGTGGCTCAGTCCGAAGTATGCTTAAGAGGGCCCGTGCGTCTAATGAGGAGGATATTGTTGTTCCTTCACTCTCAAACTCTAATGAAATGCTGAGGAAAATGAATTTCATTAGTTGGAATGCTCGAGGTTTGGGGAGCCCTCGAGCATTCCAAAATTTCTCCCTGTTGGCGAGGCAACACCAACCTGTTTTGTTTTTTTGTGATGGAAACCAAGCTCCTGGTAGGCCACGGAATGCATATTAAGACTAGTTTAGGTTTTGATAATGTTTTTGAAGTGCCTCGGAGTGGTTTAGGGGGAAGCATTTCACTCTTTTGGAACAATATTGTTAATGTTAATGTCTTAACTTTTTCCCTTAATCACATAGATTGTACTGTTAATATTGTTGGGTTTTATGCCCTAAATAAAACTCATTTCAATATAATCAGATTTACTTATTAATATAGATCAGAAATAACATTTAATGTTGCATGGTTCACATGATTTATTTCATGATTATATGTACATAATGTATGAATTCTATTTAAGTCCAGAACATATCAATTTGTTAATGATTATAGTGTTGTCAACACAGTGGAATATAATCTTAATTATATGTTCGAAAGTTTATTCACGATTTGTCGAACACCGGATTTATTCGACATGGTATAATCAGCGATAGGTATTCTTACACCTTGGATAAGTGTTATGTCCTTTCCAGGACATTGGCAAAGTTTACCAGCATCGGATGTATGGAGTATACATCGGAAGGGACCGATATTGAACTTTGATTAGATATATTAGAATTTACCGTAATATCTATTCAATTCAATATCACCTGTTGATCCTAGATCAAATGATCTTAATCCTGATATGATTAGGTTCAATCTCAAGAGTGTTATTCGTGTTCTTTGATTTGTTAGTTAAGCCTACTTTTGGGTTAGGGTGATACGTACATTTTGGGAACACGGTAGTGCAATTGAGTGGGAGCGCTAACATAAATATGGAATCTATAGCTTCTATCTGGTGAATAGAAAGTAAAGGATGATTTCCTTCGAGCTTAACCAAACGAAAATAAATGGTGGAGATCTCATTTCACTTAGCTGAAATATCATTTTTACAGGGTTAAGTGTTTTAAGGATAAAATACATTGTAGGGTGTTACAGTAATTTAATCCCTTTACAGTGTAAATCATCTATATAGAGGATCATTGATCACATTAGGGTTATAACAATGGATAACTAATGACGTGTCTATATCGTGGAACATATAGAGCGTTCTATATACTGAGAGTGCAATTCTAAGTTCTATGCGTGGATTCAACGAAGAATTAATAAGTCAGTGAATTTAAGATATAAATTCTTGATCTACTTATTGGAAGCTCGGATATATAGACCCATGGTCCCCATACTAGTTGAGACCATACTGCTTGTAAGACTCAGTTAATTGATTTTGATTAATCAATTATAATTCTAAAGTTAGATTATGTCTAGTTTATGAATTTTCACTAAGCAAGGGCGAAATTGTAAAGAAAAGAGATTCTAGGTTTACTTATTAATTAAGAGACTTTATATGTCTAATTAATAAATATATTAAATGAAAATATTATTTAATAATTAATTTTTAGTTATTGAATAATTAGAATTGGCATTTTAATGGTTGAATTTGAAAATTGGCGTTTTTGAAAAAATGAGATGCAGAAATGATAAAACAGCAAAATTGCATAAGTGAGGCCCATTATCCAAGGCCCATGGCTTGCCACACTTATAGGGTTTTATCATTTATTTTTTTATTATTTTAATGCCAAATAATTCTAACTTAAACCTAGGTGGTTATCTATAAATAGATAGTGATGGCTCTCATTCACACTTAACTTTGTAAACTTCTATCAGATGAAAACTGAGCCTCTATCTTTTCTCTATAGGCCGAACCTCTTCCCTTCTCTTTTCTTCTCTAAATTATTGAAATCCTTGAGTGAATAAGTGAGTGCCCACACACATCAAGTGGTATCTCAATCATAGTGTGTAAGACTGTGGAAAACCATCCAATAAGAAGGAGAATCAGCATCAAAGGAAGGAGAGAAAGAGATCCAGGTTCAGATATTGATAATGCTCTGCTACAGAAAGGAATCAAGGGCTAGATATCTGAACGGAAGGAGTCATTATATTCCGCTGCACCCAATGTAAGGTTTCCTAAACTTTATATGTGTTTATTTCATTGTTTTAGAATTTATATTAGGGTGTTAATGAAACATACTTGTTAGTAAATCTAGATCCTGGTAAAATATATCCTACAAATATAAGTAATGAGAATGTTTGGAATTTTACTGGTTTCTATGGCTCTCCTTACTCTACTTCTAAAAATTGCACTTGGACTCTTCTTAATCGTATTTTTGATTCTGCTCCTTATTTGCCTTTGTGTATTAGTTGTGATTTTAATGATAATTTGTCAACGTCTTGACTGGTGTGTTGTTAGTAGCTCTTTGCAGACGCTCTTTCCCTATGCCACCTTGATACACTTGGATTTTCTTATTCAGATCATCGTGCTATCAAAACCATTCTTGCGGAAATAAAAATTGCTCCTATAAATCATGGTCAATTCTTTATTGAAAATCACTGGTTTTTTGATTTGGATTTTTTCAGAGTGGTTAATTCCTCTTGAAAAACTTTCAGCCATCATAATACCACATTCTCTTTAATTGACTTCTTAAGAAATCAAAATAACTGTGTGGCTAATATCAAAGAGTGGATTTCTGGTCAAAACTCTCTTAACCATCAACTTTCTTCCACTCAGATTACTCTTGAGAGGCTTTATCAAAAGAGAATACCTAATGGTGATGACCTCTCACAGATTAGAGCTCTTGAGTCCTCTCTCGAGAATCTGTTGCATAAAAATGAAATTTACTGGAAGTAAAGATCCAAGATTGACTGGCTCAAATCTAGGGACAAAAATACTAGGTTTTTCCATCATAAAGCCTCGGCCAGAAAAAAAAAATAATTCCATTCGTTCTATCACCCTTGAGGATGGCACTATCATTAAGGGTACCAACTCTATCATCCATCTTTTCACCAGTTTTTACTCTAACTTGTTTTCCACTCAAGGTAAGGATCATGCCTCTATCAATGACATTTTGTGAGTTAAAATTGTTGGTATTCCCAAATGGAATATAGGACATGAGTAGCCAATGGAGGCATCAACCTAATTGATTCAGAGAAAAATCCTTTAGTGATCTAGTGTTAGTAATGGTGGGAAAATTTATTAGTATTGTCTGGAATCTTAGGTAAATTGAAGGCGACGATTATGTGGGTTAATCTAACCACTACCAAGGGGGAAATGAGATCAAAGGGGGCATTAGCCAAACCGTGACAGTCAGAGCCCCGTGCTCCGCAAGAAAAAGGTAGGGAGCTATACAATCCCACATCGCCTGGGGGAAGGTCGTATGTGATGATGTCGATACTTTGGTATGGGACTACCTATATTAACAAGGTGCATCTTGTTTTCGGTAGCCCATCACGAAAGAACTCCACAATTAGGTGCCTTTGACCTGGGGTGATTTCATTTCAGGAAGAGTGACTTCCTAGAAAGTTTTCCCAAGAAGCGTGCGAGTCAGGATAAAGCACGTTGGGAACACTTGAGTTGGCTTGAGGGGTCAGACATCATTCTAGGAAGCAGCCAGAGTGTGTACCAGTGTAGAAGAGCCATCATTTTTGTAGGTGTAAGGGCCCAATGGAGGCTTGAAGCGGGGACGTTACAAGAGTCCTTCTAGGAATATGCCTTAGAGACAAAAAGCAACATTTTGAATGTCATCCCAACTAATTTTGAGCCCAAGACAACCTCAGAATGACGCAATGTTTGTATACTTCGTCTACACCATTATTAGATTTAGGGATGTCCTGTTCATGAACTTAAAAGAAGCTAGAATTGCTAACTAAGATTTGCATTTCTGATAGTTATTCTGAAATGATTAGGAGTGGACCATCCTATGGTAATTAAGATAAGAAAATATTTGTTTAACATATACTACTTTTCTAAGAACATAAATAAATCTAAAAACAAAGTAGCGAAGTGTTGGAATTATTTTTACCAGGATCTAGATTTACTATCAAGTATGTTTGATTAACATCCTAATATGAATTCTAAAACAACGAAATTAAACACATATAAAGTTTAGAAAACCTTACAGTGGGTGCAGCGGAATATTATGGCTCCTTCCATTCAGATCTCTAGCCCTTGATTCCTTTTTATAGCAGAGCATAATCAAGATCTGAATCTGGATCTTCTTCTCTCCCTCTTGGATGCAGATTTTCCATAGTCTTACATACTATGATTGAGGTACCACTTGATGTGTGTGGGCACTACTCATTCACTCAAGGGATTTCAAAATTTAGAGAGGAAAAGAGAGAGAGAGAGTGGCGGCTTCAGAGTGTTTGAGAAAATAATCAGTAAAGTGTGTGTCAAACCTGAAGCCTTTACCTTCTATTTATAGAATACCACACAGGGTTAAAGTTGAATTATTTGGCATTTAAAAATGAAAAATAAAATGAGAAGCAAAGGTGGCCAGCCATACATTGAGGAAACAAGCCTTCCACTTTTCCAACTTTCCTATTTCATCATTTCTAGTTTCCCATTTTCTCAAAGATTGCCAATTCTCTCTTTCAACTACATAAATGTCAAATCTAATTATTTGATAACTATAATTAATTATTAAATAATATATTGTCATTTATTTTATTTATTAATAAAAACTAATCAAAGTTTCCCAATTAATAAATATACCCTTTAAACTCTCTATTTACTGTTTTACCCTTGCTTAGTGAAAATTCATAAAGTAGACATAGTCTAACTTTTAGAATTATAATTGATTAATTAAAATCAATTAACTGAGTCTTACAAGCAGTATGGTCTCAACTAGTATGGGGACCATGGGTCTATATAACTGAGCTTCCAATAAGTTGAACCGAATTTACCAAGTAAATTCCCTAACTTATTAATTCCTTATTGAATCCACACTTAGAACTTGGAATTGCACTCTCAGTCATATAGAACGCTCTATATGTTCCATGATATATACACGTCATTAGTTATCCATTATTATAACCCTAATGTGATCAATGACCCTCTAATAGATGATCTACATTGAAAAGGCACTAAGTTACCGTTACACCTTCAATGTATTTTATCCTTAAAACACTTAGCTCCGTATAAAAGATATTTCAGCAAAGTGAAATGAGATCTCCACCATTTATCTCTGTTTTGCCAAGCTCGAAGGATATCATCGTTTCACTTCTAAGTTCCTATAGAAGTTATAGATTCCATATTTATGGTAGCGCTCCCACTCAATTATACTATCATGTTCCCAAAATATACGTATCACCCTGACCCAAAAGTAGGCTTAACTAACAAATCAAAGAACATGTATAGTACTCTTGAGATCGAACCTAACCATATCAGGATTAAGGTCATTTGATCTAGGATCAACAGGTGATATTGAATAGAATAGATATTACGGTAAGTTTTAATATATCTAATCAAAGTCCAATATCGGTCCCTTTCGATGTATACTCCATACATCCGATACTGGTAAACTTTGCCAATGTCTTGGAAAGGACATAACACTTTTCCAAGGTGTGAGAATACCTATCGCTGATTATACCATGTCAGTCTAAATCCAATGTTCTGACAAATCAGGGAATAAACTTTTGAACATATACTTAAGATTATATTCCACTGCGCTGACAACACTATAATCTTTAACAAATTCATATGTTCTGGACTTAAAAAGAATTCATACATTATATACATATAATCATGAAATAAATCACGTGAACCATGCAACATAAAATGTTATTTCTGATCTTTATTAATAAGTAAATCTGATTACATTGAAATGAGTTTTATTTAGGGCACAAAACCCAACACGAAGTAGATGAGATACTATTTGATTCAAACCCAAAGTATTCCATCATCTTATACTATATAAGATGGTCCCATAGCCTCTGTTGCATTGACATAAGTCATCACAACTGAAGAGGACAATACGACTGAAGTATTTAGACAGAAACTCAAAATACCCCATCGTAGAGGGAGGGTTTCTAAGAAGCCACCTTGTTATGACTTGGATGATGCTAGTGGTGAGAATTCATTGTTAGTTTAAACAAGAAATGGATTGTCCTAATAAGGAACTAAGACTCGAAGCCAAGAGAACTATGGTTCAACCATTCACATGGATTAACCAAAACTATTCAAATATAAAGACAAGAAGGAAACTCAGTTAATGGGTTTATTCGATAGACATAAGCAAACTTGCTGTTCCTAGTATCATAAGTTTGAGATCATAAAAACCTATAGATTGTGGTATACCTAGTGATTTACTTGCTCCTTCACAAGCAACTTACATTAGTAAGATGCTAGAGCGATTTTTTTTTTTTTTTTATGGATAATTCTAAATGAGGTCATTAGAATTCCATATATAGAGTTCATTTATCTTAGGAATAGTTTCAACTATTCTAAAAAAGATAACAGCCAAGGAAAGAATTCTTTACGCATCAACAGTGAGAGGTCTCATGTATGTTGTGGTATACATTAGACCAAACACCTACTGCTGAAGTTATGAGTAGATATAAGACTAATTTAGGATAAGAATATTGGAAGGCAATCAAATAAAACTTAAGATTAAAAAGGACATATATGTTAGTCTTTAAGGGTGGTGCTTTAAATATTTTAGGCTACACTAACTCAGATTTCTAGACTTGCATCAATACTAGAAAATCTACAATTTATGATGGTGATTACTCTAAGAGTAGAGCAATAATTTTTGCAGAAGTATAAAAACTTGTCCGAAGTCTCTAACTCTACTAATGACACTGGATATTAAAGTGGCCTTGAAGGCTACTAGACAATTATTCAGCCTAAGGAAAATTCTATGAGCCTTTTGCGTTATTCCAATCATGGATTAACTACTAGCGTTATTTCGCAATAGTATAGATATAGTTGCCAAATAGTAAAGATTTCAGAACCCTAAGAGGAGTAAACATATAGATAAGGAAACTCACAATATCAAGGATTTTGTGACTAAGGAGGATGTAATGGTGGAGAAGGTTGATACTGAATACAACGTGTCGGATCCTATTACTAAGATAATACTACATTGTAAAGACCATTTAGTTTTAATTTAGAAATTAGCAAATAATTAGGGTTTTATTATGAAAATTATTTATTAATATTGAAATTAATTATTTATGATGATTTATTTGAATTCAGAATGCATTTTTATGTCACATATAGAAATTTCACAATTTTGCATATTTTGTGCCCGACAACATTGGAACGCGGTGTATGGCTATTAGAATCACATCTTAGTATTTTTAGTATAGAGGGAAAATAGTTTAGACATTGGAATTTCGGGAATAGATGAGATTTTAGAGTTTCCCAAATTACCCCTAAGTGCTCTTTTATGTTGTTTTGTGGGGAAAGGGCAAAATGGACATTTTGCCCATTTATGCTTTGTCTTTAGTGATGTTTAATTTAAATTAATAATCTGATTATTTATTATATTTTGGCTGAGAATAATTTAATAAAACCAATCTTTTTATTTCATTTCACTCATTTTTCCAAAAATAAGAAAAAATTGAAAGAAATCTCTTCTCCTTCAACCTCTCTCTCTCTCTCTCTCTCTCTCTCTCTCTCTCTCTCTCTCTCTCTCTCTCTCTCTCTCTCTCTCTCTCTCTCTCTCTCTCTCTCTCTCTCTCTCTCTCTTTCGAAAATCCTAGGGCAACTAGGGTTTCTTTTGCTCTTAAATTTGCTGAGGCTTTATCAGATTTTATAGGAGCTAAACCAAGGTAACCTCTTTACAATTCTTTTCCTTAGTTTTCTTGAAGTGTAAGAAAATGGAATTTTTGCATGAATTGATGCTTTTGCTGCTGTAGTTGCTGTAGTTGTTGATGAATTTTTTCAGAGGTTTAGTTGTGATTTATTATGTTGATTTAAGCATGAATTAGTAGTTGTTTGAAGGTTTTAGCAAGCTTTGAGTTTTAGAACTCAAGTTTGAAGCTTTAATGGTGAAAATTGATTCTGAGCTTTTATTCTTGTTTTATTGCTTGGAATATGTTTATTGGGGTATAATATGCAAGTCTGGAAAGTTTGGTTGAGTTTGTAAACGATTTGGTTAGGGGTTTGAATTTTGTTGGTTTTCTGGGTAAAACCGGTTACCCGAATTTTGTAGCAGGGGGAAAACTGGTTTTTCAGCTTGTCGTTTTGTGTCAGTTTCAGGTTTCTAGTTAGTTGATTCCCCGCTAGATTGGGATATTATTATACTAAGTTGCAGTAGATAGGGTTTTGGTTTTAAACCTTAGTCTCGGTTGTGACTTAGCGAGTCACTTATGTGTGTTGATATCGATGTGATTTAGGAGCCTATAATTCGCCGAGCAGTTGTTCCACTCAGGTTGACTGGCACACCTGAATTCAAAATTGAGGTAAGATTAGTATAATATCATGCATATGTTATTACATGTTTAGCGTACATGTGTTATTGCCTGTTAGATTACATTGATAGCAGTAATAGTATACATATAGTTGTACTGATTACTGATAAATGTATGTTGGCTGAAATATTGATCGATGTTTTCACATCAATACGGCTAGAGTATGACTAGCATATTGAGTATAGGCTGACATTATGGTCGATAGTATTGTCGTATGAACGTTCTAGACTCAGTACCGTGTGGGACACGGGGATTAGGGTTATGATCGGGTGTATGGGCGCCAGGTGATAACCTGGGTTAGTTGTATGTTTATGTTATGCTTTTCTTACTGAGTATGTCGACTCACAGTGCTATTTCCATGTGTAGGTAAGGGCGAGGCTAAAGTTGACGAATCGTGAGGACGAGCAGATGAAGATTGTGTTGGAATTTATTGTACCAGGATCTTAGATCTACTCACAAGCATGTTGTTTAACACCCTAAATATGAACTTTCTAAAACGATAAATAAACACATATAAAGTTAAGAAAACCTTACATTGGTTGCAGCGGAATAATGTCTCCTTCCACTCAGATCTCTAACCCTTGTATCCTTTCTGTCGCAGAGTATTATCAAGATCTGAGCCTAAATGTCCTTCTCTTTGTGTGTGATCCTTCACAGTCTTCCAATCTATGATTGAGGTACCACTTGCTGTGTGTGGGCACTACTCTATCACTAAGGGTTTCGAAATTTAGAAGAGGAAAAGAGAGAGAGAGAGGTTGGTTCGACTATAGAGAGAGAGAGGGAAGGCTCAGTTTTTCTGAAAAAGTTGATTTTCTGATTTTCTGACAAAAAGTATTAATTTGACTGGGCCATCACTTTCTATTTATAGGCAACTACTAGGTTTAGGTTAGTAATTATTTGGCATTAAAATAATAAAAATATTAATTGGAAAAACTTGCTTAAGTGGCCGGCCAAGGTGTCTAATGGGCCTCACTTGGTTTTTGCAGTTTTCACAATTTTTATTTCTATTTTCTCAAAAACGCCAATTTTTTAATTCTGACCTTTTAAATGCCAAAACTAATTATTTAATAACTAAAATAGATTATTAAATAATATTGCCATTTAATTTAATTATTAATTAGACATATGAAGTCTATTAATTAATAAATAAACCTAGAATCTCTTTTCTTTACAGTTTCACCCTTGCTTTGTGCAAATTCACAAATTAGACATAGTCTAACTTTAGAATTATAATTGATTAATCACAAATCAATTATTGAGTCTTACAAGCAGTATAGTCTCAACTAGAATGGGGACCATAGATCTATATGCTGAGCTTCCAATAAGTGAACCGAATTTACTAAGTAAATCCCTACTTATTAATTCCTCGTTGAATCCACTCTTAGAACTTAGAATTGTACTCTCAGACTTATATAGAGCATATTATATGTTCCACGATATAGATATGCTATCTCATTTAACCATTGTTATAATCTTATTGTGATCAAAGATTCTCTATATTGATGATTTACATCGAGATGGGATAATTTTACCGTTCTCACCCCTCAACGTATTTTGCCCCTTAAAACACTTAGCTACCTATAAATGGTGTTTAGTGATCTAATAATTAGTCAGTTAAACAAGAGCTCATCCATTTACTTCTATTTGCTCAGCTCGAAGGGAATCATCACTTGACTTCTATACACCAGTAGAAGCTATAGATTCCATATTTATGTTCAGCACTCCCACTCAATCATACTATCATGTTCTCGAAATATACGTATCACCCTGACCCGAAAGTAGGCTTAACTAATAAATCTAAGAACATGAATAGCACTCCTGAGTTGAGCCTAAGCATATCAGGATTTAGATTCTTTTAATCTTAAGATCAACTACTGATATTGACTTGGAAAGATATGTATAACGGTAAGTTTGTAATATCTTAACTTAGTTGCAATATCGGTCCAGTCCAATGTATACTCCATACATTCGAAACTAGTATACTTTACCAATGTCCTGGAAAGAACATAACACTTACTCCAAGTGTAAGTACACATCATCGCTGATTATCACATCAGTGTAAATCCAAAACAATGATGAAACAAGGACTTAGTCTTTTAATTCATATGATCACAATCACATTCCACTGTGTTGACGATACTGTAATTGTGAATAAACATATGATCTGGACTTAACAGATTTTGTGTGTAAATGTAATAAACATATTAAACCATTAGCATGTAAAATTCATGCAAACATAAATCACTTCAAATTTCTTATATTGATAACTAATCAGATTGTAAAGGGTTTTATTTAGGGCACAAAACCCAACAAACTCCCACTTGCACTAACATAAAACAAACTGTGCAAATAAATCAATCTGATGTCTTGATCTTCAGATCAAGTGTAGTATATTTGAATCCACCCAAACTTTTGGAAACTAGTTCATAAAATAATATGAAACATCCTTTACTATATGCTTTACTCATCAAGGGATACTGAAATCCTTACTGCTTAAAGTACATCTGAATAAACAGAAGACATATCTCTCATATTTTAAAATATGGAATTGAGATAATACAGTGTAGACTTTTCTTCAGTAAAATAACTTTCTGGTAATTTCGAATTTACAAAGTTATAAATCTTCTCTGGTAGAGCTTGAATTATTATAGAATAACTCCTCCACCCCAGAGTAACCACCATCTCATAATTCGAATGAGTTGGGGTTGATGCAAGGATAACTGATATACAGTTCCTTAATATCTAACATACAGATCACTTTCATAAATCTTTCTTGAATATCTTCTAATGTTCCTTATTTGATTACATCTCAGATAGCTCCCACTCAATAGCAGATGTCTGGTTAAATAATACTTTTAACCTCTTTATTGTTTGGAGAGTTATCTAGTTGTGACTTATTGTATTAGTCTGAAACTTTAAGTTTCTTTTAAGACTAAATCATCAACATAGCAGACTAGTATTTGAAGTGAAAATACTTGCTAGAGATTAAGTAATCAAAAATTGAGATACCATAAAATGTTATGAGGATTAAGAATTCTTGGCTCAAGTCATTCGAATAGACTGAACTAGAGTTCTTTTATCTTATTCTCATAATTCTGATAAGTTATATCTATCCACATGAATGGTTAGATTTGCTTTACAGTAGTGTTCTTAAGTTCCTATCACAAGTGTCAACCTAATGAAGATGGGTATAGAATTTTAAAATTCTCCCACTCAATTAAGGTAGTGTGATACATTATCAAAGAACTTTTATAGGTATCATTTTTACTACAACATTAAAACTAAATTGGAACATACAATCAAGATCAAGGATTTATGTTGATAATAGCTAATTCATTCTATTACTTCCATGTTTAAAGAAAATATGTGTTACATAGGGTATTGTGGATAAGCTCCAACCCTAAGTATATAGAGATTATGATGCACCCCTAAAGGTTATAAAGATCATGATTCTCTAAGTGTTATAGAGATAATGTTGAGTTGAATACAATCCAGAGTTCATTAGATATAAAAGATCGTTGAACTGCATAGTTTTCTTAACTTTTCTCCACCCCTATCAGATCAAAAGATCCTTTTATTAAACAAATTCTCAATAATTGTATTAGAATTAACAATTATTAATAAACATAGAAATAATTTCTAGTGTTTATTTAATATAACTCTATGAAGAGTTGTAAATATTATAGAATTTGTATCAATAATTGTTATAGTGAGATTTCTCTCACCTAGAAACTCGAGACCAGACTCCTATTTAAAGGACACGTGTATTCAGATTTCCAATGAAAGCTGAATTGTCCATGAGAGACTACTCGATGTTTTAACCTCGCCCAGGATAAAACCATCGAGATACTGTGAATACGACCTAAGTCGAATCGCATAACTTTAACTCACATTATACAGGATGGATCCAACTCGCATGAGTCAGGACATATGCGAGTATCCTCTCTATATTTCTGCGAAAACATAGAGATGAACTCTCTATGATGCGATTTGGTCCCTACAATCCAATAGCCTTGATAAACCGATACAGACTCGCATGTCTAGGTTCTATCAGCTCGACATGCGATGTCTACAAGAGGCAATTACCTAAGGGCGCAGACGTTCCAGGCGTACTGATGACCCTGCGAGCTCAACAACAGAACATGAACGGTCAACTCGCATATGCGGAAGACGCACACGTTGGACTTAGTAACTGTCGTTCATTTATTAATGTTAACGTTGCTTGTGTTTAATTATTGCAATTTAATATGTAAATAATGGATTAACAATGAATGTGATCCTTGTGTAACCGATTAGACACCTGCTTTGTATATAAAGAGGTGATCCACCATGAAATGGCACCTACGAATCCTTTACTACAGTGTACTAAGCAGATCATAATCTGACTAAACCACTATAATTTTCTGTCTTACTGTTGTTTTCCAGTTTTGTTGATTGTTTTCCCATTCCCAGTCGAGTACTCGCCATTCTAGGTTGAATACTCGCACTTGTCATTACCCATAAAATTCTCTTTCGTATTAATAAAATAATATAATTTGGTGTTGCGAAATTCACTCGACAACATTTGGCGCCGCCTGTGGGAAACACTAAGATTTCATTCATTTCAAAGAACAATATCATCATGGCTGGAAATCACGCGAACGGAGCTAACAACGGGTCCATCAACATTGGGATGATGAACGTACAATTATTTAGAGCTGGAGCGCCACCTGTGGACGTCATTAACGGCGGAGTAGGGAGAAGCAATATCAGACCTCTCAACCTATTCCTAGAAACGACTGACCCTCAAGTTGGGGACGCATCCACGCCACCAGCAACCATGCATTTTCCCCCCGTCACTCCGACGGTGGTATCCGAGGGAATGATCCAGCTCACCACTGATCAATATGCTGCGATTCAGGATCAACTGCGTGCACTACAGTCCGAAGTGGATGGACAAAACTGAGCCTGACGCCCTCCTCGAGTTCTTGCTATTCGCACCGATAACCCTCAGGTAACGACTTCTAGACGTCATACTAACCGTGTACGCAGGGAACGAAGAACCAACCCTGAAGGTCTGGACCTGAACCATCCAACGTCGAGGGATCAATCCGCAAGGTATCTAAACCAAAGCACACAAGTCGATGAAGATCCTGAATGCCGTAATCCTCGTAGCCGACCATCAAGAGACAACGACGCAGAGTCAGCCTCTTCGTCATCGCATGGTTGCACTCCAAGCAGGTACACAAGGTCCGACTCTGTACAGACACAACAGGGAGGACGTTATCAGGTACACCGAGGTGATCTGCGTGATCATCTCAACGCAGTTTTCAGGGCACGCTCTCGCGTCCCACATAATACTGAGACACTCCGTGATCCCCATGCGAACGATCAGGGTGCCAATACTTATAATAACATGCCTACCGCGCCGATCGCGACCACTGGGATTTATGTCCCAGCAAATCTTGTCGCAGTAGTTGCGAGCCCCGCAGTTGTAGTAGCCCCGGCTCCTACGGCTGGAGGGATTGACCAAAGCATGCTTCTACAGGCTTTGAAAATGGTCGAGCAGCAACGAAAGCCTATATATAAGTTTCATGGTACCTCGCCTTTCACTACAGAAGTGCGACAGGCTCAACTTCCAAAAGGGTTTCATCTATCGGAGTCCCTCAAATATAAAGGTACTTCTAACCCGATAGATTATCTTGAAAAATTTAATACTATAATGGAAGTGGACCAGGTACCGCAGCTCGCAAAGTGCCGCATTCTTGCGGCAACACTCGAGGAAAATGCCCGTGATTGGTTCACCCAATTACCCGAGGCATCGATATCGACGTGGGAAACCTTCGTCGACCTATTCCTCACACATTTCCAGGCCACAATGACGTATAGGCCACCTTATACGACTTTGGCCAACATCAAACAAGAACCTGGTGAGTCTTTACAAGACTATTTTAAACGCTTTAACGCAGAAGTAACAAAGGTCGAGAAGGCCCCCGAGTCTTTGCTTGTTTGCATGCTGATAACAGGTATCTTTCCGAGGACCGACTTTTGGAAGGAGCTACAGGCTCGAAGGCCCGAATCCTTAGTTGAATTCTTCGCCATAGCCGAAACTTCACAAAAGAATCGAGAATTCTCTAGCGGAGTTAGAGAAAGGGAAGGACAAGCGCCGGTCACCCATACCGCGGTCACAATCTCCCAGTCCACGAGGGAAGAACTTCAGGGGCTGAAGCCCAAGAAGACGCAGCCCGCGAAGACAGCGAAGTCCGAAGTTGGCCAAGTCTCCTCCAAAGAAGGAATCCTCGCCAAAAAGGAAAGGTGGACCTCGCTTCGTCAACTATGCTGAACTCGCAGTCCCTCGAGACCATATCTACGCGATCGAGGAAAGAAACGGAGTCTTCAAGAAGCCGCCCCCCATCAGGGGAAATCGCGACAGGAGAGACCCTAAAAAATTCTGTAAGTACCACAAGGATATTGGTCACACTACCTTAGAATGTTGGGTCTTGCAGGATGAAATCGAGGAGCTAATCCGGAGAGGGAAATTCGACAAGTATAAGAAGAGCGAGGAAAGTCGTCCCCAAGCGGATGACAAAGGAGAAAACCAGGATGTGAGTGGCTCCAGAACACCTCTCAACATCCTGACTATAATTGGAGGACCTCATATCGCAGGGGACTCTCGCAAATCACAAGAACGATATGCCAGAGAAGCCAAGGAGAAGTCGCTTACCAATGTGAATAATCTTAGTGAGCGGCCCGAGAAGCTGTTTAAGAAAGAATGCGACGACATCACCTTTATGGAGAGTGATGCGAGATGGGTCCATCACCCGCATTCTGATGCACTATTGATAGTCGCCAATATTGGCGGGGATAATGTCCATCGCATACTTGTCGACAATGGGAGTTCAGTGAATCTGCTGAATTTCCAAGCATTCAAACAAATGGGGTTGCAGGAGAAGGATTTGCGACCTATGAAGTCGAGCATTTATGGTTTTTTGGGAGATGTCATAACAATAAAAGGAATGATCAAACTCCCAATCACTTTGGGAACTGCCCCAGTGACAGCCAAGTCAATGGTAGATTTCGCAGTAATCGACCAGCACTCAGCGTATAACGCCGTAATTGGTCGACTAATCCTGAAGGAGATGAAGATCATAACCTCGATCTATCATCTGACAATGAAGTTCTCTACTCCCGCTGGAGTAGGTTCTGTGCAGGGAATCCAATCAGAATCGTGAGAATGTTACAACGCAGCGGTTAAACTCGCAGAGAAAAGGATGGTAAATGTTATCTACCTTTTGGAGGCACCACCTCCTCGCCAAGAGATCCTCAGAATCGAGGAAGTGCCGCATATAGATGAACCAGACTTGGATCCAAGAATCCTCGATCACACCTCCGCAGCCCAAGCCGCGGAAGACACAATTGAGGTACCTATAGATCCTGTAGATAATAACAAAGTTTTAAAAAATTGGTTCTAAATTAAATTTTCAGCTGCGAGAACAATTAACGACCTTTTTAAAGCAAAATCTTGATGTTTTTTCTTGGAAACACTCAGATATGGTTGGGATATCTCCGCAAGTCATGTGTCATCGCTTGAACATTGACCCCGAGGTGCGAGGTGTCCGACAAAAGCGCCGCAAAATGGACCCCGCGAGGTACCAAGCGCTAAAAGAAGAAGTCGATCGCCTCCTTGCCTGCGGCTTTATACGGGAGTCATTTTACCCCAACTGGTTAGCGAACCCCGTACTCGTGCCAAAGCCTAATGGCTCATGGTGCACATGTGTTGACTTTACAGATCTAAACCAAGCCTGTCCCAAAGACAGCTTTCCCCTTCCTAGCATTGACCAGCTTGTTGATGCCACTGCAGGTCACGAACTCTTGAGTTTAATGGACGCATACTCGGGATATAATCAAATCCCGATGTATGCACCAGACCAGGAGCATACCTCGTTCATTACTGATCGAGGATTATACTGTTACAAAGTCATGACTTTTGGTTTAATAAACGCAGGTGCGACTTATCAAAGGCTAGTGAACATGATGTTCGCAGATCTCATTGGAAAAACCATGGAGGTATATGTTGACGATATGCTCGTGAAATCTCAACATGCGAAGGATCATATTGCCCACTTACAGACCATGTTTGATATATTACGACGGTATAAGATGCGTTTAAATCCACTGAAATGTGTCCTTGGAGTTGGCTCTGGGAAATTCCTTGGGTTCATGGTTAATCAGTGAGAAATAGAAGCCGATCCCGCGAAGATCAGGGCATTGGTGGAAATGCCATCACCAACCAAGCCAAAGGAGGTTCAAAGCCTCACAGGTAAAGTCGCAGCTTTAAACCGCTTTATATCCAGATCTTCTGATAAGTGCAAGGAGTTTTTTCAGATTTTGAAAGGCAACAAAAAGTTCCATTGGAACGAAAAAAGCGAGCAGGCCTTTCAAGCTTTAAAAATACACTTGGGGCAACCTCCGATCTTGTCAAAGCCATTGACCGGTGAAGTCCTATCCGTCTATTTAGCCGTTTCAGAATATGCGATTAGTTCGGTACTAATACGCGAGGACCAAGGACGCCAATACCCAGTGTATTATGTCAGTTTGCGATTACTGGATGCCGAGACGAGTTATCCCTAAATGGAGAAATTGGCTTTCGCCTTGATAATATCCTCAAGAAAATTACGACCTTATTTCCAGGCTCACAGCATTGAAGTTTTGACGAACTACCCCTTAAGACAAGTTCTAGCGAAACCAGAAGCATCGGGGAGATTGTTAAAATGGGCGATGGAGTTGAGTCAGTTTGACATCAAGTATAAACCAAGAACTGCGATCAAGGGGCAAGCCTTGGCAGATTTTATACATGAATTCCCCAGCACCGAGGTAGCACTCATAGAAGACAGAAGCGACATTGCTATAGCCAACAGAGAGACGTGGACATTGTACGTCGATGGAGCCTCAAATAGCGAAGGTTCTGGTAGTGGGATCTTGTTAATCAGTCCCAATAATTTCAAGGTACACACTGCTTTACGTTTTGAATTTTCTGCATCTAACAATGAAGCCGAGTATGAAGCTTTAATCGCAGGATTGAAACTCGCTCTCGAGATGAAAGTCGAGTATCTTCAGGCTTTTAGCGACTCCCAAATTGTGGTATGCCAGGTGAATGGAGAATATCTAGCAAGAGGCGGGAGATTGGTTAAATACTTAGCCATTGTCTGCGAAATGATGCAGAAGTTCAAAAAAATAGTCGTGTCTCGAGTACCGCGTGCTCAAAATTCACACGCAGATGCATTGGCCCGTTTGGCCTCAACTAGAGAAGCCGAATTGCTCGATGTGATTCTAGTGGACGTATTGGCTCACCCAACTATAAATCAAGAAGTGATCATGGAAATAGATACCGTTCAGAAGATTACCTGGATGACTCCTATCCTCGCATATTTGGAAAACGGGCTCTTGCCTGATGATAAAATAGAAGCAAGAAAGTTGCGACAGCGAGCCGCCCGTTATGTAATATATGACCAAAGGTTGTATCGCAGGAGTTTTAGTCAACCTCTTCTCAAATGTATCAGCGAAGAGGATTGTGGTTACATACTTCGTGAGGTACACGAGGGGATTTGTGGCAATCATACCGGAGGTAACTCCCTTGCATTAAAAATCATGCGGCAAGGGTATTACTGGCCAACCTTGCGACAAGATGCTCTCGCGTTTGCGAAGAAGTGTGACAGGTGTCAGCGAATAGCCGCATATACCCACCAACCTCCAAGTAGCCTCCATTCTATCACAAGTCCATGGCCCTTTGCAATATGGGGGATTGATCTAATCGGCGAGTTACCCAAAGGGAAAGGTGGAGTCAAATATGCGGTAGTCGCAGTAGATTACTTCACGAAGTGGGCCGAAGCCAAAGCACTCGCAACCATCACAGCAACAAAATTGCGCGAGTTTGTCTATACCTCCATCATTTGTCGCTTTGGCATTCCGCACAAACTCATCTCAGACAATGGAAAACAGTTTGACTGCAAAGAGATGCGACAACTATGCGACGATTTGGGAATCAAAAAGGCATTCTCCGCAGTTGCTTACCAGCAAAGTAATGGAAAAACTGAAGCTGTTAATAAAATAATCGAGCACACCATCAAGGGGAAACTAGAAGATCGCAAAGGGGCTTGGCCAGACGAGTTATCGCAAGTCCTATGGTCTTATAATACAACTCCTCGATCTACAACTGGCGAAACACCCTTCTCACTTTCCTACGGGTGCGAGGCCATGTTGCCAGTTGAGATTGGAGCAGGTTCCCTACGCAGAGATATTTTCAACATCTCGCGGAACAACGAGAAACAGCTATTCTGCCTTGATCTTTTGGAGGAAAAGCGTGACCAAGCGCACTTAAAAAATGCGGCTTACCAGCAGCGAACTGCAAGATACTTTAACTCCAAGGTGAAAGTAAAAGCCCTGCGAGCAGGAGACTTGGTCCTTAGAAGAGTAATGCCAAATACCAAAAACCCGTCACATGGGGTCTTTGGGGATAATTGGGAAGGACCATATCTCATCGCAGAAAAAATTGGTGATGCCACATACCGACTCGCAACACTCGATGGAACTGCGATTCCACGAGCTTGGAATGGCGAGAGTTTAAAATTATATTATTAATAGTACTCGCATTATTAAACTATGTTCACTCTTGTACTTATACTTAGATCTTTTTCATACCAAAAAAAAATCCTAAGTATAGGGGGATATATATGCCAGAATGTACTATTGATTATATAAAGGAAATTGATTCATGATTGTTAAATTTTCAAAATTTTATCAAAAGACGCTAGTACCCGTGTACTGCGAAAATGTTAAAGGATAATTATCCCCGCGAGGATATAAATTTGTCCAAAATAAAAAGCAAATTTGTCTAAGTACAAAGCGCGAGTACCCCTGTACCGCATAAGAAAAAAGTAAAATTAAAAAGCATAACAGTTTTAACATGGAGGAAAATCAAGCATCTGGAACAACAAGAGCAGTCTCATCCGCGACTTTGCTGATGACCTCGTTCTCGGCTTCCTCAGCATCCGCACCCTCGACCTCTTCAGGAAGGTTCCCTCCACCACCTTGGGTTTGAGTAGGCGACATAGCACGAAAAGCCTCGGCCATCTCAGCGACTTCCGCTCCGAGGATCAAGAAGTCGAAGTCTGGGACTTTGGAAAGAGTGGTGTAAATATAATCAGAAACTGCCTGATCATATTGTTTCTTCCCATTCTCTTTCTCGGCCTCCAAGTCGGGAGTCATCTCCTCGACTTTTGCCTGCAAGTCCTTGGCCTCGAGCTCGGCCTACTCCTTAGCCTTGCAAAGTTCTTCAAGCTCTTTATCCTTTCTAGCCGCCTCTTGCTTCAGCCTCTTCATGTTCTCCTGAAGCTGGGCATTGTGCCTCTTCAGCGAGTCAGCTTCCTTCGAACCAGCGGCAGCAGCTTTTAGGAACAGGGTCATCGACTGCGAAGCCAACTCCACAGAGCGCGGGACAAGCTCCTCAGAAGGGATCTTCTTCGCCTTGGACATGAACTCCTCGCCCACGAACTTCTCCTGCATGGCCAAGAAGTCGCGAGCTCGGACAGTTGGCTCGATCAGGACTTTCTTCCCCTTGTCCTCCGTGGTCTTGGCCAGCTTCTTGGAAGAATCGGTGGCAAGAGTAGCCACCACATCGCTCTTCCTCTTCTGGGCAACAACGGGCGAGGTCGTCGTTGCTCCACCCTTCGGCTTGATCTTAAGGATGGGCGCGGACTTCAAAAAAGTCATCTCTGCGAGGAGAAATGAAAGATAAATATAAATAAAACTCAAGACATCAGTTTATAACAAGAGATAAATTACCTGAGATTGGTCGTGAAGTTTGCTTGGAGAGGCGTTTGTCTATCTGCTCTTGTTGCCTCTCAGACGGTTCTTTGTATACTGGCTCTCTTTGAAGACTTGCGTTCTCTGGAATCAGCTGGTCTTCTCGCAGCTTGGCAGTCGTACACAGTAATCGCCAGTCGCGATCTTGTACCGAAAGGCTCCCAAGGATTTCAGCTGTCTCTCTACGAGTCGCGTCAAGGGCCGGTCGTGCTGGTCTATCTGCGAGAACAAGGAAAAGCGAGTTAGCATAAAATCTCAAAATAAATCAGAAAATGCCTAAGTTAAGAAACACGCGACATACTAGGTCTGCGATTAAAGTCAGTTCTAATCCCAGGGACTTTAAAGACGTAGAACCACTTCGATTTCCAGTCCCCCATGTTCGACACCATTCCTTCTACTCCATTGATCTCAGAAGTCGCCCATTTGCTAAAACAGTAGAAGTCGTTATGAAGACCTACGCTTTTTATGTCGTAGAAATAGCTGAATTCTTCTACTGAGGGAGCCCTATGAACATACACCATATACATCGCATAGAAGGCCAGGGCAGTGCGATAACTGTTTGGAGTTAGTTGAAAAGGCGATGAAAGGATGGAAGGGGATCGATACCCCACATCGGAGAATAGGTATTGAGACTACCACATCCTTTGTAGGAATAATCGCAGGATTGGTAAACGGGAGATGCGCCCTCCGGGACGGTTTAGGTTTGTAACGCAAGCCGCAGCAGATTTAACCTCACAAAGGTAGTGAAATCTGATTTGGTAACCCTCGAAATCAGATCTTCACACGCGAAGGGCTCGTTCAGCTGAGTGTCGTCAGCCGAGTCTGTCCCGCTCCCTTCTGCCTCTTCTTCATCTTCGCCTAACTCGCGAGCTGGGGCCGTCCAATCATCGTCTATCTCCTCAACCTCGATGTCAGGAGCATGCCTCGAGTGAATAAGGTAGTCGCGGGCCGACACCGTGGACTCGCTATCTCGAATGTCGATGGACCTAGGCTCGGCAAGTTCCTGCACCATTCTTTCGATGTCTGCAGAAGACATCGGGCCTAGCTCTATCGCTGCGGCCTCCTCTTCTGAAATCGAGGTTGGGAGAAAGCTATCTTCCTCCTGGTCAACTTCTCCATCGAATGCACGGCCTCCAGAGCCGAGCTGTTGGCTATCCGACAAGTCACTCATCTGAAAGATAGAAGATCTTTTCAGCGTGATGAATGTGTGAAAAACAAGAATAAGTGATCTCACCCGCATTAAAATTATAGAATCGCAGTTGCCAAAATAGTCAGTATTCTTACGAATGCTGACCACCCCATTTGTATGCGAGTAAGTCGCGCATCCTGGGCCAAATGATATATCTCCAGGAACGGCTGGAAGAAACTCAGTTACTCGAGGGGCATGCGTTCCTAGGCATGACCCTGAAATTACTGAGTTACTCCCACCGTTCCGAGACTACCTATCAGCCAAAGAGTACGCTCATCTGAATATCAACGCGTGTTGCAAATGGCTGAGTGTATCTCAGTATCTCAAGGGGCATATAATCGCATATATGACCATTAGAATGCTGAGACACACCCACCATTTGGAATAGCGATTAATATTCTCGCAATTCAACCCACAGCATATAAAATCCTAAAAAGCTAGCTAAATAGTCAAAGGTAAATAAGTTCTGTCAATGTGCGAGTATTCGAACTGTGCATCCGAATACCCGCGAGTATTCAAAGTATAGAACATCGTCTATTTAAATGTTTCTTACTCAGTATGCGGTTATTCCAAATTACAGGTCATTTTTCATAAAATTACCGAGTTTTTTACCCAAAAAATATAACCTCATACATATCCCTTACAAACATGCATTTTCTAAAAGCCCCAAAATACCAAAACCCAGAAAAGACGTCCTTTCCCAAATACAGAAAACAAGAAATACAATGGAACTCGAAACTAACCTTTAGTTTGACAAGTTGTTCCTGCGGTTACTCTTGATTGCTTCTGAGATTGAAGGATGCTTTAGATGAACGGTTGAAATCTGAGCAAAAGGTGAGAATGGTTTTGAAGTCTTGTAAGGGAGAGCAGAAGTTAAGAAACAAGAGGGAAAAATAGGGGATTTGATTCGTATCAAAGGGTTTAAATACCCATATCCCTCATTAATTGGGATCACGACACGTGGCAACTAGAATGCCTAAGATCGCCCAATCCAACGGCCAACCATGGCCGCGCCTACACGAAAACCGAGGAGTTTTAGTGATGTGGCACCATAAATGCAATAAAAGGTAATAATTACAGCTGTCATTTTTCGAAACGCTCGATGGGACAACTAAAAGGTCACCTCCTCGTGACAACCCTTCACCTGTCTCTCGAGTAATAGTTTCCCTCTGTGACCGCACCTGTCACATCGCGAAACTAGGGGCATGTGTTATAGTGAGATTTCTCTCACCTAGAAACTCGAGACCAGACTCCTATTTAAAGGACACGTGTATTCAGATTTCCAATGAAAGCTGAATTGTCCATGAGAGACTACTCGATGTTTTAACCTCGCCCAGGATAAAACCAGCGAGATACTGTGAATGCGACCTAAGTCGAATCGCATAACTTTAACTCACATTATACAGGATGGATCCAACTCGCATGAGTCAGGACATATGCGAGTATCCTCTCTATATTTCTGCGAAAACATAGAGATCAACTCTCTATGATGCGATTTGGTCCCTACAATCCAATAGCCTTGATAAACCGATATAGACTCGCATGTCTAGGTTCTATCAGCTCGACATGCGATGTCTACAAGAGGTAATTACCTAAGGGCGCAGACGTTCCAGGCATATTGATGACCCTGCGAGCTCAACAACGGAACATGAACGGTCAACTCGCATATGCGGAAGACGCACACGTTGGACTTAGTAACTGTCATTCATTTATTAATGTTAACGTTGCTTGTGTTTAATCATTGCAATTTAATATGTAAATAATGGATTAACAATGAATGTGATCCTTGTGTAACCGATTGGTGTTGCGAAATTTGGTGTTGCGAAATTTACTCGACAACAATAATAAAAACACTTACACATACAAACATAAAAATATAATGTAGTAATTGTGTTTTAAGATAAATTAAATGAAGCTCAATCTCATAAATTGCAATTTTTGAATAGAAAATAAAATATTATTAATAATAAAAAAAAATGTATTGCAACAATATGAGAAAACAGGGATAAAAATCCCTAACTAAAATTCGAAATCCAAATTGTCTTTAAACTAAAACAATTAATTCAAAAATAGATAAATGAGCTTCATCTTCATCTTGGACGATCGTCACCCTGTGTCCAGCTTTCCGATCCAACTCACTAAGATAGCATCTGAGTTCAAGTAGCTTGGCCTATAAGAAGAAGAAACAAATAAACAAAGTTAGTCCAGAATCAATAATCCAATTGGATAATAATTCACTAAAACTCTTAAAGTTTATAGAAAGAAATACCTTGTTTCTTTGCAAGAAGTTTAGGACATTGGGATTTCCAATGACCTTTCTCATTGCAGTAGAAACACTTTCCTTTGAGTGCATCACCAGAAGCAGCAGCCTTTTTGTTTTTCATGGCTTTGGCACGCTTCTTGGTGTTTCTCCACTTCTTCTTAGATTTGGGTTTAGAAGCAGAGGCAACATTTGCCTCAGGTTTGACCGTCCCATTACCATTGCCAGAATTCTGAGGTTTACCCCCTTTCTTTTTGGGGCCTCCAATCAAATTTTCATATGTCTGAAGGTCATTGACTAACTCATGAAAGTCTATGTCCTTTTTATTCATGACATAATTTGATGTATAGGGCAGAAATGATGGAGTCAAACTATTCAAGATAAGGCTTACTTGAGTAGTGTGATCCATTTCAGCACCATAATCGTGGGCTTCTTGGAAATAACTTGCCATGAGGAGAACATGATCACGCATGTTTTGATGGGGTTCCATCCGTGCATTGATGTATTTCTTAGTCGCGTCAAAGCGAAACTGAAGAGATGCCCTACTGAATAGCTCAGTTAACTTCGTCATAACTTCAGTAGCCTTTTCGGTTTTGGAAAACCGAGTTTTAAGGGTGTCAACCATGCTGGAAAGCATGAAGTATAGAGCTTTGTCGTTAGCTTTCTGCCAACACTCATACTTTTCTTTCACAGCTTTGGTTGCATTGTCCCCCGACACTTCTAGAGACGGCTTAGTTAACACAAACAAGGCACTTTCTCCTATGAGAGCAATATTAATGTTCTCATTCCATTTTGCAAAGTTAGATCCATTTAGCTTATTTTCGGTCAAGAGTGATAACATGGAATTCATCATGGTTATACAGGATACTACAAAATAACAAATAAAAATCAATAATGGTTTAACACAAAATCCAATTCAGAAATTATAAGCACATAGCATGTAGGAATGATAAGAGAAAATACAAAAAATAAAAAATAAAAAAATACAATCCTAAATAATTTCTAAGGTTTTCAACAAATTGATATCAGTGTCCCATTTAGGCGAGAGTCAAAGCTACCATCCATTGAATAGAGTTGTCAGCTCATCTAAAATGTTAAACATTCTAGCAACCTTTTATTCGATCAAGATTGGAATCCAGCGTTGTCCAGTTTAGGCGAGAGTCAAGGCTATTCTATCTTATGAGCTTCTACCATTGTTTCATATTTTGCAAGTCAAATACAGTCGCCACCATTAGGGTGATTCATACCATATAAAACACTTACAAAGCTACTCATCTTTCGAGATTAAACGGTGCGAACTTGCTAATGAACGTTCCTCCATTAGGGAGGATTACTCACTAAAACAAACGCTATGTAAAACAAACAATGGAGATCGAATATCTTAATAATAATAAAGCTCATTCTTTAAAGTGTATTTTCTTTATTATTTATAATAAAATATATTCATTAAATATCGAATTTAGAATTAAAATTCTAAATTAGAATTTAATTTAATATTTATAAAATTATACTTAGATGGTGATTGAAATAAATTGAATTATTTCAAGCTTAGTAGTAATTTTGATATATAAATATTAAGAAAATTATTTAAGTTGTATTAATTTAAATTGATTTGCAACTCAAATAAATTTTCATGAGAATATATTTATTATATTTTGAAAAATAAAGTATAAAAACTTTACTATTTTCGAAATACTTAAATAATAATTACTTAGAAAAAATACTTCAAGCAAAAATATCACCTATCTAGATTTTCCTTTGACTAATTAATTCAATTTCTAATAATATACTTTAATTCATTTATTTTAAATTAATCAATAAATGAAAAAATCATTGATTTAAGTTGGTCCAAGAATTAATTAAAATAAATAATTAATTTACAACTTAATCTATTTTTCAAAATAAATTCAAAATCATCTTGCATTATGAAATGCAATTTTGAAAAAATAAACAAAAAAAAATTATTTTGAAAACTATTTAAATTTAAGTTGAAAAATTAAATTTCAACTAAAAATAGTTTTCTATTTAATTAAGTGTCATGAAAAAAAATATTTAAGTATCATGATGAAAATCAACTTAGATATTTAATTTTCAATTTAATTAAATGTATTAAATTCAAGAAATAAATAATTAAGTGTAGAGAAGGCTTAATTATTAATCTCTAGTTTAATACTAGGAAAAAATATACTTAAATTAAATTGTACCAAAATTAATTATTTAAATAATTAATTTCACAATGTATAATATTTTCCTATTTAATATTAGAAATAATAAGTAGTCTAGAAATAACTATCTAGAAAATATCTTATTTGACTAAGTATCTTTTCAACAAAAATTTGAAAAAGTATCTAATTTAAGTTGTTATAGAAAAAATCTAGAACTTAAATATTTTCAAATTTAAATTTAATTAAATATCAAAAATTAAGTTGTAACCACTTAATTTGAAAAATATTCCATTTTAAGTTTAAAACTAATTTAGAAAAAAAATATCTTAAGAATCTTTAATAACTAATGCCTAGAATTCCTCAACTTAATTTTAAATTTAAATAAAATATTAAATTTAAGTTAGATATGAAAAATCAGTTAAAGTAACTAATTTATAACTTAAATAGGAATATTTAATTAAATAAGCTTCAGAAAGAATCTAGTTAGTTAAAATTCTTTATTTAATTAAATACAAGAAAAATACAAATAGTTTGTCTAGAAATAATATCTAAAACTAAGAGTGTTTTTCTTAAAATTAACTTTAAATTATTAAAATGAAAAAAAAATTCATATATTTTAAAAGTTAATTATGTTGCTAATTCAATTTTATTAGGTTAAACTAATTTAATTAACCTAGCACAGTTATTCAAATCAGGCAAATGGGCCTTCACAATTGGGGTAGTTCATGTGAGGGGGAGCTGGGTTCAGTATGTCGTACCCACTTCTATTGGCCCCCAACTCTCACACAAGGCCTAAAAGAGAGGAATTTAATCTTAAAATAAATAACTGTTATTAATTGAATAGGTCCAAAAACTATATGGACCTAAATAAAATCTATCATGGTGTGACATTTTATTTAGCAACAACCTATATGCATCTATATAATAAAATAAACATATAGGCTCACACAGACACACATTTGGATGGATCCTATCATGTTGCTAGGTCATACACAAATGAAAGAAGATTGTAAAATTTACCTGTTACAAATTATTTACTTGACTAATTGAACCATGGGTTAAAATCAGATCATTGGATCTCTCAACAAGTTGACCATGGCAATTTAGATCAAGCAATAATAGGTTTTATAAAACTTACACATAAGCTAAAACACATATTCCTGCAACAAGGTTAACTGGATAGTTTTTTTTTTATAAAGGTTAACTGGATAGTTGGATGTAGGTTTTATTTAATTTTAAATAGTTAAATTTCGAAAAAAAAATTAAATAAATAATAAAAAAAATAAATAAAATAAAAAAAATATTTATTTGCGAATTTTAAAAAAAATAATAAAATAATATTTAAAATTAAACCTACAATTTTGAAAAATTAGGTTTCAACTAACCTAAATATCATTTCAAAATTTGCTAACTACTTTTAAAAAATTAATGTTATTTTATAAATTAAATATTCAATAAAAATTAGAAAAGATAAATAAATATCTTTTTTCTGATTTTGTGATTTAATTTAAATAAATAAAATAACAAAATTTAAAAGTTAGCAAAATATCTTATTTCTATTCAAAATATCATGATTATAGTTATCTTATTTTAAATTTAAATAAGGTCAAATTTAAGAAAAATATTTAATTTAAAATTTAATATCTGACCATAAATTTAAAAAATAAGATAAGATATAATCAAATTTACAAATAAGATAAAAAAAATCAAGCAAAAAGATAGATATTTACTTGTTTTCAAATTCAAATTACACTAATATCATGAATTAATTTTTTTTTAAAAAAAAAATAATTTAATTATGATATTTAGAATTGAAATAGGAATAGTAAATATCTAAATACAAAACTACACAAAAAATCGGAAGTTTAATCCATGAAATAGCATGAAAATTCGAAGAAAAACGAAAAAAATGCGAGCTGTACGGACAGTATGCTGTGCATACTGCCCGCGCGCGCAGGGAAGTGCACTGCCGAGAAAACTCGGCGCAGGGGTGAAGCTGCAGCATGTCCGCGCGCGGAGATGGGGTTTCAGACACCCCTGGGCGTGTTGCTCGGACAAAATCTTGTCCGAACACGCGTATGACCGAGGATCACTCGGTTCCGCGCGCGCGTGGGTGAGTGCTTCATCCCGATATTTTTTCGAAACTTCAAAAAATCATAACTAATTCAAATTAAATCGAAATTGAGTTCTGTAAAAAAAGTAAATTGCTTAATTTTTTCCATACTATCCAACAAAAATAATTCCAAAAACAGAATTTCAATTATTTGTCACGAAAATTCACAAACATCAATCAATTATCATATAACACACAACACAACATGTAACCATCCAAATCACAAACAATCGTTTTAAAGTCTAAATTTCTTGCAAGCAAATCAATTACCATGACTCTGAGGCCAGTTGTTGGAATTTATTTTACCAAGATCTTAGATCTACTCACAAGTATGTTGTTTAACACCCTAAATATGAACTTTCTAAAACGATAAATAAACACATATAAAGTTAAGAAAACCTTACATTGGTTGCAGCGGAATAATGTCTCCTTCCACTCAGATCTCTAACACTTGTATCCTTTCTGTCGCAGAGTATTATCAAGATCTGAGCCCGAATGTCCTTCTCTTTGTGTGTGATCCTTCACAGTCTTCAAATCTATGATTGAGGTACCACATGATGTGTGTGGGCACTACTCTATCACTGAGGGTTTCGACATTTAGAAGAGGAAAAGAGAGAGAGGTTGGTTCGACTATAGAGAGAGAGGGAAGGCTCAGTTTTTCTGAAAAAGTTGATTTTCTGATTTTCTGACAAAAAGCATTAATTTGACTGAGCCATCACTTTCTATTTATAGGCAACTACTAGGTTTAGGTTAGTAATTATTTGACATTAAAATAATGAAAATATTAATTGGAAAAACATGCTTAAGTGGCCGGCCAAGGTGTCTAATGGGCCTCACTTGGTTTTTGCAGTTTTCACAATTTTTATTTCTATTTTCTTAAAAACGCCAATTTTTTAATTCTAACCTTTTAAATGCCAAAACTAATTATTTAATAACTAAAATAGATTATTAAATAATATTATCATTTAATTTAATTATTAATTAGACATATAAAGTCTATTAATTAATAAATAAACCTAGAATCTCTTTTCTTTACAGTTTCACCCCTACTTAGTGAAAATTCACAAATTAGACATAGTCTAACTTTAGAATTATAATTGATTAATCACAAATCAATTATTGAGTCTTACAAGCAGTATAGTCTCAACTAGAATGGGGACCATGGATCTATATGCTGAGCTTCCAATAAGTGAACTAAATTTACTAAGTAAATCCCTACTTATTAATTCCTCGTTGAATCTACTCTTAGAACTTAGAATTGTACTCTCAGACTTATATAGAGCATATTATATGTTCCACGATATAGATATGCTATCTCATTTAACCATTGTTATAATCTTATTGTGATCAAAGATTCTCTATATGGATGATTTACATCGAGATGGGATAATTTTACCGTTCTCACCCCTCAACGTATTTTGCCCCTTAAAACACTTATCTACCTGTAAATGATGTTTAATGATCTAAGAATTAGTCACTTAAACAAGAGCTCATCCATTTACTTCTATTTAGCTAAGCTCGAAGGGAATCATCACTTGACTTCTATACACCAGTAGAAGCTATAGATTCCATATTTATGTTCAACACTCCCACTCAATCATACTATCATGTTCCCAAAATATACGTATCACCCTGACCCAAAAGTAGGTTTAACTAATAAATAAAAGAACATGAATAGTACTCTTGAGTTGAGCCTAAGCATATCAGGATTTAGATTCTTTTAATCTTAAGATCAACTACTGATATTGACTTGGAAAGATATAACGGTAAGTTTATAATATCTTAACTAAGTTGCAATATCGGTCCAGTCCAATGTATACTCCATACATTCGAAACTAGTATACTTTACCAATGTCCTGGAAAGAACATAACACTTACTCCAAGTGTAAGTACACATCATCGCTGATTATCACATCAGTGTAAATCCAAAACACTGATGAAATAGGGACTTAGTCTTTTGATTCATATGATCACAATCACATTCCACTGTGTTGACGATACTGTAATTGTGAATAAACATATGATCTGGACTTAACAGATTTTGTGTGTAAATGTAATAAACATATTAAACCATTAGCATGTGAAATTCATGCAAACATAAATCACTTCAAATTTCTTATATTGATAACTAATGAGATTGTAAAGGGTTTTATTTAGGGCACAAAACCCAACAGATTGTACATGTCGGGGTGGTTAGGCCTGGAGCGTACGATCCTCGGGACATCAGGGCTTTTGTTGTTTAGTCGTTGGGCGATAAATATTTTATAAATGAATAGCAAACTTTTGTAAAGTATTTTGTAAACGGGATCTCGAAATATTATATATGTAATACTTTAAGTTTTAATTAAATAAGTAAATTTTAATTATTCACGATTTTCAATAACCTCGTTGATTAGCAACGAGTTGCACAGTATGTTTAAAATCACGCTAACACGCCTATGCTAGTTACTGTTGGAAATATATTTATCCAGGATCTTAGATCTACTCACAAGTATGTTGATTTAACAACCTAATATTGAACTTCTTAAACGATGAACTAAACACATAAAAGTTAAGAATAACTTACAGTGATGGCAGCGGAATTAAATGTCTCCTTCCACTCTGATCTCTAACCCTTGATTCCTGTCTGTAGCAGAGTATAATCAAGATCTGAGCCCGAAAGTCCTTCAGTTGGATGTGATCCTTCAAAGTCTTCCAAACTATGATGAGGTACTGAGTGATGTGTGTAGGCACTTCTCTCTCACTAGGAATTTCGAAATTCTCTCTTGTTTTTCTCTATTGATTTCGTGTGATACTATGCATGCAAAAGCTTGTCAAAGCTCACCAAGAGTAGAGAGAGGGGGCGGCTATAAATGGGAAAAGGGAAAAGCACAACTTTCCAAATAAACAGTTTCCTCTTTTACTGTGTAATTGAATAACTGCCTTATTTAGTGTGATCCACCACTTTCCTATTTATACTAGGCTTTGATGAGCAATTATATGGCAATTTAAATTGAAAATAATAATTGGGAAATATGCAAAGGGTGGCCGGCCATGGTGTGTATGGGCCTCACTGGAATTTTGCAGTTTCCTCAATTTTATTTCTATTTCTCCAAATTGCCATTTTTCCAATTCTAATCTTTTAAATGCCAAAACTAATTATTTAATAACTAAAATAGATTATTAAATAATATTGCCATTTAAAATAATTATTAATTAGACATGCAAAGTCTCTTAATTAATAATTAAACCTAGAAACCCTCCTATTTATAATTTCATCCTTAAACTGTGAGAATTCACAAATTAGACATAGTCTAACTTTTAGAATTATAATTGATTAATCATAAATCAATTACAGAGTCTTACAAACAGTATAGTCTCAACTAGAATGGGGACCATGGATCTATATGCTGAGCTTCCAATAAGTTGAGCCGATTTACCAAGTAAAATCCCTAACTTATTAATTCCTCGTTGAATCCACTCTTAGAACTTGGAATTGCACTCTCAGACTTATATAGAGCATATCATATGTTTCATGATATCAATATGCTATCTCATTTAACCATTGTTATAATCTTAATGTGATTTAGAGATCCTCTATATAGATGATTTACATCGAGATGGGACCAATTTACCGTTTACATCCCTCAATGTATTTTGCCCCTTTGAACACTTAGTTACCTGTAAATGATGTTTTAGTGATCTGATATACAGTCACTGAAACAAGAGCTCATCCATTTACTTCTATTTAACTAAGCTCAAAAGGAATCATCACTTTACTTCTATACACTAGTAGAAACTATAGATTTCCATATTTATGTTCAGCACTCCCACTCAGTTATGCTATCATGTTCCCAAAATATATGTATTATCCTGACCCAAAGGTAGTCTTAACTAATAAATCAAAGAACAAGAATAGCACTCCTGAGATTGAGCCTAAGCATATCAGGATTTAGATTCTCTTAATCTAAGATCAACTTCTGACATTGACTTGGAAAGATACAACGGTAAGTTTACAATATCTTTGACCAAGTTCAATATCGGTCCAGTCCAATGCATACTCCATACATTCGAAACCAGTATACTTTGCCAATGTTCTGGAAAGAACATAACACTTACTCCAAGTGTAAGTATACTTCATCGCTGATTATCACATCAGTGTAAATCCAAAACACTAATGAACAGGGACCAAATCTTTTAAATCATATAATCACAATCACATTCCACTGTATTGACAATACTGTAATTGTGAATAACTATATGTTCTGGATTTAACTGATTTTGTGCATATATCAAGTATATATATTAAACCATAAACATGTAACATACATGTAATCATTATTCACTTCAAAATTCTAAATTGATAACTAATCAGATTGTAATGGGTTTTATTTAGGGCATAAAACCCAACAGTTAGGGTGTTACATACATACTACACTAGACATGGACATCAAGAAGTTGAGATTAGTTGAAATGCACTTTTAGTTTTATGTTAGTGCAATTGGGTTTTTGTTGGAATTTTATGCCCTGAATAAAACCCATTGCAATATAATCTTATTTACTCGTTAATAAAATATTATAAATTATTTTATGTTGCTTGATTCACATGTTACTTTCATGATTATATTTTTAATATATAAATTTTATTAAATTGCAAACATATTGTTACTCATGATTATAGTGTTATCTACACAATGAAAAATAATCATGATTATATGTTTCAAACTATTTAATCACACGAATTATAAATGCACTAGATTTATATTGACGTGATAATTAGCGACGTGGTTTACTTATACTTGGATAAGTGGAATGTCTTATCCAAGGATTGGCAAAGTAAACTTGTATTAGATGTATGAGTTATACATTGAACTGGACTGATATTGATAGTGAAAAAGATATTATAAACTTACCGTTATGTCTTTTCTAAGTTGAGTTCACTTAGTTGATTGTAGGTCAATTGATCTCAATCCTGATATGGCTATATTCTAGCTTATTTGTACTATACGGGTTCTTTAACTTGTTTGTTACCAGCTTACCCATAGGACGTACTAGCCCATACTTACATCTGGGAATTATGTAGTGTAATTAAGTGAGAGTGTTACTCATAGATATGGAATCTATAACTACTATAACTATTTAAAAGTGAAACAATGGTTTCCTTAGAACTTGGCTAAAACGACATAAATAGAAAATCTCTTATTTCAATATTATATTAATTTACTAAAATATCATTTATAAGTAGCTAAGTATTTTAAGGATAAAATACACCAATAGATAAAACAATAAATTTGTTCCTACTCAATGTAAACTGTCTTAGAGGATCAATAATTGTTTAGATTGAAACAATGGATTGTTCATAGCGTACATGTATTTGGTATATATAGTGTTCTATGTAATCTAGAGTGCAATTTCGAATCTATAGTAGAGGCAAGAGAAATTAATAAGCTAGGAAATTTACTTAGCAAATTTTAGATCTACTTATTGGGAGCTTGGCTACATAGATACATGATCCCCACATTGTCTGGAATAATATCGTCTTGTAGACTCAATTAATTGATTCAAGAAGTCAATTAGAATTCAAAAATAGACTATGTCTTATTTGAGAATTTTCACCATATTTGGGACATTTTGAGAAGAAAAGAAAAAAAGGGGTTTATTTGTTAATTAAGACTCTTTATGGGTCTAATTGATAAATATATTTACATTGTATTTATTTCATAATTATTTATAATTATTAAATTAAAATTGATATCTAAATAATTAGATGTGATAAGTGGTAAAATTAGAAAAGACGCATTGTTTCATTAACTTGAAATAAAGTGAAAAAAAATCTAACTCTATGGCCCATTAGGAATTTCGTTCGGTCATGAGTTAGATTTTGAGCACAATTGTCTTTATTTTAAGTCCATCCCATCTTAAGTTAACCCTAAGGAGTGCCTATATAAGGAACATGATGAGAGACAAAAGCTAGACCTAGCTTTCCATGTGAGATAATTCTCATTCTCCCTTCTTTAGCCATTTCAAAATTACTAGACTATATCTCTCTCTCAAAATGTGTTAAATGTGAATTGAGTACCAGCCCAGCCCACACTAATCAAGATGATACTCAGACTTTTGTAGAAAATTGTGAATAAATGTTGCTTATTGGGTTTAAGGAAAGCTATCTAGGTTTAGTAATTGGTGATACTCTACTACAAAATAGGTTCGACGGTTAGAGTACTGAATGAAAAGAGTCATTATATTCTGCTACCATTAATGTAAAGTAATCCTAAAGTACTCTAAGGTGATTATTTATCATTTTATATATTTCATATTTTAAGATGTTAGATTGTATATTGTATAATCAATATACATATTAGTTTATTAAGATTGTGGTAAAATAAGTTCCAACAAATTAATGGTATAGAAATATGTTAGCAGAAAAAAATACAAATATAAAAAAATTTAAAATGTTAATGGCACATTTCAATAAATATAGAATTCTCATTTATCTATTTTAGGTGAATTTTATTTATTTATTTATTTTAGCGGAAAGTCATATTTTATGTGGCTTTTTTTAAAAAAAAAAATAAACAAGACCTATAACCAAAGAAAGAGACTAGAGAAACTAGGTTACACATATCTAGAAAGATTGGAATGGCAATTATTCCAAACAAATTCTTCGCCAGTTCCTAAGGTCGCCTGAGCGAGGTTATGGGCCTGGGTGTTTTCCGATTTGGGGGCAAATCTGAATGAAGCGCCTGAAAAATAGGACAAAGAGGAGATAATATTCATGATGTAGCGAGAAAGGGTTGAGCGGTCGGTAAGCTTCCTTTGAATTCTTGAGATCAAATTATGGCAATTTGAAATAATGAGTTGAATGGGAAAACAAACTGCTTAACACCAACTTAAAGCACGATGAAGGGCCTCTACTTCAGCAAAAATGGGAGGGAAACCTGAATAGGCTGGGGAAGAGAAGCATGCGATAATTCTGCTTTGAAAGTCTTGGATATGGTACCATAGCCATGTCTGTTGCATCAATGCTAAGTTTAAACATTCTTGGAGAAGACAGCAAAGGTGACCAATCGTGCTGATTGTTGGTAGAAGGGGTAGTGATCTTTGTTTGTGGATTCTTGTATTCCAGCAGGTAATTAATGATAGAAGGTTTCACATATAAACCAATGAACTTGTTATCTGCAAAAAGATAATTATTGCGCTTGTTCTAAATAGCCCATAAGATACCAAAAAATACAACTAAGTCATCTTTGCTGAATTCATCAAAACCTCTTAACAGAAATTCTTTAATATCACAATATTTATTATTGTAGAAAAAAGAAGAGAATCTAGACTGTTTCCACAACTTACTTGCCTTAGAACAATGCAAAAAGGAGTGAGCGTTAGATTCAATCTGGTTTAAACATATGGAACAATATGGGTTATCTAGAATTTTCCTAGGGAAAATGTTAAGCTTCGAGGGAAGTATGTGATGAAAGGCTTTCCAAATGAAGTGTTTAATTTTTGAGAGAATATTAGAAGACCAAACTGACTTCCACCAAGGTTTAAGAGCATCGGCATTAGAAGTACAAAGGTTGGGATTATTAGAGATTGCAAGGTGGTAGGCGGAGTTGACGGTGAGACTGCCTGAAGGGTCATGCCTCCAAATGAGACAATCCTTTATTGAAATGATTTATGGGGACTTTGAGAATGGAACTAACAGTATTATCATCAAAGAAATAGGTTAGTTTATTAATGTCCCATTGTCTATCCTCCCTTACAAAATAAGAAACGGTATTTTCTCGTGGATATGAATCACTGTGAAAAGAGATATTCCTCGAATCAGGCATCCAATTCAAACTAGCAATTTCAACCGACTTACCATCTCTAATTTTCCAAACAAGCCCTTTAGAAAGAAGATTTCTACCCCAAAGGAGACTTCTCCAACAAAAAGAAGGATTATGACCAATAGAAGCTCAGAGAAAATCGTTGTGCTTGAAATATTTGGCTTTGAAAAAGAAGCAACAAGGGAATCAGGGTTAGTTAAGATACGCCAAGCTTGCTTGGCCAACATGGCTTGATTATGGTGAACAATATGACGAAATCCAAGACCCTCGTAGAATTTAGATTTGCAGAGCAGATCTCAATTTTTCCAGTGTACCTTATGCCTATTACCCAAGGAACCCCACCAGAAGTTAGTCATGAGGCTGCTGAAATGCTTGCAGATTGAGATAGGGAGCCTGTAACAAGACATAGTATAAGAGGGGATAGCTTGGATCACTGATTTAAGAAATATCTCTTTGCCAGCCTTAGAAAAAGTTTTGGTTCCAGACAGACAATTTATTGCTAGCTTTTTGAAGAAGGAAAAGGAAAAGGAAAGATAATTTTTTAAAACGGGAAAGGCATTGGCGAACACTCATATATTTATCAATAAACGGTTTATCCTCCATAATCAGAGAATTGAGGAAAAAAGATCTATCAGAAGGGCTAGTGTTAGGGGAGAAGAGGATGGAGGATTTAGTTAAGTTAACCGTTTGGCCAGTGGCCTTGTTGTAGAGGAGAAGGATGTCTTTAATAGCATAACAATTGTGAGCTTTAACCTAAGCAAAAAAACAAGTTGTCATCTGCAAAAAGCATATGTGTAATACAGGGAGCAAAATGACAGACGGAGATACCCTTGAATTGGTTGTGGAGGGTTTTATGATTGATAATAATAGCAGAAAGGTGATAACTCTAGAAATTAGAGTTATTTTTCACATTTTTTTAACTAAAAATTGGTTTAGTTCTTAAGTTTTTAATTATTTTTTCAATTTATTAGCTTTATTGTAATTTTATATGTTTTTGTGTGTTTTTATAATTATTTTGTTATAATTTGTTATATGGTATTTATTTTTAATTTTATTTTAGTTTTTTTAATTAATTTTATGTATTTTTAGGTATGTTTGGAAGAAAAAGATTGGGATTAAATTGAAGAAATATTGGAGAAATGGAGCTAAAAGTGCAATTTTTAAAAGAAATCTCATCAGCCCTTATGCAAGGCCCACTTGCGGTCAAAGTCAGCTTCCCATCGCAGCCGTCCACGTCCTGATCCAAAGGTCCAGATCGCGTGTGAGACACACACCTGACCAGGTGCAAGTGACACGCCTCAAGTCTTCTCTCCAGCCTGCACGCGTGGGTCCCGCACGTCAGCCTTTCTCCAACCAGCTCGCGCCACGCAAGCTATTTGTCAGCGTCAGCTCCAACCAGCTCGCGCCACGCAAGCTATCCGTCAGCGTCAGCTCCAACCAGCCCTCGCCATGTGAATCTGCTGAGAACAAAGAAAAAAGGCAGTTAAATTAATTGCTTTATTCCTATTTTCTCATACACATAAAAGCCAAAAATCCATATTTTTCTCCCACAACTTACACCTAAATATCTATTCACTCTTTCCAATTTATTTCACCTAAATAAATATTCCTGTTTTATTTTTACCCTACCTTTCACTACTTTTACATCCTTACAAAATATTTATTTTTTCCAATACTCTTACACATACTCTATTTATTCATTCTCTTCCCAACACTAATTAAATTAATCATTTTATTTATTTTATTTTGATTAATTTAATCCTGAAATTTTGCCTATAAATATGGTGTTGGAAGACCATTTCAAAACACATCTCTTCACCCCCCCCTAAACATTTCTACATCCCATCGTCTCAAACACCCTTCACTCTTCCCTTTCACCATTCATCTCATACACCATTTCACTCACATTTCTACCATTTTTATATTTTGAAGAGCATGTCAAGCATGTCATTTTGTAATTTTTACTTCAATCTAGTTATGAGCTTCTAATTTTTTTTCAATATTATTAAGATGATGATGAAGCAAAATGTAACTAGATAGTGTTTATGTTTGTATGTTGATTTCCCATTTGTGCTATAAAGTTTATGGATTTTTCTATACAAAAATATGTCTTTTTTCATCTTCAATATCATGTATTTTTTATTGTTAAAGCATATTTCCACTTAGTTCTTCATTATGCAAAAATATAATACTCTTTGATTAAATGTCTTTCATTAAATTGTTTACATCTAATTCTTAGAATATAAGTGTTATATTTTGCCTAAACATAGTTTCTTTAATTTTGTGTAGTTTCATTAAATTGTAGCACATTTAATGCTTAGAAATTATACATTTTATAAGTGAAGAAAAATCCTATCTTTTTGAAAATAACTTGTGCTTAAATACAAAATATATTTTGGAAAATATAGTGTGATTTATTTCAACTATATTTGAATTTGGAAATTAATATACTTATAAATATTATTGAACTTGCATTTTGTGGATTCTAATATCTTAATAATCTTATTTTACACATCTCATTTAAAAATCATTTTTATACTCACTCATCTTTACTCTTAAGTCCTTTTAGTTACTTGTCTTTTATTTTATTTTGCAAAACCAAAATCCCATCAAATATTTGGAACTAGTTGTTTAAAAAAGTTTCTTTTGATGTTAGTCAACTCCCACGGGTTCGACCTTGCACTTACTTGAATACTATATTCCGAAACGATTCATGCACTTGCGAGTATAAATATTAAAACACTCACTTTTGGGTACAACAAAAGGCCTTCAACAACAAGAAGGAAAAGGTATGGTGAGTGAGGATCACCTTGCCTAATACCTCGAGAAGGTTGGAAGGGAGGGGGAAGATTATTGTTAATACAGTCTGAAAGAGACAGAGGAGACACATCTAAGAATAAGGGATATCAGTTGAGTAGGGAAGTCTAAATGATGAAGAATTTGACGGATAAATTCTCATTCAACTTTGTCGAAGGCTTTCTCCATATCCAACTTAAGGGCAGCCCAACCTAACTTACCAGCCTTTCTGTAGGTAATAGAGTGAATGACTTCATTGGCAATGATAATATTATCAAAGATAATGCGATTGTGGAGGAAAGCGCCTTGGTTATGAGAAATAAGATCGTTCAGAAGACGGTTAAGTCTATTAGCAACAGTCTTTGAAATAACTTTGTAAATGGTGGAACAGAGACTGATAGGCCGAAAGTCCTTAACTTCGTTGGCATTCTTACTCTTAGGGATACGAACAAGAATAGTCTCGTTGATAGGAGCAATGTTAGCTTCAAAGTTAAGAGTTAAGAATATAAAGAATAACATTACAAAGATCCCTTCCAACAATGGGCCAATTCTTCTTATAAAAGAATGGATTTAAGCCATCTGACCCAGCAAGTTGGAATAGAGCCCGTTTTATATGGATTTAAGACATGTTTTATATGGATTTAAGCCATATTTTGTATAGCTTTTATAAGTAATTAAGTTGTAAAAGTTAGTAAGCTCTATGTAGTGAAAGTACAACAAGAAAATGAATATACCATTTAGACTCTCAAAAACATTTCATATTATTTTTATTACAAAAAACAATTTTTTAAAAATATAGTTGGTATAAAAAAAAATTAACATAAAAAGATTACAATTGTTTCTAATACTGCTTGGAATATTTTCTTAATTATTATAAAGGAAAATTTGCCAAGTCACCACAAAAAATCTTATTTTTAGTCATAACAAAACTCTTGTAATTAAAATTTAAAAAGTTGTAATAAATTATAAATTATCATTTCTATATTCTAACTAAAAGATCTGTGTCTAAAAGTATTAGTTACAAAAATCACAATTTGTTGTAACAAAATATATTTTTAGTCACAAGTTCACAACAAATATTGTAAGTAAAACTAAATTAGTGACAATTTGTATTTGCATACTATGTTTTTAGTCACAAATAATTTTTTGTTGTGACTAAAAATCACATTTAATCATAAATTTTTTATGTTGTAACTAAAAAATTGTCACAAAAAATAATTTTATTTTATTTTTTATTTTTTATTATTATTATTTTTTTTTATAGTGAGTGTTTCTCATGTTTTAATATTATATTTCAGGAGCATTTTATTTGGAGTTACATAACATTTCGAATGTTTTGATGATTATTCATAAAACTTCCTATTTGGCTTAAAGAGAAAAATAAATAGTTAGGTTTTCTCTGGGACGTTATGAATTTTTTTTTTTTTTAAAAAAAAAAAAAAAAAAAAAGTGGCAAAATTAAGGTAGTATTAAAATGCATGATAAGTACAGCGACCTTACAAAATCTAACTTAGTAAATTATCCATTTGAAAAATGAAAGCCATTACCAGTGGGATTAATCATGTTTATCATGTCTCTCTCACTTTCAAAATGATTATGTGTGCAAATAATAATAATAATTTTGTGGCTTGTTATATAAATATATATGTATTTGAAATTTGATGATTATTTCCTTTCTAATTTATGTCTTAAAATCTAGCCAAGTAATGTGGCAACATATTTTCATAAAGTTTCACTTATACGTGACTATTGATGGACTATCTAATTGAAACTTATCTTTATTTACGTACGAGTGATTCATAAAGGTCTGAATCTGATATGAGTTTGCTAAATTTTGACATGTTTGTGATCTAAATGTAGAAATCTTGCAAATAGATAAAATTATTTATCGATTATATATAAGCAGGATCAATTTCTTTTCTTTAAATTCACTTTCCCTATTTAACTCAAATGATTTTTGGCCAAGTTTTGATACAATCATGGCTATAATTGACTCCCCAACATTTTTTTTTTTTATTTAAACGTTTATATATTACACAATGCATAATCGGTACTCGAACTCAGGACTTACACACACCCTCTATAGCCACTTGAGCTAGCCTCGAGTAGTTCTCTCGGACTTGATTTAGAGGTAAAAGAACACTGAAAGACATCATTTAAGCATATAACTACACATGAAAACACAACAACACACTATGGCACGAGAAAGGAGTAGGAAATAGAAGTAGAGAGATATTTTCCTGCAACTTTTTTTTTAATATCATTTCTTTTTCAATAATTATAATCATTCTAAATCTTAAATTTGTTTGAATCCTGAGAGGTACAAAGTAACGATGGACAGAGCAGAAGTACAGAAAAGGAGGTTAAGCACTCCCAATAAATTCTTTAAAATAAAGATTATTTAAAAATTTAAAGAACAAAGAAGCAAAAAGACCTTCTAACAAATGATATAAACTCTTCTAAAGCTTTTTTATTTTCTTCAAATGTTTTATTTATTCTTTAAATATTTTAACTATATAGTGTACCATATAAAAATGTAATGTAAAATAAAAAAATAAATTAATATTCTAGTATGTTTAAGGATAGAGTACGTAAAACCATAGAAAGGATATTTTATTTTTTCCTCATAAACGACTACCGCATATTAGGGGATTTGAAACTTAATCTGGCCAAGACAATAACCCACAAAAAACGACAATTTGAACAGCACTACAAAACGACAACATCTATGAAATCAGCAACACCCTGAAAAAACGACAACATATGAGGGGGTGACTTTCAATCTTCATTCATATCATATGAACGCGTGGACTTCTTGAAGAAAAAACGACAAAGGGAGAAGAAAAGGACGTCATATGAATAAACGACAATGTCATAAAACAAACTACAGTTTTAAAAAACGACAATATCTTGACGTTAACGAATTAGTCCTTCCCACAAACTGTCCCATTTTAACTTCAATCAATTATTGGGGGCTCATTTAAGCTCATCATAGCCATTTGAATCATTGAATTCTTAAGTATAAGTTCCGGTATTCTCTCACCTTCATATTGTAAGAATGAGAAAAAAGTACTAACTGAAACCCTCTTCTTTCTCTTATTGGAAAATTAACTAAGTTTCAGACCATTCTGCGTGAGTATTGGCATTGCTTAATTACAACAAAATTACAAGTGTCATTTAATACAACACACCAAAACCAAGCTAAAAAGAGCTGTAAGATTGAAGAGAACATGTTGTTACGTACCAAAGTGAGAGCTTTAACTCATCAAAGCTTGGCAAATTTTGGTTTTCTTTTCTGGAATTGAGCAGAGATAGCCTCTTTTAAATCACCAGATAACATCATAGACGAATTCCAAGTAGCAACATAGTCTAACCCTTGTTCCAAATTCAGGTCCCTACTTTTAAGTAACACTGCCTTTGTCCCAGTCACAGCTAAAGGAGATTTTGAAGCAATTCCTGCCATTTTTCACAGACCCAATACTCAAAATTTGTCTTTTTAAATTATAATTGATCCATATAAACTAATGATCAATGAATGTTAAAATCAGATCATTTTGGTAAACTGAATGAGACAATGTCTAAAAATACTAACTAACCTTCGGCTACCATCCTCACTCCCTCTTCTAGTTCTTGCTTGGAATTGAATACTTTAGAAACCAAACCCAATTGCTTCGCCTCCGGACCCGAAAATCTCCGGCCCGTCAATGCCAATTCAACTGCGTTTCCGTACCCAACGATGCTTGGCAACCTCTGGAGCGTCCCAAGGTCAGCAACGATGGCTAAATCGACCTCCTTTACCGAGAAGTATGCGTCTTTTGTGCAAAACCTAATGTCACATGCCGTCACAATATCAATTCCGCCGCCGATACATGCACCCTCGATACTGGCAATGACCGGTTTTCGGCACCGTTCGATCGCTGTTATGGAATCTTGCAAACCCTTGATGTGTCGTCGGATCCTCTCCCCGCCACGACCTCGGTCGCCAGAAAGGAAACGTTCGGAGGCCTTTAGCTCACTAAGATCGATTCCACCGCAAAAGTTGTCTCCGGCTCCGGAAAGGACGACGACGTTGACGTTAGGGTTATGGTCGAGAGACGAGAGGGCTCTGGGAAATTCGGAGAATAATTCCGGTGAGAGAGCATTGCGTTTCGATGGTCGATTGAGTAAGAGGTGAAATACCGATGAATCTTCCTTGTTCTGTATAATTTCTAGGGTTTTGTAAGTCTCCATTTCTGAAATTTGGGGCAGAAAAGAAAGGGAAGGAAAAATTGGATTAGAAGATTCAGCCCTATTTATAAGGGTCACAAAAATATTAAAATAGTAATAATTGTTTTTAAATTAAAAATATTTAAAGAGGTCCTACCGGGAGTCGAACCCAGGTCGCTGGATTCAAAGTCCAGAGTGCTAACCACTACACCATAGAACCCCAATTGATTTATTTAATATTTTATTTATATTTAATGTTTTTTAATAAATAAGCTTTTTAACCAAAAATTATGCTCGAATGATTTGGCAGTGAATTGACTAAATTTAATCAACATATTTAAAAGATTGTTATCTTACTTTAAAATGTTAACATCTAATTAAAAAGCATGTCAAATTAATTTGTCTCCACAATATTTGTTTCTTGGCCAAAAAATTGGAGTGCCTACTAGCTTTTAGACATTTGTAAACATTGAAATTTAAAGTAGTGGGGATATGGGGTGACTCATGCATGTCATGTAGTGGCTGCTCCAATTATTAAATTAGATTAGTTGAGTTTTTATAATACGTAATTAAATGTGGTTGATTATTCAGATAATTAATTAATTGATTTATTAAGCCAACCAATAACAAGAAAAGGTTTAACAATTAATTGTATTATGCCAACTCAAAGGAAGATAGACTCAAACGTTTCTTCTTCAATCAGTGAATTAATTCATATATATGTAGCACCATAGGTTTGAACAAATTGAGTATATTTTAATGAATATATATTAATAAGTGACATGCACGTATAATATTGTAGGATAAAATGTTGGGACAATCTTATTAACATGAAATTAAGCTGATTGAGGGTTGTTGTTGCACGTAATGAAAGATAATTAATATTATTTGCAAAACTGGTTTCACTCACTTTCCTATTTATATAATAAAGAAAATGAAAATGATTTCCACATGTGTTCATATCATCCTTCGTGTCAAACTCAATTCAATAATTAAGCTATATAACATTATTATCATATTATTATTTGAGTACTAATAGGCCAATAATCATGGAGATGGCAACGTAGTTAGTGCATCTTCATTTTGGTCCGTTTATAATTTCACGAGTTATTTAGTAAATTCTGTATTTTTTTTTTTTTTTGAGCTAATTAAATTAAGAGTCTAGCTTTGTAAGTCTTATTAATTTCTAGTTTAAATTATTGATATGTACATTAATTGATGAGTCAGTCTTAATAAATTGAGTTCTTATTCACAGCCGATGCATGAGTATGACAAGGCTGGAACTTGTCTCATTCACTAATATATATAGTTGAAACTATATTATTAGCCAAGCGATCGATAGAAAGAGATTAGAACCACATGATTAATTATTGTAATTGGTTTAACTAATTTGGCTACCCGAGATACAAATCTTCTATTTTCTACTACTTTTTCAATTATAGTCAGACCAATAATTAATTAGACTGCAACATTTTATGATACATAATTGATATAACAATTAATATATATTTTTATTCTTAATGGGGTCTAGCTCGTTGAGCCTTATAATTGCCATATATCGCAATAAATCATGAATTTGTTGGTGGTATGAAGTAGTGGCTCAAAAAATATATATAACCCAATCAAAGGCAATTTGGAAGTGGACATTGCCATAGCCACATATTCAAATGAATGCATATCCTCCATCATCATCATCATCATCTTCTTCTTCTTCTTCTTCTTCTTCATATCATATATCCAAATGTTTGATGATTGAGGTCTTACTATTCTCTTAGAGACAATTCAATTATATAGGAAGGTGCACCCCACCTATATTTATTATTTAATCAAAACACACCATATATTAATTATTCCCATTTCGATCAGCCACCCAAAATCATTTAATAATTATTTAATTAATAATAACACACTGGTATTACATCATTCACCTTCTATTGATTGGGAGATCAAAAGGGAAGAATCTAGATTCTTGTTTCTATATGGTAATTAATAATACTATACACGAATATATAATTATATAACAATTATTATTAATACACATCATCATAAAATATCTTCAAATTCATATCATACACATAATTTTTCGATATGTCATATATAGTTACTTACTTTCGATTCATTTTCAACCCACAACAATGAGATTAGATAGAGAGGGAACATAAAATAGTGGGAGTATTTTAATTATATATCTTGCAAGCCTTTTTGTGTTAAATCATGGATACCTTTTATTTTTATAGCTAGGAAATCATATGAATATACTATTTATCTTTTTCTAACTTTAATATTTGAAGACGAGAGGAGATGATAAGATAATAATAACTTTATGTTGGATAATGAGCTGAGTTGCCGGTTCATTGTGAACAACATGTACATATGTTTGAGTACGTTTCGGTAATCGTGAAATTAAAAATATATATTAATTTCTGAATAAGTTTATTTTGTTGAACGTATTACAAAAGAGAGTATTGCTTAACAATATTCTCTAAAAAATTATTTTTTTTTTTAAGTAATATAAGATTCGATATTTAATTATACTAATAGTTTAATGTTAATAAATGTGTTAGAGACACCAATCATACAATTTAACTATTCTCTACAAATTAATATTATCTACAATACTTAAAGTTGTGTATTCATGAAGGCTGATATTTGCCAAGTGGTGATCTATAATGGTTGGTAACCAATAAATATTAGAGACTCCAATAATTATAGAGCAATTTGCAGTTAAATTCTCTCAATTATCATTTTACTTGCACTTAACTTTCTAATCTCAAATTTTGATGGTAAAACCCTCCAAACTACTAAATTATTTGTAAATTTAAGGTGTTATCTATTTATCTCAGTGAACTACTGACATGGTCTGTCTACGTATACCATCATGTACACTTGGTATATTTATATTGGTCTACCTAATATGATTATTTAAATTATAAAAAAAATATTTTTTGAATTTATTTTAAAATTAAAAAGAATAATTTAAATTTATAAAATTATTAATAAATAATATTTTTTTTAATTCTTTATTTTCTCCGGACTTTCTCTCTCTCATCGATCTCTCTTTCTGACGCTCTCTCCTCAAGTCTTCTTCATCAATACCAGATTTAAGAAGCCCAAATCACTTCAAGCTCAAATATCCTTATATGACTTAAATGCTAGGCCGACCAGCCTTGTATGACTTAAAGGCTGTCACATCAATATTCCATTCGTGCCTAAAATTTCCAACAAAGAATGGGGTATGGTGTCTGAGAGGAAACCAGCAGACTGCTCGGGAATGTTATAACCTTACAGTGGCCAAGGATAAGAAGGAAGTATCCTCCAGCCAGAGCACAGACAAGGGAAAAAACATTTCCAAGTAGGGAGTTTCCCAAGGCGGGGATGAAGATGTGGATCATCGACTTGGGGACCCAAGCAGCAATGTTGGATTTGTGGAAGAGTTACAAAAGATCAAAATCGATCCAGATATCCCGGCCAGAAAGCTAAAGATCAGAAAATGTTTGTTGCTCGAAGTAAAATCAGAATTGATAAAATATCTAAGAGCAAACCTAGACGTTTTTGCTTGGTCACATGCGGATATGGTCAGAATTGATCCTTCTATCATTTCGCACGTTCTGAATATTGATCCCAATTTTCGGCCAGTTCAACAAAAGCGAAGGCTATTAGACAAAGAGCAAGCACTAGCCCTAAAAGAAGAAGTAGAAAAGCTACGCAACAACAATTTCATAATTGAAGTTTTTGACCCAGCTTGGGTCGCAAATCCTATATTGGTACCCAAGCCGAACAAGAAATGGCGAGTGTGTATTAATTTCACAGACCTCAACAAAGCATGCCCCAAAGACTGTTTTCCACTTCCAAGAATTGATCAACTCGTGGATGTAACAGCAGGGCATGAAATATTAAGCTTCATGGATGCTTATTCGGGGTACAATCAGATCAAAATGCATCCACCAGACCAAGAACATACAAGTTTCTGAACAGATATGGGTCTATATTGTTACAAAGTAATGTCGTTTGGTCTAAAAAACGCTGAAGCAACATACCAAAGATTGGTAAACAAAAATGTTTAAAGACCATATCGGGCGAAATATGAAAGTATATGTTGATGATATGCTCGTCAAATCCAGGAAGGCTGGGGGGCACATAGATGACTTGGACGAATGCTTTAAGGTCCTCAGAAAGTGCAACATGAAATTGAATCCCTTAAAGTGCTCCTTTGGAGTTAGCTCGGGAAAGTTTTTGGGCTTCATTGTCAATGCCCGGGGAATTGAAGCCAATCCAGAGAAGATTCAAGCCCTCCTGGATATGAAGTCGCCAACTAAAACCAAGGAAGTGCAAAGTTTGACTGGTCGGATCGCCGCATTAGCAGATTTGTTTCAAAATCAATAGACAAGTGTGTCCCATTCTTCAATATCCTGCGAGGAAACAAGCAATTCGAGTGGACAGAGGAATGTGAGAAAGCTTTCCAAGAGCTAAAATCACAACTTGCAAAACCCCCCGTACTCTCAAAACCTCTGGACGAAGAAGAACTTGGAATATACTTAGCTGTCACGGAGCATGCTGTGAGTGTCGTGCTAATCAGAGAAGAGAACAGCATACAACACCCAGTCTATTACATCAGTAAAAGACTCATTGAAGCTGAAGGCCGATACCCATTGATAGAAAAACTCGCTTACTGCCTTATTCTAGCAACAAGAAAGTTAAGGCCTTATTTTCAAGCTCATCCTGTTCGGGTGTACACTGACTAACCATTACGCCAAGTATTGCAAAAGCCAGATGCCTCTGGATGGCTACTCAAGTGGGCGGTGGAGTTGGGCCAATACGAAATTACTTTCCAACCCCGAATAGCAATCAAAGGCCAAGCCTTAGCAGACTTTCTGGTAGAATTCACATGCAATGAAGAAAGCATACCAGAAAGCAACCCCGAGCTGGTACAAACACCTCAGTCAAGTAAAAGTGAAGATAAGCCGACCTGGAAATTACATGTAGACGGGTCAGCTACAGATCAGCTATCTGGTGCAGGAATTGCCCTTGTCACGCTTAGGGGGCAACACCTGCACGCTGTAGTCAAGTTTGGATTTAAAGCATCTAATAACGAAGCCGAGTATGAAGCTCTAATCGGTTGTCTAAAACTAGCCCGGGAGATGAAAGCCGAACACGTTGAAATCTATAGTGATTCACAGTTGGTGGTAAATCATGTATCCGGAGAATACGAGGCTCGGGGAGAAAAGATGATAGCGTATCTGAGAAAAATACATGACTTGCTCGCATAATTCCAAAGCTAAGGTCTCAGACAAATTCCAAGGGAAGAAAACACAGCTGCAGACGCATTAGCTCGATTGGCAAGCAGTAATGTAAGTGATAAGGCGAACCTGGTTCCTATCCAGTTCCTTAAAGAGCCTAGCATCACTAGCACGGTAGAAGTCAAAATGATTGATACTTTCCCAAACTGGATGACACTGATAGCCGCCTACCTCAACACTGAGGAACTCCCAAATAATTAGAATGAAGCTCGAAAGATGAGAAGGAAGGCTGCACGGTATATCATAGTAGAGGGAATTATGTACAGAAGAGGATTCTCGATGCCATTGCTTAGATGTGTTACTCAAGAAGAAGCTGCACGACTCCTATCTGAGGTACACGACAGATTCTGTGGAAATCATGCCGCCGGGTAAAGTTTATCTAAGAAAATTCTAAGGCAAGGTTATTTCTGGCCAACGATGATTGAAGATTCAAAAGCCTATGTTAAGAAATGTGACAAATTCCAAAGATTTTCAAAGATACCTCAAGCTCCACCTAACTAGTTAACTCAGATGCAAAGGCCGTGGCCCTTTGCCATTTGGGGAATTGACCTGATCGGACAACTACCCAAAGGCAAATGAGGAGTGTAGTATACAGTGGTAGCGGTTGATTATTTCACTAAGTGAACGGAAGTCGAACCACTCGCAACCATTATATCAAAGAAAGTTCAGACTTTATTGTGAAGAACATAATCTGCCGCTTCGGTTGCCGTATAAAATAGTTTCAGATAATGGCAAGCAGTTCGACAACCAATCCTTCACTAACTTTTGTGCGAACCATGGTATCATCAAAAGTTTCTACGCAGTTGCACATCCTCAAGCGAATGGTCAAGTTGAAACAATCAACAAGACCTTGAAGGATACACTAAAGAAAAAAGTCGAAGATGCCAAAGGAAATTGGTCGGAAGAACTTCCTGAAGTTCTATGGTCATATCGGACAACTGAGAAAACGGAAACCGGACAAACCCCATTTGCTATGGCATATGGATATGAAGCTATGCTGCTTGTAGAACTCGAGCCACCATCCCACAGAAGATTGACGTACAACCAAGATATCAATAACGTACTCCTGGGCGAATCACTTGATGAAATCGAAGAGAAGCGAACCACATCAAACTTAAAGTTGATAGCCCATCAACAAAAAGTAGCTCGATATTTCAACAAACAAGTGAAGGCTTGGAAATTCTTCGTGGGAGATATGGTCCTAAGAAGGGTATTTCTAAACACCAAAGACAGTACGACAGGTGTACTCGGACCTAACTGGGAAGGACCATATCAATGTTGGAATTTATTTTACCAGGATCTTAGATCTACTCACAAGTATGTTGTTTAACACCCTAAATATGAACTTTCTAAAACGATAAATAAACACATATAAAGTTAAGAAAACCTTACATTGGTTGCAGCGGAATAATGTCTCCTTCCACTCAGATCTCTAACCCTTGTATCCTTTCTGTCGCAGAGTATTATCAAGATCTGAGCCCGAATGTCCTTCTCTTTGTGTGTGATCCTTCACAGTCTTCCAATCTATGATTGAGGTACCACTTGCTGTGTGTGGGCACTTACTTTATCACTAATGTTCGAAATTGGGAAGAGGAAAAGAGAGAGGTATAGGGTCGGCTATAGAGAGAGAAGTGGAAGGCTCAGTTTTTCTGAAAAAGCAATCTTTCATTTTCTGAGAAAAAGGTTATGTTGAAAACTTGTTATTTGACTGAGCCATCACTTTCTATTTATAGGCAACTACTAGGTTTAGGTTAGTAATTATTTGGCATTAAAATATTGAAAATATTAATTGGAAAAACTTGCTTAAATGGCCGGCCAAGATGTTTATTGGGCCTCACTTGGTTTTTGCAGTTTTAACAATTTTTATTTCTATTTTCTCAAAAACGCCAATTTTCCAATTCTAACCATTTAAATACCAAAACTAATTATTTAATAACTAAAATAGATTATTAAATAATATTTCCATTTAATTTAATTATTAATTAGACACATAAAGTCTCTTAATTAATAAATAAACCTAGAATCTCTTTTCTGTACAATTTCACCCCTGCTTAGTGAAATTCACAAATTAGACATAGTCTAACTTTAGAATTATAATTGATTAATCACAAATCAATTATTGAGTCTTACAAGCAGTATAGTCTCAACTAGAATGGGGATCATGGCTCTATATGCTGAGCTTCTAATAAGTGAACCGAATTTACTAAGTAAATCCCTACTTATTAATTCCTCGTTGAATCCACTCTTAGAACTTAGAATTGCACTCTCAGACTTATATAGAGCATATTATATGTTCCACGATATAGATATGCTATCTCATTTAACCATTGTTATAATCTTATTGTGATCAAAGATCTTCTATATAGATGATTTACATCGAGATGGGTTAATTTTACCGTTCTCACCCCTCAACGTATTTTGCCCCTTAAAACACTTAGCTACCTGTAAATGATGTTTAGTGATCTAAGAATTAGTCACTTAAACAAGAGCTCATCCATTTACTTCTATTTAGCTAAGCTCGAAGGGAATCATCACTTGACTTCTATACACCAGTAGAAGCTATAGATTCCATATTTATGTTCAACACTCCCACTCAATCATACTATCATGTTCCCAAAATATACGTATCACCCTGACCCAAAAGTAGGCTTAACTAATAAATCAAAGAACATGAATAGCACTCCTGAGTTGAGCCTAAGCATATCAGGATTTAGATTCTTTTAATCTTAAGATCAACTACTGATATTGACTTGGAAAGATATAACGGTAAGTTTATAATATCTTAACTAAGTTCAATATCGGTCCAGTCCAATGTATACTCCATACATTCGAAACTAGTATACTTTACCAATGTCCTAGAAAGAATATAACACTTACTCCAAGTGTAAGTACACATCATCGCTGATTATCACATTAGTGTAAATCCAAAACACTGATGAAACAGGGACTTAGTCTTTTGATTCATATAGTCACAATCACATTCCACTGTGTTGACAATACTGTAATTGTGAATAAAAATATGATCTGGACTTAACAGTTTTTTGTGTGTAAATGTAATAAACATATTAAACCATTAGCATGTAAAATTCATGAAAACATAAATCACTTCAAATTTCTTATATTGATAACTAATCAGATTGTAAAGGGTTTTATTTAGGGCACAAAACACAACAATCAAGTGGTCGAAGTTCTTGAATCTGGAGCATACAAATTAGGTAAGTATGATGAAAAAATGCAAATTGTTCTAGTACCCTGCTATTGAAATGGGGAGCATTTAAGAAAATACTACCAATAAAGTACAAGGTCGGATGACCACATTAACTAAAAGAACATTTACTTTTAAGTGAATGGTCTGCTGGGCAGACTACGCTCAAAGGTTTCGACAAAAGAGAAAAAGTACTCAGGTCAGGATGACCACCATTTAAAGTACATCTCTTATTTCTGCAATTTGTTTTATTTCATGATAAGCTAAAAGATCAGATTAGATCAAATAGCCCTGATGTAAGTTACTACGGTAACAAATACATATTTGATCAATAAATGAATAAAGATGTTTATTTCATAATTCAAATTGAGTTAAAATTATTAACATGTTGCTAATTTACTATCAGCGCGTACAACAGGTTTAGTCGAACCCAAAACCCCGAACAGATAAAAAGTATACTTGTAAGAAACAAGTGACCAAGAGTCATAAGTCTGCTCGGTCACTTGGGGGGCACCTATACCTGTACAAAGCATTTGGTAAAGATAAAACAACCACAATTGCACGATGATTATAAACAGAGAATGAAATTCATTAAAGATAACAAAAGCACGTAAATATCGAGATTAAAAGCTGCCTGGTCAGCCTGTTGTCAAAAATAAATGAAAAATAATTCTAAGTTTAAAGACCGCTTGGCCGGTCGTGATGTCTTAAAAAAGGCCTTATGGCCAAATAAGATATATAAAAAGAAAGATAAAAGAGAAATAGTTAAAAAGCTGGAGTCCCAGGCTCTCGGTTCAGATCTTTTGGGCCGGTAGAAGCTAGAGGATCTGTTGTTTTAACGGGAGGTACATCATAATTTTGGCCGGAGGAAGAAGCAGTCGCATCGGGCTCACCATAAGCCACTTGGGAAGCGCAGAACTCGAGATACATGTCTTTGGCTTCACCCAAGTAATCAAAGTTTGCCTGAGGATTAGCCTTCCAAAAGTCATAAAAGAGCTCAAGACCGGTTGTCTCTAAGGCATGGACTTTTTCTCCCAGCCTCTCCACTTCAGTTGTAAGCTCCTCCTTCTTGGACTTCTTCTCCTCTTCCAGCTGACGAAGGACAGCTCGAAGAGACGTCCTTTCATCTTGAAGGCTATTCACTTCTGCAGATAAGGTCTCGATGGTCTCTTCAAGTCGGTCAGAATCCTCGAGATCATTAGTCAACTCAGTTATTTTCTTCTGAGCAGTGAAAACCTTCTTGTTGACTTCACCCAGCTCCATTCGAACAGCTCCAAGTTCCACCCTGGCGTCATCAGCGTTCTTCCTGGCCAAGTCCACCTCTGCCCTCATGGTGTTGGACAGAGCCGAGTTCTTGGAAGCAGCAGACTTAGCTCGAGAGTAAGTGTAAGCCAACTTCAGACCAGCCTGCGCAGAGAAAAAACTTTAGAATCCAAGCCAAATAAAGAGGATTAAAGGAAACAGTCAAGAAAGACTTACCCTTGTGAATTCCTTCAAGACTCCTCCTATCAGCAGCTCCAAAGAAGAGTCGTTGTCAGCCCCGGCCTTTTGCTCACTAACCTCAGGAACCAACCAGTTCATGTAGTGGGCGAGCATCTCCTTGCCTTTCTTGGCTTCTAGAAGCACTGGCAAAGGTGGAGTAGGGGCCTTCATCTGTTCGGGACCACTTTTGGCCAGCTCGGATCCAGCTTTTGATTGCTCAGGCCTGTCTGAGCTTCCTCCTCGAGAATCCTTAGACTTAGCAACTTTTGGAGTAGATGGGTTCGCAACAGTTAGCTCCTCGGAAAGGTCGATGACCTCCCCGGCAGGCGCCTTTTCCTTTGAAGGGGTCCCCTCACCACCCCTGGATTTCTTGGCCGGAGGAGATGCGCTTAAGCTTCCTCCAACTCTCTTCTTCAGAGCATCAAGCATCTTCTGAGACATGTCTGCACGGAACAAAAACAACATGGTTAGAGAAAACAGACATTAGAAAGCATAAAGCATAATAGTCAAAAGCTTAAAAATAAGACGGAGTAGTATGCTAGACGATTGCCCGAGCAAGACTCGAAAGTCCATTATCACCTAACAAGCCTCTTATCTAAACCATAACGACTTTCTCTTTTCCTAGCACGGGAGAAGGCGTCCGAGCAGGTGAACTGGGCTCCCTAATGCGAATTGCATGTTCAATAGGCCTGGGCTGGGCCGGAAGTTTCTTCCTCCTCTTGAGCGGAGTCACCTGCTCTTCCTCAGCTTCATCTTCAGGATTCAAGGGCTCCTGAGCATATTGCTTGGCCCTTGCACCTCCCTTCAACTTAGCCTCGCGCTTCAGTTGAATCAGCTCATTCTCCTTATCAGCTCCCTCAGCCTGGCCAGCACCTGATTTCCTCTTCCTCCCCTTCATTGGCTTAGGAATGAAATCCTTCGGATAGAGCCCGTACTTGACAAAGTTGTCCTCGGAGGTCAACTAGATGATATTCTGGTCATCCCCCGGCACCTGAGCAAGCTTTTGAGCTCTATCCCTAAGAGTAAGAGTGAGGGGAAGGCGGTGATATGTAGGAATCTGCTGAAACCGAGTGTGGGTGGTGCCCATGCCATCCACCATGAAGTACTCATCAACAAAATGCCCAATTTTGTTGATGGCCGAATCCATGGTGCCCGTCAACCACTTGAAGTCTGGTTGAGAGAAATAGAAGTACCCTAACCTGCCTTGCTTAGGGGTGGACTTCAAATAAAAAAACCAGCTAACCTCGTGGGGAGAAGGCATATCCCACTTCGGGGAGGCATAGAGAACGAAGAGGCAGACAGATACTTAAGGCCCTTAGGAGTGAACTGGGTCGGACAGAGGCAGAAGAAGTCTGTCGCATTCTTAAAGTACGGGTGCAAAGGCAACAATGCCCCTTGCTAGGCATGAGCACCTGACCAGGCGCACATCCCCCTTTCAGGGTTTGTGGCTCGATTATTGTGGGCGGGAATGTAACAGTCCAATTCGCCCAGGTAGCCGTCCTGGTCGAGAACTCGCAGGCGCGCCTCAGTAACCTTGGACGGAGGGCTCACCCACCTGGCACCCAAGGTACCTTGCCTTCTATGAGGAACCGCGACAGTAAGTTCCTCACTGACGTAGTCCACGCCCTCAACCAGGACGTCGCCATCAGCATCAACTGGCTCCCCAGCCTCATTGTATCCCCCATAGTTTGGGGGTGCAACCTCTACCTCTTCCTCCGCCTCGGAGGGACTGCTAGGACTAACATAGTCCTGCTCTTCAATCTCTTGGACCTCAGCGTTCCCTTCATGATCCCCCTCCTCCTGGACGGCTGGATCTTGTTCAGCGTTGGGCAAAGTGGCGTGTCGAGCCACTTGAGGGTCAGATGCGTCAACCTTGCACATTGTCTTTTTGGTACGAGTCATCATTCTATGGCTGGACGAAAGACTTAAGGAAGAATGCCTTTCACTCGAAGAAGGTGGGCTAGAACATAGACGAGGATGGTCCTCGTGCAAGAGTTGAAGCAAGTCCTGGCCGATTCAATGTTCGCTCTCCCAAAACTCACCTAAGTTCATCTACAAAGGACAACACACAAGATGAGTGTTTGGTCAGAATATCGAATGTTTAAACAAGCAAATATGCCGACCAGGAGTACTCAACAAATTAAAGAATAAGAATATTCAACAAAAAGTCAAAACTCAAGAAGTTTGAAATTTTCTTGAGTTAGGGCAAAAAAATTTCATGAAGCTTAGAATAAGCAAGATGAAAGACAGGCATTATGCATTTAAGAAAGCAAAACACCACGGACAATGAAATCGCATGAACCCATGACAAAGGAGAATCGTAGAGTTTCTAAACTTAGGTTTTCCTACATGTCTTCAACAGCAAAGTCAAAGGTTCATTCAAAAAGTAAACATGCAAAGTAAACATAAAGGAAATCGAGAACTTACTCAAGGATCAGATGTCTGGATTCAGGTAACGCCAAGCCAAACGAACAGTTTTGATGAAGGCACTTCAGCAAACTTGAAGCCAAAAACCTCTCTTTTCGCTCTGAACTTGCTTACCAAAGAAGGATGGTGAAAATGAGTTTTTGTACAAAAGCTTACTGGTATTTATAGGCAAACAAAAAAAAGGGGTAATCATTTCAAAAGAACCTCAGACGCCTCGGTTGCCCCTTAAAAGCAAATATGGAAAATAAAAAATAATCAAGTGCAGTCGTCAACCGTGGTGAGAGAAAATCTGATTTTGAAATATCAATTGTCAGAGCATTTATTAGCCGAAAACCGAAGGGATGCCCAGTCAGCCTCGCATCGAGTCGCGAACAGACACACTTGACACGTGTCATCCATCCAAATGCAAAAGCAGCTCGGATGAAGTCTACACACAACTTCGGAAGTCTCGTACAGACTTGGGGGAAAATGTTATCCCAATTTTTGCACTCTGATGTGGCATCGCATGATGGTGACACGTGGAATCGACTCCAAGTATCCGCTCACAGAATATAGTCCGAGCAGGATGCCTCGTATGCATGCTCGGACCAAAGCGATCAGCAATCCACGCAGAGCGACCAACACTTAGCGAATTCAGCTTTCGCATTGTGAATCATCAAAGAAATCCCTATAACTTGGGGATCAGATTGCAGAGATATGGCAAACTGTCCAAATCCCACGATCAGTGTATTCAGTATTTATTATGCAATCTTTCTGCTTATATCCATTGAAACGAGAAGAGAAATACTTCCTCTCCAAGCTCATAGCCCTATAAATAGTGATGCATGTTCACTGGGCAAAGGGTCGAAAACATTCTGGTCGAGAGACCTTACTTAAAGACATATTATCTAAGAATTCATATTCAGAGATATTGTTGTAAGAGCTATAAGAAAAGGAATCTTTCTCCTTGTTCTTGAGTTAATACAAATAACGAGGATTATGCTATTACCGAACTGCTCGGGGCTGAACCTCTATAAAATTCTTGTGTCTTTTATATTACTTTATCATATATTAGTCGTCATAAACTACTTGTCGCTTACTAAATCAGACTCACTGTTATTGGCTAAAAACGAGGTCAATATATATGTATATATAAAAATAATTTGAGTATGAATGTATATATACAAAATATATATAATTTATATTATAAATGAAGAATCTCGTACGTATATATATATGAATAAATAAAATTCAAAATAAATCAAGACAAAGATATAAAATTTGCTCTGGTACCAACTGTTAGACATTTTATGTGTGTATATATAAATATATAAATGTGTATATCAAATGCGAAATTAAATGAACATATACACAATAAATTATAGGATCGAAATACCTACAACCATTAATTTTTTGAGTTTCAATCCCACACAAGCTTTGATCTACTAAGGAAACTGATTTATGTGGGTAATCGAGCTTCCAAGCTCTCTCTACTCTTTTTAGATGGATTTATTGTGTTTGAATGAGCAGTGAGCTCGAGGACCGAAATCCTATATTTATATAAGTGAGACCTTCCGTCAAGGTCTCTACCACAATTAATGTCAGAATATTTTGACAATTAATTTTAAAAATTAAATGAGGTAACTTTTTAATTTGGTAATTAAATCTGGTCATAATTAGAATATTTTAATTAATAAATAAATAAATAATTATATTTTATAAATTAAATCAAATAAAATATTTGATTCATAACCATATAAAAATATTCTAACAATAATAACATTAATTTTGATTAGATACTTTTATAGGTTTACTTATGTATAAAAGTGAGTAGCGAACTCAATATTTAATTTATTTTGTATACAGAGCAAAATTATTGAGAATGATAGTGACGATTACAAGTGAGATACAGTAATGACAATAACTTTGACTGTAGTGGCAACTACATCAAATTTTATGATAACAATAGTTTTGAAATCATATAAATTTTTATAGAATTATTAGTTGTTGTATTACACATACTTATTGAATTTTTATTTAATTTATTCAAACGATATAAATTTTAAAAATTATAATATAGCAATCATAAATTAATAAATTAAAAAGTATAATTTATTAGGTTTAAAATAATTTGTAAAATATTATTTTTTTTGTATTATTAAGATTGAAAAAAAAAATAAAAGTTTACTAAATTATTACTTATATTATTAAAATATATAAAAAAATATTAAATTTTGAAATTTAATATTCTTTTATAATTTAATTAGGGGTTTTTTCATTTTTACACTTCAAAATAATTTTTTTTTTTTTTACATTTTTACGGAATTCTACATAGAAACCCCTATCGCAACTAGCGCTGCAATCTATATTGCAACAAAAAATCGTATAGAAACCCCTATTGCAACTAACGCTGCAACCACTTTTGAAACCCTAATTGTAAATTTGAAAAAAAAAAAGTTAAAAAAAATAGTATATAGAGTAATTTCCCATTTAATTATCACTAAACAAAATATAAATATTCTAGTTTATAAAATATTTTATTCATTTTAAATATAATTATAAAGAACAATTAAAAACTAAAAACATCAATAAAAGAACATTTGAAAGCATTAAATAGTGTTGCTCATAATTTATTGCTTTAAAAAAATAGATATGTAAAGTAGAGTAGAGTATTTTATGTGTATTAACTATATTTTGGGTGGATTGAACTGAAGGATCCTCGTTTCTATTTCAGAGAAAAAATAAGTTTAAAATATCCATTCCATTAATTAATTAAAATCCTGATTTTTTTTTTTTTTATAAAAAAAAAATTGAAATGCTGAAATTCACTACAACAATTATGATTATTAGAGGCGGACCACTCCGCTGGTAATAATCCCATTTTCCGCCGCTAAAGAGTAATACCGGCGGGGTCCGCCGGTAATAATCCGCTGGTAATACCTGGTCGCTAATAACTATTATTAGTGGCGGACTGACACACCCGCCGCTAATAATAGTGTCAGATCATTAAACTCACACTATTATTAGCAGCGGATCAATCCGCCGGTAATACTTTTAAATATAAATTTATAATTTTTTTCTTTAAAATAATAAATATAAATTTAATATTAAATATATTTATGTTTTTTACCATTTTACTTATCAAGAATACTCAAGAGCTAATATTATATAAAATATTTATCTTTAAACATTTATGTATACTAACATTTAAAAAATTACATACAATATAAAAAATGTATACATTCAAACTTTTCCATAACAGAATAAATAATAAGGAGAATTTGGTTTTCTATAAGAAAGTTATCTCTCAAATTCTCTATTGCTATATACAAATATAAGATTACAAGAGATACACAAAAGTCTATAAATATACAATTTTTTTTCTTCAAGTCCAGTGCAATGCCTTCTTGATAACATGGAATAAATCACCTGTAGAGAAAGAAAAATTTGAATCAAATTACATTTAGTATGAATATTAAATTTCATCATCATCATGAAATTTCATTATAATTTTAAAGACAACATTGATTAGAAACCAATAATAAAAATTTAACACTATACAAGAAAATCCCAATAATAATAATTTACACTTCTCTAAATAAAGTTAACTCAAATTTTTTCTTAACAAACCAATAGATGGCCAGAAAAAAAAATTAAGAATACACTATAATCTTTATACAAATTACAAAGTATACAATGAAATAAATTGATCTATATAATATTATGAACATAATGGAAATAATTTTTTATCAAACAGTTGGTGTTCCCTCTTTTTTTTTTTTTTTGATAAAATTTAAAAGCAAATATGAAAAAAATTACATATATATAAATAAATATATATACAAATATACAAAGATTCATATACCTTCTACAGATTTAATATTGGAGTAATTTTTAATCTTTTGAGCTGCAAATAATTAAGAAAAATTGTGAGATAAAAGAAAAGAAAGAGAAAGTTTAACTAATCTTAAATATACATATGTACCTGAACAATGATGAAGATGAGTCCGGCAGAGGCGGTGGAAATGTCGACAACGGTGGAGGCAGTGGGAATAGTCGTTGTTGTGGTCGAAACGGTGGGCTAGTCGATGATGAACAAGGGGAGGTGAATGAGGGTTTTGATATTGAGGATGAAGAAGGAGAGATGGATGTTTGTAGTTAAAAATTTTAAGGATGAAGAGGGAGACGAAGAGGGAGATAGATAAATAAAGATACTGATATATATATAAAACTATTAGGGGCGGAGGTCCGCTGGTAATAATAGGATCCGCTGGTAATAGTTATTAGCGGCGGACTTCCGCCGGTAATAGTCCGCTGCTAATAAATTTAAATATTATTTAATGTTATTAGCGGCGGACTTCCGCCGGTAATAGTCCGCTGCTAATAAATTTAAAATTTAATACCGGGAAAATTCCCGCACAAAGCAATTCTTTCAATATTATTACTTTTATTTTAAAAAAAATCATACTATTACCGGCGGATTTAGTCCGCCCCTAATAGTTCCGCCGGTAATAGAACATTTTCTTGTAGTGATTCTATATCGATAGAGTAGTATATATGTCAAAAAAATCTATTTCATTAAAAAAATCTTTTCATAAAAAATTGAAGCTAGTTTACAAAATATCTCTGTTAATAATACTTTATAAACATGAGATACATGCCAAAAAAAACCCAAAACAAAAAGAGTAGTAAACATTTTCTGAAAAGGTGGTCAATATTATGTATAAAGATAATTGATCAGCAAAGCAAAAGAAATAACTAATAAAAGTAGCTAATTTCTCACGATGATAATTCAATTAATATACTGCTGGCACTCCTACTTTATATTGTTACTTTTCCTAACTGTACGGGAAAATAAAAACATGGACAAAATGATTAAAGAACGATATCAACGAGTGGCGTATATTGAATTGTAAATTAACCAAAGGCCACGGGTCTAAATCATTGCATTATTGGGGGTCACCATATATATTTACGAGTCACAAAACCCTAGCTAAAAACCCACCTCAAATTATTATTTGAGACTCGTATTGATAACATCAGCATAAAAGTAATGAAGCAAATTTAAGCAACCCACTTTTTTTTTTACACCCCTGTTTAGCCTCTTTATGAGAGAATAATGGTCGATATATGCACCACCACAACACCTACGTACGAAAAGAAGCAAAATTCAAAACAATCAATGTCACATCATACATTGATGATTATGATGATGATGATGATGATACATTAATTATTTGAAAAGAAAAAGAAAATATATATTCAGTAGAAATCTTCTTACCGAATTCAAAATTAAACAACCAACCAATATACTTGTAGAATACAAACAAAGAACACATAACCAAACCCATTATCGTTTTCTATTACTCACACTTTTATTTTGGTATAGTCCTTTCCCCATTGTGTAACTAAAGAAAGACTACTCATCAACCCTACCAAAAATAAAAAGACTCATTATCGATTTCATCATGCATGTCAGATATGTATATGTATACATGATAGATATGAATATACATATGTACATGTCCAAATACACAAAGAAGAAGAAGGTGTGTGGTTTCAATATGAAAATGCAATTAATAAAGTGTAGATTTCCTCTGTCGCACGAAATCCACATAGTTTCATTTATTGCTAAGTAAAAAACAAAATTTAAAAAATAATGGAATGCTACACACATTTCGAGAACAAGCTCGTTACACATTAGCTAGCAATTGGATATTAAATCAGATTAGATAATATTTCATTCACTAAATTATGTTAAAATTTCAATTTCACTAATTTGATAAATATTATGTTTGGTGTAATTTTATAAAATAAATAAATAAAGTTTGTTTAACAAATACCCATTAAATTTTTATTATGAGGCTTGAGCAATTAAATTAGTAATATATTTTCAAGAAAAACTTCTTTTTATTTTACACTTAAAAGGAAAGAAAATCAAGGGGATAGAAAAAAAAAAATAAGGTGATAGGAAAGAAAATGTATTTCACTTATGTTGTTTGGTAAAGTGCAAACTAGTGAGAAAGGAAATAGGAGTAGAAGTACTTACAAAAAAAAAAAATAATAGGAGTAGAAGTAAAATTACTTCTTAAAAATTTTATTTAAAGTATTTTTTAATTAAAAATATAGATAAATAAGTAATTTAGTTTTAATATGTGTTTTTAAGTTTTCTCAAATTTTCTCTCCGAATTGGAAGGGAATTAATAATATTAGCGGACCTATTCAAATTGTAAATTTCCAATTTTCTTTTTCTTTCTCTTTCCTGTCTTACCAAACAAACAATTTTTATTTTTATCCTTCCACTTTTCTCTAGTAGCTTTTCTTTCAAATTTAAGATAGAAGGAGAACAAGGTGGTGCAAGTGACAACGTGGAGCTGACGAAGCGGGACGTGTTTCGTTTAGGGCACAAGGCACAATAACAACAACAACATACGGCTTAGTTAACTTAAACTACTTTAAGGTCACGTGAATCGAGCTCTCTATTAATTAATAATTCTAAACTCATCAAGCCTGATCTCTCCATAACTAAATCAAGAGTATAACGTAAAAAAATCTCTCATTTCAATCAAATAAAACTCGTAATGTTTTTCCAAGTTATAAGTTGGTGTGTAATGGCGCGTGGGTCCTCTTGAAATTACAATAATGGCCCCATAGAAACTACTCGAGTCCACATAAGTCCCTACTAGAGATTAGTAGTGAACGGTGTACACCTCTCTGGCCCTTTTGGACATTTGCAATGGAGAATTTTTTACACGCGAAGATGAAGGCACGTGAGCCTCAGATTTTTGGTTTTGAGTGAAATGAATGAATTTATGGTACACTACCTACTAAAGCTCCACCTGTCATGCCACAAGAATGAGTTTAATACCACTCTCCCAAGCTTAGCTAAAATCCAATTATTTAATTATTTTCTCTTATTGGGTCTACTACTACCGCGTATATGAAATTTTGTGTGTATATATATAGAGGGTTGCATACGCCTAATATTAACCATCCACATTTGCATACCATTTTTTGCATGACAACTTCAAAGGAGTTAGCTTAGAGAGAGCTAGGGCTTCTCAACTACTGAAGACCAGCTTTTTCTGGCCACCTCCCAGAGCTAGAGAGCAAGAGAGAAAAAGAGAAAGCAGAGACATAAACATTATTATTATTATTAGTATTAGTATTCATTTTCCAGCATATACTATATAGCTTGTATTATTCCTACATATATTTTTTCCTTTTGTAATATCAAGATATGGCCATCTTCAACGTTCACCACCCTTGGACATTTACTTTTGGGATCTTAGGTATACATATAATCTTTATGATCGCTAGCTATCATTGGTTATATATTGTTTTCTCTTTTTCATTCTTTTGAAACTCATTAGCCAAGCTCTTCTAATCATGAAAATCTTAGTATATTAGGGCTGATGATTCATGATGATCATCACTATAGTATTACATACTCATCAAGATGGCATGACTTAATATTTTACATATACTGGATCATTATTTTTTCTTTTATATAAATATAAATATATATATATGTGAGGTCCACACTTTTGTTACTGTCATAGTCTTCTCCACCCCATCAGCTATGGCACTTTTATATTTATTATTATTGTATTTGCCCTGCATATTCAGCTGAATGTCTTCATCCTTCCCTTCTTATTTGCTTAGCTACATTAATATTTTTAAACCGAAATAAATATATATATGGTAGCATATAATAAAGAGGCCCCCAACTTGCTACTTACTTATAAATTAAATTAAATCTACTCATTTCTTGTCATTAATTACTACTTTTTACGGTTTAAATTAATAACTAATCAACTAATTAATTACTTTTTCTTTCTATGATCATATATGACGTACAGGCAACATTATTTCCTTCCTCGTGTACTTAGCCCCTTTGTAAGTATTATTATATTATATTATATAATTTCACCTATAATTTGTTATTTTTTTTTTTTCCTTATACCATGTAAAGTTGGTTAAATATTAATTAACTTTTTTTTTTTTTTTGTGGTGTTTTTATAGAACAACATTTTATCGAGTGTACAGAAAGAAATCAACGGAAGGGTTCCATTCACTGCCTTATCTTGTAGCATTGTTTAGCTCAATGCTATGGTTGTACTACGCATTAGTGAAAAAGGATGCTATGCTTCTCATCACCATTAACTCATTTGGATGTGTTATAGAGATGATCTACATCACCATCTACATCATCTATGCACCAACTCATGCTAGAATCTTAACCATAAAACTATTTGCTTTCATGAACATAGCCATGTTCTCTTCCATCTTTCTTCTTACCCAATTCGCCGTAAAACATCCTAACCAAGTCCAAGTTCTCGGTTGGATTTGTGTCGCCATTTCCGTTAGTGTTTTCGCTGCGCCCTTAAGCATTGTGGTGAGTAAATAAAAATAGGGACTTTTTCATTTTACACATCAAAATAATTTTTTTTTCTTTTTTATTTTTACGGAATTTTACGTGGAAATCCTTATTGCAATTAGCGGTGCAACCTAAATCGCCACAAAAATCGTATAGCAACCCTCATAAAAACTATTGGAGAAACCACTTTAGAAACCTAAACTGTAAATTTAAAAAAAAATAATAAAAAATGAGATAATTCCCCTTAAAAATATACATATATATTTTGTAATTGAAGGTCAACCAAATCTCAAGTTCGACCTTAAGTTTTCTTTCTAATTTATTTTATTTATTATTATTATTATTATTATTATTATTTTTGTAAAAAAAAATCTATTTTCCCAATTATTTGAACATAATTAGTTTGCTAGGATTCTTTGTAGTGATTTTTGAAAAATAATACATATTTTTTAAGGCCTACCAAATCTCAAGCTCCGCCCTGTCAACACCTTAAGTTTTCTTTCTAAAAAAAGTAATAATAGTAATAATAATAATATATTTTGGGTAATTATTCTAAAATAATTAATTTGCTATTTACTTTTACCAGGCACAAGTTATTCGAACAAGAAGTGTGGAATTTATGCCATTCAACTTGTCATTTTTCCTAACGTTGAGTGCTGTAATGTGGTTTGCTTATGGCGTGTTACTCAAGGACATATGCATTGCTGTAAGTTTATTAATTTAATTAATTACTGTAAATAATTTGACACAGTAATAATTATTAACATATGTGGGCTTTTTGTGTACATATGATGATGCAGATTCCAAACGTAGTGGGCTTCGTATTGGGCCTTGTGCAGATGTTACTGTATGGAATCTACAGAAACAGGAAAAATGTTAGTGTTGATGAGGAGAAGAATAAGGCTCATGATCAACACCTTAAGAGCATTGTAATCTTAAGCTCTTTAGCCACTTGTGAAGTTCATCCTGTGGATGTTGAAACTTGTGACCAAGTGACTACTGTTGAGGTTAATAATAATAACACTAATGATGATAATGATCATCAAAACGGGACTACTGCCACTACTGAACATCATCATGATCAAGACAAGAACAAGCAAGAGAATGCAGTTTAATTAATATTTCTCCCATAGTTAATTATTAATTAAATCCCTATTTTGTAATCTTCATCATCATCATTTGCAGCATATATATCTATTTAAGAAATTAGAGTCGTAAACAAAGCCAAGAAAGAGTAGTACTAGTGCATTGTGAGTGTCTTTGTAATGAAGCTCTATTTATTTTTATAATACTTTTTCCTTTTTTTAACTGTTTTTTTTTACTCTGCGCATGTAATATTTAATACGAAAATGTACTTTGTTTATAACAAGAATGAAGTAATCGATCGAATTAATTATTAATTGTGTTTTTTGTTAGTCATTTTCGTACACCTAACCCTTAACCACACTTGTTACAGAATGAAAAGGAAATATGATTTTCAAAGGACAAAAATAATGCACACACATCACATAAATATAAAGACAAAGATATATATACATATATTTATATTGATTTTGGTACGTTAAATAAATGTAGTAGTACGTAGTACTAGCTAGTAATAGTAGTGTTCATATACAGTTGAGCTTAAAAATAGAAGAATTGAAATATGAGGTGGTGATGTTCATAAAATACCCCATCTAATTTAATACGCACAATTCAATTCAATCAAATCCGTAAATTACACTACATATATTTATATATATTTAAAATAAATTATATATGTAATTAATATTTTAATACAAAAAATATTAATTTAAGAATCTAATACATACAGGGCCGGCCCTGAAAATTTATGGGCCCAAGACGAATTAAATTTTGGGGCCCTCAAAAATATATCAAAAAAAGAGTGTCATGGGATTTGAACCATGACCTTAGACATTATGTCCTCCACCTCAACCAACTAAGCTATAAATATTTGTTGTTTATATTACACTTAAATTTTACTTAAATAAAAGCCTAATAATTTTTTTTAATTTTTTTATTTTGGGCCCCCGGAAAGTGTGGGCCCTAGGCACGGGCCTAGCCCGCCTATGCCTAGGGCCGGCCCTGAATACATATGATATAAATATATTTTAAAAATTTAATAAATTAAATTTATATTCCATTATTATATAGTAAAAAGTATAATTTAAAGCAAAATAAGTTATTTTTTTTACATATAATTTTTTTTCCTTTAAATTTATTTATTTATTTATTTTAATTTGTTGTTGAAAATAAAAAAGAATAATAATTTATTTTGTTTTGTTGTTAGTTATATATATAAGAAATATTTTTTAATAAAAATAAATAACAATATTAAAAAATAATAAATTCAAAATAACTTATTTAATTTATATTTTTATAGATTGAATTAAATTTAAATTATTGTATAAATAAATTAGATCGATTCAAACTATAAAATTTCTACTTCGTAGGAATGGAATGTACTTTAAATAAAATATTAAAAATTTGATGAACCTGTAACACAAATAAAAACAAAAAGTAAATAAATATTTGGATTGAAGCTTGAACGAAAGGCAATAGAGATAAAATTTAATTAATTGCGTAAGAAACTCGTATACTAATTTTCCCTCAAATTAATCATTGGCAGCTAGCTAGGGAAGCTGGGTGGGTGTGGTTCAGGTGGATGGGCAGGCTTTTGTCAGTGCACTGCCACGTATTCACTCAATGGTGTCCAACTCATCTTCCACGTGGCACCATTACTGGTCGTTCGTTTAACTTTCAAAACCAATCACGATCACGAATGAGCCAATAATTTATTTATTTTATTTTGAGTACAATATTAATTTTATGTCTTTATAATTCCCTTTAGATATTTTTACTGAATCTATGCTCTTAAAATAAGAGATTCTTACTGGTTCACCTGTATAGCTAGGTTCACGTACAAGCATGTACGGTCAAAAGTACAGTTTACGATTAACTGTGATGTTTTTTACTAAGAAAAAAATATTAAATATTTGGCACAAAACAGAAACTCTAATCAATCATTGCCCAATCTGGGGCAAATAATTCAATCAGGATTCTGAGAATTTTTCTACCACTATATATTATATATACATATTGATATTCGTGCGGCTAAAATTCTAATAGTGCAACCCCGTCCATTTTGAGTACCAAAAATCTGTTGAATAATGATTGGATTTTGTCAAGAAAAATGCATTTGGTTTATCTTTATAACTGTTGAATTATGATTAGACTCATCCAACCCTTGTTAGTTATTGGAATTAAAAAAACAAATCAAACCTAGCTCAAAATACATTCAACCTTAAACAAATTAAATAAAGTTTATAGTAGATAACAATATAAAAAGCACTCTAGCTCTTTTTTAAGAGATAACAAAATCATTCTATATATATGTATAAGAAAAATCTTTATAGTAGGATAGGAGCAAGCCACTTTTGGTCCAACCGGTAAGAGTGCGCGTGTTCACTATTACATTAGGTCTGTCGCTAATAATCCCCCTAAATTGTTATTGGACATTAACAACAAAAGTTTGATAATTGGTCGCTATTTGTAGTTATTAATCTTAAACTTAGTTTGTTATTTGATTGTTAACTCTGTTAAGTTAGTTGGTCTAGTTTTATATAACAGATTTCTGTTATGGTTGTTAAGTCAAAGTCAGCCCTTTCCCTTTATATAAATACTATTTCATTCATTTAATAAAACAACTTTTACATTGCTTTCACTAATATGGTATCAGCTGCTTAAAAATCTCTTCTTTCTCCTTCATCGTCTTCAACCTCTGTTCTACCATTGATATTCAACATGGCTCGAACTCGAGCTACTGGTTCAAGGAGTTCTGGCCAAAATCCTCCGCCTAATTCCTCTTCTACTATTCCAGATGCTCCACAACATGACGATCCGATCATTCCTCCATCCCATGTGATTACTGGAGAAAATTCCACTAACCAGAATCGACCCCCTCTTCGTCCTGCCCATGAAGATAGTTCTAGCCCTTATTATCTCAGTTCAGGGGATCATCCTGGCCTGATACTGGTCACTCCTCCCCTTTCTGATCAGAATTTCCAAGCATGGAGACGAGATTTTGAACTATCTGCTGGTGCAAGAAACAAGACCGTGTTTCTCAAAGGGACTCTACCTCGACCTCCGATTGAAGATCCTCTCCACAACCATTGGCTCCGCTGCAATCAAATGGTAATGTCATGGATCCTTCATTCTATCACTCCAGAAATCAAGAGTAGTATTATGTTTCTTGAAACTTTGGCTGAGAAGTGGACTGAACTCCATGCTCGATTTCATCAAGGTAATGGTCCCAGAATTTTTGAGCTTCGAGAAACACTTATCACTCTTCGTCAAAGTGATGACTCGGTTAGTTCTTATTTTACAAAACTTAAATGCATGTGGGATGAAATTCAGGAATTAAGACCAAGGATTCCCTGTTCTTGTGCTGCTTCTATTGACAATTAGCTTTCTTGAATCAAGAACAGGTCTTACAATTTCTCACAGGTTTAAATGAATCTTATTTCCCTGTTCGAGCCCAAATTCTTCTTATTGATCCTTTTCCATCTTTGTCTAAAGTCTTCTCCATGGTTATCCATGAAGAAAGACAAAGAAAACTTAAAAATCCCCATCTCCCACTGCTTGCTTCTGTTCAAGATTTAAGCCAACAGCCTGCTGCACTGGCTCAAAATCCCTCAGCCTGTGCAGTCTCAACCAATCCCCGATCCAATAAAAAGATGCGACTCTACTGTTCTAATTGTCACAAACCAGGGCATTTAAAAGAAAAATGCTATTTCTTGATTGGTTTCCCCCTGGTTATGGTGACAAGAAAAAGAATGAGCAGCCTTCTTTCCATAATGCTTCATCTTCTGTTGATCAATACAGTGTTCTTCACAATCTTACCAAGCAAGAAGACATTCAAGCAATAATATCCCTCCTAACACAAAAGTTACAGCCGACTCATCCTCCCACAGATGCATTTGCATCCAATATTTCTAGTAACCATTCTAATCACCTATGGATTGTTGATAGTGGTGCTTCACACCACATTTGCTGTGATTTTTCTCTTCTTTCTAATGTGCACAAAAATACTAAAGCTAACACTATTACTTTACCTAAGGGATCGACCACTAACGTTTCTCACTCAGGTGATATTATTTTCTCACCAGATTTTCAACTATCGAATGTACTTTATGTTCCTACATTCAAATTTAATCTCTTTAGTGTATCGAGTTATCTCAACAACACCTCTAACAGAATGCTTTTCACCAACTCTTCTTGCACATTACATGGCACAATGAACAAGAGGATTGGGACTGCTAAAAGGATTGGCAATCTATACTTCTTGCTGCAATCTGACAGATCTCACAAAACTCCTTTTTCATCTACTTGTAATCAGTTCAATAATACTTGTAACAGTGCCCATTCATGGCACTCTAGACTTGGACATCCTTCCATATTCACAACAAATTTGCTTAATAAACAATTACATTCTGAACACATTAATGTTTCTCCTTGTTCCATATGTCACTTAGCAGAACAGAAAAGATTACCTTTCAATTCACAAAATAATATTGTTGCTGCCTGTTTTGATTTAATACATTTGGACATATGGGGTCCATTTCATGTTCAAAGCATCGAAGGTTATAAATATTTTTTGACAATTGTGGATGACCATAGCAGAGATACTTGGATTTATATGATGAAATCCAAATTTGATGTGCAAATTCTAATTCCACAATTCTATAACCTTGTTTTCACCCAATTTAACAAAAATATCAAAGTGGTTAGGTGTGATAATGCAAAAGAACTCAATATCAAACCATTTTATGTTCAAAAAGGGATTCAAATATATAATTCATGTGTTGAGAGACCTCAACAAAACTCAGTTGTTGAGCAAAAACATCAACACATCTTTAATGTGGCCCGAGCCTTGGCTTTCCAATCTTCTATAGCCTTGGTATATTGGCCCTACCTTATACACACTGATGTCTACTTGATAAACCGCACACCAACTGTTGGGTTTTATGCCCTAAATAAAACTCATTTCAATATAATCAGATTTACTTATTAATAAAGATAAGAAATAACATTTAATGTTGCATGGTTCACATGATTTATTTCATGATTATTTACATAATGTATGAATTCTATTTAAGTCCAGAACATATCAATTTGTTAATGATTATAGCATTGTCAACACAGTGGAATATAATCTTAATTATATGTTCGAAAGTTTATTCCCTGATTTGTCAGTTCAATGGATTTAGACTGACATGATAATCAGCGATAGGTATTCTTACACCTTGGATAAGTGTTATGTCCTTTCCAGGACATTGGCAAAGTTTACCAGCATCGGATGTATGGAGTATACATCGGAAGGGACCGATATTGAACTTTGATTAGATATATTAAAATTTACCGTAATATCTATTCAATTCAATATCACCTGTTAATCCTAGATCAAATGATCTTAATCCTGATATGTTTAGGTTCGATCTCAATAGTATTATACATGTTCTTTGATTTGTTAGTTAAGCCTACTTTTGGGTCAGGGTGATACGTACATTTTGGGAACATGATAGTATAATTGAGTGGGAGCGCTAACATAAATATAGAATCTACAACTTCTATAGGAATTTAGAAGTGAAACGATGATATCCTTCTAGCTTGGCTAAACATAAATAAATAGTGGAGATCTCATTTCACTTCGCTGAACTATCATTTATACGGAGCTAAGTGTTTTAAGGATAAAATACATTGAAGGTGTAACGGTAACTTAGTGCCTATTCAATGTAGATCATCTATTAGAGGATCATTGATCAAATTAGGATTATAACAATGGATAACTAATGACGTATCTATATCGTGGAACATATAGAGCGTTCTATATACTGAGAGTGCAATTCTAAGTTCTATGCGTGGATTCAACGAAGAATTAATAAGTCAGTGAATTTAAGATATAAATTCTTGATCTGCTTATTGGAAGCTCGGATATATAGACCCATGGTCCCCATACTAGTAGAGACCATACTACTTGTAAGACTCAGTTAATTGATTTTGATTAATCAATTATAATTCTAAAGTTAGACTATGTCTAGTTTATGAATTTTCACTAAGCAAGGGCGAAATTGTAAAGAAAAGAGATTCTAGGTTTATTTATTAATTAAGAGACTTTATATGTCTAATTAAAAAATATATTAAATGACAATATTATTTAATAATTAATTTTTAGTTATTAAATAATTAGAATTGGCATTTAAGTGGTTAAATTGGAAAATTGGCGTTTTTGAGAAATTGGGATGGAAAAATGGAAAAATTGCAAAGTGGGCCCAATCCACAATCCATGGCCGGCCACACTTAGTGTATTTTACCATTTATTTTTCCATTATTTTAATGCCAAATAATTCTAACCTAAACTTAGGTGGTTACCTATAAATAGATAGTGATGGCTCTCATTCACACTTAACTTTTGTGAACTCTGTCAGATGAAAGTTGAGCCTCCTATTCTATACATAGCCGCCACTTCCCTTCTCTCTTCTTTTCTTCTCTAAATTTCGAAATCCTTGAGTGAATGAGTGAGTGCCCACACACATCAAGTGGTATCTCAATCATAGTGTGTAAGACTGTGGAAAATCAACCAACAAGAAGGAGAATCAGCATCAAAGGAAGGAGAGAAAGAGATCCAGGTTCAGATCTTGGTGATGCTCTGCTACAGAAAGGAATCAAGGGCAAGAGATCTGAACGGAAGGAGTCATTATATTCCGCTGCACCCAATGTAAGGTTTCTTAAACTTTATATGTGTTTATTTCATTGTTTTAGAATTCATATTAGGATGTTAATGAAACATACTTGTTAGTAAATCTAGATCCTGGTAAAATATATCCAACACCAACACCCTTATTACAACTTTCAACACCCTACCAATTGCTGCACAATAAACCACCAGCCTATGCACACTTACGAAATTTTGGATGTCTTGCATATGCTTCATCTTTACCAAGCACTAGACACAAATTTTCCCCTTGTGCACATGCATGCATATTCATTGGATATCCCAATGGCATGAAAGCATACACACTACTCGATCTGGCTTCTAATAAAATTTTCCATTCTCAAGATGTGGTGTTCTATGAACAAATTTTTCCACTAAAAGGATCCCTCAACACACACTCCTTGGATCGATTATTTCCTGCTACTGATGCAGCTACTCAACCTGCTGCTCTTCAACCTATGACCACTGCTGCACCTTCATCCAAAATTGCACCTGTCGAATCCACACTAGTGCCTACTGCTGCTGATACAACATTATCAAAGGTCCTTGACACTTCCCAGCCAGCAATAACCAAACATACACCAGCAGTTGTCACTGATGCTTCCCCAACTACTGATGCACATCCCATTATTCCACAGCAGCCTATCATCACTAAAGCAGGTAGAAAAACTTCTACACCATCTCATCTCCAAGACTATATTTGTCAATCTTCCACTAATCATCCATTGATTAAATATTTAAACTATGACAAATTAAGTGTTCCCTTTTGAAATGCCATTTTCCATGCATATACTGAATGTGAACCTAAGTCCTTCAAACATGCATCTCAATTCATTCAGTGGTTAAAAGCAATGGATGCTGAATTCTTTGCTCTTAAGAAAAATAACACTTGGTCGGTTGTTTCTCTACCTCCAAGTTGTCAACCCATTGGTAACAAATGGGTCTATAAAATAAAATACAATGAACAAGGTGAAATTGACAAATATAAAGCACGCCTTGTCGCTAAAGAATATTCACAACAACAGGGCATTGATTACACAGAAACATTTCCCCCTGTTGCAAAATTCGATACCCTTAAACTATTCTTAGCCTTGGCTGCCATCAATAACTGGACACTCCACCAAATGGACATTGATAACGCCTTTTTACATGGAGACCTTACTGAAAAAGTATATATGACACTCCCTAAAGGCTATGTCCATGAGGGGGAGTTACCCCCCAATCCAGTTTGTCTTTTGCATAAAAGTTTATATGGCCTTAAGCAGGCTTCTCGACAGTGGTTTGCAAAATTAAGCAACACCTTGATTGACAATGGTTTTGTTGCGATAATTAGCACACGCAAGTGTACGTATCGTTATAAGTAGTAAACTCACCAGGAGTGAGGTCGATCCCACAGGGAGTGTAGTTAAGTACGTTAAAATTAAACTTTTACTTCTATTTGGTTAAATAAAAATAAGAAACTAGTAAGAAACAATTATTCAAGAGAATTGAAAGTTAATAAAACTAGGGCTTCGACTTCAATTGTTTCTATTGAATATGGCCTAATATGATTATTTCCTAATGTTAATTTCTATGCAATAGCAGGTTTACTAAGGTAATTTATAGTCTTCTCAGATATATAAATCTCAATTACATGTAAACTTTCTACTCTCGTGATAAATTTAACATGCAACAGGCATTAAGCATGAAAACCCTATAAGCTATCTAAACCATATAGGTACTCTCGTCCTATATCGAAATTCAGTTCTATTTTACTATAGCATATTTGACACTCACTTCTCAGATCTCACATCAAACTCATAGACAGATAATTGGTGATCAGGCAATTAAAAGTAATTAAGCACAAATAAAATAGAATACATAGAAATTAGGGGGAAAATTAATCATATTAAACCATAAACAATGTTAAATAATATCCATCTAACCCTAATTAAAGTGTTTAGCTACACATGTTCATTGAAGCACAATTACACATATTAACTTAAAGAAAAGAGATGAAAATAGAGAAGAGAAGAAAAGAAGAATGCTGAAAACCCTGAGAAGTATGTCTCCAATATTGCAGTTGATCTCTCCACTCTTTATGTGAATTCTCTCTTTTTTTCTCTCTGAAATTGTCTAATGAAATCAACTCTCTTCTGCTCTTTATATAGGCATTCAGGGCCTAAAAAGATGGAAAAATGCACATGTTAAATGCATATTCGAACTAGGAAACCCCCAACACCCACGTGAGAGAAAAATACGATTTTTGTGCTGTTTAGGGAGGCGGGCCGCGGCATGCTAAAGCCATGCCGCGGCCCGTGTTGGAAATGATTTTTCTGCTGCGTCGACTGATAGTATTTTGGCCATAACTCTCTCAATATTGCTCGGAATTGGACAATTCAAGATGTTCCGGAAAGATAAAAGAGAGATCTAAAACTTTTGTGTTTTAATTTTTTCCAAAATCCAATCAAAAGACAGTCGAATTCAGGCTTGAAGTTTCATTTTTTATTTTTGCACAATTTTCTCTATTTTAAATATCATCTTTTTGTGAGATATTTTTATCTTTTTCCCATCTTTTTCTCTGATATTTTTCTAATCTTCTTCTATTTTAAATCTGCACAAATAAAAGATAACAAGCGTAAAAATACTCCAAATATGATTAAAACTCAATTAAAAATATACTATACTTAATCTAAAATTAATACTAAAAATAACCTAACAGGTTTCCTTCAATCTGCATATGACCATTCACTATTCATCAAATCAAATCCAACTAGCTTTCTTGCACTTCTTGTCTATGTCGACGACATAGTAATTGCAAGCACCAATGATAATGAAGTGACCAAATTCAAGGCATTCCTTAATTCAAAATTTTAGCTTAAGGATCTTGGACATTTAAGATTCTTTCTTGGCCTCGAGATTGCTCGGTCCAAGGCAGGAATTTCTGTTTCTCAACGCCTTTTTTTTGCTTCAACTTCTTAATGAAATAGGTCTTCTCGGCTCCAAGGCTGTTTCCACACCAATGGATGCTAATTTGTCTCTCAGTAAAGATGTTGGTCCCCCTGTTAATGATGCTACTTCATATCGCAGTCTTATTGGAAAACTTTTGTTCTTAACCATTATAAGACCTGACATTAGCTATGCTGTCAATAGACTTAGTCAGTACCTCAGCGACCCTCGCCAACCTCACCTCAAAGCAGCCTATCGCATTATTCAATACCTCAAATGTAACGCCCTAATGCTAAGGCACGCTACAGTGCTTTTTCAATCATTGTGCAATCTTTGCTAATCAAAGAAATTTCTCGAAAAACGTGTCAAATTAAAACTTTTGTATTAAATACTAAACTTTGTAATATAATAAAATATTTACAAATGCCGGGATCCCGTTTTCAAACTTTGTAAAATTTACTTTTCAAAAATATACATTCCAAAATACACAATTTACTAGTCGCACAGCAACTTTCAAAATACAACTCCCAGATGTCCCGAGACCAAACACTCCAGGTCGCGCTGCTTGACATGTACAATCTCACCCGAGCTCAGGTTCACTCCTGTTCAGCCTTCGCCTTTCCTTTACCTACACATGAAAGTAGAAACTGTGAGTCAACAGACTCAGTAAGAAATGCATATAACATATCACATAAATTCCGACCTGTAAATAGGCGCCCATACACCTATTTACAGGGCTTAACAGATGAGCAAGAACGTTCTAACTGCTTGTGCTACTGATCATGATATCACTCCTACTAACACTATAATCGTGCTGTAGGACTGGCACTATGTTCGTGCCGCTACGATAGCATCAATAACATCCAAAAGTATGATTGGCCATGATATCACTCTTAACCAGTACGATGCCTGTACTGCTGAACCGACACAATGGTTGTGTCGCTATGATAGTACCAAACATACTTCCCAGGGTGAATAACACTCTTAACCAGTACGATGCCTGTACTGCTGAACCGACACAATGGTTGTGTCGCTATGATATCACCCAAACACATACAAGGATACACATAGCATGCATATATATCATACATATACATACACCCAGATATTTATATCACACGTTATATTCAGTTCTTACCTGTTTTTCCGAATTCAAACGTGCTGGCCGACCTGAACGGAAATCTCGTGCTAGATGGATGCCCTAATCACATTTTGAAACCGGGTAAGTTACATGATTCAAAACCCTAATCCCGGGAAATCCAAAACCAAAACCCTAGGTTCTGCTATGCTCCTAATGGGTTATTCTAACTCTGGAAATGGGGAAACACCCATCCGAGGCACCGAAATGGCAAAAATTGAGAAAATGAAAGGCCCGGGGAACCCTGCCAAAACCGGCTAGCCGGTTTTTGTGGCCCTGCAAACCGGCTAGCCGGTTTGCACCAGGTTTCCCAAAACCTTTCATTCAATGCCCAATCTTCCACCAAATGCAATGAAACCTTCCAGAGTACCTAATTAGGGCATAAACAATAATTTCCAGCCAGTAATTCACAGAACAATCCATCAAAACCCAAGTTGCCATTAAAGCCCAAAGCTTTGAACTCTAAACTTAAATTTGCATAAAACCATCAACACCAATTAAAACCAGCAGCTAGAACTTAGAATCAACTCAACAAGACTCTAAAATTCGAACCCTAGGCAATTCAAACCTTAACAGCTCCTATTACTACAAAACACCATTTCAACCTAACTTTAAAAGCTTGAAAAACAATAACCAATAGGCTAGGGCTTTACCTCACTAGCAATAGCTTGAAACCTTGCTGAAAAATCCAAAGAAATCTCAGCCCCTTCCCCTTGCTCTTGCTGCCTTCGAAGAGAGAGAGAGAGAAGAAAAAGCTTCTCAACCAAATTTTGCTAATTTTCTAATTTCCTTTATTTTTTGACTTTCCTAACTTAGAAAAGGATTTAATTAAATCTTTGCTGCCAAAAAAAATGACTAGGTGTCATCCATAAAATTAGCCACCTAATCCCCCCATAAAAGACTAAAATGCCCTTTACATCAAACTTAGGTATTTTCAAAAGCTAGGGGTAAAATGGTCAAATCCCATACCCCGCTCAAACCCGATAATTTATTTTCTCTAACATATTTCCCTCTATGAAATAAGGTTCTAAACTTACCCATGTGATCAATCTAGCCATCCATCGCATTTTCCGTTGTCGCCGAGCAAAAATTACCAAAAATATTATATTCCACATATAAACTAAATAATACCCCTAGAGTTTAATAAAATCTCCAGAATTGAGAAATTATAACTCTAATATTTATTTCTAAATATTGGGGTCCACAATTAAATAAATTCACAAATAATAATAAAATAATAAAAATTAGTGCTAATTGCCTTTACTAATCCAAATTACCTAAGCGGTCATTACATCAAAGGCACTCCTGGCCAGGGACTCATGTTCCATTCTAACAGTCAGCTCCAACTCCCTGCCGATCGATTGTTTCATCTTCAGGCCTTCTCTGATGCAGACTGGGGCACTTGCCCTGACACACGGCGATCAATTACGGGTTTCTGCATGTTCATAGGTGAATCTCTCATATCCTGGAAATCCAAAAAGCCATCCACGGTCTCCAAATCATCGGCTGAAGCTGAGTACCGGTCACTTGCCAACACTACATGCGAAATCCTATGGCTGCACAACATTCTCTCTGACTTTAGCATTCATTCTACTCAACCAACAACAGTTCATTGCGACAACCAAGCTGCAATTCACATATCTGAAAATGTCATTTTTCACGAACGCACAAAACATGTTGACATAGATTGTCACATTGTACGGGAGCAAATCAACAAGAACAAAATCAAATTTTCCTATGTTCCATCTCGGCATAATGTTGCAGATATAATGACTAAGGCTTTATTTCCTACTCAATACAAATCTTTATTGTCCAAGATGAGTGTATCCAATCTCTACACTCCATCTTGAGAGGGAGTCTTAAACTTAGTTTTTTATTTGGTTGTTCACTCTGTCAAGTTAGTTGGTCTGGTTTTATATAATAGATTTCTGTTATGGTTGTTAAGTCAAAGTCAGCCCTTTCCCTTTGTATAAATACTGTTTCATTCATTTAATAAAACAACTTTTACATTGCTTTCACTATTAATTAGTGACGGATTTTGAGTTTGTCGCTAATAATAATTAATAGCGGTGGACATTAACGGTAGGATCACCACTAATATATATCTTGTGTCAGTTTTGATTAACAAAACTGACAAACACTATTAGCGCCGAGCTCCGTCGATATTGCCCGGCCACCACTAATATATTAAGTTTTAAAAAATACAAAAAATAAATTAAAATTAAATAATAAATTATATAAAAATTAAATATCTAAATACTAAATTATATAAAAATCAAATATAATTTAACAAATGTTTTTTTTTTGAATAATAATTTAACAAATGTTAAATATTATAATTTAAAACCAAAATAAATACAATATTCATATTATAATGTCTCAAATTAATCTATATAAATAAAATATACTTAATATTTGTAATGTCTGAATTATTAACATACTTAAACTAATTACTCCATAAATTCATCATTAAAGTCTCAGGAAAAAAGTCTTAATTCATATTATTATGGTTGGGAGGTACTACTAGTGCCAATGACTGTAAGGAACATATGGTTAATCTAACGATAAGCCAAGCATTAGCTCTCCTAATTGAGCTTGGTTGAGTATTGGGGTAGAATAAAATTATTGCATATGCAAAGAACTCCCTAACCTACCAAATATTTTGAAGTCAGGAAAATGTGAACTGAGCGGAGGACATAGGGGTGGCAATTCGTGTTCGCAGGTCGTGTTCGTGTCGTGTCGAGACCCATGTATAACAGGTACATGCTTTACCCGAACACGACCTGTTTAATAATCGTGTCAAAAAATGAAACCCGAACACGACCCATGTAACCCGTTTATAAGCATATTTTGTTTAAACATGTCAACCAATAACACGTTTATGAAGTATTTAACACGTTTATAACCCATTTATGACACGTTAAAGTACTTAAATAACTTTAAATAGATCATTAACGGGTCAATATTGTGTTAGCTGTGTCAACCCGAACACGACCCATTTATTAAATGGGTTATACGAGTCAACCCAAACACGACCCGAACCCATTTAAGGAAAACCCAAACCCGCTAATTCTCGTGCAGGTTTTGAGTGGTGTCATCGTGTCTGACCCGTTTTGCCGGTCCTATGAGGAGATTACAAAGAGGTCCATAAACATATTGATTTCTCTGTTGCAGAGAAGACATGTGTTGCTGCTGCGGAGAAGACTGGTGTTACTGCTACAGAGAAGACTATTGTTGCTACTATGGAGGAGCGACATAACTCTGAGAAGATGAACCACCAGGAGTTTGTGATTGACCGTACGTTTGGATAAAGTTATCTAAAAATTAGTTATATAACTTAGCACATTATTCAGGTGTTAGACTACATGTGTCACGTATAGTTGTAAACATATTTGCCACAATATTGTATATTTTATTAGGGGCAAAGGATGCACAATTGACTGACTTTGACTGTATATATTTTTTTTACTTTGCCTTTAATCTTATAATCAATGCCTCTTTGATAATTAGGTCTTTCCCCAAGTACTTTTTTAAGTACCTTGAATCAGATTCAGTACCAAATGTATCACTCTGAAATTGTCTTTCAAGTCTTTTCCTATCAAGCTCCTTAAGTATTTTCCCCTATTAAAGTAAAATATTATTAGAAGATATAACTAATATAATATTTAAAATTTAACTATACAATAATTTGATACTTATAGAAATTATAATTCAAATTATTTTATAGAGCGTATACTTATAGTTATTTAAAAAAATTTATATGTTTTGTTAAATTTCAAATAATTTATGGCAGTAAAAATAGATTATAAAATAACTTATTTTACTTGAAACAAATTTCAAAATTACGTACTTATGTTTTGGCTTTCGGCACATTTATTTAATACAATCTCTGTAATAACCGCATAATTTGACATGGAAATTAACAGTGGTTTATTTATTATTTATGATAATATGTGCATTAGAAAAAAGACAAGTCTTATTATTAGAAATAGGAATTAGTGATATAATTTATTAATTACGAAAATTTTATTGAATTTTAGGTATGCCATATATGATATATATGAATTTTAGTATTTTCATATGTTATGTCTGATAATAGTAAAATTTGAGTAAAGAGGTGTGGTGCAAGTTGAATATTCTGAAGCATAATTTTGTGCTTTGGTTGGCTATTCAAGATAGATTGAAGACTAGAGAAAGACTGCTTAATTTCAAGATAATAGATGACCTGATGTGTATCTTCTGTAACTTGGCAATGGAAACAAATGATCATTTATTTTTTGAATGCCCTTTCTCTCATGATTGTCTTATGTAGTTGAAAATATGGCTTGGATGGAATGTAGGCTCTGTTTCATTGCAGGGGTTGTTGTGGTGGATTGAAAGAACCAGATAAAGCACGTTCAAGAAATAAGTATTTTCAGCTACTGTAGCAGCTTTAGTCTATCAAATTTGATATGTTAAGAACGATAAAATATAGAATTCAAGTACTATTTGCTTGCAACAACAAAGAAAATGATTAATCAAGAATAGAATTACTTGTGCCATGCCAAAGAAGATTACAAAGAAGGATCGGGACTGGTTTGATACACTATAAATGTTGTATATGTATTATTTACTGCTGTATAGATTCTTACATGTCTTCATTCTTGAAGGTGCTCATATGTTGTATAAAACATTGATTGGTAATCAATGTCATATCATTCATTAAAAAAAAAAAAAGTAGAATTTGACGTTTGTTTGGCCAATATTGTCACTTAGGTATGGTTTAGTATCCTAGAATTAGTGCGACAAGATTTATGGACAGTTAGAATATGAGGTTATGATGGGTACTTGGTTATGACTATTTTACCTGTAGGTGAAAAAATTACTTAAGGGTGGAGTAAAGGGTATTTTGGACATTTATCAATTAAGTTTTGTTTTATTTTTCTCAGTGGATTAAGTTGAAAAATAAGTATATTTATGCTGAATAAAGGTTAGATTATTCTTGAAGATTTTAAATAACCTCAAAAATCAAGTTAGAAGCATTTCTCTTTCTTTTCTAACCTAATCTCTCGACCTTAGCTGGAAATCAAGAAGAAACAAGCTAATTCTAGACCACTCCACCATCTTAGTAGGGATTTCAACTTAGTCTCTAATGGTGATTGAATTTAAAGACAAAGGTAAACCCTATACTCTTCTCTTCTCTTTAAAATTTTTGATGGAAAGTTGGTTTGGGTGAGTGACTTTGAGTTTCCGGTTATGTATAAATTTAGGTGAGTTAGAAGCTATTTTAGGGTTTGGTTTGTGATTGTTTGTAGCTATTTTTAAAGGATAATAGCAGCTGTAGTTTCAGTTGTGTGAGTTTGAGTTTAAGAACTCAAACTTAGCTTAACAATGGTGGTTTTTAATTCTATGGGGTTTTGATGTGTTTAATTGGTTGATTGTGTTTGTTATGCCTTAATTAGGTGTTCTGGAAAGTTTAGGGTAATATTAAGGAAGGAAACCTCGAGTTTGTATTTCTTGCTATGAAACAGTCCACCATCTTTCTAGAAACGATGAACCGTTTCCCAAGCAGAACCCCAGAAAACGGTGAACTGTTTGGGGATACGATCCACTGGTTGGGGTGATTTTGGGTACCTTAGTTTTTGTATTTTCTCCATATTTAGGGTATTGTCACGATATATATTGATAGAGAAACTTTTAATTTTGAGTTTAAGTCCCAAAAAGCGTTTAAGCGAGACACTTACTGGTTTAACGTGAATGTGACTTAGGGCCTCTAATCATCGAACACTTTTTACACTCAGTTTGACTAACAAACTTGATTATGGAATTGAGGTAAGATTAGTATAACACACACATATGCACATGTTTAGCATACATGTTTATGTTTGCCAATTAGATAACATATCTGTAAGAGCAGTATTGGTGTACTTAGAGTTTCACTTGGATATTGATGAGATATATGTTTGACAATTCAGTAAAGTACGAATTGATACTACCACATCAATATGACTAGAATGCTGAGTATAGGTTGGTATTATGATTAATTGTACTTATAGTATGAATATTACTATCACATCAGTACGAGTAGATTCTTGAGTATAGGCTAATATTATGGTCAATCGTACTGTAGTCAAGAATATTCAAGACTCATACATGTTTCGCACGGGTTAGGGTTGGGAAAAGGTGTATGGGCACCTATATTACAAGTCAAGTTATTGTTAACCTCGAAAATTGGCACTTGAGATTTCCAAGATTAGCTGACCAAGGCTTGAAGAACGACATGACGAAAGTCGCCTAACCCAAAAATGACTTAATGTCACTCATCCGTGAGAGTGACAATATCACTTGACCATGAGAGTGACAAAGTCATTTAGCAAGAATGACAATGTCACTCGGCCTTGCGAATGTCAATGCCACTCATCCTAGAGGACGACAATGTTACTTGGCCATGACATTGTGAAGTCACTAAACATGCATCCGTAAATGTCACTCAGCACACATTCGTGAAATGTCACTCAGCATGGACATTCACAATGTCACTCAGAATGCATCCGTAAATGTCACTCGGAATGCTCCCGTGAATGTCACTCGACATACTCTGCGAATGTCACTCGGTAAAGACATTCACAATGAGACTCGGTAATGACATTGTAAATGTCACTCGACACACATCTATGAATGTCACTTGGCATACATCCATGAATGTCACTCGGCAAGGACATTGTGAATGTCACTCGGCAATGACATTGTGAATGTCACTCAGCACACATCCGTTAATGTCTCTCAGTATGGACATTCACAATGTCACTTGACAATGACATTGTAAATGTCAATTGGCACACATCTGTGAATGTCACTCAACATGGACATTTATAATTTCACTCAACAATGGCATTGTGAATGTCCTTCGACATGTCTTCTTCAGAAGCCGCTATACCATGACATCGCAAATGTCACTCAGCCATGACCTTGCAAAACATGGTGAATTTTTTCCAAGCAAGAGGAGAGTGAAGCGAGGAGGATACGATCACAAGGATAAGGTAAGCATGCGAGGAGACTACAACAATGCCTTTTACATGCTCTAAATGTAAGGAGGTGTGAGAAGTGGAGGCACCACACCTGCAAGGTCTGAGGATCCAACCAAGGGTGCACTGCAGCCACTATCCCTGCAAATTGGGACCACTTGACACCAGACAAGGGTATGAGGTGCAAGACCACCTCTTGCAACTACGATTTACAGCTTGAAAGTGACACCTTGTCTCTTTGGCACCACCATGTATCTCAGGCCATTAAAGCCTATAAATACACTACTACAAACAAAGGCCTTTAATCCCGGTTTTTAAGGCTTTTTATCCCGGTTTTCGCTAAAATGAAAACCGGGATATATGCCAGTGGGATAAAAAGTCCTTGAAAAAACTGGGATAAAAAGGGACCTTTTATCCTGGTTTTTATAAAAAAAACTGGGATAAAAGATACCATTTTATCCCGGTTCTTATGAGAAAAGCGGGATAAAAAGTGCCCTTTTATCCCAGTTTTCTCATAAGAACCGGGATAAAAGGGTATCTTTTATCCCAAATTTTATTTTAAAACCGGGATAAAAGGTCATTTTTTATCCCACTTTTTTTTAAAAAAAAAACGGGATAAAAGATCTTAAAAGGTGACCTTTTATCCAATGTAGGTGTTTCACATTTTTTTTTTCTTTTAAATTTATTGCATTTGTATTTTTGCAATAATTATTAAATTTAATTTTTATATTTATAATTATATTGAATATGTATAAAAAATTTAACTAAAAATTAAATGATTAAAATAATTTTTAAAAACAACAATGATAATTAGTAACTTGAATTAATAAATAATATTTTACATTGTATACAAATCTCTCTAAAATACTACACACAATAAATTTCTAGTGTATAAAAAAATACAATAAAATACTACTGATAATATTTATAAATAAGGAAGTAATTGATTTAACCACTATTGTCGAAGCGCTACGAGATGTTCTTCCTCACAACATTGGGATAGGTCGCCAAGCTGTCAAATTAAAAATTTAAAACTAATTAAAATGAAAGCAGGGGCGGAGCCAGCATGAAAAATTAGGGGGGGCCAAACTATATTGTAAATTTAAGTGTCAAAAATTTCAATGTTTTATTAAATTCATAATTGAAATTAAAATACAGAACGTCTTTCTTGCATATCACGAAAATCATCGATAAGTGAATCTATACTAAATTTTTTGGCGATTTCTTTTTCAATATACACGAGCAAACAATCACTTAAAAATTCATCTTCCATCTTGTTGCGAAGTGTAGTCTTCACTATATTCATAGCTGAAAAAGATCGTTCTGTGGTAGCTGTAGTAACCGGAAGTGTAAGAATAAGAGTTATCACTTTATAGACAATTGGAAAAATCTCTGCTTTTCTAGTTTTTACCAACCACTGACATAAATCAGAAATAGTTGCCAAAACAGCAAAATCAGGAAGTTCTCGTACATGAGCAAAATGTTCAAATTGCGTCCTTAGTTGTACCATCTCGTATTCTGTAAAATCTCTTGGGTAAAATTTTTGTACCAACTTGCAAATATCATCAATTCTGAATGATGTGTGCATCTCTCTCGGATCTAAAGCTGAACTAAGAATGAGTAACTCCACTGTATTATTATTGAATTTGTTGTTTAATTCTTGTAGTTGAAAGTCTATCACTGAATTGAAAAGATCAACTCTGTAATAATGCTCCACTGTAATTGCATCTTGTTGACCACGACTTCTTCCTCTTTTTGTAGTATAGTGAGCATTAAAATCTAGGACAGGTATATTAACGCGTTCACAAAAAGATTTCACCTCATAAACTAATTCATCCCATCCATCTTCTCTCAATTTCTGAATGAGAGTCTTAGTAGATGAAACAAGATGCATTGCATTTAAAATATCTTGAGACTGAAGTTGTAAAGCTTGACATAGTATATTAGAAATCTCCAGAATTTTTTTCATAAGATGCAAAATGAAAACAAATTCAAAAGAAGTTAATGACTCATAAGCTGCATCCGCATCTCCTCGTTGAGCAAAAGTAGTACCATCTTCAATAATATTCAATAAAACTTCACATGTTGCACTAAACATCTTTATCAAACGAGTATCACCTGCCCTTTGTAAAGAACCAATTTGATTGAGTCCTTTCCCACTTTCTAGTTCATCAATCTCAAGTAAATGAGCAATATTTGTAGCATGAGCAGCTTTTAGTTGGTCATTGCGTTTACATGAAGCACCAACAATATTAACAATAGAATTTAACTTTGTAAAAAATTGATGGACAGGAATAACTTCTCTAGATGCAGCAACTAATGCCAATTGCAAACGATGTGCAAAACAATGAACATAGTAAGCATAAGGACATTCACTTGAAATTAAAGCTTGCAAACCATTCCATTGTCCACGCATATTACTTGCGCCATCATAACCTTGTCTACGAATAGATTGAACATCAAGACTATAATTAGAGAGTATAGAGAAAATACCTTCTTTTAATGTTATAGCAGCAGTGTCTTTGACATGAATAAGCCCAAAAAAACGTTCTTGCACATAACCATCTTTATCAACAAATCTTAAAACAATTGACATTTGCTCTTTCTTAGATTCATCTCGTGCTTCATCAACTATTACAGAAAATTTTGCATCACCAATTTCTTCACGAATCGCGTTTCTCACTTTATTTCCCAATACATGCAAAATTTGTTTTTGCGTTGTTGGTGATGTATATGTGGCATTTCGTGGAGCTTTATCCAAAACTTCCGCTACCTTATCATTATAGGAAGTTATGAAACTCAATAACTCTAAAAAGTTTCCCCGATTAATTGAAGTTTTAGATTCATTATGACCCTACAAAAGGGCATGCTTGAAATGCAAGCCACCTAATCCCCTCAATTGATGTTTTCAAACGAAGTCTATTGTCAGCAATTTCTTGTGATGTGAAGTTTGCAAACCTTCTTCCAATATGTATTGGTTGGTTCATGAGATCTGCAACTGCTTTCTCAGAATTTCTATGAGGTGAATTTATATCGTCTCCAATATGTGCTAAAAATGCACAATTTTTTCCTCTTACCTTTTTCCATGATCGAAATCCATTAATAGTAAATGCATCCAATCTAGGCGGTGCATCTTTAGAGTGAAATAAAAAGCACGGTAGACAAAATACAGCATCTACTTTAGGAGAATATTCCAACCAAGATGGAAATAGCTTAAACCAAGATGACTGAAAAGAACGTGAATGAGCTTCTTCTGATTTTTGATAGCTAGAGAGTATAATCTGATATGGACCAGCTTTAATGTAAGCTCTGCGAACTTCGTCACGCTTCTCTGGTGGATACTCCCATATTAGCGGGCGTATTCCCGGATCACGCTCCAATAAATTAATATCAAATCCTTCTTTAATGTCAAGTCTTAAAGACTTTGTTGGGCGATTTTTTGAATTTTCATGATCTACATCCACTGATAGATTTGATGAGACATCAGATGTTGAAACTTCAATATTCTTTCTTTTAAAGAATGCATCAATTGTAGTTGATTTTTTCATCTACAATTAAGAAGAACTATACATATTAATATTATTAACAAAATATTATCTATAATAATTAATAAACAAAACTATAACAATATAAAGAGCTTATAACATGTGTATATGTATGTATATATTTTTATATTAATCTATCAAGTATCACTTCAGACCAAAAAAAATTAATTAGTAGAATTATTTCTTTTCACTGTAAGGCACCTACTCAATTTATATATATAATTATAATAAAAAATAAATGACAATTAAAGTTATATCAACTATTTATATACATAATATTTGAGAGAAAGAACAAGATTGAAATTTGAATTAAATATTTAAAATGCATATATCATTTTCTATAAGATACCTTTACTTGTTATTTGATATACTGTAGCTTGTTCTTTGATGTAGACTGCTCTTTAATTTATTCTTGTAAAATTGTTATAAAATGGTAGCTCATGTAATAGATATGAATAAGAGAAGAAGAAGAGATTAGTAATACCTAAATATCTATGAGAGAGGAAGAAGAGAATAATAATACATAATTATCTATTTTGAAGGTTTTTAAAATTTTTTAGTTTCCTTTTTTTTATTTAAAAAAATAATAATAATAAATGACTTAGAAAAAAAAAAAAAAAAAAAAGAAACAAGCTATTCATTGCACCCTCTAACTCTGGCAAGTGGCGCCCACTTTCCAAAAGAAGGGCTCAATTTCATAAATGCATCATATATATAGTAAATAAAAGTTGTATAGCCGTATAAGTTACTTTATATATTCAACTATTTCTTTTTTTTTTAAATAAAAAATTATTTAATTTTGATGGGACCACCATCTATTATAATATACATATTAACTAAAAAAAATTACATTAAAAATAGGCAGTAGACTACTATATCCTAGGGGGGCCATGACCTCTTCACTCCAAACCATACATCCGCCCCTGAATGAAAGTATTTTTATATGTTTGTATTTATAATAAAGAGGAGTATATATTTATTTTTTCTTTTATGACTTCAATAGGATTTAAATGTTGAACATTTAAAAAATTCTAAAATAATTGGGCAAAATTTTCTCTCTTTCTATGACATTTCCCAATTTCATAAGTACATAACAATACAACAAAACAACACAACGAATTGGAAAACAAGATAAAATAATCATAATAGCATTTAACAAGGCGAATCTAAGTTAGTACATAGTAATCTAAAGCTCTAAACTTATCATTCCAATATTGATAAATAGGGGTGGCTTCTTAGGCAAAACTCTAAAAGATTGTTGTATTCTTCTTAAAATCGTGGTGTTTCTCTTCTATCATTCATCCACGATTTATCTATTCTAAAAATTAAAAAATAATTTCCTAATAAATAAGTTGCAAGAAACTTAAAAGTTTCAAATGCATTCCTAGGCATGCTTATTAATTAAATAATAAAAAATATGTTCATTTATCAAATCCTAAAAAAAATTAGGCAGAGTTTTCCCTCTTTCTATGACATTTCCCAATTTCATAATTACCTAACAATACAACAAAAATAACACAACGAATTGGGAAACAAGACAAAATAATCATAATAGCATTTAACAAGACGAATGTAAGTTAGTACATAGTAATCTAAAGCTCTAAACTTACCCTTCCAATATTGATAAATGGGGGTGCCTTCTTTAGGCAAAACTCTAAAAGATTGTTGTATTCTTCTTAAAATCGTGGTGTTTCTCTTCTATCACTACAAGAAAAAACATTTACGATAACACTGGAAAAATGTAATTAAATGTATTTTATAACATTTTAGCAACTGTTAAGACAGCCCATGTAATTAAAAGTATTGACATTTAATTACATTTTTTACATGTTATTAAATAGCATATTATAACATTATTTTGGTGTTATATATTATAAATAGTTAACATTAATTTAGTGTTATGGTTCATTATGTTACATTTATTAATAACATTTTCAAAATGTAATCGTATATGTTTTAATTACAATATTATTATGTTATATATAAAGATATATTACATTTTTATGTTGTTATAATTTTTTAATAATAACTATTTTTTAATGTTATCATTTCTCTTATATTATATTCATTTAATAACATTTTTAAAATGTGATCATATAATTTTTAATTACATTATTATTATGTTACATATTAAGAAATGTTACATTTTTTAATATTGCTAATTTCTCAATAATAACACTTTGTCCAAATAATGAAATAACAATCTAATATATTTTGTATATTATCAAAATATCCAATACATGTATTCCAAGTAAACAATAACATGATCAAAGCTCATTTAATTTCTAATGAGTCAGAAATCTATTTGTAACATTTAACATTTATGGTTGATATACATAATATTATATGAGTCTGAAATGCGCATTTGCAGGTGCAGCCAAGTCTTTGCGGCAAAACCAAGTGACATAACCCTCTCGGCAAGCAACAAATTTAGGATTGACCTTGTATGAAACAATGGAAGAATCCCTGTGGTGAACCTGACGATCGCCCTGCAATCACTTATCGATGTGAAAAATAAGCTTAAATTGGGACAAACAAAACACTGAGATGTTAAAAATGGTTAAGAGTTTTTTCTTACCCCTTCAGCTGACACATAAAATTGCTCTGTCACATGCACCATCTACCCTGTCATTAATATTATTACATAGATCAATATTTTGTTGGATGTATGTGATGTTATGTAATGAGATTTGGTTTATGACTTTTCTCCAATTGGCTCACAATAGAACTTTCCCTGATTTCATTCACTACTCTTTCAGTTTTCTTCTTTTCTTTTCTCAGCTATTAGAATATTAATATATTTATATATATAAATATACATACATATATATATATATACTTATGAATCAAAATCAACTTTAGACTCATCAAATAACGCAAGCTCTTAAGGGAAGAACTTATAAAAACAAAACAACCAGTTCAAATAACACCAAGCCCAAGAAAAGTTATCTCAAATGGTGTATCTAAATAGCCATTGTTATAATTTCTTAATCCTAAAATTTTGTAGTATTTCAGGTATGCATTATAGCTAGACATTAAACTAATTCAATTTATATATATATATATATATATATTTAACATTAACCTCGTCCAAGAACGAAACAACATTATTTCACAGAGACCAACTCCCAAATCACTTACGATCACTTCAAAAATGAAAACCCTTAAAATATTAGAACATTATAATCTACTCAACAATAAAAATAAAAAAGAACAAATTGCCTTCAATACCTAAAGAAATTATTCTATTCATTCTCCAAACAAACCAAAGAGAAAGCAATAACAGGTGTTAGGAAGGTATACCTAGAATGGAAGGTTCGAGATCATGAGTTTAAGTCTAGTAATAATAACCTTGGTTTCTGTGGTAGTAATAGTAATAATGTTCTTGATCATGAGTATTATGTGTTAACGTGAAAGGCCAACTCTCATCCATCATTGTATGAAAAGCATCGTATACATCCTTCGATTAAACCAACAGTACGCCATATCTTGACAACTGAAATGTTAATGCCACACGTGAGTAGAATGAAATGTGAAGCACCAATGGCCGCCACCATCATGACGACCAAAATGCATACTTATCAAGCTGTTTAATTTTTATGAGAGGCACAAAGACAACAAAACAAACCACCACCATGGTGGTATCGGTGTAAGTTACAACAAAACACACACGTCTCCAATGAGCCAAGTTGCATGACACCCCATCGAGGGACGGTACAAGCAAGACTGTCTGCATCAGAAAAAAAAAAATAATATTTGAGTAAATAAGTATACATGTCTACTTTAAATAAGAATACAAAACTTATAAAAGAGCCACAGACATGATCTATTACAATCACTTTACCTTGACACCCAATGAAATCTAGAGAAGCCATTCCTACATCGTCAATTGAAAGAATTGCATTTATTAGATACAAATTTCAGTACTTGAAGAACAAACTTGAACAGTTTGTAATTAATTATCATGATTAAAATCTTACTTCAGGAAGCAACTTGCTGTAGACATATCCGGTGGATAAATTGTTGAGGAAAACCCAAGCATGGCTCCCTGTGTACGCCACCTCACCAACCAACCTGATAATTATTTAAAAGTTCATGGTCAGCCACTTCTTATAGTTCAAAGAAATATAAGAATCTAATTAGTTGACTCAGCATTTAACGGTGTAAACTAGCCGAATTATCTACAAATCGAGAGAGCTATGTTTTTTCACATTTTTAATTGGTGAAAACATTATCTAAACAAATCCCAAAATTTCGGGAATAAGGTATGTGAAAAGCCAAAGATTAAAAGCTCTACACTTCGCCTAAGGCATATGCGAAGACATGATAAATTAGCCATCGCAAGTTCGATTGGACATCCCCGGATCCAATATCACGCATGGTTATTTCAAAGCACGAAAATGATAATGCCTTTGTTCCATTGAAATAACATCATCTGACTTCCTTTCTGCTGGTTTTGTAATATCACAATACCCATCCTCCCAAGTCAAAATTCTAAAGATTAAAACATCATTATACTTTTAATTCAATGGTTGAGAAAAGGAGAAACAATTCATGCTAAACTAATTTATGTCAACAAATATTTCTTTTTCTTAAAAAAAAAAATCCGTATGCTTAATGAAAGACATTAAAGACCATAGCAGAGTTCAAGTATGATACCTCCTCTTCTATATCATCATCATCAATTCTAACATTCCCTAATTTCCTAGCAGCACTACTTCTGATTTTAGTCTTATTGGAATCCCCAATGCATTCGTCGATATCACAACTTCATAATCCACATTCAAAATTAGAAAAGGAGTTGAAATAGAAAGTTCACCTCATTTCGTAGTCGCCTCTGCCTTCTTCATTACGCCAAGCCATTCCGAGAGAGTCTCGTTCGATCTTTGCGAGAGTATGGTTCCATCGTCATTCTTCACCGCATCCTCATCAATCTTCTCTTCCTCAGAATTAGAAAATTCCACTGTGTTGATCTCAAAGATCGCTGCCATAGATATCGTCTTTCTCACCAGTCTTCGACGACGGTCCCCTCTGTTTTTGAATCGCTGCATTCGTTCCATTTTTTTCGACCTTTGAGTCTTCCCGCCATAGCAACAGAAGTAATTTGAAAAATCTCCAAAACCCTAGCAGAGCACTATTCTGTACTTAGTCTTTTTTCTTTTTGAAATTTAACTCCCCAATGTTTAGAAATTTTATACTTTAAAATATATATTTATGTCTAAAGAAACTCAACAGGGTTATTGCTTTAATTAATATAAGATGATAACGTTTTTTTAAAAATGTTATCCGTAAATGTAATTAAATGCTGGAATTCTTGTAGTGTATCATTCATCCATGATTTATCTATTCTAAAAATTAAAAAATGATTTCCTAATAAACAAGTTGTAAGAAACTTAAGAGTTTCAAATACATTCCTAAGCATGCTTTTTAATTAAATAATAAAAAAATATGTTCATTTATCAAATCCTAAAAAAAATTTGGCAGAGTTTTCCTTCTTTTTATGACATTTCCCAATTTCATAAATACCTACCATACAACAAAAACAATACAACAAATTGGGAAACAAGACATAATAATCATAATATATAGCATGTATATATTAATTCTTCGTTCACCACAGTATAGTATATCTCAGAACCTACTTCACTACAAATGAATATCTAATATATTCAAACTCCTCTAATATTTTGATAATTAGTAAAAATAAATAAGCAAATAACGTACCTCTAAAAAGTTATTAATGATCACCGAAATTTTACTTTGTTTTCCAATAACGAACCAGAACCTAAAATATTAAATATAATATAAAAAGTTTCAATAAAAGTTAAATTATAATGGTAATAATTAGCTCATACATATATAACTAGTAACTAAATAGTTATGTAACTAAGTAAATATAGTATCTAGTAACTACTTACGATAATGTTCTTGATGCTTCTTAGAAATCAAAACCAAAATCACCACAAAGTCACCCAATTCATCTATATTTAAGTTTAAACAAACACAATTAAAAATTATTCACATATAGTTAGTAGATAATAATTATATAACTAAAAATTTTACAATATCCAATATAATATATCCTTTTGAAAACTATTACTCTTTTAGATAAAAAAATCTCTAAAATCTATTTGAGTTTAGGATAATTGTATATTATTTAATACAATTTCAAATAATTTAAATTTTTTACAAAGTTCTAGCATACAAAATAAAAAAATACTAGAGATTTTTCCAACTAAGTAAGAATAGTAACTAGTAAATACTTAAAATAATATTCTTGAAGCTCTTAGAAATAATAAAAAATAAAAAATTCACCACAAAATCACTTAATATATCTACAATTAAGTATAAACAAGCACAAATAAAATTATTTATATAATTAGTAGACTATAGTTACTAAGACTTTCTCAATATCAATATATTAGAGCAATTGAAAACTAATCACTCTATTAAACAAAAATTATTTTAAAAATATATTTAAGTTTCTAATTTACCTACACATTACACATTATTTAACTACAACATTCTTTTTTTTTTTTTTGAAAAAATAATATTGTAACATATTTTAATTCTAGATGAAAAATAAATTTTAATTTCTAGCATAGGTGTACATTATTTGTGAGTAATTATAACATTCTAATTTAAATAAAATAAATTACTCAAAAAAATACATATATATGATTAGAACTAAATATATTAATTCAACAATAATACCAAATTAGAAATAAATAAAAAGTAACAAAAAAAATAATATTCAATGTATTTTATTAAAAAAAAAATAAACCAACAAATATTTAATCATACCCACTCACAAACCCACTTAAAATTTTCTTAAATTTTCGGACTCAATCATACCCACTCACAAACTCACTTTTTTTCTTCCTAAAAATATGAAAGAAATGATTTTTATTGGTATATTTAACATTTCAAAGTAAAGATAGAAGCAAAAAAAATGTTTTTTGATAAAAAAAGTCATTAAAATGAAAAAAAGATGAAGTCATTGTACCTGAAAATGTGTTTCTTCTTCCTTTAGTGATGCTGATGGAGATGAGTCTTCTCCTTCCTACTTGAAAAAAAAAAAGTTATTGTACAACCAAGGCAAAAAAAAAAAAAATAAAAAGAAAGAAGAAGAAGAAAAATCGCACTTGCGATTGAGAGGAAGCTAGGGTTAAAAATGGTCTGACGGCAGTGTGTTATGGTGTGAGACGACTAAGGGGCAATTTATTTACCTAAAGCTTTTATCCCGGTTTTTAACCAAAAAACCGGGATAAAAGGTCTGTCGAAAGTGAATTAAAGGGTTTTGGGTTAAACCCTTTTATCCCGGTTTTTAGCAAAAAAACCGGGATAAAAGGGTTTAACTAAAGCCTGTTTGGCACTTGCTATTGTTTTATCCTACTTTAAGAGAGAAAAATAGATTTTTAACTTACCAACCAAACAAGGCCCTTGATATAAATAAGTCATTTGGAGCTTGTTTGGTTGGTAAATAAAAATTCAATCTTTAACTCATTTTTTACTATGGTTTTTTTTTTTTTTTTAATGTTCAACCAAACAGGGCCCTTGTCTAAAAAAATATTATATATTATTTTTTAGATGCCAAATCTAAAAGTGGGATAAAAAGTTGTAACATATCTTTTATCCCACTTTTTATTTTTGTTAAGGATAAAAGTGGGATAAAAGGTCTCCTTTCTTGTAGTGATACCCCTTCCTTAGATGCGATGGGGGTTTGGAAAATTATTCTTGTAATCACCGTATTTAGAGTAATAGAAATTTTTTATTTTCTCTCTAGGTTGAGATAGACACTTGAATTTATATTCAATCTTTTTCTTCATCCTAGTTCTGCGTTTGAAGTAGAGTTTGATATTACGGCCAAAAAGTTAGTTGATAAATTCTCACTGTTAATAGTTTGGAGCCGTCTATGAGAACGAAAAGCTTAGGCCAAGTCATTTCTTTAAACATAATCAATACAAAATGCCTAGATACTCTCGTCGTCTTCAGGATGTGGAGATTCACCTTGATAGTAACTAGTTAATCGCTTTGGGGCGAGACCCACCACCACCTATCGTCGGAGAAGAAGGTACTAATGGTCACATAACTCAAGTAAGAGAAGAGAATGTGATCGTTGGTAGGCCTTAAGTAGGAGGAGAGGGCACGAGCGGGCTGTTATAAATTATTTTACCAGGATCTTAGATCTACTCACAAGTATGTTGATTAACACCCTAAATATGAACTTTCTAAAATGATGAAATAAACACATATAAAGTTTAGTAAACCTTACATTGGGTGCAGCGGAATATAATGACTCCTTCCGTTCAGATATCTAGCCCTTGATTCCTTTCTGTAGCAGAGCATTATCAATATCTGAACTTGGATCTCTTTCTCTGAATCTTTAGTGCTGAAACTCCTTCTTGTTGAATGTCTTTCTTCACGATCTTCCTCACTATGGTTGAGGTATCACTTGCTGTGTGTGGGCACTACTCTAACACTAAGAATTTTGAAATTCAAGGAAGAAGAGAAAGAGAGTGGGGTCGGCCAAAGATAGGGAGAGAGAGAGGCTCAGTTTTTTCTCAATGAAAAGTCAGAAGAAAAGTGTGTTTTTCCTGAAGCCTTCACTATCTATTTATAGCATTCCACTAGGGTTAGGTTTGAATTATTTGGCATTAAAATAATGAAAATATCAGAGGAAAAACCCTACAAAAGTGGCTGGCCATGCATAGTGGATTTGGGCCTCACTTTTTGCAATTTTGCAGTTTTATCTTTTCTGCATCTGATTTTCTCAAAAACGCCAATTTTCGAATTCAACCATTTAAATGCCAATTCTAACTATTTAATAACTATAAATAATTATTAAATAATATTGTCATTTATCATATTTATTAATTGAACCATACAAAGTATCCTAATTAACAAATATGCCCCCTAAAATTCTTTCTTTACAATTTCGCCCTTACTTAGTGAAAAATTTACAAATAGACATAGTCTAATTTGAGAATTATAATTGATTAATCAAAACCAATTATATGAGTCTTACAAGCAGTATTATCTCAACTAGTGCGGGGACCATGGGTCTATATAACCGAGCTTCCAATAAGTAGATCAAGAATTTATTACTAAAATTCACTAACTTATTAATTCTTCGTTGAATCCACATTGCACTCCCAGTATATAGAATGCTCTATATGTTCCACCATATAGACACATCATTAGTTATCCATTGTTATAATCCTAATTTGATCAATGATTCTCTATATGAATGATCTACATTGTAAAGGGATTAGATTACCGTTACACCCTACAATGTATTTAATCCTTAAAACACTTAACCCCGTATCAATGATATTTCAGTTTATGTGAAATGAGATCTCCACCATTTATTTTCGTTTGGTCAAGCTCAAAGGAGATCATCCTTTACTTACTATTCGCCAGATAGAAGCTATAGATTGCATGTTTATGTTAGCGCTCCCACTCAATTGCACTACCGTGTTCCCAAAATGTACGTATCACCCTGACCCGAAAGTAGGCTTAACTAACAAATCAAAGAACACGAATAGCCTCTTGAGATTGAGCCTAATCATAACAGGATTAAGATCATTTGATCTAGGATCAACTAGGCGATATTGACTTGAATAGATATTACGGTAAGTTTAATAAATCTAAGTCAAAGTTCAATATCGGTCCCTTCCGATGCATACTCCATGCATCCAACCTGAGCTTTACTTTAACCAATGCTCTGGAAAGAACATAGCATTTCTCCAAATGCAAGTAAACTTTGTTGTAGATTATCATATCAGTAAAACCCTATGTCTGATAAATCTAGGAAACTTTATTCACATAGTCATGTTTACTTTCCAATGTGTTGAGAGCACAATAAACAGGATCAAGTATGTGAAAAGGGTTTCAGATAAATTCATACATTATGTACATATAATCATGAAATAAATCATGTGAACCATGCAACATTAAATGTTATTTTTTATCTATATTAATAAGTAAATCTGATTATATTGAAATGAGTTTTATTTAGGGCATAAAACCCAACACGGGCATGGATCTCAAGCAAGGCAAGGACACAATCACCATGAAGAGATTCCAGTGGACGAACAGCGAGACGAAGCGGTCTAGTGGACGGTGTGATATACATTTGATGCTTGATTTTGTGATTATTTTTTGTCTCTCTAATTTGTTTATACATTTTGATAATGGTGATGAGATATTTTATTTTTTTAAAAGCTAACCATGCAGGAATTTTTATTAAACCAAGGGTCTTTTGATATTAGTTGTTTTCCTTTTGGGATTTATAAGCTCACCCCCTATTTTCTCCCATTCCAGGAACTCAGTTTGATGCTAGTGATTAAGGATGGTTCCGTTGAGGAAGGAAGTCGTTATTAGTTTAGTCTTATTCTACTTATCAAACTTCCAATGAAATTGATTTTGTATTTAAGCTGGAATGGAATGGTTCGGATGACTTAAATTAGTTATGTACTAGTTTGAAATGAGGAATGATGGATGCTAGATATTATTTTGGTATTTTATTGACTTATTAAATCTATTTATTTTGTGACTACATAACTGTGAGAATACTCTTATTCTTTAATATTAATGAATGGTCCTGATTTTGTTACTAATATTTTCTTATTGATATAAGAGTTAATCCATTACTTGTAAATAAGTATTTTGTGATATAAATTAAAGGATCATTTATAAGCATTATCTTCCTACAAGGGTCAAGGTGTGACCTTTGACCACCCAAGTTATAGATATTACATATCTGTCATGACCTAGGGCTCAGATCATGATAGTGATAATGTTGAGTTTACTAACCACTGGTAAGTAAATTTTAGTTTATGGTGATGTTTTGAAACAAGGTCTGATTGAGTTTTATAGCAGTTAGGAAAAGTCATTTCCTATGTGTTAAGGCAATTGAAAAAAATTAAGAGTTGGAGTAATTTTCTTTATCATTGGCAAAGAGTATGACTAGAATTGGAACAATGTTTAGAAATGGAAAGATCGGTCAATGTTACTGTAAAATCGAGCTTATTGTAAGGGACTATGATGGCACAACAAAGTAAAAGATCATAGAGGAATAAGGGTTGAACTTGGATTCCAACTGATAAAAGATTGAAGCAAGAAGTACTTGATGAGCTTTATGCTACGCCATGCTTGTTACATTTAGAAATGACAAAGATGCATTATCTTTCAGGTATCCCACCATGAGCTTATTCCGGAGTTAAGCCTACATGACTTGGAGTAATCTTAGAATGGGTGACCTCTTGAGAAATTTTTCCTCAAGAAGTGTGTGAGTGAGGACAAAACATGTTGGAAAGACATATATTAGATTACAAGACCAATGTCGTTCCAGGAATCAACTAAGAGTAGTGTTTAACAGGAGTTATCAGATTAAGAATGTATATTATGATGAGAATGTGTTAGTGGTTGAGAATAAAAAATGATATGACTAGATATGTATCAACATCTTTAGTTGTCGGTAAGTAAAATCAGAGCATTGAAGGCCAATAGGATTACATCAGTTTTAGAAGACTCTCGATTAGAAATGGGAAGAGATAACTACAAATTTTGTAGCGGGATTACCAAAGACTACAAAGTTTTATGACTTCACCTGGATGATAGTGGACAAGACACACTATGTCAACACACTTGTTGTCAATGCAGACAACATGTACACTGAGTCAAGATGTTGAATTAGATACTGAGGAAATAGTTCGATTTCATGGAGTTCTAAAGTTGAATATCTTGGGTCAGGATTTTAAGTTTATCTCTAACTTTTGAGAAAAGAATGGGTATTAAATTGAAGGTTAGTGCAGTTTTTGTTCACATGTGAATGGACAATTTGAGAGAAATACTTAGATAATAGAAGACATGTCACAAGCATGTGTGATATGGTGGAGCATTCTAGAATAAATTTCTTCCTCTAGTTGATTTTTTGTTTGATAGCAGTCATTAAAGTGCCATTGATCGGGCACTCTAAGAAATATGGTATAGAGAAAAATATTGATCACCGACTCACTAGAATGAAGTCTGTGAGAAAGGGTGCATTAGACCGAGAGGGTCCAAGGAACTAATGAGGCCATTGAGAAGATTTGAGTTTGTATGCTCACCTCACAAAGTAAACAAAAAAGCTATGCTGAATCGAAACATAGGAATAATGGGTTCCAAGTGGGACTTTGTGATTCTTAGAAGAGAGTTTAGAGATTGAAAATGAAAGGTAGATAAGGCAGGACAATGATGGAGCATGTTTATGGTTTAACTTCCTACCTTGTTTTCACATTTTCATGTTAGTGAAGTATGTGTCGGATTCGACTCCCATTTTGAGCATTGAACTTTAGACTGGTTTGATATAGGAGGAACCACCTATCCAGATATTAGATAGTAAGGAAGAGATATACAGAGCAAGATGATTCTGCTGTTTAAAATACTGTGGTGAAATAATAAAGTTAAGAAAGAGATTTGAGTTAGAGTCGCAGATGTAGGAACTATATCCCGAGTTGTGCAGATAAATTTTGAGGACAAATAAAGTGTGAATGGTATAAATGTAAAAAAATTCATTACCGCATATAAATATAAAATTTGAAAGAACTATGATATTTTGTGTAAAAACTTTATTCTAATAATATTAAAATGGTTTAGTTTTTTTTTTTTTTTTTTGGGCTAAGGATTAAAATCGTTTAGTTAATGTTAGGTTATAAAACATAAGTAGTTTGTTGAAAAATAAAATATAAGAAGAAATTGATATGAAATGAAACATACATGGTAAATAAATAGAGGTAGGTAACATGTTCATTAATAGTTTTTGAAGAAAGACACAATGTCATCTTTAGTATACATAAGTAACAGAATGGAACAGAGGCGTTGTATGATGCAAAACGCCCCAACAAAGTTACCAGACGTGTTCCTTCACTCTCAAAATTTTAAATACGTCTTTGTTGCTCTCTACTCCAACATAATGTACACTCTCACTCACTCTCCACTGTATATGCTTTCTTTCTTTCTTCTTTTTCTACTCCTGCACTTGATGATTTTGATGAGAATGAAATAATAATTTTGAAGTAGAAGAAAAAATGTTAAAATTAGAAACCATGTTGGCACCAAGTCGCTTACAATGAGCCCTTATAATCATGCTCATATTTTGAAGCAACCAGAGCACTTGGAATACAACAGTTCAAAGAAAGCACAGATTTTCTGATAAATGTCTGCACTCTCGTTTCGTTTAGTAGGGAATGGAGTGCCTAAGGAAGAAGCTGCACTGGCACCGTACGCCCCTACATCACTATGAATTTGCACCATCGAAGCTTCCTTGTGCACTCTGTCTTCTTTTTTCACGCCAATTCTCACCCCACATCTTAGCCTCAGCAACAGCTCGTTCTCTATCTAAATCCTTGTTGACCATTAATCTTGCAGTTTCTCTAGGAGAATCATCCTTCTCTGACCCATCTAAATCCCATCTTCGTCCGGACCCTCCCCCTTCCTCGTTCTTTAGTATCCTTCCACCATCTCTGTTTCTTCTATCTTCCTTTTCTCCAGAGCCTCTGTGACCTGAAGCTGTGCTAGGGTCATATGCTTGGTTGGCTAGATAAGAGAGAGCAGTAACTACGTCTCCAATGAGAGGACGAGTTGCAGCCTGTTCTTGGATGCACATCGACGCCACAGCTAGAGCCTGGTAGAGTCCCCTCATTGGATACCGACCCTGCAGCTGTGGATCAGCCAGTTTTGAAAATTTTCTACGATCATTGAACAACGGCCGTGCCTGCATAGGATAACAATAACCACCATAATTTTGTTATGTCATGCTGCAAAACTAGAAGATAATTGCCAGTCAAAACTGGTTCAAAGCGTATGGACTTACCCATGTGACAAGGTTCTGCTCACCATGGGGTCGAGTACTATCGATGGCTTTACGTCCAGTAATTAGCTCTAAGAACACTACCCCGAAACTGTATACGTCAGACTTCACTGTCAACTGTCCAGTCATTGCATATTCTGGAGCACAGTAACCATAAGTGCCCATAACCCTGGTTGACACATGTGACTTGTCTCCAGTAGGGCCTAGCTTCGCAAGTCCAAAATCAGAAAGCTTTGGGTGAAATCCTTCGTCCAACAATATGTTGGATGATTTAAAGTCTCTATAAATGACTGGTGGGTTTGCTTTGTCATGCAGGTATTCCAATCCTTTTGCTGCACCAGCAGCAATTTTCATCCTTGTATTCCAATCTAATGGCTCCTTATCAGGTGGAAGATCTACATAACAAGTCAGAGTACTATAGTTATTATTTTAAATGGTTACTGTTCACACACATAAATGCAAGTCAGACAATTATTGCAGACATGTTACCCTATAATAATAACAGCATGTAGGTATTATGTTTTACCCGTAAATGAGTGTATAGGAATATAAAAAAGCCACACTGGCAATGGCAAGTGAACAGACAAAACCTCTTCCTTTTAAAATAATTTTAATGAGTTTAACAGCCATTTGTCTTCCCAACATTTATGGTGAAAGCTACTTCATCTTTGGCCAAAACCAATCAAACTCTTGACCTAAAAGCTTCAAGAACAAAGTGCTTCTCAACTATTTTGCCTCCAGACCACAGTTGTTAAGGTTTGTCTTACACAAGTGAGGCTATACATAGAAATTTCAACAACCCATCCATTAGGAAACTAAGCTTGTCTAGTTTCACCATGAATGTCAAATTTGATTTTTCTTGAGCGACATCGGTACAAATCTTACACTTGAATAAAAGCATGATCACTATCAATGAAAGAGACTAATAAATGATGTATTTCTTAACAAAGTGAAACAGAAAAATGTGTATCGAACTTTTACCAAGTAGGTGATCTTCTAATGATCCAAAGGGCATAAATTCATATACAAGAAGCCGTTGGTCTCCGTCAGCACAATACCCAATTAAACTCACTAAATTAGGGTGATGTAGAAGGCTGAGCATTAGCACTTCCACCAAAAACTCTCTGTTTCCTTGAAGACCATTTCTGTCCAATTGTTTAACAGCCACTACCTGTAAAGGACAAACATACTTTAAACACTTCAAATCTCCTCAGTCATGTCTTTATCACTGCTCTAGAAGCCATCCAAGATTCCATATTACCAATAATAGACAATTTTTGAAATAATCAGAAGCAATAATGGAACAATCTAGTATCATTATCATCCAATTATTTCATTGTCAAACTATTTGAAACTATATAGATTTTCAAACTCCTTGTGTGTGTTGTGGGTGGGTGTGGCCAGATTTCCCAATTAAACATTGCAAAACATCTTTTACCATTATGTGACTAAGATTATAATAAGATACATAGTACTTCCCAATGAATAAACTCAACCATTGATTCTCTAGTGTTCTTGAACCGTCAGCACACAAAAAAAGCATACACACATTATATATTGACATTACAACACCACTACACCAGCATATATAAGTCACTTCAATCTTTAGAGACAGTTAAGGCATAAAATCTATTTTTCCTTGAGGGGAAGGAAGTTATTGGAATCCAGTTATAAAAGTCTAACTTCAAGTTCTCAGCCCGATTGTCAGTAACTAGAGATAGGTCACTAGAATTCTACACATCTTATAATCCTTCAAAGGGAATGGTTAAACAGCAATAGTTTATGTCACTGATAAGTCTATCACCCACTAAAATTATATACATGTTAACTGATTACTTGATCTTGCAATAATATCTCAAACTAACATACAACAATAGCTAATACTGACTGTTCTGTGATTTCAAAAGTTGTATTTGACTGGAATTTTATAACCAAAAGCCAATCAATAATGAAGGAATTTACCTGACCAGTGCTTTCGAGTCGCCCTTTGTATACACGTCCAAATCCCCCTTCCCCTAAGAAGCACTCAGGCCTGAAATTCTTTGTTGCAGCAGCCAGCTCGCGAAAGGTGAATGTTTGTGCGGCAATAGGAACCCCAGGCCCATCCTTGGGCACAGGAAATTCTCTTTTGGACGCTCCATTGCTCCTTGATCTGAGTCTATCAACTCCTGCAGAAACCACCATTACAACAAAGTGCAGATCCACAAGTTATGGTATGACATTCAAAACTAAACTCTCAAGATCAATATGAGAACTTGAATTTAATAGGATATAAAAGAAGAAAACCACCCTTGAATTCTTCAGATAATAAATTCAATCAAGATACAATCCCCAATCACATAACAAATTACTACAGCTAACTTTGACTTTTTAAGGCTTCCGAAGCAATAGGATTAACAGATTCATCAGTCTTCATAAATTGTAACTATGAAAATCAAGCAAGCCAAATCACCACGGGCCTTCAAAACTTCAAGTTACACCTTATTCATTTTTATTTTTTTGTAATCTCAACGATGTCAAAATCCAGTGGGGTCTACCAAAAATCACCTCAAAATCTAAAACTCAAAGCCTTGATACCAGTCAATCAGAAATAGCAATCAAACAAAGTAAGAACCGAGTATCATCAACATAAAGGAAAAAACCCAGATCAGATCAAACAACAAAACCTGATAATCCCCAAAAAACCAAAACCAAAACCAAAAGTTTCTAAAGTAAAAACATATGCATATATGAATATAGAGGAAGACTAACCAGAAGGCAAACTTTCAAGATTAGAGATGGGCGTTGATTGAGCTTGCTTTGGATCATCACTGTGTTTCTCTGGATTAAGGGTCTCCTCCTCTTTCGAATCGAAACAAGAAAAGCAACCCATTTCCCCAAATCAAATAAGTAAATTAGTAAACCCCTCCGAGATAAAAATCGTTCTTTTTCCTTTAACTCCGAAGAAGAATATTGAAAACTCAATCAAAACGAATATATATAATCCAATCCAATCCAATCCAATCCAAATATTACAACAGTCCAATCAGATGCGTATCCAAATTCCTGGGCATCTCTCTCTTATTTTTCTTCTATGAAGAAGACAAAGCAAACGAACCCAACTTCCCAAAAATCAAATAAAATTATAAAGAAAAAATGGCAGTGAAACAGAGATGTAAACACCAAATAAAAGAGCCGGCTTTGTCTTCGGCTTCGTTTACACTACTGTACACGCACACACGCACACGCCTTATAGCACACCACCACCACTACCACTACTACCACCACCAACAACAAAACTATCTTTCTTTCTCTCTCCGCTTTGACCCCAGGAAAAATAATTAAATAACCAAAAATAAAAATAAATAAAAAATGAAAACTTTATATTTGGGATTAAAATATCAAAGAAATTAAAAAGTGGATTTTTAACAGTGATGGTGTTTAGTAATTTTGGTAAGGAAGGAGATGAGAAAGAAGGAGATGATTCCAATTGGCACAAACAAACAAAACAAAATGGCAATTTTGGGATAAAACCGGTAAACAACGGAAACGTGTCAAATGGCGGGGACTACACAAACTACACTGTCTCTTAATTATTTAATTAATTAACAACAAATTATTACTTTTATTATTCTAATCTTTGTTTTAAACCATTGTAAATATTAAATAATATTGAATTATGTTTTAGGACAAACTAGATTAAAAAAATGGAACGGACAAGCTACAAAAATATAGATACTTATACTTTGAGCAAAATTTAGTACCAAAAAAAAATTAAAGTGAATTGATGGAGCAATTTTCATATTGAAAAGAAAATTCGCCATTGGATGAGGGTTCGGGATTAGTGACCGTCAGTTGGTAGAAGTAGCCTTGTTGTGTGTTCTGGTCAAGTGGATCTAATTTTGGCAGAGGTGGTAGGGATAATAGAAGCGTTAAGTTGGATTAAGGCTAAAGAATGAGCGAGTATAAAGTTGAAAAGGAATTTATTAATAGTGGTTCAAGTCATCTCTAGTTTATTGGATATGCCTTCTTCTTTTGGTTAAATAGTTCATGAATGCAAGATTTTATTAGCTTGATCTTTAACATTTATTAGGTTATGTTTTGTTAATAAAGTTGTTCATTGTGTTGCTCGTATCTATTGTTTTTATCGAGATCATAAATTTAGTATGGAGACTCCTCTAGCTAAACTTGTATCTATGGTAATGGTTGATGCTTGTTGATTAATAAATTACTATTCTTTAAAAAAAAAAAAGGTCATAAATTTAAAAATTTGAATAAGAAAAACCATAATTTTGAGCAAATATTTTATAAAAAACTATAAAATTATAATTTATTTATGTTTTAAGTTTATATTCAATATAAATACAAGGGAGTCAATATTAGTTAAGTTTTTTTATTATTATTAAAAATTAGTTAGGACTGTTCTTAGTTAGAATTATGTTTTACACATGTATAATTGTATTTATCAACTAAATTTAGTTCTGATTAGCTTGTATATATTGAGTTATGGCTCAATTTGATTCACTAATAAAAATACATTTTTCATATTCTTTCTTTTCAATATGGTATCAAAATAATCTTTTATTTTTTTTTTTTTGCTTCCACACGTTTTGATTTTCTCTTCGTTTCTTCATTTTCTCTGTTAATGAAATAAAAATAGTGTTATATTTTACCAGGATCTTAGATCTACTCACAAGTATGTTGATTAACACCCTAAATATGAACTTCTAAAACGATTATGAAATAAACACATATAAAGGATAAGAAACCTTACATTGGGTGCAGCGGAATTAAATGTCTCCTTCCGTTCAGATCTCTAACCCTTGTATCTTTTCTGTCGCAGAGTATTATCAAGATCAAAACCTGGATCTCTTTCTCTCCTTCCTTTGATGCTGAATCTCATTCTTGTTGAATATCTTTCTTCACGATCTTCCTCACTATGATTGAGGTATCACTTGCTGTGTGTGGGCACTACTCTAATCACTAAGTGGTTCGAAATTTCAAGGAAGAACAAAGAGAGAGAGTGGGCGGCCAGGTATAGAGAGAGAAGGCTCAGGTTTTTCTAAATGAGAAGTAGAAAGTTAAGTGTAAATTTCCTGAAGCCTTCACAATCTATTTATAGCATTCCACTAGGGTTAGGTTTGAATTATTTGGCATTAAAATAATGAAAATATTAGATGATAAATGCTATAAAAGTGGCCGGCCCTATACAATATGGATTTGGGCCTTACTTTTGCAATTTTGCAGTTTTATCATTTCTGCATCTAATTTTCTCAAAAACGCCAATTTTCAAATTCAACCATTTAAATGCCAATTCTAACTATTTAATAACTATAAATAATTATTAAATAATATTGTCATTTATCATATTTATTAATTGAACCATACAAAGTATCATAATTAACAAATATGCCCCTAAAACTCTTTCTTTACAATTTCGCCCTTACTTAGTGAAAAATTCACAAATAGACATAGTCTAATTTGAGAATTCTAATTGATTAATCAAAACCAATTATATGAGTCTTACAAGCAATATTATCTCAACTAGTGGGGGAACCATGGGTCTATATAACCGAGCTTCCAATAAGCAGATCAAGAATTTATAACCTAAATTCACTGACTTATTAATTCTTCGTTGAATCCACGCGTAGAACTTAGAATTGCACTCTCAGTATATAGAATGCTCTATATGTTCCACCATATAGACACATCATTAGTTATCCATTGTTATAACCCTAATTTGATCAATGATCCTCTATATGAATGATCTACACTGTAAAGGGATTATATTACCGTTACACCCTACAATGTATTTTATCCTTAAAACACTTAACCCCGTATAAATGATATTTCAGCTTATGTGAAATGAGTACTCCACCATTTATTTTCATTTGGTCAAGCTCGAAGGAGATCATCCTTTACTTACTATTCGCCAGATAGAAGCTATAGATTCCATTTTTATGTTAGCACTCCCACTCAATTGCACTACCGTGTTCTCAAAATGTACGTATCACCCTGACCCAAAAGTAGGCTTAACTAACAAATCAAAGAACACGAATAGCTTCTTGAGATTGAGCCTAATCATAACAGGATTAAGATCATTTGATCTAGGATCAACTAGGCGATATTGACTTGAATAGATATTACGATAAGTTTAATAAATCTAAGTCAAAGTTCAATATCGGTCCCTTCCGATACATACTCCATGCATCCAACCTGAGTTTTACCTTAACCAATGCTCTGGAAAGAACATAGAATTTCTCCAAATGCAAGTAAACTCTGTTGTAGATTATCATATCAGTAAAACCATGTGTCTGATAAATCTAGGAAACTTTATTCACATAGTCATGTTTACTTTCCAAAGTGTTGACAACACAATAAACAGGATCAAGTATGTGAAAAGGGTTTCAGATGAATTCATACAATATGTACATATAATCATGAAATAAATCATGTGAACCATGCAACATTAAATGTTATTTCTGATCTATATTAATAAGTAAATCTGATTATATTGAAATGAGTTTTATTTAGGGCATAAAACCCAATAATATATATATCATGCCCCTCTAACCCTAAAGGGTTATTTACCCATTGGGCTTAAGTGGTCCAATAATGGTATACTATAATTTAATGGGTCAATTATAGTTTTAAGGGTGCTGTCATGTGCCTCTAACATAATATATGATTATTAACCATCCCATTATGGTAGTGAACAAATATTGGGCACATAGTTAATGATTGTGTTTATGGTATTAAGCTCATGATTATATTAGTCCACAATAATAATTCTAACATTCTCCCACTTGGACAATATAATTAACCACCATAACATTGTCTATCACACGTAAGGTAACCAATTAAGACGTACATAATATCATATCGACAGGATACATGTATTATGTATGAATTGAGCTTGAAGACATTTATCTATTAATAATCATTAACAATCAAACTAAACATGCATGAGGTACGACAAAATTGAGATTATGTGCGTTCATCTCGTTTTGCACCTGTCACTTGCTTGAACAACAACATAGATGTATAAGCATACATATGTAACAACAATAAAGAAGTGACTTTAGTATCATAATGGATGTTCTTAACAAAACACAAGCCATAAACAATCCGTACAAAATACTAGCATGTTCAATACATAAATAACAAACTCCCACTGAGCTTAACAAGCTAGGCTTTCAATAATCCCATTCAGGCAACATGCACCAAAAATACACATATGGGTAAGCCTTTCGTTAGTGGGTCTGCTAACAAGCCAGTGCTAGGCGTGTATTTAATGAAAATAAGAGACTCTGTAACTTTCTCTTTAACAAAATAGTACTTTATGTCAATATGCTTTAAGCGAGAAGTACTTCTAGTGTTCTTAGAGAAAGCTACTGTTGCAGAATTATCACAATATAATTTCAGCGGCCTCGCGATAAAGGCTACAACATCTAGTGCTGAAATGAAATTTCGCAGCCATTTTGCTTGTCAAGTAGCCTCATAACATGCTATATACTCTGCCTCCATTGTGGATGAAGCTGTGAGTGTCTGCTTGACACTTTTCCACGATACAGCTCCTCCAGTCATCATATAAATGTAGCCTGAAGTGGACCTTTTATCCTCCACGCATCCCGCATAATCGGCGTCACTGAACCCAACTATATCTAGAGTGTCAGCTCGCCGATAGGTCAACATATGATCCTTGGTACCCTGAAGATACCGCATAACCTTCTTAGCCACTTTCCAATGGCTAAGTCCAGGATCACTCAAGTAACTACCCAACACGCCAACAACAAAAGCAATATCAGGGCGTGTGCATACTTGAGCATACATAAGGCTACCAACCAGTGACGCATAAGGAACAACTTTCATTTCATCTCTCTCTTTATCATTTTGTGGACATTGGCCCTTTGAGAACTTGTCACCCTTCACTGTCAGTGCTTTCCCAGAACAACATGAATGCATGTTAAATCTTTTTAAGATCCAATCAATGTAAGCTTTCTGAGACAAACGAAGAATACCATTGGCCCTATCTCGAAATATTTGAATCCCAAGCACATAAGAAGCATCGCCAAGGTCTTTCAAGTCAAAATGGTCAAACAAGAGTTGTTTTGTCTCAGCCAACATATTAGAATTATTAGATGCAAGCAGGATGTCATCAATATGTAGTACCAAGATAATGGAACTGCTCCCACTGACCTTCATGTATATACATTGATCCACCACATTCTCCATGAAAACATTTTGAGTGACAATCATATCAACCTTGAGATACCACTGCCTTGATGCTTGTTTAAGCCCATATATCGACTTCTTGAGTTTGCAAACCATGTGTTCTTCGCCAGGCTTCTCAAAACCTACAGGTTGAGTCATGTACACATCCTCAGATAGATCACCATTCAAGAAGGCAGTCCTTACATCCGTTTGTATGAGTTCTAGATCAAAATAGGCAACTATAATCACAATGATTCGCAGCGAATCTTTGGTGGAATTAGGCAAAAAAGTTTCTTGGAAATCAATGCCCTTTCTCTGACTATAGCCTTTAGCCACAAGTCAAGCCTTGCACCTCTCTATTTGCCCATTTGAGTCACGTTTTGTAATGACCGCTCTAGTAATGTGGATTAGTAAAGGCAATTAGCACTAATTTTTATTATTTTATTATTATTTGTGAATTAATTTAATTGTGGACCCCAATATTTAGAAATAAATATTAGAGTTATAATTTCTCAATTCCGGAGATTTTATTAAACTCTAAGGGTATTATTTAGCTTATATGTGAAATATGTTATTTTTGTAATTTTTGCTCGGCGACAACGGAAAATGCGATGGATGGCTAGATTGATCACATGGGTAAGTTTAGAACCTTATTTCATAGTGGAAAATATTTTAGAGGAAATAAATTATCGGGGTTGAGCGGGGTTATGGAAATTGACCATTTTACCCCTAGCTTTAGAAATACCCTAGTTTTAAGTCTAAATGGCATTTTAGTCTTTTCCTTGGTGGGAGTAGGTGGCAGCCATGGGTGATGACACCTAGTTAATTTTATTGATGATTGGAAAATAAGGGATTACTTTGAAGAAAAGAAAAGAATTAAGAAAAGAAGGAAAATTGGAAATTTAGTTATTTCTTGAACTCTCTCTCTCTCTCTCTCTCTCTCTCTCTCTCTCTCTCTCTCTCTCTCTCTCTCTCTCTCTCTCTCTCTCTCTCTCTCTCTCTCTCTCTCTCTCTCTCTCTCTTTCGGCTGGGGCTAAGCAAGGGCAAAGATCAAATTTTTCTCTTCCATTTTCTGGGATTAAGCTAGGATTCAAGGAGGTTTCATCTAAGGTAAGCCCTAGAACCTTTGAAGATGTGATTTTAAGCTTTTTCATTGATTTTAAGTTGTGTTTTTCCTAAACAGTGGCTGTTAGAGTGTGATGTTTGTTTAGTCCAAAAATTAGGGTTCATTTGAGTTAATCTAAGTCCCTAGCAACTGGTTTTAATGCTTGGTATTAGTTTTATGCAACTTTGAACATAGAGTTCAAAGCTTTGGTCTTTAATGGCAAGTTGAGTATTGTTGGTTTGTTCTGTGAATTGTTGGTTGGAAATGGTTATTTATGCATTGTATAGGTGTACTGGAGAGTTTGATAAAGTTTGGTTGAGATTTGAGGTCATGGGGGAAATTTTTGTGTTCCCAGCACAGAACCGGTCGACCGGTTCTGGGGGACCAGTGGCAACCGGTCGACCGGTTGGTGACCCAGAACCGGATTTCCGGTTGGGAACCGGTCTGCCTGTTGGGGGAATTTCCAAAACCCTAGTTTTGGCCAATTTTGAGGTATTTAGGGTATTGCCATGAGGTTTATCGATAGGGAAACTTTTAGTTTCAAGTTTAAGTCCCGGAAAGTGATTTAGCGAGTCACTCATCTGTGTTGCAATTATTGTGATTAGGGCATCCATCTAGCACGTGATTTCCGTTCAGGTTGGCCAGCACACTTGAATTCGGAAAATAGGTAAAAACTGTGTATAATGTATGATGTGATAATCTGAATGTGTGTATATGTGTTTATATATGCATGCTTGAATTATGTTAAGCGCTACCAACACTTGTATGAATAAGTTATAGAGTGCATTGGTATAGTGATTATTGTGGTTGTGAGTACGATACAGTGATACCAACACGGGCACGGAAAAATACTAAGGTGTGTGGTACATCACTCAGTATTACTCAGTGTTCGGGGTAAACCCTACCAACACTTATACAGTGAGGTACGATGTGTATGTGGTATAGTGGTTGTACCCTAGTATTGAACGTTCATACTCATCTGTTAAGCTCTGTAAATAGGTGTATGGGCGCCTATTTACAGGTCAAAAATTATATGGTATGTTATATGCATTTCTTGCGAGTACGGTGACTCACGGTTCTGCTTCCATGTGTAGGTAAAGGAAAGGCGAAGGCTGAACAAGAATGAACCTGAGCTCGGGTGAAATTGTACATGTCAAGCAGCGCGACCTGGAAATGGTGTATTTTGAAATGTATATTTTAGAAAGTAAATTCTACAAAGTTTGAAAACGGGATCCCGGAATTTGTAAATATTATATTATATTACAAAGTTTAGTATTTAAAGCAAAAGTTTTAATTTGACACGTTTTTCAAGAAATTTCTTTGATTAGCAAAGATTGCACAATAATTGAAAAAGCACTGTAGCGTGCCTTAGCATTAGGGCGTTACACGTTTGATCTTATACACCCATTTGCACTCGATGGATCTACAACCTTTGGATAGTTCAACCAACTCCCAAACTTCATTTTGTGACATAGAACTCAATTCTTCTTTCATTGCATCCACCCATAATGCAGATTTAGGACTATTCACTGCTTCTTGGTAACTGGCTGGCTCAGAATCATCTCCCACATTAAACTCATGTTCCTACATATAGACAAGATAGTCATCAGGAATAGCAGGCCTACAGGCTCTTTGTGATCTTCTCACCACAACCTCGTCCCCCAAATCAAGATTTTCATCTTGTACTGGATCTTAAGGTTCACCATGAGCTTCTATTGGAACTTGTTCAATCACAGGATCATTAGTAGGATTAGAAGCGGAAGCGGAAGCAACGGGTACAGGGACATAAACACACTCTTTCCTGAATACAATTTTTCTTGACCCTTGACTTGAACCAAATTCATCCTCAAAATAGACAGCTCGGTCTGATTCCATCACCCTGGTGGTGTGAGAGGGACAATAGAACCTAGAACCTCTTGAACCAATAGTGTACCCTACAAAACTCCCACTGATAGTATTCGGATCCAACTTCTTAGATTTAGGGTTATAAGGCCTTACCTCAGCTTTGCATCCCCAAACGTGAAAAAATAACGCAAACTCAGTTTCTTGCCTGACCACAACTCGTATGGCGTCTTTGGAACCGACTTGCTAGGCACTTGATTCAAGATATAAGCAGCAGTCCTTAATACCTCACCCCATAAAAACTCTGGTAAGCTAGAATGTATTAACATACAACGTACCATATCAAGAAGTGTGGAATTCCTTCTTTCAACAATTCCATTCTGCTGGGTTGTACCTGGCATTATATATCTTGCATCAATGCCACGTTCCTGCAAGTATCTGGAAAATGGCTCGGGGGTTCCTTCTAGTTTCATCATAACACCCATAATACTCTCCACCTTTATCACAATTGGTAGCTTTAATTTTCTTTTCCTTTTGGAGCTCAACATTTGTCTTGAAAATCTTAAGGCATCTAAAGATTCAGACTTCTCACGAATGAGCTCAATATGACCATATCGGGAAATATCATCAATGAAGGTAATGAAGTATTTATAGCCACCCATAGCAGGTGGAACAAAGGACCCACAAATATCAGTGTGAATAAGCTCCAATACATCTGTGCACTTATCTGACTTACTATTTCTAACCTCAGCAATTAATTTTCCTTTTATGCAATCAACACAGGCAGTGAATTCAGAGAAATCGAGATCTTGAAGTACACCATCTTTCACCAATCTCTCCATTCTATCTCTAGAAATATGGCCCAAACGTTTATGCCAAAGCATGGAAGATTTCAATTCTAATCTTGCACGTTTGGAACCAACAACTGCATTAAGAGAAGAAGAAGAAGAAGAAGGGTAAGAGGGAGAAGTAACAGAAACAACATCATATAAATCAAGCTTATATAAATTTCTACATAAACTTCCATTACCAACCAACATAGAGTCACGATACAAAATCAGATTTCTAGTTCCAAAAGAAGACTATAACCTAGTCTATCCAAGATAGATACAGAAAACAAGTTCCTCTGAATAGAGGGAAAGTAAGCAACATCTTGCAATTCCAAAAAATGTCCTATATTTAACTATAGTCTAACAGTCCCAAAAAACTCTATTCTGACTTTAGTATCGTCTTCCATGTATACGTAATCTTCCGAACTATTCGGCCTTCTTCGATTTGTCACTGCCTTTCTTCTCTAAGTGGGCTATTGGTCACCAGAGTTGTTGGAAGTAGACTCTCTCTTCTGAGAATTGCTTGGGTTCGTTACCATGGAGATGTTTCTTGCTCTTCCCTTTTTCAAGTCCTCCTCTTCCTTAGCAAGAATGACAGTCATCTCCTCAACGGTCCATTGCTCCTTTTGAGCATTATAGCTTGATCTGATCGAATAATCTGAGAGGGAATGGTTTCCATCACAAACCACACCATGTAATCCTCACTAAGATCTAATCCAATGCCCTTGAGCTTTTGGTAACAACCCATCAGTTTGTTAATATGAGATGTAATGTCACCTGAATCAGCATAATTAGTCCGATGGAACAAAGTCAGGCATTCATTTTTCTCATTCTTTGAGAATTTCTTGTACTTCTCCTTGATTGCATTGAGATCATCTTTTGCAATCTCAGTTTGGGGGATACTATCATGAATGGACTCATCCATGTGATACCTCATAAGCATCAAACAACAACGATTGAAATGCTCCAAATCCTCATAGCACTTTCTATCCTTTTCAGTGGTATCCTCAGTAGGTTTCGGAGGTGCATTAGTTCTCAAGGCCAAATCCACTCTCATAAGAGTCAAATTCATCATGAGAGATTCTACCCACTGCTTGTGGTTAGTTCTGTTCAGCGTCAACATGGCAGAGGTTCTTGGATTTCTTAAAGCTAATGAGAAACAAGAACAATAACCATTAAATGCATGTTATAACATAATCATGCCATTTGTGCTCTCTTCTCATAAATAAATGATCGCAAAATAACAAATGATCATTATGCATGCTAGAGTTCTCAGACAAATTAACAAGATGGAACTCTTTCACAGGTAAGAACAATCTATTAAATAGTATAATCAAATACATTAATTCACTATCGAAATGATAGATAAATTGTGATTCATAATATTTAATAATTTTCTTCACCATATTAAGCATTTTTAGTAAGCAACCATCATCGATAGGATAATTAATTACTTATAAAGATCTTAATGTTATTTGGAGGAAAATACAATACTTAAATAAATTAATATTTAAGTGTTCCTCATCACCAAACAATTTTCCATGCTCAATCTTACGATAGGCAAGAAAATAAGCACTAATTGTTCAAATAAATCACAAAAAATTATGCCACAATACTAAAATTAATAATCAAAATATGAATAAGATTCATGAATTAGTATTGTGCATACAAATAAATGATAGAAAACCAAAAATGGAACAAAATGGTGAAAAATGGGCCAAAATGGGATATGCACGCTCCCCCACGCGCCTGAAGTTTTTTTTGTTTTTTTCTTCTTATTGACCGTACGACAAACGACGCCCAAAAACTTCGGTCAGAAACGACCCGTCGTTTGCGATTTGGGGGATTCAGCATCGGACCGAACGACATGTCGTTATTGGAAAACGACATGTCGTTTGGTGGACGACGACATGTCACAGGGTCATAAATGACTTGTCGTTTTTGTTGTAAGGGGCTGAACTGTGTGATCATACGACATGTCGTTTTTGCCTGATAGAGGCAAACGACATGTCGTTTTTCTCGTCCCTGTCACCCAAAACATTCCCCAACGGGTCAGCAGGTCTGTAACTCGGATCGGCGCGACCCGGTTCGTGACCCGGCCGTATATCCCACATCTAGCCACCAAATTCGACGCTGTTTGAGGCGTTTTGTCTCATTTTTAATCCTCTATCATTTTCTAATACCCATTTACTCTAAAAACACAGAATAATACATCATAACATGATGAATCCAAAATGGGTTTCTCCATTGTTAAAACTCATATATTTCTCAATAGAAAATGTAAAAGATTATTTCCATGACATATATGAACACATTTAGAGGATAATACTCATATTCACATAACCTTAAACACATTAATCCGAAAAATCACCACAAATTTCAGATTTAAGAAAATGGTTTTGTGAAAAAAAAAGTTTGAGCCCTAAAATCAATAATTTTGGCTCTGATACCAATTGTTAAAATAACGATTGCTCATAATCACAAGATCTAGTATTTATTTAGAGCATCAAAGAAAATAAAACACATACCTCTCATACTATCCATGAGAGTGATTATCCTTCAATGTCTTCAAAGAAATCACCACCAAATTCTCTATCCTTGAGCAAAAGCCTAGAGAACACTTTGTGGAGCTAACCCTTTTTTTACTCATTACCATTAACCCACTCTACCACTTCACTTAAGACATACACACACATATATATATATCATGCCCCTCTAACCCTAAATGGTTATTTACCCATTGGGCTTAAGTGGTCCAATAATAGTATACTATAATTTAATGGACCAATTATAGTTTTAAGGGTGCTCTCATGTACCTCTAACATAATATATGATTATTAACCATCCCATTATGGTAGTGAACAAATATTAGACACATAGTTAATGATTGTGTTTATGGTATTAAGCTCATGATTATATTAGTCCAAAATAATAATTCTAACATTCTCCCACTTGGACAATATAATTAACCACCATAATATTATTTATCACACGTAAGGTAACCAATTAAGACGTACATAATATCATATCGACAAGATACATGTATTATGTATGAATTGACCTTGAAGACATTTATCTATTAACATCATTAACAATCAAACTAAACATGCATGAGGTACGACAAAATTGAGATTATGTGCATTCATCTCGTTTTGTACCTGTCACTTCCTTGAACAACAACATATATGTATAAGCATACAATAATAATTCTAACATAATTTGCATATTAAAAATAAAATTGTTGTTTAGTTATTTATTCGTTCTTATTTAGTTGTTCAAACAAAAGAAAAATAAGTATATTACATATTAAAGTGAGGTTGTCATATAATTGTTTGTTAGTTGTTTAACTAAGAGAAAAATATATATATATATATATATGTTTAGTCATTCACCAGTACATACATTAGGATTATTTTTTTTGTGTGTGTGCGTGTGTTTTTTTTTTTTGAGGTTGTGACACAAAATATAAATGTGGAGTACATTGCATTACGATTATTTTTGTGTGTGTGTGTGTTTTTTTTTTTGTATATTTGAGGTTTTTTTATAAGTGTATATTTGAGGCTGTTGACACAAAAATTAATGTCTAAATGATTTACATATAATGTAGCACTGTTGTTAAGTATTCTTTTTTAAAAAAATTACACAAGGTACTATTTTTGGCAAAATGTTAACATTTTTACTGTCAAATATTTTCTTTTTTACATTTTTATTAAATCTTTTTGTTTTCAATTTTACAGTTTTTATTTTTTAATTGAAATTTTCCGGTGTCCTATAAAAACAACAAAAAATGCATATGAAAGTAACAAGAAAACATCATCAAAATAAATAAAAAAATAAATAAATAACAAGATTACAACACAAAAATATCGGTAGTCCATTTTTTGTACTTACTTTAGTTTTATTGAGATTGTTTATGTTTCTTTCATGTTATTTACACAATTTTTTGATGTCCAATTAATTTATATATTTATGTAGTCTTGTCATCTAGTTGTATGTTAGTTACTATTAAATTGTTTAACCAAATAGAAAAATGAGTATATATTTATTTTTAATGGGTACATATTTTTGTGGTAATGTATAAATATTTTGTAGTTGCTTTTAGTTTTTAAAAATTATTAATTGTTATTCTTTAAGGGAATTTTACAAAAATACTGCTTTTGGACCAAAACTTTACATTTATACTGGGACACGGCAAAAACAACATTTATACTGCCCCAGCCCAATTTTATTACTTTTGTACTGCCCAAGCCCAACATCATTTCATTTCTACTGTGAACAGTAAAACACACGGGAAACAACCTTGTTCGTGTGTGGGGAGACGCCGGAGACGGAAATCACCAAGAAAAAATCATTAAATCCGGCAAGAATAAACAAAAGCATTAAAATCAACGTCAATAAATAATCATGGCAAAACAACAGTAAAACAACACTAAAACAATCAAACAAAACAAAAGAAAAAAATGATTAAAAAAAACAAACAATCTGTACATGACAACTCCACAGGATGCAAAATCAACTATATTTGCAAGTCTATACCTAGAAAATTATAAAAAAAAAACTACTAAAACAACACAAAAACAACACAAAAACAAATGAAGCAAATATAACTACTTAGAAAAATATAAAAGAAACACACACCTCAAAACTCTCTTGTGAGTGAGCTCGTCAAATATATTTATAGGAGAACCAAAAGAAAAAAACCACAAAAATAGCCAAAGAGAACGAAGAAGAAATGTATTTATAGCCTCCATCTTCCACACTCACAGACATAACCATCACAACAACACGAGAACACCCAGAAAATACCTATTAATTCCAGCGAGATGGAGCAAGGGCAGTGAAATCGGCATCAAATAAATAAATCATGAAAAACAACAGTAAAACAATACTAAAACAATACTAAAACACATAAAACAATAAAAGAAAAAAATGATAAAAAATTAACTATGTTGTGCACATCCCCAATACTAAATGCACTATATTTGCAAGAAAGTTCTAGAAAATTAGAACAAAAAAAACCCACACTAACTCTTATATTTTAAAAAAAAACGTAACTAAGAACTTCAAAAAATTAAAAAAAAAAAAGAAGAAGAAAAGAAAAGAAGATGAAGAAGAAGAACTGAACATGAAAAAAAAATAAAAATCATGAAAAACAACAGTAAAACAATACTAAAACAATACTAAAACAAATAAAACAATAAAAGAAAAAAATGATCAAAAATTAACTATGTTGTGCACATCCTCAATACTAAATGCACTATATTTGCAAGAAAGATCTGGAAAATTAGAACAAAAAAAAACCACACTAACTCTTAATTTTAAAAAAAAAAACGTAACTAAGAACTTAAAAAAATTAAAAAAAAAAGAAGAAAAGAAAAGAAGATGAAAAAGAAGAACTGAACATGAAAAAAAAATAAAAAAGTTATATGTTGATGGAGAGAAATAGAGAGAACTTGAGGAAGTAGAGAGTGAAAAAAATGAAGAAGATGATGAATAATAAGAGAGAATAATGGAGAAGAGAGATTAGTAAACACATAAGAAGAGAGAATAACCACAAAAAATTTGACCCTAAGACAATAACTGGATGTGTTTTTTTTTTAAAAAAAAAAAAGAAGAAGAAGAAGAACATAAGAAGAAGAAGATGAATAATTAAATGGGATAGTAGGTATATTTATAAACCACCAAAACGTGGTTAAATTGAAATTTGAAATGATGGTTAAATTGAATTAAAAGAAAAGAAAAAAAAAAAAAGGCTGCCACAAATGTGACAATTCCCAATCACATCAATTTTTTATCAATTAAAATACAAAAAAAAAAAAATAAATAAAAAATAAGTAAACACATAGCTGACACAGAATAATTTTTTTTTATCAAATAGTATTAGAATACACAAAATAGGAAGACAGTATAAAAATGTACAGTAAAAAAGAAATTATTGCCGTATCACAGTACAATTGAAATAAATGGGGAAAGTATAGTATAGGGTGTAAATTTCCCTTCTTTAATTTGTTTTGTGTTAATGTACTATGTTGAGGGTTAATTAATTTTTAAATTAGAGGAGTTATTATTCGGTTGTTTGTTTGTTCGTTGTTATTTATTTATTCATTTTGTATAGATTATTTGTTGTTGTGTAATTGTTCACCTAAGAAAAATTTAATATATATTTTACTTTTTTTTTTGTATATTTTTTTATTGTTTTACCACATAATTCAAATTGTTGGAAAAAATATATTAATGCATAGTTAATTTGTATATGAAAATAGTATAGTTGTTAAGTTTTTTTTTTAGTGGAAGAGAAAAGAAATTTCCATCTAATTTATGGAATAAATTAAATTTAACATGATATTATATTTTATATATAAAAAAAAACTTTTACCAAAAGTAAAATCCTAACATGCATGTGGTACTTGCTTAATGTGAATATAAGCAAGTAGTTGTCGAAAAAAATTAATTGTGGTATTTTTAGAAAAAAAAATTAATTGTGGGAGCTTAGAAACATAGTTGCATAACCGTAGACCCTGCGTGTGACTCAGCTTGTGTGAGAGTTTTTTCCCACTCGTGCATGTTTTTCACGCATTCGCCTGGTCTCTATTGTTCTCAAATTTTTATCTCCACAATATTTTTATAAAGAAAAGACTTTAAAATTAGTATTTTAGTAAACATCAAGTAGTATAAATAATATTTTTTTTTTTTTTTTTTTTTTTTTTTTTTTTTTTTTTTTTTTTTTTTTTATAATAGTATAAACATTTATTTTGAGTAATTTTAACCTAAAATAATAATAATAAAAAAAAATCAAGAAAGAGTTTCTTTTATTTATTTTTAGCTATCTTAGTTACTTTTATCTCAATGTGGAGAGATAAAAAAATTAATCCAACTTAAGTATCAGAGTGTCTTCTAAATTGTCAAAATTTAAATTAAAAATGAAGAATTTTCTTTGCTGAGATAAAACTAAAATATAATCTTAATGAGACAACAAATATTTGAGTATCAAAGTAAAGATGTATTTGAATTTTATGTACAAGTATAAAAATAAGAATATATAATTACCCGAAAATATGTATATTTATTTATTCCGATTATATAAAAGAGTTAATTTTGTTTTGAGTTTTGGTAAACTTTTTTTTTTTTTTTTGCTGAATTGAGGTTTGGTAAACTTTTTTTTTTTTTTTGATAAAGCTGGTAAACTTGTTTCTTTGCAATTGTGTTCAGCCTCCACTTGGGCAACTTTAGATTAAAAATTTCCAAATTATTTGTTTAGCATGTTCAAGTTGATCTCAATCAAGTGATACACAAGTAAAGTTAGGGTTTTTTCACATTAGTATTATTTAATATTATCATTGTTTTTAGAGTGAGAAATTTCACATTATTTTTTTGGTAGTATGCATCATGTCACACTCATTAAATTGTTATAGTTATTTATTTATTGAGATTTTTTTCTTTTTTTGCTGGGTAATTGATATAGTTATGTATTTATTGACTCTCTCTCAGAATTAGAGGTAAAAAAAAAAAGAAATAATAGGTGAGAGAATTAATAAGATTAGATAGTTACAGTTGACAAATCAATTAAAATAATAAAAACAAAAGGGTGGTGAGGTGAGCATTTCATGTTGGAAGTTATTACTATCATTAATTTAAACTTTATATACAACTTGTAACATTTATCTGGTAACTTTTCTTTTGTTCACATATAATAACATCAATTGACATTTCCAAAAACAAAAAAAATAAAAAACAAAAATCAGTTTAATTAAATAAAATTTGTATATTTTGTCAAAAAAGAAAATTGTATATGTGCAATGATAACCGTGTTGAACGGGAAAAATGTGCATTGTTTTTTGTGTAAAAATATTTTTTATTATGATGACAAAATCATATGAACATATCAACCAAATTTTGACTACTTGAAAATATTGCATCATACAACACCGTATTCTTTGCCTACAGTCTAAGCACCATATGATATAATAGTCAAACGAACATCTTTGGTCTATTGTCCATTCAATTATTTATTTTAAGTTTTTTTTTTTAAAAAAAACTTCTTCTCTTTTCTAGATCAATGATAATAATAAAAAAATTATGTTGAAGAAAGTTTAAGGTTCCATAACCTTATTAATTAAGAAGAATATCGTGTCAATATGTTATAGTAATAGTATTATGAAATAGAGAGTAATTTTTAAATAATAATATGAATAACAATACATCACTATGTGATAAAGTGCTTTTGGAAAATAATTTTAAAAAAATAATAATAAGATAGCACCACCGACAAAGTTCCAAATCCAAAGAGGCAAACACATAATGTGAAGGAATGATGGCTCTTTGATATGAATAGATTCCAAATATTGACATTCCTAGTTTAGTGCATTCTATTTCATTTTTTTTTTCAAACCAGAAATCTATATTACCACTGAAAAAACATTTACAAGTCTAAAGCACCCAACAAGGGCCTCTTATAATTACATATTTTCAAACCAAGCTAAATCTATTTGTAATACTTTTTTTAGGAATTACCCCTTAAATTCTAGTCTTTACATCAAACTGACTTTTTTACAATTGAATCGGTAGTATAAAGTTTTAAGTTCCATAAAACCATACCTGGTAGTATAAACTTGTCTTGGAAACCTAATTCATTTCTCCTTTGGTAATTTCTTCAATAAAGTATCAATTGAATTAACCGTGGTTACCACCCATCTTTTAACTTTCTTCAAGCAACAAACTCAAGTGACACTTAAAAAATATATGCTTTCAATTTTCTATACTTACTACACATTATTTGGAACAATATTGAAACGAAAGAGTCTCTCTTTTAGTCTCAATCTGTCCAAAGTTGCAACTCAGAACACAAACTTGTGCTTCGATATGGAAAGTCGATTCCAAATTTCTCCTTGCCAATGAATTTAATGAATGAATTTCTGTCATGTATTTTAGTTTTTATTAATCGTTCTGTGAATTTTGTAACAAATGGTATTGTTAACGATTCTAAGTCAGCTAAGTTGGCACCTCACGGTTAGAGTTGGTTAAGATTGTTAGAGTAGACAGTTAGAGTGTGTTAACTCGCAAACTTTCCCTTGTGACGTGAACATCAATGTTCTACACGTGGAAGGAAGGATGACGTCACGGAGTGTTGGAATATGCTTTACCAGGACTTAGATTTACTAACAAGTATATTTTTAACATCATAAATATGAACATCTAAAACGATATAAAATAAACACATAAAAGGCATGAGAAACCTTACATTGGTTGCAGCGGAATTAAATGACTCATTCCGCTCAGATCTCTAACCCTTGTATCCTTTCTGTAGCAGAGTATAATCAGGATCTGAGCCCAATACTCCTTCAGTTGTTTGGATTCTTCATAGTCTTACACACTATGATTGATGACTAACTTACTATAGGTGGGCATGCACTCAATCACTAAGGCTCGAATTTTGATGGTGAAAAACACTAAGAATTTTGAAATAGTAGAGAGAAAAGAAGAAGAAAAAGTCTCAAAACACTAGTTGTCTGACAGAATGAAAACTAGATTTAGAAGCATTAGCAGCATTAGTTGGATAATGAGACATTTCTTTTATTTTTATACTAATAACTTAGGGTTAGGATTGAATTATTTGGAACAAAAAATAATAAAATAATAGCAAAAATAGGACTTAATGGACGGCCCCTATACGTACATCACTAGTTAGATTTTTGCTATTTTTCTCAACTATTTATCTATTTTTTACAAATACCACTTTCTGCAATTTCAATCCTATAAATGTCAAAACTATTTATTTAATAATTAAATTAATTATCAAATAAAATTGTCATTTATATTATTTATTAATTAGACTCCATGAAGTCTCTTAATTAACAAATAAACCCTAAAATTCTATTTCTTCACAATCAAGCCATAACTTAGTGAAAAATTCATAAACTAGACATAGTCTAATTTTAGAATTATAATTGATTAATTAAAATCAATTAACTGAGTCTTACAAGCAGTTTGTCTCAACTAGTATGCGGATCATGAACCTATATAACCGAACTTCCAACAAGCAGATCTAGAATTTACCAAGTAAATTTTTTAACTTATTAATTCCTCCTTGCACCACTATAGATTTGGAATTGTATTCTCAATTATATAGAACGCTCTCTATGTTCCACGATATAGATACGCTATGAGATTATCCATTTGTTATTATCCTAATAATCAATGATCCTCTATAGATGATCTACACTAAGTATGGACTAATTTACTGTTACACCCTTCAATGTATTTTATCCTTAAAAGACTTAGCTACCTATAAATTATATTCCAGTGAACTAATATACTCACTGTAATGAGTATTCAACCATTTATCTCTATTAAGCCAAGCTCGAAGGAAATCATCATTTGACTTCTATATCTGGAATGAAGCTATAGATTCTGTATATATGATTAACGCTCCCACTCAATTGAACTACCATGTCCTTAACCTATATGTCACGAGAAGAACCATTTGGTCGACTTTAACGAACAGATTTAAAACACAAATAATGCAACTGAACTAGAACCTAACCATCTCAGGATTGAAATCATTTGATCTAAGATCAACTAGGTGATATTGAATTGACTAGATATTACGGTAAGTTTATCATATCTGATTCAAGTTCAATATCGATCCCTTCTGATGCATACTCCATACATCCAATCCAAGCTTACTTTAACCAATGCCCTGGAAAGGACATAACACTTATCCAACGTGCAAGTAAACTACATTGTAGATTATCCTATCAGTTAAACCTTGTAATCAAACAATCTTGATTACTTTCCACTGTGTTGACGAGACAATAAACAAGAGTATCAATGTGATAAGGATTGGGATGAATTTATAAATCAAATAAACAAATAAATGATCACATGAACCAAATAACACACTAAATAAGTAATGAAAATAAATCTATTTCTTTATTGATAATTGAATAGAAAAGATTACATTGAAATAGAGTTTTATTTAGGGCACAAAGCCCAACAAACTCCCACTTGCACTAACATAAAACTATCAGCACATTTCAATTAATCCTAAATTCAGTCTGTGCTTTTCAAATGTAGTTACATTCAAAACTTTGGTGAATGGATCAACTAAGTTATCTTTTGTATCCACTCTCTCTACCAGTACATCCCCTTTTTGCCACATATTCTCTGATGATATGATATTTCCTCTCTATGTGTTTGCTTCTCTTGTGGCTTCGAGGCTCTTTACTGTTGGCTATAGCTTCAGTGTTATCACAAAGTAAAACCAGTGGTTTTTCCATTCCAGGAACAACACCAAGTCCTGAGAAGAACTTTCTAAGCCATACAAGTTCCTTAGCAGCCTCGACGGTAGCTATGTATTCGACCTCCGTGGTAGAGTTTGACGTTGCGGTTTGTTTAGCACTTCTCCAAACAACTGCTCCACCCTCAAGAGTAAATACCATCCCAGATGTAGACTTCTTGTCATCAAGACAAGCCTGGAAATCTGAGTCGGTATAGCCTACGGGATTTAAAGCACCACTCTTGTAGACTAACACATAATGCCTTGTACTTTTCAGGTACTTCAGAATATGCTTAACTGCAGTCCAATGTTCCTCTCCTGAATTCGTCTGATACCTGCTCACAATTCCTACTGCATAACAAATGTCATGTCTAGTGCATAACATTGCATACATTAGACTTCCAACTGCTGAAGCATAAGGAACCCTTCTCATGTCCTCTATCTCTTGATGATCAGTGGGAGACTGTTCCTTAGATAGACGGATACCAGGTCTAGAAGGCATCACTGCCCTTTTAGTATTTGTCATTGAGAATCTCTCTAACACTTTATCAATGTAAGTTGTTTGAGAGAGAGCAATGGATTTGTTCTTACGGTTTCCGATTATTTGAATACCATGAACATAAGTAACTTCACCTAAATACTTCATTTTGAATTGAGTGTCAAGCCATTTCTTGATGTCAGTCATTTTCTTGATATTGTTGCCAATAATCAAAATATCATCAACATAAAGGACCTGGAATACTACCACTTGAATATCCTTGAATTGGTAAACACAAGGTTCATCATCGTTTTGGTCAAAGTCGTATGTCTTAATTATTTCATCAAACATTTTATTCCAAGAGCGAGAAGCTTGCTTAAGTCCATAAATAGACCTATTGAGTTTGCAAACTTTCTCTTCTTGCCCAAGAAGCACATAGCCCTCTGGTTGCTCCATATAAATGGATTCTTCAAGAATTCCATTAAGGAAAGCTATCTTGACATCCATTTGCCAGATTTTAAAATCAAAAGCAGCAGCTATGGAGAGAAGAATTCTGATAGATTTGAGCATGGTGACCGGACTAAAAGACCCTGTATTTTCTAAAATAGTACAAATAGGACCCTAAGCTCAATTTTTCAACAATTATTTTAATATAACTAACTTGAAGACAATTTGTAACACGAACAGATGTAGAAAACGTGACCAGTTTTGTCATAACACCTCTATATTAGGTTATTATTAAATTTTATTTTGACAAAAAATTAATTCAGAGTATTATTTTAGAAAAATTTAGGGTCCAATTTATTATTTTACAAAATAAAGGTCTAATCTATAATTTTTGTAAAATATAGAGTCCAAAATAATATTGATCCAATAATTAATAGCCTAACTTACATAACAAAATAATAACTTTATATAAAAGATACTATCAAATTACAAAAAAGTAAAAGAAAAAAAATTAATTGTAACAAATATTGAGGATTAATATATTAGTAAAATATATTATCAGTTGAATAATAAACTTTCTATTTAAAAAATATATTAGAAAAATAATATGTAATATCAACAACACTTAGTCTTGTTAAAATAAATTTAGCCAAGAAATGGTATTATTTACACCAAAACTAGTGAAAAGATATAAAAAGAAAAGAAGAAAGAAAAAGACAATATTTTGGTATAATTTTTGCTACTAAAATCTGATGCTTATTCAATTGTATTTGGTTCTTATTTAAGGAAGCTCCAATAAGACTATATCTTATATATAATAAGACTCTTCTTCACTTTTAGCTTATTTTACCACTTTACCTTTTTAATGTCATTTATTTTTAAAATAATTAGTATTTTTGTCCCCTAAATTTTTAGCACTATCTGATTTTGCTTCTTAAAATATAGGGCTTGTTAAATTTTTTTCCTAAAATATAACAGTTGCATAATTATACTATTTTTGTTAGGTTATGTTTCTTTTACTGTTAAAAATTAGTATTTTTATCCCCTTAAACTTTCACCAATACAAAATTTTACCTCCTTTTATTAAAAGAAAAATAATTTTAAGTAATATAATATTCTATCTTTTTTAAAGCAATTATAATATTCTATTAATTCAAAAATAATAATAAAAATTATTAAAAAAATTGGAAAAAATTATTAAATTAATTAAAAATATTAATTTTACTCAAAAAAATATTTTCAAAATTTATTTTATTTATCAACACGTATTTTAAAAAATCAAACCAAAATTATTGAGAATCTATATAAATAATTTAAATGAACTAAGATTTTTGAAGAAAAAATTAAAATTATAAAAAAACTCATACCTTAATAAAAAAACTAATTAAAAATTCAATAAAAATATAAAATTATTTTGAAAAAAAAGTTATAAATTAAACTTAAAAAATTTTATGTTTACTCAAACAAATCTATATTTTTTGATAAAAAATATATTCAAATTTGTTCCTGTAAAATTTAATTAGTTTTTAATATATTTTTACAAATTAAATTTTTAATGTATTTTTTAATATCTAAATGACTTTTTTAATAAAAAAATAAATAATTTTTTATATCGCGTAATTAGTTTAAAATTTTAATTTTCTTAATCATTCGAAATGATTTTTCTTAATAGCTAAATTAATTTTTTAAGATTTACTTAAAAAATTATTGAATCTTTCTCATTTTTATTTTGAAAGGTACAATTTAATAGTTGTCAAAATTTAAGAGACAAAATTGCTAATTGACAAAAATACATCATCATTTAAATGGAATAATGAGACAGAACCTAAGGACTAAATAATTTTTGTAAATATAGTAGTTTAAGAGATTCTTAACAAGCCATATATTAATATTTTTGAAAGTTGAGAAGGAAAAATTGTTAATTATTCTTTATTTGAACTTCTTCACAAGGTTTTATTGTTTTTTTTTTTTTTTGAAACGGGATTTTATTGTATTTACAAATCAATTTTCTTATTTAATAAAAAAAAACATTTTAATTTCCTTTGTGAACTTGTTGTCATTCTTAGTCCTCACCACCTCATGATCAATCCTCGCCACTTCAGGCTTATTCAGATTATTTAGGTTATTGATTATTTTGACTAGCTTTGGCTCTCCATCCATGGGAAGCTCCTCATTTCCAACCAGTAACAGTAATGTCGTTCATTGAGAAGTTGGGAGTTAAAGAGGACCCCTTTCAAGATTCTTTCTTCATCTACAGTACACACTAATTCCTTTTGTTTTTATTTACAATTTCTTTGTTTTAGATTCGCTTTCAATGAATTTATGTTCGTACTTTGACATTTTTTTTTATTCACTCAAGTGTTTGTAGAAATGTCCCACTGAGTTTGTTCTTGCTTTAGATTCTATCTTTGTTTTCCTGATATAATCTGCAAAAAATTCCACCAAATTCAAGAGAACTTATTCATTCATCTCTATTCCATTAAGAAATTGATTAATAAACTATGAAAAATTTGATTTTAAAGAAAAATTGAGAAAATAATTAAACTAGAAAGATTTACCTCAAAGATTTTGGGATATTGTATATTATGATTGAAGAGAGAAGAATTTTATTAAGAATGTACATATTTTAAATTTATTTTTATAAATTTGTAACTTATTCTTAATATAAGTGATTGCTGAACATGACCACTTAAACATAATTTTCTAAAGAATTCTTCATCCAAACCATTTATTGTTCACAATTCTATATAATATATATATTTGCAGAATTCTATATAATATATTGATTTGCTATGTCTCTAATAAAAATTTTCTTCTTATCAACAATTTATTTCTCGACACTACAAGTTATTATAGTAAATATGTCATAAAATTATGAATTATTTTAGTCTCTTATTCATCTTAATAGAATCGATACATACTCAGCATTGTTTTGTTGTGCTTATTATTGAATATAATCTTCAGCTCTTTCCTTGAGAGTAAATGGAAGATTGAGTTGCATCGTTCTGCCTCTTTCACATTTATGTATGTGTAAAAATTTAAATTAGTATTTTTTTTTGTTCAAAATCCTATGTGATTGAATTTGTTCAAATTGCCAATGATCTATTTACAAACATCCACATTTATACATAATGTGACACTTATAATATACATTGGTCAATATGCTATAAGTTTGTATTAATTTTGTAGGTTGCTTATTTGGTATGATATGAAGCTAGTGCTTGTGGGCTGGATTGGCTCTTCCCCAATCCAGGAAGTATAATAACAATCACTTGTTTAAAAGAAGGAACAAGTTTATGGATATTGCATACAAGAAGTGAGTTTATTCATTTAATATGTTTGGTTTTTATTTTCATAGGTAGATCTCTATAAAGCATATGTAATTACACTTTTCTAATACTTAAGTTGATTATATTAATACTGCTACTTATGTAAAAGTACGATTCCACTTGGTCCAATTTATGTGACTACATTATTGTTGTCTTGGCTTTTTAAGATCTTGCCTTATAAAATTATATATATTATATATAAGTCCTTTCCTTCCTAAATTATATACATTGCTACTTCTACTATTTTTGTTTTACTTTCCTACTATAGAAATTTTATTTTGTTAACACTAAACAATAATATTGGGTCATGAACTATTTGTTTTTGAGCTATGACAGATCTACTGAAAAATTGAAAAAACTATTTATATATCTTCATGATTTACTTAGAATAACCAACATTTTGTAGAAGCATAGAAGAATTACGCTTCAAAATCGTAGAAGTTGCAAAGAGCTCCAACATGAAAAAGGTGAAGATCTTGCCTTTTGTATATTATTTCGAACTCTATAATGTAATAACATGTCACTTTCAGAGTGAAATTCAGGTAGTTTTAAAATTTTCTATTATTTGATATATTTATGTCCTCTGGTCGCTTTCTTGTGATATTTTTTAAAATTTATACTATGCATTTATATATTTTATCCATGCTAATTTTAAGATTAAGCTTTAAAATTTAAGTTGATAATGACATTTTTAACTTCTAATTGGATAGTAATATTTGTTAATAGTCTTACAACATAGGATTCAAGGAAAACTATGGAACTGAAGATTTCAATTGAGATTGAACATAAAGGGTTTGGAGGTGGATTCAATTCATAGGAGCTTTAGAAGCCAAGTTACTTGCAGTTAGGTTATCTCTTGAGACAGCTCTTTCAAAAGATAGGATAAACAAGTGACAATTAAATCTGGCTCCATAGTAGTAATTAAGGCTTTTGAAACGAAATCCCTTCTAAAGGTTTGGGGCTCATGATCTATTTTGTATTTTTATTATGCCCACCTAAGTTTATTTCTTTATTTCTTGTAGTGATAATGTATTGCTTGCTTCTCTTGCTGTGTGGGCAAGACTATCTAATGTCAATAGTCAAGAATTTGGTCTACCACTTTTAGCATTTTTGCTATCAAAATATCATGAGACTTATTTAGCATACAGAAACAAAAATAAATGGTTTAGAAAGTTATCACTAGTATACTATATATAGTGTATAATTTATCTCCAACTGAACATTATAATATAAAATATATATTTTTTTGGTTGTTTTGCTACAGTGTCTTTTTTTTTTTTTAAGAAAAGCGTAATTTGATAAATAGAACAGTTAGACTTCACGGTCATTACATAATATGTTTATCGGGATGGTAGATAGCGGAATGTCACCAAATATCTTGTGGGTAAACGCCTACTTAGCTACATTATGGGCAATAAAATTACAAGTCCTGCTAATATTAGAGAAGATACATTAGAAAATAAAGCGCATCAGAAAGTCAAGACTAGACGTATGAACCCGAACTACCCTACCAAGATGGTTCCTGGCTACAGCTGCTATACACATGCTATCAAGCCCCACTTTAACATCGCAATTCAGTTTGATCTAATCCTGAGAGTGGGAGACTAGCTCTCCTTCAAGCAAGGGACAGGAGAAGGGAAAATAGTAGCATGTACATCTGCAAAAGAAAATCGAATAAAGTCAATACACTTCTTCACATCTAAGGTAAGATTATTATGTACCTTCTCATTTCGAGTGAGCCAGATGGTGTCGACCACAAGAGACACATACAGGAAAACCTCCTCCACAGCAATCCCCTTGTGTTTCATGTCCCAAATGAATTTGACCCAGTCCCACATACAGATACCGGTGTCACAGATCGAATAAATACCCCAATGAGAAGATCGCCAGGCATAGAAAGCCACATCACAAGTAAGAAATAAGTGCTCCATAGTTTCCTCATCCCTTCCACACAAAGGGCATCTCTCATCCTCAATGTGAAATCTTTTCCTAATCATAGACCTGACAGGGAGGGCGCTGGAGAGAATGCACCACCAAAGAACCTTATGTTGCTCCAAAACATTACTGCTCCAAAGTTTATTCCAAAGCGAGGGAGCAACCTCACAATGGGTAGCTCTTTTCAAGGCCTGAGTAAGATTAACAGATTTGCAAGAGAAATGACCATCCCTTTCAAGAGTCCGCATCCACTTATCTTGACCCGTGCTAGAGGGAGCACCATCTCTTAAAATTGCAGAACAGTCTCATGATCGAAAAGGTAATTCAACTTGTGGATATCCCATCCACCATCTGTAGAAAAAAACTCCGCAACAAATTTGTGGTCCCTAGCAGGAGAACCATTGGGCTTAAGGAGGAAATTCTTCATGTGAGGGATCCAAGGTTCCTCCCAAATTAGTGTATTCCTCCCATCCGCCACCAATTTGCAAGCACCTTTTTTTTTAAGATGGACTTGGTTTTAACAATATTTTTTCAAAACCAAGAGTTAGAGTCTTAATAACCACAGTTAAAGAACTCTTTTCCTTTGAGATATTTCGCTTCAAGCACCCTACAACATAGAAATTGACTACCATTAAGGATGTTTCACCCCCACTTAGCCAAGAAGGCATGGTTCATTTCTCTAGATTTTTTGAAATCTAGACCCCCAAGGGATTTTAGTAGGCAAATTTTATCCCACGCTTTTGCTACAGTGTCTCACTGTATATAGTGTGCCATTATAGATTATTGTACTTTTTATTATAATATTAATATTATCTGACTTTATATATAAGGGTATATAAGGGGTGTGATGTAAAACTTCATCTTACTTTGAGAGACAAATTACATTTTACTGTAGTAAGTATTGCTTTTACTTTTTTTTTGAAAGAACTAAAGGGAGTTCATTGCAAAGAAAAGTTGGGAATCACAATAGGGGATCCCTCCCTAAAAATGTAGCCATTACACTGACTAATCTGACTATTCCGTCTAGCCCATTTTGCTAAATCATCACAAGCAACATTGTCTCTACGAGAAATAAAAAAGAAATTACAATCATCAAACAACTTAAAAAGATTCAGTACCTCCGAAGCCAGAGGTTTCAACTGCCAACTAGGGGGGCATCTTCGTTTCTTCAAAGCATCAATTAAAACTTTTGCATCCGAAGCAGCAGCATAATTCTTAAATCCTCTCTGAACCGCAAGCTGCATCGCCCATTGGATTGCTAACAACTCAGCCTCAGCCGCGGAGGAGGCCGCCACCTGCTTTGCAAACCACTCCGTTTTGTTGCGTTGTCTATCCAACAAACCAACCGCGAGGCCTGCCTTATCCTCCTTCCACGACGCATCGGAGACACAGAACACTTCCACGTTATTGCAGATTGTTTGCCTACTAACAACACCGGGCGTTGTTGCATCTAAAGCCGCATCCGCCTCCATTGATAGGAAGGACTCCGAGTATCGTCTCATAATGGAGTTTCTAATCTGCTGGATGTTCACCACGCCCCCTTTGAAGAGAAGCTCATTTCTAGCCTTCCATATTCCTTTGAATAGACACCCCACGAAGGAAAGAAAGCTAGCAGAATGCTCACTCGGGTTTCTGTCCAGCAGCCACTCTAATCTATCCTGAATTGACCAATCAAATCCAATCCCTCCCCGAATGGAGAAGGGGCTACTAAACCAGAGTGCCCGTGCACAAGGACAGTCCCAAAAAATATGCGTATTGGATTTGGTTGCTTCCCCACACATAGACCAAGTTTTATCCTGCAAGAAAACTAATCTCTCTCTAGTTGGAAGACAATCCAAAATCACTCTCCATAACATGATCGAGTGTCTGAAATGCACACTTGAGCTCCAAATTTTCTTCCACAGTTTACTCTCTACTCTCTGCCCATTACCTTGAGACGCTTCAAACCCTCTCTTCACGGTGAACATTCCATCATTTGCCTCTTTCCACACCACCACGTCCCTGTTGTCAAGCGGTAAACGAGCAATTCTACCAATTCTGTCACCCACCGAATCACCAAACATCTCCTTAAGAAGAGTCATATTCCAATTACCATTATCCAGAGTAATATCAGCAATGGACCGAAGGTTAGGAAATCTCGGCCTAACTTGATTCATGAGGTTTAGGAAGTCACAGTAGTCAAGCCATGGAATCCATGGCTGCTTCCATATGTCGATCGTGTCCCCCCTACCAACTAGTGTCATGGCTCCTTTGCGAATAATATCAGCAGAACCGAGAATGCCTTTCCAAAAGGCCGAATATTTATCTCTGGCTTGTATACTCCAAAATGAATCCTTCTTGCAATACTTCTCCGAGAGACATTTGACCCACGGTCTATTAAAATTCGATGCCATCTGCCAAGCCAATTTAGCAAGTAGTGCCTTATTCATATCCTCCATCTTCCTAAACCCCAAACCTCCTTGCATAATGCGAGAACAGAGCTTTCCCCACCCCACAAGGGCCATGAATCGCTCCTTTTCCGAGTCCCCAGTCCAACAAAATCTCCTAATAACCTTGTCAAGGTCCCGAGAAGTAGATAGAGGCAACCTGTTTGTGGACATCACGTACAACACAATCGAAAGTGCCACCGATTTAACCAAGGTGGTACGCCCCGCAAACGATAACAACTTTGTTTTCCAGCCTTCAATCCGCTTCAACACCTTTTCTTTCAAAAACATATATTCATCTCTTTTTTTCCTTTTGAATACAAAGGGGTTCCCCAAATGCTTTTCATTACCATCGCACTCCTTAACTTTCAACACATTCAGAATATTGGTCTTCAAGGGGGTTTCCACATTCTTCGAAAAGAGGACACTGGATTTCACCAAGCTGCATTGTTGACCAGATCAAAGCTCATACTTATGAACACAGTCCAAAATTTTGGACGCCATACTCACATTAGCACCGGTGAACAGGATTGTATCGTCCGCGAACATCAAGTGAGATATTGCTGGGGCCGACCTTGAAATTGAGATTCCATGAAACCGGCCTCTTGCTTGTTGCTTGATGATTAATTTGGATAGAACATCATGGCAAAGCAAGAACAGAAAGGGAGACAACGGGTCGCCCTGGCGTAATCCCCTTTTTGGAAAGAATTTTTTTTGCGGTACACCATTGATTAACACCGAGTAGGAGACCGGTTGTACACATTCCATTATTAGATCACAAACTTGCTGGTCAAAGTCGTGACCTTTAAGCACCTCTTGAAGAAAGTTCCATTCGATTCTATCATACGCTTTGAGCATATCTAGCTTAATTTCCATAAGACCACCCTTTCCTTTCTTCCTCTTTATCGTGTGGACCAATTCTTGAGTGAGAATGGACGACTCCGCAATCCATCTTCCCGGAACAAAAGCCGATTGGAACGGGGATATCAACTTGTCGATAACCTCCCTCAGTCTAGTCGCAAATATCTTAGGGATAATTTTGTAAGCAAAATTGCAAAGACTTATGGGTCTGAATTTATCCACCGTTCTCGCATTTTCCTCTTTCGGGATCAAGCAAATATAGGTATAATTTACATGTCTCTCCAGCCGCCCAGATTGGAAGAAGTCTTGGACAATTTCAATCACTTCACTCCCCACTACATTCCAATATCTTCTATAGAAAAAATCGGGCATCCCATCGGGACCCGGGGCCTTCAAAGGATGCATGGCAGCCACCACATTCCATATTTCCTCAGTCGTAGGAACACTTTTCATCATTCTGTTCTCCTCATCTGAAATGGTTGGGGAAAGAAGATCATAGAAATCTCCATCCAGACTCGTCCCTTGAGAATTGTAAAGGTCACTAAAGAACTCATTAAACACATTCCCAATCTGCCTCTCACTCGTTTCCCAACCACCCCTATTATTTTTCACCGCAGAATTTCATTCCTTCTCCTCCGAATTATTGTAGACGCATGGAAGAACTTTGAGTTTCGATCGCCTACTTTCAACCAAATCTCCCTAGACCTTTGCCTCCACATAGACTCTTTTCGAATCCAAAGCTCAGAAATTTTGGATTGTAATTCCAGTTCCTCAATCAACAGAGATGCATTCGAAGTCTGGCCTTGAATCCATCCTAGTCTCTCCTCAGCTGCTTTAATCATCGTATCGCACTCCCCGAATATATCTTTTTTCCATTTTTGTAAAGCAATCCTTGTATCATTCAGTCTTCCACACGCATTCTTACCCCTAACTCTCATCAATCTCCACGCACCTTTTATAATATCCTCACACGATTGATCCCGAGACCAAGCTTCAAAAAATCGAAATGGTTTAAACCCCCTCTTCCTTCCCCCGACAGTGTCCAGAAGCACATATCCATGATCCGATACAGAGATTGGAGCATTAGTGACTTTAGCCTCAAGAAAAGATGTGATCCAATCCCCCAAAACCATTGCACGGTCTAATCTCTCCCTAGTCAAAGCACTCAGAAATCTGTTATTTTGCCATGTAAACTTGCAACCATGAAACCCAAGATCAACTCCCCCTGTATTCTGCAAGAAGTTTGTAAAGATCCAAGTGTCCCGAGCAGTTACTCTTCTACCACCACTCTTCTCCCAAGGATGCACAATCACATTAAGATCACCAATCACCACCCAGGGAATTCGAACTTTATTGATCCTTTTTTCCAACTCTTCCGAGAATAATTGTTTTTCAGTTTCATATGGTCTCCCATACACCGTAAACAACATCCAATGAACCTTCAGTAAAGGTTCTTTAATTAGCACTTGAAAAATTCCATTACTAACTTTTATCAATTCCAAATCCACACCCTCATTCCACAATAAAGCAAAGCCTGCTCCAATACCCACGACTGGGATTATTGAAGAAAATTGATAACCCAAAAACCTTACCACTCCATATAATTCCTCCTCATTTGCTTTCGTTTCCATTAAAAAGATGCAATCCGGTTTATAGCGCCTAACCCAAGACTTAAGCGCTTGGGTGGCCGGGGTTTCACGAATACCCCGGCAATTCCACGATAGAAGCCTCATGGGGACCGGGGGCTTGATAAGGGTCGCCTCCCCACCCGAAAGAACATTTTGCACCTCAGTAATTGACACATTTACTAAATTCCATTCCAAGTTTTGAGTACTCGTACCTTCATTAATAGTCTTCCCCTTCTCCACCAGTCTACTGCCAGCACTTCTACTCCCCTGTTTAGTGCCTCGTCTACTGCCAGCTGATCCCCTTCCACGGCCACGGGCGCTACTCTTCCTCTTGGAGCTTTCACCATTGCGACTAAAACTACCCGGCGTGAAGGTTTCAACTTCCAGGATGGGCAGTAGGGTCACCGGCGATTGAGGAGTTTTATCACCCAGGTTATGCACTTCTTCTCCCGAGGTAATCACAGGAATCACATTAACACAAGCCTTTCTTTTTTTTTTTGCACCAGAGAAAGCCAGTCCATTAGAGGAGAACTCAAAGTTGTCATGGGATACAACAACCCGAGAAGGCCCTTTTTTGCTTTGGGTCGGACTTAATACTTTATCAATAACCTCTTCAAGGTTTGTATCAGTGGGCCAAGTAATGTAAGTGGGCTCAGGAAATTGGTGGGGTACTCTTGATTTACAAACCTCTTCATGTGGTCTATCAACCATTTGGTCACGTGTGGGCCCTATGTCAGCCATTAGGCTTGCTATGATTCCCTCATCTCTTCTCTTATTGTCTATCTTAGTCATAGGGTGTTTCTTAGAGTTGGGTACAGACCTCAGACCCATATTTCCCAAATTGTTCATCTTCTCCTGCTCCCTTAAGCACGCCTTCTTTGCCCCATGTACCATTTTCTGTTTTGGTGAAAGCCTCACCCCGACGGGTCTCTGCGATTCTGGCCATTGTCTCCTTGCTTCAGACCCATCACTTTCATCTTCCAGCATGACCATCTTACCCTTTCCCCTGCCTTCCTCCGGCGGCTTCTCGACGGCGTACGGCAGTTTGGTTTCAGGGACTTTCATCCTCGGAATAGCCGGGTCAAAGCAGTTCTTTATCGGCACTCCAACCTTAATCCATGCTCCATATAAGGGAACTGCCTTTCCAATGGGAGGATACGCATATTCCAATGGTCGATCGCATTTCCCATAACAGTGACCTAAATGCCCACAATGAAAACATATTGCTGGAAGTTTATGGTACTTAAATTGCACCCATTCTTTTCTATCCCTCGATATGTTTAGGTAGAAACCTGCCACTAATCTTTGGTTTAGAAGGATATCGACTTCAAACTTTAGCAAGCCTCTCCTTGCGATTGTGGCCCTCGGAGCTCTATCAAAGTCAATGTACTCCCCCACCTTTCTCGCAATCACATCAGTATTCTCCCAAGTGAGCTATGGCGTCGGTAATCCATGAGCCTGTTGGGTTTTATGCCCTTAAATAAAACTCTTTACAATCTGATTAGTTATCAATATAAGAAATTTGAAGTGATTAATGTTTGCATGAATTCTACATGCTAATGGTTTAATATGTTTATTACATTCATACACACAAAATCAGTTAAATCCAGATCATATGATTATTCACAATTACAGTATCGTCAACACAGTGGAATGTGATTGTAATCATATGAATCAAAAGTTTTGGTCCCTGTTTCATCAGTGTTATTGGATTTACACTAATGTGATAATCAGCGATGATGTGTACTTACACTTGGAGTAAGTGTTATGTTCTTTCCAGGACATTAGTAAAGTATACTAGTTTCGAATGTATGGAGTATACATTGGACTGGACCGATATTGCAACGAAGTTAAGATATTACAAACTTACCGTTATACATATCTTTCCAAGTCAATATCAGTAGTTGATCTTAAGATTAAAAGAATCTAAATCCTGATATGCTTGGGCTCAACTCAGGAGTGCTATTCATGTTCTTAGATTTATTAGTTAAGCCTACCTTTGGGTCAGGGTGATACGTATATTTTGGGAACATGATAGTATGATTGAGTGGGAGTGCTGAACATAAATATGGAATCTATAGCTTCTACTGGTGTATAGAAGTCAAGTGATGATTCCCTTCGAGCTTAGCAAATAGAAGTAAATGGATGAGCTCTTGTTTAACTGACTAATTATTAGATCACTAAACACCATTTACAGGTAGCTAAGTGTTTTAAGGGGAAAAATACATTGAGGGGTGAGAACGGTAAAGAAATCCCATCTCGATGTAAATCATCTATATAGAGGATCTTTAAATCACAATAAGATTATAACAATGGTTAAATGAGATAGTATATTGGTATCGTGAAACATACAATATGCTCTATATAAGTCTGAGAGTGCAATTCTAAGTTCTAAGAGTGGATTCAACGAAGAATTAATAAGTAGGAATTTACTTGGTAAATTTGGTTCACTTATTGGAAGCTCAGCATATAGATCCATGGTCCCCATTCTAGTTGAGAACATTCTGCTTGTAAGACTCATTAATTGATTCGTGATTGATCAATTATAATTCTAAAGTTAGACTATGTCTAATTTTATGAATTTTCACTAAGTAGGGGTGAAATTGTAAAGAAAAGAGTTTTCTAGGTTTATTTATTTATTAATGGACTTTATATGTCTAATTAATAGTTAAATTAAATGACAATATTATTTAATAATCTATTTTAGTTATTAAATAATTAGTTTTGGCATTTAAAAGGTTAGAATTGGAAAATTGGCATTTTTGAGAAAATAGAGATAAAATTTGATAAAATTGCAAAATTAAGTGAGGCCCATTACAACACCTAGGCTGGCCACTTAATGTTGATTTTTCAAATTAATATTTTCATTATTTTAATGCCAAATAATTCTAAACCTAGACCTAGTAGTTGCCTATAAATAGAAAGTGATGGCTCAGTCAAAACACAAGTTTTCAACAAGCCTTTCTGACAGAAATTTCTCTCTTCAGAAAACTGAGCCTTCCCCACTTTCTATTCCTTGGCCGAAATACCTCTCTCTCTTTTCCCTTCATCTTTTTCGTGACCCTAGTGAAAGAGTGAGTGCCCACACACAGCAAGCAGTAACTCAATCATAGATTGGAAGACTGTGAAGGATCAAACTTGAAGAAGGAGGACATTCGGGCTCAGATCTTGATTATACTGCCTTACGAAAGGAATCAAGGGTTAGAGATCTGAGTGGAAGGAGACATTAATTCCGCTGCATCAATGTAAGGTTTTCCTAACTTTATATGTGTTTATTTTATCGTTTTAGAAAGTTCATATTTAGGATGTTAATAAACATACTTGTGAGTAGATCTAAGATCCTGGTAAAATAATTTCCAACAACTCGCCTCAGAGCCATGATAATTGATTTACTTACATGAAATTTGGACTTTAAAACGATTGTTTGTATGTTCTTTGGATGGTATCATGTTGTATTAAGTGTTATTTGATGATTGATTGATGTTTGTGAAATTTTCGTGAAAAATAATTGTGATTTCGTTTCTGAAATTATTTTTATTGGATAGTATGGAAAAAATTAAGCAAGTTAGCCTTTTACAGAACTCAATTTGGATTTTATTTGAATTACTTATGATTTTTTGAAGATTTGAAAAAAATCGGAAATTTTGTCTTGATATTTTCCTGCGATCGCAAATCTGTCCGTACAGTTTCGATTTTTTTCGCTTTTCTTCGATTTTTCATGCTTTTTCATGTAATTAACTTCCAATTTTTTGTATGGTTTTGTATATATACTATTACTATTCCTAATTCAATTCTAATTATCATTTTGAATTAATTTAATATATTTTTTTTAATTTAATTCAAGATATTAGTGTAATTTGAATTTGAATAGAATTAGTATCTATCTTCTTGCTTAAATATCTATCTTATTTTTAAATTTGATTATATTTTTTTTTAAATTTAAGGTCAGATTTTATAAGATATTTATAATATCTTTTAAGATATTTTAAAAATATCTTATCTTTTAAGATATATATTTTTTTTAAATTATATCTTATCTTTTAAGATTTTTTAATTAAATCTTTTTAGATATTTTGACCTTATTTAAATTTAAAATAAAGATATTTTGCTAACTTTTAAATTTTGTTATTTTATTTATTTAAATTAAATTTAAAATCTGATAAGATATTTTATTTATCTTTTCTAATTTTTTATTTAATTTTTATTTTTAAAATAACATTTATTTTTTAAAAGTAGTTAGCAAATTTTGAAATGATATTTAGGTTGGTTGAAACCTAATTTTTTAAAATAGTAGGTTTAATTTTAAATATTTATTTTTTAAATAATTTCGAAATTTAAATTTATTTTTTATTTTATTTTCGAAATTAATTAAATTTTTATTTTATTTTTTTTTCGAAATTAATTAAAATATATTTTTTTAATTATTTATTTTTCGAAATTATTTATTTAAAATTAAATAAATCCTACTTCCAACTATCCAGCTAACCTTGTTGCAGGAGTATGTGTTTTTAGCTTGTGTGTAAGTTTTAAAAACCTATTATTACTTGATTGCAAATAGCCATGGTTACTTTTTGCCAGATCTAATGATCTGATGGCTCCCTTGGTCAAGTTAATAATTTGTAACAGGTAAATTTTACAATCTTCTTTCATCTGTGTATGACCTAGCAACATGATAGGACCCATCCAAAGTGTGCCTGTGTGAGCCTATGTGTTTATTTTATTATATAGATGCATATAGGTTGTTGCTAAATAAAATGTCACACCATGACAGATTTTATTTAGGTCCATCTGGTTATTGGACCTATTCAATTAATAACAGTTATTCATTTTAAGGTTAAATTCCTCTCTTTTGGGCCTCGTGTGAGAGTTGGGAGCCATAGAAGTGGGTACGACATACTGAACCCAGCACCCCCTCACATGAACTACCCCAATTGTGAAGGCCCATTTGCCTGATTTGAATAACTGTACTAGGTTAATTATATTAGTTTGACCTAATAAAATTGAATTAGCAACATAATTAACTTTTAAAATATATGAAAATTTATTTTTCATTTTAATATTTTAAAGTTAATTTTAAGAAAAACACTTTTAGTTTAGATATTATTTCTAGACAAACTATTTGTACTTTTCTTGTATTTAATTAAATATAGAATTTTAACTAACTAAGATTCTTTCTGGAGCTTATTTAATTAAATATTCCTATTTAAGTTATAAATTAGTTGTATCAACTGATTTTTCTTAACTAACTTAAATTTGAATATTTGATTTAAATTTTAAATCAAGTTGAGGAATCCTAGGCATTAGTTATTAAAGATTCTTAAGATATTTTTTAAGTTAATATCTTTTCAAATAATAACTTAAAATGGAATATTTTAGATATTTTTTTTGGTTAATATCTTTTCAAATATTAACTTTACAAAGATATCTTCAAATTAAGTGGTTACAACTTAATTTGTGATATTTAATTAAATCTAGATTTGAAATTATTTAAGTTTTAGATTTTTTCTATATAACTTAAATTAGATATTTTTCAAATTTTGAAAAGATACTTAGTCAAATAAGATATTTTCTAGATAGTAATTTCTAGACTACTTATTATTTCTAATATTTAAATAGGAAAATCATACTTTGTGAAATTAATTATTTAAATAATTAATTTTGGTACAATTTTATTAAGTATATTTTTCCTAGTATTAAATAGAAATTAATAATTAAGTCTTCTCTACACTTAATTATTATTTCTTGAATTTAATACATTTAATTAAGTTGAAAAATCTAAATATCTAAGTTGATTTTCATCATGATACTTAAATATTTATTGATTTTTTCATGACACTTAATTAATTAGAAAATTATTTTTAGGTTGAAATTTAATTTTTCAACTTAAATTTAAATAATTTTCAAAATATATATATTTTTTCTTTATTTTATTAATCAATTTCGAAATTTGCATTTTATTTATGCAATATTTTCGAATTTTTGAAAAATAGATTGAGTTGTAAATTAATTATTTATTTTAATTAATTCTTGGACCAACTACAATGAATGATTTTTTCATTTAATTGATTAATTTAAAATAAATGAATTTAAAATATATATATATTATTAGAAATTGAATTAACTAGTCAAAAGAAAATCTAGATAGATGATATTTTTGCTTGAAGTATTTCTTTTCTATTTTTTATTATTTTCGAAAATTGTATTTTTATATACTTTAAATTTTCGAACCCAATAAATATATTCTCAAAGGAAATTTTTAAGTTGCTAATTATTTATTTAATTCAACTTAAATTAATTTCCTTAATATTTATATTTAAGATTATTACTAAGATGGAAATAATTAATTTTATTTCAATCACCATCTAAGTATAATTTTATAAATATTATATTAAATTCTTTTTTTTGAATTTTAATTCTTAAATAGAATTTAATGAGATTTATTTATTAGAATAATAAAGAAAATACATTTTAAATAATGAGCTTTATTATTATTAAGATATTCGATCTCTATTGTGGGTTTTACACCGCATTTGTTTTAGTGAGTAATCCTCCCTAATGGAGGAACGTTCATTAGCAATTTCGCACCGTTTAATCTCGCATGATAAGTGGTTTGTAAGTGTTTTATATGGTATAGATCACCCTAATGGTGGCGACCATATTTGACTTGCAAATTGCAAAACAATGGTAGAAGCTCATGAGATAGAATAGCCTTGACTCTCGCCTAAACGGGACAACGCTGGATTCTGATCTTGATCGAATAAAAGGTTGCTAGAATGTTTAACATTTTAGATGAGCTGACAACTCTATTCAATGGATGGTAGCTTTGACTCTCGCCTAAACGGGACACTGATATCAGTTTGTTGAAAACCTTGGAAATTATTTAGGATTGAATTTTTAAGTATTTTCTCATATCATTCCTACTTGCTATGTGCTTATAATTTCTGAATTGTTTTTGTGTGTTAAACCATTATTAATTTCTATTTGTTGATTTCTATTATTTTGTAGTATCCTGTTTTGTCAAAATGAATCCCATGTTATCCTTGTTATTTGAAAATAAGCTGAATGGATCTAACTTTAATAAATGGAATGAGAACATTAATATTGCTCTCATAGGAGAAAGTGCCTTGTTTGTTTTAACTGAGCCGTCACCTGAAGTGCCTGGGGACAATGCATCCAAAGCTGTGAAAGAAAAGTATGAGCGTTGGCAGAAAGCAAATGACAAAGCTCTATACTTTATGCTTTCTAGCATGGTTGACACCCTCAAAACTCGGTTTTCCAAAAACCGAGAAGGCTGCTGAAGTTATGACGAAGTTAAATGAGCTATTCGGTAAGGCATCACTTCAGTCACGCTTTGACGCGACTAAGAAGTACATTAACGCACGGATGGAACCTCATCAAAACGTGCGTGATCATGTTCTCCTCATGTCCAGTTATTTCCAAGAAGCCCAGGATCATGGTGCTGAAATGGACAGTGCTACTCAAGTTAGTCTTATCTTGAATAGCCTGACTCCAGCATTTCTACCATATACATCAAATTATGTCATGAATAAGAAGGAAATTGACTTTCATGAATTAGTCAATGACCTTCAAACTTATGAAAATTTGATTGGAGGACCCAAGAAGAAAGGGAGTAAACCTCATAATCCTGGTAATGGTAATGGGACGATAAAACCTGAAGCAAATGTTGCCTCTGCTTCAAAGCCCAAATCGAAGAAGAAGTGGAAGAACACCAAGAAGCGAACAAAAGCCATGAAAAAGGCTGCTCCTTCTGGTGATGCTACACTTAAAGGAAAGTGTTTCCACTGCAATGAAAAAGGTCATTGGAAACCCCAGTGTCCTAAACTTCTTGCAAAGAAACAAGGTATTTCCATTTATAAACTTTAAGAGTTTTAGTGAATTATTATCCAATTGGATTTATGATTCTGGACTAACTTTGTTTATTTGTTTTCTTCTTCTTATAGGCCAAGCTACTTGAACTCAATTGAGTTGATCAGAAAGCTGGACCAAGGGTGAACTCAATTATGAGATTGAGCTTCATTTATTTTATCTTCATCAATTATTACCACATTATATTTGTATGTTTGTATGTGTAAGTGTTTTTATTATTGATGCAAATTCTATAATATTTACAACTCTTCATAGAGTTATATTATATAAACACTAGAAATTATTTCTATGTTTATCAATAATTGTTCATTCTCATACAATTATTAAGAATTTGTTTAATAAAAGGATCTTATGATCTGATAGGGGTGGAGAAAAGTTAAGAAAACTATGCAGTTCAACGATCTTTTATATCTAATGAACTCTGGATAGTATTCAACTCCACATAAACTCTATCACACTAAGAGAATCATGATCTTTACAACCTTTAGAGGTGGATCATAATCTCTATATACTTAGGGGTGGAGGTTATCCATAGTACCCTATATGTATATTCTTAGGGGTGGAGTCCATTCCACAATTCCTTATGAAACACATATCTTGTTTAAACATAGAAGTAATATAATGAGTCAGCTATTGTCAATATAAATTCTTGATCTTGATTGTATGTTATATTTCGATTTTACTGTTGTAAGTAAAAGTTTGATACCTTTGAAAGTTCTTTGTTAAAGTTTCACACTACCTTAATTGAGTGGGAGAATTTTAAAGTTCTATACCCATCTTCATTAGGTTGATAATTGTGATAGGTACTTAAGAACAATACTGAAAAGCAAATCTAACCATTCACATGGATAGGTATAGCTTATCAGAATTATGAGAATAAGATAAAGAACTCTAGTTCAGTCCATTCGAATGACTTGAACCAAGAATTCTTAATCCTCATAAAATTTGATGGTATCTTAATTTTGATTACTTTAATCTCTGGCATGTATTTTTCACTTCAAATACTAGTCTGCTATGTTGATGACTTAGTCTTGACTTAAAGTTTCAGACTAATACAAAAGTCACAACTAGGTAACTCTCCAAACAATCAGAGGTTAAAAGTATTATTTAACCAGACATCTGCTATTGAGTGGGAGCTATCTGAGATGTAATCAAATAGGGAACATTAGAAGATATTCAAGAAGGATTTATGAAAGTGATCTATATGTTAGATATTAAGGAACTGTGTATCAGTTGTCTTTGTATCTCACCATCTAATTTCGATTTCTATTAGATGGTGCTTACTTTGGGGGTGGAGGAATTATTGTATAATAATTCAAGCTCTACCAGAGAAGAATTGTAACTTGGTCTATTCGAAAATACCAGAAAGTTATATCACTGAAGAAAAGTCTACACTGTATTATCTCAATTACATATTTTAAAATTTGAGAGATATGTCTTCTGTTAATTCAGATGTACTTTTAAAACAGTAAAGATTTCGGTATCCACTTGATAAGTAAAGCATATAGTAAAGGATGTTTCATAAGTGTATTTATGAACTAGTTTCCAGAAGTTTGGGTGGATTCAAATATACTACACTTGATCTGAAGATCAAGACATCAGATTGACCTATTTGCACAGTTTGTTTTATATTAGTGCAAGTGGGAGTTTGTTGGGTTTTATGCCCTTAAATAAAACTCTTTACAATCTGATTAGTTATCAATATAAGAAATTTGAAGTGATTGATGTTTGCATGAATTCTACATGCTAATGGTTTAATATGTTTATTACATTCATACACACAAAATCAGTTAAATCCAGATCATATGATTATTCACAATTACAGTATCGTCAACACAGTGGAATGTGATTGTGATCATATGAATCAAAAGTTTTGGTCCCTGTTTCATCAGTGTTATTGGATTTACACTAATGTGATAATCAGCGATGATGTGTACTTACACTTGGAGTAAGTGTTATGTTCTTTCCAGGACATTAGTAAAGTATACTAGTTTCGAATGTATGGAGTATACATTGGACTGGACCGATATTGCAACTAAGTTAAGATATTACAAACTTACCGTTATACATATCTTTCCAAGTCAATATCAGTAGTTGATCTTAAGATTAAAAGAATCTAAATCCTGATATGCTTGGGCTCAACTCAGGAGTGCTATTCATGTTCTTAGATTTATTAGTTAAGCCTACCTTTGGGTCAGGGTGATACGTATATTTTGGGAACATGATAGTATGATTGAGTGGGAGTGCTGAACATAAATATGGAATCTATAGCTTCTACTGGTGTATAGAAGTCAAGTGATGATTCCCTTCAAGCTTAGCAAATAGAAGTAAATGGATGAGCTCTTGTTTAACTGACTAATTATTAGATCACTAAACACCATTTACAGGTAGCTAAGTGTGTTAAGGGGCAAAATACATTGAGGGGTGAGAACGGTAAAGAAATCCCATCTCGATGTAAATCATCTATATAGAGGATCTTTAAATCACAATAAGATTATAACAATGGTTAAATGAGATAGTATATTGGTATCGTGAAACATACAATATGCTCTATATAAGTACGACGAGTGCAATTCTAAGTTCTAAGAGTGGATTCAACGAAGAATTAATAAGTAGGAATTTACTTGGTAAATTTGGTTCACTTATTGGAAGCTCGGCATATAGATCCACGGTCCCCATTCTAGTTGAGAACATTAGGCTTGTAAGACTCATTAATTGATTCGTGATTGATCAATTATAATTCTAAAGTTAGACTATGTCTAATTTTATGAATTTTCACTAAGCAGGGGTGAAATTGTAAAGAAAAGAGTTTTCTAGGTTTATTTATTTATTTATGGACTTTATATGTCTAATTAATAGTTAAATTAAATGATAATATTATTTAATAATCTATTTTAGTTATTAAATAATTAGTTTTGGCATTTAAAAGGTTAGAATTGGAAAATTGGCATTTTTGAGAAAATAGAGATAAAATTTGATAAAATTGCAAAATTAAGTGAGGCCCATTACAACACCTAGGCCGGCCACTTAATGTTGATTTTTCAAATTAATATTTTCATTATTTTAATGCCAAATAATTCTAAACCTAGACCTAGTAGTTGCCTATAAATAGAAAGTGATGGCTCAGTCAAATCACAAGTTTTCAACAAGCCTTTCTGACAGAAATTTCTCTCTTCAGAAAACTGAGCCTTCCCCACTTTCTATTCCTTGGCCGAAATACCTCTCTCTCTTTTCCCTTCATCTTTTTCGTGACCCTAGTGAAAGAGTGAGTGCCCACACACAGCAAGCAGTAACTCAATCATAGATTGGAAGACTGTGAAGGATCAAACTTGAAGAAGAAGGACATTCGGGCTCAGATCTTGATTATACTCTGCTACAGAAAGGAATCAAGGGTTAGAGATCTGAGTGGAAGGAGACATTAATTCCGCTGCATCAATGTAAGGTTTTCTTAACTTTATATGTGTTTATTTTATCGTTTTAGAAAGTTCATATTTAGGATGTTAATAAACATACTTGTGAGTAGATCTAAGATCCTGGTAAAATAATTTCCAACAGAGCCTCCACCCAATACCTGGCTTTATTCATATCAACACCCTCCCAGCAACCATCCTCAGGCCATTGAACGATATTCAGCAGAACTTTATTGACCAACCAAGGTCTTTTTTTGAGTACCTCTTTTTTATCATTCTCATTAAAAAATATTCCCCACAAGCCAAGTTTCATTGTCTTCAACCGCCAAGCACCCTCAAGTTTCCAAATCTTTGATAAAATTTCTTTCACACGACCCCTTGCCACTGTTCTTCTTCCAAAAGTTTTGGCCAACACTCCTTTTCTTGTGACTTCTGCACTTAGCTCCACGTCTGCCTCTAAATTGAGGGTCATGGACTCAAGAAACTGCTGCCTCATTTCATCTACATCCCCTGCCCCCTGAGTTTGTTTCCCTGCTTCCGATAAATCCCCTGGGGGTTCCAATGGTTCCCCTCCGATGCCTATCTCTTCTTGCGTCATGGTTACTTCCGTAAGCTTAGTTCCCATCTCTGAGGTTTGTTCCATTGTTTGTAATAGAGCTAACGAACTTGGTAAAAATTACCAGAGCAAGCGCACAGTTCGGCACAGTCCGAAATCACATAAGGTGTAGAGAGAAAAGTTTTTATTTCTAAGGTTTTTATTAAGGTTTGCTTTTACTTTGAATAGCCGGATGGTACCACTAAATTAGTGAGAGAAAGTATATTTTAATATATTTTTTTTATTTGACAATTTAAATTCAACTAAGAGGGATATAATTGTAAAGTTATGATTTTGGTCATATGTGTTTTTCCTAAATCCAAATGTATAGTTTAGGAGACATCGTGTATTCAAAAATTTGGATTATTTTACCTCAAAAAATAGATTATTTTGAAGAAAATTTTACAGAAGGTTCAGACGTTTATAGTTGGTATGATCGTCCTCCACCTAGAGAACCCCCAGCTGCCCAGTCCCATTCCTTTCATCCCCTGTCTTCTTTTTTTGTGCGGTGGCACTGTTCAGACCAAACACAATGTTGACCACTTAAATTCTTCTGAGTGATCAAGAACATTACTCGTATATTTGGAAAGCTCATTAACATATATAGAGATGAGCCCAAATTAAAGAAATTAAGAAAACTCAGTTTTATGCTATATTCTATTCTTTTCTCAGATTACAATGTCCCTTTTAATGCATTTTTTTTTAAATTTGTTATCATTTACTCTTAGCTTACTAATTATGGATTTCTAAAGCGTTGAGATATGATCAAAGACCACTTCGCCATTACAAAGCTATACCAGTTGTAGAGAAGCTAAATTTCAAAATTGAGAGTGGAGAGCAACTCCAACACCTGCTCAACATTGGGAAGCCCTTACAAAATCATGTAAGTATATGTTGAAATCAAGATTGATGTTAATTATTTCTCCCCTTTTATTCAAAATATGGTCATATAGAGAAAGTGTCCCACTTCATATTGATGGGGATTAGCTTATGTTGGTCACATAGTTTACTTTGTTCAATCTATTTCTCTCTCTCTTGTTATGTTTAGTAGCCAATATAAATAAGCAAGCAAGCAGTTATGTAGTCGCCAACTCTATGCCCTCCAAATATCCAAGAAACCTAATATTAAGAGAAGATAATAACTTCCTTCAAAATAAAAAGAAAAGATAATCGCAGCCAAATAATTAAAATAAACTGTGCAAAATAAAAAAGAAGAGCAGTTACAAGAAATAACCATGGTCATGAATAATTGTGTAAGATGAATTAATTTTTTTTCTTGAAGAGTTTAGCCTACTTCAATTGTTCTTAATTTTATAGCAGTGTAGTATAGTATTTGAGGTTTTATACTATGATGATGATCTTCTTCTATACTCTGTCAAATTACTCTGCTCAGTTTCAACTTTTCATGAGGAAAATTCAAATTTTTGTTTATTCCTTTCATTATTTATGTTCAATACTATTATTATAATTTTTTTTCATAAATGAATCAGATATATACATTTTTTTTTATTTAAGCGTTTATATATTACAATCATGTTTTACTTGGAACTCGAACCCAGGACCTCCAAGACACACACCCACCTATGGCCACTTGAGCTACTTATCATTTCGAATCAGATATATACATACACATTCATTAATAACTCTAACACACACCCACCTATGAATTTATGAATTCATGATGCAGTATGTTGCTGTAATATCATTCGAAAGGATTGTGTGAATCCAGGTTTCATTAACTTCCAGTTCCACAAATTTAAGTTCAGGCATGAAAATGGGTTAACTTGTTTTAAAAAATACGGGTCGGCACGAATCCAAACACGGTACGAAAATATCGAGTTTATAAACCGTGTCAGGTATACCTTTTACAAATATTAACACGACATGACACGATTTATATTTTTTTAAAATACAGTTTGATATGTCCTATTCTTTTTAAAAAGCACTGATAAATATAGATCAAACGAGCACAACCTTACTTACAATACTAGTTGGAATTGAAAAAAAAAATACGCATTTTTATATTAGTGCAACACTAAATATGAGAAGATGGTTGGAGATGGGCTACAACAAATTTATTCTTGAAATTGGTAAATTAAGCGCTGAGCAAAGTTGGAGAACATGGGCCACATGCCAGTTTTGTTGCAGAAAGTGCGTCTGTGGCGAGCACTGAGAGGTTTGAATGTGAATGTGTTGCAATGGGAGAATGAGGAAACAAGTCCATGGAAATAACTCCACGTTGTCAACTCGGTTGACTTTATTTGGGGATGTGATCCACGCTTCTTATTTGTATGATTAAAGAGGACTTCAGTTAAAAGTTTGGGCCATTGGTAGATAATTGGGCCTCCCTTGTGGAATTAGTTCAATTCCAAAACAAAATACAATCTATGTAGAGTTCAAAGCTGTATAGAGTTTGTAGATTAGTCTTGTTAATAATGCTTGAGATTATTTTTATTTACACCACTTTTCTCATTTTTGAAAAATAATCAAAATTAAATTGAATTAGATATTTTAAACTAAAAGAAATTTAAAATTGAAATTATAATTTTATTCAATATAAATTAATTTTATATACATAATTAAAACCTTAAAATATAAGAATTATTACATGAAAAATACAAATTAATACTTTATTTACAAAAATACCTCCATAAAGTGTGAATAATATTTATACATTTTATGTACTTTTAATTATTAAAATACATCTTACACTATCACTTACACACACACACAATCAGACGAAGGTTGTTGGGTGGTTGACCGAAGGTTGCAGCAGACGAAGGTTTAAATCCCAAGAAGTATGGATCGTGAGTTGAAGGTGTGTGTAAGAGGTATATTTTTATTTTTTTTTATTTGGGCTGTATGTTTATTTATTTGGCCGGATAGAAGTTTTTTTGTAAGATTGACTTCGATTTCGCTTCTCCGTGGCTAAACATGGTCGTTGTCTAGTGAAGAAGAAGTCGAAGGTGTATTTGCCTGAAATAAATTTTAACTTCAACGGCCAGAAGGGAAAGAAGAAGTCAACTTTTAAAGCAAATGTGATGAAACTGTAATGCAACAGTTATATATGTTGCGAGCCAGCTAACATAAAACCACAAAACAACTAATAATTCCACATATTTAATACAAATAAATATTACAACAATCATGTTTTATCTGTTCAGGTTGTGTATTTGACAATTTCGAACCTTGTTTTTATAATACTATGATATTGTAGTAGCAAAACTATTATTCAACTAACGTGCAACTTAATTGTAACTAAAAATGTTAAATGTGAATGTGTATATGTAAGAAACTATTTGTCAGTATTTTTTTTGTTACTGATCAATAATTACTTATACCTTAATAGTAATATATGGAGAAATAACTATTAGTAAATGTTTATACAGATGTAATGCAACTGTTATGAAATATTAAAAATCAGAACAGTGTTTCCACGTACATAACTCTATCTACATGTCTCTTTGTGATTTAATATGAGCAAATTCACCATTAGAAATTCAGAAAACAACAAAAATATACCAAGATAAATATTTTACTATAGTATTAATGTAATTTTTTTTGGATTATACTTGAGTTGGATTATTTGAGAAATTCAGTTCAACTTTTTGAGATCTGCATTTCATGGATCTAAAAATTGAAGTCAGGATATTAGTTATATACAAATTAAACTGGATTTCTAGTTGAAATTTAGTTTTGTCGTAGTTTTTCTGCACTTTTTTTTATGAATTCGAAACAGCCCCTATTTCGATTAATTATGATCGTCTTCTCAGGTGAAGCTGCCGAAATTAATGGTGGTTTTCTTTCTGGTTGGATTTCATTTCCATTGTGTTGGGTTGCTAGGTGGTTGCCCGAAGGTTGCATCAGACGAAGGTTTCAATCTCAGGAAGCATGAATCGTGAGTTGAAGGTGTGTGCAAGTGGTATTTGTGTAATTTTTTTATTTGAGCTGTATATTTATTTATTTGGTCAGCTAAAAGCATTTTTGTAATATTGTTACCTTTTTTGATTAAAACTGGAAAAAAATCCCTAAAATATATAAATTTGAACATTGATTACAATCCCCAGCTAGCATATAATTAGTTTTTAGAAATTCAAGCAAAAAAAAAAAATAAAAATAATGTCAACATAATTTTTTTTTTGTCAAAAATTCTAAAAATCACACAACTATTAAAACAAAATATTAGTAACAGGCCAATAAGAGCTATAAAAATTATTTTAAATAAATTTAGAGTTGTGAGTGTGTGCACCAAAACTAAACCTTCTTATTACAAATCGTAGCACATAAAGGCTTTTGAAACAAATATACCAAGTAAAAGTCTCAACTCTACTAATCTCACAGGTCATTGCATGTATTTATATGTGGCTAAGAATTTCACTCGTTAAGTTGAAATTAAAAAGTGACCACATGAATGGATAAATCAATTTTAGTACAAACAGTTAAATAATCATTGAAACAAAGATAGGTTATAAATTATTTGGACAAACCACCATAAATATTACCACAAACCAATATTTTTGGAATTTATGAAGGAGAATAAAGAATCTTTTACATTTATTTTAGGATCATAACGAATAAAAAATTAAATGATACAAACTTTTTTTTTTAAACAAGTGCCAACATATTTAGAGAGAATGATAGAAATGTTGCTCTTATTGTTGTTGTTGTTTGTTTGTTTTGTTTTTTTTCACATAAGAAAAATAATTACAAAAAGGATTTCTAATAAGATTTGTCCATGGAAAAATTATCCCTAAATCAACAACCAATCAAACCATAATACTATGTCTAAAATAATTATAATCATTTCTATGAATCAATAAAAATTTAAAAAATTATTTTCTCAAATGTCACCACTCACAAAAATATGACTACTTAAACTTGATAAATTTTCTTAGCAAATATGTGCTAACAACCATCTTACCACAAAGTTTGACATGTGCATTTTATAATTTTAGATAAATTATAAGTAAAAAAGATAATAAAAATTAGCTTAAAATAATATTTTACAAGAATACATAAGTAATGTTTAAAAAAAATTAACCATAAAAATATTAATATGACAGAATACAGTAAACATGATTGAATATGTTCACCAACCCCAATTAAAATTAGTCTGTGTTCACAATGTCTAAAGATATAAAAATCTAAAGAGAATAGGAAAAGAGATCACATAGAGAGTAAGCAGCGATGGGTGGCATGGATATTGATTCTCTAAAACATAAAATTAAAAAAATTGATAACAAATAACAAAATAATGATGACAAAAAAATAAAGAAAAATAAATAAACTTATATACGAAATCATGGAAACACTACTTAAGGTTTGTTAATAGGAGCCATGAGAGTATCCTCTACAAGCAGGGGTACCCTCTCTATGGAGTGTTTCAGTCTCTGGCCATTTACTTTGAATATTCTCCAATAGGGCGGGTCGTTGACCTAACCAACACCGTCGAGAAAGAAATTTTATACAATGTATGACCAATCTACCTAGATCTCAATTTCTCAGGGTGGAGATGCAGGCGAGTGTCATATAGGTGCACTCGCTGATTTGGCTCAAATTATTTCCTTAGGATCTTCTTGTCATGTGCCGCTTTCATTCTAGCCTTGTAGATCCTAGAGTTGTTATACGCATCATTCCTTGACTCCTTAATTTCTTATAGTTGAAGCTTACAATTAAGGCCTGATGCATTGAGATCAAAATTTAGGCTTTTATCAGCCCAATATATTTTATGTTCCAAATTAACGGGAAGATGATAGGCCTTGCCATAGACTAGTCTATAAGGAGGCATGCCTAGTTTATTTTTTTAAGCAGTGCAGTATGCCCAAAGAGCATCGAGAAGTCAGGAATACCTATGTTTACGGTCAGGGTTAACCGTACTTTCTATTATTTGCTTAATTTCACGTTTATCTAATTCATCTTGACCATTTGTTTGTGGGTGATAAGGCAGTGCTGTTTGTTTTTTATGGTCCTAAATTAAGTACGTAGCGGAAGAATTTTGTATCATCTGATTATCATTGTACCATATCTCATTGGATCTCTAGATGTGTGGACATTAAATCAAAATAATAAAACAATAAGTTTAGAGTATAACTCTTGAAGCCTATTAGGGTATCCTCAAAACTTCTCATATGTTGTATCCCTTAATCTAGATGATGAGGAAATTGCAATTGGACTCACACCAGTGTTTTCCAAATAGATCCACCACACACAAGGAATAGTATGGGCTATTAGGATAAAGTGTATAAGCTTTTGTTCTTGTTGAGTTCTCAACAGAGCAAGAACAATTGAGAGAAAAATCGATTTCCTTTTTCTCTCTAAATTTTGAAAATTTAAGTTTGGGAAGAGTGTTCTGATTTTTTAAATCAAGCTTCTATTTATAATAGTTAAATCCCCTTAATTAAATCATATTTAATTATTTAAATAAATAAATATCTATAATTGAATTTGGTTACTGATATTTATGAGAGAATCTCTCAACCATTTGAGAGTATATCTCAACAACTTTGATCGAGACGGTTAATGGATAATTTATAACATATAACAATATTGTTTCAATCACAACAATCATTGATCCTCTATAGACGGTTTACATTGAAACACTTAGCTACTTGTAAATTACTATTTTATCCTTCAATGTATTTTGTCCTTAAAACACTTAGCTACTTGTAAATGATATTTTATCCTTCAATGTATTTTGTCCTTAAAACACTTAGCTACTTGTAAATGATATTTTGGGAAACTAATATAATTACCGAAATGAGCGCTTTCATTTATCGCATTAAGCCAAACTCTAAGAAACTGCCGTTTTACTTCTAATAGACAAAGAAGCTATAGATGTCCATATCTACAATTAACACTACCACTCAATTGCACTACCAAGTTCCCAAGATGTAAGTATTATGCCTACATGTAAGCCGTAACGAAGAACTCAAAGAACTCGTGCAATACATTTAAGTTAGACATTAACCATCTTAGGATTGAGATCAAATGATCTATGAGAAACTAAGTGACATTGACTTAGAAAAGATATAACAACAAGTTTATAATATATTTTCCACTATCAATACCGGTCAAGTTCGATGTATAGCCAATACATCTGATCTTGGTTTACTTTATTAATGCCATAGAAAAGACATTCCACTTATCTAAGTGTAAGTAAATCTTATCGTTGATCATCACATCATTATAAATCTAGTGCACTGATAAATCTTGGGACTAAATAATTTGAAGCATATAATCACAATTACTTTCCAGTGTTATGATATCACTGTAATTATGAATAACTATATGTTCAGAATTTAATAGAACTTATATCTTAAAACCTATAATCATGTATAAAACATGTAAACAAAGCATATGACTAGGTCATGATATGCTTTTTGGTCTCTCAACCATTAATGGATAATTTATAGTATATTTATATTTGGTATATAGAGTATTCTATGTAATCAAGAGTGCAATTCTGAATCTATAGTGGAGTAAGGAGGAATTAATAAGATAGAAAATTTACTCTATAGATTTCAAATCTACTTATTAGGAGCTTGGTTACATAGGCCAATGGTCCTAATTTTATCTAGGATAATATCATCTTGTGGACTCAATTAATTGACTTAATAATTCAATTAGAATTCAGAAATAGAGTATGTCTTTTTTGAGATTTTTCACCAAGTTTTGGCAATTTTAAGAAGAAAAGAGAAAAAGGGATTTATTTGTTAATTAGTACACTTTCTGGGTCTAATTAATAAATATATTTAAATTGTATTTTATTTGATAATTATTTATAATTATAAAATAAAATTAGTATTTAAATAATTAGATGAGATAAGTGGTAAAATTAGAAAAGATACTTTAGCTTCATTTGAAATGAAGTGGCAAAAATCTAACTCTAAAGCCCATCATATAATTTTGGCCTTAAGAGATTAGATTCAACTCAAGTCTTTATTTTAAGCCCACTCTTATCTAAACGTAGCCCTAAGTGAAGTCTATATAAAGAAAGTGATGAGAAGAGAGAATTAACCTAAGTTTTCAATGTCAGACAACTCTCTTCTCTTCTTTCTTGTATATTTTCGAAATTCACTATGTAATTATTTCTTTTATATGTTTGAAATTCACTATGTAATTCAAAATTCACTTTGTGGGAGACTGTGTATTAAGAGTTAGTCCCACATTGCTAATGTGTGGAAATAAATTGTGATATATAAGATGAAAGGGCTACTCCTCCCATTGCCAATTGGTTTTGGGATGGAACCTGATTCATCTTATTCCTCAAATTCTAACATGGTATCAGAGCCACTTATGATTCGTTGTGAGTCCAAATTGCCACGGGTCCAAAAAGCCGTTTGTGATCCGTTGTGAGCCAAAGTGTTGCCGGTCCAAACAGATACTTCCGCTGTCTCCCCTATAATCTCTATTTGGGACCTTTCGACCAATGTGTGCCAATATCTAGTGTTGAGGTCTTTGACCTGTTTCAAAATCCACAAATTTTCCGACGTGTACACCCACAAATTTCCCGATAATTGGCCTTGTGGGATTCTTTCAAATGTCACGTTCGGTCCTGTGGTCTCTTAAAGGTCGTTTGTTATACCCACACTTTCCAGGCCCAAATGTGAGGAGGTGTTAGGTTATTTTTAGTATTAATTTTAGATTAAGTTTAATATATTTTTAATTGAGTTTTAATCGTGTTTGGAGCATTTTTACGCTTGTTATCTTTTATTTTTGCAGATTTAAAATAGAAGAAGATTAGAAAAATATCAGAGAAAAACATGGGAAAAAAGATAAAAATATCTCACAAAAAGATGATATTTAAAATAGAGAAAATTGTACAAGAAAATAAAGCTGCAACTTCAAGCCTTGAATTCGACTATCTTCTGTTTATATTTTGGAAAAAGTCAAAACATAAAAGTTCTAAATCTCTCTTTTATCTTTCCAGAAAATCTTGAATTATCCAATTCCGAGCAATATCGAGAGAGTTATGGCCAAAATACTATCAGTCGACGCAGCAGAAAAAATCACCGTCGAACTCCAACACGGGCCGCGGCATGGCTTTAGCATGCCGCGGCCCGCCCCCCTAAACAGCACAAAAATCGTATTTTTCTCTCACGTGGGTGTTGGGGGGTTTCTAGTTCGAATAGGCATTTAACATGTGCGTTTTTCTATCTTTTTAGTCCCTGAAAGCTTATATAAAGGGTGAACTGGAGTTGATTTTAGTCAAGCAATTTCAGAGAGAAATAAATTGAGAATACAGATGCAAAGTGGAGAGATCAACTACAATATTGGAGGCATTCTTCAGAGGGGTTTTAGCATTCTTCTCTTCTCTATTTTCATCTCTTTTCTTAAAGTTAATATGTGTGATTGTGCTCTCATAAACTTGAGTAGCTAAACATTTAATTAGGATTAGATGGAGATTGTTTAACATTGTTTTATGGTTTTAATATGATTTATTTTCCCCCTAATTTCTATGTATTCTATTTTATTTGTGTTTAATTACTTTTAATTGCCTGATCACCAATTAATTGTCTATGATTTTGATGCGAGATCTGAGAAGTAAGTGTCAAATATGCTATTGTAAAATAGAACTGAATTTCGATATAGGACGAAAGTACCTATATGGTTTAGATAGCTTATAGGGTTTCTGTGTTTAATGCCTGTTGCATGTTAAATTTATCACGAGAGTAGAAAGTTTGCATGTAATTGAGATTTATGTATCTGAGAAGACTATAAATTACCTTAGTAAACCTGTTATTGCATAGAAATTAACATTAGGAAAATAATCATATTAGGCAATAATCAATAGTTTTTAAATAATTGCTTCTTACTAGTTTTCTTATTTTTAATTCTTTCTTAATTTTTATTTAACCAAATAGAAGTAAAAGTTTAATTTCAACGTACTTAACTACAATCCCTGTGGGATCGGCCTCACTCCTGGTGAGTTTACTACTTGTAACGATACGTACACTTGAGTGTGTAAAATATCACAAAAAGTTTTTGGCACCGTTGCCGGGGATTGTTAGTTAATATTACTAAAAATTAAATTTTGTTCTAATTTGGTTTTTCTTCTTAGTTTTAGTATTAATTTTGTTGTTTCAAATTTTTATCTTTTTAGTACTAATTTAGTTTTATTTTTTTAAAATTTTACTAATGTTTTATTTATGAGTTTGACCTGGAAGGTAAATCCAGATGTTGTACCTTGAGGATTTTGCCAAACAACACAATGAGCCATTCTATTCTGCTTGGAGGAGATTTAAAGAGTGTGGAGAGAGATGTTATCCCACTTTCTCAAGTGGGTGTTTTACGTGGCTCTTTTATAATGGACTTAACAATGAAAGAAAAAGCTGGGTTGATTATGGAGCAGAGGCAACTGGGGCGCCTCTATTAATGAGAGGCTATGATGTAATAAATATGGCAGATTTTGATTATGATTGGCATTGGGATCCATCACTTCAGGGTTGGAGTCACCAATACCCACTTTATTGCCCAAATTCATCCCAACAATCTGAAAAAGAGGAGCAACTACTTACACTTCTACAATCACTTCCAGGAGAGATTAATCGCTTAACTGACATGGTGAGATCCTTATGTGATAATTCAGTGGCTCATGATTCAGAATGTAATAACTCCAATAATGAAAGTTATGAGAGTTATTGCTACAATGAAGAATGGTCATTAGTTGAATACAAGGAAGATAATGAGCCTACAATTGAAGATCAAGATCCTTGTGAAGAGGAACTCATTGAATATGAAATCACAAGCAAGGGTATGGATAGCCAAGTGGAGAGTGAGCAACAAGAAGAAAGGTTGTTAGATGAAAGAGTAAATACTGTGACATTGGAGGATGAGGAAGCACATGACATCATTGATTCGACTTCATCAATGATATTGACTAATAAACCACCAATGAATCCATATATTTCATCAACACCATATTATATCCTCTACGAGCTACGAAAGGCTTCTCCCCAAGCTCATCATCCAAAGTTTTATGTTGTTGGTGCTGACTTTGGTACAATCTCATCGCTTGCCAAGCTTGAAGGCAAGTACAACAACAATTTTCAAGTTGTCTTGCATGACGCTTATTACGGGCGTCAACCGCTTGTTGATATGGCGCTAAGGTAAGTTTCCTTTCTCTTTTCTTTAATGTCACATTGGGGACAATGTGTCAATTCAGTTTGGGGGGTGACTTAAATTTTTATTTTTAAGTTTTATGTCTTTTAATTTTTAATTTAAATTTTTATTTCTAAAATTAATTTTTTTAAGTGTGAGTTGATTTTCTTAATATGAGTCAATCTGGACGTACGTAGATAGCATGATTTGAAAATTATATTTATTTTTTCAAAAAATCCGGGTGCTTGGTGATGTTATACTGTTGACTAATTTCAATTTTGTGCTTTAAAAGAACATGGAATCATATGAAGTAATTTTTCAGTAATTGAATAGGTTTATGTATGTTAATTGGGACATGTGGAAAGTTGTTTGGAAAATTTTAGAACTTGCTTGCTTGCTATTTGAGGCGAAATAATAAATTATGCATGACTAAGAAAGTGATTTAGGTATTTTTTTTTGGATCGATTGTGCCTTTCAAGCCATCCTTATAATTTTATCTTAGTTACCCTTTTGAGCCTTAATCTATTATTTGTTTCTACACATATTAAGCATAAAAAGATAAACCCATGAATATCCAAAATATTTAACCCTAATTATACCATAAGTAGATCTTTAGTTTGGGGGAATTTAGATGGAAAGTTTGTTGTATGTGTGTGGAAAAGGTGTGAAAATTGAGAGAATATAAAAAAAATTTGGAAACAACTTGAAAAAAGAAAAGAAAAGAAAAATCTGACAACCAGTGTCAAATAAAAAAAAAAAAAGATAAATATAAAGTTGTTGCAACCTTGTTGAAAAAAAAATAATAATATATCTCATTCAATTAGAAAAAGAGGTATTGGGATTGTGTGAAATATATTTTGGGTGACATGATTGAAGAAGTTTATGGTATAGGAAAGCCTAAATGACCATTTCATCTACCCTTACCTAAGCCTAACAATACAAGCCTAGAAAGACCTTTTGATTCTTGGTTGTGCATTAATTTATATTAGTGGAGAATAATAAGTATTGTAAGCATATGGAATTTTGGGTTAGTGGATTAATGATTGTAATTGGCATGCATAAAGTGGTTTAATTGTTAGTTAATTGCATTTCTATGGTTTCATGAGCTAAATGAAAATAAATTAAAATCTGTCAAAGGTGTAATTGAACTTAAATTCTGGATTATATGCATAAGTGAATTTTTTTCATAATCATGTTATTGAAGCTACTTGAAAATTACTCATGTTTTGGAGATTGACTTGTTTAATGTTTATTTAGTGTTTTACTCGAGGACGAGTAAAAGCTTAGTTTGGGGGAGGAGAGTGTATTAAGAGTTAGTCCCACATTGCTACTGTGTGGAAATAAATTGTCATATATAAGATGAAAGGGCTACTCCTCCTATTGCCAATTGGTTTTGCGATGGAACCTCATTCATCTTATTCCTCAAATTCTAACACTGTGATTAACACAATCAACGGAGGAGAAGATCCAAGTTCAGATCTTGTTCATTCTCTACGACAAAAAGAATCAATGGTTAGAGATCTGAACGGAATAAGACAATTTATTCCGATGCAACCACTGTAAGAATTTCTACATCCCTTTATATGTTTCGTTATTATTTTAAGATTTTCCATATTAGGATGTTAGATTAATCATAATCCAACATACATGAGTAGTAAATTAAGATCCTGATAAAATAAATTTCCAATAGGCCCTTACTGCTAAAATCTCTTACGTAGTGGCTCCATTAAGTTACCAGCAACAAGCTGTTCTGTTGGCAACACTAGAGAGGGAGCAGCTAGTACTTGCTGAGGAGGCATAACATGAAGACCCTTCTGCCTCAGTCTTCTAATCTCTTCATATTGTTGTTGGATTCTGGCTTGCATTTCTACTCTTTAGTGTCAATTTTTTAAATTAACTGACTTCTGAACCGACACTAAAAGTGTATTTTATAGTAGTGGCCTCCACTTTTCTACAGAAATCTCATAAAACTTAATTTAATTTAAGCTCAATTTTACACCAAATCACATGCAACTCTCCAGAATATTTAATTACAACATGTAGAACATCATCCAAGCATACCCAATATAACTAAAACTCAAAAATTTAAAAAAACATCATCGTTGAGTCAAGTTTGAGTTCAGAAACTTTCTCAACTCCTCAAACATCTATCAAAAACCATTCAAACAAGCTATAAATAGTTTTAATCAAGCTTAGAAAGCAAACCCAAAACACCCTAGGTTCGCACAGAACCTAATTCAACAAATTACAAACTCAAACCAACACCATTTCTTCCAAAATTAAAGAGAAAGAAGGTCTAAGGCTTACCTCTTGTTTTGCTATCCAATCTCTCCTTCAAATCTTACTAAAAAACCTTGAGAAAAGATTGAGTTTCAAGTCTGGTTCTTGGTGGTTCTAGATAGAGAGTCTTTAGAAGAGAGAGTCAAATTTCTATTTAGTAAAAAAAAATGAGATAGTTCTATTTCTCTTTTGTTTTATTCTAAAGTATAAAATCATAAATAACTTAAAATAATTTAGGATTTTCTACTTAAAAGAATTAAGAGTAATTTGCGGTATAAATACCCAAGTTTAGCTCCTAGTTACAAATAAATAACTAAGTTTAATTTTTAGCGGTAATAATACCTAAGTTATATTTTTGGAACTATGTAGGTACTTGACCATTAAATATTAAGTTATTATCCACGTGTCATTTTTTATTGGTATATTTAAATTAATTTTTAAAAAATTTAATGACTTGGACCAGTCAGGAATTGCCACGTGGCAATTTACTTAACACTTAACAGCCAAGTACCTACAAAAGTTTCAAAATTATAACTTAGGTATTATTACCGCCAAAAATTAAACTTGGGTATTTATTTGCATCTGGGAGTTAAACTTAGGTATTTATGCCGCAAATTATTCAAGAATTAATAACGACTTAGGAAAAAAATATCATTTTCCCTTACTTCACACTTAATTGTAAAACTTAGGGGTAAAATGGTCAAAAACTATAATCCTGCCTAAACCCGATATTCTAAATATCAATAATACTTGCCTCGCTATATAAAAGGTTCTAAACCAAACCTATGTGACTTTAGTGGCCAAACCATCATATTTCCACCGCCGAGCATAAATCACAAAAATACCAAAATGCATGTTTGTCATATATAATACATCTTATGTTTAATAAATCTCTGTAACTGAGAAATTATAACTCAAATACCTATTTCTTAAAAATAGGGCCCACATCACATAATAAACATATATAATCACTTAATACAATTAATTAATGATAATTGTCTACTAATTTCATATTTTATGTATGCAGTCATTACATTGTCAACCCACATTCTCTCTCTGCCTTCTCCCGTGCGATACCGGCTTAGTCAGGGACTAACATTTTTGGCGGTGGTGGTCCAAGAAGAGCATAAATTTAGAATCTCCAGGTCTGATAACTCTATGGTATAAAGTTATTTTTATATTTTTAAACTAAAAGTATTGTGAGAAGAGTAGTGAAAATGTGTTTGTTTGCTTAATTTTAGTTAGTTTTAATTTCATTTTTTATTTAGTAAAACTTTTAAGTCTTGTAAGAATTGATATTGTTAGGTGTGTTTTTCTAATTAATTGTGCTTGTTTGTTGCTGAAAAAAGAAGAATTAAATTGATAGGAAAAAGAAAAGGAAGCAAGGAAGAAGTGGGAACAAAAGCTGAAATTGGAGCAGAATGCTGAAGCAATGCTGAAACGAATTCAGCATTCTGGCAGTGACGTGAAAACACGAGATTTAGCTGTCCACATCAGCAGCAGTGTATTTGTCACTAAAAATGAGACCAGATGGATGCTTTGTAAAGGGAGGACTAAACCTAGTGGGCCAAAATGCAAAAAGGATTAGGCTTCTAATTTTAGGGTGTGATTTTTTGTACCCTAGGGACCCAACAACTAAAAGAAGAAAAAAGCTAAGTACACCATCATCTTCTCTATCACGTAGGAACTACAATTTTTGGAAGGGAATTAAGTGCTGAAAAAGTACAGCAGAGGAGGAAGAAAAGGGGGACCAAGCTTGAGTGTTTGATTTTTCTTTTACTCTCTCTTAATAGTTTTCCTTCTCTTTATCTTTTCTTGTTGTTTGTATTTAGTTATTAAAAACTTTGTTAAATTGAAAAATTGGGCAGCATCTATGGAAGATACATTTTTAGCTAGATTGGATTTTAGTTTTTGATTTGAATATGAGCTAGACTTTTGAGGCTTGAATGGCTATGAACTTCTATGTTGGGTATGATTAATTTTTAAGCTTACTTTAGCATTTTTGCCTTTGTTCATTCAAGTGAGTTTCATTTTATTTGATTGTTGTTTCTTGGCCATGAATAATAATTTGCTAAGCTAGATCTTGTTCCGAAAGGGCTAGATCTAGTAGTTCAACTTGAATGGAGCAAGTGAAAACCTAGATTTAGGTTTTTCTTTGTAAGTGGAATAAGAATATTTCATTTACCTTACATAACTTAAAAAATTGATGTTTGAATAGTGTCTTGCTTGCTGGTTTGATATAGGAATATATTGAGCTAAGTGGTAGACTTTAATTTGTGAGTGTTGGAAAATTCTCACAAGCCTAGAGAAATTTATGTTATCTCTGTGCAAAATGCTGGAGTAATGTTGAACCGATGCTGTAACACCCGGGAAAAAACCTGACTAGAAGGAATTTGCTATTCAAGCCACTTTTATCATATTATATTTTCTTTCTTTTTTGAAAGCATTTTTCTAGCAACAATAGAATTAATTTTAGCAAGTTTAATTACTGTCATTTTAATTTTGAATCATTGTTCACTCATTTTCATGTTATTTCTTTTTACTTTAAGTTGTAATTAGTTGATTTTACAACATATTTTTGTTTGCAATATCCCTGTGGAGACGATCTTACTTATCATTTTATTACTTGTGTGACTACTTATACTTGCGTACATAATTTTCACAACAAGGTCCCAAAATCCAAAACCTGCTAGTCCTTTTGTCCCTAATCTATTGAGTTCACCCTCTGTCCCTCTCGTCTTTCTCTCTTCTTCGTCGAACAGCCACAGCCAGGCCCGACGCTAGCTGTTCTTGGTTGTCCATAGGGCTGTACATCGGTCGGTTTGGGCGGTTTATTCTATATATTTTCTAACCCAATCTAAAGTTCGGGTTGCTAAAATTTAAGTGCAACCCGCCCAATTTAAAAAAAAAAAATTCTATAAACCGACCAACGGTTTGGGCGGTTTGGTCGGGTTAACCCGCCCAAACCGGCCAAATTTTTTTTTTTTTTTTAAGTTTTAAAGTCAAAATTAACAAAAATTTTAAAAATAAATTAAAAATATCACATTCCACCAAAGTACAATACCATATATATGACTTTAAAACTAATAATTAAGTATATAACTTTATATTATTATATATTTAATCATTTATATTATATATAATAAAAACTAAAAAGTTTTTTTAAAAAAATAAAAGTGCAAAATCGGGTTGGTCGGGTTGGTCGGTTTAATTGGGCGGGTTGGACCTATTTTCAACCCGCCCAATTAACAGATTGGGCGGTTTGTAATTTTTTCGGGTTATTTCGGTTTGTAATTTTTATCGGTTTTTTCGGTTCGGTTTGGGCGGGTTATTCGGTTTAGGCGGTTTACAAATTTTTTTGTACAGCCCTAGTTGTCCAAGCTCAAAACAAATCCTAAAAAACTCAAAACCTAAACCCTGACCTTCCACCCTTGAGCCTCCTCATTGTCCATCTTTCTCTCTCTCCTTTTCAGTTGTGTAGGGCGGTGCCAGCTTTGGTCACTGAAGGCCAAAATAGAGGCCACAGATGGCCTCTCCGGGTCTCGAGAAACGTGAAAAGTAAGAACAAATTTGAACTAAAAATATTTGTGGTTCAACAAAATATCAAAATTCAAGATCGAAATCAAAGACCTATAAAGCAAATCAACATGGCTCAGATTTGAGAACCTAAGGGTCAGTCTACCTAACTAAAGAAAGCCCCAATTGAGAAGCTTGAGAGAACGTTTCAGGAAGTGATGTTGTTTCCTTACCATCTTCTTCAGCAGGAGCTACTATTTGCAACCCATTTTCAAAGAGTTTCTTCTTCTTCTTCTTTAATCTCTAAGAATATAGAGTAAGTTTGTGGCTGTTAATGAGATCTTGAACATTTTCTACTCATTAAAAGAAGTTATTGAGTTGCTTTTTGGTTCCTTCTAAGCATTTTTTTCAATTCAAAATCCTTTTTGAGTTGTTAGAGTGCTTTAAAGAGAGTGAAAGATGGTTGTGGTGAACCACAGCCTGTGGTGGTGCTCTAGTGGACTGTTGGCCGGCTGGGTGAATAAGACAAAGAAGAAAAGAAAAAAGAAAAGTAAGGAAAAAAAAAATTGATGATTTTAAAATACTTGTTGTAGTTTTAGTTAAAATTATAATTTTGACTAAATAAAAAAAATTAACATGCGACATTTTATTAGTATCTGGCAAATTCAAAAAAAACATGAATTTTTAAGATTAGAATACTTATTTACATTAAATATAAATTTTTGAAACTTATACCATAATTTTTTCAAACTAAATAATATATAACACATATGTTCCTCAAATGCAAGTCAAAACAAGAACTTTTCCAATAATTTTTAAAAATAAAAAAAATAAAGAGAGAGAGAGAAAAGAGCTTTCATACACGAAGATTTTACATCACAAATAAGTAAACAAAATTTGGTACAATATGATACTAATTATGTTTTTTCTTAAAAGGTATTTGGAATGTTTGGTTGGAATATATTGAAGACCAACATATATTATTGTTCCAATGCGGTAACTATAATTATGTTTTCCGTTACTCTTCAAAATTATTATATCTGTATGCATTATCCATTTATCCTAATCATCATCTTAAACCATTAATATTATTTTATCTACTAGCAAGTATTAAATTATTAATTATAACTTAAACTACTGGTTTTAGTGATCTTGTCACTTGTACTTCCTTCACTCTAAAGTCATATTATAGTTATAAGTTAAAAAAAAGGAAAAAAGAGAGAGAGAGGGCAGGGGGTTGCATATATAGCATAGTTTGCATGCGTAAAGAGAAACCGTCAGGAAAGAAAACCAGGTCTCTTATACAAGAGACATTTACTGACCAAGAAAAAGCTATATAGGTAGCTAATGGTGGAAGAACCAAATTAAGAACTAACAAATAAATAAAAAAGCAAATAATAATAATAATAAAATATAATAGAACAGAATACTGAGTATAGACCCTCATATCTCGCCGGTATTCGGCGCTGGACACCGTACCCACCCGCGCCGCGTCGCGCCGCCCGACTCAAGTCTATGGCTGCAGCTGTTGCTGCTGCTGCTGCTGTTGATGTTTGCTGCTGCATGCAATGCAATGCAGGCCACGCCTCGCCCTTTTCAATGCCCCAAACTACTGCACCTTTTGTCTTTGCTTTTCCCACATTCTTCTCCATTATGTTTATATTATTCAACTTTTTCTGTTCCTCTCTCTCTCTCTCTTTCTTTTCCTATATATTTATATCTAGATTTATATACGTAACGAAATCCCATATTCCCATGCCAATTTGTAGTGCTTACGTGGATATATATTCTCTATGACCAATTACATTGCACCATGGCTTTTACTAATACATCTCCTCATGACATGTCATGTCAACATACATATATAACACATAAATAGCTAGCTTAGGGAGAATATAACCAAGTATACAGGAATATGTATGCTATTGGATTATAATGCTATATGCATTTGATTATTATCCACTATGGTATATTGTCGTTCAAAACGTGTCACGGTTCATGATTGATTATTGCACTACTTTACCTAAGTTCCACGCCATATATATGTTTATAATTCTCATCTTGATCTTCCCCCAAAAAACTTAATAACTATACCCCAAACATTATTCATTACTACCTACATTTTGTAATTTGTGTAGATAAAGGAAAAAAAAACAATAAGAAAAGATGCACGCTATATTGTCATTAATAAAAAAAATTAAAGAGATATCTAGGTCAAACCAAAGACATGACGAAGCAAAAGAGAAGCATTGATGATGATGAATATTATCATCATCATGTTTACCGTTTGAGAATCCAGAGAAATGAAAATATGTAATATGAAACTCCCAAACAAACATATGCGCGTAAGGGTCACGTCAGAAAGTCCCCAAAAAAAAGTGATCTTTTTCATTGTCTTATATGGGGGTTACTATTAGTTACTACTTTTATATACCCGACAACAAGGACCAACTTAGCCGACGTACATCTCTGCCAAAAAATAAAAATTTTAAAGACACCCAAATTTGGTCTGACGAAAGCAAAGGCTAAGCTAGATTCAACAGTCATTACTTATTAGTCAACACAACACAAAATATTTTCTCAAAAATAATAAAAAACATCAAAACATATAATTTAGAATAACTAAAAATTTTGGTATATTAACTTGTCACTAATAATAATATGAAAAATACTAAAAGGTATCAGTGGTGCTAAATATCTTTTTACGTGTCAATATTACTATTGGTGTAATTTAGTATCGGATCTCATATAGTTTAATATAATAGTTTTCAGGGAATATCACTAGCCAATCGTATAATAGTACTAAATATTACTGATACTCAATAGCAATGCTCTAATAATATGTATCTCCTCAATGAATTGTTAACAATCTTAAATATTTTTCCATAAATTTAAGTGTTAGCGAAGAAAGGGATTTTTGTTAGATTTCGTTAGACTTCTATTACTATATAATTAATAAATTTATCTCCTCAAATATGACTCCTACCCCTCCAAACTTTTACCATTTGTCAATTTTCTTTTTAATAAAAGATGAAAATTTTGGAAGTGATCAAAATTTACAAAATATAATATAGTTGTCTTAATTTAGGAATAAAATTTCTGATTATTTAAAGAAAATCTCTTAAACTCTAACTGTTATAAATTAGGAGAATATTTACTATCGTAATAGTTGATAATTATGATTTTTAAGAGTAAAATTGAAGAGGCAAAATATATTTATTAATTACCGGATACTCTCTTTGGTAGACAATATATTACTCTCTTAAGCCTGTACATAGCCGTCTTCTATATATATATTTATTATATATGTATACATCTGACATAACCCTAGCCACTTTTGGCGAATATGCATGTAATGTTTCGAACTATAACACCTCGTGAGTACAGACAACAATCCTATTAAAGCGAAAACCCACGACATCCTCCACCCACGCCTTGCGACAAGAACAGACAAACTCCTCATTATTACCAAACTACCCTTTTCACTACTTCTATACTATCTATAAATATATAATCTCTAATTTTACCAAACCAAAACAAACATAACACCCTCAAACCAACATTTTCACCACTGCTACTATACTACTTCTCTCTTTTATAAAAACGTATATATAACGTAAAGATAAAGAAAAAAGAGAAAAATGCAATACCAAGCAGATGGTTGGGGTTACTATGTGGCTAGCGGAAGGTGCATGGGTGGAGGTGACCCATTAGAGAGGGTGGCGAGGCTTGCGGCGGAGAGTGCTGTGGTGGTGTTCAGTGTTAGTAGCTGTTGTATGTGCCATGCTGTGAAGAGGTTGTTTTGTGGGATGGGTGTGAACCCGACCATGTACGAGCTTGACCATGACACAGTATTAGGAAATGACATTGAGAGAGCCTTAATGAGGCTACTCGGCAATTCAACTCCTCTTCCTGTTGTCTTCATCGGCGGAAAACTCATTGGTGGTATAGACCGTGTTATGGCTTCACATATCAATGGCTCTCTTGTTCCTCTTCTCAAAGATGCTGGTGCTCTTTGGCTCTGATCATGATATAGCAAATTAATTATTAAGTACTACTTCATTAAAAAACAAAAGCAAAAAAGAAAGAGAGAGTGGGGAATTGTTTTTCGTGATCTCCAATTTCGTATACGTTTGGAATTATGTTATATTTTATGTCACATTTTCGATCATTATTTATGTCTAGTTAATTAGCTAATTAAAAGAGCAAATATAAATATAATATATAAGAGCTGTTTTTCCGAGGCTTAATAAGTTATTTTGTTGATCATCTTTGTTTGGGGTTGCACAATCATTTCTAGCACTGCATGTGTTACTAATTAAGCTATTATCCATATGATTTTCCTTTTGTATAGAAATGGAACACAAATTATTTCCCCAATTTTATTTTTTTTCACTTCTCCAATAAGTATTTATAACTAATGTATAGCTCTTAGTTTGAACTATAAACGTGACTCTTGTGAAATTTGGTCAATAATTAATTAATTAAAGATTAATTTCTGTAGAAACACGTTTTTTTCGTAATGAATTAGATAAATAAAACAGGAACAGCTATTGCCACGTACGCACGCAAAGCTTGGAAATCTGCAAACCAAATAATCTATTTGTTGGGTAATGTAATGTACCTAATTACATCCTATAACTTTAAACTTTAGTTGACTGGAGAATTCAGTTTTTCTTCTTTTTTTTTTTTTCTTTTATGAAGAGAATTTATTTTCTTCTTATTTACTTAAATATCAATGCCTTTGGACTGTACTAACTAATCTACTGTTTTGATAATTGCTTGCCACATTTGTTTAATTGAGATATTTCTTATTTGCTGTTACTTTTTTCCTTTTTTCTCTCAAAAGAAAAAAGAAGTGTTCTTTTTCCTTTTGCCAGATATTATTACAGAACCATTATTGAATTATTGAAAAGCTTCTGACATTTTTTTTTCTTTGGCGCAGCCTTGTTTCTTCATCAGTATTGGTACATATAGAAAAATGTTAAAAGTCACTGTTGGTAATGTCATATCGCTAAATAATAGATGTGATTAAAAGTGTAGCATCTTTCGATAAAAAAGAAAGAAAAAGAATTAAATGTAGCAAATATATATTATATCAAAAGACTATATCAATGTATTCACTTAACTAATTTTTCCTCAAAAAATTTGGCATCCAAATTAGTGGCGCTCATTATATAGTATTTTTAATAACAATTATTCAATTAAAATATTAAAATATTAATGGAAGAGAGAAATAACTATATTTCGGTAAGGGATATTGGCGGCTAAACCACTTGAATTTTACGGTTTGTAACACTTAACCACAAAAATTGAATTTTTAGCGGCTAAACTACCTAAACTCTTGTTCCGTTTTGCTCTGCACACTTCCGTCCAAAAATCACAGTTAAGTGCCACGGTGGACTGTCCACATGTACACACTTGTACACGTGGCAAATTTTTAGTGGTCCACGTAATATTAGTTTTAAAAAATAATTATAAATATTTTTAAAAAATCAGATTAAAAAGAATTTTTAATTTTTTTTTACTTTTTTTTTCCTTTTTCTTTTTTTCTTCTTTCTCTTTCTTCTCTACAGAACCCCCTCCCCTAACCCTTCTTCTTCCTATCGACAGAACCCCCCCCCCCCCCCCCCCAAATTGGCCGAACCTGTAACCCAGGTTGTTCTCTTATTTTTCGTTTCCTAACCCAAGACGCTTATGACCCGCCGTTTTCTCTTCTCTCCGAACCCAAGAAAACCCAACCTCGAAACAATGACCCCAAATCCAAGAAAGCCCGACTCAACGACCTCTCAAGTCGGTTCTTCCCTTTGATTTCATTTACTCGTATCGGAGTCTAATCCCTCCGTGGAACCCATCGGATTCTGAGAATCCCCCAAATTCTCACCTTTCGCCCCTGGCCGGCTTGACCGTAAATGAATTGGGACTGCTGCTCCGGCCTGGAAGGTCCCTGACCTGGATAAGCTGGCGAAGGAATGGAGTCGAGTTCTTGGAGACCCACTTACAGAGGACGAAGTTTCACAACTGGTTGAACTGTACCTCCATAACGATTGTTCCTGGCAGATCAATTTGGGTGATGAAATTTAATGCAAAATTAATTTAATTTTGAATTTTTTTATTGTTAATCAAGATCGTAAATATTATATACATGGAACAGTTTTGGTTTATTGTTTATATACATGGAACAGTTTTTATCTCTCGATAGGAAGAAGAAGAGAATGGCAGAAGAAGAAGAAAGAGAAAGAAAAAGAAAAAGAGAAAAAAAAAAGGAAAAAAAAAGTAAAAAAAAAAAATTATTTTTTTTTTATTTTTTATTTAAATATTTATAATTATTTTTTAAAACTAATATTACGTGGACCACTAAAAAGTTACCACGTGTACAAGTGTGTACACGTGGACAGCCCACCGTGGCACCTAATTACTGTGATTTTTGGACGGAGGTGTGCAGAGCAAAACGGAACCAGGGTTTAGGTAGTTTAGCCCCCAAAAATTCAGTTTTTGTGGTTAAGTGTTACAAATTGTAAAGTTCAGGTGGTTTAGCCGCCAATATCCCTTTCGGTAAAAATGAAATTTCGTAACTATATAACTAACAAAGTAACACTGATCAATTGGTTTCTAATATTTATTTTGGACAATAATTCTTTAAACTAACAAGGGAAAATGGGTTTGGTACTTAAAAGGTCAGCAAGATTGAGTTTGGAGGATACGTGAAGAAGCTTATTGAGTTGCTCATCTTGAAGTTTCTCCCGAACAATGTGACAATCGATCTCCATGTGCTTCGTTCGTTCATGAAACATGAGATTGTTCCTGAGATAAGAATGGTGATGTTGTCACAGTATAGAGTAGCAAGTAGCCGATGATAAATAGGAAAATCCTTCGATAGAGCAATGATCCAATTAATAACCTCACAAGTAGCACTAGCCATAAGCCGATATACTGCCTCTGTAGAGGAACGAGACGTTGTAGGTTATTTCTGTAAAGTCCTTTTTGGCAAGTTAGTTGACAAAATATTTTTTTCTTTTATGGTAAGATTATTTTGCATTCATACCCGATTTCTTACCTTGTGTTTTCAGTTTTTAGTTGCTCTTTTCTTTGTTAGAAAAGTTGCACTTTTCAGCTGGACTTTCCTTTGTTTGGAAACTTTTTGTAAGAGAAGTAATTCTCTTATGGAAAGTTAGTTTTTTTAAGGAAACTTTGTTTATTGCATTTTCCTTATTGAATTCGATTGTATCTTGATACAATCAGAATATCTAATCTGTTTTTGGCAGGAATCAAGTATGAATAGAGGATCTGACCCAATTATGGCAAGTTTCCCGTTTCTGGTCTGATTTGCTGCGTCAGCATCCAAATCTGATGCTGCAGATCGTGTTTTCTTAGGAAAGTTTTTGTACAGCTGTAGATTTGATCTTGTGACTGTCTCTAAGGTTTCTATGTTCTATAAATAGAGCCTAGAGAGTAGCCATTCGAATCAGCTCTTCCATTATTCATTTTTTGCATTTATCTTATTTGAGAAAAGAGTGTTTCTTTGTTATGTGAGAGCCTAGTTGTTCATCTAGGTTCTAGTATTTTATATATCAGTTCTTACTCTGTCCTAGAGTTTGTTAAGAACGACTTGACTGAATAAGAGAGTGGTCTTCGGAAGAAGACTTGTTGAAGCCTTACTTCTGGAGAAAGTAAGCACTTTGGTCTTCAGGAGAAGACTTGTTGAAGCCTTACTTCGGGAGGAAGTAAGCACTCACACTTCAAAGACGAAGGGAGTTCGGGCTTGAAGGTGTTTCAGAAGTCAGATTCATAAAGTAGATTACAAAGGATTGCGGAAATACTTTAGAGGGAGTCTAAACTTGTTTAAGTCAATTGTCTTTGTAATTTTGATACTTTATTAATTGATTTCATTCTCTGGGCGTGGCCCTGTGGACTAGGAGTGTTCAAGAGAACACTGATACCACGTACAAATCTCTTGTGTCAAGTTATTTAAATTTTGTAAATATTTTTATATTCTGCCTGTTCTGTTTTGTCGCTGTAAAACTGGTTTCTGCAGTAACAGAATTACATTCTGCTTCTACAGGTGTATACAATTTTATATTTTTGTATATATTATTGACATTTGCAAAAAAAACTCGGGTTTTCAATTTCTTTGATTTCCCAAACTTGAGAGAATCTCCTAGAAAGATGCGGTAGTCATTGACTGATCTACGAGTGTCTACACATGTACCCCAATCAACATCAGAGGAGACTTTGAAAAAGAGAGAGATGTTGTTATCAGAGAGGCTGGAAGCAGCATAAGCATTGAGTTGTGATGGTGTGTTAGAGTAGAAAAATAATTCTTGGCCTGAAGTGCCATTAATGTATTGGAGCAATCTATGAGCTGCAAGGAGGTAAGGCTTTTGAGCGAGACAGTCATGAATTGGTTAAGTTTGTTAACAACAAAGGAAAGATCAGGCCTAATGATTGTAAAGTAGATTAATTTTCCTATTATGCTTCAGTAAGTGGTAAGTTAAGGGAAAATATTACATGAATCATTGTTGAGTTTGTTATTTAGTTCCATTGAAGAAGGAGTAGGTTTAGCACCCAAGAAGCATGTGTCTATTAGAAGCTGCAAGGCAAAAGGTCGTTGAGAGACTAAAATGCCACTATTAGACTGAGTAAAATTTCAAGGCCAATAAAGAATTTTAGGGGGCCAAGATCATTTAAATTGAACATAAAGTTGAGGTGCCTTTTGAAATTAATTGCAGCTTTATCATTGTTGGTGGCAATGACTAAGTCATCAACATATATTAAAATGAAAATTAATATATATTATCTTGGTTTTTGACAAACAGAGAATCCAGAATGTAAAAGTGTTGTGTTATGCAAATCAAGGCAACCCCATAAATACCCAAAAACCACACATTTTCCTTGGCCCACGTATGCAAAGGAAATTAGCTTGGCTGAAGAATTTATGGGCCAGCTCCAATTGACAAATTTGAGCCCATTCCCACTTTATTTTATGACCAAATAGACGTATCAGATCAAGTTCATAAGTGTTCTCAACCAAGAAAGAGGAAGCCATGTTTGAATCTAGTCTCATTTCTTCCTAGGATAAGTGATAATACTAGGGAGTTTTCTCAAGAACATCTTGAGCCAATTGTCTTCTCTCCAAAATCTAATGTTTCTTCTTTCAATATTAGCTCAGGAGCGTCATCATCTTCAGCAAATAAAGAGAAATGTAGGAGAATATTGGATTTTGTGCCCTAAATAAAATTAATTTCAATATAATCATATTTACTATTTAATAAAAGATCAGAAATTGTTTTAATGTTGGATGGTTCACATGATTTATTTTACGATTATATGTTTAATGTATAAATTCTATTAAATCTAGAACATATGGTTATTCATGATTATATTGTTGTCAACACAGTGGAATATAATCATAATTATATGTTTAAAGTTTAGGTCCCATGATTTGTCAGTACACTGGATTTAGACTGACATGATACTTAACGATAAGAGCTTACTTACACCTTAGATAAGTGTTATGTCCTTTCTAAGGCATTGGAAAAGTATGCTAGGATCGGATGTATGGAGTATACATCGGACTGGACCGATATTGAACTTGGATAAAATATCATAAACTTACTGTTATATCTATCTAAGTCAATATTAGTTAGTTGATCTTAGGTCAATAGATCTTAATCTTGATATGGTTAGGTTCGATCTCAACTGTATTATTTATGTTCTTAGAGTTGTTCGTTAAAGCTCAGTCGACAGAATACTTACATATTGGGAACATGATAGTGCAATTGAGTGGGAGCGCTAATTATAGATATAGAATCTATAGCTTCTATAAGTATTTAGAAGTGAAACGATGATTTTCTTCAAGCTTGACTTAATAGAGATAAATGATTGAGGCCTCATTTCAGTAATTATATTAGTTTACTGAAATATCATTTGTAGGTAGCTAAGTGTTTTAAGGATAAAATACATTAAAGGGTAGAACGGTAAATTTATCCCTATTCGATGTAGATAATCTATAGAGGATCTTTGACTATTTGGATTAGAACGATGGATAATTCATAACGTATCTATATCTTGGTACATATAGAGCATTCTATATAATTAAGAGTGCAGTTCCAAATCTATAGTGGTGCAAGGAAGAATTAATAAGTTAGAGAATTTACTTAGTAAATTCTAGATCTACTTATTGGAAGCTTGATTATACAGTCTCAAGGTCCCCACAAAAGTTGAGATAATACTGCTTGCAGACTCAGTAAATTAGTTTTAATTAATCAATTATAATTCTAAAATTAGACTATGTCTTATTTATGAATTTTCACTAAGCAAGAGCTTAATTGTAAAGAAAAAAAGTTTTGGAATTTATTTATTAATTAAGAGACTATGTATGGTCTAATTAATAAATAAGATAAATGACAATTTTATTTGATAATTAATAATAGTTATTAAATAAATAGTTCACATTTATAGGATTAAAATTGGAAAATATGGCATTATTGAAAGAAAAGATAAATGGTTGAAATAAAGTGGCAAAATTGTAACTAGTGAGGCCCACATGTGTGGCCGGCCACTTAGTTTTATTTTGCCTATTATTTTATCTTTTTTAATCCATATAATTAAATCTTAAACCCTAGTTGAAATCTTAATCCAACCTTCAACCTATCTAAATCTAGATTTCTAACTCTGTCAGACAACTAGTGGATGATAGACTCATTCATAGTGATTTTGAACTCCTCTTGTTGTTCTTCTATCAACTCAAGCCTTTAGTGATAGAGTACCATGTCCACACATAGCAAGTCAAGTACTCAATCATAGTGCGGAAGACGATGGCTAACCAAACTGAAGGAGAAGGAGATTCAGGCTCAGATATTGTTATTACTCTGTGACAGAAAGGAAAAAGGGTTAGAGATCTGAGCGGAATGAGACATATTATTCTACTGCCATCAATATAATATTTTCTAAACTTTATATGTGTTTATTTCATCGTATTAGAGAATTCATATTTAGGGTGTTAATCAATATACATGTTAGTAAATTTAGATCCTGGTAAAATAAGTTCCAACAATTTACCTCAGAGCCAGTTAATAATTTACTTTCATAAAAATATGGATTTAAAACGATATTTTGAATTTGGATGTATTCATGTTGGTTTATATGTGAATTGATGAATATTTGTGAATTACGAATTTTCCATGAAAAATATTTTATTTTCATTCTAAAAATAATTTATTTGGATTCCTTGTGAAAAATTAAGCAATACTCAATTTCGATAAAAAACAAAGAAGATATGATGATTTAAAATTTTGAGTCCAAGTGGTGTCGAGCATGGTGCTCACTCGCACCAGGAACTCGGACAAGATAGGGGACATGCACACACAAATTAGGACAAATTCGTGTCTAAAGACACGATGTCCACTTGTTCGGACACGAGTTGCTCACCCAGGAGGCTGCACACGCCGAGATTTCTCGGCCACTCATCCAGTAGTCACTCTCGTCTCTCGTGTGCACGCGAAACGTGCTGCATGTATCCTGTTCCTCGGCCAAGGGTGATTTTGACCCAAAAATTCGATTTTTTGTGTTTTTTCACTATTTTTCGGATTTTTCCATTTCAAATTCCTAAAAATATATATAAAATATTATTTTAATATTTAAACATAAATATCAAATTTTCAAATTAATAATATTTAAATTTTTAATAGATTATTATTATTTTTTGATATTTTGAAGTTTAAATTTAAAAAATTGGTTATTTAATATTTTGAATTATCGTTAGATTTTAAAATTTTATTAATTCATTAAATTTACTAATTTTTTAATAATAAGATTAGATATTTTAATATTACTTATTTTAAATTAAAAGATAGCATTATCTTTTTAATTTGAAATATTATATTGAAATTATCTTATATGATAAATTAAATAATAATAAATTGAAAATTAACCTAAATATTTTTATAGATATCCTAACCATTTTTTTTTTTAAATTCAAAAATTAGTTATTTTGTGATATATTTTATTATTTATGAATTATAAGTTAGAAAAATGATATTTATTATAATATTATATTATTTTTCTTATAAATAATATTATAAATATTTAAATAATCTAGATATTTTTGGAGAAATTAAAAAAAAGGTTAATATAAGATATTTTGACATATAATTTGGAAAATTATCATTTGTTTATTATTTTATCTTAAAATAATAATTGTCTAACCATATCTATTTTAAAATTAGTTTATTTTGTTATATTAATTTTATTAAATTATAAGATCAGAAAATGATGTGAAAAATATCTAGTTGGTTATTTTCAAATCATTTATCTTATTATATATTTAATTTAATTTGATAAAATAATTCAAATAAACCTAGAGATTTTAAAATTAGTTTTTTAAATTTTGAAAATATAGTTTAGGTTGTTTCAACAACCGTAAATTTTCAAAATAGTTGGTTATTTGAATGATAATTTAATTATATAATTATTAAATATCTCGACTTCACATATTGTTACATGTTGTGTTTGTTTTATTTAATTGTTTATATAAAAAATTTTAAACAAACCTATTATTTATTTGATTTAAATTGCTATGATTAACTTGTTAACAGATCCAATGATCAGATTTTAATCATAGTCAAATTGTCAATAGATCAAATATATAATTTGTAACTAGTCAACTTTGTAATTTTTTTTCATCTGTGATAAACCTAGTAACATGATAGGGCCCATCCAAATCAATTTTTCTGTGTGAGCCTATATGTTTGTTATTGGGTTTAGATGCATATAGGAAGCCCAATTAATTCTAGATATTTAAATACACTAGGTTGCTAAAATAAAATATCACATTTGATAGTTTTATTTAGGCCCATTTAGCATTGGACTTATTCAATGAATAACAATGATTTAATTAATGATTAAATTCCTCTCGTTTGAGTCTTGTGTGAGAGTTAGGGGGCCAATAGTAGTGGGTACGACATACTGGACCCAGCCCTCCCTCACATTAATAACCCCACTTGTGAAGGTTCATTTGCCTTATTTAAATAGTTGTATTAGGCTAATTATATTAGTTTAACCTAATTAAAATTAAATTAGCAACATAATTAATTTTGAAATAAATGAAATTAACTTTTCATTGGATTATTTTAAAATTAATTTAGAAAAACACACTTAGTTTAAAGAAAAGATTTTGGGTAATAATTTCTAGTAACTATTTTATATTTTTTAATATTGAATTAAGTATAAAAATATATTTAAGTTAAAAATTAATTTGTTAATTAATTTTAGACCAATTTAAATTAGGATATTTTTCTAAGAACTTAAATTAGAATAAATATTTAAGTTGATTTTATTCAGGTACTTAATTATTTATTTCTATTTAAAGAAATTTAATGAAATAGTAAAATATATTTAAGTTGAAATTTAATTTATTAATTAATTTTAGACTAACTTAAATTAAAATATTTTTCTAAAATATTAAATTAGAATTAATAATTAAATTAATTTTATTCAAGATACTTAATTATTTATTTCTATTTGAATAAATTTAATTAAATAGAATATTATATTTAAGCTAGAAATTTTAAATTTCAGATCAACTTAAATTAAAATAATTTTCAGACTATATTTTATTTTAATAATCATTTTTTATGTAAATTTCGAAATAAATTTATTTCAAATGTAAATATTTTGAAAATTTTCAATTTTAAAAATTAGATTAAGTTGAAAATTAATTTGTTAATTAATTTTATATCAACTTAAATCAAGTAATATTTTCAATAATGATTAGTTCAAGCAAATAGAATAAATTATATTATATTTTAATTAGAAAAGCAATAATTAGTTTTTGAAATACCTAGATGGTTATTTTTTAAGTAGACTTATGGTATATTTTTAGATATATTTAATTAAATAAAAAAATTAATATTTAAGTTGATTTGTTCAAGACACTTAAATATTATATATTTTTCTTAAGAGATTTAATTAAATAGACAAAATTCAATTATGTTAAAAATTAATTTTTCTTAGTTAATTTTAGATTGTTATAAATTAGAATAATTTTTATAGTTTTATTTTATTTTATTTTCATAGAATTCAAAAATATATTTTTAAATATATTCAATTTCAAATTTAATTAGATATATATATATATTTATAGAAAATTAGATTTAAGTTGAAAATTAATTATTTAATTAATTTTGGACCAACTTAAATTAAGTAATTTTCATAATATTTATTGAAAATTAATACAAAGGATGGAAAATAAATTTTTTATTTTCAGATTATTTCAAAGTATGTATATAATTTTATAAATATTAAATTAAAATTTATATTTAGAGTTATCTAAATTAGTAATTTTAATTAAATAAATATATTAATATTAAAATAAATAGATTAAAATATATATCAAATAAAAATACAATCCTTCAAAATAATGAGCTTTAGTATAAGGATATTTGATCTCCATTGTTGGCTCTACATAGTTTTTGTTTTAATGAGATTCATCCCTAATATGTGTTCATTCATTAGCAATTTAACATTGTAGAATCTCTCAGTAACGATCACCCCAATAGTGACCGCTAAGAGTAGGACTTACAAAGTATGAAACAATGGTAGAAGCTCATAAGATAGAATGATTTTGACTCGCCTAAACGGGACAATGCCAGATTCTTGTCTTGATCGAATAAAAGGTTGCTAGAATGATGTTTGTTTTAGATGAGTTGACTACTCTATTCAATGAATGATATCTTTGACTCTCGCCTAAACGGGACACTGTATCAGTTTGTTAGAAATCTTGGAAATTATTTAAGATATGATTGTTTTGTATTTTCACATGTCTTTATTACATGCTACATATATACAATTTCTCAAGTGTGTATGAATTTATATTGAACCTATGTTGTTTTCTGTTATTAATTATTGCAGTACCAATTTTGAATCTTTATGGTTGGCCTAACTTAGTTTTTTATTTTTAATGAGACATCGCAAAAGATTGTCATCCGTTAGACAAAAAAAATAGTGTTAGATCTCAATAGATAAGTATTTGAAAATGTAACTAGTTGACTCATCCAAAGATGACAACTTAGATTAGTGTTTACAATATAAAACAATGAAGAAGTTTATAAAATAAGAATAACTTTGACTCTCGCCTAAACAGGACATTGTTGAATTTTTATTTTAATTGAAATTATCTTTTTTTCCTCTTAGTTTTTTCATTATAGAAAGTATATCATTGGATAAAAAAGTTTATAAATCATCTGCTTATGATGTCACTCTATTTTCTTCTATAAAAATTAAGTGGCACAAATTAATATATTCTAGATATTATATCCTAAAATGATATAAATTCTCGATCTTAGAAAATCTACTACTTGTATATGCTTACTATAAGCAACTTAATTTAGAGTTAGATTGGTAGTAATGGTCCAAGAAAGAATGATTACTAAAGAAATATTTTGTATAAATTGAAGTCTTTGACTTTAGATTTTAGATTCCAAATAGAAATTTCAACTTTTAAAATACATTGGACAATGCAGTATAATTTTCACAAGTTGTTAATATCCATTTTCTACAATGGATCCAAACTGTATGTTAATGTATGGATTATGAGTTTTGTATTATGTGACCAGAATCCACTTGAACCATTTTAAGAACTCTTTCTTGTAACTAGACTTAAGTCATCAAAAGACCACAACCACAGTAAGATAAGTCTATGGCATTTGAATCTTCTGCATAGTGTTTTTGACAAGATCAGTCACTGCAAAGAGATAATATGCTAATATCCACTTGGAAGTAGGATCATCTGTATTTGAACATATGGATGTCCATTCAGGGGTGGATATGAGTTATCTCTAAATTCATAAACGATCACTCTAGATATTTACCTTATGCAAAGAAATTTGAAATGTTTGAGAAATTTCATGAATTTTTAGCAATGGTGGAAAATCATTAAGGTAAGTGGTTAAAGATCTTGCGAACTGATAGGGGTGGAAAAATATTTGGTTATGTAGTTCAAAGATCATTATGTTGAACTTCGAATTAATTATGTTGAACTTTGAATTGTACCCAAACTTACCTCTCCGAAAATTTAGATTGCAAATTGATGAAAATGAAAGGTTTATGATTAGTTACTAGCAGCTACCTAAGTCCTTCTAGGGAAATACCCTAGTGATAGGAAAAACTTCAGAATGATGGAATGGTTATGTACTTAGTGTATACCATTACTAGATTCAGGGATGTCCTGATAATGAACTTCAGAAAAGCTAGAACTGTTAACTAAGGTTTGCATGTTTGATAACTATTCTAAAGTGATTAGGGGTGGACCATCCTATGGTCATTAAGATAAGAAAGTGTTTGTTTCAACAAATACTACTTTTCTAAGAATATGACTAAATCTGGAAACAAAGTAGCAAAGTAGATGAGATATTTTTAGTTCTAAAGTGTTTTATCGTCTTGTTCCATATAAGATGATCCTACTACCTCTGTTATCTTGACACAACCTATGAGGTCAATACCATTAATGTTCCTAGACAGATAGTCACAATACCTTGTCATGGTGGGAGGGTTTCAAGAAACTCACCTTGTTATGACTTGGAAGACACTTGTGATAAAAAAGCCTTTGTTAGTTTAAACAAGTAATGGATAGTAAGAATAAGGAACTAAGAAGCAAAGCCAAGAAAAATATGTTAAAACCATTCGTATGGAGTAACCAAAAGTTTTCTATTACAAGGACAAGAAGGAAAATTTCAAAAATAAGTCTATTCAATGGACTCAATAAAATTTCCTGATCCTAGTATTATAGGTTTGAGATTATCTTAACTTGTGGCTTATGGTATAACTGGTAATTTACTTACTCTAGTGTAAGCAACTTACTTTAGTAAGATGCTGGAGCATTTTTCTAATGACTATCTAAAGGGAGTCCTTTAGGCTCCTAGACATAGATTTTATTTATATAAGAAACAGTTTCAACTATTCTAGAAAAGATAAGTCATAAAAGGAATTTCTTAAGGATCAATAGTGAGAGGTCTTTGATCAAGGATGAAAAGGTTGAGTATTGCTCAAACATTTGGAACAAGCTTGTCATCCCAAAGCACAGGTACACTTCCTGGAAAGCTATAAACAACTTGCTTTTAACAAGAAACCACTTGATCAGATTTATTTACATTTCTTCTTCTCTTTGTCCGGTTTGTGAGATTGAAGAGGAATCTCATGATCATCTTTTCATGGAGTGTATCTTCACAAAGAAAGTTGTTGAAGATATTTACTCTTGGCTAGGATTTGTGGATTGGCCGAAGACTAGACTTGATCTAGCTGATTGGTGCTTGAAACCATCTTTGGGGCTGAAGGAAAAAGTGATAAAAACCGTTATTGCCTCGACGATTTATATGATTTGGAAGAATCGTAATATATGTGTATTTGATAGTTGTTGTAGCTTGGTAAAAGTGGTTAGTAAAGAGATTAAATTTCTTGTTAAGTGGCGTATTTTGGGGGTTATTACCAATGTAAAAAAGGGTGATAATTATATAACTCGTGTTGTAGAAAGCTGGTAGCTTCTGGGGTGAGTTGTTGGTGTTTGCCTTGATTGTAATGTTTGCTCTGTTTGAATAAAAAGTTTCCTTTTATTCAAAAAAAAAAAAAATAGTGAGAGGTCTCATGTATGTTTTGCAATGCATTAGACTAGGCACCTACTGTTGAATGAAAGTTATGAGTAGGTATCAGTTTAATCTAGGAAAGGAACATTAGAAGACAATCAAATAAATCTTAAGATCAGAAGAGGAACTATATGTTAGTTGATAAGGGTGGTATTTTAATACTCTTAGACTACACCAAATCAGAATTTTAGACTTGCGTTAATGTTAGAAAGTCTACTTATGAGATGGTGATTACTCTGGGTGTGGAGCAGTATTTTTTAGAGAAGTGTAAAAACCAATCAGGAGTCTCTAACTCTACCAGTGAGACTAAATGTTAAAGTGGCCAGGAAGGCTATTAGATAATTATTCAGCCTATGGAAAGTTCTATACAGTTTTTGGCGTTATTCCAGTAATAGCTTAACTACTAGTGTTACTTCCTGACTAACACAGATATAGTTGCCAAACAGTAAAGAATCCAGTATCCCAATAGGAGTAGGCATATAGAGAGGAATTTTACAATATCAAGGATTTCGTGACTAAGGAGATGTAATGGTGGATGTGACAGTCAGTAAGTCCCGTGATCCGTAAGGGGAAACACCGGGTAAGCTGTACAATCCAACACCGCCTGGGGAAGGTCAAGCGGGATGATTCTGAGACTGTGTAGGTATGGGACTACACAGTTGAAAAGAGCTTAAATGGATTGATTGGTACTACCTATGTCAACAAGGTGCATCTTGTTTTTCGGTAGCCCATCTCGAAAGAACTCCACAGTTAAGCGTGCTTGGCTTGGAGCAATTTTAAGGATGGGTGACCTCCTGGGAAGTTTTCCCAGGAAGCGTGTGAGTGAGGACAAAGCACGCTGAAAACACTCGTGTTGGTCTGTAGGGTCAGTCATCAATCCAGGAAGCAGCCAGAGTGACGTATTCGTGTATAAGAGCCATTCATTTCGTGGGTGTAAGGACCCAATGGAGGCTTGAAGCGGGGACGTTACAGTGGAGAAGTTTGGTAATTGAATACAACCTGACAAATGCTATTACGGAGATAATACTACGTACTACACTTGATCTGGATATCAAGGTGTTGAAATTAATTGAAATGCACTTTTAGTTTTGTATTTGTGAAAGTGAGAGATTGTTGGGTTTTTTGTACTAAATAAAATACATTTCAATATAATCAAATTTACTAATTAATAAAAGATCAAAAATCGTTTTAATGTTGCATGGTTCACATGATTAGATGTTTAATGTAAAAATTCTATTGAATCCAAAACATATAGTTATTCATGAGTATAGTGTTGTCAACATAGTGGAATATAATCATAATTATATGTTTAAAGTTTAGGTCCCATGATTTGTCAGTACACTAGATTTAGACTGACATGATAATCAGCGATAAGAGCTTACTTATACCTTGGATCAGTGTTATGTCCTTTCTAGAGCATTGGCAAAGTATGCTAGGATTGGATGTATAGAGTATACATTGGACTGGACCGATATTAAACTTGGATAAGATATCATAAACTTACCATTATATCTATCTAAGTCAATATCAGTTAGTTGATCTTAGGTCATTAGATCTTAATCTTGATATGGTTCGGTTTGATCTCAACTGTATTATTTATGTTCTTAGAGTTGTTCGTTAAAGCTCATTCGGTAGAATACTTACATATTGGGAACATGATAGTGCAATTGAGTGGGAGCGCTAATCATAGATATAGAATTTATAGCTTCTATAAGTATTTAGAAGTAAAACGATGATTTCTTTCGAGCTTGGCTTAATAGAGATAAATGATTGAGGTCTCATTTCAATAATTATATCAGTTTACTGAAATATCATTTATAAGTAGCTAAGTGTTTTAAGGATAAAATACATCAAAGGGTAGAACGATTAATTTTTCCTTGATGTAGATCATCTATAGAGAATCTTTGACTATTTGGATTAAAACGATGGATAATTCATAGCGTATCTATATCTTGGTACATATAGAGGGTTCTATATAATTAAGAGTGCAATTTTGAATCTATAGTGGTGCAAGGAGAAATTAATAAGTTAGAAAATTTATTTAGTAAATTCTAGATCTACTTGTTGGAAGCTTGATTAGATAGGCACATGATTCCCTTACTAGTTGAGATAATATTGCTTACAGACTCAGTTAATTGGTTTTAATTAATCAATTATAATTTTAAAATTAGAATGTCTTATTTATGAATTTTCAGTAAGCAAGGGCTTAATTGTGAAGAAAAGAAGTTTTGGGGAGACTATGTGTGGTCTAATTAATAAATAAGATAAATGGTAATTTTATTTGATAATTAATTATATTTATTAAATAAATAGTTTTGACATTTATAGGATTGAAATTGGAAAATATGACATTGTTGAAAGAAAAGATAAATGGTTGAAATAAAGTGGCAAAATTATAACTAGTGAGGCCCACATAAGTGGTCGGCCACTTAGTATTATTTTGCCTATTATTTTATCTTTTTTAATCCATATAATTAAATCATAAACCCTAGTTGAGATACTATAAATGAAACATGATGTTCTCATTCTCGTCCAACCTATCTAAACCTTGTTTTCTAACTATGTCAGACAACTAGTAGATGATCAGAGACTCCTTCATAGTGATTTCGAACTCCTCTTGTTGTTCTTCTATCAACTCAAGCCTTTAATGATAGAGTACCATGCCCACACATAGCAAGTCAAGTACTCAATCATAGTGCAAAAGATGGTGGTTAACCAAACTGAAGGAGAAGGAGATCCAGGCTTAGATCTTGTTATTACTCTCCAATAGAATGGAACAAGGGTTATAGATTTAAGCGAAAGGAGACATATTATTCCGCTTCCATCAGTGTAAAATTTTCTAATTTTATATGTGTTTATTTCATTGTATTAAAGAATTTATATTTAGGGTGTTAATCAACATACGTGTTAGTAAATCTAGATCCTGGTAACATAAGTTCCAATAGAGAAAATGATTGCAATTTAGGGGTTCTTTGAATTAGAAATCTTTTCTCAAGAAGGGAAGTTCAATGGGAGAGGAGGTGTTTAAAAAATATGAATTTGGTTGAGGTAAGGGTTGAAAGTATTTAAAATTTTCCATCGAGCGAGGAGGCGGCCCTTATCAAGCCCTCTCCTTCCCAATGAGAATCCTATCAAGGAATTGCTGAGGTCTAGCTAGGACCCGACAACCCAAGCTTTGTGTGCTTGGGAGAGAAATTTCAAGCCAAATTGTATATTTCTCATGGAAACTAAGGTTAATAAAGATAGAATGGGCAGAGTTGCAAAAAAAATCAGATACAATGACTTTGGATGTATTTCATCAACATGCTTATTTGGTGGTTTTTGTTTTATGTGGAAATCAGAAGTGCATTTACAAGTAGTGAAGACTGAAAATAACATTTTTGAGGCTTCAGTTTGGGATGTTCAAAATAAGAAGCTCTGGTGGCTTTTTGGGGTCTACGCTCCACCAAATGAAGAAGGAAAGGAAAACTTTTGGAAAGAATTAGAAGTCAGAGTCAACAATTGTGGCCTCACTTGGCTCATTATAGGGGATCTCAATGTCATTCTTAATCTCGAAGAGAAGAGAGGAGGTACTAATCCTGCGATAAGAGAATGTAAATGGCTATCTGAATTTGTTTTTGACACAAGAGGCATTGATGTTTGTTTTATGGGAGGAAGATTCACTTGGAAAAACAAGAGTCCAAGGTGGTCTAATTAGAGAAAGATTGGATAGAGTTATAACTTCAAACGATTGGGTTAGAGACTATCCAAAGGGGGGAGTTATTAATTTTCCATTTGAGTTTCATACCATGCACCTATTCTATTTGACTCTTCCTTGATTAAGCTCAAAGGGTTCAGACCTTTTAGATTATTTGAGGCTTGGACTAGAGATGTATCATGCAGAGAGGCAATTGTGAAAACTTGGAAAAATTATAATCATAGAGTTAGTAGAAGTCTAATTTGTAATATCGACAATACCAAGAAATTGCTTCAAGGATGGAAGAAGAAAAGTTTTGGTAATTGTAAGGAGAACATTAAGGTGCTGGAATCGCGCTTACGGTGGATTTAGCAGCAGGATATTTCTTAAGATTTATGCGATGAGAAAGAAGTAATTCAAGAAAACTCTTAGAGGAGTGGAAAAGGAGAGAAAGTGTTTGGCGTCAAAAACCTTGTGAGGTTTGGCTCGAATTGGGAGATAGGAATACTAGCTTCGTCCATGCTTCCACCTTAATTGGAAGATGTCAAAATCATATATGGGCTCGTAAGGACAATAATGGTTCAAGGTGCGAGGACATAGATAAAGTCTCAGGTATTATCAACCAATACTTTTCAAATTTATTTAATTCTGAGGTCTCTAATATTCCTATGGAACTAGACACTTTGTTTGAGAAGAAGATTGATGCAGCAGATAATACAAGTTTTTGTGCAATTTCTTCTGATGAAGAGATTCGTAATAGTGTACATCTTCTTCATCCTCTAAAAGCCCTAGGGCCAGATGGCTTTTCTAGATGCTTCTTTTGGAATTTTTGGGATATTGTGGGACCCTCTATTTGTTCTTCTGTGAAAGAATTCTTTACTTTGGGGGAGATAAACTAGAAGCTTAACTATACCTATATTTGTCTTATCCCCAAAGTATATTTCCCAGAGAAAGTGGATCAGTTTAGACCCATTAGTCTCTGTTATTTTATTTACAAGGTAATAACAAAGATTCTGTTCATTAGACTCAGTCCCCACATGGAAAAGCTAGTAACTCCCCTTCAATCTAGTTTTATACCAGGAAGGTGGATAGAAGAGTCTTCTATTCTCACTCAGGAGATAGCTCGCAAGATCAAGAGAAGAAAAGGTAAAGGAGGCCTTATGGCCATCAAGCTTGATATGCATAAAGCTTATGGTAGGATGGAATGGGCACTGCTGCATCGGGTTTTGATTACAAATGGCTTTGATACGAAGAGTTGCAAACTCATTATGTCTTGTGTAACTTCTGTCTTTTATTCAGTTCTCCTCAATGGAAGTCTTTTGAAGAAAAATTTTCTTAGTAGGGGCTGAGGTAAGGAGATCCTTTCTCTTCTTTTTTATTCCTTCTTTGTCAAGAAGTCTTGTCCAGACTCTTATCTAGAGTATACATGAATTCCTATTTGTGTTCATTGAGTTCTTTGATTCACTCATTAAAGTTTCTCAGAGAAGATGATTCTTACAACTTCTGTTTTGTGAGCTTAATAAAATGAGTGGCTTGAAACATGTTATACAATAATAGAATCTAAGCTTTCCAAAAGGATCGAATATTAGTTCTCTTATTGTGTTAATTTTGAGAGTGCTAACACTTGGATCCAATGTATAATTAGATTATAAATTGACTATCCACATTAAATTAATGGTACAAAAGGACTCAAGAGATAATTAGAAGGGTAAAATAGTAATTTTGACCAACTATAATTATGAACTAATAATTTGAGGGCAAACTACTTATATTGATCATATTTAGGTTGAGCATGAAATCCAAAAACCTGAAAAAACCATTAAAATTGACCTACTGAACACCGCTGGAACTGAAACTAGTAGAATCGAAAACCAAAAAAACTGCTAATAGTTAAAACTGCCATTGAACGGTCGATTTTTTTGGGTAATAAACTGACCGAAAAAACCGAAATCAATAGTTGTACACATAAATATTTATATTAATTTATTAAGTTGTTTTTTTCTTTATGTATTGTAGTTACTTATAATATATAATAATATATAATTATTTTATTAATATTAAAGTTAAAAGAATAAGACAATTAGTTTTTGAACAATTAATTTGTAAAGTTGTAGTTGTAGAATGTATGCTTATAGAATAAATTAGATCATATTTTAAAGAAAAAAAAGTTCAGTTTGGAAGGTTTAAACGACCAAATCGAGGTTCAAAATAGTTGGTTTTAAGATAGGTACTAGATTGGTCGCTCGATTTTTAGATTGCACCAATCCATACCAAAAACTGAATTCTAAATTTTTATATAGAAAAAAATCGACCAAACCAACCGATGCTCAGCCCTAATTATTGTTGGGTTTTGTGCCCTAAATAAAACCCTTTACAATCTGATTAGTTATCAATATAAGAAATTTGAAGTGATTTATGTTTGCATGAATTTTACATGCTAATGGTTTAATATGTTTATTACATTTACACACAAAATCAGTTAAATCCAGATCATATGTTTATTCACAATTATAGTATCGTCAACACAGTAGAATGTGATTGTGATCATATGAATCAAAAGACTAAGTCCATATTTCATCAGTATTTTGGATTTACACTAATGTGATAATCAGCGATGATGTGTACTTACACTTGGAGTAAGTGTTATGTTCTTTCCAGGACATTAGTAAAGTATACTAGTTTCGAATGTATGGAGTATACATTGGACTGGACCGATATTGCAACTTAGTTAAGATATTATAAACTTACCGTTATATCTTTCCAAGTCAATATCAGTAGTTGATCTTAAGATTAAAAGAATCGAAATCCTGATATGCTTAGGCTCAACTCAGGAGTACTATTCATGTTCTTTGATTTATTAGTTAAGCCTACTTTTGGGTCAGGGTGATACGTATATTTTGGGAACATGATAGTATGATTGAGTGGGAGTGCTGAACATAAATATGGAATCTATAGCTTCTACTGGTGTATAGAAGTCAAGTGATGATTCCCTTCGAGCTTAGCTAAATAGAAGTAAATGGATGAGCTCTTGTTTAAGTGACTAATTCTTAGATCACTAAATATCATTTACAGGTAGCTAAGTGTTTTAAGGGGCAAAATACATTGAGGGGTGAGAACGGTAAAATTATCCCATCTCGATGTAAATCATTTATATAGAGGATCTTTGATCACAATAAGATTATAACAATGGTTAAATGAGATAGCATATCTATATCGTGGAACATATAATAATATGCTCTATATAAGTCTGAGAGTGCAATTCTAAGTTCTAAGAGTGGATTCAACGAAGAATTAATAAGTAGGAATTTACTTAGTGAATTCGGTTCACTTATTGGAAGCTCAGCATATAGATCCATGGTCCCCATTCTAGTTGAGAACATACTGCTTGTAAGACTCAATAATTGATGTGTGATTAATCAATTATAATTCTAAAGTTAGACTATGTCTAATTTGTGAATTTTCACTAAGCAGTGGCGAAATTGTAAAGAAAAGAGATTCTAGGTTTATTTATTTATTAATAGACTTTATATGTCTAATTAATAATTAAATTAAATGACAATATTATTAATAATCTATTTTAGTTATTAAATAATTAGTTTTGGCATTTAAATGGTTAGAATTGGAAAATTGGCGTTTTTGAGAAAATAGAAATAAAATTTGTGAAAACTGCAAAAACCAAGTGGGGCCCATTACACACCATGGCCGGCCACTTATAGTGGTTTTTCAAATTGATATTTTTATTATTTTAATGCCAAATAATTCCTAACCTAAACCTAGTAGTTGCCTATAAATAGAAAGTGATGGCTCAGTCAAATAATAAGTTTTCAACATATGCTTTCATAATCTCTTGACAGAAAATTCTCTCTTCAGAAAAACTGAGCCTTCCCTTTCTCTCTATAGCCGAAATCTCTCTCTCTCTCTCTCTCTCTCTCTCTCTCTCTCTCTCTCTCTCTCTCTCTCTCTCTCTCTCTCTCTCTCTCTCTTTTCTTCTTAAAATTTTGAACCTTACTGATAGAGTAAGTGTCCACACACAGCAAGTGGTAACTCAATCATAGATTGGAAGACTGTGAAGGATCACACATAAAGAGAAGGACATTCGGGCTCAGATCTTGATAATACTCTGTGACAGAAAGGATACAAGTGTTAGAGATCTGAGTGGAAGGAGACATTAATTCCGCTGCATCAATATAAGGTTTTCTTAACTTTATATGTGTTTATTTTATCGTTTTAGAAAGTTCATATTTAGGGTGTTAAACAACATACTTGTGAGTAGATCTAAGATCCTGGTAAAATAATTTCCAACAATTATATCAATGGACTATAAGGAAGAATTCTATAAATATAATTTTATATCGTCAAAGAGTGCAAATCTATATTTATAGTGGAGTAATAATTGAATTAATAAACCAGATTATTCTATTGAAGAGTTCAATAATAATCAAGTGTTTATTGGAGCTTCGAAATATAGGTCTATAGTCCCTAGATCACCTCTATAGATACTGTACATGGAAAGGTTTGAATTGATAAATAAATTGAGAAAGAATTAATTTCTATGAGAAAGAATTCTTAAGGGAAAATAGTAATTTTGTATAAATTATTATTTTGAATAATTATATTAATTAAAATGGTGTTTAACTATTTAGTTTTATATGATAAAACTATATTAATTAGTTAAATATAATATTATTCTTAAATAAAAATAAAAAAGAGAGAAAATATAAAATAATATTTATTTTAATCTTAAAGAAATAAGAGATTAATTAATTATTATTTGTTTGTAAAATAAATAATAAATTTTATTTGTGGTAAAATTGATAAATTAATTTTAGGCACGTGCAAGGGACATGTAAAAGCCCATTTACTTTTTATTTGATTATTTTATTTACAAAATAAAATTATTTAAAATGATAATTATCTTTTAATTATTTATATTAAATATATTATAGGATAATTTATTTAAATTAAAAGATAATATAAAATAATAAAGTATATAACTGAATACAGTTATTCAGTTGTATGATATTTATTTTGAATTTCAAATTAAAATAATATTATTTTTTTATAAAAATAAAAGAATTTTAATTTATTATTATATATATGATATATATATACATAATAACTAACTAATATATAAATATATATGTATATGATATACCAGAAAAAATATAACGTAATGTTTTAGAGATTAGTTTTTACATTCTCTCTCTCTCTCTCTCTCTCTCTCTCTCTCTCTCTCTCTCTCTCTCTCTCTCTCTCTCTACCCCTTGCACACGCCACTCGCACCTTTGAGTGTGGTGCGAGTTTTTTTCAATCTCAACCACAATGTCTCATAAGTTGTGAACACACTATATTATCAAAAAATTTGTTCATCCTGTTAAATCAATAAGCCTACTCTTATTCTGAGTACTGAGGTTAGTCTGAAAGATGTGGTGTGATTCTTCAACAAGCCCATCGTTGGATTGGATGTTCGAATTTTTATACGATAAGTTGTAAGGAAATCTTGATAGGTAACAAGAGGTAATTTTCTATTCTAATTAGTTGGATTTAGATTATATAATATTGTGTTGAGATTTGGGCTTTAAGGTTCATATCAGATTTAACAAAATAATTTTTTAAACCTAAATCCAATTTGTACTTTCGCTGTGACTCTGATATGAATCCTAAAAACAAACCGTTTCTTCATGGGCTCTTTATAAACTGATTTTTCTCACAAAAACTAAGGTTGGTTGAGTTTCTTTTTATCTTATATATCATTCTAAGTGTTTTAAGCTAAAGAATTATCATCTTTTCATAAACACACTAACCACACACACTTGAGCCAAACTCGTCCTTATCTTCTCTAATGTTCTTGAAATTCTCTCTAGGATTTCATATTGTATTTCATCTTATTAGAGAGAGTTTTCTTTGTATTTCAAAATTACATATCCATTGTATTGAGAGGTGAGGTTGGCACCGATAGAAAATTACTCGGTTGTAAGTGAGGTTGACATTGGTTTTGTAAACAACCTAAGTAAAGTGGATTGTCACTACAACAATCTGAGAGTGAGATTGGCAATTCAAAAATCCGAAGAGGTTTATAGTCCTTTGAAAAACTATTCGTTGAGGTAAAGTTGGCACCGGTGGAAAAACAACTCGGTTGTTGATATCGACACTTTAACAATCCAATAAGGTCAATATTCCTTGAAGAAAACTATTGTGAGAGGTTTGGGAAATACCTTGGTGAAAAATTCTCCAAATGTAAGGGTTAGTCAAGCCCGTTAAATTGGCTCGATAATTGAACTCAAAGCTAGGTCCATAGGTTTGAAGACTAAGGATGTAGGTGGTTTAGTTCTACCGAACCTTGTAAAAATTGAGAGTTTGTAATTTCTATCCCTAAGCTCTTTACATTTCAAGTTTGCTATTTAATTAAATTTGAATAACCCAGCCCGACCCTGGACTCCGAACTTGGACTCGACCCCAAACCTCGAACCTAGGTAAGTAAGAGAAAATGTAAAAAAAAAAAACAATTTTCGAGTAACAAAAAATAAATTTGTTTTTGAAATAAAGAACAATATTTTTGATTTTTTTTTTTGGTTTTTTTAAACTCAATTTTCATAAAACTGCTATTAAAAAATTTAGTCAAACGATCCTATTAATTTTTAAAAATAATTTTTTTATTTTAAAAGTATGAAAACAATTTTTTAATTATGAAGTCATACATCATTTTCTCTTTCTCTCCTTTTGACTTTTTATCCTAATTTCTTTGAACTCTCCAAATAATGTTAATGTCATGGTTCTGGGCTAAGGCGGGACTAGGACACATCCAACCCAGGCATCTAAAATATAATTTTTCATTTAAAAGTATAGTAGGTTTTAAAAATACAACATATTTTTTTAAAATAAAAAGCCGAATATTTTTTTTTTCTTTTAAGGCCCAACCAATCTCAAGGCTGACCTATTAATGGACATACTTTTTTTTTTTTTTTTGAAATTACACTATATATCTTTTATATTATCTTTTTTTATTTTTACTTTTTTTATAAAGTATCATTTTTATATTTTTTTTAAACCCTTTACCAATTTTACCTCTGTCACTTCAATATACTCTTCATTTGACTCTTTTATGTGTCAACATATTTTGAGTACAATACATATATAAAGAGGTATGTTTCAATTAAATATAAATTAGAGGTAAATTTAGGTAGCGTTTAGTAACACTTTTTTAATCAGTTTTCTGTTTTTAAAAGTAGAAAAGTGAAAATATTTTTCAAAAACATGTTCTATAAAACTGTTTTTACTTTTCAATTTTATAATTAGAAATCAAAATTTTAAAAACAAAAAGAATCACTTTCAATATTTTTTTAAACAGTTTTTTTTCTTAATCAATCTTTTAGATTAGGACCACACCTGGACCCAAATCCCCTCCCTACGGCCCTGGTGCTAAACCCGACTTTTGACTTGAACCCGAATCCGACCCCGGACCTAGACCCGACTTAAATAAAATCAAAAAATAAAAATAAAAATAAACTTTATAGAACACACTTTTGTTTTCTATTTTTAAAATTGAAAAACAAAAGTGGTTACAGAACGCATTTTTGTTTTTCAAAAACAAATTTTTTAAAAACAAAAATTTTACTTTCATTTTGTGATTAAAAAATTAAAAAACAAAAGTGTTACCAAATGGCACCTTAATTAATTGATAAATAAAAGAAATAATTTTCAATATACTTTTTTTTGAATGAATGTTAATGGACATACTAGGGATGCACATTTTCCCCATGGGGATGGGGCCTCGCGGGGACCTGCCCCTAATGGGGCGGGGATTCCCCGTCTTAATGGGGAATAGGGCGGGGACGGGGATCAAATTTTGTCCCCGAATGTTAAACGGGGCGGGGACGGGGACGGGGATGACACTCCCCGCCACGACGGGGACCCGTTTGATTTATTAATTATTTTTTTATTAATAGTTTATATTTTATATATGCGTTTGTATTTTTTTAGTATATTAATATCATTTTTACAATTATTGAAGTTGTGTTTTTATATAATAATTACTATATTGAATAGTAAATAATATGTAATATTTTATCTTTTATGTAATTTAATAATTTTATACATTTAAATTTTTAAAATAAAATTTATTTTACAATAGGGGATTCCCCGTCCCGTCCCCGCCCTATTAGGGGATTCCCCGCCCCGTCCCCGATGAGGAATAAGCGGGGATGGGGATTAAAATCCTTAACGGGGATGGGGACGGGGAGAGCACTCCCCGCTAATTCCCCGCCATCCCTAGGACATACGTTAATTTCATTTATTTCCCAAACTTTGTTTTTGTATAATTATTCTTGTGAAAAAAAAAAAAAATTCACCACCACCTGGACGAAGATGATGAAGCTATAGAACTCCTCGTGTTCACTACCTGGGAAAAGATTAAATGATAGCATATAATAACTTTTAATATCAAAACAGGCCAAAAACAGACCACAAGATTAGTTGCAGTTCAAATCAAAGTAACCGATTGAGCAAACCCATTACCAATGATGCTCTCTCCCTCTCTGATCTTCCAGAGGAGAGGAGAGAGTTGAGTTACAAATATGGCCTTGATTGCACTTGCACTTGTCAATCGTCTAGTAGTCACTAGATTTTGGGACTGTATTAGTCAATGAAAGAAAGAAAGGAAAATGAAATGGGAAAGCCTTGAAAGTTTTTCTTTCCATCTCTAGATAATCACAAAATAATAATTAAAAAAAAAATTGAATGTACTTCAGAATCAAATCCTTCTATATCCCTTTACACTAACAATCAGCCAAAAGGGTTCTTCACATGTCTTTGTTTTGTAGTGAAAAAAAAAATAAAATAATTTCACCTCTCTGATTACACACAGTTGGCTTGGTTGGTTGGTTGGTCCTACCCGGCAAAAACTCACGGGCTCTATTAGGTGGTGTGTACACAGAAAATGTCTTCTTATATTCAAAACACACATACTCACACACACAAACAACTCATGGATTCAATTATTTTCTTTGCTCTTCTTGTTACAGCATCATTGTTTTCACAATCACTAGCTAGACAAGCTCGATCATCAACTACACATTATGCCACTCGAATCACAGTTGTAGGAGCTGTTTATTGTGATACTTGCTCAAAAAATGCTTTCACTAAACACAGCTACTTCCTTCCAGGTAATATACATACTAGTTTGTTATGTATTAATCATAGATAGTCAAACTAATGGTTTATTTATTTATTTTGGTTTTGTTTTGAAAATGATCAGGTGTTTATGTTCAAATAAAATGCAAGTTCAAAGTAAACTCACCTAAATCAGCATCACAAGTGAACTTCTTAGCTAACACAACCACAGATAAATATGGAGTATACAAATTGGACATACCATCAGTTGATGGGGTCAGCTGTTTGAATGGTTTGTCAATGGTGTCAATGTGCCAAGCAAGTCTCATTGGGAGCTCATCTCAGCCATGCAATGTGCCTGTTTTAAGAACCTCATCAGATGAGATATCAATCAAATCAGAACAAGATAATCTCTGTATATACAGCTTAAATGCTCTGAGTTATAGGCCATCTAAGAGGAACAATACCTTATGTGGAGTTAGAAAGAAAGAAGAAGACTTAGTATACTCTTCCAAGTGTTTTCTCCCATGGCCACCTTTACCTCAATTCAACTTTCCCCCATTACCTTTTCCAACATTGCCATGGCCATGGCCATTCCAAGATTCCCCATCTCTGTTTTCGCCGCCACCTTCGCCTTCACCGCCTGCATTTAGTCTTACAGATCCCACAACTTGGATACCATATTTTTCTCCATCACCTCCAGATAGACATCAGAACCAAAACCCTTAGTATTAAAATCATTATCATTCTCATTATTATTATTATTGTTTTGTTCTCTATATTATTTTCCAAAATAATTATTTTCAACTGTTTATTATTATGATTTGTGAGTAGTGCTGGGATAATTGTTGATTTATGCTTATTAACAAACTGTATAAGCATATACTCCATTTTGTTATTATGGTTGGTAATAAATTTGTGTACAAATTATATTTAATTACAAAGTATAATGAAGCATTTTACTCATCCTGCTACTGCTAAAACATGTTTCATCTTACCTTGTTGATCCTTCAATCCCCAAAGATATATTTTTTTTTTCTTCTTTTCACATGTTACTCAGTACAAAACATAATCAATTAAGCTTATGACAATAGTTTCTTTGCACTTGCGTAGCTTGTTTTGGGGTTATTCATATTAGGAAAAAAAAAACTATTGTGAATATATTTGTCCTTAGCAACTTTTGCTGCCCATAATTATTTTTTGACAAATAAATTCAACCTCTACAGTTGTCCTGAGAATTGTTAAAAGCAAATTTCTGCTACCTCACGCACAGCGAAAAATTCATGACAATTAATTTACAAAAAAGAAATTGAAAATTTGGTAAAACTTTAATTTTTAGACAATAGGATAGAAAAGAATAGAAAAGAAACAAAAGGGGAGAATTCAGCAAAATATGGGAGTTTCAATTTTGGTTTTATAAATATAAATAAAAAAGAAATAATGCCACAAAAATATGATTATTTTTTTTTTTTTTGCCTTTCTGTTTTTGTTACATTTTTATGGAAAATTTCCATACTTTAGTTTTTTTTTACCATAACTAATTATTAGTAACGAGTTACTAATATCAAATTAGGTATTTTAAAAATTATAGTGGTAATTGATGTTGTATAGCAATCAATTAACAGCATCAATTTCTAAAATTTAGAATATGGAAAAGTCTCAAAAGTATGAAAATATAGAAAAAGCTATAAAGAAAAATGTACAAAGTCAAAAATAAAAAAAATAAATAAAAAAAAACTATATTTCACATAATTACCTACAAAAATGTTTAAAGAAAAATACAAAAATATATTCAAATATACTATTTTTTTTTGTTTTTCTTTAAAAAAAAATAGCAAATTTAAGGTTTTGAAAGTTTCTTTCAAAATTATGTTAAACAAACTAGGAATAATCTTAGTGGGTTGTAATATAATATATAAAAGAATAATTAGTAATTTTTTTTCTTGAATTTTTAAGACTATTGATTATATCCTATAACAAGTTGGTATTGGAGGAAGCTTTGTAGACTTAAAACAAACTTTTTGTAGGGGAGATATTGCTGCTGCATGTGTGTTTGGGAAATTTAGAGCTACAAAACTCTATAATAGCTTACTGCAGCAACAAAAAGTTGATTATCAAAAGAATGTATGGTGTCATTTAAGTGTCTCAAAGCATAGATTTATTCTTTAGCAAGCATTGAATAATCACTTTCTTACCCGAGACTATCTTCCCAAACTTAATCTTTTTGTTGAAAACTTGAATTGCCCAGTGTGTGAGCTTGATCGTGAAAGCCACTGCCATTTATTTTTCGATTGTAATCTGTCTTCTCAGGTTTTTAACCAACTGGTTTGTTGGCTTGGTGCTATCCCTTGGCCTAGCAGATACAATGGCTGGACAGAGTGGTTGAACAACAAAGGGAAAGGCCTTGTTGCAGCAGTTTCTAACTTCGTTCTGGCTGCTACAGTCTATGAGATTTGGAGGAACAAGAACAAGTGTATCTATGAGAACTTTTCTCATTCAACAGCTAGATTAGTTGCTGAAATAAAAAAATCTATTGTTGTTTAGATTGCATAGCTATACTAAGAGGAAAATGAGTACTAATGATCAAATGTATTTACTCAAAATTTATAGTCGGTTGAAAACTTGAGGCAGGGGCGGTTTGCCTTGCTGTCTTGGTGTTTGATGTAATTGTTCAAGTGATTGATGAAAACTTCTTTCTTGATAAAAAAAGAATAATAATATCAATACTTTTTATTATTAAATTATATGTTTGTACGCTTATATAATACGATATAATACATGTAACAAATTGATGCGCATCCCAAGCCTCCAATTAGGTTCACTTATACTAGAAGGGGTAAACAATGTAAAACCAATGATGAGTTGGCATAGGAAGAAGTATTTTTGTAAATGTTATTAGTGGTGAGCTGCCTTTTGTATTGAGGGTGAGTGTTTGGATTGGGTATGCAATTTGTAAAGAGATAATTCTCTTCTGCATCAGGGGAGAGCTTCCTTGGCTCTCTGCCTTGTGTGGGGAATTGTCTCCTTTTCTATTTTATTCAATAACAGCTCCCACATTACCTATATCCTTATGTGTTTACTGTTATTGTTGCTGGTTGTTGGAAGTTGCAGCAGGTGCTCATCAATTGGTATCAAAGCAGCCGCATCTGGTAAATGCCGTCGACAAGGATGGAGAAAAAAGTTGAAGGAATTGAAGAGTGATTGGACAGCATGAAGAATGATATACATACTATTAAATCCATCCTTGGAGAGTTCAAGGAATCACAAGAACGTACAGTTTCGGGACTGGCGGAGCAAATCAAATTGTGTTTGAATGGCCAAGCGAGAATGGCCGATGAGATGTGCTCTCTCCGAGAGAGTCAGGGACCGTTGTAGAGTTCTGGTTGACGATCGGTCAACGAGCGGCCATCATCACCAGAGGTGGTGGGTTCGAACAGAAGAGATGGAGAAGGAGGTAGGCGATCGGAGTTTCGGGCTAGAAACCCTGACGAGTGGACGTACAGAGCTGACCGGTATTTCGAATTGCAACGCTTGTTGCCGGCGGAGCAATTGGATGCTGCTATAATGTGCCTGGAGGGAGCAGCTCTTAACTGGTTCTGATGGGAAAACTCACGGCACACCGTTGGGTCATGGGAAGAGTTGAAGGTGATGCTCATTCGTCGATTCCAATTTGCTCACGAAGGATCAATCTATGATCGATTTTTCTCTCTCCGTCAAACCGAATCCGTGCAAGACTATTGCCAGAAATTTGAGTCTCTCGCAGCTACTATGGGGACGATGGGTGATCAAGGTTTACAGGCGGTGTTTGTTAATGGGTTGAAGATGGAGATACAAGGCCCATTACGCCTTTTGCATCCCAATGGTTTAATTAGGGCCATGGAGTTGTCTGAGTCTATTGAAGCAAATCAGGCTTTAGTGAGGAATCATAGAGTTGGACCGAATAAACCATTTACCATCCGGCCCAATCCTTTAATTATCCTTGAGTCACGGGTTCCTTACGTGACCCCTTCACCCACTTACTCTACCACGACTGTTCACAGTAAATCAACCTCGACTTCATCTTCATCTTTTCCGACTAGCTTCAAACGGTTCACGGAGGTTGAACTGAGAGAAAAAAAAGAAAGGGGTGTTTGTTTCAAGTGCGATGGACGCTGGTTTCGGGGACATGAATGCAAGGAGGCTGAATTAGTGGTGGTTGTGGTTCAAGATTAAGCCCAAGAAGAGCCTCCGAACGATTTTATTTCCGAGATGGTTGGACTCCCGACAGAAGCCCAAACTGTTGAAGTGTCTTTACATTCAGTGGTGGGTTTAACTCCTCCAAAGACAATGAAGATGTTGGGGTCTATCCACGGACACGACGTAGTAGTGTTAGTTGATAGCGGGGCAACCCAAAATTTTGTTACGAAGGACCTGGCCACCAAATTGGGACTTCCAATTACAAGCACGGAAGCTTACGGGGTTCATCTTGGCAGTGGGCAAGCGATCAAAGGCACGCGGGTTTGCCGAGGAGTTCCTTTGACATTGCAAAGCATTAATATTGTGGATGACTTCCTTCCACTTCCACTACAAGAAACCAACTTTTTAGCAACAAAATTTTAGCTACCAAATATAGTTGGTAGCAGTTAATTAATATTAGTTACTAAATTTTCGTAGCAAAATGATTTTGTAGCAAGTTCTAATAAAAAAATACTATATGAGTTTCCTACCAAATATTTTAGTAGCAAATTTATATTTTTAGCTACAATTATCTTTGGTAGCTAACATTTTGAGCACTAAATAAAAATTTGCTACTAAATTTTAGTAGCAAAATGAGTTTTAATCAAAATGACACTAAATATGCTTGTTACTAAAAATTTTGGTGGCATATGAATACTTTTAGCTACTAGTATTTTTTGTAGCTAAAATTTTATATTGGCGTAAAATATAAAGTTGATGCATTTTGTGTATATTATTAGAATTTATTGCAATTATAAATTTATTGCTACTAAATTATATCATATTTTTACACTAGCAAATAAATATTTCTAGTTAAAGTGTTTTATATGTATTACTAATTAATAAATGTAGAATATAATATATTATATATGTAAGAATAGTAAACATAAAAACATAATTAAATCTGTACTTGTGCTCCAAATTAAAAAAATTAATCTATATTTTCTTAAAAAACAATATGTATATAAATTATATTTTGTTCTAATATTAAAGAAAGGTAAAAAGAAATAATTAAATTTATAATAAATGAACAAGATAAACTAAATTTAAAAAATTATAAACGCCATATAAAAAATTGAAAGAAAAATAATGTAATAAACAACTACATAAGTCATATAGGATATATATAACTTTGTTGAAACAAAGATACTAGATGGACCCTCTAATAAGCTTCAGTAAAAATTTCAAAGAAACCAGCATAGATAAAAGCATCTTAGGGAAAAAAAACAAGCACTTACTACCTTAAAACAAATTAATAAACTGAAAGGTTTGCATAACACAATAACAATGTTTCTTTTATTGTGATCACTCAATTAAAGCACTCCATCTTCTGTAATTTCTTCTAAAAATTGGTCAGCCCATTCCAAACGAATTTCATCAATTTCTTGTTTTGTATAAGTTTTTTTCCCATTCCACTGCAATGAGTAAGGTAAGTATTAGTTCATATAGTAGTATTTATAATAAAATAGAAAAATATTTTATCATAGTGCATATACCCCAAATATATATATATATATATATAACTTACTTGAGTGGTTAGCCAATTGATAGGTCTAGAATTCATGCAAAATTCACGCATGTATCTCATTACATAATATCCACACTCAAAATCCGATATTTGTTGAGGACACTGCACATATTTATGAAATAAAAACACATAAATATTTTAAAATTTATAGAATAATTACTATATTGTTATATTAATGTAATTTTATTTTACAACTTACTTTTATAGATTTCCATGTAATGCCAGACTTTTTTGGCTGCCTATTACTGGAAGCATTGTAGTAATCAAAAGTCCTAATAAACAAAAGAAATATTAAAATAATTTAAAAAATAAAAATTAAATTAGACTAAACCATAATATTATTTAACTTACATTGCCATTAGAGATTTAATTTTATTAGGCGGGGGTAATCCAATTGAGTCAAGCCAATAACATGTTTCACGCAATACATCAATAATTGCTAGCATCCAATGGTCTCTGTTGACCACCAAAGTAAGATATTATATGTAAGTCAAATATATTGATAACATAAATAGTTAACTAAATAATTCTTACCCAGTATTAACAGAAAGCAACCAAAATTGTCCTGCTTCTGTTCCTTCCATGCGATCTGCCATTGTCATTGCATTTTGTGCTTGACATGAATCCAAAGCTAAAATTGGATGAAAGAAACGAAAATATTGTGCTCGATTTGCCTTCACCAACTTTTCATGTAAGATCCTAAATATTACAATTAGATTAATAAGGAAAAAATATTATTTAGTGCATTAAGTGTAATTTAAAGATAAATTTTTTACCTAATGTAAAATACTATGCAAGCAGCTCCAATCCGTTTCATAGTGCCTAGATGAATTACATCAATAGGTGAAATATGTAAATATTCATCATTATCCAAAATTTCTGGGTCCATGACCATGGAAAAAGTGTGTGAAGCTTGTATAAATCGAACAGCTAGTAATGCAGCTTTTACACCCTTTGGAGTGTCCTTAGGAATCTCAAATTTAATTGGAGAATCTCGCACTTCTTCTAAATTTGAGGACGATTTAGTGGGTTTATGTTCTAATAAAACCATTGATGGAATTCTGATTGGTGACTCTGATGATCGTTCCTCTAATAATCTGCCTTGTTGTGATTCATAGAATATTTTCATATTCTCTTGAACGATTCTTGCAACATTATTATCTTGATCCTTCCTTAGATCTTCAATGATTTTCTCTAATTTGTCCAAACGTTCTTCTTCAATCTCTTTATGTTTGGATGATAATTCCACTGAGATCTTTTTTCCAGGTGTAGGACCTAAACCTCGTAACCAACCGTATTTTCCTTCACCTAACACCTGCCTATATATAGCAGCCTCATCAACTACTAGTAGCAAGCCATCTTCAAATTGAATAAGTTTGTCTCGTCGCAACTCAACCATTTCATTCTACAATAACAATAAAATAATGATTTATTACTTTTACAAAAACGATTAAATAAAATTATTAACTTTTAAAGTTAACATACATATTTTTCCTTGGCTATTTCATTGATCCATCCATTCTCAATCGTATAATGAGTTTTTCGAAACATTTCGATCTCTCCACACTTCATAGTTTGTTGTTGTACTTCATCACCTATGTTTTGTTTTGATTTCTGTAATACATTTAAATAATAAATAAAATTAAAATATAATAATATTTTAATGCTATTATACGAAAAAAAAAATACTACCTCTTCATGTAAGTATTGAATAAAGGATTTTGTTCCACCAAATAATATGATTTTTTTGTTTGGGTTGCTCTGGTAGTTTATATGTGAATTTTTGTTACGATTTAGGTTGTTCAATTACTATGAGGGTTTCTATGTGAAATTATGTGAAGATACAAAAAAAATTATTTTCAAGTGTAAAAGTAAAAAAATCCTATCAAATATTCTTTAGTTATTAATAATTATAGGTGCCGTTTGGTAACACTTTTTTAATCACTTTTCTGTTTTTAAAATTAGAAAAGTCAAAATATTTTTCAAAAACATATTCTATAAAACTGTTTTTACTTTTCAATATTTTTAATTGAAAATTAAAATTTTAAAAACAAAAAAGTCACTTTTACTATTTTTTTAAACAATTCTTTTAATCAATGTTTTAAACTCCGACTCAGACCCAAACTCGGCCCTAGCCCTGGTACCGAACCTAGCACCCGATCCAGACCCGGACCCAGACCCGACTTAAATAAAATCAAAAAACAAAATAAAAATAAATTTTACAGAACACACTTTTGTTTTCAGCTTTTAAAATTAAAAAACAATAGTGGTTATAGAAAACATTTTTGTTTTTTAGAAACAAAATTTTAAAAACAAAAATTCTACCTCATTTTTGTAATTTAAAAATTAAAAAACATAATTGTTACCAAACGGCACCATAGTGTATAAATTTTATTGGCACAACTAAAGTGACGATCTAATATTTCTTATTTATTGTTGAAGTGTATAAATAAATTCATATTTATATTTATAATTGATAATTTATGGTTTATATATAGTTTCAACTCAAAAATAAGTGCTACACAACTAAGTATAAAGAATATAATACTAATTTTTGTTTCAGATATATATACTTAATTGCTACTATTTTTGAAAATTAAAAGTTATGATACTCTAATTTTTTTAGTAATTAATTACATTTGTCATTTAAAAATAAAACATATTATATTTTTTAAAAATAATGTCACTCAATTTATTTTTTGTTAAAAAAATATTTTTTAAAATAGATTACATTTAATTAATTTTGGTAGGCTAATAATAATAATAATAATAATAATAATAATAATAATAATAATAATAATAATAATAATAATAATAATAACAATAAAAAAGAGTATATACAGCTGCAAATATACGCAATATCAAAGAGCAACTGTATCAACCTTAAACTGCTCGACATTTTCCTTTGTTCGACTTCGCCGAAGAACGGCAGCTCTCAGTCTAAAATCGATCTCAGTATCAACCCTAAAATCGATCTCAGTCTCTCCCTCTCGTTCTGCTCTGTTCGATCCCTCTCGTTCTACTCTGTTCGACTTCGGCGAAGAACGGCACCTCAGGCAGTGCTCGTTCTGCTCTGTTCGACTTCGGCGAAGAACGGCAGCACGAAATATGGAGAGTTCAAGAGATTTGGCGGTGGGGACAGTGGCTGTGGGTGCATCGTGTTGCTAAGTCTGTCTCTCATCAACGTGAGATTGAGAGGCGGAGAATGAGGGATCAGTTGGAAGATCGGCTACAAAGAGTAATAATTTGTTCTACTGTCAATCTATATCTGCATTTTATTTGTTGATACTGTGTTGCTTGTGTTATATGCATATTTTCTAAAAGTTCTCTTTCTATGATTATCAGGCAAGGAGACAAAGAGCCGAGTATTTAAGGCAGAGAGGAAGGCTTCATAACATTTTTTTCCCTTTTTCTTTTACTCTAACATGATCTTTTGATCTTTCTCTTTAATTATATAAACTATATAACCTTGTTGATCTGTGGCTCTGACTTCTTTTTTCTTTCTTTCATCCAGATTGTATTGGATTCAGACGACTCATTATTTGGAGGGTTTAATAGGCTTAATCACGAAGCTGAATACTTCTCCTCTGTAAGAATATTATATTTCCATCATCCTTTTGAGTTTTATTGAGATATATTTTTAGTATCTTGATTGATGAAAAATTTCCAAGGTTCATGATGATTGTTAATTGTTTATTGAGGCATGTTTTATTTAAATATATGATTCAGATTTTAATATTTATTTTTATCTCTGTTCATGTTATTTCTAATTTAGAAGATTGTAAATTCATTAGCCCAACAAAGAACAACTATACAGATTCGAAAACGAAGATAATTAATCCATGTCAATTCTATATTTTCTAGTTGATTTCAATGCATATTGTTTTAGTGAAATAGTATAGAAATTTATTCAAACCTGTTTGTGTGTACTGACTCCTTGTATCCTTTTTGAAATTCTTTGAAACACCTCACCAATTGAAACACCTGAAGGGATTTTTTAATTAACAATCTAATCAATGCAAGATTATAATGTCAATCATGATATATATCAAATATCATTTAGCTCATACCTTAACAACTATGGCACTGAATTGCTCTTTAGATTTGTTGAGACTGTTGAGGTAAATTAAGTTTCTTTTGAGAGAAAAAAAATACAGTGAATATCGTTAACTGTGAATAGAGTAATGAAAAAAAATGATGATAAAAATTAATGTATATACACGGTATATATTTAAAATCAAATTCAAATTTTAATTTTTGAAATACTTATTTGTAATTTTGTTATTTTGTAACCTTGTTTTGTGGGACACTTATCATTTTGGAAATTTAAATTTAAATTACTGTGTATACGGATTGTTTGTTGTATATACGTTTTTTTTTTTAATTTTTTAGTTTTGGATAAACTAAATTCAATATTCTCAAAATTTTTGGTAAATTTATAACTAAAATGTTCTACACTTTAATTATTTTTAGGTATAATTTTTAATTTAAAAATAGATTAATAGATTTTTAAATATATTCTCCACAGATATTTTTAATTGGGCTTTTTTTAAGAAAGATGATAAGTTTCAATTTCATGAATTGATTATGACATGTCTTTTTTATATTTTTTATTTTTTGAACGATGAAATTCATGATAATTGTTCCTTTCGATACTAAGTTGTTTGTTTAGGGGCGATACTAGTGAAGAGAACCCTATTCTGTTGCTGGATATTTCTACCATTGTATTAGTTGTCATGATAGATTTTCTTCTTTTTGTGGGTTTTGTATATACAGGCTTATTTTTTTTTGCTCAAACTGTATTTCCTATTATTAAAGTAAAACTGTATTTCCTCTTCATCTGAGTCGCTCATCTTCATCAGTTCTTCACGAGCCTCATTGTAAGCATCAAGAGCTTCCCCTGATAAAGCCATGACAAAGGGTTGAGACATGTTTTCACATTCTTCTCTAGCAGCAGGACTTTCTTGCATTGAGGGATACTTTAGTGGACTGATTGAGAGCTCTCCCCAATTTCTACGTTCTGATTCTATCATTTGTATTTTTCTTTGGCTACATTACGAAGTCTTGTCTCAAGTTCATTTACACGTTCTTCTAGTCTTGATTGAATAACCTCATGCGGACGCAAGCTAAGTCGCTTCGGGAGAAACTGCATAATTTGCAGAGTGATGAGTGGTATGGGTGCTAGCTCGCATCTAGGCCTATGGCACTGGCCAAAATCTATTGAAAAGCATGGTAATTTTTGCTTTACTCCATTATTTGTTTGTGCACCAGTGCTTATATTGTCATTCCTCATTAATAATTTAATTATGCGAATGTGATGTTGTATGCTTATAATCATGAAAATTGTTAATGTTTTATAAAACATTTTTGGAATCATTGCTTGTGGGTGATGTGTTTGTTTCAAGTAATTTTGTTTCGTTTGTGTTGTACAACTTGACTTGGCCAAAATTGTCAGTTAATAATACAATTGAATTCACATACTGACATGATTTTTCACTTGTTCATATAATTGGTGTTGTACTGTTCACTGTAATTTTAAGCTTGGTCACATTAATTGGATGTACCATTCGTGGAGTACAATAGGATGCCTATCCATTTTTATACTAGTATTTGTTTTGTGTAATAAAGTTGCTAGCTGATACATTTAGTATGGATGTTTAGATTAAAGTTTCTTTTAGAATTCTCTGTTTTTTCTCTTAATCTTTTTTCCATTATCGAATTCCTCTAATCTTGTAGAAATGGACTTATTCTATGTACTAATCAGATTATGAGATACTTTTTTGTTTTTTTCCAGGAAGATCATCATATGCCATATTTCATGGAAGAGTATGTAAGTCTGAGCCTTGAACGGCTACATGTTCAGGGCACAAGAAGTACCCTTGAAATCTCAGAAACTGTTGTTTTTTGAAAAGGAAGACAATTATCTTTCTGCATCACTATCAACATAAGACATTATCATAGAAGGTATATTAAGAGGATCAACCATAGATAGATTTAGCACCCTTTGTGGCCCCTTTTCCCTTAAAATCTGATGTGAAGTTGTTTGTACCCGATGAGAAGTGGTTTGTCGGCATGCAAATTACTTCTGTTAGCTCCCTTTTTTATTACCCCCAATTGTCAGCACTCTTAGAATTAACTTTTCACTGTGGATGCAGGAAAGTTGGTGAGGTTGGAGGATGTGTCAAAGTGGGCAAGAACATCCAGTTAACAGCCCAAGATGGCAAAAAGCAACATAGTCATCAAGCGGAAATCTTAGAGCAAGAGCAGATGGGTGTCACTAATGCTTTGATTAAATGGTATATTATAGTTTGCTAAAAATAGCCACGAGATAATGCAGCAGACCTAAGATGAAAGATATATTAGTTTAGTCAAAAGAAACGTTGTCCTCATGCCTAAGATGAAATATGCCTTCATAAATAGATTTTTATAGATTTGTGTATGTTATATATTTTGAATTATGTTAGAGATTTTGTATTATCAACAATTTACTAGTTGAATTGTATATATATATATATTAGTTATTAATTCTATTAAAATGAGTTTTGCTATTTTAATTATTCTATAAATATATACTTAGAAATTCTGCATTAATGGAATAATTAAAATTAAATATTAAATATAAACTTGGTTGGAAAATCACATTTAATTTAATTTAAATTTATTTTGCAACAAAATTTCAGTAGCAAAATTATTATATTTTTAAGTACTAAAGTTGTATTTGTTACCAATTTTAAAGTGATTTGCTACCAAAATGTAGTAGCAAAAAAGTTTTAGTAGTCTTTCAAAGTAATTATTTTGCTACTAGATTAGATATTTTTTGCTACAAAAATATTAGTAGCAAATTTGCTACAAATTGTCTTGGTAGCAAAAAACTTTGAGCAACGGAGTATTAGGTACGAAGTAGCCACCAAAAAAAGTTAGTAGCAAAAAGTTTAATAGCTACTAAATATGTATTATTTGCTACCAAATTTGTGGTAGCTGAATATCTTTTTTTTTTGTAGTGTTCCTTTGGGCAATACGGATGTGATTTTGCGCGTACAATGGTTAAATACTCTATAGAAGACCACCCATCATTGGCAAGAGCACACCATGGAATTTAATCTCGGTAATAAATAGGTGGTTTTGCAAGGGGATCCCACCTTTCACAAAACACTAGTTTCATTGAAGACCCTGATGGCGACCTTGCAATCTAAAAAAATTGGTGTTTGGGTGGAGTTAGGCCATACGATTGTTATGGCAGCAGGGGAGGAACCTTCCGGAGTAATCTCTGCTCTGTTGCAGCGATATGTGGCAGTGTTTGCTGAACCCCGGGCTCTACCACCACCTCGATAGCATGATCATGCTATTACCTTACGGTCGGACGCAACCTCAGTTAGTGTGCGACCGTATCGTTACCCCCAGATAACTAAGGATGACATTGAGCAATTGATTGGCCAAATGTAAGGCACAAAGATTATACAAGACAGCAACAGCCCCTTCTCGAGTCCAGTGTTGTTAGTCAAGAAGAAAGACGGTAGTTGGCGGTTCTGTGTGGACTAACGTGCCCTCAATCGGGCCACCATTCCAGATAAGTTTCCCATACCAGTAATTGATGAACTATTGGATGAATTACATGGTGCTCAAGTATTCTCTAAAATTGATATGCGCTCAGGTTATCACCAAATTAGAGTGCGACCAGAGGATGTTCATAAGACCACATTTCGCACTCATGAGGGCCACTACGAGTTTTCAGTCATGCTGTTTGGTCTTTCCAATGCTCCAGCCACCTTCCAATCCCAAATGAACGCGATCTTCAAGCCTTGGCTGCGAGAGTGTGTATTGGTGTTCTTTGATGACATTCTCGTTTATAGTCTCGACGAAGTTACACACTTGCAGCACCTTGAACTCGTGCTTCAAATACTCAAGCTTTAGTTTTTTGCTAATATGAAGAAGTTTTCCTTCGGGCAGCGGTGGATTGAGTACTTGGGACATGTTGTGAGTGGCCAAGAGGTTGTAGTGGAAGATACAAAGATTAAAGCCATGTTAGATTGGCCTTTACCCACCTCGATTAAAGCATTACGTGGGTTCCTTGGCCTTACGGGTTGCTACCATAAGTTCGTCAATAATTATGGTTCCATTGCTCGGCCTTTGACAGATCAATTGAAGAAAGACAATTTCGCGTGGTCCACGGCAACCACAGATGCCTTCAACTCTCTAAAGACAGCTATGACTACGATTCCCGTGTTAGCCCTTCCAAATTTTACTAAGCCATTTGTCGTTGAAGCGGATGCCTCCGACTATGGTCTTGGGGCCGTTTTGATGAAAGAAGGGCACCCTATTGCTTATTATAGCCTGGTTTTGAAACCCCGAGCTCAACTTAAGTCCATATATGCGAAGGAGTTAATGGCCATCGTGTTGGCTGCCCTTAAGTGGCGATCGTACCTACTAGGCCACCATTTTATCGTCCGCACCGATCAACCAAACTTGAAGTTTCTTTTGGAGCAGAGATTGGTGACCCCAGAACATCAAAAATGGCTGGTCAAACTTTTGGGGTACGGTTTTGATATCCACTATCAACCGGGGGTGGGCAACCGAGCTGCGGATGCTTTATCTCGGGTGCAGCCATTAGATTGCTTCGTCCTTACCACCACTACAAGGCTAGATTGGGTGGTAGTTGAGCAAGAAATCAAGCAAGATCCCCTCCACTCTCGTGTGGTGGCTGACTTGGAACAAGGGAAAGAAGTTTGGGGTTTTACTTTTGAAAAGCAACGCTTGTTATATCGGAAAAGGCTTGTCTTGGCTGCCACTTCTTCCTTGATTCCACATTTCCTACGGGAATACCATAGCTCTCCCATTGGAGGTCATTCTGGAGAGTATCGGACTCACCTACGCCTTCAGGGAGACGTTTACTGGGTGGGTATGAAAGCTCAAGTGGGGGACTTTGTTCGCTCTTGTGATGTGTGCCAACAGAACAAACATCTCGCCATGTCTCTGGGGGGCTATTGCAGCCTTTAGAACATCCTGCCCAAGTTTGGGAGGATTTGACAATGGATTTCATTGAGGGGCTGCCGAAATCAGAAGGGGTTGATACCATCTTAGTGGTTCTGGATCGTTTGAGTAAATACAGTCACTTTATCGCCCTCAAACTGTTGGGTTTTATGCCCTAAATAAAACTCATTTCAATATAATTAGATTTACTTATTAATATAGATCAGAAATAACATTTAATGTTGCATGGTTCACATGATTTATTTCATGATTATATGTACATAATGTATGAATTCATCTGAAACCCTTTTTCACATACTTGATCCTGTTTATTGTGTTGTCAACACTTTGGAAAGTAAACATGACTATGTGAATAAAGTTTCCGAGATTTATCAGACACAGGGTTTTACTGATATGATAATCTACAACAGAGTTTACTTGCATTTGGAGAAATGCTATGTTCTTTCCAGAGCATTGGTTAAAGTAAAGCTCAGGTTGGGTGCAAGGAGTATGCATCGGAAGGGACCGATGTTGAACTTTGACTTAAATTTATTAAACTTGCCGTAATATCTATTCAAGTCAATATCGCCTAGTTGATGCTAGATCAAATGATCTTAATCCTGTTATGATTAGGCTCAATCTCAAGAGGTTATTCGTGTTCTTTGATTTGTTAGTTAAGCCTACTTTTGGGTCAGGGTGATACGTACATTTTGGGAACACGGTAATGCAATTGAGTGGCAGCGCTCACATAAACATGGAATCTATAGCTTCTATCTGGCGAATAGTAAGTAAAGGATGATCTCCTTCGAGCTTGACCAAACGAAAATAAATCGTGGAGTACTCATTTCACATAAGCTGAAATATCATTTATACTGGGTTAAGTGTTTTAAGGATAAAATACATTGTAGGGTGTAACGGTAATCTAATCCCTTTACAGTGTAGATCATTCATATAGAGGATCATTGATCAAATTAGGATTATAACAATGGATAACTAATGATGTGTCTATATGGTGGAACATATAGAGCATTCTATATACTGAGAGTGCAATTCTAAGTTCTATGCGTGGATTCAACGAAGAATTAATAAGTCAGTGAATTTAGGTTATAAATTCTTGATCTGCTTATTGGAAGCTCGGTTATATAGACCCATGGTCCCCCCACTAGTTGAGATAATATTGCTTGTAAGACTCATATAATTGGTTTTGATTAATCAATTATAATTCTCAAATTAGACTATGTCTATTTGTGAATTTTTCAATAAGTAAGGGCGAAATTGTAAAGAAAGAGTTTTAGGGGCATATTTGTTAATTATGATACTTTGTATGGTTCAATTTATAAATCTGATAAATGACAATATTATTTAATAATTATTTATAGTTATTAAATAGTTAGAATTGACATTTAAATGGTTGAATTAGAAAATTGGCGTTTTTGAGAAAATGAGATGCAGAAATGATAAAACTGTAAAATTGCAAAAAGTGAGGCTCAAATCCACATTGTATAGGGCCGGCCACTTTTAAAGGATTTATCTTCTGATATTTTCATTATTTTAATGCCAAATAATTCAAACCTAACCCTAGTGGAATGCTATAAATAGATAGTGAAGGCTTCAGGAAATTTACACTTAACATTCTGATTTCCTTCAGAGAAAAACTTGGGCCTTCTCTCTCTATTCCTAGCCGCCACCTTCTTCTCTTTCTTCTTCCTTGAAATTTTGAAATCTCTTAGTGATTAGAGTAGTGCCCACACACAGCAAGTGATACCTCAATCATAGTGAGGAAGATCGTAAAGAAAGACTTTCAACAAGAAGGAGTTTCAGCACTAAAGAAGGAGAGAAAGAGATCCAGGTTCAGATATTGATAATGCTTTGCTACAGAAAGGAATCAAGGGCTAGATATTCGAACGGAAGGAATCATATTATTCCGCTGCACCCAATGTAAGGTTTCTAATACTTTATATGTGTTTATTTCATAATCGTTTTAGAAGTTCATATTTAGGGTGTTAAACAACATACTTGTGAGTAGATCTAAGATCCTGGTAAAATAATTTCCAACAACTGGCCTCAGAGCCATGGTAATTGATTTGCTTGCAAGAAATTTGGACTTAAAACGATTTGTTTGTGTTTTGGATGGTATCATGTTGTTTTGAGTGTTGTTTGATGATTGATTAATGTTTGTGAATTTTCGTGAAAAATAATTCAATATCTGTTTCTGGAATTATTTTTATTGGATAGTATGGAAAAAATTAAGTAATTTACCTTTTTACAGAACTCAATTTCGATTTAATTTGAATTAGTTATGATTTTTTGAAGTTCTGGAAAAAATCAGAGTCGTGCAACAGGGACACGCGCGCGGAAATCATGCTGCCTTCCCCCTGCGCCGTGTTTCCTCGCCCGTGCAACCCTATTAGCGGGCGTGGACAGTATGCACAGCATACTGTCCGTACAGCTTGCATTTTTTTTGTTTTTCTTCGATTTTTCATGCTATTTCGTGGATTTAAGTTCCGATTTTTTGTGTAGTTTTGTATTTAGACATTTACTATTCCTATTTCCATTCTAAATATCATAATTAAATTAATTTATTTATTTTTAAATTAATTCATGATATTAGTGTAATTTGAATTTGAAAATAGTAAATATCTATCTTTTTTGCTTAATTATCTATCTTATTTTTAAATTTGATTATATCTTATCTTATTTTTAAATTTAAGGTCAGATTTTAAATTTTAAATTAAATATTTTTTTTTTAAATAACTTGAGCTTATTTAAATTTAAAATAAGATAACTATAATCATGTAATTTTAAATAGAAATAAGATATTTTGCTAACTTTTAAATTTTGTTATTTTATTTAAATTAAATCATAAAATCTGAAAAAGATATTAATTTATCTTTTTTATTTTTATTGAATATTTATTTTATAAAATACATTAAATTTTAAAAGTAGTTAGCAAATTTTGAAATGATATTTAGGTTAGTTGAAACCTAGTTTTTCAAAATTGTAGGTTTAATTTTAAATATTATTTTTTTTAATTTCGAAAATATATAAATATTTTATTTAAAATTCAAAAATTAAATATTTTTTTTTAATTATTTTTCGAAATTTAATTATATAAAATTAAATAAATCCTACATCCAACTATCCAGCTAACCTTGTTGCAGGAGTATGTGTTTTAGCTTGTTTGTAAGTTTTTAAAACCTATTATTGCTTGATTGCAAATAGCCATGGTTAACTTGTTGACAGATCCAATGATCTGATTTTAACTCATGGCTCCCTTGGTCAAGTAAATAATTTGTAACAGGTAATTTTCACAATCTTCTTTCATCTGTGTATGACCTAGCAACATGATAGGATCCATCCAAATTGTGTGCCTGTGTGAGCGTATATGTTTAATTTTGTTATAGATGCATATAGGTTGTTGTTGCTAAATAAAATATCATAGTTTTTGATAGATTTTATTTAGGCCCATTTAGTTTTTGGGCCTATTCAATTAATAACAGTTGTTCATTTTAAGGTTAAATTCCTCTCTTTTGGGCCTTGTGTGAGAGTTGGGAGCCATAGAAGTGGGTACGACATACTGAACCCAGCACCCCGTCACATGAACTACCCCAATTGTGAAGGTCCATTTGCCTGATTTGAATAACTGTACTAGGTTAATTAAATTAGTTTGACCTAATAAAATTGATTAGCAACATAATTAATTTTATTTTGAAATTAATTTAAGAAAACCATAGTTTAAAGAATTTTATTCTAAGCTAAACTATATGTATTTTCTTGTATTGAATTAAATATAGAATTATAACCAACTAGATTCTTAATTTGAATTTTTCATTAAATATTCCTATTTAAGTTGAATATTAGTTATCACTAACTAATCAACTTAAATCTGAATATCTTTTGAATTTCAAATTTCAAAATTAAGTTGAGGAATTTTAGGAATTGGTTATTAAGATTCTTTAGATATTTTTTAAGTTGATATTTTTTCAAATATTAACTTAAAATGGAATATTTTCAAATTAAGTGGTTACAACTTAATTTTTGATATTTAGTTAAATTTAAATTTGAAAATATTTAAGTTATAGATTTTTTCTAATACAACTTAAATTAGATATTTTTTCAAATTTTGTGGAAAAGATAATTAGTCAAATAAGATATTTTCTAGATAGTTATTTCTAGACTAATTATTATTTCTAATATTAAATAGGAAAATATTATACATTGTGAAATTAATTATTTAAATAATTAATTTTGGTACAATTTATTTTAAGTATATTGTTTCCTAGTATTAAACTAGAGATTAATAATTAAGCCTTCTCTACACTTAATTATTTATGTCTTGAATTTAATACATTTAATTAAATTGAAAATTAAATATCTAAGTTGATTTTCATCATGATACTTAAATATTTCTTTTTCATGACACTTAATTAAATAGAAAATTATTTTTAGTTGAAATTTATTTTTTCAACTTAAATTTAAATAATTTTCAAAATATATATTTTTTCTTTATTTTATTAATCAATTTTCGAAATTGCATTTCATAATGCAAGATGATTTTGAATTTATCTTGAAAAAAAGATTAAGTTGTAAATTAATTATTTATTTTAATTAATTCTTGGACCAACTTAAATCAATGATTTTTTCATTTATTGATTAATTTAAAATAAATGAAGTAAAATATATTTAATTAGAAATTGAATTAATTAGTCAAAGGAAAATCTAGATAGGTGATATTTTTGCTTGAAGTATTTTTCTAAGTAGTTATTATTTAAGTATTTCGAAATTATAAAGTCATTATACTTGCTTTTTCAAAATACAATAAATATATTCTCATGAAAATTTATTTTGAGTTGCAAATTAATTTAAATTAATACATCTTAAATAATTTTCTTAATATTTATATATCAAAATTAATACTGAGATGGAAATAATTTAATTTATTTCAATCACCATCTAAGTATAATTTTATAAATATTAAATTAAATTCTAATTTAGAATTTTAATTCTAAATTCGATATTTAATGAATATATTTTATTATAAATAATAATAAAAATACATTTTAAAGAATGAGCTTTATTATTAAGATATTCGATCTTCATTGTTGGTCTTACAACAGTTAAATGTTTTCAATATAACCTCGAGACGCTAGACTTTGTCTCCCTTATGGATGGTTATTCGTTGAACGCATTTAACACCGTAAGATCTCATTTGATAAGTGTTTTGTAAGTTTTCGTCTCTATTAGACTCTCCCCTACGGTAACTACTTAGAAGATAAACTTATAAAACATGAAACAATGGTGGAAGCTCATAAAATGAGAATAACCTTGACTCTCGCTTATTCATTTCGAATTAGCTCCATAACATATCATTGAATGAATGCTCTATAAATCATTTAATGTCATTCTATTTTTTCTCTTAAGAAATTGAATGACATTTTTGATTATTTTCCCAAAATTCTATTCCACAATGATATAAGTCCTCAATCTTAGAAATCTCCTACTTGTATGGGCAAGTCTGACATAGAGTTTAAATTAGTAGTGGTGGTCCAAGAAAGAATTACTCATTATATTTGGTATAAATTAAGTCTTTCACTTTAATTTTAGATTCCAAACAGAAATTTTCTTATATTTCTAATTCCAGGATGCAATACAGTTACACTTTCACAAGTGTTTAATATCCATATTCTATCAATGGATGCAAACTGTATGGAATATGAGTTTAGTATTCTGTGACCAAGATCCACTTGCACTATTCTAATAACTCTTTGATGTAACTAAACCTAAGTCATCAAAAATACACAACCACATTTTTATAAATCTATGGCATTTGTGTCTTGTTCATAGTGGTTTTGACAAGATCAATCTCTGCAAAGAGTTAATATGCCTATATCCACTGAAAGTTGTTCATCTCATTCATAGATGGATGTACATTCAGGGGTGGATATGAGTTTTTCATTGTGTTCTTAAAACGATCACTCTAGATTATACCTTATGCAAAGAAATTTGAAATGTTTAAAAATTTCATAAATTTCTAGCAATGGTTAAAACCATTAAGGTAAGTGGTTAAAGATCTTGCGAACTGATAGGGGTGAAGAAATAGTTAGTATATATACAGTTCAAAGATCATTAAATTGATTTTTGAATTATATCCAAACTTACCTCCCTAGAAATTTCGATTTGCATATTAATGATTAGTTACTAGTCGTTGCCTAAATCCTTCTATGGTAATACAATTTCAGAATGATGTAATGGTTGTATACTTAATGTAAATCATTACTACATTCATTGATGACTTAATCAAAATCTTAAGAAAAGCTAGAACTGTTAACCATGGTTTGCATGTTTGTTAGCTATTCTAAGTGATTAGGGATGGACCATCCCATAGTCAATAGATAAGAAAGTGTTTGTTTAAACAAATACTACTTTTCTAAGATAATGACTAAGTCTGAAAATAAAGTAGAAAATAAAGGAGATATTTTTCTTGATTCCAAAAGTGTTCTATCATCTTCTTTGGCATATGATGATCCCACTGCCTCTGTTGTTTTGACACAACCGAAGAGGTTAATACCATTTAGTTTTCTTAGACATAATTCACGGTACCTTGTCGTAGTGGGAGAGTTTCTAGGAAATCACCTTCTTATGACTTGGAAGACACTAGTGATTAAAATCTATTGTGAGTTTAAACAAGTAATGAATTGTCAAGATAAGAAACTAAGAAGAAAGCTAAGAGAACTATAGTTTGATCCATTCACATGGAGTAACATAAAAGGAAATTTTCGTGTATAAGTCTATTCAATGGACTTAACAAGACAACCTGTTCCTAGTATTATAGGTTTGAGTTTATCTAAACCTATGGCTTATGATATACCTGGTAATTACTTACTCTAATGCAAGCAACTTACTTTAGTAAGATGCTGAAGCATTTTCTTTCTAATGGCAATCTATAGAAGCTTCTCGACTTCTAGGCATAGATTTTATTTATCAAAGAAAAAGTCTCAACTATTCCAGAAAAGATAAAGTCATGAAAGAATTTCTTATATCAACAGTGAGAGGTCTCAGATATGCTTTAGTATGCTTTGGACCAGACACCTGCTGTTGAGTGGGAGTAATGAGTAGGTATCAGATTAATCCAGGAGAAGAACATTGGAAGACAATCAAGTAAATCTTAAGATTAAGAAGATAAACTATATGTTAGTCAATAAGGGTGTATTTAAAACTCTTAGACTACACCACATCAGATTTCGAGATTTGCCTTTGTGCTAGAAAATATTTCTAATAAGATGGTGATTACTCTGGGGGTGGAATAGTGATTTTGGAGAAGTGTAAAAACCTATCTGAAGTCTCTAGGTCTACCAGAAAGGGACTGAATGTTAAAGTTGCAGGAAAGGTACTTATTCAGTCTAAGGAAAGTTCTATACATTTTTGGCACCATTCCAAATTGCCTTAACTACTAGTGTTAATTTCCTGATTAACAAAAAGTAGTTGCCAAAGGTATAGAATCCAGTATCCCAAAAAGAGTAGACATATAGAGAGGAATTTCACATTATCAATAATTTTGTGATTAAGGAAGAGTAATGGTGGAGAAAAGATTGTGTTTAATTCAACATTTCAGATCCTATTACGAGGAGTTTACTACTACTACACTTGATTTGTATATCAAGGTGATGAGATTATTTGAAATGCACTTTTTGTTTTATATTAGTGCAAGTGGGAGTTTGTTGGGTTTTATGCCCTAAATAAAACTCATTTCAATATAATCAGATTTACTTATTAATGTAGATCAGAAATAACATTTAATGTTTCATGGTTCACATGATTTATTTCATAATTATATGTACATAATGTATGAATTCATCTGAAACCCTTTTTCACATACTTGATCCTGTTTATTGTGTTGTCAACACTTTGGAAAGTAAACATGACTATGTGAATAAAGTTTCCTAGATTTATCAGACATAGGGTTTTACTGATATGATAATCTACAACAGAGTTTACTTGCATTTGGAGAAATGCTATGTTCTTTCCAGAGCATTGGTTAAAGTAAAGCTCAGGTTGGGTGCATGGAGTATGCATTGGAAGGGACCGATATTGAACTTTGACTTAGATTTATTAAACTTACCGTAATATCTATTCAAGTCAATATCGCCTAGTTGATCCTAGATCAAATGATCTTAATCCTGTTATGATTAGGCTCAATCTCAAGAGGTTATTCGTGTTCTTTGATTTGTTAGTTAAGCCTACTTTTGGATCAGGGTGATATGTACATTTTGGGAACACGGTAATGCAATTGAGTGGGAGCGCTAACATAAATATGGAATCTATAGCTTCTATCTGGCGAATAGTAAGTAAAGGATGATCTCCTTCGAGCTTGACCAAACGAAAATAAATGGTGGAGTACTCATTTCACATAAGCTGAAATATCATTTATACGGGGTTAAGTGTTTTAAGGATAAAATACATTGTAGGCTGTAACGGTAATCTAATCCCTTTACAGTGTAGATCATTCATATAGAGGATCATTGATCAAATTAGGATTATAACAATGGATAACTAATGATGTGTCTGTATGGTGGAACATATAGAGCATTCTATATACTGAGAGTGCAATTCTAAGTTCTATGCGTGGATTCAACGAAGAATTAATAAGTCAGTGAATTTAGGTTATAAATTCTTGATCTGCTTATTGGAAGCTCGGTTATATAGACCCATGGTCCCCCCACTAGTTGAGATAATATTGCTTGTAAGACTCATATAATTGGTTTTGATTAATCAATTATAATTCTCAAATTAGACTATGTCTATTTGTGAATTTTTCACTAAGTAAGGGCGAAATTGTAGAGAAAGAGTTTTAGGGGCATATTTGTTAATTATGATACTTTGTATGGTTTAATTAATAAATATGATAAATGACAATATTATTTAATAATTATTTGTAGTTATTAAATAGTTAGAATTGACATTTAAATGGTTGAATTAGAAAATTGGCGTTTTTGAAAAAATGAGATGCAGAAATGATAAAACTGCAAAATTGCAAAAAGTGAGGCCCAAATCCACATTGTATAGGGCCGGCCACTTTTAAAGGATTTATCTTCTGATATTTTCATTATTTTAATGCCAAATAATTCAAACCTAACCCTAGTGGAATGCTATAAATAGATAGTGAAGGCTTTAGGAAATTTACACTTAACTTTCTGATTTCCTTTAGAGAAAAACCTGAGCCTTCTCTCTCTATACCTAGCCGCCACCTTCTTCTCTTTCTTCTTCCTTGAAATTTCGAAATCTCTTAGTGATTAGAGTAGTGCCCACACACAGCAAGTGATACCTCAATCATAGTGAGGAAGATCATGAAGAAAGACTTTCAACAAGAAGGGGTTTCAGCACTAAAGAAGGAGAGAAAGAGATCTAGGTTTAGATATTGATAATGCTTTGCCACAGAAAGGAATCAAGGGCTAGATATCTGAACGGAATGAGTCATATTATTCCGCTGCACCCTATGTAAGGTTTCTAATACTTTATATGTGTTTATTTCATAATCGTTTTTGAAGTTCATATTTAGGGTGTTAAACAACATACTTGTGAGTAGATCTAAGATCCTGGTAAAATAATTTTCAACACAAACATCCTTTTACAGCCCACACAGTTGCTGAAGCCTTCCTTAACCATGTGGTCAAGTTGTATGGGATTCCTCGTACCATAGTTTCTGATCGAGACCGGGTGTTTCTCAGTCATTTTTGGGCTGAGTTATTTCGCCTCCAGGGTACTGAACTCCGCTATAGTACCGCCTACCACCCTCAAACTGATGGCCAATCAGAGGTGGTCAATCGCTTCCTCGAAACTTACCTTCGTTGCTTGGCCTCTGATCAGTCCAAGGCATGGGCAAAGTGGTTATCTTGGGCAGAATATTGGTACAATACCACTTGCCACTCCTCCTTGGGATGTACCCCATTCAAGGTGTTATATGGCCGCGACCCGCAGGCCGTAATTCGCTATTCGAAAGGGTCTACTTCTGTTCTTGCACTCGAACAGTATTTGGAAGAGCGTGATGGGTTCTTGGATGACCTCAAAATGCACTTGCTACATGCCCAACACAAGATGAAGGCAGCAGCCGATTCTTCTCGGCGCCATGTGGAATTTGCAGTCGGGGACCGTGTCTTCCTTAAGCTCTGCCCTTACAGACAGAAGTCCTTAGCCATACGGAAGAATGAGAAGCTATCTGCTCGTTTCTACGGGCCCTTTACTGTTCTGAAACGGATTGGAGCAGTGGCTTATCGTTTGGATCTCCCCACGTCCTCCGCGGTTCACCCCGTCTTCCATGTGTCACAACTCCGCGCCGTAGTAGGTACGGCTCATTCCTCTCCTACAATTTCGCCTACACTGACTGTCGATTTGGAATTGTTGGTCGAGTCTGCTGAACTTTTGAATGTTCGTCAACGCCGTACACCTACGGGAGCTCCTGTCGAAGTGTTGATTCACTGGAAGGATTTGCCTCTTTTTTAAGCTACTTGGGGGAAGTTCGACACCATTTCTGCTCAGTTTCCAAACTTCAACCTTGGGGACAAAGTTCGAGATTTTTTTTGGGGGGGGGGGGGGGGGAGGGGGATAAATGATGCGCATCTCAGGCCTCCAATTAGGCTCGCTTATGCTAGAAGGGGTAAATAATGTAAAACCAATGATGAGTTGGCATAGGAAGGAGTATTTTGGTAAATGTTATTAGTGGTGAGCTACCTTTTGTATTGAGGGTGAGTGTTTGGATTGGGTATGCAATTTGTAAAGAGATAATTCTCTTCTGCATCAAGGGAGAGCTTCCTTGGCTCTCTGCCTTGTGTCGGGAATTGTCTCCTTTTCCATTTTATTCAATAACAGCTCCCACATTACCTATATCCTTCTGTGTTTACTGTTTTATTAATGTTATTGTTGTTGATTGTTGGAAGTTGTAGGTGCTCATCACAAATAGACCCTAAAAAGAACTCAGCTACTTGATCAAACATATCTAATATATCTAGACACAACATAAACAAAAAAAAACTACAATATTACATTGCTATTAGGCAACATGGTGTGCCTAGATGCCTTTCTCATTGATTGTAAATGAGAGAAAAGTCCAAGGAGTTGATTTTTAAATACTAATATATGCACAAATTTGGAATGAATCATTGTTTCTTTCATTGATAACAGTCATAGCATCATCAATGATCTTGTGAATTGAAGAAACATTCCATTGGTTTGTATTTCACTTTTTCAAATCATTCACAGTATTTGGTACTTGATCTAGTTTGCTTTCGAGACATGCTTCTTGTAATATATTGTCTTGGGACAAAGATACTATTTTTTCCAGTCCTACTTTTCTTTTTTGCAGCACTTGCTAAGTTTTCCCCGTCGCTGATACAATCTTCCTTATTTTCCATGTTCAAATCTATTCGTCCTCCAAAAAATTCACAAGGAACATTCTTGGAAGTTGTAAGTGTATCCTTGTAAATATTATTAATGACCAAATCATAATCTGAATGTCCAAATGTTGACAGTAAAAGATCTCTTACTGTAGGCACGGGTAGATCAGTCAAAGGAAGCGGAGACAGACTGTTCGTGCATGTTCCTAAATTTATGTCCGACTCATCTGATGCACAAGTCCTTAATGACGCGCCTTGATTGGTACATTCTTTACCCAGACATTGAGCATACTCCTCCCAATTATGTGGAAAACCAAGCAGAAATTGATGGCATACCTATTCAATTAGTGCATTAAGAAATTAACTTTAATGTCAGATCTTCATACCAACGTACAAGAAGATCATTCATCAAACCAACGTAAAAATAAATAAATGGATGATAAGCATGTGGGCCTGGAATGAGAAGTTCAAGCCAAAAGTTTAAACTTATTTCATTATCTTCTTGAGAAAGACACGACAAAGAAATTCTTAAATAGGATAGGAAAACAAAAGAAGAGGAAAGGCCTTTGTCACAATTTAGAAGTAATAGCCTATAAGATTGATTATACATGAAGAAAATGGCAAGTATTAGTTCTAGTCAATTCCACTGGTCTGAGAAGCACCCCATAAGCCTTTTGGACACCTTTGCCACTACCAGCACCCGAAAACTCAATTTATTTAGTGAATCCACTAACGTCTAAAGGTTGGAAGGTAAAACAAATCTTAATTCATTCACTACTATTTCTTTCCCAATACACTTCTACTGAACAGTATACAAGAGAAAGCTAGCCAAAAACAAAAGTTAGTTGACACTGAAATACTCGCCAAAACTAGCACTTTCTCCTTTATTAAATCTAAAGCAAGAAAAAAAATTGTGAACCATGTGCAACAATGACTACATAGGGTAATATGATTTTTCAATAAGCTTGCTTAATGTGGTCATGATCATCAACCACCAAAAGAATGTATTGCTACACATTCAGCTAAAACGAAGAAATTACAAACCTCTGATGGAATTCCATTTTGATGAGTGCGGGTCATGTTTATTAAACCACTAATTTTAATTGTGAAGCCATCAGTTGTCTCCAAAACAGTGGTACTGTGCCTCTTGGAAATTGCTGCAGAGCTAAAGAATCTAACTCCTAGACCCCTGTAATATGAAACATACAAGTACTTTAACAACTAAAAGAAATTATAAAGATTTAAGAGTTAACACAATTTCTACATAAAAACAAGAAAGACTAATGAAGAAACAATCTCAGTATTCAAGTTAAAAAAATTCAAAAACATTGCCAGTGTTGCACTAGTCCACAAAGTTGAACTACGCTTAATCTTTACTTGCCAACAATTAGGTACAATGTTGTGGCATACACTAGTTCAAAATGAATTTCTTGAGTAGCATGACCCACAGCTTACGTACTAAGAACATCCAGAAATAATTGATTTATTCTCTCCATTTGATCTGGCAACAAACACACACACCACCCTGGAAACAAAACTGGATAGTGATCTCTTTCACAGAAAGAAAATATTCCATAGAGATTTGAGCAATCCCTTTGAGCATCTGTGCATAGAAGAGTAAAGCCTAAATCTTGAGACATCTCTTTCAGTTCAATCTAATTTTCTCATCATTTCCTACCTTGAACTTCACTAACAAACTATCCTTTCATGGGCTTCTTGCTTTCATTCTCTCTCTTGTTAGACTCTCACTGATTTTCAGCAACTGCATACCTACTTCCCTTTGGGAACCTCCAAAGCCACTTCATGAGTCCTAATTTTTATAAACATTGACAAAGTCTCAACAAAGCCTACCAATTTATTCAATTTCCAACTGGGTTTTCTTTTATTATCTTTCAAAAGCAGAAAATAATAATACTAAAAAAAAAAAAAAACAAAAGGGAGATAAATTGGACACTTTACCCTCTAGAAGCAGAGCCCCCAACAGCCAGGTCTTTGCCATTAGCCTTAATCAGCCACCAATCTTCCAAAAATACCTACACAATCGGAAACTTCAATGTTGAGAATTTTGGAGTGATGATTGATTAGAGAAAAAGTAATTCCCATTGGAATGTTGAGAAATCTTAAAACTGGTGAAGTAGGCAACGAAATCCTTACGGAGGAAATCTTGGAATAGGGCGACGACCAGGTGGAGGCGTTCATCAATCCAAATTTTGTCTCCGCTTCTTTCATTTTCGACTGTGGGATTTTCACAGTGGTATCCTCAACCTTCCTCAGCCGCCCACGGCCTTTTTTAGGTACAACCGCCTCTTTCAACGCACTAACTTCATGTTTCTGACTGTTCATGTTTCGACGCTGCCGGAGTTTCTCCTCCTAACTCACCATGGTTTGTGAGATGGAAGCTAAATAGAAAAACTCTAATTAAATCAATAAATTTACGTACTAAGGCACAACTCAACAACAAATGATAATAAACATTAAACTTGAAAAGTTTCTTGTTACTTAAAAAAACAATTAGAAAGCAGCTAATGTTTACACAACTCAATAGCAATTATCTAATTTAATTGGTTGTGAAAATCTCGGTTAACATTTATGATTAGCGCTCCTACTCAATTTTATTACTATGTTCTCAAGATATAAGCATTGGGCCGATCTAATTGGTTACCTTTAACGAACAACTTAAAGAACACAAATAATACATTTAAGCCAGAACTTAACCCTCTCAAGATTAAGATCTATTGAACTAAGATCAACTAAGTGATATAGACTTAGAAAGATATAACAATAAGTTTATGATATCTTATCCAATGTCAATATCGGTCTAGTTCGATGTATACTCCATACATCTGATACTAGTATACTTTGTCGATGCCCTTGAAAGGACATAACACTTATTCAAGGTGTAAGTAAACTTTATTGCTGATTTTCATGTCAGTGTAAATGCAATATATTGACAAATCACGGTACATAAACTTTGAAACATATAATTATGATTATTTTTCACTGTATTGACAATACTATAATCATGAATAATTATATGTTCTGGATTTAATAGAATTTATACATTAAACATATAATCATGAAAGAAATCATGTGAACCATGCAACATAAAATAATTTATGATCTTTTATTAATTAGTAAATTGATTATATTGAAATAAATTTTATTTAGGGCATAAAATCCCAACATTATGTTAGTTGGCTCGCAACAGATATAACTGTTGCATTACAGTTTCATCACAGTTGTCTTGAAGTTGACTTCTTCTTTTCCTTCTGGTCGTCAGAGTTGGAATTTTTTTTTATGCAAAGACACCTTCGACTTTCACTGGACGACGACCACCTTTAGCCACAAAATGAGCAAAATTAGAGTCATCATCGTCGATGAGTAGACGTTTTCCTTTAGCCTTGTTAGCAACTGATTTATGACCTATTTTTGAAGATTTTTTTTTTTTTTTTCAATAGAGATGGAGAAGCAGAGCCACGGGTAATCACCATTATATATATGAAATGAAAAATAATAAAAAAAATGATAAAGGATACAGTTAGAAGAAGAAGATGGCAAATGTTATTGATGGGAGGTGGTTTTCGTGAGTTTTGAACGTGGATTTCGAAAGGGTAATGATTGGAAGGTAGTTTTGAAATGAAAAACTGAGAAAGAAAAAGAAACTGAATGCCAAATTTGAAAATGAAAAATGAAAGAAAAAAGAGAAAAATTAAAAAGGCAAAGTTGATATTTGGGCTGAAATAAATGGATATGTGTAAGTGGTATTTTGGTACATAAAAGCTCATTACAAATAAAATTGTTACCCACACCTTATAGAGGTATTTTTGTAAATAAAATGTCAATTTATATTTTTGATGTAAAAATTTCTATTCTACAATATTATACATTTTATGTATCTTCTTTCCTTTCTTAGTTTCTTTCTCACTAAAGAGTAAAAAAAAAAAAGGCTTGTACCACATATTCTTAAACTATATAATTTTTAGTAAGTTAGTCCCCAAATTTTGTTTTTTTTGGCAAATTGGTCTCCAAACTATATAAGTTTTGGCAACTTAGTCTCCAAACATTATTTTTTAACAAAGTGATCCCCCAAACTCTTATTTCTTTAGTAACATTAAGTCTCCAGATATTAACATTTTTATTAATTTTTATTTATGTGACATACTTTAATTTATTTTTTTATGTTAAATTCTTTTTTATTTGAATACTTTAATAAACAATGATTATATAAATATTTTATTTTTATTTTTAAAGTACTTATATAATATATACTGTATAATTATAATAATATATTTTTTTAAAATATTTAAAATATATTTTATATATTATTAATAAGAAAACAGAGTATAAACACTAGCGGACTCATATAATGGCTAGAGAAAATTTTAGCCCCTCACATTTTTATATTTTAACATTTATAGTATATTTTATTATTGATTTATGAAAATGTATTATTATAATTTTAATAATTTTTAATTGTATAAATATATTTATTGATTATTTAAATTTTGCATTGGTAACAATTTAATAAAATTATTATTATTTAAGTCTTTTCAATTATTCTTTTCTTCTTATTATTTTAACATATTTGAAAAAATATGTATAAATAAAAAAAAATATTTATTTAATTTGCTAATATATTAATATAAAACTATTTAACATAAATAAATAAATAAATAAAATACTATCATTTAAGAGTGAGAACTTTATATTTTCAAGAAAATAAAAGTTTGTGAATCAATTTGCTAAAAAATAAAATTTAAAGATCAACTTACCAAAACTTATGAATTTTGGGATCAATTTGCCGAAAAATAAAATTTAAGTATCAACTTACTAAAACATGTATTATTTAAAGAACCTATTATACAAATATGCCAAAAAAATGAAAGACAATATTTTTCTTTTCTTTAGTTTCTCCCTACCAAATATAGCCAAAAGGTCGCTTAGTTACGGTTTAAAAAATTCAAGCAATATGAATATTCACTCCGATAAATAAATGAACTTGTTCAAAGATGAAACAACAAAACAAGATTCCTGTCATATGTATATTATGAACATTGACATAAAAAAATTACTACCAAAAACATTCTGTGTTTTTTGCCCCATTGGAATAATAATCTCCATTCTGACATTGTGGATTCTAGTGTAAATCATTCAAGTATTGGTACACACTTCCCAACCCAACATTTAAGATTTTTCAATTAAGAAAAAAAAATGTAACATGTCATTTACTTTTCTTAATGAAAAAAAAAGGTTCATGGCACCACTAGTTTCCGACCAAGATAAAACGTTACACATTACCTTGTTTACAAGAAGAAATGTCCGTACAGAAAAAATGAATAACAGAATAGTGACATCCCAAGTACTAGAAAGTATCTACATATGTCAACTATGTGAATTATCAATGTACAAACACATTCATGTAATTACTTCTTCCCCTTCCACCAACTGCACCTGTAAATAGTAGACATTAAACTCATCAAAATCTGCATAATTAGAGCTAAATAGAAACAGATCATTAATCAACCATATGATAAAACATTGTTCTTTAAAATCTCAATATTTTCTCAAATGACAGATGGATCATAGTCTTAACGAAACATGAAACAATGTAATTTGATGATGATAAGAGTAAACAATGTATCAACTCAGTCAATAATAGCATAATGCATCATTCAAAATCTTTTTACAAACAAATCCGATAACGAATTAAATTGATGAACTTACCTAGAACTGAAGTGGGTTCATCATTGTTTCCAAAGTTGAATTGAAAATTCTTCTGATTCTTAGAGCTGACCAAGTAATCATACTCTTTCCGTACAATAGGACCAAGCCCGGTATGCACATCTTTCCACATCTTCCTCTGTTCAACAATGTTCACAAACCTTAGGGCTTCCATTTCTGCCCTTGAATACATGCTCTTGCTTCTTTCTCCTTTCTTCACAACGACATTTTTCCTTCCTTTAGTCCTGCTTGGAGAGCCTCTTGCCACCTTTTTCTCAAGAAAGTCTATCTTTCTATTCTTGTTCACAAGACCCTTTGAGGATTTGGATGGAGCAACCGATTCCGTCTTCCTTCCAAGTTTGGGGACTGACATTGGTCCAATCAAGGCGGTTTCATCAACCACTTGAATCTCCAAAGAACATCTCGGATCTCCATTGATCATTTTCAAACGACTGCCCAATTCATTGTCGTTTCCCAAGAACTTGTTGTCGACAACTTTAACCTCATCTTGGAAACCAATTCTCAATTCATCACTCAATATAGAATCGCCTGCCATGAGAATCGAGGCTTCAATTTCCTCCAATGTCGGTTTCTTTCTTAAGAACTTGTTGTCGTTTCCGTATTCGAAGTCTTTAAAGGAATCAGAGAACGAGCTTTCTTTAAGGCAACCAAGATCAGAGACAAGACCCAGGTCGTGAATCACAGCAGATTCTTGAATGGTTTGTTCAGAATCAGATGACCCGGAGCTGGAATCAGTAGTTAGACAGTTTGAGGACACGAAATGGGTGGTTTCGTGGTATGGAACGATGTCGTTCTGGGAGTTGGAGTGAATTAATTCGCCTTGTTTGAGAGTGAAAACTTTCTCCAGAGATTGAGTATCTGCTTCCGTAACAGTAGAGTGAGAATCAGAGAGCTTCACATTGAAGCATGCAGTATCAGCCATGGCTCTACTAGAGAGAGAGAGAGAGAGAGAGAGAGAGAGAGAGAGAGAGAGAGAGAGAGAGAGAGAGAGTATGCAGGAATTTGTTGGAACGTTAGCTCTCGGTAGAACGCTTTATAAAGGTTTCCTCTCATAAATAGTGGAAGTAACTATCAGGGCCTTAAAAATAGTGAAATTACCTATTACGACAATTGTCCAATCAAGATCAAGAATTCAAGACAAGAAAGTTTAAAAACGATAGATTTTCTATTATGAATACAAGATACAATAAGGTGGTTATGCTCTCTTTATGCCTAAAGCATATTTTTCTAGATTGTGAGCTAAAACATTAGCTTCACGGACAAAATAGCTCGAATGAGAGGCATTTATGTCTTCAATAAGGTCTCGCACGAAGAGAATGTTTGCAAAGAAATTCGCAATCTGATTCAACGATGGCAATGTCAAAATGGTTGCCATTCCACCAATTGAGAGCATGCAATAGGGCATGCACTTTCATGATGGAAGTTAAGTGGCAACTATTCTAGGATTTTGCAATTGCTGAGGAGACTTCACCATCATTATTTCGAATTACCCAGGCGAGCCCAATCTTGTTTGAGATTTTGTCTTGTGTTGTATCCACCATGAGCTTTAGCATTGCGCAGGGTGGGGACAACCAGTGTACTGTTCTGTTGGTTTGCTGTTGTTGACTGTTTGTAGAGGGGTCTTTGATGCGACCTTGAATATTGATAGTGGACCAGTACTCATTTAGGTATGTTTCACTCTGTTATCTGCTTAGGGGCAGTAGTAACCCCTTGGTGCACATACATGTTCTTGCAGTGCCACAATTTCCACAAAATATAAAAATATAAAGGAAATTTTTTATATTGTTTCATAAAATAGTAAGAAGGGGTAAGTTTCCATACCTTCCGGATAGTTGAACAACGAAGTATACCATGCTCTAGAGTCCCATTGTGGTAGGCACAATGGGGACATTTTTCTTCCAAAGTGATTTGTCGTTTCAAGTGGGAAAGTTAAGAGAAGTAGCTGGTGGTTCCAAGCACCGCTAGGAGTTAAAATGTCAGACACTTTGTGTAGGTCAGGTTTGGTACAGAGAGTAGGAAGAAGTAAGGTGATACCAGGGATCCACTAATCCTACAAAATATGAGTTGATTGGCCATTTTTTATTTTCCATTTGAGTCCCTTTTTTAGGAGGGATTTACACTAAATGATGCTAGTCTAGACCAAGGAAGGACGGTAGCTGGTGGTGACATGGAGAAAAGGGATAGATGGGAAATAACGAGCCTTAAGAAGCTCGGAGCCAAGAGTGTTAGGATTTTTGAGGATTCTCTAAACTTGTTTAGCAAGCATGGCTTGGTTATAATGGGTCATGGATCGAAAACCAATACAACCCTTAACTTTAGCTTGGCAGAGAGGACCACTTCTTCCCGTGGGTTATTTTTATATTGCCTTTGCTACCCTACTAGAAGTTAGACATGGCTTTGTCAAGGTCTCTAGATAAATCAAAAGGGAGTTTGAAGCAGGACATGACATATGATGGGATAGCTTGCAGAACAGCTTTGAGCAGGGTTTCCTTTCCACCCTTTGAGAAAGAAGATTCATTCCACCTGTTGAGGTAATGTTAGGTTTGGTCGTTTATGTAGTTAAAAGTAGATTGTTTTGTGTGACCAAAGCATTGGGGGATTCCAAGATATTTCTCTAAAGTAACATAATGAGATATGCCTAAAGTCTGTTCAATATTCTCGATGGTGCAATTAGGGGTGTTCGAGGAGAACATGATAGATGATTTTTAGAAGTTTACACTTTGACCACATGCTTACAATACAAGGAGAGAAGAAGTTTAATTCTAGTGGCATGTAATGATTGCTTAACTTTAATATGAGAATTAGCAGATAATTAGGATTTAATTTTAGAATTAGACTTTTAATTATTATTTATGAAATTATAGAGATATATTTGAATTCTAAGTGTATTAATTATGATTTATGTAAAATTTTATGACGTTCATATTTTTATGCCGGTTATAGTGGAATGCGACGTATGGCCTATACAGTCACTTAGATATAGTTTGATATCTTAGAAGTAGCAGGGCGATATAGTTAGAAATTTAGAATATCATGATATTTTAGGATTATGGATTATGACAAATTTATACCTATGTATGTTGATTACTTCATGGTGAAGTAAAAGGATAAATTAGAAATTTTACCCTTGTTTTGTCTTTAGTGGCTAGTGGATTTTGTAGTAAATCCTAGGGTTATTAATTTTTATTCTGAGATGAGTTATATAGGTTTTATTCCAATTATCCTTAAGTTAATAAATCAAAAATTAAAAAAAAAAAAAATTCCCAAGTTTCCTCTCTCTATAGGTACGGCCATACTCAAGAACCAAAAGACCAAAATTTCTCACCTCTTTAGCAGCAATTTAGAGGGGTTTAGCTAGGGAATTCTTAGATTTTGGAAGATTGAAGCTCAAGGTAAGCTTCCTATTCTCCTTCTCTTTGAATTCCAAGTTTTTGAAATTCGGTTTTTCATAATTGTTTGGGTTTAGTTCTATTTTCTGGTAGCTTCTTCTCTTTCCTAGGTTCGGCCACAATCAAGAACCAAAAGACCAAAATTTCTCACCTCTTTAGCAGCAATCCAGAGGGGTTTGGCTAAAGAATTCTTAGATTTTGGAAGATTAAAGCTCAAGGTAAGCTTCCTCTTCTCCTTCTCTTTGAATTCTAAGTTTTTGAAATTAAGTTTTACATGCAATTTCTAAATTAAGTTACTGTAAAAATTGTTTGGGTCTAGTTCTGTTTTTTGGTGTTGATTTGGAGTTATTTGAGCTGTTTTAAACAAGAATGTTTGTTTATGATTGAGTTTAGAGCTCAAACTTTGCTCTTTAATGGTGAATCTTGTTTCACAGGAGTATATCTGTTTTTATTGCTTGAATTAAGTTTGTTATGGCTTAATTAGGTTGTCTGGAGAGTTTGGCACGATTTGGGGTTATTTGAGTTCATGGTGGAGTTTTAGGGTTTTCTATAGTGAACTGGTTAACTGGTTTTGGCATACTTGAAGAATCGGTTAAATGTTTCCCCAAGTAGAACCCTGAGAACCAATTTTCTATTTTGGGAATCCAGTTTACCGATTCTAACAGTTTTGGAACCCTAGCTTTTTGTGTTTTAGCAATGCTTAGGTTATTTCCACGCTATCCATTGATAAGGAAACTTCTAGTTTTAATTTTAAGTCCCTGAAAAGTGATTTAGCGTATCACTTATCAGTTTTACAAATTTGTGACTTAGGAGCCTATAAATCGTCGAGCAGCAGTTTCCCCTTATATTTACAGGCACACTTGAATTCGAAATCAAGGTAAGATTAGTATAATAATATGCATATATGATTACATATTTAGTGTGCATGTTTATGAATGCTTGTTAAATAACATACCAGTAATGGAAGTACTAGTGTACATAGAGTTGCATTGAATATCGATGGATATATGTTTGGCAAAGTACTAATTGATGCTATCACATTGGTATAACTAGAGTACCGAGTATAGGCTGACATTATGGTTAATAGTACTATCATACGAATATTCTAGACTCAGTATGTGTGCGATGCGAGATAGGGTTATAATTAGGTGGATGGGCGCCTAGTTGTAATCTGGTTTATGTTATGTTATGATTATGCTTTTTTTACTGAGTCTGTCGACTCATAAATATTGTTTGCATGTGTAGGTAAGGGCAAGGCTAAAGCTGGACTTCAGTGAGTTTGAGCTAGTGAAGATTGTACATATCAAGACAGTTAGACCTAGAGTGTCCGATCTTTGGGATAACAAGCTATATTTTGTTAGTCGCTAGACGATAACTTTGTAGTTAATATTTTGTAGTACAGTTGTAACTTCTAATGACGAGATATCAGATTATGTAAAGTTTAAAGGTTAATTATGAAAAGTTTTAATTAAACACAATTTTTAATAAAGTCGTTAGTTAGCAACAGATTGCACAATTATTATTTAAATTACGATAATACACCTAATTTAGTAGGGTGTTATAATTTGTTGCAGAGCTGCCCGGTTGTCTTTTGAAGATCATCACGATATGTACAATTATCATCAGAGATAAGCTCAACTCACGGTTTAGTAAGACTTCTATGCTTTAGTAGTTTGTTTTATTAGTAAGTTATGAGAAAAGCCTGTTAGAAAGCATGTTAGTAGCCTGGTGGCTGAATATGCGCATATTCTTTTTCAAAGTAAGTAGTAATTAGAAATTATTATTGATCACTATCTAAGCAAATTTGAGTAATGAACTAGTTCGATTTGAGCAGAATAACAATACCCAAAAAGAACATGTGAGTCGTTTTGTGTGTTGTGTGAGTGTGTTTCGGTGGTCATAAGTTTAAGGTGAGAGGTGAGTGCATATCGACAAGAATGACATTAGAGGAGGAATTAAAGGACAAGGTGTACAAGGGATAAGTATACAATCACGCCTTCTGAAGACTATAAAAGCAAGGAGGTACGAGTAGCGGCGATAATGAGCCTACGAGGTCTAAGGATTCGACCGAGGGTAAGCTGCAACCAATCTCCTACAACCTATAACCAGAGACCACATGCCTACAACTGGCGACCATCCTCCTGCAACTTGGGACCACCCTCTAGCAACTGGAGACCACCTGACAGCAAACAAGAAGCCCACCTTCTTTACCAGCAACATACAGTGTGAAAGCGACACTTTGTCCCCTTGGGATCACTTTGTACCTCAGGCTATTATAGCCTATAAATACCCCTTCTCAGATGTGACAGGAGATTAGAAAATCATACTTGTAAAACCATATTGAAAGCAGTTGAAATTTTTCCATTATCCTCTCCATTTTAAGAGAGCAATTTGAATTACATTTTATCTTTCTCTTCATCTCATTTTTGGACTTGAAGTATAAAGTTTACTTTCCAGCCACAAGTTAGTCGACGAGTTCTCACCTTTAATAGTTTGGCGCTGTCTATGTGAACGACAAGCTTCGGCCAAGTCGTTTCTTTACACACAACCATTTCAAAATGCCTAAACGCTCATGCTGCCTTCGAGATGTTGAGATTCGCCTCAACAATAACCGTTGCCGTAGGATGAGACCCTCCACCCCCCGTCGCTAGAGAAGAAGGTGTAGATGATCACAGACCTCAAGTGGGGAGTGAAGGTGCAAGTAGGCAAGGACCTCAAGAAGGTTTAGAAGGAAATTTCTGTGAGGAGGTCTCGGTAGGTGATCAATGCAATAGGGTAACAACCTCGATAATTGCCACAAGAGAAGGAGCATTACAAAGACGGAAAGTCTCTTCACTAATTAGACACCCTCCACCACCGACACCAAATGATCCTAGAACCTCACATCCTAGGGCGGGAAAAGAAAAACGAGTTTACTCTGTAACGTTAAGCTCTTACACTTGCATGCACAATGAAGAAATGAACGAGCTGAAAATGAACAACTTAAGGCTGGAAGAGACTATGGTGAACATGCAAAAGGTGTTGGATGAGCTCTTAAAGGGGTATTCTGATGAACCCTTATTCAATGGGAATTCAAAGTGACGAAGAAAGATAAGGGCGAGCCGAAGGATGAAGGAAAGTCAAAGTACTCAATAAGTAACATGTTGGAGGTGTCCCCGTCAAAGGCAAGGTCTCGAAGAAACTCGAAACCATCGTTATAGTTGAAGAAGGTCGACTCGAAGGTGGCCCTAATGACTTGAGGGAAAAACTTAACCAAAAAACAACCGTCAAGAAGAGAGTGTCGTTATTGACAATGCACCACCGTAAGGAAGGTCTGAAACATACGCTGTAGGACCTTCGAGAGAAGTTGAATAAGAGGAGGCAAGAGCTTGATAGAGAAATGGAAGACCTCAGCCGGAGAATAGTCTAAGCTGCATTAGAGGAAGGTAACTAGGATGAGGATGATTTTAACGATGAGTCACCCTTTTCAAGGGGAATCCAATCCGAATAACTACCCCCAATTTCAAAGAGCCTAACATACTACTATACGAGGGAATCACTAATCCAAAATATCATCTGGATGCCTTCAATGAAATAATGAAAATGAAGAGGGTCACGAGTAAAGCGAGGTGTCAATGCTTCATGGTGACGCTCCGAGGTGCACCGTACATGTGGTTCAAGAGATTTTCTCCTGGATCAATAAGCTTGTGGATACAATTTTTTGATGAGTTCTTGTCCTAACATTACACTTCTCGAGACTATGTCATCCCGAGGACGAGCTTAGCCAACATCAAGCAAGGGGAGACCGAGAGCTTGAAAAGCTACATCTAGCGCTTTAATGCTAAAGCAGCCAAGGTTGGGAGGTTGTCCAAAGAAGAGCATAAGATGGCCATAGCCGCTAGAGTTAGGCTAAAAAGTAAACTGTGGAACAATATGCTCAAGAGAGAACTAGATAACCTAGAACATTTCAATGAGAGAGGCAACAGATACATCTTAGTGGAAGACGAGCATGAGAATCTAGGAACGGGTAAAGATGAACAATTTAGGAAGGCTCAAGCTGAAGAGTCACACAAGAAAAGGGGTTCGTATACAAGGATGATAGGCAAAACAAGAAAGTCAAGAAGGAGTTGGAACCACTGCCTTGTGAGTATACCCACTACATGGAGCTAACCCACTCAAGAGAGCACATATTCCTTACAAATAAACACTGAGTACCCTTCAAGAGGTCCCTACCCTTGAAAAGAGAAAGAACTAGGAGAAACCTAAACAAGTATTATTGCTTCCACACAGATGTCAGACATCTCACAAAAGAGTGCAAGCATCTGAAAGTCGAAATCGAAGAGTTAATACAACACGAGTACTTAGGAGGGTATAGAAAGGAGAATCAGAGGCCAAATGAGGTGTGCCAGTAGGAAGATCTTGAAGAGGCTCCCAAAGTGTTAAGGGACATCCAAACTGTCATTGAAGACCCAAAATTAGAGATAGAACCTGCAAGGGAAGGGAAAAATATGCCCATGAAGCGAGACATGAACCTCAAGTCTGGAGCCTAGAGCAAAGACCATCAAAGGGTTTTAAGGGAGAGAATGATTCGGTAACATTCACTAAGGAGGACGCAAGGGGTGTGCACTTCCGCAAGAACGAACCATTGGTAATTGTGATCCAAATTGCCAACATGAGTGTGCATCGAATGCTAGTGGACAACAGAATTTTTGTGGACATTGTGTGCTTCGTAACCCTCAAGAAGATGGGACTAGGACTCAAGGACTTAAAGCCATGTGAAATATCGATCTAAGAGTCTACTGGAGACTCAATCCAACTGCTTGGAACGATAGAGTTAGCCCTCACCATTGGAGAGAACCCCAAACACTCCACGGTGATGGAAACATTTTTGGTGGTAGATTGTTTGGCTGCATTCAACATAGTAATGGGAAGACCCTTGCACAACCACTTGAAGGTTGTAACCTCAACGTATCATTTTTACATGAAGTTTCCTACCCTAGGGGGAGTTGCCACGCTGAAGGGGGGTAAAGAGAAGCAAGGGAGTGTTACAATGTCTCGTTGCGCCTCGCCACCAAAGTCAAGGAACCAATGGCAATGGCAATCTTAGAAGGACCAGTTGAAGGTAGTGGAGTGAAGTCCGCAGAGAAGTGATGAAACAGGAGCCATAAAAAATATATATCCTTTAGGCATGATTAGTAAGAATCAAGGAGGGACCATTAGGGCGACTCCAGTAGCATATCTTCTTTTGTTTTTCCTTTTTTTTAAGCATTGCGATCTAGCAAAAAATAACTATATGAATGAATGTTGCATTGGAGCTACCATGTTTGCATTTCCAAGTTGATATTCCTTTCCTATAGAAATAAGCGAAGAACTCAAGTATACAACCCATAAATGGCGTTGTACACTTACGGGGCATGGAGATGAGTAAAAAAATTCTAAGTCATCAAGGATTAACTACCCTTAATTGACAATAGGAAATACGCTCCTCCACGCAAAAATCGCTAAGTCAAAAGAGGTCTTGATAGACACTTGTGTCCTATTGCTGAGATGAGAGGGACGCCTCGCAAGTGTAAGCAAACACTCAAAAATTAAGAAGGTATGCAGTTAAGTACAATAAGTCCCCTCACATCCAAATGAAAGGATGAATAAATGATAAGAGGACAAGACTGCTCAAAGTGACATATCCCTCAAAATAAATCCACTTGCCACAGCAAGAAAAGTTGTTTTGGTCAAAGAGTGGTCCCAAGAGACACTCGGCCAACATCATCTTCAAAACTCAAAGATTGAAAAAAAAGCAATGCAGATGGTCCACTTACCAAAGTAAGGAGAACCACTTGGTCAAAGAGCAACCCAAAGAGTACTCAGCCAAAAATGATTCTAAATGTCAAAAGTACATAAAATAAAAATAGAATTCTACAGTCATCCCAAAATATGAAACAAAAAGTAAAAAGAAAAGTTTCAAGGATCTTCATAAATATGGCCACGAGAAGATTTCAAATATATATTTTTTATTTTAGATATGGGTTTGTTGTTTCAAATCTTAGATAGTAGAGGAGGCGTTGGTAGTCCCTCGTAAGGGTTTTGGGGTAAACATGAGGGAGAGAAGAGAGTGATGGGGGAGTAGAAGGGGTTTTGGGGCCTATGTGTTCCATCAACGGCAGGTGGTGGTCTGCCATATGATTTTCTTTCCAAATTTGATTGGGGTTTTTAGGGTTATGGCGGTAGTGGAGAGAGAAGAAGAAGAAGAAAACATTAATTTTTTCAATAATTATGTAAAATTTTATTAAGTATTTTTTTTTATTTTTAATTTTGATATGATTTATCTTTATTTTTTTTTTAAATAATGTAATTAGGTGGAGTATTGAAATTGTGTCACGTGTACACTGTATCCAAGTGATCAATCCGGCATGACATTTAATAGCTAAAATTAGATAGAAATGACTAACTGCTAATTCAATCTAGGTTTTAAGAGTTTTACCATCAAAATATGAGTTCTTAGAGTTAATTACTAGTGAATGATACTTTTGGGGGTTTCGCCATATAATGTAAGTTGTTATATGGACGTGATCATGTTTAAATCAATATTCCTCTAAGTAGAACAAAAACCAGATTATATAAGCCAAGTAAATTAATGGTTATGATTTTTAGAGGTAACTAGAGAGATTTGTTTAGAAAAAATAGCTTTTTTCAGTTTTAACCAAATAAGTAATAATATTACAAAAATACTTCCAGCTGGCCAAATAAACAATACAACCCAAATAAAATAATTACACAAATACCACTTACAGACACCTTCAATCCAGGATCCATGCAACCTGGGAAACTATCGCGCAACCACGCAGCAACCCAACGCAACCGAAACGAAAATTTAACTAGAAAGAGAACCACCATTAATTCTATCGACTTCACCTGAGAAGATGACCAAAATCAATCAAAACATGAGGTGTTTCGAATTTATGAAAAAAAAAATGTAGAAAAACTACTACGAAATTAAAATTCAACCAGAACTCTAGTTTAATTTGCATAAAACTAATATCCTGACTTCAATTTTCAGATCCATGAAAGGCAGATCTCAAAAAGTTGAACTAGAATTCCCAAACAATCCAACTCAAGTATAGTCCAAAAAAAATTACATCAATACTATAGTAAAATATTTATCCTGGTATATTTTAGTTGTTTTCCAAATTTTCAATGGTGAATTTGTTCATATTAAATTATAAAGAGACATGTAGATAGAGAGTTACGTACGTGGAAACACTGTTCTGATTTTTAATGTTTCATAACAGTTGCATAAATATTTTGTTAATAGTTGCATAAATATTTTGCTAATAGTTATTTTGTCTGATGCAACCTTCTGCCAACTACCCATAAACTTTTGTCTAATTGAAATCTTCGTCTAATGCAACCTTTGGCCAACCACCCAACAACCACCCTAGCCCTGCAACCATCATCTAATTGAAACCTTCGTCTGATGTAATCACCGCGCAACCACGCAACAACCATCCTACAATCATCGTTTGATTGTGTAAGTGATAGTGTAAGAGGTATTTGGTAATTAAACATAAAAAGTATAAATGTTGTCAACACCTTATAAATGTATTTTTATAAATAAAATGTCAATTTATATTTTTTTATGTAATAATTCAAAAAAAAAAAATAACTAGAGAGATTTATATATGTATGGAAATTTGAGTTTTTATATGTTTCAATTAAGGAATAATTACATAAGGCACCATTTTTTGTAAAATATTTACATTTTTACATTCAAAGAATGTTTTTTTTAACATTTTTACGGTTTTCCAAAAAATAACACGAAAACTGCATAAAAGTAACATCAAAATAACAACAAAAAATAACATACAGATAACAAAAAATTAACAACAAGTGAACAAGAATTCAACATAAAAAAGACCATGTTTTATGTAATAAAATAAAAAAAAAAATCGTAAAAATGTTTAAAATTCTGTGAAACCGTATTTTTGTAATTTTTTTTTTGTTGTTTTTATGTTTTTGTGAAATAATCCCTTCAATTAATATATGTATATAAATAAAAAAAAAAATTATATAAGCTTGGAAAATATATTTGGACCAAATTCCCTCATCACCCTAAAATAAATTAATTGTTTACTTAAAAACACAAAATTGAGTCTAATTATAAATTCACCAAAATCCGTATACGCGTAAAGACTATATATTTTATTTTGAATTTTGATTTTTTTTTCAAATTTAGAAATCTTTAGTTTGATATATTAATTTTTGTAAACTGTGTTGATACAAAATCGATGCAATTTGATTTTGGAATAAGAAAATTTTGATGCAACATCGGTTAATTTGATGGTCCAAGTAAAATTTGATTGAATAAAATGACAATTTCAGTGCAGAATCGATATCAATTCAACCGTGCAAGTAAACCTTAATCATTTTTGGAAGTCAATTTCGGTGCAAAAAATCGACGCCAATACAATATATATAGTTCCATCAAATTAAACTTGTGTTAATAGCTAGTCAATATATACATGAGTATATTAAATAAGTGAATATTGCTATTGGGCATCAGTAGTACCTAGTACCCTTAAGACGTGTCGCTTTACGATTTGACAGTGATACTCCCTAAAGGCTATTATATTTAACTATATGAGACCCGATACTAACTTACACCAATAACCATATTGACACGTAGAAAAGTGCTTAACACTACGGGTAGCTTTTAGCCTTTCTCTAAATAAGTTATTGTATATTATTCTTGCTGTTCACTCAATTAAGGAGCAAATAAATGACTGATCTCCCCAAGACTAGCTAGCCAGTTTCAGGGTGAATATTAAATAAATTACTGTGTATACATATTAATTGTTAAGGTAAGTTTTTTCACTCTAATCCTCACTATACTTTTATTCAATCTCTATATCTCACCACTTGTTTTTTTTCCTTATTCTCTACCTAAACAAATTAATGATCAATTTTGGTTACCAAATCCATCTTTCTAAATCCCTCTTGCCTAACATATTGGTAGAGCGTGTTTGATCCGCAGGGGCAGACATTTATAATTTGGAAAAAGTGAATTCCAAACTGTAGTACCAATAAACTGGAAAAAGAAAAAGTTAAATCCAAAACATCGTTTGTCCGTTTCACAAATAAATATACTATTGGTTCTCCATTAATGTTGAAAAGATAACACCTAGCTAGCTAATACATATGATGAATTGAAAAAACAAAATAAGCCCTTTTTTCTTTAGTTGACAAGTGGGCTCATGATTTAAGAAGAATAAATTAATGCTCCATTATTATGATCAATGATCATAAGCAGCAAATAAAAAATTTTATATTAATAAAAAAATAAAATAAAATAAAAAGTAAAACAATTGGCTTATACTTGGTCCCCCTCCCCAATTGGGCTTTATATATATTAAGGTTATAGCTATAGATTGCCCCAAAGAAAAGGGCAAAGCCAATCAAGATTAATCATATTACATCTCGTGAAGAACTTTTCTTCTTCTTCTTCTTATTATGATAATATTTATTTCTCTGTTGCTCTTGAAGAACATAACAACTAAACCCTTTTTTCTCTGATTATCCCTTTCCAAATATTATTTTCCGATATATATTTTTAGTACTGTAAAAACATATACTAGATATGAGTAACACTATGATGCCGAGGGTTAAGGTCATGGTGTATCTTGTTTACGATAGGGGTTAGCTTAATTACCTCAATTATATATATTACTTTTATATAGTTTCGATTTGATCGATCTCTTCATATATAGTTTTCAACATACATATATATATAATAATAGGAATATGGATGTAGTGAAAGTGAAAAAGGGCAGTTTAATCAACAAAACGTGGGAGCGATGCAAGTCGTTAGGGCGCCGCGGCCGTGACAAGTCACCAGCTGCAGCAACCGGTCGAATCATGACGAAGAAGAGTAAATCGTGCCCGCGTTTGAATCTGATCACTCCCGTTACGGAGTCGCCGGAGGCGGAAGGAGGTGATCAGATTAATATTCATAATAGTAATAATTATTATAAGAAAGTGAAGGGCTGTTTCTCGGTCTATGTGGGACCGGAAAAGCAGAGGTTTGTTGTGAAAGCAGAGTACGCCAACCACCGCCTCTTCAAGCTACTTCTCGAAGAAGCCGAGTCGGAGTTCGGCTACGATAACCAAGGCCCCATTATGCTCCCATGCAACGTTGATGTGTTTTATCGAGTTTTGATGGAAATGGACGATGATGATGGTGGTGATAATAACGGCGGCAGCCTTGGCGGCGCAGCCGATTATAAGATTCATCGGCCTGGCTGTGGCTTCGTGATTAAGCGCCACGTCACCTCTTATCAGCTTCTCAGCCCTTCTCGCATGGTGGCTATTAATCAGTTTTAATTAGTTATTACGTACTATCACGTCATCGTCATCACCTCGGTCATTATATAGTATATTTTCCTGTGTAATAATTATAATTGGAATTTTATGTTATAAATAATTATATGATATATATGTGGTGTGTTATATTACGTGTGTAATAGTTTTGTGTGTTTTGTAATGAAATTTTCGAGAGGTTGGAGATTTTATTATAATAGAAGATAGTAAAACTATATTATAATTCTATTCTTAAATAGTATAAAGATTAAAAATGAGAGATTTATTAAATATATATTAATATATATATATACTATATATTGCATATATATAAACATAGAAGAAGAAGAATTCAACACATACACATGTAATATAATAATATATATATATATACTTATTTACAAGTTTAAGTATAGATTAGTAGGGATTACCATAACTTGAACAAGGTAGTTACACCTTATCTCTAAGCACTAAGAAAAGTCTCATGGAAATAATTTTGAGAATTATCAATCCTTAGACTTTTCTAACAATTTGCTTTTTTTGATATAAAAAACTAGCTCATTTCAAATGAGCACCAAAGACCTTATTTTATAATGTTTAGGTGATTACACTTAGAATTCAATCACACAACACCTCATTTCTCTCATATAAATGAGTATTAATATAGTTTATAATAACTATATTTCATAACTTTGAATAGAAAAATTGACTTAATATGCTTAAATGTAAAATATGTTATTTTAATATACTCCCTAATTAGAAAAAGTGTACATATACTTTTTGTAATACCCTAACGTTTAATAACTGGATTAGTAACCTTAACTAAGTTAATTAAGTAATAATGAGAAATTATATTGTTATATGATTTAATATGTGGAATTATTGTGATGTATTACATTTTAAGACCCCGTTGGTATATGTCAGGGGCATTTTCGTAATTCTGACCTAAGAAGGGTAAAAATTATAATTTTATGGTATATTGTATTTATGGACTATATTATTATATAGTATGTTTATTCTATCTTTATGTAGATGATTTCTAATAAGTCGGCATAGTATAGTCACAACCGGATATTTTTGGCTGAACTGGGTTCGGGGCCCAAAATATATTTTTGGAATTTAGTTATGGCTTATATGTGTTAATGAGAAAATATGAACTATGTGATGTCTGTGTGTGAGTGGAAATGAAAAATTGTCCTTTTATGTGTGCTTTAGGGGCAATATGGTCATTTGACCAAATAATCTATTTTCATCAAAAATCAATTTTTAGCAAATAGAAATTCATTTTCTGGGTTTTGAAACCCCAAACTGCCCTCTCTCTCTCACCCTCTCTGTTTTTGTGATTTCAACTAAATTTTGTGGAAAAAAATTTGAGTTTGGTGTAGAATTTTATGGATTCTCTTGCTTGAAACTTGGAGAGCATTAGGTAACTATTTGATCTCCTTTTTCTTGCTTGGATTTCTGATTTTTAAGCTTCATGATGATGTTCTTGGTGTTCTTATGTTGGTAGTTGCATGTTATTGTAAATTAAGAGAATAAGTGATGTTTTTAGTTTGATTATACTTTGGTGTTATGCTTGATGTTTCTATATTGATTTGGGAAGTCTATGGAGTGGATTGTGATGTTGAATTTTTAGAAAATACCTTGAATTTTTTTAGGTTTGTGCTTTAAGTTATGTACAATATTAATTTTTGTGTAGCATGCCTAAAGTATGTTTTTGATTTTGTTCTTGAGCTATTTGTTGTGCTCATTTTTATACCAATGTTGGATTGGTTTGGTGTTCATTAGAGTTTGATTTGTGCATGAAATTTGAATGAGTTTTGGTTGAATTTTGGGTTAGTTTCGAAAGTATGAAAGTTGGGTTTTTTTGAGGGAGCAGAGGCTGTCGCCGCGACCACAGCAAGGCTCACCGCAGTGAGCTCCAACAGATTGGAGCTGCCGCGGCGAGGACCCTGTTTTCCTGGGTTTTTATTTTTCTTGTTTTTGTCATAACTTTTGATTTCAAACTCTGCCATATCTACACCACTAACAAACAAAATCTAAAGTTAGCTATGTAACAAGTAATCTATACGAAATATTAAATGCATAAACAACATTATGTATTCAGCATAAACAAACACAATATAAAGTAAGCTATATATCAAGTTACCAATTAGACACGTTTTCTTTTCTTTTTCTGTTTATGTTTCCTGAATCACAATTGACCCATATTCCCTCATTGATATTGTTTCTAATGTATTCAGCATCGTCTTCCTCAAGGTTACGATCAATTCCCATAACTTGCTCATGAATTGGTTGCCAAACAATGAAGTCATCATAACATAAGTCAGCATTCTCCTCATCCTCTTCATTCTCTAAGAACCTCCTCTTTGGTATCGATAAAACAACAGACCATTTATCATTAGTCGAATCAGAAATGTAAAAAACTTGAACTGCTTGGCTAGCCACGATGAATGGATCATTCTTACATCCTCTCTTACTTAAATCAACCAAAGTAAAACCAAGCTCGTCAGTTTTTACTCCAACATTGTTATCAACCCAAGAACATTTAAAAAGTGGAATTCGGAACGCAAAATAATTGAGCTCCCATATTTCTTCAATAACCCGATAATATGTCATAGTACCTAAAACATGGTTTCTATCTTTTGCACTTGCAAAATCCATGGTTTCTACGACGATACGTATGCCACTATTTTAAACCTCTCGAGTATCATCTCTTGACTTTGTATGGAAACATTTACCCCTTACAATATACGCTTCATGCTTAGCTACTACAAAAGTTGGTCCAAAGGGCAATACGACTCAATACATCAGATACTCCATGATTCGATTCGTTCAACTTTGCTATAATGGTATTCCTTAACCACCCAATGAAAGTTTGACGATGCTGGTCTGCAACCCATTTTTGTTAATTTTTATGATTTCTTGGAACTATTGAATGGAACAGCTCCATATGGTCACTGTAAAACAAGTAAGGTAAATCAATTAAGGTATCGATAATACTCTCACACACATTTCAACGAGATCTAAACGACTATTTAGACCGTCCTTAGTTTTGCTGGAAATATCAAGTAAGGTACCGATAATACTCTCACACACATTTTTTTTCAACATGCATGACACCCAAACAATGTCAAACAAGTAAACTTTTCCAATATAGAAGACGAAAAAAGATTGACTTTCTTTGAAAACAACCATTTGTTTTTTTTATTTTTTTGCGTCTTTCCATACTTAAAATCTACAAGTTGTAATTGTTGGAGAATTTGTTCCCCTAACAGTGGCAAAGGAGCCATATCTCCCTCTTCAGTACCTTCGAATGTTTTCTTCTTCCGTCTATTAGGATGATTTGTAGGCAAGTACTGTCTGTGACCCATATAACACATCTTGTGTCCATTTTCCAAGCGACGAGTCGATGTGTTAGTGCAACAAATTGGACAACCTTCATAACTTTTTGTGCTTAAGCCTGATAAATTACTGTAAGCAGGAAAATCACTGACAGTCCACGATAACACTGCTTTCAGATTAAAGAATTCTTTTTTTAAAATCATCATAGGCCTGAACACCATTCTCATACAATTCTATTAAATCGTCAATCAATGGTTCTAAATATACATCCATATTATGTCCGGGTTGTTGCGGGCCTGATATCACTAAAGAAAGCATATTAAATTTCCTCTTCATCACTAACCAGGGAGGAAGATTGTACAAAACAAGGAAGACAGGCCATGAACTATGACGGCTACTTAGAGATCTATGTGGATTTACTCTCCGCAGAAAAACCGAGACGAATGTATCTTGGTTCAAATTTGAATTCAGGATTTATGTAGTTTACTTTTTTCCAAGCTTGGGAATCTACAGGATGTCTGAGTTTTCTATTTTTAACTCTCTTGGTCTCATGCCAAATCAAATTTTTAGAATGTTCTGCACTACAAGATAATCGTTTCAGTCGCGGAATCAAAGGCATGTACCACATCACTTTTTGGGGGATAAGTTTCCTATTCTCCTTGCTCTTGTTTACTTTATGGCGGGATAAACCACAAGTTGGGCAATAATCTATATCTGCATATTCCTAACGATATAAAATGCAATCGTTCAGACATGCATGAATTTTTTCATACTTCAATCCTATGAAATTTAAAGTTTTTTTCACTTCATATGTAGATTCCGGGAAGCGGTTGTCAAATGGTAAGATATCTTTAAAAGCAGCTAAAAATTGAGTAAAACATTTATCGCTCACTCCATTTTCTGTTTTTATGTTGTAAAACTTTACCATTGTTGGTAATCTTAGTTTTTTACAACCATCGAACAGGGGTTTATCAGCATCACTTAGAAAATTATCGAATTTTTCATAATCATTAAGAAATTCCTCATGTGTTTCATTAAGCAAGTCCAATGGATAATCATCGAAATCATTACCCTCGATATCATCTACCCCCCGCTTTCCTAATAGATATGGATCACCAGCTAAATGTTCGTCATGCCAATACTAAGTAATATAACTTCTATTGAAACCTTGTAAATACACATAGTCCTTAATCATTGTAATATTTCATTTAGATCCATTACAACAATATACACACGGACAATGAATACGTTTGGAATTTTTAGAATTCTTTAAGGCAAACTTAAAAATGCATCGAACCCTACTTGAAATTGCAGTGTGTCTCTCTCCTCACGCATCCATGATTTATCCATAACAAATATTCTAACCAAAAAATCAGTATTTAGTAGTAACTAATTATAACTAGTTACTACTTACACAATGTAGCTAACTAGGTTTCTCACAATTAATTCATATTAATTTATATATTACTAAAATTCTTGTTTTAGTTTGGTTCATGTTATTAAGTTGTATAAGTTGTAAAAGTTGTAATTAACTAATTAGGGTAGTGTTTAGTTGATTGGAATGTTGGTAGAATTGGAATGACTTTTCCTAAAGTGAATCCATTCATTTGTTTGGTTTGTCATTTATAATTGAAAAGTTTATATAAATGTGGTCTGTCACTTAATTTCTTACAACTAGCGAGTAATTAACTACTTATTTGTGTTATGTACTTTTCCTTTAATATTTATATATTTTTAGTAAAATTTATTCTAATTCTACCGAAATTTCGGCAGCATAACAGCTGTAATTAGACGTTCCCAAAAATTTTAAAAGTGCCTAAAGTAACAAACAAAACAAATATAACAATACAGAACAAACAAAATAACATAAATAATATAAAATTTATCCATCAATTCGATCGCAGTACATGTATTCGCAGATTCTACTTTACTACGAATGAATATTTAAGATATCCAAACTCCACTAAGCATGCATTGATATTTAATTATAATAACAAAAAATTAGTAAATGTATATACCTATAGCACAATAAAATCCGATCAATACCAAAAATATGTCGAACCTCAAAAATTAGTTCACAACCTACAATATAATGTAATATACAACCAAATAAGAATTTTAATTATTTAATTACTTACTAGTTATTAAAAAATGTAACAAGTTACTAGTTACTAAATTCTATAATTAATTTTTTAAGAAAATAACATATACATATATAATCAATTATATATTACACTAACATAAGGTTAAAAACTTTATTTCTAAACTAATTAAATCCCTACTACCTCATTCTCATTCACAACAAATATATATACAATACAATTACACAAAATACACAAATAGTATATACACACAATATATATAAACACATATTCAATAATAAAATACAAAATATTACATATATTATATATCAAGTTAATAAATATTTACCTTATAAACGCAATGCGGCGACAAATTGCGACAAAAATTCGGCCACCTATAACACACACAATATAGTATTACTAAAATAAAAAAATCCCCAAAAAAATTTACAAAAACAAAATAATACCAATGTACATTAATAAAAATGAATAGAAATCGTATTTATACATTAATGGACGTTGAGATTCAATGTTTTCTCTGTTAAAATTGGTGGTCGGAGTTATACCACCATCTTTTTTATAATAGGTTCGGTTTGATATATAGAGGGGAAAAAAACCAAACTTTTTTTACAGTGTAGGTTTAGGTATTGAAAATAAAAGATTTTAAGACAAAAATGGAATAAAATGGTGAAGAAATGAGGAAGATTGAGGCTATTTTCGTGGTGGTTGGCGAGGGTTTTTTCGTGGGTTTGGGGCTGCTATGGTGGCTGTTCTTCGTGCTGAAGAAGATGGTGAAATAAGGAAGACGAAGCATGGGCATCTGATATATAACCCTATGGCGTCGGTTATTTAGTATTAACCGACGCCATAGGTGCCATATGGCGTCAGTTAATACCGAATAACCGACGTCATAAAGTTAATCAAAAACCCTTAATTTTACCCCAACCCCAACCGACGACATAGATATAATTAAATTCTATACCTACGATGTTTACCAAAAAACCGCCTGTAAATGTCAATTCCAAACTAGGGGGTATTTTCACACCTTTTAACTTCTCTTTTTATAAAATGAGTTAAAAAAACTGCCTCTAAAGCCCATAATTGTAGTAGTGAACACCCAATAATATCTTTAACAATGCATCCTATATCATAGTGATCAATAATAGGCTTGTTAATGGCATTAATGATATTGAGGCAATACAATTCCACAATCACATGACCATATACCCCAAACGAAGACATAAACTCAAACTTGCATGAATCGCAAGAGCTTCATCCTCGAAAGGTGAGAAAAGACCATAACAACACCAAGTTGCAGAAGCCTTAGCCAACTTAAAGCAACTCCTCATAAATGTACCGCTACCTATTTTCAAACCTAAAATAAAAGCTCAATATCCTTACCTTCAAATAATTAGGAGCATTGCTATAAAGCACCAGTGGTGCCTAGCACCTTCTCGACATGTCACATTGCGATTAGTTAGCAATACTCCCTAAAAATTATTATATTAAATTATATGGGATCCGATACTTAGTTGGACCAATAGCGATACTGACACATAGAAGAGTGCTAGGCACCACTAGTGCTCTTTAGCATTTCTCAAAAATTAGTATTGGGTTTCATCAATTTGACTGGTAAAATACCACCCGTCCCCTCAATTATACATGACACGTACAAAGTTTTATTTGTTATTATTCTTCATTTTTATCCAAAACTGTACTATTTTAAGATAAAATGAATATTTGTTAAAGTTTTTAGATATTAAATTATATAACTCGAATTAAATTAAGCCTCTTAAATTAATGACAAATTAACAAAGTGTTGTAAGCGAAAGTGATATTAGATTAAAAAAAAGGGTAAAAAGTTTAATGATTTTTTAATTCTAAATTTTTGTTTATTTGTAATTTAATCGTTTGTATAAAAAATATACGATTTTATTTTTCTTTCAAAGAACCATCTTTTTTTTTAAAAAAATAATTATTATATAATGAGTTGATAAATTCATTATCATAAAAGGTTTAAAATTTATACACAAAATTACTAATACTTATTATATATATATATAATAAGTATTACAAAATTTTTATATTTTGTATATTGACTTTCGAATTCTTCTATAATAAGAGAGTTGAGGTGGCTTTCTATAAAGATAGTATTATCATCTTTCTATTTTATGGTGATTTAAATTTTTTTAATTATTTTTTATAATAATACTAAATTAAAACTAACTAATTATAAGAAATTAATTATCAATGGCTTATAGTATTCTAAAACATGGCTTATGGTATTCTAAAATAAAAACTATTTATATATGATAATTACAACATTTTAATATATGTATTAACTATTTGAATTCTACCATTAAAAATAAAAACTATTTGTATTTTTTGTACTTATTTATGAGACTTTTCATCTCTTCACCATTTTCGCCATACTATATATATGTATATCCTACTATTGTTCAATAACATGAAAAAAAAAAACCTAAAAACTATCACATGTATACCATAACAATATATATTTTAGAGTGAATTTTTTTTTTTTTTTAAAAAAAATGATCCTATAGAATTAGGAAGAACGTCAAACTATTGGTATACTTATGATTAATAAGGTATGCATTTTTTATTTTCTATTAGTATTTTTAAATATGTCATATTAAAAATTAAAAATATGATTTTTAATTTTTAATATTTTCTGTTAATAAGGTATGCATTTTTAATTTTCTTACTAACTATAATCTATACCCTATATATACATCTATTACAATATATTTATATTTATATATATAATCAAAGAGGTGAGGAGACATTTTTCCTTCTAATACTTTCTTTTCTCTAATTTGTAATTTTTTATTTAATTAATTTTACTAATAATATCAATTGATTAAAAGAGAATATATAGAATCCTAATTGACATTTTAATAGAGAAATTATTATGTGTGTGTATTGTTAGAATTTTAATAGGCAAATTATATTAATAGACAAGTTATTACACTAAAAAACTAATAGAATAGAATTCTAATAGAGAAATTGCAAATTATTATGTGTGTGTAGTATTAGAATTCTCATAAGCAAATATTAACTTAAAAGAAAAAAAAAATTATTATTATTATTATTATTATTTATAATTATTATTCTGACATTCTTTTTATATGCCAATATTTTTAACAAAATATGACAATATATGTAACAAAAGAAATTCATGTTAGAGGATATGAAAAGGTAGCTTTCTAATTTTATTTATTCTTTTCTATTATTTATTATCTATCTTCTTTTTACTAATAATAATATTAAATATTAGTAAACGGTTATAGATTTTAAATGTATTAATAATTATTATTAAATATTTTTATTTATTTTATTTTCCTTAATTCTCATTTAAGAATATATGTTTTATTATTAATGGCTTTTAACCTAAACAAACAAAATCAATACGATTATTATAAAAAAAATAAGAAGACAAAAAACTGTTTTGATACTCTTTTATATTCTTATTTTTCTGTTTTTTCTTTTTTTTATATATCAATTAATAGTAGAGCGATCATTCCTTTTTCTTCTTTATTAGGGGTCATATATATATATAAATATATATATATATATATATATTTATATATTAAAAGTGTCTATCTAACGGCATTTCTTGGTTTAACATAATATACTTAAAAATAAAAGAATATTCTGTTGAATTTAACAATTAGGTTTGATCTCCCGTTAACAAATAAACCCAATAATTAAACCAAAAAATCAAACAATCTTTTAAATATTAATAATCTCTTTTTAAATTAAAAAAATCATCTTAGCCACATATCTCTCTAACAAACCTATCTTAAAAAAGAATATTAATAATTTTTTTTATTTATTTTTTTTTTAAAAAAAATATAGATAAAATGTCTAGAAAAGATAAAATAGCTTAAAAAAATAAAAAGAAGATGAAATGGGCTGTAATTAGTATTTACCTTATATGTTTGTGCTTATTTTTAGTTTTATTTTTAATTTTACCACCAAGAGGAGAAGGTTGATCTCCCGTTAACAAATAAACCCAATAATTAAACCCAAAAAATCAAACAATCTTTTAAATATTAATAATCTCTTTTTAAATTAAAAAAATCATCTTAGCCACATATCTCTCTAACAAACCTATCTTAAAAAAGAATATTAATAATTTTTTTATTTATTTTTTAAAAAAGAAAAATATAGATAAAATGTCTAGAAAAGATAAAATAGCTTAAAAAAATAAAAAGAAGATGAAATGGGTTGTAATTAGTATTTACCTTATATGTTTGTGCTTATTTTTAGTTTTATTTTTAATTTTACCACCAAGAGGAGAAGGTTGAAAAATATTAGAATATGAAAATATTATTGGTGCTTATTAGTAATTTGCAAAAAATGTGAAAATCTATAAATATATAATTGTGTAGCTATTATTAGATATGAAATGAAATAATAGAACTTTTTTCAGTTAGAAGATTAATGTACATTTTACTATTAATAACTTACATTATTATAACACAACTATGTTTTACTTACTAAATATACTGACACATATTTTATTTTTATAAAACAAATCATTCAAATAATTATACTATTTTAATTATTAATTAAAATAAAAAACTAAAATATTAAATAAAACTAACACTACGTGGCTTGGCACGTAACAATCACCTAGTATAAATATATATCTTCTTATTTTTCATCATTTTATCTCACAATTAATACTATTTAGTTTACTTTTTATTTACACAATTTAATTTGTTTGACTTTTTATGTGTATTCTCACATTAAATTTCTTTTTCTCATATCATATATATAATAAATTATGTGTTTCATTTGTACATATATTATTTTAATTTCTCTCCTTTTTTTCCTTTATATTTGTATATTTATATATTTCTAATTTGTATTATTAAGTAGTGATATTACAGTCTACATGTATTTCTTTCTACTATTGTTATATTTGTTATCCATTTATATATGCTACTTTAGTTTTTGTATAATTTGAATAATATAGATCGATGATAATTCTAAGAAATGAAAATAGTGGAGAACCTACTTCTAATTTTGCAATATCTTTATAAACTTACTTTTGCAAATGAATACAAAGAGGAACGAGAAGATATTGCTATATAATATTATCTTTAAAGCTGCAAAACTAATTTTTAACCTACATACATGAAAAATATTTATATATTGATGCAAAAGAAATTTAAAACATAGAAATTTAATATATATATATTTATATATATATATAATAACAGTATATTGTATAACAGTATCTGTATATTGTATAATGTCTTCATTATTGTAAATTGTTTCATTCAAAAAATACATGATTTTTAGAAAATAATAATAGTATATTATATAATATACCACTCATTCAGTACTAATATTTTGTAATCACAATAATAATAAAAATAAAAATTTATAAGACCGCGCGGCTTAATTGTCTAGTTTTAAGATAAAATGAATATTTGTTAAAGTTTTTAGATATTAAATTATATGACTCGAATTAAATTAATGACAAATTAACAAAGTGTTGTAAGAAAAAGTGATATTAGATTAAAAAAAAGGGTAAAAAGTTTAATGATTTTTTATTCTAAATTTTTGTTTATTTGTAATGTAATCGTTTGTATAAAAAATGTACCATTTTAAAAATTTGTTTTTCTTTCAAAGAACCATCTTTTTTTTAAAAAAAAAAAAAAATTATTGTATAATGAGAGTTGATAAATTCATTATCATAACAGGTTTAAAATTTATACACAAAATTACTAATACTTATTATATAATATATATATATAATAAGTATTACAAAAATTTTATATTTTGTATATTGACTTTCGAATTCTTCTATAATTAAATTTTGTGTAGAACTAATGGTTTTCCTTTGAAAATTTGAATTGATGTCCCATGAAAAATAAATGATATAATTAATAGATATGGATGAAGAAATTTAGATTTAAAGCGTAAAAAAATGATATTACAATTTACAACCTTTTAAAGGGAGGTTCTCAAGTTTGAGTTTTCTTCTCATCATCGAGTAAAACTGCTAATTAGTCACGAAACAATCAATTTCTAGTGGTACATGAATCATTCCTCATTATATTAATTTATGGTCAAAACTTATATATTATACTAGCTAACAGCAACATACAACATGTTTGCTTAAATTTACATTGTATATTGTTATTATTTAATTACTAATACAAATAATAATTAAAAATTAAATATAAATCAATTGTAGTATATTTCTTAATATGTAAAATTTAGTTAAATTCATATTTAGGCTCATATATATCTATCTAATTTTATACACTTTTAAATAATTAAGTTCTATTTTGAAAAATAATTATTTTTTTTTTTTTTTTTTTTTTTTGAATGAAATTCATCTTTATTTAAACTTGAACTTCAGCTACCAACATCGGTAGCAAGACAGTTGGGACATCCCCCAAACTGAAAGTACAATCAGGATAAGAACTAGAAGCTCTTGCAAAAGCATGAGCAACTGAATTCGCTGATCGTTTAACAAAATAAACAGAAACATTACACATAGTAGCAAGCAAATTCTTACAATCCTTAATGACTAAGCCAAAAAGGGAAATCATATCCGTTGAGCTGCGTAAAGCTTGCACCACCACAAGGCTGTCGGTTTCCAAGGTGACATTTTGCCAACGAGAAGATTTTATCCAGCTGAGAGCTTCTCTTATTCCCATAGCTTCAGCAAGGGCCGGTTCCACCTTTCCTTGACAGCTGACAGTTTTGCCAAGAATAAGAATACCACAGCAGTCCCGAGCCACCAAACCGAACCCGAAACTGTGAGTATCTTCAAATATTGCAGCGTCTACATTGACCTTAACACTATTAGTAGTAGGTGTTGTCCAATGCTCTGCTCCGTCCCCAGGTATAGTGCCGAAGGATGGTGACTCTATTAAAGAGTTTTGAGCATTAATCCATTGATTAAGGTAAGCTGTAGCAGACGCAATAATACTAGAGATACTGACAGGTTTGTTGTTCCAAACAACACCATTCCTGGCACCCCAAATAGCCCAGCAAATGGCTGCAATCTCAGCCTTTTTCTCGCTGTTCTGGTGCCGAAAAGCCTCCTTGCACCAGTCCAAAAAACCAGACCCCTCCTCCACATTAGTTCCAATACCAACTCTGTGCCATACCAATTTGATCACATCACAAGTTACCAAGCTATGAAGAGCTGTTTCATTCTCATGATGACATAAAGGGCACAAAGCACTCACCTCCACTCTTTTAATTCGAAGTTGGTCCATTGTTGGTAAGTTGTTGGAACCGGCCCTCCATAAATGAGTTTTAATCTTTGGAGGCAGCCTTAACTTCCACATACACTTCCAGAATTCAGAAACCATATCCTCACTCCATCGGCCATTGGCTTGCTGCAATAAGTTGTAGGCCGATTTGACTGTGTATAGGCCTGAATTGTCTTCCTTCCAGATCAGATGGTCCTCACAATCGGTCACTTGGAGAGGAATTTGTTGAATGAGCCGAGAGTCTCTATCCTCAAACAAGTCATTAATCAGTTCCACGTCCCAAATTCTTGAATCCGAGACCAGTAAGTTACAAACTTTCGTGTTTAAAAGACCGGGATGGACTGATGTTATGTAAGGATTGTTTGGATCTGGTAACCACGGCTCCCCAAGCACATTGATGTTTTTTCCATCTCCCACACACCATTTAATACCTTTCGCCACCAAATGTTGAGCCTCCCAAATGCTTCTCCACACAAAACTAGGATTGTTACCCAACGAAGCATTAAGAAAAGAACCACTCGGGTAGTACCGGGCTTTTAAAACCTTGGCGACCAATGAATCGCCTCTTGTTAGAAGCCGCCAACCTTGCTTACCAAGAAGCGCCAAATTAAAGTCCCTTAGATTCCTGAATCCCAAGCCTCCCACATCTTTGTGCTTGCTAAGCTTGTCCCAAGACATCCAATGGATACCACCATTACTCTGTTTGGAGGATTTCCACCAGAATTTGGACATAAGTTGCTCAATATCCCTACTAATTTCCAACGGAAGTAGGAAAACGCTCATAGCGTAACTAGGGAGAGTTTGAGCCACCGTTTTAATCAAGACTTCCTTTCCCGCTCGTGAGAGAAATTTTCCTTCCCAACCTTGAAGCCTTTTACGCACCCGGTCTTTCAAATAACCCAGGACCGCCGTTTTATTCCTCCCCATGGTACTAGGAAGGCCCAAATAGGTGCTGTTCTCCGTGGCCTGTCTCATCTGAAGGACCATATTCAGCTGTACTCGAGTAGTTTCCATGGTGTTTGAGCTATAAAAGATAGAGGATTTATTGAGATTCACTTTTTGACCAGAAGCACTTTCAAATTTGGCTAGGAGTTCACGTACTCTTACTGCTTCCTGAGTCGTTGCTTTGCAATAAAGGTAACTATCATCCGCGAAGAGCATATGTGTGATTCTCGGGGCGCCGTTCGCAACTTTACAGCCATGGATCCAACCGTGGTTCTCATATTTCCTGATCAAAGCAGATAATCCTTCAGCGCACAAAATGAATAAGTAAGGCGATAGAGGACAACCTTGTCTTATACCTCTTGAAGGGATAATCGGACCCATTTCGCGACCACCATGAACGATATTGTACTTAGCCGAAGTGACACAACCCATAATTAAGTGAACCCAACTTCTATCAAACCCCAACTTCAATAATATTGATTCAAGGAAGCCCCATTCGATGCGGTCGTAAGCCTTACTCATGTCCAATTTCAGCGCCATGTAACCTTCCTTGCCTTGTTTCTTCCTTTTGAGATAATGCAGCACTTCAAATGAGACAAGAATGTTATCCGAGATCAGACGACCCGGAATGAAAGCGCTCTGGGTAGCCGACACAACCTTATCCATCCAAGGTTTCATACGATTAGCCATAACCTTGGTGATGATTTTGTATAGGACATTGCACAAAGCAATCGGCCTCAGGTCTGTAACGTGTTCTGGGTTCTTCTTTTTGGGAATTAAAACAACATTTGCACAACTTAAATTCCCCTCAAAACTACCAGTTTGGAAGTAAGTTTGGACCACCCGAACGACGTCCAAACGCACTATGTTCCAACACTTCTGATAAAATCCCGGGGTCATACCATCTGGCCCCGGGCTCTTCGAAGGATGCATCTGAAAAAGAGCCCTACGAACCTCCTCTTCCGAGACCGGCGAGGTAAGATCTTGATTAATCATATCTGAAATAGTACCATTAATTCCTTCAACCACTTCCACACAAGAAGTACCAGAACTAGTGAACAAGTTGGAGTAATAATCTTCTATAAGGTGTGATAAACCGTTATCCCAATGAACCCAACTTCCACTATCATTCTTGAGTTTCTCAATGTTGTTATTCCCCTTTCTAGTAGTTGCTGCCATGTGGAAATATTTGCTATTCCTATCTCCCTCCTTGAGCCAAAATTGTTTGGCTCTTTGCTTCCAAAAGGTCTCACGTTGATCCAAAATCTGTGAGAGCTTCAATTTCACTTCCCCAAAACGTTGCACTGAAATGGGATCTCTTCTACCTCTGAGATCAGCAAGTTCTTGTTTACACCTCTTAATTCTCAGCTTGAAGTTTCCAGTGATGTTCTTCCCCCAATCCGAAAGCCTCTCAGCACATAACAGGAGCTTCTTGTCAATAGGCGCACCTGGCGAAGCATCCCAACTGTCACGAACTAATTCATAGCAGAAGGGCTCTTTGAGCCACGCATTTTCGAAACGGAATTTGCGAAATAGAATGTGAGAAGAAACACTTTCAGGAACAAGAAATATAGGAGAGTGATCAGAAGGAGAAGTCTCGAGATTACTTAACTTAGCTTGAGGAAAAATACGAAGCCAGTCGGCTGAGATGAGAGCACGGTCAAGCCGAATTTCAACCCAATTCGTGGTGCCTCTGCCCCGTTCCCAAGTAAAGGGATAGCCCAAGAGTTCCATATCGGTCAAATCGCAATCACACAAAGCTTGCTGAAATCCTTGAAGCAGAGCACAAGGATAAGGAAGCCCCCCTCTCTTATCTTGCTGGGAGATCACGTTGTTAAGGTCACCGATTATACACCAAGGCAGGTTCGAGTTTTGCTTCAGAGTACGAAGGTGATTCCAGGTTATGTGTCGATGACTCCTGCGCGGCTCACCATAGACTCCAGTTAGCCTCCAATCTGGTTTTCCCACTACTTTGACAACAAAATCGATATGATACTGAGAATAACCCACCACATGACCATCCTCACTTGACTTCCATAAAAGAGCAAGCCCACCACTTCTCCCTTGGGCCTCAACATTGAAAACCCCTTCAAAGCCCAAATGTCTACTAACCCATTCCACTCTCTCCTTGGCACACTTAGTTTCACACAAAAACACAAAGTTGGGTTTCTTTTGAGAAATAGTCTCTTTAAGGAATTGAACCGTCCATGGGTTCCCAAGCCCACGGCAATTCCAACTTAGGACATTCATAATGCTTGGCGGGCTTGAGAACCAAGACCCGCCCCATTCAAGTTTTTTGAGCCAACTTCATTATTATTGAACATAGAGATATCCCCACCATCTTCAATACTCATGTGAGATGAGCTTTCAATCACCTCATCCAGCCCATGGGAGTCCAACACTATTGGATTCGGCCCATTGCTAGGTTCCCCAAGCCCATTCGAGATATCACAAGTCAATCTCTTCCTTTTAGTATCCAATGAGGACACATAATTCTTTGGACGTAATTGGGTTGACCCCACAAAATCACCATTCTGATTCTTTCCTTTTCCATCTGATATAGTCGTTATTGGAAATAAATGCCCAGCTGACACAATAACATTCCTTTGGATTACTGATTGACTTCCTTGATTCATGGGATTACCAATCTTCACCCCTGAATTCCCTCCAGTCGCTCCAGATGGCTGTTCACACCCTGGTACTGGATTTCCAGCTGTCTCCGATGAACGCTGGAACTGATCAGGCCTACCACACGACTCATCCCTGGTAGGGTCGCCATTGTTGATCGAAGAGGCACCAGACCGCAGCCAACGGGATCCAATACTATGATTTTTCCTTCTAGGCGCTGCCTTCATTTCCAACCCATACGGTTTAGTTAGTAAATGAGATGGAGTATCAAACAGCTTCTCACAAAACCTTTCTGAATGCCCAATGATTCCACAAATAAAGCAGAAAGTTGGTAGGCCTTCATACTTGAAAATAGCCCAACATATAGGTTTCCCGACTTTCTCCAATTTCATCTTACGCTTCAAAGGTTGATCAACTTGTATTGTTACACGAATCCGAAGGTAATCTCGCCAAATGCCCAGAAAGTTATTAGGATCTGATTCCACAAACGTTCCAATATAGTTACCAATGTCTCGCACCACCCTTTGTGACATGAAATCCGTCGACATTCCATGCAACTGAACCCAGAAGTCGAGCTTATTAAGGATAACAGACCGAGGATTTTCGCCCTTGCGCAGTCTTTGGAAAACAAATTGCATCCTATCAAAAGTCCATGGACTTCCCTCTATGACCCTTCCAATATCAACTTCATGATAGAATTGGAACAAATATAGATTCGGTTCCAACTCTTTGACATAAACACCTCGCCCCGGACGCCACAAAGAGGCCATTTTATGTTGCATAGCAAGAAAATCGATCTCTCTATCAGTTATAAATCGCCCCACCAAGCACCAACGATCATCAATCTCCGAGAGTCCCTCATCCTCGTCACCATAACGCAGACCCCCAGTTTCTTCCTCATCCAAGGTCACTGAATCGTAATGGTTTTCCATAATCGAATGCGTAGCAAAATTAACGAACAGCAGACAAACTTAACAACACTTAGAGAAACAAGACAACCATGTCAATAGACAAGACCGAGATATAAGAAAAGTATTCATTTTAATTAATTTGTCATAAGACAGTTGAGAATACCCGAAAAATAATTATTTAATTAAAAATTAAATTAAAATATTTTAAGAAAAATATTAACAAATTTATTTTAAAAAAATAATATTTAATTTAATTTCAATTTATAAAAAAAAATATGAGCATAATTATTAAATTTAGATATTTAAAGTAAAATAGTTAATATTTTTTTAAAAAAAAAATAATTAATTTAATGGTATTAATTTAAATTGTTGACTTTAACGAAATTTAATAATTATGTGTGTGAGTAACACACATGCTTTATATAATTTATTTATAAACATATGGTATTGGAGTTTGAATTCGACTTATCTAATGTACGTATTAATTCGTTAATTTCAAATTAAATTAAATAACTAATTATATTTTTAATATTAATATAGGATTTTTGGTGGGGACGGCAGTGGTTGTTAGCTCGCCACTTTTGACTCACTGAGTCGAGATTCGTGGAAAGATTACTGTTTTAGTATGGTGGAAAGTGAGGAATGGATAACGCATATTTGGAATAAGTCTAATTTCTTGTGCTAGTAATGTATAATGAGAGTAGTGTGGTTCATTGGTAATCTTTTGGCTACTAATTATTTATTAATTCCTTTCAATGTAATTTTTTTTTAAATAAATAATAGAATTTTATTAATAATTATCAACTAAAATAATAATTTGTAATTTGATCGGGACATTTTCATATCTTCATGGTAGAGACACTATTAAGATTAGAATTAAAAAAACGAATCTAAAAATCACCTCCTGATTTCCACATCATTTGACAAAAAAATTAAAATAAAATTAAATAAAAAAAAATTGCAGTATCATAATTAACCTGTTTTTTTGGTAAACCAGTAAGAAATTCATTACTCCAAAACAACAACTTTACATCCCGATAGCATCTTCAATTTGAAGACCTAGACATCTCCAATAATGATTCATAATTAACCTTTCTATAATGCTTGTTTATAGAAATTCCCTATTATATTCCTTTGTTAGTTTTTCTTTGCTTTCCTTTAATAATTTACAATGTTGAAAACTAATTTTTATCTACTATACTAACACTTTTAGGCCAAACACAATTGATTTTTCTCTTAACTTCCTCTTTGATCGTACACACCACTTGATCCTCCTTTCGCTCTGCTGAGTTCCAAAGAATGTCATTTCTGGCATGTTAACGATGATACACAAGTGCTGCTGTAGCAGCAGAAAAAAACAACTTCTTGAATCTACTAGTTTTGGCCCGACCGATCCACCTTAGAAGCTTACACAGTGAGTTCGACTTAGCTCCCCAACCCATCCAACATTTTACCTGTTTTTGACAGACCAGTGAGAAAGAAGAAGAAAAGAAGAGATGGTCTATTTTCTATGTTTGTGTTCTACAGAACAGACAACAATCTTTAGCAATGATATTGTGTTTTTGAAGTCTCTCTCTTGTTCGGAGAAAATACAATAGTAAAAATTATTATAGCAAGTTTATTCAACCTTGTAGCTTGAGCATTAAACTATTGTGTAAGGTATGTAACTGCACTACTAACAACCCCTTCAGTCTTAGAACTTGTTATTCCTAACCACTAATAACAATTTGATAGCGAGCCATCGAAGAGCAAAGAAGAGCCAACAATAAAACAAAACAAAATCATGTCACATAAACAAGATTAAAGCACTCAAAATTATGTCATAAAGACAAGACAAAAATGCGCAAAACTATGTCACAGAGAGAGGATTAAAAAACTTAAAACCATGTCCTAGAGATAAGACTAATTGTAGTAGTAAAAATAGAATTATAGTAGCAAAATACAACACTAACCAAGATGTTCCTAAACCCAATTGCAGAAGTCGGTGCACATATCGATGTCTAATTATTTACCATTTTCTAATACAATCTTGTTTAGGAGACTGTACTGATAGATGTTTTTTTTAACAACAAAATCTAGGAGCTTCTTTGAAGTTATAGTAGCTAACAGTTCACCTTTAGTCCATTTTGTAAAATAGTCGATAGCGACCATGACATGTTGTGGTCCTCCTTTCCCTCTAGGGAGTTGCCTGATAAGATTTATTTCCCATATGGCATGATCATGGAGATTGCATCTGTATGAGCTCGTTTGGTGGAGCTCTTGGGATATTGGAGAATCTTTGACACTTTTTTATATTTCTTGACATAGTTCATTGAATCCTTAATCATTATAAGCCAGAAATATCTTTATCTGAGTATTTTCTTGGACATACTTTGGTAAAGAATGAGCAAGAGAACTTTCTACTCAAAGAAGCACTAAACTTCTTAGACAATATTAAAAGTGCTCTTTAGCATTAGTTAATTAAAATTTCAAATGAATGAAATTCTAGTTTCTCGTCTCTATAAGTGAGAGATTACAGTTGGACTAGAGTGTTTAAAAAATTTATATGTTATTATTATTATTATTATTATTATTATTATTATTATTATTATTATTTTACAAAGAATATATTATTAATTAAGTGCTTCAAAACATTGTTGAAAATTAAATGTGAGCTAATTTCTATTTTAGTCATTAAAAAAAACTATATATATAAAAAATAATTATGGTTGGCCGATAGCAACAAATATTCTGCTATAATAATACATTGTTTACTTTTATATTTTGTTTAATGGCCCGTGCGCACATATTCTGCTATAATTATTTAAGCCTTTAGTTATATATGTAATATATTAATATATGTCACTATAAATATATGTACATAGATAATTAAATCAAAAAAAAAAAATCATCTCATCATATTCTTCATCAAGTTTTGTCCTCCATTATATATATATTATATATATTTTTTAATTTTCAGCTGATAATCTATTATATATACTAAAATTTGTAGTAGTTGATATACTATATATAGTTGACTTGCTAGACTAAAAAAGTTCCAAAACAACTAGAGATAGAGAGCGAACGTGATGACTTGATCAAAAAAATAATAATAGAGCGAAAGTGAGGCTAAAATCAATGCTAGAGTACTCTTCTCTTTGTCTCTTCCTAATAATATTTGGTATATAATTGTTGGGATATGATTTTGTCTCGTTATTGTACTTTCACGGATTGTAATCCGTGATGTACGGTAGCTGTCAGATGAGATAGTTATTTGATCTGACGGTTAAAATTGATCTAGGGATAATTAGGGTTAAAATGTAGAAACGTACCCTGACACTCATTTAATGTACCCTGAGACCTATCTAATGTACCACGGAATACATTCCGTGAAAGTACATCACGGAACAAAATCATATCCCTATAATTGTTATACAATACGATAATTTGATTAAATTAATAATCATATATGCCAAGTCATGTACTATAATTAAATACAATAATATATGATTATGAAAATCCATATTTATCTAAACCGCCCTTTCTGTCAATCCATTGACATTCTTATTCCCTTCGTGACAATGTGCTACTAAATTTTTTATATTGTTTTTTTAAGAAAAATATATTTATTTATAAAAATCAAATCCATCCTTGAAATAATTGGTTCATAATCACAAATTATTATAGAAGGTGTGTTGGGTTGGGTATTCTTCTTTGCATGCAACTATCATCAAGAAGCTCAATCGAGACTTGGTGATATCGTGGCGGCTCGGCAACTTCGCCGGCAGTGGGTTGCTTTCTCCACAAGTGGTGGAAGCGATGATTATTTTAGCTGGACTTCAATTGTATTGTCGCGGTTGGGTTACCACAATATATTGAGGTTGAGTCATATTACTAAGTTGTTGTGAAGTTTTTGAGTAAGAAGGATTTTTGTATGGAAACTTATAGTTCAATTTTGAGTGATATTAGTTTAATTTGTAGAAGCCTTAATGTGTCTAAGTTTTTATTTTGTACTCGTTCTGTAAAACTTAATAATAATCTGACCTAGGTATTATGACAAGATTAGTTATATTTTTTACATCTATTCATGCTACAAACGGGTTTCAGGTTACTTATTAAAAATAAAAATTGACATAAATTATGTCCGAGGTCTATTTTGTACAATTTCACAAAAACATAGGGTCTGAAATGTCATTTAACAAAATAAAAAAGTCCAGTTGGTAATTTTTACAAAACACGAGTTCCAAAATTATATTTACCCTTATAAAGTCCTTTTTTTTTTGACAATTTAGTTGTCAAAATATTATTTAATTTATTTTGTATTGTTGACACAAAAAAGTGGCCAATAATCGCTTGCTAGATTGGGGAGAGAAAATAGAAGTTAAGTAGTGTAAATGAGAGACACGAGAGATTTATAGTAGTGTACTCCCCGTGTCGCGATAACAATGGACATACGTCTACTTTGAGTTTTTATTGCTCGCAAGAATTAGAAGAGAAGTGACTAAGGCAAGTGCTATATATTTCTAGAGAGAGACGCTCTAATCTTATGGGAAGTTGTGAAAATATGAAAAATGAGCTAGTAGAGCTATCCTTTTATAGGGAATAAGGTCCTATTAAAATAATAATAAAATATTACACTTTGTCAAAAATGTGAAATATCAAGTGTGAATTTAATTTGTCACAAGTCGTAGCCATCATGATGCTCGAGGCAGAATCAAAATTGGATAAGCAGAACCAAGTGCACCAGGCTATATGTCAACTTGGGCATTGGGTGTTCCTCGAGGACTTCCGAAGGCTCGTTTTGACACTTCTATGGTATTCGAGATTGCAAACGAGATCTCCTACCCTGTTTTTGACCAAAATAAGAAGAATGCCCTGAGCAGAATTTGTGTTTGAGGAGCACACACATGAGAACCAGGTTGTATGTAAACCTAGGCACAAGGCCCAGCACCCATGTCAACCTGGGTGTTGGGGGACCTGTTTTGGCTCCTAAAGGATCTTGTTTTCTCTCAAGATCACTTGTATCTTCGTTATTTCTGAGAGCAAAAAAGATTCCCAGAACACTTTTTCTGAGAAAATACTTGGAAGTCACCTAATGTCAACCTGGGCACTACGCCCAGGCACCAGGTCAACCTAGGTGTTGGGTCCCTGTTTTTCCCACCAAATGCTTCTGTTTGATTCCTAAAAAAACTTGTATCTCAATTATTAGTGAAAACAGATAGTATGCCCAAAAGAATTTTTAGGAGAAATTTTTGGAAATGGCCTAGGTTGGCAATATGTCAACCAGGGCACTGAGACCTAGAACCAGGTCAACTTGGGCGTTGGGTCCATGTTCTGATTCCCAGATGGCTCCGTTTGTTTCCCAAAAGTATCCATATCTTAATTGTGTATGAAGTAGAGAATATGCACGGAAGACTTTGTCTGAACTATTGTTGGAAATGGATCAGGTTAACAGCAAGTCAACCTGGCACTGGGACCTAGCACCAAGTCAACTTGGGCGATGGGTCCCAGTTTTGGACTCCAGGTTGATCCGTTTCTTTCCTAAAACACTAGACTCCTTGTTTTTTATGGAGACAAAGAAAATTCTCAGAATACATCTTCAATATTGTGGTTGGAAGCATCCCAAGTTAACAATATGTCAACCTGGATGCTAAGGGCATCACCTGCACCTGCCCTTTGATTCAGCTCAACCTGCATCTGCACACATGTAACTATAGTTTATTAGTATTTCAACATTATGATTTTATTAGCATAGACATTTTATTTCATGTTCCGTATGGCCTATTGGCCTTTCACTTTTGAACACTACCTATTTCCAGCCTTAGGGCTTTCATGTTCGTACTCTTGGCCTATAGGCACTCTATTTTTGAACATTGCTATTGTTTAGCCCTGATTCTTTTTATTATGGATATGTGATCAACCAGGCGGTCTAAAATCCTGGCTATCTTCTTACTGCCTTGACATGTAAGTATTCAGATTTACTTTTTTTATGCCAAGCTGAAGTATGCCTACACTTGACTTAGATGTAGGCTTAGTAGCTTATACTAACCGTTAAAATTTCTCTGCATAAGTTCTCTGTGTTAATTCAATGCATTGTATGGTGTGGGTGTCCCCCAAGTGAACAGGCAAACTTACGTTCTCTTGGTCACTTGCAATTCACCAAGTTTCATAGACCTTGCCTAGGAATTTTCTTGGGGTGCTACCTGATGTACGTATGGGGAATTGAAAAAAGAATAACTTTAAGAAGTTAATCTTGTTAGCAAGTGGTTTGGACACAACATATTAGAACATAAACATTGTTTTTCATTCAATAATTGGTCTTTGTTGATGTGCTACTTACATAAATTGAATCTACAAGCTTACATTATTAAAAGTTTGCTTCTAGATATCAAATGGCTACCCCTGCTTGACTTGCAAAGTAGAGGCCACCGTTGAAGAACGATGGATGGCCACGCTGAAAGGCTATGAGCACTAGCTTTTTTATCCTAAGTCTAATGATGAGTTGGTAACTACTACTATTGAGTAGTGTTCTATAAGCTGGTCACTAGTAGTACTTGCAAAGGTACTCTCCATTCTAGTATCTTGGTAGTAGAACGAGCTCCATGTTCTCGTTGTACTTTCCCAACTTATAGGCTCCCTTACTTGTTAACTATGTAGCTTGGTAGAGGCCTTACTAGTTGTGTCTGAACACACTTACTGCTGGATCTTTGGTGTTCAGGAACACTCTTTGGAGCATCAGGTCTCCTATGAAGAATTTCCTGTCCTTGGCTGGTTTGTTGAAGTACCTTGCAACCTTCTGCTGGTAGGCCTGCAACTTTAGGTTGGCTTGACCTCTTCTTTCTTCTAGAAATTTTGTCCTCAAAATTTATTTAAACGATTTGGGATATTACCCCCGTATTTACGGTTCTAACTCTCAAATTGTTGTTTCTATCTTGCTATTTTTCTATAGCCCTTTCTCAACTAGTGGAATCGTCTCATTTCATAGTACTTCCTTTTTCTAGTCTAAAATTTGGACAAGATATTTTTCCCATATAATAAATTTTTCTGAAGTTTAACATCATCATAGCTCAAAATATGGGTTGAGTTTGATACATATTTTCTCAGCATGGAGACATGAAATACATTATATACTCCGGACAATGCAGGAGTTAAGGCTAGCTGGTAGGCTACCTGGCCTACTTACTCTAGTGAACAGGTGTCTAATATTTCTCTCGTACCACACTTATTAAAGTACCTAACTAATAGTACATTTAATTATTATTTTTAGACAAACACTTCATTAGGAGAAGAGATTATTCTAAGATAATCTAACCTTTATTCAATATGCTCACAACATGTTTATAATATTCCATTGATCTTCTCAGGTTACCCACCTTTCAAGAATAAAACATCATACTATTTTTGCTTTAACCTTCATGGTTCTCAATAACCTTCTTTAATTCTTAACATCATAGCCACAGATATAACCTTGAATTTCAAAAGATATATTCTTTCGTATGAATTCCATATCCTCATTTATTGTATAAATTGTCTACACTAATAGACAACATATTAACTCGGTATGTCAAACCGTTACTACTCAGTCAAAATCATAAGATCCCACAGTACATAATTCGCAATTATGTCTTTCTATTCCTTCTATGGGATCTCCTAAGCTGATCTACTGACTTAGCTTAGTAACAAGTTAAGTATTCGTTTCTGATAGATATTCAATTAGAGCATTTCTTATTTCCACCCACTAATATATACTCATCTCAATAACTTGTAAATTTCTACTTATTAACACATCCCTTCCTCTTGATAATCTCTGGAACAACTACCGACTTTGCATCCTAATTAATATGAATCTTTTTAGCGTACTTTGTCCTTACTCATACGCTTTTCGAGATGACTCCTCGAAAGATTTTCATACTTTAATACACTACCGACTTGTTATATTCATATTGTATGATCTTAATTCTCTTATACTACTTAACAAGATCATACATACTCTATATAAATATGGGATTTTCAGATATTTATTAATTATACTTCTATAATTAATGAATTCATTTATCTTATAATTGTATTTTATATATTGTATAATATATTATCCATTAAATACTTACTTTTAAGGCATAAACCCTAACAAGCCCTTCCATGAAGGTAGGCCCACTCTAGACGGAAGATGGGCCCAAGTCCATCTTAAGCCGAGAAGGCTCACTTCTAAAAGAAAGCTCTTCTAGATCCGGAAGGCTCCCAACCTTACCGAGACGAAAGAAACTAAGCCCTCCAGATGAGCATTAGGATGTATCCGGAGAGGGTCTTCAAAGAGGCACCTTCGTAAGCCTTCATAGGGTGACGTGGCTGCCATTTGACGTCTGGTCCCACTGTGTTAGATCTTGTCTCCTATATCAGAGCACGTTAGTGCGCGCACCACCAAAAGGAAAACCTTCCTTTTGTCTAACGGTACGTACCTGACACCTCTGCATACTAGAACAACGCTCGCAAGGCACCTGTCCTAGACCGTGTGGCCTCCAGTCGTACGGATGCCTTCGCTCCACGAGCCACAATCCTGCTAGTGGACCTTAAGTCATGTATTTACCCCAATAGTGACCGAATTTTTCACAAAACCCCTAGCAGGTCACGAGTATGCCCGGATCCGAATCTTAACCTATAAATACCCTCTTATACCTTCATAAAAGGAGACGATTCACTTCACTTTATTTTAGGTTTTCTTCTTCTCTATGTTAGAAAATTCTATGTGAGAAAATATAAGAAGAAGCTAGGGTTCTTGAACTTGTAAGATCCCATTGTAATACATCAAAGCTATTCTGCGCAATACATTAACTTGTAAACTAAGATTAATTAACACCCCAACCACGTAAAAGTCTTCATCTCCATCTTATATTTCCTTATTCAAACTCTTATTAAATCGATTTCCAAAACTCTACCTTCAAGTAGGGCTGATCATTTAACCCGGTGGGCCGAACAACCCTTTCTGTAATGGGCCGACGTTGAAATGGGTTAAATATAAGTCAACCCGTCTATATTGGGTCGGAATCGGCCTAGTCTATTTTTGGCCCAATAAACCCAACCCGGGCCGATTCTTCTTTGACATATATATTTTTTATTTTTTTATACACTGAAAAAACCTATATATAAAAACTAAGAGCTTGTTTGGCTGTGTTATCAGTTTTCAGTTTTTAAAAATGAGAATAGAAAACAGTTTTTTGTCATTTTAAAAATTTAATGGTGTTTGGCACAAATTTTTAAAAACTGTTTTTAGATTTTTTCTTACGAAAAAAAAAATCAATATTTTAGCACCATACCATGACATTAACCCATCCGGGTCTAAGTTCAGGTATGGTTTCGGGTCTAGGATCCGAGTATGTGAGCAAAATATAAAATATAATATGTTAGACAAAAAAAATTGTTTTTGAAAATTGAAAACAGCATTTTGATGTTTTCTGTTTTCTAGTTTTTTAAAACTCAAATTTTAAAAAACAGTTTTTAAAAATTTTTGCCAAACGACTCATAATAGTTTTTAAACTGTAAAGCCAAACAACCTCTAAATGTCTCACTTTCTTTAACCCTAAACCTAGCCGCTCTTCCTCCTCACCTTCTCTACTGTTCTTTTCTCTCTATCAGGTAAAAAAAATCGCACTCCTCCCTCTATCCTCATCTATCATCGGTAGTACCACCACCAAGTCCTCGTTATTTTCTTCGTCAATCACCACTATGACCACCGCTTTCATTAGTCGTTGCCACTACCATTTTCCTTAGCCGGGCGTCACCAAGAACAACAAGGAAGTGCACCACTATGCTCGCGCCTGGCAGCAAGAAATCATCTCCTTGTGAGTTGTTCTTTTTTATTTTTTGCTAAAAAATTCCCATTCTGAGATGTGGTATTTTTTTTCTAAGATTTTATTATTTCATAGTGTGATCTTCTTTCATATATATTTATTTTACTTTTCTATAATATCAGATTTGATTTTGAGTGTAGTATTATTGTGAGAGAATATTATTTTGATGAGATTAATCTATAATATTTTTGAGATTACACAAAACAGTATAATAGAAATTTCTTCTCATTCTTTTTTATTTCTTTTATATTTTATTCTTTTTTCTTCTCATATTTCATAAATTATGTGTATTTATTTACATATTTATATCATATTTCTCATCAAATATTGCAGCATAAATCACTAGAAATCAGTAGCACAAACTTGGCCAAGGTAATTTTAAAGCTCTTTTTGTTATTTATGAAAATATTTATTATATATGTGTTTTGTGTAAGATTTAATGTACTATATGGTTATTTTGTTATTATTTTTAATATTAGTTGAAATAAACATTGTATGATGATTTATAGTGTTATTTTACTGAAATCTTGATATTTTTTTGGGAAAAATACAAAAAAGGAAAAAAAATTACAAAAATACTTTGGGCCGGCCCATTAAACATTTATACAGTCCACATACAAATATTTACAAAAATACCACATGCACTAAGCCTTCAGCTGTACAGAGCGAACCATGAAGATGAAAATACGCGCTCGTTTCAAAACCGCAAAACAACCAAAATGAAACCAAAACGAGAAAAATACAACTATTAATTCTGGCAAAATCAACTGGAAAAGAAGACCTGCAATGATCTAAACTGAAAATGACGAAAAAAAAATCAGAAAAACTGCGAAGAAACTGAAATTACACATTTGTTTTCTGTTTTATTCGATCAAAACAACTCCCCCTAATATCGAAATCCAGATTCATGAAATGTAGATCTGTAACAAACAGATCTGGAGCTCCCACCAAATTCAAAACAATGTATGATGTGAAATTTTTAAAAAAAACCTCATGAATAACACATCTACGTTATATACAGTTACATTTTGATTGATTACTGGTTTTCAATATAAATATATTTTTTGAAAAATAAAATAAGAAGAGTAAAATCGAATTAAGGTACAACCAATTATGTATAAGTCTGTTTATTTTTTGTTTTGGTTGCCTTATAGTTGCATTATCGTTTTATGATAGTTTATATATTATGCAAGAATTTAATTTGATGGGGACTAAGAAATAGTAGTTATACATAGTAAGTTTTGTGCAAATAGTTGCATATTAATTTTATAGTGAAATAACATATGCAAGTAACAAAACTATAATAAAACTACAAAACAACTGTATACAAGTGCAAATAGTTGCCTTATAGTTGCATTATCGTTTTATGATAGTTTATATATTATGCAAGAATTTAATTTGATGGGGACTAAGAAATAGTAGTTATACATAGTAAGTTTTGTGCAAATAGTTGCATATTAATTTTATAGTGAAATAACATATGCAAGTAGCAAAACTATAATAAAACTACAAAACAACTGTATACAAACTAAAATACAGGAAAAACTCTTTGAACATCAACATCCATGATAAATCTCATTGTTACCCATTGATGATATAAAAATGGACAGGAAACAACTAGATAAAAAACATATTAGAAGGTGTAAAATTTCAAATATGGGAGAAAACCAAAAAGAAACCGAAAACAAACCTCGGTTCGAACATCAGCACCAACATTAGCTTTTTTCCCAGAAACGTTGACAATGAAATCTCTGCATTATTTGTTGAGCAAACATACATAAGAAGCACAATGATTTCCTAAGATTGTGCCTAAAACCAGTGAAAATATTTTTCATTTCTCAGAACACTTTCCTTGACTTCGACTATTCTTTATTATTTGATTTTGTCTTCAGGTATTAGCTTTTGTTGTCTATACTATTTCTGGCTTTATTCTCTACACAGTCGCTCCATATGTTATCAAGGTCCGTTTCTTCGTAAGAATATATAAGAAACTAGCTTTACAATTAAAAATTAAAAATAAAAAGAAAAGAAGAATTGTTATGGAAAAAAATTAAAAATTAAAAACTCAAAATAAAATTAAAAATTAAAAATTAAAAACTGAAATAAAATTAAAAATAAAAAGAAAAGAAGAAAAAAAGAGAGTGAAATGATGGATTGATTGATAGAAGTCAATCCTAGACCCCTGACGTGTAAGCAACAATATATAAGAAACTAGCTTTACAATTAAAAATTAAAAATAAAAATAAAAGAAGAATTGTTATGGAAAAAAATTAAAAATTAAAAACTGAAATAAAATTAAAAATTAAAAATTAAAAACTGAAATAAAATTAAAAATAAAAAGAAAAGAAGAAAAAAAAAGAGTGAAATGATGGATTGATTGATAGAAGTCAATCCTAGACCCCTGACGTGTAAGCAACAAGTGTGATGCATGAAAATGTGTGTGCAAAGTGGTAAAAGTGTAATAAAATAAACTTGATGAGTAAAAAAGTAACAATAATCGTGTGAGGGTATTTCAATAATAAAGAATGCATTTTGTATTTATGGTGTAAAAATTTCTATTTTTTTTTAGGCATATACATGTATAGACATTGTATGCTTTAGTGTTATTTTAATGTTAGTTGAAATGATATGATAATGATTTTTTTTATTAAAAGGTATGATTCAATATTATTTTACTAAAATCCATATATTTTTATCTATGTTATTTTGCTTCAGCAATAACTTATATAACTTCTTTTGAAATTTAAATTGTGGATTATAGATTTGAAGGTCAACACAATGACAAAGGAGAATACCAATACACAATTTCCAGTTCTATTGTTGATTCAATTTTTTTTCTTTAAATTTTTAGATTTATGTTTGATGTAGTATTTGGGATGATTGTAAAATTTAAATTATATTATTTTAGATGACTGAAATGTTTTATTTTTAATTTTGAAACTTTGGATGATTTTACTGATGGTTGAACATTTTATCTTATTTAGTTTAGGTTTGAATTTTATTATTTTTATATCGTATTGTAACCCAACCCGACTCAATCTAATCCAATTCAATTATGTATTGAATTGGGTTGGATTATGAAAACAATATATATATATATATATATATACTAGGTGATTGTTACGTGTCAAACCACGTAGTGTTAGTTTTATTTAATATTTTAGTTTTTTATTTTAATTAATAATTAAAATAGTATAATTATTTCCCTAAAAAAAATAGTATAATTATTTGAACGATTTGTTTTATAAAAATAAAATATGTGTCAGTATATTTAGTAAGTAAAACATAGTTGTGTTATAATAATGTATGTTATTAATAGTAAAATGTACATTAATCTTCTAATTGAAAAAAGTTCTATTATCTCATTTCATATCTAATAATAGCTACACAACTATATATTTATAGACTTTCACATTCTTTGCAAATTACTAATAAGCACCAATAATATAAAAAAAAATTATTAATATTCTTCCAAGATAGGTTTGTTAGAGAGAGATGTGGGTAAGATGATTTTTTTAATTTAAAAAGAGATTATTCAAGAAATACAGTTAGATAAGCACTTTTAATATATAAAGATATAGGGAAAATTACATACACTGACTTTTTCATTTTTCTTACTTTTATACTGTTAGGCGGTATAATTTACATTTATACTGTGTAGTTTATAACTTTTATACTTTGGGCTTCAAGATGTATTTTCTTGTCACTTTAAAATGTATTTTTTTTTAATTATAAAAGTTGATAGGAAAATTAGTTGTCACGTCAATCAGTCACATGTATATATTTAAAAAAAAACTAATTATAAAAGTTTTTATTGTATTGAAAAAGTTTTGATGTGATGTGTAGTCACTTTTGTGATTTTTTTTTTTAAAAAATATAATCATGAAAAAACTTAATTTCTATACGTTATCTTTTTTTTTTTTTTTGTAATGTATAATAACTTTCATTATTTACCTCATTCTTCATTTATATATTTTTTTTATTGTGTTTGGGCTCTCTCTCCACTATTCACCTTCTTCTTCATTTTTTTCTTTTTTTTTTCTCAAGTCTACAACATTATCTAAATAAAAGCTAGTAACAAAAACAACAGCATGTTAAAGAGGAAGAAGAAGAAGAAGAATCAGGAAAGATAAGAGTGTGGTTGTGTGTGAGAGAGAGAGATAGAGAGCTTGCTCTGTGATGAACTTTTTGTATAAATCTTTCAAAAACTTCCACTAAGTTTATGTCATTCGGTGTCTTTGATCTCAAATCGTTAGCTCCATCTCTATCGTACTTCCAAGTCCACCATCTTTCTCCAACTTACCCTTTTCGGTTGCTGGTTTGTTTTATTGTTGTTTTCAGGTTGTTTTAATGTTGTTTTCTTTCATTTTTTATCACATTTTTCAAAATATTATTATACTGGTCTATTTTAAATAGTAATATGAAAATAATAAAATTTGTATGTAAGTTATTTTTTTCAATATCGTATGCTCCAATATATGTTCAGTTTTTCTCCGTTGTTCCACTGGTGTTTTTTAGTTGTTCTGCTTATTTTTATTTTTGATGTTTTCTCTTGTATGTTCTTTTGTTGTGCCTCAGCTCCCTACATTTGTTGCATTTGTTATGTTGTTTCTTTTCCCAGCAAGCTTCCATCCTCTTTTTTTTTTTTTTTTTGTCTTTTAGATTTTACCACTTTAATGGAAGGTAAGACTATTACTGTATATGATTCTTTCATTCTATATTTGCAAGAACTTTCTTTGTTAATTTTGTGCACAAAGAAAGTTAATTATTTTAATTATTTTTTCTTTTATTTTTTTTTATTTATTTTAGTGTTGTTTTTCATGATTTATTTAGCTATTTTTTTGGTTTTTTTTTATTTTGGTTCTCCTATAAATACGTTTGACGAGCTCACTCATAAGAGAGTTTTGAGGTGTGTGTTTCTTTTATATTTTTTTAAGTAGTTATATTTGCTTCATTTGTTTTTATGTTGTTTCAGTGTTGTTGTAATAGTTTTTTTTATTATAATTTTCTAGGAATAGACTTGCAAATATAGTTGATTTTGCATCTGGTGTTGAGGTTGTGCAGCAGATTGTTTGTTTTTTTTAATCATTTTTTTCTTTTGTTTTGTTTGATTGTTTTAGTGTTGTTTTACCGTTGTTTTGCCATGATTATTTATTTGATGTCGATTTCACTGCTTTTGCTCAATCTTGTCAGAATTAATGGTTATTTTTCGGTTGTCCTGGTGTTGTTGTGGTGGTTTTGTCTGTGGTTGTGAAAGATGGAGGTCTCATACGTTTGTTTTGGTATTTACAGTATAAAAGAAAAAAAATGGGGGAGGACAGTATAAATGTTATTTCTGCCGTGTGGTAGTAAAATGGAAAAGTATTACCTCAAATCCAGTATTTTTGTAAAATGCCCAAGATATAATATGAATAGATTAGAATTCTGTAGGCCAATTTTATTAGGTTGGCCCATTGAAAAACCCTCAACGGCCAACCCAACCCATGATCAGTCCTACCTTCAAGTCGAATAAGTTACGATAAACATATATTAAGACACGATGAAATATTTTATGAGGAAACACATAGTAGAAGAGAGTGGACGCCATGGAAAACACTCTAACTATACTCCACAATGCCACCATCGTCACCATGGACTCCGGCGACAGAGTCTTCATCAACGGTGGCATCGTCATCCAACATCACACTATCATCGCCCTTGGTCAATCTTCCTCCATTCTTCATCAATACTCTTCTCTCGCTCATCAAATTATAGATCTAAACGCTCACATCTTACTCCCTGGTATCTCCCCCCCTCTCTCTCTCTTTCTCCATCTCTCACTTTCCTCTCTTTCCTAACTAACTAAACAACATTCTCTCTCATGGGTTTTGTTAGGACTAATCAACACCCACGTCCACACTTCTCAGCAGCTAGCGAGAGGGATAGCCGATGATGTTGACTTAATGACATGGTTACACAGCCGGATATGGCCGTACGAGTCGAACATGACCGAGGAAGATTCGTATATATCTACTTTATTATGTTGCATAGAGCTTATTCACTCTGGGGTATGCAAACGCAAGCCCCTCTCTTTTGAGCTGCATATATATATAAATTTGATTTTTTTGTTTGATGGGTATGTCGAATTAGGTAACTTGCTTTGCCGAGGCTGGTGGGCAGCATGTTTCTGGGATGGCCAGGGCTGTGGAGTTAATGGGTCTGCGCGCATGTCTAGCTCAGTCATCTATGGATGCTGGGGACGGGTTGCCACCGTCATGGGCCACTCAAACTACTGATGAATGTATTCAGGTTTGACCTTAATACCTTATTATTATTATTTGGGTCCACTCATTTTCAAACATTTGCTATAACTTCAAGGAATCAGGCACAGAAAGAGCTTTATGCAAAGCACCATAACACTGCCGATGGGCGTATCAGAGTGTGGTTTGGTATTAGGCAGATTATGAACTCCACTGATCGTTTATTACTTGAAACGAGAGACGCTGCAAAAGAACTCAAAACTGGAATCCACATGGTATGTGTATTACTCATTTCTCAATATGTTTTTGAATTAACATCTCTGCCTAACCCTATACATATAATATATTGGAGATAAGGCAATTAGAGCAAATGCTATGTAGTTGCCCATTATCAGGGCTCGAACTTCAGACTTTGTGAGACCAAACCACATTTTGAGCTACCCCCTCTTGGGTGTTTAATCTGTTTTGGGGTTGGATTAGAGTTTAGACATAAGGAATTGTGATTTCTAAGGAGTGTTCATGTTAAATATTGGTTTGATATGTTTGTCCAATTAGGAAAGTTTTGTCTATAGAATTCAAACTTCTGTTTCAATTCGAGATTTAGCATTAGAGTATTGATTTCTAACGTTTTACTCTTTTCTTTAAGACTTAGCCATTGATGCACAACATGGTTTAGAAAGTTGAGTCTTTGGCTTCTAAATTTAGATGGTTCTAAAAAAGATGCAGAAGCTGTTATTGACAGATACTTTCTCATCATTTCACTTCATTCTAGGTTTATTTCTAGCAATGCTACTCATAAAATAGCCAAGCACGCACAATAGAAAGTTTACATGGTTGGAAGAATAACATCTGCATTTACTGACTTTTTTCAATCAGTATTGATCTTTTGTGAAAATGGGAAAAAAAAACATAAACACGCAATAAAAAAAATAAAATAATCATTGCTCATTAGTTTAGAAATAAAAATTTGGGTCATTTTATAATTAGTCATATGATCTATGAGGGGGCTAGGGAGGGTCATGGCCCCTCTGGCTTTTCTTGTTCTTTTGTTATTACATAGTTCAGTATGCTGAATTTTCAAGATCTTTCAAATGTATGTTAAGAAAAATCTTGACTCTTTCAAGCATAAAGTAATGGATATTTTTCTGGTAAGGAAATACTAGGTGAAGTTGATGAATGATCTTATTCATTATTTAGCATGTTGCAGAGATAGCATTTGAGAACCAAGTTGTGGTTGAGAAAAGAAAAGCTAATCATGGAACAGTAAGTTATTTGGAAAAGATAGGGCTTCTGCAAAATAATTTGCTAGCTGCTCACACAGTTTGGGTCAACAATGAGGAGGTTAGTTGTGCATGATAAAGTAATATTTTGGTCATATAATAGCATGGAAAATTAATTCATGTTTCTGGGTGTTGTTGTACTTGTACTATTACCACTACAATCATTCAGATTGAGTTTCTTTCAAAGAGTGGAGTCAAAGTGTCTCACTGCCCTGCTTCAGCAATGAGAATGCTTGGATTTGCACCTGTTAAAGAAATGCTTGATGCTGGCATATGTGTCTCCTTGGGAACAGATGGGGCACCCTCAAACAATAGAATGAGCATTGGTTTCATTTTCTCATTCCATAATTATGTCATGTTATTTTCTTCTTCTTTTATTACTAAAAGACATATTTTCTCCTTGTTTATGAAACTTAACGAGGGAAGGATATTCTACAAGTAAAAATTCTCAATGTGTCGTTAAATAAGAGTAATGTAATTGTTGGGAATAGTATAAAATATTTTTTAGTTGTGTATAGGAATTTTGCATTAAACTGTTCCTGTTGTTTATGCCTGAATTTATAATGGAAAAGAAGCTAAAAGACTACAACTAGCTTATTTAGATGGGTTTTAAGAATAGTAAAATCAATAATCCTATGATATTCACTTTCCCCAGATTTGTTTTTCCTACCACTTTTTTATTCCCTTTAATTGTGAGATTCTAAGATTAGCAACTGCAAATCAACAATAATGTTAGAAAAAAGAAGATTAGTTCTGTTTCTATTGCAGAAATTATATATGAAGATTAAAATGGAGCTAGTTCATAACTTCGTATATTAGGAATAGCATGTTAGCCATGAATAATTTATCTTAACTCGGATAAGCCTTCTTTCTGTATTAAATGGATTGCTGTTGTCATTCAGCTTAATTTTATCATCATCAAATTATCAATGTCATGTTATGTTGATATTTCTCAAACTGTTTTGTGATATATGTGTGGATTTTACCTTTACCTTGTTTTGCAGTTGATGAAATGTACCTTGCTTCCTTGATTAATAAAGGAAGGGAAGTATTTGCAAAAGGGACAACTGATCCCACTGCCCTTCCTGCTGAAACCATTCTTAAAATGGCAACAATTAATGGTGCTAAATCTGTTCTTTGGGATGATGAAATAGGATCACTTGAAGTTGGGAAAAAGGTTCAACTTCTAGCTTGGATCAAATTTGGCTCTCTTCTCTCTCTATACATATACATACAAACCTTTATATATAAATATTATTGAGACGGGTGTAGTCTCACTCCAGAAACGGTCTTATTACATACTGCTTTAGTGATTCTTAAATTACTTATAGTATGCAACAAGACTTGTTTGGAGCGAAACACCATCCAAAATCTATATGATATCTTTTAGATGATTTGTTTTTGGATAATTTTATAGGCTGACATGGTTGTAGTGAATCCTTCTCTCTGGTCCATGGTTCCTATTCATGACTGGTAAGTGTTACATATTACTTCTTGTTTAATTCTCTAAATCACTATAGGTAGGCACAAAATCATAATACATTTTCAAGAACCCCACACACATGTTATAAACTTAGGATGTTTGCTAATTACATAAATTTGGTATTCAATATATAAAAATATGATTTTATTGTAGTATTGTGGTCATAGTTGGAATATCACTAAGAGAAACCACTCTTATTAATCACATAAAATGGCCATAAGTGGAATTTGACGGCTGAACTTCTACATATTAAAATCTATATTTCAGTAATAAATGGTATTTCTATGAACTCCATAAACCATAGCAGATCACTAAGCCACATGTCCTATTCTTCTTATCTGTTATTGTCTTGGGTTCCCATCTTTTCTAATTAAATTTGTTTATCGCCCTCTTTACTTATCTTTCTTTTACTTGTCTTTAACTCCCGTGAGAGTTTTGTTAATAGTTTGGCCATTGATGTTTGAGGCATTTGGCAAAAATTATATAGTTTTTTAATTGTTACTTGGCAAAATAACTTTTTTTTTCTTTTTTAATAGATTGTATTTATAAAAAATTATTTTTTCTAAAATGACATAAAATATATATGTACCAACACTCTTAATGTTCTTGTTTTGCTAATTATGCAGCATCTCTAGCCTTGTGTATTGCATGAGAAGTGAAAATGTAGAATCTGTAATGTGCAATGGGCAGTGGATAATGAAGGATAAGAAGATTTTGAATATGAATGAGGTATTTGGTTTCAGATCCATATTTGAGTCATCACTATTTTATATTAGATTATAAGATATTACTAATTAAATGTAAAAACAAAATGATAATTGGGCAGGAAGAGATTATTTCAATGGCAAAACATGCTTCTCCGGAGCTTTTGAAAAGGGCTGGCATTAAAATTCCTAACAGAATGAATATGCTCTGACTGCCTAAACCTTTGTTACTCATGTCCAAACAAATGAAGAAAATTATGTAATTTATGAAATGTATTTTGATAAATATTTATAAACTATCTTATGTTATTTTGCAAAAATAAATTAATAAATGTGTCTTATACTATTTTGTTAAGTATTCTAAAATTTTATTATAGATTTTTTTGACTTTTATTTATGATATTCTACGGTGCACCGATAAACTCTCAAATAATTTTAATTTTAATTTTTTTATATAATAGTATAAATTGTAGTTATCTAATAAGATATTTTGTAAATTTTTAAAAAATTTAAAATAATTTAACACACTAAAAATAAAGTTGAAATAATTTGTTGAATGTGTGCCTCTTTTATTTTATGTGTGTAAAATAAATAGTTTGAATCATACTTTTTGTATTGTAAATTATTTCAAATTTCTAAATTTTTTTGTAAAATATCTTAAATAATTACAATATATACTTTTATATAAAATTTTAAAATTAAGATCATTTGGATGTCACAAATAGAAATAGGGTGCATCGGTAATCTGAAGAAGCACCCTATAATATTGGAGTTTTCTAACAATATAAAAAAAAAATAGTTTTTTTTTTTTTTAGAGAAAATCAAAATTATTATTATGTTATTTATTAAAATTAAGTAAAAGTATAATCATAATGGACTGAATGATGAAACAAAAAAGTTGAGTGAATTATGGAGCAGAGGTAACTAGAGAGTCATTATTAAGAAGTCATGAAAGCATAATGCATTTGTTAAATGATATGGCTGATTTTGACTATCATTGGCATTGAGATCCTTCACTTTAGGGTTGGAGTCACCAATACCCACTATATTTTCCAAACTCATCCCAACCAATTGAAGAGGAAGATCATACACCGTCACTTTTAGAAAAAATAATCCAATTGGAGTGTATGGTAAGATCTCTAACGGATAATTTAATGGTTCATAATGTGGAGTGCTTTAAGGACAATGACTCAAATAATCAAGATTATGAGAGTTGTTTGAATAAAGTAGAAGTACCATTAGTTGAGTCAAAAGAAGAGATTGAGTCTGCAATTGAAGATCAAGACCCCTTTGAAGTGGTACTATTTCAAGATTTCGCTAAATTGGATTCTTACTTGACAAATAATGCATGCAGTGTGGTAAATGAAGTAAATTTCATCCATGATCATGAAATTATTGAATATGAAATCACAAGCAAGGTTATGGATAGCCAAGTGAACAGTGAAGAACAAAAAGAATGGTTGTTAGATGAAAGTGAAACAAATATCAAATTGAAAGATGAGGAAGCACCTGGTATCATTGATTTGAATTCACCAATGACATTGATTTATACACCACCGATGGATCTATATTTTCCATCAATACCACCATCACCATATTACATCCTCTACGAGCTACCAAAAGTCTCTCTCCAAGCTCATCCTTCAAATTTTGTGTTGTTGGTTCTAAACATGGTACAAACTCATATCATGTCAATCTTGAGGACATTCATGATGGAAACTTTCGAGTGGTCATGCATGATGCTTATTATGGGCGTCAACCACTCATTGATGTGGGGTATATTTGAGGTAAGTTCTCTCTTTTTGTTTTTATTATCACATTGGGGATAATGTGAATCTTTAATTTGGGGGAGGGGCTTATAATTTTAAGTTTTTTTAGTTAGTTATTTTTTTATTGTTGTGTTAGTGTTTGTTTGTAAGCCATTATTTTTATCTATATTGCATTGTTTTTGCCTGTAAAAAGTAAATTGCTAATGACTGTGTGCTTGGTTCAACTGTTTTTGAGATTAATTTAAAAAGTTCTTATGAGAAATTTTTAGTATATTTCATAAATGCAATATTTTGGATTTTATTATATATGCTTGATTAGGGTTGAAGGTATGACTTTTTGAATTTGATAGAACTTGAATTATTTGACCTTTGAGACGAAATCCTTCATGACTTATGCTTTAAAAAAAATGATTTAGGAAATTTCTTTGGAACGTTTGTGCCTTTCAAGCTAACATGTTTTGTAATTATCCCTAGTTTAACCTTTTTGAGCCTTAAACTGAATTGTTTTCTATAATACACACTAGTTGAGCTAATTTTTTTTTTTTTTTACCCATTTACTATTTTCCCTTGTCCTAACTATTCCATGACTTTGCACATAAGTTTAGGGGAAAATTATAATTGGGTATTGTATTTTGAGAACACTTAAAAAGAGTGAGAGAGAATGTTTTAATTTGTTGTAATCATTTTCTTTGATTCTTTATATTCTTCTCTTACAAAGAAAAAAAAGAACAAGAAAAAAGAAGAATAAAAGAAAAGAGAATAAAAAAAGAAATATATATAAATAAATCTCAGTGTTGATTGCAACAATATAAATCTCTTAAGTGTATTGTATTAAGTGGAGAATGGGATAGTTCTGTAATAAAATTGAGGTGGTTGGAATGTAAAAAGCTTATGGTATAGTTGAGCCTAAATAATTTTTTTATCTACCCTTACCTAAGCCTAACGGTGTAACATTTTAAAGCCCTTTTAATTTCAAAGCATTTGTTGTCGACATTAGTGGAGCAGGTTAAATAGTGTAAGCATATAAAAAATTTGGATTGTGATTTTGTTTGGTATGAGTTGAGCATATATGGTGGAGTTCAAATTATTGTGGTCATTTGTGAAACCTATCCGTTGAACTTTAAAGTTGATCTTTCAGGCAGTTGAGCTGAAAATCTGGTTAAAACTTGCAATTAAGATTTTATGAAAAAGGCAATCTAATGTAGATAACAATGGTGGCATACTTGTGTGTTTGTTTTTATTTTCTTTTTTTGTTAGTTTCACTTGGTCTTTACTCGAGGGTACGTAAAGTTTAAGTTTGGGAGAATTTGTTAGATTTATTTTAATGCATTTTTTATAGTCTAATTTAGGGTGTGTTTTAGTATTTTTATTATTTTATTGTGCAACTTTATGCTTGGATTTTGTTTTAATTTTATTTTAGGAAAAATATTTGGAGATCTGTAACGTCCCCGCTTCAAGCCTCCATTGGGTCCTTACACCCACGGACTAATGGCTCTTATACACGAGTACACCACTCTAGCTGCTTCCTGGATTGATGACTGACCCTACAGACCAACACGAGTGTTTTCAGCGTGCTTTGTCCTCACTCACACGCATCCTAGGAAAACTTCCCAGGAGGTCACCCATCCTTGAAATTGCTCCAGGCCAAGCACGCTTAACTATGGAGTTCTTTCGAGATGGGCTACCGAAAACAAGATGCACCTTGTTGATATAGGTAGTACCAATTAATCCATTTAAGTCTTCTTCAACTGTGTAGTCCCATACCTACACGGTCTTAGAATCATCCCACTTGACCTTCCCCAGGCGGTGTGAGATTGCACAGCTTACCCGGTGTTTCCTCTTACGGATCACGGGACTACTGACTGTCACAATCACCCCCCCTTACGGGGTCCGACGTCCTCGTCGACCACACTTCCGGCTGGGTCAAGGCTCTGATACCATTTGTAACGTCCCCGCTTCAAGCCTCCATTGGGTCCTTCCACCCACGGAATAATGGCTCTTATACACGAGTACGCCACTCTGGCTGCTTCCTGGATTGATGACTGACCCTACAGATCAACACGAGTGTTTCCAGCGTGCTTTGTCCTCACTCGCACGCTTCCTGGGAAAACTTCCCAGGAGGTCACCCATCCTTGAAATTACTCCACAGTTAAGCGTGCTTGACCTGGGAGCAATTTCAAGGATGGGTGACCTCCTGGGAAGTTTTCCCAGGAAGCGTGCGAGTGAGGACAAAGCACGCTGGAAACACTCGTGTTGATCTGTAGGTCACTATCAATCCAGAAGCAACGAGTGGCGTACTCGTGTATAAGAGCCATTATTCCGTGGGTGGAAGGACCCAATGGAGGCTTGAAGCGGGGACGTTACAAGATCATTAATTTTGGTAATTTTGGTGTTCTGCAAGCCTTTTTGAGCAAAAATAAGAAAATATATTGAAGAAAGGAAATTTATTTTGGCTTGGAGTAATTTCCCATTTCTTAAAATAGATCAAAGATTGCATTTTAAGCTCTTAATTTCGGGGTCTAGTCAATAGTGATCACTTTGCAAAAATAAATTGAAATTTCTAAGTTTTGAATATTCAACATGCTCCGTTTGTGACTGAAAATAAAGTCAAAAACTTCAAGCTAATTTTTGACTATGATCCATTCACTTTTAGGAAAAACATTCTGAATGGAAATTCTAGATCTCTCTTTTATCTTTTCAAAACATCTTGAATCTTCCAATTTTGAGTTATATCGAGAAAGTTATGGCCAAAATACTATCGATCATCGCAGTAGAAAATAGAATACGGGAAACTGCGAAGAAAAGAGGAAATCACTTGTAAGGTTGCGGCCTTGCTTGGCCTTTGTAGTAAAAAAAATGGGAAACTTCCATTTTTGGCTCTATTTAAAGGGGGCTGATTGTAACACCCGGGATTAAGAAAAGGATTAGCAAAACCCTAATTATATAATTATGAGTTAATTGAGGAATTATATTATTATATAGTTCAATATATGTGAAATTATATGAAATGTAACATGTTAAAGACCCCGTTGGTGAGCCAGGGCATTTTGGTAATTATGACCCGAGAAGGGTAAATTGTTGAGATTAATTTAATTACGTGCTTAATAGAACTATATTATTATATAGTATGCATGTGTTGTCTTTTCAGGTGTGTTCTGACAGGTTGGCGCGGTATAGTCACACCCGGGAATTTCGGGCCGAACCGGGTTCGGGCCCGAAATGTAAATTTGATTGATTTATTTGGCATTATTATTTATGGATGATAATCTGAATTTTTATTTGAAAATAATTGAGTATGAATTGACTTGAATGCCCTTGTATGTGTGAATAGGTGAAAAATTGGCCTTAGGGGCAAAATGGTCATTTGACCTTTATTTTCTATACTTGGTAAAAGCTGATTTTTTTTAGGGAAGTAAATGAATTTCTGGTTTTTGTATCCCTCACACCCGACCCCTCTCTCTCTCTCTAACCCTTTCTTTTAGAAATCTTGATTTTGAGAAAAAAGGGCTTGATTTGGTGTAGCTTTGTGGATGTTCTTGCTTGGGAAGAACTTGAGGAACTTTTGGTAATGATCTTTAGCCTTTTTGACTTATTAATTTCTGATGTTATGTAATGAATTAAGGTGTTCTTGATTTTCTTAAAATTATGGATGCATGATAGTGGAATTGGAGGTGATTTTGGTGTTAATCTTAATGTTTTAGCTTGATTATATTGTTGAGTTGAGGAGTATGTTTACTAGTAATTTCAGATGGGATTTCTAAGGTTATATTGTGTTTGAAATCTAACCTTAAGTTCTGATTTTTGTTGTGTTCAAGCATGAGGTATTTGGGGTTTTGATGTTCATGGTTATGGACTTGATTTCTAGGTTGAATTTTGCTCAAGTGTTGAGCTTGGCTTGAGTGTTGTTAATCTAATTTGTGGGATACATATTCTGTGGTGAATTTAAGCATGAAATTTGTGTTTTTACTCTGTGATTTGGTTGAGGTTCGAATGTTAGACTTTTATTTGGGCTTACATTAAATTTTATTGGTTTTATTAAAACTTGGGTTGATTGGATAGTTCTTTGCTGTGTTAGCCCATGTTGTTGGTGATCAATTGTTAATGGGCTTAGCATCTGTGTGTAAAGTCTAGGTGAAGCAGAAGTGTGGGCTTTTCTAGTTGACTGAAGCCTTTGATGAGCAGGCCCAGCCCAACTAGGGTTTTGTAGCTAAGTCCCCTCCCTAACTCTATAAATACATATTGTCTCATCACAATTGTATACCTTTTGATAATCAGATAAATAAACTGCTTCTGATTTAGAGATCTAGGGAGGAAGACTTAGTTGATAGTATTGTACTATCAAAGTGGAGTAACTGTTGTGGATCAAACAGAGATAATTGCTATGGATCAATCAGGTACACATACCTAATTATTATATCTTATTATTGTGTTCTATGTTATATACAAATTGATCTTGGGGTTTATATTAATTTATATAACATCGAACATATGGTAAAGTGGGCAAGTTTAGACCTTAAAATCTGGTTTTCTGGGCAACACATAGGTCTACGCCACGTAGACATAAATGGGCATGTTAATATAGTGATCGGGTCTGTGCTATACAGACATATATGAGAATGAGCATATTATATTTGTTATGATTTATACTGTCTTGCTGGGCTTGGCTCACGGGCGCTCTACTGTGCAGGAAAGGGTAAGGCATTAGCTGATCAACCATGAGTTTCAGGAGCAAGGTGAAGAATGTACATGTTCATGCCACTTCAGACCAAGCGGGTTATGGGTCTAACAGTGTTGACTTTGTATTCTGTTTTGCCGCTTAGGTCGGCTAGTAAGAAATAACTTGTAATAAGTTTGTAAATATTTTTGGGATCCCAACTATTTTGAAAAGTTTAAATATATTACAAGTTTATTTTCAGTCTGTTTAATATAAAAGTTTAAATTCTGTGCTATTTTAATTAGTAATCCCGATTAGGGGATTAGGGTTTCATAAGCATTTTGGGTAGCGTGCCTAATTATTTAGAGCGTTACACTGATGGCAAAGCTTTGACACCATTTGAAAATTGAGAGGATTCTGAGTGTATAAGGAGAGTAAGGAGTAGAAGGCACCAGTGGAGGACTCCAAATAGTGTTTTTTCTCTTCCATCTCTATCTTTTATGTTTTTTATTGAATTTTTTTTTTATTTTAGAATGTCTTTTAGTAGCTAAATTCTTTTAAGGATTATTATGTAAATCACTTGAGATTATTTTATGGATTAATGTGATTATACAATTTCTTCTTCTTCTTATTCTTCTTCTTCTTTCTACTTTTAATTTTGTAATTATTTAGTGACCATCTATAATTGTTATTTATGAATTCAAGTCAAAATTGTGAAATGTGAGATTTGAATATGCTCTATTAATATAGATGCAAATTGATTTAAGACGAAAGTACCCGGATTGTTTGTATGATTTTATTAGTTGCTATACTTAATGTTATTTGTGTGATTAAACTTACCATAGAAATATAAAAAGTTTTCACATAGATTGGCTTTAAGTCTTAACCAGATTATAAACTTCTTAACTCAACTTATCAATTGAATAGGAAGAAGAAAAATTGGGTAATTACATTATGAAGTAAAATAAAGAATAGTTGGGGATCATAATAATCCTGTATTTAGAATTATTATTATTTTTTTCTAAATTTTAATTATTTCATTTTTATTTCCTTTTATCCAACAATTATTATTCATCAAACAGAACTAAAGAATTAATAATTGGTACTTGATAATCAATCCTCGTGGGAACAATACTTTACTTATCATTATATTACTTGTTTCGATTGCATATACTTGCATACCAATTTTACCAAACAAGAACCTTCAAACATAAACTTTAAAGAAAAATGTATTATTTATAATTTCATGTGTAACTAATTTATTTATTTATTTATTTAGATGATTTTAGTCTATATATCTCAAATTATACCTATTAATTTTTATAATTCTCTTTAGTCCTTCAATTCTTTCTATTAATTTCATAATTCTTTCTACTACTTTAATTCTTGATCATGAGTATTCTTTTTAATTAAATTTGTAGAATTAGTAAATCTTGATATGATTTTATTGATGAGAAGGTTGTGTAAACTGCTCTCCATCTAATTGTTTATTAATAATTTTATACTTATATGTGTCATAGAATTTTTTAATTATTATTATTATTATTATTATCTTATTATTATTTATTTGTGAATCATGTTGTACTAATATATCATATAATTTATATATTTTAGAACCTATTTAGTAAGGATTTTGTGTACAAAATTTAAAGAGTGTTACAAATCACAGGTGAGTATAAATTATTTTAAATGACTATAAAATTTTATTTTTGGCTACAACTTCAGTAAAGAGACTAGAATAAGAAATAGTAAATATTCCAATTAATAAATTTTATAGGTGTGCTTTTTATACGAGGTTTTTTTTTTTTTTTGACGCGGTGATCAAAATCATACAAGATTAATAAAGCAACAATCCACAATCGGCGGCGGAACTTTCTCGAACCAGGATAGCTCATCATCTAATCGAAAGGTATGCTTTGCCAAATCATATGTTGCAGAATTCTTATCCCGAGCCACATGGGACAAAACTGCAACTCGAAAATTTAGACAATAAAGTTATGACATCCTCAAACAACACACCCAACTCATTAAAGAACACCCTTCCTTTGATAGTTGTTACCAGAGACAACGAATCAGAACAAACTTCTTTAATTGGGATTTCACACGGAGAGCTCAATTAAATCCAACCAAAAGTACCAAAATCTCGACTTGTAATACTGAAATACTACCTGAAAACAAACAAAACCAAAAAACACCACAAAATAATATATTAGTATAAACACTCGTATGCTAAATTAAACTAGAAACAAAACTCAATAAAGTAAAACGAAACCCAAATTAAGGATGAAACAAAAAATAAAGAAAACTAGCCAAAGGTGGTGTTACCCTTTGGCTAGTAACAAAAACAATAAAACTCCGAACAAAACATTTTCCTCAAAGAGAAAAATACAACGTAAGGCATGAAACATCAAAAACCTGATACAAAGGCGCTCAAGATCTGTTTCATTAAAGGCTATCTAAACTTTCTAAAAAAAACAACTAACCACACTATTAGAATCAAGAGCTACTACTATTCGGACTTAAAGCTAGCAAAATTTGAAAAGCTTGTATAAATTAAAAAGGTTTGCCTTAAAGTTAACCCATTGTCTAACCTTTGATAGACTTGCAAAAAGTTGATCTTACCTTTTTATCTTCTGATAGGATAATAGCCCCTAAGCCAAATAAACTTATAGTATTCAATATTGCTGCATCAATAATAAGTATTGTGTGGCACCGTTCTTCTTAAAGACTTTTGGGTAAAATTACTAAACAATTTCTATTTCTTTGAAGAGAAAAGCTACTATGCTTGGCAGTATAACAAGCATATACAATAGACTCATAATAGCTTACAACTCAATTAACAATTTGTTGTGATTGTCTTTATTGTTATCCATGGGTAATTTTATTTCTCTCCGTCCATATAGCCCAAGCACTAATAATAATTTTTTTAAAAGAATCCCTTCTACCACTTCAGAAGCATATAGTAACACATTTTTAAAATTAATTACCTCTTTCACTTCATGCAGAAAGTTAAAGTCTATGAGCTTCTAAATTTCTTGTGCAAAGGGACACCAAAAAATAGCATGAGCATTGGACTCACCTCCAAAACCATAGAGCTCACAAGAATTGTTAGTGACTATATTTTTTTTGTTCAAATCGTTATGAGTAGGCAAGATTTCATGAAAATCTCTCAACTCAAAATGTAATATTCTCCTAGGGATTTTTAAACCCCATAATTATTTCCACCATAATGAGAGTACATCACTAGCAGAAGAGGGTAATGATTTATCCAAAGTCATAGCAGTATTATATCCACTGCCCACTGAATAATTACCATGACTAGTATAATGCCAAAACCATAAATTTTCATGATTGAATGGACTCGACGGTATAAAAAAAATATATTCTTCATCGAGAAGATTAAAATTCTAATGTACCACCGAATAATTCCAACAACCATGAGGCCCAATAAGATCCGACACTCTTGCCATCTCATACGCAGGAGCTGAGCTTGGAAGAAAAGAAGGTGGTCTTGGCAACCAAGGGTCTTTAAATGTCATTGTATCTTTACTATTTCCTATACTCCGTCTAAGTTCCTTTAATAAAAAATTTCTGCCCCATCAAATTCCTTGCCAAGTTGGTGAAGGATACGATTCCTTGTCCGCCTCTAAAATGTTAGAGAACCTAAAATATCTTGCTTTTAAAACTTAAGCCAATATTGGTGAGGGAATTTGAAATTCCGTATTTTAATATTCCCAGTTTGATTATTTAATTAAATGGTTAATTAAATGCGGAATAATAAAAAATCTTGAAATGATTTTACGTAGTTACTGAGAATGCAACTCTGTAACTCCAGAGAAACCCAGAAAAACAAACAGTGCATAAAAGTAAAAACACACAAGATTTTTGTACGTGGTTTCAACAATCCTTTCAGATTGTTACTAGTCCACGGGGCCACGCCCAGAGATAAGATTCATTAGATCGGTATCAAAAATACAAAGTAATTGACTTATGCATAAATAGACTCCCTCTTATTGTATGCCGCAAGCTTGATGTATTCCACCTACTAACCGAATCTTGATAAAACTCCAAGTGCTCGAACTCCCTTCGATCACCTTGAAGAGTGCTTGAATCCTCCCGATTCAAGGCTTAAAGGCTATCTCCCGAAAGCCTATACAACCATCTCCCGAAGGTTGTGTGCTTGTATCCTCCCGATGCAAGACTTCAAAAGCAATCTCCCGAAAGCTTGTAAATACCCTTCTCCCGAAGGTGCACTGATGTTCTTCTTCGTTGTAGACTTGAATACAGACTCAAGACAATACAAACAACAAATAAACAGAGTAAGAGTAGAACAACTCTTCTCTACAAAACAAAGACACTCTTTTCTTATGATATGAAAGTGAATAAAAGAGTTAACATAACAAAGACACACTTTCCTTAAGGTATGAATATAATTCTAAGTGTATGAAAGAGATACAAAACCTAGCTACTATAAGATGTATTTATAATGAATATACATCTCATAGACAGCTTACATTCGGTCTGAACAGGACCTCAACCCACTAGAAACTTCCCTAAAATAATTCTTCAATCAGTCCAGGAATTTCGTTTCGTACCTACGGAATCGTGGGCGTGCTCTACAACTTTCCTTTTATAGAAAAGGAAAGTTTAGCTCCGGTTTTCTCTTCAAGAAACCTGATCTAAGAAAATGGGAAACTCAACACAAGATCGAATTACACGAGTTTGGTTAGATAAAAACGAAATGGGTAACCAAACTTACCATTTTTACCTTTTTTCCAAAAATAGGAAAGCTAGATAACTTTCCTTTCAAGTTTGAATACACCAAATAGGAAACCATATTAATGTATACCCGGTAGAAAATATACAATGAATAATAAAATATTTTTGTCAATTAAATATGCCAAAAATGGAATTAACAATCTCCCCCTTTGGCACTTTGATTGACAAAACATTTTATTATGAGAAAACCTGCATCAAGTGTTAGAAACCAAAGCAAATAGCTTTTTAAAGATACAAGAGTATAGAAAATACTCCCCCTGCATGAAAGCTCTCTAACACATAAAACAAAGAACTTTTTTTTGGACGGAAAAGCTTACAAATCGAAGAACACAACTTTTTAAATGGAAAAGTGTTAAACCACAAACAACTTTTTAAACGGAAAAGTGTTAAACCACAAACAAGCAACTCCCCCTAAAACCAAGGGTCCAGAGTTGTAACAAAGAGTTCAATGAATCCAAAAAAAAATATGACTACTCCCCCTTTTTGTCTATCAAGGAGCCAAAGATAACAAAAACAAACATGAACAAAGTCATAAATTCAAATAAACATTAATAAAAAGCAAAAGATAAAAGATTGAACCACTTATTCATCATCATTGGGTCGGAAGTATTTCATGATGCTGTCCATCTTCCTAAGAAGCAAGGCCTGACTTGTCTCCATTCTTCCCAAACGCAAGTTGAATTCTGCCATTTCTATAGGAGTAGAAGTGGAAGCAGTTGACGGGGATCATTTGTAAGACCGGGGAAGCATGACCGAGCCTTTCTTTGAGCTGACTTTTCCTTGAGGAGGCTTCTCGGGAATTTTGAAAGTGGTTCCAACAGGGCATCTCAATTGATTCATTCTCGAAGATCAATTCCTCTTGATCGAGATAAAATTTTATAGATTAAGTGAGGAAAAATGAGATTGAGCCTAGGTTTCTTACCACTTTCGAAGAGAGACAATTTGCTCCCAATCATGTCACCTAAATCAATTTTAGCACCAATTGAAACTTTATACAAAAAGAAAGCAAGTTCATTTGAAACATTTACCGGATTGGAGCAAGGAAACCAATTGGATAGGGCAAACCTCATGAGGAGCGGCATGTTGATAGGTGAGTTGAGACATATGCATGGTGTCGGAGAGTTCAATTTCATTATCACTAGAGATAACCGAACACCTTTTGACGATCAAACTCCACATCAGTTGGCTCAATTCCCATAGGCAAATTGAGAGCCTCAGCAACATCCTTCACAGTAAAGGAATACCAGTGTCCTCTGACAAAGACTTTGCCAAACATGAAAGAGTCCTCATCGAGAAACTCATCAGTGATGTTAGCATAAAATTCCTTCACAATTCTATCCACATACCCATCAAAACCGATCAAGGTATCTACCCATTGTCTTTCTTTCAACATGTTATACACTCCAAAAGGCTTATGAGCAATAACATTAAAATTTTTCTCCACAGTAAAATTCTATTCTCATAGAATTTCATATCTACAGCATGATCATTATAACAAAAATAATGAGAATGGGGCTTGAAGAAGTTATCAAGAGAAATACCGAGAGGGCCTCTTTCTTTTACGTGGAAGAACGGGATTAGAGACAATGGGTCTTTTTCCTTTGTCCTTCTTTGGAACAGCAGGGAGGACCTGGAGCGCATGCAGTAGTGGTTCGGTTTACGGTTCTTCACTCTCGGATCCGAGAATCATCAACAACGGGGAAGATCTTTGGGCACAAATTCTTCACTTGAATCAGACAAGCCCTCTGAATCATGATCCTCCTCACTTCTTCTGGTTCAGAATCCGAGGAAGAGACCGAAGGGGGATTCTCCTTGAGATTTTTGGCCTTTGAAGATGAAGAAACCATCTTTTTCCCTTTGGATGCGATTTTAGGTTTAACCACTTCAGGCTTTTTAGGAGTGGAAACCTTGGACCTTGTTCGAGAACTCACCGTGGGCAAGGTCACCAAAGCTTGGTCGACTTTAGGAGCACCATTCGAAGAAGAGGACTTCGACAATGTGTGATCGGATGAATGGGATTCATCATGATCACCCAACCCAGGTGTTGGAGAAGCAATAGGAGATGCACCAACAAGAGGAGATGAGAATTTTGCCACTGATTTTCGAGCTTGGGTCTTCGATTTCTTGGCAGACTTCGTCGGAGCAGAAGACGAACCAGAAGCTCCGGTTCTTTGGAGCGAGGCGGCGCGGGCGGAGTCACGGAGAAGCAGAAGCAGATCCACGAGTGGGCTTCTTGGATGGTTGGGCATTCTTAGTTTTGGCCATTTTTTCTTTGAAACCCTAGAACACAAACCCTCTTACACTTTGAACAATGTTAGAACTTTGAGAAAAAAAAAATAGAAGGAGAAGAGAGAGTGGTGATCGTGGGTTTATGGGTAGTTGAGAATATATAACTTTCAATTTTAAATACCCAATTAAAAAAAAACTGAAAAAGGAAGGTAACTTCCTTACCTTTGACCCACGTGTGGAGAGGAAAAAGGAAACCAAAAAAGGTTTTTCAAGATTTTGGTCAATGTTTCCTTAAATGGAAAAAGGAAACCAACAATCCCCACAAAATCTAAGAATTTAAAAACCCTTACCAAAACCGAAATAGCCACCAAAAAGGAAACCAAAAATAAAATTAATTATTTAAGTACAAGTTTCCTATAAACACCAAAAAGACCAAATCTCCACAAATAAAGGAAACATTCTAAATAAATAAATACAATTAAAACATGTTTCCATAAAATAAAAGAAAAAATATTTACAAGGATTCGAAAATGAATTCGAAAAAGAAAAAAATATGCCCCCCTTTTTCTTTTATTTTTTCAAAAAATGCCCCCCAAAGAAAAATTGCAAATAAGGAACAAGAGAACACACCAAGACACAAAAGCACTAATCACCACTTAAGAGCAAAAATTGTGTCTAAGAACATAATGAAACATAACAAAAAATAACAAAATTTTTAACAAAGCTCACTTGACAACTCGATCACGAACCTTTTTTTTTATTTTTTTTTTGATTAAAAGACAGAAAAATAAAATAACCTTGATATTTTTGCAACTAGAATTCACAATGTCCATTTGTCTTTGTCCCTGATGAAAAAATCAAACTCATAAGAATAATCAGAAATTATTTTATCAAACTAATGAAGTAATAGAATGAGGTCATACCGGTTCACAGGAAAAATTGACTCCATCACCAAGAATATTAAAGCACATCAAACAGTATGTAATAGCTTTATAACACCATTTTCGAGAATAAACAAATTTTACCACAAACTGTGTCAAGCATTAGTGTGTGAAAGTGTAAGCAGGGAACATTGCCCAATTTGTCAAAAAGACTTTTCGATAAATTGTACCCAGGAGACGATTTGTCACACTACCTCAATGGTAGCCCTTTTCAATGGTAGCGTATCTTCTACATAACTCCTAATTACATAGTTCCAACTTACTCAGAGATGGCTTTCACACATTGAGATAGGTAGCTCTATTCATCCAATGGAGCTTGAACACACAGTTTTTGAACAACATTATTCGAAAATGGTAGCTTACATAACAACGTTTGATGAACCCGAATATTCTGTGAGGAGTGGACAATTTTACGACAAACTGTATGACATCATAATATTACAACATTAGCGATAAAATAATGGCGAAATTCTTATAAGGTTGAAATTTTCTTCTAGGACAAAGACAAGACATTATGAACTCTAAGACAACTTAAATATCAAGGATTATGAAAAAATAGAAGCATTAAACAGTACAAACCCCTAAGGATTTCCTTAGAGAAATAAATCGGACCGAGTCAAGAGCTTTAGTAAAAATATCTGCAATTTGTTTGCTAGTTTCAACATATTCTAAGACAAGAATTTTATTTTCCACAAGCTCTCTAATAAAGTGATGACGAATGTCTATGTGCTTTGTGCGAGAGTGTTGAACTGATTCTTAGAAATGTTTATAGCACTAGTGTTATCACAAAAGATGGTTAAAGTTTTCAAATCAAACCCATAATACATGCCATCATTTGTTTCATCCATAACAATTGGGTACAACAACTACCCGCGAATGTACTCGGCCTACTGCTTTGTGGACGGAGAGATTGAGTTTTGCTTGCTTATGCCATGAAACCAAATTGTTTCCAAGATAGAAACATCCACCACTAGTACTTTTTCTATCATCCGCGTTACACCAATCGGCATCACTAAAGCAAACAAGGTTAGAATTAGTGTCTTTTTGAAACCAAATCCCAAAATCAATAGTGCTATTTACATAGCGAATGATTCTTTTCACAGCACGGAAAGATGGGATTCCATGGGATTTGCACGATAACGTGCACAAACACCAACACTATAGCAAATGTCGGGACGACTAGCGGTAAGATAAAGCAAACTTCCTATCATACTTCGATACAAAGTTTGATCTACCTTTACTCCTTGTTCATCTTTGCTTAGTTTCAAAGTTGTGCTCATGGGAGTGTTGGTATGTTTGGCTTTCTCGACCAAACTTTTTCACCAAATTCTTTGCATACTTGCTTTGAGTGACAAAAGTTCCCTCATCTGATTGCTTCACTTGAAGTACCGAGAAAATAAGTGAGTTCACCTACCATACTCATTTCGAACTCTTTTTGCATTTGGGAAACAAAAACACCTTGCACTCGAGTTAGAGGTAGAGCCAAACACAATATCATCAACATATATTTGAGCAACAATCACATCGAAATTAATGTTTTTGATGAAAAGTGTTTTATCAACATTTCCTCTCTTGTAATCATGAGAAAGCAAGAATTCGGTTAGACGCTCATACCCGAAGCACGTGGTGCTTGTTTTAGACCATACAATGATACCTTGTCTAACTTATAAACATGATCGGGAAAATGTGGATCCTCAAACCCTTTAGGTTGTTCCACATACACTTCTTCTTTTAACCCCATTCAAAAAAGCGGATTTGACATCCATTTGATACAATTTAATACCAAGAATGCAAGCTATGGAAAGAAGTAACCTAATCGATTCAGCCTAAATACCGGAGCCAATGTTTCATCAAAGTCAACACCCTCGACTTGAGTGTATCCTTGGGCAACCAACCTTGCCTTGTTTCGAATGATAGTGCCAAAACTCATCACTCTTATTTTTGAAGATCCACTTGGTTCCAATGATGTTCACAAACGGTGGTCTTGGAATCATTTTCCGGACTTTGTTTCGAACAAGCCGATGAAGCTCATCTGCATAGCTAAAAACCAATCTTCATCTATTAAAGCTTCTTTTACAGATTTAGGTTCTAAAGAAGAAATAAAACATAAAAATTGAATTATATTGGCATATTTTCTTCTTGTAACCATGCTCTCATCCAAGTTTCCAAGGATGAGATATGAAGGATGATTCTTTTTAACCCTGGAGGATGGTTCCCTCTGTATTGGATCAGTGATTGAATTTAAAGGATACTCGGATTCTTTTGTTGTTGGATTTTACGCCAACAGATTCTGCACGAGTAACCTCGACGACTGCTTCGAAGCTTCGTCGGGTTCCTTTTCCTCGACGACGAGGCTTTTTCAAGCAAATCTTCAATGTTCTTCGTGGAAAACTCGGAAAAATCTTTTAGATCATCAACAACAACATTAGCGATTCCATAACAGTTTGGGTTCTCATGTTATACACACGATATGCCCTACTATTTGTGGAATATCCTAAGAAAACACCTTCATCACTTTTAGAATCAAATTTACCAATGTAATCACGATCTCGTAAAATATAACACTTACATCCGAACACATGAAAGTGACTTACATTTGGTTTCTTACCTTTCCAGTTTCATATGGTGTTTTGTGAGTACCGGGACCTTGCAGAATACTCTGTTGATGGTATAGCAAGCAGTGTTAATGGCTTCGGCCCAAAGGCGCTTTGTGAGCTTCTTGCTATTCAACATTACTCTAGCCATTTTACGGTTAGAGTACGATTCTTTCTTTCAACCACTCCATTTTGTGGAGGAGTTTTAGAGCGAGAAAAATTCATGAGAAATACGGGTTAGCTTTACAAAATTCATCATATACGGTATTTTCAAATTCCTTACCATGATCACTCCTAATCCTAACAATTTTTCCAATGTTACAATCTTTTTCAACTCGTAATTTCAAACACGAGAGATTGGAAAGCTTCAAAAGTATCGATTTTTCTCTCAAAAATCCACCCATGAGAATCGAGAAAAATCATCAACACAAACAAAAATATACCGTTTACCATTTAAGCTTTCTACCTTGATTGGACCCATTAAGTCCATGTGCAAGAGTTTGAGAACTCTAGAAGTATTCATACGGGACACTCTTGTGAGAAATTTTCGATTGCTTACCTAACGGCATGGACCACATTTTCCCAATGACTCTTTACCTAATTTAGGTAATCCTCGAACAATCTGAAACGAGATAATTTTTTTCGGATTTTTAAAGTGAATGTGACCAAGTTTTTCATGTCATAGGTGAGTAACATTTTCAATGATTTAATGACAAGTGGCACGCGTAGTGAGAGTATAACAATTATCACTTTAGATCGCAGCCCTTGTAACCTTATTTCATCAAGAATATTATATACATAGCAATGATTGCTATCAAAGCTCACAAGATATAACCACGATCACAATCCGACTAATGCTAAGTAGATTAGCTTTTAGTCCTTCAACCAACATGACATTCTTTAGTTTAGGAAGCCCTTCGAACTTGAGAGTTCCCATTCCTATGACTTTACCGGTAAGGCAGTTACCAAATGTAACTTATACGGTGCATTGGTCTTATGTTCACAAGAAATTCTTTTTCACCTGTCATGTGTTTGGAACAACCACTATCAAAATACCACATGTTAGAAGCAACAGTTTTAAAACAAGTAGAACCTACCAAGCATTTGTTTTTGACAACCCATTTTTGTTTTTGTAAAACATGTTTATTTCCAATGTAATTAGATTTAAACATGTTATGCATGGTTATGCATTTAGGTCGAATGTGACCTTTTACTCCACAAAAATGGCAAATAGGAATGAAACGTCTTCCTTTCCCTTTGAAATTGTCAAACTTACCGTGCTGCTTCTTTTACGTAACAACAGAGTGCTTTCTTGTCGAGACGAAACTGCGAGGTAGAAACGGTTCTTCGAAACAAAACTATTAGTGGTATTAGACACAGTTGATTTGGAACATAACCCAACTTGACATGATTGGTTTGGCCAGATTTTTGAATTTTTTCAAAGATGGTGGAACCTGGATTTAACATTTTAACATTCTTTTTAATGTTATCAATTTCCTTGGTTAAAGAAATAATTTTTGACTCTTTTAAACAACATTTGAGTTTATCTTCCAACTCATTAATGTTGTTACACAAAATTTTATTATCTTTAACCAGGGAGCGATTTTCAGCACTAGTTTACAACCAGCACCAAACATTACCTTGTAGGATTCAATCATGGCATCCTCATCAATTTCGACTCATCGATTCGGATACGGATTCTTCCTTGTTGTCATTGATCAGGATATTGTTCAAGCAAATGCTTTTTCCTTTTTCCTGCAAATTTCTTGACAAAACACTTGTTAGAACAACTTTTTCTTTTTCATCCTCACTACTCTCAGAATCATCACTCCAAGTAACATTCAATCCCTTTTTATTTTTCTTTAAGGTATTAGCACATTCGGATTGAGTGTGACCAAAACCTTCACATTCTCTGCATTTAATACCTTTTTTATTGTTAGATGGAAAAGGTTTAGAGGGAATGTTACCAGAAATGTTACCTTTTGGGTTCTTTGAAAAGAACTTTTTATTTCCACCAGATTTCATGAATTTTTGGAAATTTTTTGCCAATAGAACCATTTCATCATCATTTTCATCATCAGAAACAATATTTTCAGAAGCATTAAAGGCAATACCTTTGCTTTTCTCATTCGAGAGATTTTGCTTACTCTTTTTCTTGATTTGTTTATTCAACTCAAAGGTTCTTAAAGATCCCATGAGTTCCTCAACCTTCATTTTGCCAAAATCTTTTGCCTCTTCCATTACGTGCAAGCAATTTTGTATCAAACTGTCGGGAAGAACTCGAACAATTTTTCGAATCGAGACGGATTCATCTAGTTTTTCTCCCAAGGCAAAAAACTCATTAGAAATATCGATAATCTTTCATAGAAATCATTTAAAGTTTCGGTATCGACATTCTCGATTCATCGAAATCTAGTTTGAAGCATGGTAAATCGTGATCTCTTTACATCGACGGTACCTTCAAATTGAATTTGGAAGGATTTCCCATGCTTAACTTTTGCGGATTCACAAGAATGAGATTAATTTAATAAAACCTTCACCAACACCATTAAAAATAGCATGTAAAGCCTTATTATTATAACTGCAGTTTTTCATCTTCGGTGGTCCAACCGAGTTCATTTTTACACGAGTATTACCTTTTTCATCATTTTCGAGTAGGTTGAGACCAGCACAGCAGAATAGCTTCTCCATGCTTTCTCATCTTGCGATTTGATGAAAGCTCTCATCCCGACCTTCCAATAAGGATAATTCGACTCATTCAATAGAGAGGTCTAGAGATGGAACTTCCTTGCAAGCAAAGACATCTCACACTGAAAACAAGTTAAACGGAATAACCTCGAATCTCACTAAGAATTTAGTGACTTGCTACGATACCAATTGAAATTCCGTATTTTAATATTCCCGGTTGATTATTTAATTAAATGATTAATTAAATGCGGAATAATAAAGCTAGTGCGAAAACGATTTTACGTAGTTACGAATGCAACTCTGTAACTCGGAGAAACCCGAGAAAAACAAACGATTGCATAAAAGTAAAAACACACAAGATTTTTGTACGTGGTTTCAACAATCCTTCCATTGTTACTAGTCCACGGGGCCACGCCCGGAGATAAGATTCATTAGATCGGTATCAAAAATACAAAGTAATTGACTTATGCATAAATAGACTCTCTTATTGTATGCGCAAGCTTGATGTATTCCACTCTACTAGAATCTTGATAAAACTCAAGTGCTCGAACTCCCCGATCACCTTGAAGAGTCTTGAATCCTCCCGATTCAAGGCTTAAAGGCTATCTCCAAAGCCTATACAACCATCTCACGAAGGTTGTGTGCTTGTATCCTCCCGATCTGAAGACCCAAAAGCAATCTCCCGAAAGCTTGTAGATACCCTTCTCCCAGAAGCGTGCACGATGTTCTTCTTCGTTGTAGACTTGAATACGGGCCTCAAAGACAATACAAACAACAAATAAACAGAGTAAGAGTAGAACAACTCTTCTCTACAAAACAAAGACACTCTTTTCTTATGATATGAAAGTGAATAAAAGAGTTAACATAACAAAGACACTCTTTCCTTAAGGTATGAATATAATTCTAAGTGTGTGAAAGAGATACAAAACCTAGCTACTATAAGATGTATTTATAATGAATATACATCTCATAGACAGCTTACATTCGGTCTGAACAAGACCTCAACCCACTAGAAACTTCCCTAAAATAATTCTTCAATCGATCCGGGAATTCCGTTTCGTACCTACGAGAATCGTGGGCAAGACTTCACAACTTTCCTTTTATAGAAAAGGAAAGTTTAGCTCCGTTTTCTCTTCAAGAAACCTGATCTAAGAAAATGGGAAACTCGGCACAAGATCGGATTACGCAATTTGGTTAGATAAAAACGAAATGGGTAACCAAACTTACCATTTTTACCTTTTTTCCAAAAATAGGAAAGCTAGATAACTTTCCTTTCAAGTTTGAATACACCAAATAGGAAACCATATTAATGTATACCAGCCGAAAATATACAATGAATAATAAAATATTTTTGTCAATTAAATATGCCAAAAATAGAATTAACAGAATTATTAAGATTCTCCATGCCTGCTTTGCCAGTATTCAGGTTATTGATTATGGTGAAGATGAAAAAAATAAAAGGTAAAAAAAAAATTAGTGATGAGAAGTTTTTAAAGTTGTAGCGTCACATTGGGATAAATGAATCTATAATTTTTTATAAAAAATATTATATATCTACATGTAAACATTGCATTTATTTCATTAATACTCTATATTAAACACATATATATCTTTTTTCTCCATATTTTATTTGGTTATAAATTTTTATTAGGATCATTGTTTAATTAGTTGGTTATTCTAAATTTTTATCTATTATTATTTTAAATATTAAAAATTTATATAATATTATATTATAAATTTTCTTTATTATTTTTGGTGTTGTAGCATAATTCATTGTAATGATACTTAAAAAAAACAGTGATAATTTATTATTTTTATGAAGGATTCTATCTATCTATATCATTAACTTTTGTGGAGTATATTATCTATGTGATAAATTACTCTATTAGGGCTCGTTTGGAATGCCGTATTAGGTCGTACTGTATTGTATTGTATTATATTGAATTGTATTTTATGCAATATTTTTATGTAAAACTATAAGTGGTATTAACTTTTATGGACACCTAAATATATAATATTTTAGTATAAATTAAAGTTTAACATAATATTATATAAAAATATGATATATAATCTAATTCAATATAATACAATACAATACAATACGACTTAATACGGCGTTCCAAACGAGCCCTTAATTTTTTCTTTTTACTTCTTGATGATAATTAATTAATTAAGAAAGATTTTTATGATAATTATATAATTTTAAATTTAATAATAACTAACAAAACAATAATATAATTTAATTAAAAATTAATTAAAAGAGACAAAAAAAAAAACAAATAGTTAATATCTATTCAAAATATCTATAACAATTATTTTTTTAAAAAAAAAATCTATAATAATTTATATATTTTTTAAATTAATTATTAATTAATCAATAATTAAAAATAACTTGTACTAACATTTTCTTGACATGTTAAACTTAATAAATCAAATAAGAGTAAATATATTTTGAAACTTTAGGATGGAGTTACTATGCGAATATATAATTATTAAGTAAAATTTTTGGATAATTGCAATTTTTAAAAATAATTTTCTTTTTAATATTGATATACTTAAATTTTAAAGTTTTAATTGTTTTTATTTGGCTGACAATTTTATAACTAATTGTATTATCTTTTTATTCATTAAATACTAGAAACTCATTTGTATAAAAATGAGTTTAATGTCTCTTATAAAAGTTATATTAAGGTATATTCACGCCTAATAAAAAAAGTATTAAGTTTGAAAATTAATTAATATATTTTTGTTCATCAATTATCAATAAATATATTTTATAATTTTTTTTAATTTATTTTGAAGTAAAATCACTTTTATAAACCAGCAAATACAGGTACCAACTAAGGAAGCATCTCAGTTGGGACATCCCCCAAACTGAAACTACGACCAGGATGTAAAATGGAAACTCTAACAAGACTATGAGCTACCATATTAGCTGATCATTTAGTGAAACAAACAGAGACATTTTTCAACTCATTAAGAATACACTTACAATCATGTATAACAATACCAAATAAAGAGATCATTTTGACATGCTGCGAAGTGCTTGTACCACCGTAAGACAATCAGTCTCAACATAAACCTGCTGCCACTTTTTCCTCTTTAACCAACTTAGCACTTCCCAAATTCCCATTGCTTTCGCAAGAGCAGGTTTAGAGGCTGTTGGAATATGTTTTACCAGGATCTAGATTTACTACCATGTATGTTATTTAATATCCTAAATACGAATATCTAAAACAATGTAAATAAACACATATAAAGTTTAGGAAACCTTACATTGGGTGTAGCGGAATATTAATGGCTCCTTCTGCTTAGATCTTTAACCCTTGTATCTTGTTTGTAGCAGAGTATCACCAAGATCTGAGCTCGAATGTCCTTCTCTTGATTCTGGATTCTTCACAGCCTTACACACTATGATTGAGATACCACTTGATGTGTGTGGGCACTCACTTTATCACTCAAGGTATGAAAATATGAAGAGAAGAAGAAGGTGGATGGTTCGAAAATAGAAGGAAGAATAGATGGCTCAACTTTTTCTGAAGGCAAGAAATTTCATCATATTTTAAGTGTGAGTCATCACTATCTATTTATAGGCAACCACCTAGGTTTAGGTTAGAATTTATTAAGCATTAAAATAATAGAAAAATTAAGTAGAAAATACCACTTAAGTGGCCGGCCATAGTGATGGGCCCCACTTGGGAATTTTTCCACTTTTGACAATATTTCCTTTATTTTCTCAAAAATACAATTTTTCTAATTCTTACCATTTAAATGTCAAAACCAATTATTTAATAATTAAAATTAATTATCAAATAAAATTGTCATTTAATATATTTATTAATTAGACATAATAAAGTCTTTCAATCAATCAATCAATCAATATATATATAAAGGAAGGTTTTAAGGAGTTGGTGTGGCATGCATAACCTTCTTACTTTTTCTAATACTTATTTTTCCATTTTTCTAATTTCTTTTAAAAAAAAAATTAGTATGTAACTAATAATTAATACTATTAATACTTACTAATTAAAAGAAATCAAATCAAAGTTTTATAGTATTCTAAATTAATAATCATGTATACTAAATTAAAAGATATCATTAAAAAAAATTAAACTAAAGACTTATAGTATTATAAAAATAATTACTTACCACCTACATAATAGTTTATATATTTATATAATTGTGTTGTTATAATAGATGACATGACATTTTCTATAACCTTTCCTTCCACTTTTCTACTCTCTCAATTTTTTTTACATTTTTAAATTTTTGTTAATTTTTAGTATTATTTAATTAAAGAAATTTAGTGACTTTTCATTCATGAAAAAAATTTGTTTTCAAAAAAAAACAAAAAAAAAAAAAAAAAAAACTCCCATTGAAAAATATATTTCTTGACCTCTTTCATTTCACATGGCTATATGTATGGGTAGTTTTTCCTAATCTCTCTATTCTCTTTTTCTCTCATTTAATTGATCTTTTACAATTGTTAGTAATAATAATAAAAAAATATTAACATTTTTTAAGCAAAACATAATATGTATTGATAACAATAAAAATATGTACACATTTATTCATTATAATGAATAATTTTTAGCAAAAATTTATAACCAAAAAACTATTTGTATTCTTTGTGTAACTCTTACAATTATTAACTATTAAAACAATTTTTATTCTTCCATTAAAAAAAATTATTTGTATTCTTTACATAACTCTTATATATATAGTGTGACATACCTAAGTTTTGTGTCCATTCATAGTTTTAAAGTTTTTATTATATTTCTTTTTCTTCTAATTTTTGGTGTTCTATTTTTATATATTTACTTGGCACTAACAATTACTCATTTTTGAAGATTTTTTTGTTATTTTTTCTAATTTTTTATGTTCTATATTTTTCAGATCGACAATGGCTATTCAATGGCATGTGCTCCAATTGTTATTTTGTTTCAAAGTTATAAGGTAACTTTTTCCTTGCTTTGAATTTTTTTTGCTAAAACTATCTTTATATTGCATATGTATTTAGATTCAATTTGATTTCATTATGTTTCGTCTTTATATTTTATTTCCATCATATATTTCACTTTTTGTACTAATCTTTTTTTTCTTCTCTATTCCACTCTCTCTTATAAGCTTGATTATCACAAGTTTATATCATCTATTTTGATCATGACAATGATCTCAATAATTTTAACTTAATCTTTTAATTAGGTACATACATATACACACACATACACATACAGTATACATAGCACATATATATATTATGTTTTATAATTTTATACAGTTTTAGTGAATATTTCTTATGTGTTCATCTTGACTATTTTTTATGTGAGCTCGACTCTATAACATGCCTCTTTTGTGTTGTTATTTGTAACTCTATTTATATACATATTCTATTATTATTGATAGTCTTCAGGAGAGTCTCAAACATGTAGGGGTGACATTCTCAAAATCCTTCAAAGCTATATATTTATTTTAGGAAAATTTACATTCCAGTACTTTAATTTCATTCTTTTTACAAAAATATGGTGCTGTCATTTTTATATCAAAGTGTACCGTTTTGGGTACCGTTATCAAATTAATTCACTTTTTTAAAATTTTTTTTTAAAAAAAAACTGAATGGGACGTGTGTGATGTGTGATGACGTCATCACATCACGTCCTTCACGTCTTCCATTTTTTGCAGACTTCAACTGTTCACGCGCCTCTTTTTTTACATTTGTAATTCAAATTATGGACGGTTTTAAAGGTTTATAATCATTATTTTCTTTTATTTTTATATTATATTTTACCATTTTTATGGTTTTTTAAGTGTTTGTATAAATAGGTAAAGTTTGTTTATAAATATACATTTTGAGTTTTAGTTGCTCTGTTTTCCTTTTGTGCACAATATATGGGTTAGGGTTTCATCTTCTTGGGGTGATTTATTTTCGTGTTAGTAAGAGTGTTTGAGTGCATCATTTTCGTTTATTGCCTTGTTCTTATCATTTGTAAACCTAAAAAATGGTTAAAACTCGTTCTTCAATTTCTCCTTCGCATTTTGTAAAGATAGCTGCTGATAAGAAGAAAATGGAAAATGTTTCTGATGATGGAGATCGTGATGATTCTGATCGTTCCGGTGGATCTGGTGGATCATCTGATGGTAGCCGTGGCTCGGCATTGCAAACAAAGAGAAAAAGAGTTGTTGAGAAAGTGAAGAAGGAAGATGTTCGAAATGTGAAAAAGATGAAGCAAGTTGCTGAAGATTTGCCTGAGGATTATGATAGTGAAGACTTGGAGGTTGAAGTTCGTAATGATTTGAAGGTATTTTTATGATTTTTAATTTTTTATTTGGTTGTATTTGGTTTACGATTTTTAGGGATTTAATTTATTTTTAGATTTTATAGTTTATTGTTATATATTTTGAAATGTTTTTGATGTTTGTTTGTAATATTTTTTTGGTTTATATGGTAGTCGGTTTTTATTTGTCTTTTTTTGGTTGTTGTTCATGTTTTGTTATTTTCATGATATTGTAATCTATTTTGTTGATTATAGGTTTGATTATTTGTTTTTAGGTTACTGTTTATGTATTTTTTTAGTTTATTTGTTAATTTTTTTCGATTTTGTTTATTTAGGTTATGTTTAAGTTTATTGTGTTTATTTTTGTATGTTTATGGTTTATTTTTGTGTTTTAGGTTTTTTATGGGTATTTTTCTTGTTTACTATGGAAAGTTTTGGTTTACAAATATGTTTTCTGTTTTGTTTATTATAGGTTTTGATTATTTGTTTTTAGGTTACTGTTATTGGTTTTTTAGTTTATTTGTTAATTTTTTTTCGATTTTGTTTATTTAGGTTATGTTTAAGTTTATTGTGTTTATTTTTGTATGTTTATGATTTATTATAGTGTTTTAGGTATTGATGTGTATTTTTTCTTGTTTACAGTGGAAAGTTTTGGTTTACAAATTTAAATGATTATTGTATACTGTGAAGTTGTTTCTTGACGTTTATTTTTAGTTTAATGTGTGGATTTCGTTGTATATCATTTTGTTTTTACAGGAATGGGATTTATATTTCAAGCCTGGTGAAAAGATTCAGGGAAAAGTGATGTTATTCCCTAATCAAGATAACATTGTTGTCAAAAATATTAATTCCAAGTTGACTAAAGATCAACGTAAGTTGTTTCGTGATACTTGTTTTGGTTATTTTTTAGATAGCCATCCTGTTGGTTTTCAGTCTCAACTAGTTCATAATGCCTTACATAGGGAGGTATATCAGAAAAATGAAAAAGAAATGTGGTTTAAGTTTGGTGATGAGAATTTCAGATTCAGTTTAGCTGAGTTTGCTGTTGTTTCTGGTTTACTGTGTGTTGGTGATGCCGATTTGAGTAAGTATACACAAAGAGAAAATGCTTTTGTTGATCGATATTTTTGTGATCAGACAGTGACTGTAAGTGCTGTTGAGCATAGGTTTATGTATAGTGATTTCAAGTCAGATGAGTATGCTGTGAAGATGGTTGTTTTGTACCTTGTTACTAATTGTTTGATTAGTAGCGTTTACTCAAAAAAAGTTCCTGTTGAGATTTTGAACATAATTGGGGTTGATGAGTATGGTAGTTTCCCATGGGGTATACCAGTGTTTGAATTAACTTTGCACAATTTAAAGATTGGTCTGAGGGGTGTTATGAAGGGAAAAGGTGTTTCTAAGCCTCTTGCTAAGGTTAAAAGGAAACATTTGGAAAAGGGTCCTCGATCTTATAAACTTCCTGGTTTACCTTTTGCATTCTTGGTTTGGTTGTATGAAACCATTCCTTTGTGCTTGAAGGCTCGGTTTTGTTCCTATGATTCTGGTAAACCATATAGGTTTTGTAGATGGAAGAGTATTGGAAATCCAAATTCAAGTGAAGTTGAGAAGAAAGTTCTATCTTCAAATAAGGTATTTTATATACTTTGTAAATTGTTTATTTATTGTTTTTATTATATTTTGTAAACTAATTATTTTTTTGTTTTGCTAGCTAAAAGGAAAACATATTGTGCCTACTGAAAATGAAAGGAATGGTTTATTGGTCCTTACTGGAATGGAGTTTATTGGCCGAGAACAGTCAGATGATGACTTTGATGATGTTCCATTGTCAAAGTTTAATGTTGATAAAGTTGGATCTTCTGGTGTACAGAAGGAGTTTACTGGTGGTTTTGACGTCGATGGTGTGAAGCGTAAGATGAAGGATTTTATTTCTAGGCAAAAGAAGACTGATGAGTCTATTGAAGTATTGGATAAGGTGTTGGAGGGTAGATTCAAGGAGTTGCAGTTAAGTCTTCAGTCGTATATTGACTCAAAGATCAGTGAAGGCTTGGTTTTTTTTATGGAATTGAAGTTTAATGAGTTGAAGGAAGCTATTGAAAATGCAAAAATTTCTAAAGATGGAAATGATAGTCCTGATGAGAGCGATGGCAAGGTTGGTTTTTGAATTATGTTTTTTCATATGTTGTTTTGATTTTTTTTTCATGTGTTGTTTTTTTTTTTTTTTTTTTTTTTTTGCAAGAATGATGATTTAAATGATGTTGAAGTTTTTGATGTGAAAAATCAAGATGCAATTGAAACTGTTGGACTCGATGAGAATATTCAATATACTCAGGTTATTTTTGTTTTGTAAACTAGTATATTGTTTATTGTTTATTGTTTATGTTTGAATATTTTTTGTTTATTTTATTAATATTTTATTGTTTAATGGGTTTATTATTATTTTTTTGTAGGTTTTTAATGATGATGCTCCTTCATTTGATATTATGAGTTTTATTTCTAGTAAACCTAATTGGTTTACTGAAGAAAAAAAGAATACTGATAAATTAAATGATGAAGAACAAATTGTTGATGATCATGGCCTTTTTAAGGATGATGTTAAAAAATCTAAGGAGGATGAAGATGATGGTGGAGATGACCAGGCAAGTTTATTTATTTTTAGGTTTTTCATTATTTAGATGATTTGTTACTTTATTGTTTTTTGTCTCTGTCAAATGTTCTTTATTTTTGTTTTGTATATTTACAGGGTTTGGGGGGGTGGTGATGCTGTTAAAGCTATTGGTTCAGATGGGACAAATAAAGACAATGTTGAGGGAAAGAATATTGAAGAAGCAAAAGATGTTGCAGATGGGAGTAATAAAGATAATGTTGAGGGTAGAGCAGTTGATGTAGATGCAAGTGTAAATGATGTTGAAGGTGTTGCTAGTAAGGGAAAGTTGTTTGATAGTCAAGGAACTGAGGATAGTATCACTGTGTCTGCTTTGGAGATTATAAATAAAAAAAAATTGATGCTTATGAGGGAAGCATTAAAAAGGTTTGTCATTTTTTTGTTTGTTGTATACTTTTTTTATTTAGTTTATTTTGTATTTTGAATCATTTTGTCATGTTTAATTATTTTTATTTTTTGTTTTAGGATAAGTCTTTAAATAAATAAGAGCCAACAAATGCTGATGTTTTATCTACCTATGGGTTGGACAAGGTTTGTTTACTTTTTTTTTGTTATTCTTGTTTATGTTTGAGTATTGATTTTGGTTTACTACGTTTAAATATATTTAGTTTTTTTTTTTTCTTGCATGATATTTAAGACTGATGTTGTTGGTGTTGAGAAGAAACATGGTTCTCAAGAAAGTTTTTTTGTATCTACCATGGAGGTTGTTAATGATCATTTGGTTTCCTATGAAGACGGTTTGGAAAAGGTTTCTTTTTATTTTATTTATGTTATTTGGTAGTTTATTTTTTTTTCTTTTCACTTCCTCATTTTATTTGTTTGCAATTGTTTTGAATGCTAGGGAAAATCTATAAAATTGGAGGAAGCAACTACTACAGTTGGAAATAGAGAGAGGAAACCTAGTTCTGTATACAACAGTCCGTATACCACAGAATTTGGTTCAGGTAGTATTGGTAAACCAAAAGGTGGACGTCCTGGATCATGTGCTTTTGGCTTTGGCTTTTTCAATGTAATTGATGATGTGCAATCTAAATCTTTTGATCAGTGGTTTAAGATTGGGTTTAATGATAAAAACAAAGTGAAGAAGTTTAAAGAATGTCATAGGAAGCTTAAGGTTTCATTGGATTTTGTGGTTTGTCAAATCGACGATAAGATGTGGTTCTATGATTTGCTTACTGTTGGGAAGAACTTGTCATGCTCGGTTAGTGTGTTATTATATATATATATTTTGTTTATTGTATACTTTTTCTGTGTATTTGTTTATAACTTTGGATTGTTTTATGTTTATTGCAGCATATTGATGTTTGTTTCTACTATTTGAGAAAGAAGTTAAAGTATGACCAGTCTGTGAAAATTTATGGTAACACTACTGATTGCTTCTTTGCTTCTCAAATTTTCGAATTATATAATGAGTTTGTTGCAAGTGGTGAAAATGTTGATTCGATTAAGAAGGATTCTAAGGCAGCTGCATACATAGCGGGGTTTTATATGTTATGCAGTAAACCCTGGGCTGAGCTTGATTTCGTTCTAATGCTTGTTAACGTGATTGTTCTTGCTCAGTGGATATTGTGTATTCTTGACATTAAGATGAGATGCTTAAAAGTGTTAAATTCTATGAGGTTTGGGAGGTACAAGAACAACTCAGAGAGTTTTGTTCGTGCATTTGCTGTAATAATTCTTATCTTGTTGTCACATGTTAATTTCTATGAGGGGAGAAAAGATATTGACAGGAGTAGTAAGCACTGGCAAGGTAAAAAAGATACTGATGCGTTTGATATTGTTGTGGTTGATAATTTGCCACAACAAGAGGATAGGTAACTATCTTTGTTTTTTTTTTATAATTATGATTCTATGTTATTGTTTTTTTTTTTGTTATCTGACAATTGTTATGGGTTTTTTTTTTGTGATGTAGTGATTGTGGTATTTTTATCATAAAGTATGCTCATTTCTTTATGCATGGATTGATTGATAAGATTCCTAAGAAGTTGGACATTGCATTCACTCGTAAGAAGTTGTGTGTTGATCTGTTTGTTCATGCAAAGAAGAAGGAGTTGGGTGGGTACGAGTCTACTTCGGAGAAGCCAGGAAGGATGCCATAGATTTCTGTAATAGAACAACATGTTGGATTATTAGTTTACATTTTTTTGAACTTTATGTGTATTTTTATGTCATGTTGTTTTGTTTTTAGGTTTATGTTTGTGTTTGTTTAAGTAACTATTTGGAACAGTAATATCTTAGGAGACTCTTGCCTATTTTAATTTTGAAGTAACCTTTTGGTTTACTGGCACAGTATGTTTGCAGTTTTTTATGTTGTGTATTTTTGTGAGACAATATGTTAATCTTTTGGATTTAGAAATTAGTTTTAGTGTTCTGGCTTTTTTTTATGTGATATTTGTTTAATTTTGTTTGATCTTATAAACCAATGACATTTATGTATACCATTATAAGTGGTATAAACCAATGTGATGGTTTATTAACCATTAAAATTGTTGTAAATTAACTACAGTTAGTAACTGTACATATATTTGGTAACTTGTTATTTATAACATATTATTTCATATAGAGATGGCAAAAAAAACTTACTTGAATCTAAGCGAATTGTAATCATTTTATTAAAAGTTGGTATTAATACATTGAAAAGCTTTATCAACTAACAATTATCATTGTAAACTGTTTTTGTATACTGTCTATTTAGTAACCATGTTTGATGTTTACATCAACATTTATTTATTTTACCTCAAGATCTTATGATCTTTTTCTTTTTCTTGGTGGTTTTAGTAATGGGTCATTTTTACATGATCTTTTGTTGTGTCCTTTTTGGCGACATTGACCGCATACCACTTGTGCTTTTGCTTCAAGTCCATTTTTGTATCGTTGTTTCTTTGGTCTTCCGGCAGCTCTGTTATGTTTAGGTGGGAGGACTACAATATTTTTTATTAAATCTGGTATATTCCATGATGTTGCCTCACCTAATGTGAGTATACTGTCTTCATATATTTCCATGAAAGCTTATTTCGTGTAGTAGTATGAGCAATATTTGTAGCAAGACAGGTTCCTTTTGCTTAGTACAGTCATTGCATGAGAGCAAGGCATTTCATCATATTCAAATCGCTGGCAGCTGCATGTTTTGTTCTCCAAGTTTACTATGTGAGATCTGCTGTTGTCGTGTACTTGGTATACCAGAAGATTTGATGTTTCAACTTGTATTAATCAAGTAAACCATTATTAAGTTTACAACAGAGTAAATATGTTTGTAAGCAATTTTTATTTTTCTGTATATATAATTACCTTATACTTTAAACTCGTATCTCTTTGTTTCTTTAATGTTTTTTCAGGTATTTTTGCCAGTGTTGTTGTAGTTTTTTGGGCACTATTCTTGTTTTCCCAATACCATCTTTGCACCAATGAATGTAGGCATTCTAGTAGAGTTGCGATGGGTAGGTCTCTTACTGCTTTCAAGGCTGCATTGACTGATTCAGCAATGTTTGATGTCATTGTTTTGTATCTCCTGTTCATGCCATATAGTCTTGTCCACTTTTCGACACCAATTTCATTCACCAAGTAATCTTATTCTTACATCTATATTGTCCAAGTCTTGCATGCTCTTTTCAAAATCTTCTATGTTGTAAGCTTTAGATGCACATTAAATGCAATCTTGAGCTCATCACCTCCTTTTTTGAATTTCATTTTTATATTCTTCATCAAATGGTAACAACATACCCCATGCATTATATCCGGAAAGGTCTCTTTTACTGCTTTTAGTATACTTTCATGTCTATCTGATACGATGCATTGACCTTCTCTTTCGCCATAAGTTTCCTTTATTTTGTGAAGAAACCATTCCCAAGAGCTGTCATTTTCGGAATCTACTACTGCAAATGCAAGTGGGAATATATGTCTATTTGCATTTTGTGCACTTGCTATCAACAAAGTGCCTCCATGTTGGTTTGTTAAAAAGGTTCCATCCGTGACTATTATTGGTGTACAGTGTTGCCAACCTTTTATTGAAGCACCTACTGCAAAGTATAGATATTTGAATTTGTTATCTTCATCTGTTACTAGGTCTGTAATTGTTCCTGTTTCAAAAGTAACCAATTAGTTTATTGTATAAATACCTATGTAGCATATTATTACTTTATGTTGACGAAGTATTTTATTACCTAGGTTTGATATTTGCATCATGTATAAAATTGATGGTATCTCACTGTATGATTCTTGTGGGCAGCGACGAGCATCCACAATTGCCTTTTCTCTAGCTCTCCATGCTTTTTGGTAAGATATAGAGACACTGTAATCATCTGCCATGTCATCCACAATTTTTGTTAGAGTGTAATCTCTTTTTGGGTTTACAAACTTGTTTTTATAACCTTTCCAACCAGGTTGCTTGTAGCTTGAGGATGGTCTCCAGAAGTAATGTCCAATGAACATGTATGAGTATGCTCTATTTTTCTTATGATAAACATGTCAGTCTTTCCATGTTTTGATGCTAAGAATGTCCAGTTGCAGTTATCATCAATACAGACTAGTTTATAGTCTAGTTTTGATGATCTTTTTACCTTGAAAGGTTGATTGTATCTTATTGAGTGAAGGCTTACTGCTTGTTGGAGGGTTTCCTTGTTTGCAAAAACTTGGCCAATGTGTATTTCAGCAACTTGAGGATTTGAAATTATTTGATTTGCTTCGGAGCTTTCTTCCATCGATTTTTGAGTTTGTTCAATCACATAATCTGCCATCTTTGTTGCATATTCTGTTCTTATTGGTAGCAGTTGCCTTGTTTGTAAACTAGTTTCCCCATTGTAGGTATAGTATACTCTATCATTGTGTTCATTGTCGGTTGTGGATGTTGAGATGTTAACGCAGATAGGATATTTGGTCTCATCATCATTTTTCCTTCGTATTTGTTCATAAAACTTGCATCCACTATCATCTTTGATTCTTATTGGTGGTATGCCTTCCGTTACTTGAAATTGAAGATCAATCGTATATTTGTTTCTGTCCAAATTCAAAGCTTCGTATACTATGTGAGAAAGCTCATAATGTGAACAATCTGTTGGAATTAGTATACCTTCGACTTCATAATCAACGTTTGTTGTTCTGTCAACCCAAGTTCCATTGTAAAAAAGAATCACTGTTCTAACATCCATATTCCTGCGTGATTTGTTTAGTTTAATCATGTTAAGTATTGTATATAGTAAACATTATGTATATACAAAAATAATAAACATGTGATATGAATAGGTGTTATGTTCATAAACTAAATTTTATATTTATTATAGTAAGGTCTATATGCAGTTTTACGAATTAGATGACTATATTTTGAACTATAATATTGGAGCGATTACAATTACAAAGGTTTATAGTGTACTGTATTTTTTAAAGTACTTAGTATTGATTAGTTTACTATCAGTTATGATTACAATTGGTAAACTATCTGATTAGTACTGATTAATTGTCAAATAATCATGTTTAACAAAATTAACAAACATGATGCATTTTTAGGTGTTTTCAAGAATTGGAAGGTGTAATGTGTTATAAGGAGTAGTATGTATCGTAATGTATAATAGGTACCTTATTCAGATTTAGTTTTCGATGTTGTAGTTGACGTACTTCTTCCTCTTCCTCGAAGCAACGATCTCTAGTTTTCGTTTTTGTTTGTTGTGATCAGCTCATAGGTTTATTGATCGATTGAATTGTAGGTCGAATTAGAGAGATGATGATTTGCTTGTTGTATACAGCAACAGGTTTGAGAGATATGACGATCGATTCTCTAATTTTTCAGATTCGTCGAGGTCTCTGTTTCCGTCAATGGTGTTTTTTCGTTCAAGTTTGGTTTGGTTTCTGTTTTTCGATTTCGTGTATTATTCATATGGTATTTATAGCTTTCTGTTTTAATCAGTAGAACCACGCGCAGAGATGGCCGAAAAATATAGAATTGTGGGCGCGTCTCCTTCATCGCCGGTGGTTCCAAAATTATTGAAGCTAATGACGGTATGCTTGATGACGTGTCACGGCATACCGATGGATTGTTTTTATATAATGTTTTTTTTTGTAATATTAATGTATATAATGTATATATATAAAAATTTCCCTTTATTTTATTTATGTATTTTCTTCTTTTTCTCTAATTTTAATATTATTATTATATAATCATTTCTAACCATTAATATCAATCTATAATCAAATAAAAACTCGCTCTTTAAAGTTAATTTTCTGTGTATAAGTTTTTCGTTTTCTTTCTTTATTGTTTTTTCAAATTATCACATTGATATAATTTTTCTATGTATTATTTCTTTTAATACAACTTTTTATTTCTTCATACTAATTTTCTCTATTAATTAGTATAACGAATCTTTTCTTTCCAAAAAAAAAATAATAAATCTTTATTTATGATGACAGTAATTAATTAAAAGATAAAAAGAATATTGAAAACCAACTGTTAGAAAAATTAATTATAATAGAAGTAATTCAATACTATTAATGAAATAAATACAAATAGATATTTACAGATAGTCTTTTCATTTCATACTTTATATATTATGAATGTGTATGTATTATTACTATTATTATTGTGGCACTTTTAATATTCTTATATTTCATATGTAATTTATTGAAGAAAAAAAAGAGTGAAAACTTTATCATATATATTACATCAAAAGATATATTAATTATTATTATTATTATTATTATTATTATTATTATTATTGTTATTATTAATAGTATTATATTTATATATACATATTCGTTAATTATATTTTCTTTTTTATTTTATATTATTTATTAAATAATATATTATTTTATTTTTCATTTTTAAAATAAGGCAATAAAAATTAATTTAAGTTTAAAAATTTATTAAATTTTAAATTTTAATTATATAGAAGCTTCTATAATGATACTTTCACATATCCTCCATACATATTTTCCACATATATTTTATATAAACTATATGTATCTTTCTTCTTAAAAAAAATATATGTATTCTTTTTTTTTAGAAAAAAAAAATATTTAGTATTATTCTTAAATTTTATTATTAATTATTTGTAAATTTTAAACAAAATCAGAAATTTGATGGAAAAAAAATGAAAATTTAACTATAGAAGTTATACATATAAATAATTTTTAACTATAAATATTATAAAAAGTAACCATAGAAAGTAATTATTGATTATATAAATTTGAATATAAAATTAATTATTATTTAAGTATGTATCTTCTAATTATTAATAATCACTAATATAATAAAATATAAAATGTGAAATTGATACATATATTATCATGAAAATAGAAAATAAATTTATATTATGAATATTATATTACACTATTTTTTTTTAACAAATTATATTTCACTATATAATTAATCATAAATTTAATGAATAATTTATTAATATAGTTTTATGCATTGTTGCATATTTATCAATTTATAATAAATATTTATTGGATAAATATAAAAATCATTTTAATTAGCAGTTTCTATAATAATATGAATCATCATATATATAAGTCTAAGGACCGCGCGAAGCGCGATTTCATTCTCTAGTTAATAAATAAAACCTAGAATCTCTTTTCTTCACAATTAAGCCCTTGCTTAGTGAAAATTCATAAACAAGACATAGTCTAATTTTAAAATTATAATTGATTAATTAAAATCAATTATTTGAGTCTTACAAGCAGTATGGTCTCAACTAGTATGGGGACCATGGGCCTATACAACCGAGCTTCCAATAAGCCGAACTAGAATTTACCGAGTAAATTCCCTAACTTATCAATTCCTTATTGCATCCACTCATAGAACTTAGAATTGCACTCTCAGTCATATAGAACGCTCTATATGTTCCACGATATAAATACGCTATAAACATTTAACCATCGTTCTAATCTCAATAATCAAAGATCCTCTATAGATGATTTACATCGAGTAGGAATAAATTTACCGTTTCACTCCTCAATGTATTTTATCCTTAAAACACTTAGCTTCCTGTAAATGATATTTCAGTGAACTAAAATATAATCACTGAAACAAGAGCTCTTCCATTTACCTCTATTTAGCCAAGCTCGAAGGAAATCATCGTTTCACTTCTATGTCCTGATAGAAGTTATAGATTCCATATCTATGTTTAGCGCTCCCACTCAATCATACTACCATGTTTGCAAAATGTACGTATCACCCTGACCAGAAAGTAGGCTTAACTAACAAATCAAAGAACATGAATAACACTCCTGAGATTGAACCTAAGCATGTCAGGATTAAGATCTTTTGATCTAAGATCAACCAGTGATATTGACTTAGAAAGATACAACGGTAAAATTATAATATCTTAACCAAGATCAATATCGGTCCCAGTCCAATGTATCCTCCATACATTCGAAACTAGCATACTTTGCCAATGTTTTGGAAAGAACATAATACTTATTCAAAGTGTAAGTACACTTCATCGCTGATTATTACATCAGTGTAAATCCAGTGCACTGATCAATCAGGGACTATGTCTTTTGAAGCATATAATCACAATCACATTCCACTGTGTTGACATCACTGTAATTGTAAATGACTATATGTTCTGGACTTAACAGATTTTGTATATATTAAACCATAAACATGAAAACTACATGTAAACAAAAATGACTTATAATCTTATATTGATAACAAATCAAATTAGATATAAATGGGTTTTATTTAGGGCATAAAATCCCAACAGAGGCTTCATTAAAGACTTTTGTGAAACCCTCTATAAAGAGTCCCTTATCATCCCTAACAACTACTCTGACTCTCGACCGAGTCTCTTCCTCAAACAAAGCTGCATTACATTAATCTTAACACTGTTAATAGGTGGACATATCCATTGCTCAGCTCCATCACCCGCCTAGAAACCAGACCATAATATCTCAATCTGAGATTTTTGAGCATTTCTCCATTCGTAAAGATAGTTTTTAGCAGACACAACAATATTCGAAGCACTCACCTTTTTTTAAAAATAAAAAATTTAAAAAAAAAAACATCATTTTTTGGCGTTCTACATAGCCCAACAAAGAGTAGCTACCAACCCCCTTTTATCAACCTCCAACATTTCAAATAAAGAAGCAATCCAGGACAAAAAATCATTATCATTAGGTTGCTAAGTACCTATCCCGACCTTATCCCAACAAAGATTGCACCACATTACAAGTAACCAAACAGTGGAGAATAGTCTCTTCCTCCAATTCACACACAGGACAAACAGCATTAACAGCTACCCGCTTAGTTAACAACTGACACATAGTAAGAAGGCAATTTATACCTGCGCGCCAAATCATATTTTTGACTTTAGGAGGAATTCACAAAGCCCACAGATGCTTCCAAAACTTAGAGTAATGTCTTTAAAGACCAACCTTTTACCCTGTTGAATAAGCTTGTACGCACTTTAACTGTGTAGAGTCATGAATTCTCTACATGCCAAAAAAAATTACTCTGTCTCTTGGGATACTTGTAAAGGAATTTTAGTAATCAAACTTCTATCATGTTCCCCAAACATGTCCTGCAAAATCTCCATATCCCAACATTTCTCATCCATGCTTATCAAACTATATACTTTAGCACCTTCCAAACCCGAATGAGAGAAAACAATAAACGGGTTCGCCACATCTAACAGCCACGGTTCACCCAAGACAAAAATTGAACAACCATCTCCCACCTGCCACCTTATGCCCTTTCAAACTACATTTTGTGCCTCCCAAATACTCCTCCACACAAAGCTTGGATTGTTGCCTAGTTGTGCTATAAGAAAACTCTCATTTGGGAAGTATCGAGCTTTATAAACTTTTGTTGCCAAAGAGTTTGGCCTAAAAAGCAAACACCATCATTGTTTACCAAAAAGAGCAAGGTTGAATTCACACAAGTTCTAAAAGCCCATGCCACCAAATGTTTTATGATGACACATACGATCCCACGACATCTAATGGATGCCCCTCTTGTCACATGAGGATGATTTCCACCAAAAACTTGCCATTTGACTCTCAATGTCTTTAGCAATCTCTGTTGGTAACAAGAAGACACTCATTGCATAATTTCGTAAAGATTGTGCCATTCTTTATAAGAATCTCCTTGCCAGCTCGAGAAAGAATCTTGGCCTCCCACCCTTGTAGTCTTTCCTTAACTTGATCCATGAGGTAGCCCAAAATAGTAGACTTATTTCTCCCCAACGTACTTGGTAGCCCTAGATACAGACTGTTATCATCTGCATGTCGCATTTGTAAGAGTTGGTTAATGTGCTGCCTTTGAATAGAGTGAGTGTTGACACTATGGAAGATAGACGACTTATTCAAATTCACCTTCTGTCTTGAAGCAATCTCAAATTTATGGAGCAGTTCTTGAATTTTCAACGCTTCTGCTTCTATGGCTTTACTATAGAGATAATTGTCATCAACAAAGAGCATATAAAAACTCCTTGGAGCGCCATTAGCTACCTTACAACCATGTAACCATCCATTTGCTTCATATCTTCTGCACAAAGGATAAAGATGTATGGTGAAAGTGGGTCTCCTTGTCTAATCCCACGACTCGGTAAAATTGGACCCAAGTCATAGCCCCCATTTGTAATTTTGTATCGGGCTGAAGTGACACAGTTATGAATAAAATTCACCCAAACCTGGCCAAATCTGAGCTTAGTAAGAATCGATCTTAAAAACTCAATTCGATCCGATCGCAAGCTTTGCTCATATCCAACTTAAGTGCCATGTAACTATCTTTTCCTTTCTTTTTTTGCTATAAGTAGTGCAATACCTTAAAGGAGACCATAATGTTGTTCGAGATAAGGTGACCTGGAATAAAAGCAATTTGGGTATCCACCACAATCTCGTCCATAAAAAGGCTTCATTCTATTGGCCATGATCTTGGCTATCACTTTATATAGTACGTTACAGAGTGCAATAAGCCGTAAATCAACCATTCTTCTAGGCCTTTTTTTTCTTCGGGATAAGAACAACATTAGCTTCATAACAACCTAATGGGAACTCACCTGTATTGAAGTAATGTTGGACGAGGCTGACAACATCGTTGCAAACAATTCCCAAACATTTTTAAAAAAAACGTTAGGGTCATCCCGTCTGGGCTAGGACTCTTATCGGGGTGCATATAAAATACAACCCACTTCACTTCCTCAGTAGATACTTCTTGAGTCAATTCCACATTCATCTGGTCAGTAACACGATTTTTAATGCAGTCAATAACCTCATCACAAACACTTCCATCAACAGTAAACAAGTTCGAAAAATAATCAACAACTACATCCTCCAAACCGTGCTCCCATTTAACCCAACAACCATTATCATTTTTTAGCTTAGTCATTCGGTTATGACTACGTCTATTACTCGCAGCTTTGTGGAAGTACTTACTGTTATGATCACCCTCCTTTAACCAAAATTGTTTTTCTCTTTGCTTCTAAAAAGCCTCCTTCTGGTCAAGGACGGCAAATAACTGCTTCTTGACTTCACTATAACGTTAGATTGACAGAGAATATTCCTTATTCTTCAGCATCTTGAATTCATTTTTACATTTATTTATTCTCTTCTTGAAATTGCCTGTAAATTCTTTCCTCCATGTAGTTAGAATAGATGCACAAGAATTAATTTTGGCAAAAATATCCTGGATACCCACATCTTCCCAACAACTCTTAATTATTTCATAGCAAAAAGGTTACTTAAGCCAAGCATTCTCAAATCTAAATCTATTATTGGGAATAGAATTAGAATGGCAGTCCAACTCAAGGAAAATAGGGCAATTGTCAGAGGTTGAAGTATCCAAATTAACCAAATGTGTCTGAGGGAAAAAGAAATACCAGTTGGACGAAACCAATGCTCTGTCTAAACGACTTTCCTCCTAGTTCTGAGTTCCCCTCCCTCTCTCCCAAGTGTACAGGTGACCTTGAAGCTCAAAATCCACTAAGTTGTAGCTTTGAATCACATGTTGAAAACCTTCCAAGAGCCAATGCAGATAGCCACGTCCACCTCTTTGATCGTTGAGATGCAAGATGTGGTTCATATCACCAATAACACACCACGGGTTAGGAGAATTATTCACTAAGGATCAAAGTGGGTTTTAAGTATTGCAGCGGTGACTTCTATTTGGTTCGCCATAGAGTTCGGTGAGCCTCCACTGTAGTCGCTCATCGACAGTAACCTCAAAATCGATATGATGTTGCGAGTAACCAAGCACATGGCCCTCTTTAGTATTCTTCCAAAATAAAACTAACCCACCACTTAAACCTTGGGCCTCCACTGCAAACACACCTTCAAAGCCCAATAACCGGCCCACAATGTTTGCATGATTTTTATCACATTTAGTCTCACATAAGAACATATAATTGGGTTTCTTTTAAGAAATTAGCTCTTTTAGGAATTGAATAGCCCGTTGGTTCCCAAGCCCCCAATAATTTCAACTTAGTACATTCATAATTCTTGGTGGGCTTAGACACCAGAGCTCGCACCAAATGAGTTTTTTTTGGACCCTCTAAGACAATTTGGCCCAAGTTTTGATTAGCTATTGCACCACTTCCTCCCTTTGGACAAGTTTTCCTTCTTTTACTTTTTAAAATAACTAACTCGTCCTCCTCATTTAATTTTTTTTGACCGAGCAAATCTCTTGGAGATATATCTATTATATTATCCCTATTATTTACCATATGTGTACCTGGCGGATTGACATTGAAACCTCCCATAGGATTCCAAATTCTTTCCTCTTAAATGCCTAATCAATCCCAGATCTTCCTCCACTAATTTCTCCCCCCCATTAATGTCCTGTCTCCTCGAACTTCCTCCTTCCTGAGTTGCCTATGCCTGACGACAAACCTTCACAGAGCCACTCAGCTCCAATGGTGAGTTGATGACGATGTCGTGGCTCGGTCTTCATCTTGAGACCATCATTCTTAGTGATCAAGTGTTGCGGGGTTGTAATGTTTACATCGCAAAACTTCTTCGAGTGCCCCAAGACCCCACAAATAAAGCAAAAGGTAGAAAGATCCTCACATTTGAACTGTGCATAACACTCTGGTCCATCTTTCAACTACAACTTCTTTCTACATTTCAGTGGAAGATTCATCTGAATTATGACTCTTACCATCAATAGTCCCTCCATAATCCCATTTAATTATTTTTATCAAATTCAATAAAGGAACCAATATAGTTTCCCAACTGTCTCAACACATTTTCAGACTTAAAACGAGTTGTTAAACCATGAACCTAAATCCAGAAATCCAACTTGTTTAACACCACTGTCCTTGGGTTGTCACCCTCCTTGAGCTGAACAAAGATCAGAGGAACTCTGTCAAAAGTCCAAGGGCTTCCTTCAATCACTCTCTCAACATCAATTTCGTGGTAGAATTAAAATAGATATAGGTTAGAGTCGAGTTCTTTCACGCTTACTCCCCTGCAAGGTATCCAAAGAGACATCATTTTATGTTGCATTGCCAAAAAGTCTAAAGATCTATTTGTTAAGAATCGTCCAACGATGCACCAACGGGCATCAAACTCAGGAAAATTTTGATCACCATTATCAAACAATAAACCTTCATCCTCATCACCGTCTAGTGAAAAATTAGCGTAATTCCTTCTCACGTCATCCTCCACAATGAAACAACACGTAGACACCACAAACAAATGAACCAGAACAAATAAAGGACAAAACAAAACTTTAGAGACTAAGATCAAGCATAGGATACCATGTCAAAAGACAAAACTTACAGTTTTTTTTATTGATACCATAATAACTTAATAAGTATGATTTTTGACACTTATTTCGTTTTATTTGATGATAGAGATATGAAGTAATGAACTTTTAAAATATTTTAAGAAAATTTGTACTTATGTTGCATATATATTTTTTAATTTTAAGAATAATTAACTTATTAATTTATTAGCCACAACAAATGAGATACGATCGTCACACTTTAATTTATTAGCCACAACAAATGAGATACGATCGTCACACTTACTTTTAATGGCCAAAATGTAAAAATAATGTATTACATGCAAGGCAAAATTGTTTACTTTTAGTACATGTTTGACATCATAACTAAAAAACTATTCTTTATTTTTAAAAGAGTAATTTGCGGCATAAATACCTAACTTTTATGCCGAGTAGCAGATAAATACCTAAGTCGTATTTTTGGCGGTAAAAATACCTTCCGTCACTAGTGTGGAACTTCCGTAGGTACCTGGTCGTTAAGTGCCAGGTCACGATCCACGTGTCACTCATTTATTGGTCCATGTCATTGATTTTTTTTGTTTATTATTTAAATATTTAAAAATTATAAAAATTTAATAAAAAAACTAAATATAATTAATTTTTATTTTTTTTAACATTTATTTCTTTTCATTGTTCTTTTTTTGAATTAAAAAAAACTTAAATTGAGAAATTAAAACAAGTTAAACAAACTAAATTCAGATTTTTAACAAGATCAAAAATTATTTATTTTTTTGAATTATTAAACCTAAACAAACCAATACTTCAACAAAATATTCATAAACTATACAAAATTTATTTAACACATACACTGAACCTAAGCAAACCCAGAATTTGACAAGAACAAAATTTTAAATTAGGATCCCAAATCTAAACTAAATATTACAAACAAATACAAATTAAACAATCAGATTAAGCTAAAACTTTGATTTTGAAACCCCTAAATTAGGTAGATTAACTCCATTCTCAAGCCAAAACCACAAATCTATAAGCATAAATAAAAACTCAAACCCAAAAATAAACACCCAAACCACCTTGTATTTTCATGCTCAAGCCTCTGATTCGCAGGTTGTCGAGAAGAGAAGAAAAAAGGAGGATGCACTGTGGTGAAATAGGGCTGCTCCGATGGTGAGGAGGAAGAAGGCGTCGATGAGGAGTGTTCGGAGGCCGACGCCGATGAGGGAGAAGAACAATGACCCTGTGGTTCCTGTGCAGATCTAGGTTGAAGAAGAAGAACACAGGTGTGCGACTTGATGGGGTCCAGAAATCCAAACGAAGAAGAAGAAGAAGAACACGGGTATCGACAACGATGACAGAGAGAGAGAGAGAGAGAGAGAGAGAGAGAGAGAGAGAGAGAGAGAGAGAGAGAGAGAGAGAGAGAGAGAGAGAGAGAGAGAGAGAGAGAGAGAGAGAGAGAGAGAGAGAGAGAGAGAGAGAGAGAGAGAGAGAGAGAGAGAGAGAGAGAGCAGTGAAGGCAGGAGGTTTCGATTTCAAGGCTTTGGGGGCTTCAAGTCACCTTTTGGAGTCACCATAGGCCATAGATGGTCGGAAAAATTTTACCCAGCTAGAAGAAGGAGGAGGCGAATTTCCTATATAGGTATATATATAAATAAACTACAGTACAGTTATACATAAAATAAAATAAACTATAGGTATATATATTTATATATAGGCAGGTTAGTGGCTCTGAGAGAAGATTAAAACCCCATAAACTTTGAGATTTCGACAAAATATTTAGATTTTGTCATAAGTTTATATGTAAAAGAAGGCTGCAGATGAAGAAGGAAGATTTTTCAAAAAAAAAAAAAACAAAAAAGAAAAGATGAAGAAGGAAGTAGACGAAAAGATAGAGAGAGACAGTAAAAGGAAATTTTTTATTTTTTTTATTTTTAATAATTTAAAATTAATTTTTGAAAAATTAAATGATTATTTAAAATAAAAAAATAAAAATAAATCTACTTGGACCAATCACAACGTGCCATGTAGGTACTGACCTGGCACTTAACGTCCAGGTACCTACGGAAGTTCCAAGACCCTAACAGAAGGTATTTTTACCGCCAAAAATACGACTTAGGTATTTATCTGCTACTTGGCATAAAGTTTAAGTATTTATGCCGCAAATTACTCTTTTTAAAAACAGAAAATTATTTTTTGAAAACAATTTGGCTTGTTTGGCCTTGTTTTTTGAAGAAGACAAAGTTACAAAAAACAAGAATTTTGAAAACAACAAAATGTTGTTTTCTGTTTTAAAAACCAATTCACTATTGGTCAATATTGTTTTTAAAAAACACTAACTAAACATGACTTGTTTTTAAAAACTTCAAAAACTATTTTTTGTTCTCATTTCTAAAAATAATTTTTTGAAAACAAAAAACAGAAAACAATACCAAACATGCTCTTAATTTTTTTTAGATACAAAGTATAATATGTATGAAACATAAATTAAAATTTTCATGAACTATTACATTGGTGTTCATTTATTTATTATTATATATCACATTTATATTATCAAAAAAATATTATGTTCTTTCTAAAATTTTAATACCATGTAGACTTTTTTATTATTTAATTCAAAATAATGAAGAAATATGACATTTTATAATATTAATTATTTTTTATTATATGGTTAAAAATAAAAATCTAGCAAAATAGTTCCTTATATTATTAAGGAATTTAAATAATTTTTTTTTAAAAAAATTCAACACAATTTTATAACTTAATTATATTTAAATAAAAAAATCATATACAATTTAAAGTTTTCAAAAATAATTGCAAAGTTTCTAATAAATAAATAAGTGGAACCAAATTTCAGCAAGCTCCGCTCCACTCGGTTTCACTTTGAAAATCACTGGCTCAAAGACCCTTCCTTTGCTACCATTGTTAATTCCTCTTGGGTCAATTCCCAGAACCTTTCTTTACCACCATTGCAATCTTTCCTGGACAAGCAATCTCACTGTATTTCGGATATTAGGACTTGGAGTAAATCTCAACATCCTATTAAGCTCCAAATATCCCGTACTCAGGCGGATCTTCACAACCTGTTGAATGATTCCCAACCGACCCCCCATTTTATCTCTCAAGTTGCTACTCTCCAATCTAGATTGGATGGCCTTCTCGTTAAGGAGGAAGTTTATTGGAAACAGCGTTCTCGAGTCGACTGGCTGCGTGCTGGGGATAAAAATACAAAAAAATTTCATCACCGTGCCTCTGCTCGAAAAAAGAACAATCTCATTCGCCAAATCACTCTCCTTGATGGATCCACTTCCCACGATTCTACTACTATAACTTCCCAATTCCTTCACTTCTATACTTCTCTTTTTACTTCTCAAGGTGTGTGTGATATGGCTGTAAACTCTCTTCTTCAAGGGATTTCTAACAGGCTTTCCCCTCATCAAGTTGCTTTTCTTGCTGAACCTTTCACTGAGACTGAGGTTAAACAAGCCTTATTTAGCCTTTCGAGTGACAAGGCTCCTGGCCCTGATGGTCTCAACTCATTTTTCTATAAAAGTAATTGGTCCACTCTTGGGAAAGATTTCACCAGAGCTATGCTCCAAATTCTTAACCATCAGGGGGACATCTCCCAAATCAATGAAACTATAGTTGTTCTCATCCCAAAAAAGAAAAACCCCAAGCTTGTGCGTGATTTTAGACCGATTAGTCTATGCAATTCCCTCTACAAATGCCTATCCAAAGTTATTGCAAATCGGTTAAGGCTTGTCCTTCATTCCATTATCAGTATCAATCAAAGTGCTTTTCTTCAGGGGCGCCAAATTAGTGATAACATCCTTCTCGCGAATGAGCTTATTCATGCCATTCATTCTAGACGATCGGGGAAGATCGGTTGGGCTGCTATTAAGCTCGACATGGAAAGGGCTTTTGACAGAGTTGAGTGGTCTTTCCTAAATCGATTGCTTGTTCATGTTGGTTTCCCTACTTCTTTTATTTCTCTTATAATGCGATGTTTATCTACTGTCCAGTTTAGGTTATCCATAAACGGCTCCCTCACTAACACCTTTCATTCTACCCGTGGCATTCGCCAAGGGGATCCTTTATCTCCCTATCTCTTCCTCTTAATTGCTGAGGGTCTTTCTGCTGCTATTCGTCTGCAAGAGACAAATGCTAATTTTTCTGGAATTCAGATCTGCAGGGGCGCTCAGCCCCTGTCTCACCTTCTGTTTGCTGATGATAGCATGCTTTTCTCCCAAGTCAACTCTCGATCCAGTGATGCCCTCAATGTCATTCTTAATCTTTACAACAGAGCAACGGGCCAATTGGTTAATAGAGAGAAATCCTCTATCCTTTTCTCCCCTAACACCTCTGTTGATTCCCAGCTTCAATTTCGTCAATCTTCACAACTTCATGGGGAGGGTTTTATTAGTAAGTATCTTGGAGTTTCTCATTGTGTTGGCAGGGTTACTAATTCCATTTTCCATTATCTCCTCCAAAAGGTCTCCTCTAGATTAAATTCTTGGAATGAAAAGTTCTTTTCTCGTGTTGGCAAGGAAACTTTAATTAAGGCTGTGGTCCAAGCCATTCCTTCTTTTGCTATGTCATGTTTCAGAGTGCCTAAATTGATATGCCAGAAAATTCAAAGTTTGATAGCCAGATTTTGGTGGGATTCTCAGGGCACAAAAAAAGTCCATTGGAAAAATTGGGATGACATCTCTGTCTCTAAATTTTTTGGGGGTTTGGGATTTCGTATTTTGTCCTCTCATAACCAAGCCCTTCTAGCAAAGCAAGCTTGGCGAGTTTGGAATGATAGGAACTTTCTTCTTCACTCTATTCTTAAAGCTCGATACTTCAAACATTCTGATTTTTTGAATGCTCCTGTTGGCCATAATTCTTCCTTTACTTGGAGGAGTATTCTTTGGGGCCGTCAATTGCTTAAAAAGGGTCTGGTTTGAAAGATCGGTATTGGTATTAATGTCCCTTTATCTGCACCCAATTGGATCCCTAGTACTCACAATCCCACTCTCTTACATCCTTTGGACCAGTCCCAAGCTTTTGTTTCTTTCTTCATTAATCAGGATTCCACTTGGAATGTCCCTAAACTTAAGCATTTCTTTCCTACTTATCAAGTAGAAAGTATCCTCAAAATTCCACTTGATCCAATTTCCTCTGATTCCCTCATTTGGGGATTTCACTCCTCTGGCACTATCACTGTTAAATCTGCCTACCACCTTGCCTCTTCCCTGGCATCTGCGGATGTTCCCTCCTCTTCGACCCCCAACCCTTATCTTCATTGGTGGAAAAAGCTTTGGCCTCTCTCTGTCCCTCCCAAAATTAAACATTTCATTTGGAAAGCTTTTCACCATATTTTGCCTTGTGCATTCAATTTATTCCTCAAAAGGATTCTTCCCCACCCCAACTGTTCTATCTGTGGCAACACCACTGAGTCTGTTACCCATGCCCTTATCGGTTGTCCCAGAGCAAAGACTATTTGGAAATCTTCAAGATTCAAACAGTTTGATTTAGCTTATCATCGAAGTGATATTAAGGATTTTCTCATTCAGGCACTGCATAACATTTCTAAACAGGATTTCCCAATTTTCAATGCTTTTGTGTGGAAGATTTGGAATACTAGAAACTCAATTCTTTTTAATAATTCTGGTGTTCCTAACAATGTGGAAGAGTTTGTTGTTAATTATTTACAGGATTATAGTGCTGCTCAGTGTAACTACCAGGGTGATCATGTGGATTCGGAGGCTGCACCCATCTCTCGTTCTGCTCAGCAACAACACCCTCCTCCCCTGTCCCCTGATACTCCTTCTCTTTTTGTTGATGCAGCCCTTGACCAAAAGAATGGTGTAACAGGAACTGGTTTCATCTTCAAACTTGGTTTTCAGACTGTTTTAGCTTCTCACTGCCATCATTTGCCTGGCGCTGTTTCTCCCATATTTGCTGAAGGTCAGGCGCTTCTGCAGAGTCTAAAGTGGTGTATCGACTCCCAATTGTCTCCTAAGTTTGTCTTTTCGGATTGTCTGAATTCGGTATCCAAAGTGAATAGTGCATGGCAAGATAATTCCGCTCTTTCTGGTCTTGTTTCCCAGATTCGATTGCTCTTCTCCAACTTTCCTGATGCTTCTTTGCAATATCTCCCTCGCCAATTTAATATGGACGCCCATGTCCTTGCAAAAGAAGCCCTCAGGCCAAGAGAAGATAGCTAGAGGGGTTTGTTTTGCTCCCTCTTTGCTGCGTGCGGTGATGGTTCTTCTTCTTCAGCAGCTTCTTTTGTTCAAAAAAAAATAAAATAAAAAATAAGTGGAACCTAAAAATAATAAAATAAATGAATAAGTAAAATAGAAGCCTAGCAATTATTATTTGAAAAAGGAAAACATAGAAGCTTATCAATATAATTAATAATAATTTATTTATTTTTGATAAGAACAGCAAAATAATGTATATTTTTTTAAAAATAAATTAGTTTTTTTTTTCCTTTTCTCTTGAGAGATTAGTTGATTCGGCTGTTGTGATTTGTGAACACCACCCAAACAAACAAACCCAAATATACAAACCCTCCTCTTCTCTTACTCTGCAACTCTCTCTTGTACAAACGACCACTGTTATTTCAAACCCTAGCTCTCTCTTCTGCAACTTCAACTCCTCCCTTTCTCACACTCTCCTTCCATTCCTCTCTCTTCTTCTTTCCCAATATCGATCCCCTCCGCTCTCTCTCCCTCGCTACTTGCTCATTTTTTCGATGGCTGACGGAAAGTTCGATCTACCGGACGTTATCCTTCCCTCTAATTCCAAACCCTCCGATCAGTCCTGGACTAACAGAGGTATTTCATTCTCTTCCTCTGCTTATTTGATTTACTTTCATTCTTTGGTGTTGAAAATTTCTTAGTTTCGATTCCTTACTGGCGGATTCGATGGATTCGTAGCGAATGCAAGATTTAGGTTTATTGATCTGAAACTTCCTAGTGGAACATGAAATACTTTTTAGGTTTTAGCATATTCATATCATTTGTAGGTTATGCTTCGGATCAGTTTCTTTCTCCCTCATGTTTTCCGCTTTTGATTTCGTTTACTAGAAATAAACTAAAATGGAAATCTTATGGTAAATCAGTTCAAATTTTAAAATTCACAATTTCTCATATAAGTTTTCTAGGTAAAGTAAGAGATACAAGGATTTTGATTTTTCTGCAGGGATTAGATCTCATTTCTGTAAATGTGTAATTTGAGGTGTTATTTTTGTGTTTTTAGGGCTTGTCCCCAGTGAAGATCTTTTTATTAAACCAAATCTATTTTAGCTGATTTGACTCTCTTATATAGTTTCATATGTGTGTTTTTAAGTTTTGGGATCGGTCATGGGATTCATGCTGAGGAAGTAACCTCAGGTGTTTTGTCAGTTTGACTAATTCACTGTGGAAACTTGTCTTGTGTCAAATTCTTTTTGACTAGTTGATATTGATAATGCATTTACATGTGGTGTTGTATGAAAATATTTTTGGATATTTAATTGGCATTTATTCATGTTTATTTTTTCATATATGTAATATTTGTTATTGTGGTTAGATTATATTGATAATTTTATAGTTTAAATAAATATGGTTGCATGTGAGAATTATATAGCTTTATTACATCCGATTAGACATATATTTCTGGAATGTTATTACTGGAGTAATTTTCAACCACGGATGGTCTGAGTGTGACATGTTACTCGGTTGAAATTTTAGAAAATCTGGAAAATACTTCTTTTGGTAATTATGATGAACAGTTAGAACCAAGGGGCCTAAATGCTCCCATGTAATAATTTAAATTAATTAATAACATCAAAGGCAATTATAAAAGTGATGGTGCCCAGCCTCCTCCAAAAATGTTTTTGATTTTTATGTTATTAGTTTTATTAGCAGTTTGAGTCTTAAGAACAAAACTGGTAATTGTTTTTAGAAGGTTTTATAATTTTCTGTTATCTCGTCGATGCTTTAATAGTTGAAACTTCTGGAGAAAATGGCGAGGAAAAGGTGGTTACTGGGTTACTTGATGAGTCAAAAGGTATTATATTTCTTTGGGTGTTCTTTCTTTTGAGGGTGGGAATGGAGCAATGAAATTGAGAATTTATTTTGTTTAACTAATTTATTATGCCGATTTATCAATTCCTGCAGATTTACTGGTTTCAGAAAGCAGCATACCTTTGTCCCCCCAGTGGCTTTATGCCAAACCAGCTGAATCAAAGATGGTATGTTGGTTACTTTCAATTTTTATTTTCCTTCTTTTTTCCTAATGAAAAAATTAACTGTAGATGTTTATAGGGATAGTGATGTATTTCTTTCCTTTTATCTTATTTTGCTAAGAAAGCTACATATGCAGTGCCTTTTGTGCTGAGCGTTATGTTAAATATGGTTCAATATCATTACCACCAGAACATAGATAATACTATAATTATATGCTCCTAGTATTTTAACTTGGTTAGTTGCTACGGTGATTGTCTTCAGCTTTTAGGTCTCCTATATGTATCTGAGCTAGAAACCAGTGTATCTTATGCTAAATTATCTTGGATTTCTCTCTTTTAGAGAGATTCTGTTGTTTTATAATTTGTATTTCTTGAACCTTTATCTTACTCAACTTAATATATATTGATTCAACTAAGCTGTGGTCAATTGACTTTTTATGACTTTGGAACCCTGTTCCATCATTTTTTTATATGATGACAGGAATTACGTCCTTCAAGCTCACTAGGAAACTCCACAGAAAGCAACCAGAAGGATGGTTGGCGTTTGGAAGGGTTGGAGGACAAAAAGGACCGAAGGCGGGTTAACACTGATGGTGAAAGTAGTCGCCGCTGGCGTGAAGAGGAAAGAGAAACTAGTTTACTTGGGAGAAGAGATCGCAGGAAAGTGGAGCGCCGAGACAACACTTCAATGAGGGAAACAACTGACAATAGAGCATTGCCTACTTCTGAGCGATGGAATGATGGTCGTAACCCTGTACATGAAACCAGACGCGACAGCAAATGGTCATCTAGGTGGGGTCCTGAAGACAAAGATAAGGAACCTCGAAATGAGAAGAGAACAGATGTGGAGAAGGAAGATACTCACTCTGAAAGCCAGACTACTGTAGGTAGCAATCGGTCCACTACTGAACGTGACTCAGATTCTCGTGATAAATGGAGGCCACGCCACAGAATGGAAGTTCACCCCAGTGGTTCAGCTACATATCGTGCTGCACCTGGATTTGGACTTGAAAGAGGAAAGGGAGAGGGGTCAAATTTGGGATTTGCCCGGGGACGAGGAAGGCCAAATGGTAGTGGGACATCATCTAGTATCGGTACCGAAAGTGTTCCTGGAAAACCAAGGTACTCAGCTGGTAGGTTTTGCTATCCAAGGGGGAAACTTCTTGACCTTTATCGTCAGAATCGGCTTGATCCATCTTTCGTTTCAATGACAAATGAGATGGAGGACTTACCTCCTATAACTGAAGAAGGCTTGGTTGAACCATTGGCTTTTGCTGCCCCTGATGCTGCAGAGGAGGTAGCAAAAAGATTCCAACAATGAGCTTATTAATTTTCTATATAGCCTTGTGTAAAATTTTTGCTTTTGTTTCACTGAAATAATAAAATTTATTTGTGTAACTTGACTATAACAGGCCACCCTTAGCAGTATATGGAAGGGAAAGATAACAAGTAGTGGTGTGGTGTACAATTCATATAAAAATGGGAGATCAACTGAAAATATGACAGGTAATTTGCATGCTTATAAGTGGCCACTGTCCTCTGCCCATAACTATTTTCAGTTTTATTTATAATTGTGTTTACTGTCTAGGTGTGGGAGACATTGAATCTGTAGATGGAGCTGAAAACATTTTGCCTTCAGCCCTTGTCGAGGAAGCTAATAATACCATGCAAGATGTTGCAAATGGTGATAGTACTTTGGTGGACGGTGGGTGGAATTTTTATATTTCTATGGATATATATTTTGCCTATCATTTCCTCATTTGTCTCTCTAATGATCTTTGGCTGATATTATATTTCAGGAGGTATTGGCACTGGAAGTGATGTTGATATTGGTGGTGGATACCATGGCGCATTTCAGCATGATGTCAATATAAATAGACAAAAGTTAGATTCTTCTTTCACCAGCCATTCTTTTGTTGACAAAATTGGTTCTGCTGATTCCAACGTTAGTTCCAAGCTGTCTAACAATCAAGGTTCTCAACATATTTTGCCTTTTACCGAGGACAATCATAATGGGAACACCATCAATGTGGCGAACGGGTTGGACAAGGATGTCTTACCTGAAGATTTATGCTTGTGTTACCTCGATCCTCAAGGAATGACCCAGGGACCATATCTGGGTGTTGACATCATCTCATGGTTTGAGCAAGGTTTCTTTGGAACAGACTTGCCAGTTCGCCTGGCAGATGCACCTGAAGGAACTCCTTTTCAAGATTTGGGTGAGGTCATGCCACATTTGAAAGCATGGGATGGACAAGAATATACTTTTAATAAAAACGTTGAGCTAGAAGAATCTGGAGCTTTTGGAGTAACTTTGGGGAAATTACCTTCTGCCCCTGCTTCTGGAATCACTGAGTCATCTATTGGAAACGAATCCAGCCCACCATTGGCTGATTTCAACAGCCTCCCAGATGAGCTTGTTCAGTTGAGAATATCCGAGGCTGAAGATCCAAAACTCCCACATTTCAAGGGTCAAACCTTTCATAGTTTTGATGGGCGAGATGAAGGTAACTTTTGCGATTTATTGCATCTGTGGGTTTTTCTTTGTATTTCATTCTAATAACTCTCTGGTTTCTAGAAATTTTGTTTCCAGGAAGACCAATGAACACTGGCTATCCTACTGCAAAATCATCTGTGAACCCTCATGATCCTTTGGAAAGTTCTGGCGTCCACATCCCTCCCTTCCCTGAATTCACAGAACCTGGCTTGCGTAATCAAACTGAAACTAAGTTGCATCCTTTGGGCTTGCTATGGTCTGAGCTGGAAGGTGCTCAAACGAGCTATGCACAGTCATCTAGTGTGTCTTCTAGCATGGGCAGGACTTCTTCTTTTGGTGGTATGGCTGATCCAGGTCTTGTTGCTGACTCTTGGTCTGATGTTTATGGGAAAAATCAACCTTCTGATACCAACCTGTATCAAGATATGATGACTGCTCACAATTTGTCACGCATGGAACATGAACCCAGCAATCTTGATTTAGCCGACCAGCTGATGTCACAACAGTTACAGCAACAAAAACTCCAACAGAGGAATGTGTTACCTAATTTTTCCCAGTTAAATGACTCAGTTTTAGAGCATTTGCAAAATCAAAATCTTATTCACCCCCAGCAATTGGCCAACCTTTCTGCATCAGAACTAGATCATATTATGAAGACGCTTCAGCTGCAACAACATCGGCAGCTTCAGCTCCAGCAGCAGCAGCAGCAGCAATATCAAATGCAGCAACAACAATTTCATCAGAAGCAAAAGCTTTTGCAGGAACAACAAACTCATGCGCGACAGTTGATTCTCGAACAGTTTTTGCATAATCAAATGCATGAACCTGGTTTTGGACAGCCACATCTTGATCCTGTGAGAGCCAATAATGTTCTAGATCAAGTATTTTTAGAGCAGCACCTTTTAAATCAACTGCAACAACAGTCTCATCACACTCCTAGGCATGTAGATCCTACTCTAGAGCAGCTATTTCAAGCCAAGTTTGGTCAGACCTCACAACAAGAACATCAAAGATATTTATTTGACGCACTTTCCCGTGCACAGCATGAACAGCGGCAATCTTTGGAGCAACAGATGCTTCAGCAGGAGCTGCAAGCTAGGCAGATGTCGATGGGATTGAGGCAGCGAACAAGTATGGAAGAAGAGAGGCATGTCAATTCAGTTTGGCCAGCGGATGAATCCAATCAGTTCTTCAGGGCCCATGCTGGTAGTCACCGAGCTCACTCTTCTGGATTTAGTCCTTTAGACATTTATCAGCGGCAACAAAGGGCAACTCATGAAGAGCAGGTCAACCATCTTGAGCGGAATCTTTCTGTTCAGGAGCGACTTCAACAAGGGATATTTGAGCCTGGCTCACTGCCATTTGAGCGGTCAATGTCCTATCCTCAGGGTGCTTCAGGGATGAATTTGGATGTTGTAAATGCCATGGCTCATGCTCATGGTCTGGATATGCACGAGTCAAGTGCACGAATGAAATCTTCTAATCAAGTGGGACCATTTCCTTCCAGTGTTCATGGTGTTGGTCCTCAACACCCTTTAGTTCCTAATCAATTTCAAGTTCCACATATGGATGGAACTGAGAACCGATGGTCTGAAAAGAATGAGCAGCTAGAAAATGACTTTGTCGATTCTCGGTTTCAACAGTCTTATATCTCTGCAGAGCGACATAATAGGGAGTCTGAAGTTAAAATGACTTCTGAGGATTCTTCTTTATGGATGTCAAATGATGAGAAGTCAAAGAGATTATTGATGGATTTACTCAATCAGAAATCAGGCAATTATATTACTGAAGATGCGGGTAAAGAAACATCCTTTGAGAGAAAGGTTTTAGGCAACCAATATGCCAGGTCAAGCTCATCAGAACTATCTTTCACTTCGCCTCCTGATCGAGAAGCTAAATTAAATAGTTCATTTGGGGTGGGAATATATGGTTCAAGTCGAAGTGAACCAGCACAAGAAGAGAGCACTGATTCTGGAGTATCCTCTCTGCACAAACAGCAACTTGAGTTGCGAGGATTGAAAAGTGAGGGTATGATGAAAGGTCGGGAATTTGAGCCCCCACAAAGGATGGTGGAGCAAGCAGGCTTGGAAGCTCTAGATCACGAGAGGTCAATGAATGCCACGAGTAGGCATTCCTCCCTTGGGGTTACAGGTAATTTGATTTTCTTTTCCCTGCGGGTGGAACTGGTCATTTATTTTCATTGCTTCTCTGTTAGCCCCTGCATATACTTTTGTGAGCCTCAATATTATTTTTATACATTTCAGTTGGAAGTGCCGGCACTTATGATAACAAGTTTGGACCTTCTAATGCATTTTTGGACGATGCTGCAAAAGATAGGTAAGTTTGTATAGGGTATATGTAAAGGTTTGAGTATTGCTTTAAAATGCAGCACAAATAGTACCTGAAATGGAGCCGCCTGATTATTTTGATTGACATCTTTTATACAGACATTTGGTGTAATTAATTGTGAAATTATTAGTAATCATGATTACACATTGGAGCATATGTTTGTTGCTTGTTTCTTATTTTGAACCTCTGTATGACAGGGCATTCTCAATTAAAGGGCAAGAAAGTATTCTGCTGAGACGTCCTCCTGTGCTGCGGACACCCTCATCTCAGAATGGTTTGTCTGAGCTACCATCTGATCCAGTTTCTAGGGGAAAATCTTCTTCTAGTGGCATGCCTGATGGTATGTTGATATTTAAATACATTTTTCCACTAGTGTCTTTGTGTGGTTATTTGTACACGAAAAAAGTTCGGTGCTCGGTTTATCTTCTTCTAAGCACCACACTTTTTTCTCTTTACATTATATTGTTCTTTTCCTCTCTATCCTTTATATGTTTCCTGTTGGTTGGTGACAAAAGGAAAGATGAAGTTGAATGGAGTGCTAGACTTGTAATAATGATATCGGTTTCATTTTCAGGGGTTTCCCAAGATTCATTGAGCAATCCAACAAACCAAGCTCCAGATTTACCAGCCTCTTCCAAGAGGGACATGCGCTTCCGCCGATCTTCATCCGGCAGTGAGGCAGATGTATCAGAAGCATCCTTCATGGACATGCTAAAGAGTACAGCGAAGAAGGCTGCTCCGTCAGATGCCCATTCTACATCTGAATCATCCGATGTAACACAAGGGCGAAGTGGGAAAAGGAAGGCAAAGAAAGGAAGGCAAATAGACCCCGCTCTCCTCGGCTTCAAAGTCACCAGCAATCGCATCATGATGGGTGAAATACAACGAGCAGATGACTAGTAGTTTAGAACCAACAACCATTTTTTTGTTTTGTTTTGTTTTTCCTTTGTATTATTATCCTTTTTTATATATAGGTTTATAGGTTTTCAGTGTAAAGCATTTTTTTTGTCATGGAAATTCTTTATTTTTTTTCTTTCCCCTTTGCCATCTTAGTGAATGGTAAGAATAGGAGGGGTTGTATTGGCAAAATTACCTGTCTATAATGATAGTCAATAGAGTTAGTTGTACACAAGTCACAAGGGTCATTGTCGTTCCTCTGCTCTTTATTTTCTTCATTACTAATTTATTCTCACGTGGAAGGGACTAACTAACAAATAAACGCTCAACGATCCTTACTATTCTTCCTTTTCATTTTCTCTAATAACATTTTAAGCAACACGCTCAACTCGGTTATATTGATTACAATAGCACATGCTTTAGATCAAAGTGTTGAAACTTGACATACGATTGGTTATAAAGAGAAGAGAATACATGAAAAATATGCATAATAATGTAGTAGCGATATGACCCAGCTGCTCTTTAATTGTTGGGCTTTCTTAAGCTGTGATGTGTTCAGCAACCTTATAAAATATAGAGGAACTTATGAGCAAATTACATTATATATTCACTTTATAAAATTTATTTTAATTTTTAACTCTATTTTTATATTTTTTTTTAAGATATACTCACTTTTATAGATAATGTTCTTATTATATTTCGTAAGAACTATTTGAAATGGATTAATGTTAGGAAGGAAAAGATAATTTTAATGATTACTATGTTTGTTATGAAGTTTTAAATTTTTTAAGTCTTTTAATACTTTTACGGTAGTATTCCAACTACTTTGAAAATGTATAATATTGACCGGTAGGATTCAAATATTCTCTCAATTATATTGACGTAAGATTAAGATTTTTATTAAATAAAAAATCCAATAATAAATCTGAATAAAACAGAATACGATTGTAAAAAAAATTATATAGTGCTCTTTCTTCCGTCATTATGATTATCCATCATCTTTTTCTCTTTGCTCCTTCGAACAATAATTAAATACTACAATTCTCTTTCGAAATTTGACATTGCACCGCTCCCTCATTCTAGCTTTGGTCGTTTGTTGTTGTAGTTTGGATTATGTTCATCATTTGGAATAAGTTAGTGAGTTCTAAAGTGTTAGCTCTCTTAAAAATATATTGTGCATATATATGTATTTTTTTTTTTTTTATATATGAATCAAAATTATTAGCTTTCAAATCGTTGTTTTTTTTATGTTATTATATGATATCAATTATCTGAATTCAATCCTTCAAAAAAAAATTATCTGAATTCAATCAAAAATTGTTTTCAAAAAGAGGGTTTTGGAAACAAAAATTTGAATTTTGTATGTGAAAAATTGTTTTTAAAAATGTGATTGGTTATAGTGTAATTTTGTGTTTATAAGTTTTAAAAAGTTGGATTTGTGGTTGGTTGGGAATCTCAAAATAATAATAAAAAAAGAGAATACTTGAAGAGTTTTTAAATTCAATGATTTGAAAATATAGAAAACATAAAATTGTTGTTTTCATTTTTTAGCTTAAAACTTAAAATCTTATTCAAATTTAGTTTTTTAAAACACCAAACCAATCAAGTATTTTTATGTGGACCCTATTTTCAAAAATATAAAATTGTTTTCAAATCTCAAACCAATCAAAAAAGCAAGATATAAAGAAATATAACAACCACTCAACCAGTCCCAAAGTAAGAAACTAACTTCAACATCACTACTAAATAAGCTAATCTACTGGTACTAGACTTGATGTCTCAAAAGTCATATTTACTTCTATGAGGAGTTGGGTCCCCGCTTCTTTCCAAATCCAACAACGACGGTGAGGAATCTCCTGTTGTACTGCATACGCTTGTGAGCGCGGCCTTTGAGCTTCTTCTTCTTGTCTTGCTTAGCAATCTTTGGGGTCTGACCCCAGACCTTTCCAGCACGTGCTAACAAACTGTGAACATTATCCATATAGATTCATATATATGAATTAGAATTGTATGCGTATATATTTTTAAATGGTCTTTTTTTTTTCAGTTTTAACCATAAAAAATAATAATATTACAAAAAAAAAATTTCAGGTGGCCAAATAAATAAATATATAGCCTAAATAAATTTTTTTTTACACAAATACCACTTATACACACCTTCAACCAAGGATCCATGCTTCCTGGGCAACCATCGCACAACCATGCAGTAACCCAACACAACCGAAACAAAAATTCAACCAGAAAGAAAATTACCATTAATTCCAGCGACTTCACTTGAAAAGACGACCAAAATCAATCAAAATAGGAGCTATTTCGAATTCATGAAAAAAAAAAGTATAGAAAAACTACTACGAAACTAAAATTCAATTGGAAATCCAGTTTAATTTGCATAAAACTAATGTTTTGACTTCAATTTTCGAATCCATGAAATCCAGATCTCAAAAAATTGAACTGGAGTTCCCAAACAATCCAATTCAAGTATAATCCAAAAAAATTTACATCAATAATATAGTAATATATTTATCTTGGTGTATTTTCTTAATGGTGAATTTGTTCATTTTAAATCATGAAGAGACATATAGATAGAGTTACGTACGTGGAAACACTACTTTGATTTTTAATATTTCATAACAGTTGCATAAATATTTTGCTAACAGTTATTTAGTCTGATTGAAACCTTCGTTTGATGCAACCTTCGGCCAGCCACCCAACAACCTTCATCTGATTGAAACCTCATTTGATGCAACCTTCATCTGATTGAAACTTTCGTCTGATGCAGCCTTCGGTCAACCACTCAGCAACCATCATCTGATTGTGTAAGTGATAGTGTAAGAAATATTTTGGTAATTAAAAGCACATAAAAAGTATAAATGTTGTCCACACCTTATGGAGATATTTTTATAAATAAAATGTCATTTTATAATTTCCATGTATTAATTCATTTCTATAATTGTATTTATCTGAATATATATTTATATAGAATAATATATATACTTTTAAATCGTTACCAAAATATATAATAATATAAAAAAAAATTATTGTTTTGTATACATAATATAATTTTATTATACTATATAATACAAAATTGTTGGGTTTTATGCCCTAAATAAAACTCATTTCAATATAATCAAATTTACTTATTAATATTGATCAGAAATAACATTTAATGTTGAATGGTTCACATGATTTATTTCATGATTATATGTACATAATGTATGAATTCGTCTGAAACCCTTTTCACATACTTGATCCTGTTTATTGTGTCGTCAACACATTGGAAAGTAAACATGACTATGTGAATAAAGTTTCCTAGATTTATCAGACACAGGATTTTACTGATATGATAATCTACAACAGAGTTTACTTGCATTTGGAGAAGTGCTATGTTCTTTCCAGAGCATTGGTTAAAGTAAAGCTCAGGTTGGATGCATGGAGTATGCATCGGAATGGACCGATATTGAACTTTGACTTAGATTTATTAAACTTACCGTAATATATATTCAAGTCAATATCACCTAGTTGATCCTAGATCAAATGTTCTTAATCCTGTTATGATTAGGCTCAATCTTGAAAGGCTATTCGTGTTCTTTGATTTGTTAGTTAAACCTACTTTTAGGTCAGGGTGATACGTACATTTTGGGAACACGGTAGTGCAATTGAGTAGGAGCGCTAACATAAACATGGAATCTATAGCTTCTATCTGGCGAATAGTAAGCAAAGGATGATCTCCTTCGAGCTTGACCAAACGAACATAAATGGTGGAGTACTCATTTCACATAAGCTGAAATATCATTTATACGGGGTCAAGTGTTTTAAGGATAAAATACATAGTAGGGTGTTACGGTAATCTAATCCCTTTACAGTGTAGATCATTCATATGGAGGATCATTGATCACATTACGATTATAACAATGGATAACTAATGATGTGTCTATATGGTGGAACATATAGAGCATTCTATATACTGAGAGTGCAATTCTAAGTTCTATGCGTGGATTCAACGAAGAATTAATAAGTTAGTGAATTTTAGTAATAAATTCTTGATCTGCTTATTGGAAGCTCGGTTATATAGACCCATGGTCCCCGCACTAGTTGAGATAATATTGCTTGTAAGACTCATGTAATTGGTTTTGATTAATCAATTATAATTCTCAAATTAGACTATGTCTATTTGTGAATTTTTCACTAAGTAAGGGTGAAATTGTAAAGAAAGAGTTTATAGGGGCATATTTGTTAATTATGATACTTTGTATGGTTCAATTAATAAATATGATAAATGACAATATTATTTAATAATTATTTATAGTTATTAAATAGTTAGAATTGGCATTTAATTGGTTGAATTAGAAAATTGACGTTTTTGAGAAAATCAGATGCAGAAAAGATAAAACTGCAAAATTGCAAAAAGTGAGGCCCAAATCCACTTGTATAGGGCCGACCACTTTTGTAGGAAATTTAAACTGATATTTTCATTATTTTAATGCCAAATAATTCAAACCTAACCCTAGTGGAATGCTATAAATAGATAGTGAAGGCTTCAGGAAATTTACACTAAATTTCTACACTTCTGATTCAGAAAAAACTGAGCCTTCTCTCTCCCTATCTTTGGCCGACCTCTTCTCCTCTTTCTTCTTCATTGAAATTTCGAAATTCTTAGTGTGAGAGTAGTGCCCACACACAGCAAGTGATATCTCAATCATAGTGAGGAAGATCGTGAAGAAAGACTTTCAGCAAGAAGGAGTTTCAGCATCAAATATTCAGAGAAAGAGATCGAGGTTCAGATATTGATAATGCTCTGCTACAGAGAGGAATCAAGGGCTAGATATCTGAACGGAAGGAGTCATTATATTCCGCTGCACCCAATGTAAGGTTTCTTAAACTTTATACGTGTTTATTTCATCGTTTTAGAAAGTTCATATTTAGGGTGTCAATAAACATACTTGTGAGTAGATCTAAGATCCTGGTAAAATAATTTCCAACAACTGGCCTCAGAGCCATGGTAACTGATTTACTTGCAAGAAATTTGGACTTTAAAACAATTGTTTGATGTTTTTGGATGGTATCATGTTGTATTGAGTGTTATTTGATGATTGATTGGTGTTTGTGAATTTTCGTGAAAAATAATTGAATATCTGTTTCTGAAATTATTTTTATTGGATAGTATGGAAAAAATTAAGCAAGTTACTTTTTTACAGAACTCAATTTCGATTTAATTTGAATTAGGTATGATTTTTTGAAGTTTCAAAAAAATCGGGGTTGAGCTGAAACCCTCGTGCGCGCGCGGAAATCCTGCCATAACCCACCAGCACCGAGTTTTCAGCCCCATGCACTCCCCATGCGCGCGCGGACGGGTATGCACAGCATCCCGTCCGTACAACTCGTAATTTTTTCGTTTTTCTTCTTTTTTTCATGCTTTTTCATGGAATTAACTTCCGATTTTTTGTGTAGTTCTGTATTTATACTATTACTATTCCTAATTCAATTCTAATTATCATTATGAATTAATTTAATATTTTTTAAATTTAATTCAAGATATTAGTGTAATTTGAATTTAAAAATAGTTAGTATCTATCTTATTTGCTTAGTAATCTATCTTATTTTTAAAATTTGATTATATCGTATCTTATTTTTAAATTTAAGGTCAGATTTAAATTTTTTAAATTAAATCTTTTTTTTTTAAATAATTTGACCTTATTTAAATTTAAAATAAGATAACTATAATCATGTAATTTTAAATAGATGTAAGATATTTTGCTAACTTTTAAATTGTTATTTTATTTATTTAAATTACATTTAAAATCTGAAAAAGATATTTATTTATCTTTTTTAATTTTTTATTTAATTTTTATTTATAAAATAACATTAAATTTTTAAAAGTAGTTAGCAAATTTTGAAATGATATTTAGGTTGGTTGAAACCTAATTTTTTAAAATTGTAGGTTTAATTTTAAATATTTTTTTAAAAATTCGAGATTTTTTTTCAATTTTTTTTTAAATTTTGGAAAATAAATTTTTTATTTATTTAATTAATTATTTTTCGAAATTATTTATTTAAAATTAAATAAATCCTACATCCAACTATCCAGCTAACCTTGTTGCAGGAGTATGTGTTTTAGCTTGTGTGTAAGTTTTCAAAACCTATTATTGCTTGATTGCAAATAGCCACGGTTAATTTGTTGACAGATCCAATGATCTGATTTTAACTCATGGCTCCCTTGGTCAAGTTAATAATTTGTAATAGGTATATTTACAATCTTCTTTCATCTGTGTATGACCTAGCAACATGATAGGACCCATCCAAAGTGTGCCTGTGTAGCCTATGTGTTTAATTTAATTATAGATGCACATAGGTTAATGTTGCTAAATAAAATATCATAGTTCTATATAGATTTTATTTAGGCCCATTTAGTTTTGGGCTTATTCAATTAATGACAGTTGTTCATTTTAAGGTTAAATTTCTCTCTTTTGGGCCTTGTGTGAGAGTTGGGAGTCATAGTAGTGGGTACGACATACTGAACTCAACACCCCCTCACATGAACCACCCCAATTGTGAAGGCCCATTTGCCTGATTTGAATAACTGTACTAGGTTAATTAAACTAGTTTAACCTAATAAAATTGATTAGCAACATAATTAATTTCATTTATTTTGAAATTAATTTAAGAAAAATATAGTTTAAAGAATTTTTATTCTAAGCTAAACTATATGTATTTTCTTGTATTTAATTAAATATGGAATTATAACTGTTGCCCCTGATTTTGCCCAATATACGTGAACCAACCAGAGAAGGACACGTGGATCAAACAACTTATCATACAAAATATTTGCTAAGTCCTTATGTAATAAGACAGCATCCGGGACATGCCTCCCGGATACGGCATATGGAACCCCATATGCTCCCGGAAGCCCAAGTAACGCTAAGGCATCTCCGCGAGGTGTCAGGTTTCCCCTGAGCAATCAAGTCGCATTTAATGCCGCATGGGAGGAAGCGTGTTGGGACTGCTACATGCAATAAAGTCTGACGGCACAACCTCCAACCAGCAGCTACAAAGTAATGATCATTTAAGTCTATCGACGGCTACACTGTGAAGAGTCACATCAGTCAAAAGACAATAAGGACATTCCACATAAAAGCCCTACAACACCTAGGGATTTGACCATGCATTACCCATGGTATATTCATTGGGAATGCCAAACTTTATGGATACTTACAGATACACTTGTACAATAGTTCTGGGGATCACCCCACCAAAAACACTATAAATACCCCCTCAAAAGCTCATTAAAGGGGGTCGAGAATCTTGGGTTGCATAAGAGCAAGAAGAGTAAATACTCACCAAGAACGTTCTCTGTATTTATAAGGGTGAAACACTCACCAAATACATTTTCTGTATCAAATACATCCATAAATAAGATAGACACGTGGACTAAGGCTCATTAACGCCCCAACCACGTAAAAATCCTTCTCTCATTTTCTTACAGCTCTATAAACTTATAATATTTTATTGGTTGCCGAAAATCTCGGTCAACATTTTGGTGCTTTCATTGAGAGCTGAAGAAAGCTACTACAAACATACACTTCACTTCACAAAAATGGTGGAGACTAGAAGTACTCGTCAACCTCACACACTAGAAGATGCTCAAGATCCAAATGAGGAAGATGTAGCCTCAAGAGCAGTTGATGGTTCTGAGGAAGAAGAAGGAATTCCTGATGATGACTACGAGGGAAACCTCGATGAGTATGCCTACGATGAAGGTAGCTACTCAGAGTTGGTGCTTCTCAGGCAAAAAGCTATCGATCACGAAGCCGAGATCGAAGCCCAGAAAGCACAAAACCAAAAAATGCAAGAAGTGATGCTGGCCATGCAAAAGGCCATGGAGGCGGCTGGCATTCACGTGCATCCCAAGGCGATGACTGCTGGACTCGGCAAGGAACCAGAGGAATCCTCGCCTAGTACCCAACAGCAGACGTCTAGGGAGCCTAGCCCCATAAGGTATCCCGCTAAAGGGAACAAAAAGAAAAACCCTACCTATACTCTTGGGCGAAAGAAAAAGGCGCAGGATCCGCGAAAGGTCCGCTCAGATTTCCCTAAAGGGAAAGGTCCGCAGAGGGGCAAGCTCCAAAAAGGGAGTCTTGGCCCTCAGGATCGAGAGGACCGAAAAAGCGTTTCCGTGCACCAAGAGCCCGGAGGTAGAGGAAGAAGAGGACAGAGATGTCCTCCCGTTGATTTGAGAAATCAAATCAATGGGAATTAAGGTGACCTCCGGGATCACCTTGACCAAAAAAGATACGGGCCCGCGGTCTCCACGGGTACGTTGAATGAAGGAATTATGGCGGAAATCGCCATACTTCGAAAAGACATTGCTCGAGTCTCCCAAAGACAAAAAGGGGATGACTCCGACTCAGACTGCGAGGACCGGGAGCCATGTGCTAAGCACATCCTGGAGGCGGAGCTCCCCAAGAACTTTAATATGCCCGAAATGGCAGCTTATACCGGGAACTCCGACCCAAGCGACCACTTGTCACGGTTCAACCGTGTCATGACGGTCATGAGAGTCAGCAATGACGCAAAATGTCTGTGCTTCCCACTTACTTTAAGTGGGTCCGCGGAGCAATGGTTCAAAAAGCTGGAACCAGGATCTGTGGGCTGTTGGAACAAGTTACAGACCAACTTCCGGAGGCAGTTTGTCGCCGCAAGAAAGGTCAACCTGGAGGTCAGTGCCTTGACTAACATCAAGCAACTGCCCACCGAGACCTTGAAAACTATATAAAGTGGTTCCGAGAGGGAGCCTCGAAGACCAAGAAAGTTGATGACGGACAACAGCTTGCGCTTCTCCAGGCAGGCATCCGTACAGGGACTCCCTTCTGGAACGAATTACAACAAGAGGGGGCTGCTAGCCTTCAGGACTTCCAAAAGAGAGTCCAAAAATATATCAACCTTGAAGAGGCCCAGATAGTGGCCTATGGAGGATACTATCCCACCGGGATAGCAGGGTACATGCCCGGAGCACCGCCCTCGGCAACTGTCCCGACCGCGGCTCCACCAATAAGCGGCATACAGTTCTCTGCCACCCCCCGGTATAGTCAGGGCCAGGCTTTGGCCGCATCATCCCATTTTGGAAATCCCTCAGGGATAAATGGGCAAACTCCCTCGCACTCCGCTCCAAGCGCTAGCCTAGCAGGCCCTTCCCAGGGCTCGAGGAGCAAAAGATCCTCCAAAGGCAGCACCCGGACGGGGCAGAAGCGCCAGAAAATGGGGTACACTCCCCAGTACACCTAGTACACGGAGCTGACGGACTCCCAAGAGCGTGTGTACTTTGCTACTAGGCAAAATACGCACTACCGGAGTCCACATCCTTTGTACAAGGATAGCTCCCGGAGGGATCCGAGCAAAAGATGCGAGTACCACAACGACATTGGTCATAGCACCAACGAATGCAAGAATCTCAAGGACGAGATTGAAAATCTAATCCGATTGGGCCACCTCTATGAGTGGATCAAGAATAGGCTGCCTCACCTCAATCCGGGCCAGGCGACAGGGGTTGTGCCCAAGGGAACACCGGGGGGTGCAGCAGGAGTACTAGCTCCAGCTGCTCCCGCGGGCGATGCCCAACACATCCCCGGTTTGCCGCCCAGACCCAACGGGAGGGTAGCCATGATCTCCGGAGGTCCCCATATTGGAGGAACTACCCGCAAGGAGCTAAAGTGGTACGCGGGGGCCGTGAAGCACAATGAGGTTTAGGAGGTCACTCAACTCCCAGCTCAAAGGCCCCGGCTGATGGATCAACCCATCACATTCACGGAAGAAGACGCCAAGACGGTGCGCTTCCCTCATCATGACCCGTTGGTCATAGAGACCCCCATCGCTAATAAAGTGGTGGCCAGAGTCTTGATTGACAATGGAAGTTCCGTGAACCTACTCTTCAAGGAGGCCTTCACTGCAATAGGCCTGACGAACCGAGACCTCTCACCCAGTGGGTCCCAACTCACAGGATTTAATGGAACGATGCTTATCCCAATGGGAAAAGTAAGACTCCCAGTCACCTTGTGTCCGGACACCCCCCAGAGCACATTCAAGTACTGCACTTTTGTGGTGGTGGACTACCCGACCGCTTACAACGCGATCCTCGGCCGACCGGCCTTGGTAGATTTCGGCGCAGTCACGTCCATTCGGCACCTGTGCTTAAAGTTCCCTACCCAGGAAGCTGGGATCGGGACGGTGAGAGGAAACCAGGGGGAAGCAAGGCAATGTTACAATGTTGCAGCCCACCTGCCCGTGTTGATGGTCCGGGAAACCATTGAGCCAGAAATGGCCGGAGAAGATGAGTTGGATCCCCGGGTGGGGTCCGAAAAAATTGTGGAACCAATGGAGGATGTCGAGGAAATATCGGTGTGCGACCTCGACTCCACCAAAGTACTTCAGCTGGGAAAGAGCCTAGATCCGGAGGAAAAAGGAAAAATAATAAAAACACTGAAGGGTGCCATCGACATTTTTCCATGGCGCCAAGAGGACATGACTGGCATAAGTCCCCACGTCATCACCCACTTCCTTAACGTCAATCCGGACATGCCACCGGTCCAACAAAAGCGATGCCCTCTCGACTCGGTGAAAGCCGAGTCTCTAGAGAAAGAGGTGGATAAGCTTCTGACCAACGGCATGATCCGTGACGTATACTATCCGGAATGGCTAGCCAATCCGGTCCTGGTGCCCAAGCCGAACGGAACTTGGCAAGTTTGTATAGATTTCACTGATCTAAACAAAGCTTGTCCGAAGGACTGCTTCCCGCTGCCCAGGATCGACCAGATGGTAGACGCCACTTCTGGATTCAAATTACTATCCTTCATGGACGCCTATGCCGGGTATAACCAAATAAAGATGCATACGGCGGACCAAGAGTGCACTAGCTTCAGGACCGACAAGGGGGTATACTGCTACCTAGTCATGCCCTTCGAACTGAAGAACGCCAGAGAGACCTACCAAAGAATGGTCAACCGGATGTTCAAAGGCCTCTTGGGACGAAACATACAGGTATATGTAGATGATATGCTCGTCAAGTCCAAAGCATGCAATAGCCATGCAGACGACTTAGAGGTGTGTTTTGAGGTAGTCCGGAGATACGACATGAAGCTCAACCCAAAGAAATGCACCTTTGGGGTCAAGTCAGGGAAGTTCCTGGGCTTCATCGTCAGCCAGAGGGGAATTGAGGCAAACCCAGAGAAAATCCAAGCCCTCCTGAGCATGCCATCTCCCAAAAAGCATAAAGATGTGCAGAGCCTAACCGGAAAGGTTGCTGCCCTGAGCCGTTTCATCTCACGGTCTACAGACAAGTGCATCCCCTTCTTCAACATACTGAAGAAGTGTCAGAAGTTTGAGTGGTCGGACGAATGCGAGGAGGCATTCAAGAAGCTGAAAGAACATATGGCCAAGCCTCCTATCCTGTCAAAGCCTGTTCTCGGAGAGGACCTATTTCTATATTTGGCTGTCTCCGAGCACGTGGTCAGCGCTGCCCTAGTCCGGGAAGAAGAGAAAACTCAACATCCCGTGTACTATGTTAGCAAGCGCATGATAGGAGCAGAAACAAGGTACCCCATCATCGAGAAGCTGGTCTTCTGCCTCCTGATGGCCTCAAGAAAATTAAGGCCATACTTCCAAGCACATCCGATCAAGGTACTAACCAACCACCCGCTCCGGCAAGTCCTCTAAAAACCTGAAGCATCCGGAAGGCTCCTCAAGTGGGAAATGGAGTTAAGTCAGTTCGACTTACACTACGTTCCCCGAATCTCCATAAAAGGCCAAGCCTTGGCAGACTTTATTACCGAATGCAATGAAGCCGAGGCAACTGCCAATGCACCAACACCATCGGTCCCCACATGGAGAGTGTTTGTGGACGGAGCCTCCAATGAAAATGGATCCGGAGCAGGAGTGGCAATGATATCCCCGACCGCACTGCGACTCCAGGTAGCCCTACGGTTCGATTTCCCAGCCTCGAACAATGAGGCTGAGTATGAAGCCTTGATAGCAGGGCTAAGGTTAGCAAAAGCCGTAGGGGCCAAAAGAGTGGAAGTCTACAGTGATTCCCAGCTGGTCGTAAATCAGATATCGGGAGAGTACCAAACACGCGGCGAGCGAATGGCCGCGTATGTAACAATAGTCCGGGAGCTGCTCCACGAGTTCACGGACTACAAAGTAGAAAGAATCCCCCGGGAACAGAACGCTCACGCGGACTGTCTGGCTAAGTTAGCTTCAGATAGTGAAATCGAAGGGCTGGGGGGTAGTACCAGTGGAACGTTTGGCAGAGCCAAGCATCAAAGTAAAAGAGGCCATAACAACGGTTGGGCAAGAACCCAGCTGGATGGTCTCCATCATAGAATACATAACAAAAGGTGAGTTGCCCCAAGAAAGGGCACTGTCTCGAAAGATTCAGTATCAGGCTCATCGTTATGTAATGATGGATCAAATTCTCTACCGAAGAGGACTCAGCATGCCTTATTTAAGGTGTGTATCGGACCCTGAAGCTAGACTAATCATGCTGGAGGTCCACGAAGGGTTCTGTGGAGATCATACAAGAGGACCCAGTCTCTCAAAGAAAATATTGAGACAGGGATACTTCTGGCCAATAATGAAAAAAGATTGCATAGACTACGTCCAAAAGTGTGATTCGTGCCAAAGGTTCGCGAACATACCGAGAGCTCCTCCCAATGAAATTACCCTGATGACTAGTCCCTGGCCCTTCGCGGTGTGGGGAATAGATCTTATTGGGTCCCTACCAACAGGAAAAGGAGGAGTAAAGTATGCAATAGTAGCAGTAGACTACTTCACCAAATGGACGGAGGCTGAGCCCATGAAGACTATAACTGCTAAAAAAGCACTAGACTTTGTTATCAAAAACATAGTATGTCGATATGGCCTGCCTCACAAAATAGTCTCTGACAATAGAAAGAAATTTGATTGCGAAGAATTTACTGACTTCTGCAACCAACACGGAGTAGTGAAAAGCTTCTTCGCGGTGGCAAGACCGCAAACAAACGGTCAAGCAGAAGCAGTCAACAAAATCCTAAAGGTCACCCTGAAGAAAAAGCTGCTGGCCTGCAAAAATAACTGGCCCGAAGAGTTGCCAAGAGTGTTATGGGCCTACCGGACTACCCCTAGAACCACGACCGGCCACTCTCCTTTTTCAATGGCGTACGGTTGCGAAGCGATAGTCCCGGTAGAAACGTTATTCCCGTCCCACAGGAGAACGACTTACAATCCAGCCACGAATCAGGCTTTGCTTCAAGAAGCTCTAGATCAAGTTGAAGAACTCCGGGACGAGTCTCAAATACGGATAACAGCTTATCTAAAGAAGGTGACCAAATATTTTAACTCCAAAGTTAAAAATAGAAAATTCGCTATTGGGGATATGGTCTTAAGAAGAGTCTTCCCAGCCACCCAAGAACCCGGAGTGGGGGTACTTGGACCAAATTGGGAAGGACCATATGAAATCGAGGACGAAATCGGTTCAGGCACTTACAAGCTAAAAAGGATGGACGGAACCATTGTACCAAGGGCCTGGAATGCCGATCACCTCAAAAAATATTACTAATAGCCAAAAATGTAACTTAGATTTTGTTTAAAGAGTTTGTATTGTCTAAATGTATACAGCCTCCGCATGTTAAATAAAACTGAGTGCATTAAAAACAAAGTTTCTATGCCACTCAGGGGGTACTAAGGTATACCACACGGACAGACAAAAAACAAACTAAGTAAAATATCCTGACCCAAAGGGCAGGTCAAAAAAGAGTATGCACAAAAAAAAAGAAAAAAAAATAATAAAAAGCATATGTATAAACATCCTGACCCAAAGGGCAGGTCCAAAAGAAAGATATGTGCATCGAAAAAGATCATATATAAATACAAAAATCCTAGCCCTAAGGGCAGGTCAAAATATATACAAATGGCCCGGGGACAGGCCTTAAATATTGTCTCCCCTTTAAATAAAAAAGAAACAGCTATGTAAATAAAAATTGTCTTAAGTACAAGATAATTAGCTGTAAATAAAAAAAAAGAGTGAAATCCTGGTTGTAATGGGTTGAACTCGAAGCGGCCTAATCAATGCGAGGAGGAAGGCGAGGACCGATGCGCGCCTCCATCATGGCATCGAGCTTTTTCTTCTTCTCTCGGAACTTCGCAATCATCTCCTCGGGTTTGGGGTAGAAGGTAAGCTTGATATTCTGGTCATTTGTAGATCAGGCCATGAAGACGCCATCATCGAAACGCTTGGCGGACCGGCTGCAGGAGACGGGAGAAAGGAGCTCATCTCTCTTTGCCTTCTTCAAGGCTTGGTCTTTGAAGTCCTTGAGCTCCTTCAGCTCCACAGCCAGGTTGGCCCTAGACTCCGAGTTTTCCTGGTGAGTTTCCACTAAGGACCTCTACTTGGCAGCCATTTCATCCAAGGCTTCCCTGGCCTTAGCAGCAGCTTCGCCCTCCGCTCTCAGCTCCTCTTGGTGCCTGGCCTCCAACCTATCCCTCCGAAGGGCCTCCTCCCGGATCATTGCCTCCGCTTGTGCCTCCCTCCGCCTGACCTCTTCCTCACTGGCCTTAGCAAGGGCCTCCCGGCGCTCGACATCCTCCTAATAAAGCCGCCTTTCAGCAGTCAGGTCCTGAAGGATTTTCTTGACTTCGTCCATGCCCCCAAAATCGGACAGGACGAAGCCATGGTTAATTATGTTCTTGGAAAGGCGGCCGACCTCAGCAGCAAGCTGGGAAAGGATACAAGTATGAGTAAGGATCTCTAAGAAAAAATAATAATGAGAAAAGTAAACTACATAATACTTACCACGGTGAGGGAGTGGCTGAGATCCTGGACTTGGAAGATGGAGTTCAAGGATGCACAAGCAGCGAACCGCCTGGGTGCACACCAGGTAAGCTGGGACGCAAACTCGCCAGTCGTCTCCGCGACAAAGGGAGCTAGTGTGGGCCCGAGGAAACGACCGAACCAGTCCGACAAGGGATCCAAATTTAGATCCCACGGATTCTGGTAGTCCGGGTTGTTGAGAGTATTTTGCATCTCAACTCGCAAAATTCTCTTCAGAGCCTCCACTTCAGCATACCCCCGGGAGTATTCATCCATGGCGTAGTTGTGTTTAGCTATCTGGAGCTCCTGTCTCGCCTCATCTCCAGGAACCGGAGTCAGCACAATGTTGGGAGTGGCTGTGTGTTCCTCCATCTCGGGAGAGATCTCGCCATCAAGACCATGGGCCGGAGTATCAGCTCTCCGTTGCCGTTTGGGCTCCTCCTGGGCAACCATTTTGCCCTTGCGCTTGCGAATCAGAGCAACTTCTTGCTCTTCTTCACTTTCTTCAACTTCCTCAGGAAGAGCCCGTTGCTCTTCTTGACCTTTTTCAACTTCCTCAGAAAAGCCCCATTGCTTTTCTTGACCTTCTCCCGGAAGCACCCCTCATCCACTAAGTCAATAGTGTCTGGAGGGGCACTGGAAGAAGCTTTTAAAGGGGTGGCCATCTGGGAAGAAGTTAAAGGAGGGGGAGCTTCAGGAGTGTGAACCCCGGCAAGTTCGGCCAAAATGGCATCCATGGAAGTACCTGCTACAACAAAAGAAAAAAAGGCAAGTGTTAGAACATCCATGGAAAACAACAAACACTCAGATATAGCAATCAAGCTAGTCCTACCCTGACTCTCTAATTCGGCCCTAGCGAAGTTCCGAATCTTAACGCTGGCAGCATCGTCTCCGAGATAGCTGTCTGAAGGCCGGAATCAGCTGGAGGAAATGTAAGACGAAGGGTCTAAGGGAACAGGCTCCGGAGGACCAGAACCCATCCGGGACCGACCTAGGAAATCTCCTAAGTTGAAAAAATAAAATTCCTTCATATGGTCCCCCCACCGGGTCAAGGGCATCCTAAACCTATGAAGACGCTCATCGAACCCTACAGGCCTAAGACTGGCATATTCGCCAACAGAAGGGACGTAATGTACTGCTAAAGGAGACTTACTGGAGCCGGAAGTGCTGGCACCAGGAGCCCCAGTGTTCGGCTCCTGAGCCGAAGGCTTTGGCTTAGAAGCCCTTCTCTTAGCTGAGTCCCCAATGCGAAGAGGCTTCCCAGCGATCGCCTGGCTTCTCCTCTCGACCGGGCTCCCCACGCGAAGTGGCCTCCCGGAAGCTGCTTGAGCCTTGGAGTAAGCTTTCTCCTGAGCCTTCCGGTAGAGATACTCCTGGTACTTCTTCTCGGCAGTGGCGATGATCGCGTTCCGAAATATCTTCTCCGCGGTAGGCGCCCTCACATTTGGACAGATAACCCTGGAGAGGTTAGAATCCTCCACTGATTGGTGCGGCAGGATGAGCTTGGCCTTTCGGCAGTTCTCCGTTGTGACCAGGCCCCCGACGTTAAGTTCTGCCCGGTCGTAAGTTGCAAAGACCTGGGCCCTCCGGAGAAAAACTTGAGTAGGCGCAGTCTGCTCATAAGGAGGAATCCTGACCCACTCCATGAGAAGCTTCGGGTGCTCCACTGCTCGGAACCCGGAGGAGAAGAAGAAACGATGGCGATACTCCTTAACATGAGTTTGCCTATTATAAGGGACCACCCCATCATTGGCAGGGTGGGCCCGGAACCCATAAAAACCATCTTTAAGTTTGTCCCCCTTTTTGGGGACAGAAACAAGTTCATAAAAATACAAAATCTCCGCCGGACTGGGAGAGCCCCATCCCCGGGCGGAGTAAAAAATAAATAAGCCTGAGAGCAGGCGGTATGCTTGAGGAATCAGTTGGTATGGCGCAAGGCCGACAAAAACTAAAAAATTAACAAAGTAATCCTGGAGAGGAAGCATAGCCCCGGACATCAAGTGCGTCTGGCTCCAAGGCCCGAAGCCGCCATAGTTATGGTTGGGCGTCTCCGCATCTCGAGGCGGCCGGTGGTACGTCCCGGATGTGGAAGGCTTGATTCCAGCCACCTCCACGATGTTCTCCAGCTGATGAGGGCAGGTTAAGGTGGAGTGAAGCTCTGCCGCCTCCCATCCGGTGGCCCGGGACTTATACCCCTCCTGGGCAACGGGACCCAGGGAGACATCTTCGAGGGTAGCTAGACGCTTACCACTCTTCTTGGACGACTTTGAACCAGATGCAGACATGTTTTGATTCTGAAAAAAGAGTTAAGATTCCAGCAGTTAGGCCCCATACCAAACCCTAAACCAAGAAAAAGGGAATTGGGGTCCCCTAACCGCTGGAAAGAGGCCCCCTCCGGACATCTGTCAAATAAGAAACCCTAGAAGGATTTCTTGGACAAGAGTCAGGTGCAATAAATTCACAGAAGACGACATTGCGCATTAAAGAAAAAGAAAAGGGCAGAAAATCGAGAAAAAGCAGTCTCCTCTGTGCCCTAGACGACCAGTATACGAAGATCGTATGGTCTTTTGCAAAAAAAAAAATAGTAACAAATACGTGACAAGAGTAGTCCTAACACCAGAAGTGGTGAATTTAGACCTATTACGTGAAAAATCTAAAAGAATGCATTTCCAGAAACTTCAAATACCAAACCCAGAAAAGACAAACAGATAAGTAAAGCATGCCATGTACATCAACAGTAAAGCAAGGGGTGCAAGAAACTTACAGTGAAGTGTTGAGACTGGGGGTTCTGCTGTAGATCAAACAAAGATAAGAAGGATTGACAGTAATGAACGAAGGTGGACTGGGAAATTTGCAGAGTGTTCGAAAGTGTTTTCTTGGTCTGAGAATTTTTTCTCTCTAGGAAACTTGAGCAAAGTTGGCAAGAAATGGGAAGTAACCGAAATGAAGGAAAGGTGGTGGCTTTTATAGGCAAAAATGCATGAGGAACAGGCACTATCACCTACCAATCGAACGGTTGGGGGGACGCACGATTCGAATTCCCAAAGATCAACGGATCGGATTGATTTGTAATTAAGGCGGTTGAAACGTTTGAGTATCCGTCTGACACCATTAATGCGCCGTATCAATCAATGGGCGCGAAACGAATCGACCTCTGCAAAAAGTGAATCGCTGCATTAAAGGCCATCATTAAATACACCCTCACGCGCTCAAAGCTCGTGCCAGGAAACCGAGGAGTCGACCGGAGGCACTTGAGCAAGCCTTGTTTTATTTTTCAAATAAACAAGGCTTGGGGGGTAAATGTTGCCCCTGATTTTGCCCAATATACGTGGACCAACCAGACAAGGACACGTGGATCAAACAACTTATCATAAAAAATATTTGCTAAGTCCTTATGTAATAAGATAACATCCGGGACATGTCTCCCGGATACGACATATGGAACCCCATATGCTCCCGGAAGCCCACGTAACGCTAAGGCATCTCCGCGAGGTGTCAGGTTTCCCCTGAGCAATCAAGTTGCATTTAATGGCGCATGGGAGGAAGCTTGTTGGGACTGCTACACGCAATAAAGTCTGACGGCACAACCTCCAACCAGCAGCTACAAAGTAATGATCATTTAAGTCTATCGACGGCTACATTGTGAAGAGTCACATCAGTCAAAAGACAATAAGGACATTCCACATAAAAGCCCTACAACACCTAGGGATTTGACCATGCATTACCCATGGTATATTCATTGGGAATGCCGAACTTTATGGATACTTACATATACACTTGTACAATAGTTCTGGGGATCACCCCACCAAAAACACTCACCAAGAACGTTCTCTGTATTTATAAGGGTGAAACACTCACCAAATACATTCTCTGTATTAAATACATCCATAAATAAGATAGACTCGTGGACTAAGGCTCATTAACGCCCCAACCACGTAAAAATCCTTCTCTCATTTTCTTACAGCTCTATAAACTTATAATATTTTATTGGTTGCCGAAAACCTCGGTCAACAATAACCATCTAGATTCTTTCTGCAGCTTAATTTAAAATTTTCATTAAATATTCCTATTTAAGTTGATATTTAGTTATCTATAACTAATCAACTTAAATCTGAATATCTTTTGAATTTCAAATTTCAAAATTAAGTTGAGGAATTTTAGGCATTGGTTATTAAGATTCTTTAGATATTTTTTAAGTTAATATCTTTTCGAATATTAACTTAAAATGGAATATTTTAGATATTTTTTGAGTTAATATCTTTTCGAATATTAACTTAAAATGGAATATTTTCAAATTAAGTGGTTACAACTTAATTTTTGATATTTAATTAAATTTAAATTTGAAAATATTTAAGTTCTAGATCTTTTCTATTACAACTTAAATTGGATATTTTTTCAAATTTTGTGGAAAAGATACTTAGTCAAATAAGATATTTTCTAGATAGTTATTTCTAGACTACTTATTATTTCTAATATTAAATAGGAAAATATTATACATTGTGAAATTAATTATTTAAATAATTAATTTTGGTACAATTTATTTTAAGTATATTTTTCCTAGTATTAAACTAGAGATAAATAATTAAGCCTTCTCTACACTTAATTATTTATTTCTTGAATTTAATACATTTAATTAATTTGAAAATTAAATATCTAAGTTGATTTTCATCATGATACTTAAATATTTATTTTTCATGACACTTAATTAAATAGAAAATTATTTTTAGTTGAAATTTATTTTTTCAACTAAATTTAAATAATTTTCAAAATATATTTTTTCTTTATTTTATTAATCAAATTTCGAAATTGCATTTCTTAAATGCTGGAATTTCAAATTTTATTTGAAAAATAGATTAAAGTTGTAAATTATTTATTTTAATTTTGGATCAACTTAAATCAATGATTTTTTTTCATTTAATGATTAATTAAAATAAATGAAGTAAAATATATTTTTCTTTATTTTATTAATCAATTTTCGAAATTGCATTTCATAATGCAAGATGATTTTGAATCTATCTTGAAAAATAGATTAAGTTGTAAATTAATTATTTATTTTAATTAATTCTTGGATCAACTTAAATCAATAATTTTTTCATTTATTGATTAATTTAAAATAAATTAAATTAAAGTATATTATTAGAAATTGAATTAATTAGTCAAAGGAAAATCTAGATAGATGATATTTTTGCTTGAAGTATTTTTCTAGTGTATTTAATTAAATAGAAAATTAATATTTAAGTTGATTTTCATCATCATACTTAAATATTTGAAATTTTTCTTATATATTTAATTAAATAGGAAAATTATATTTTTTGTTGTAAATTAATTTTATTAATTAATTTTGGGCCAACATTAAATTAGAATAATTTTTCCAGGATTAAGTTTTTATTTTAGCATGCATTTTCAAAAATTGTATTCTTAAATACTTTAATTTTTCGAAATGCAATATATATTTATAGAAAATTAAATTTGAGTTGTAAATTAATTTAAATTAATTTTGTAACAACTTAAATTGAATATTTTTATTAATATTTATTGGAAATTATTACTAAGATGGAAATAATTCATGTTATTTTCATATCCATCTAAGTAAAATTTATAAATATTAAATTAAAATTTATATTTAGAATTTTTTATTCTAAATTGGAAATTTTAATTAAATAAATATATATTTAAAATAAATAGATTAAATAAAGAGAATCAAAGAAAATACAACTCTCTTTAAAATAATGAGCTTTATTATTATTAAGATATTCAATCTCCATTGTTGGTTTTACACCGCGTTTGTTTTAGTGAGTAATCCTCCCTAATGGAGGAACGTTCATTAGCAATTTCGCACCGTTTAATCTCGAAAGATAAGTAGTTTGTAAGTGTTTTATATGGTATGGATCACCCTAATAGTGGTGACCATATTTGACTTGCAAATTGCGAAACAATGGTGGAAGCTCATAAGATAGAATTGCCTTGACTCTCGCCTAAACGGGACAACGCTGAATTCCAATCTTGATCGAATAAAAGGTTTCTAGAATGTTTAACATTTTAGATGAGCTGAAAACTCTATTCAATGAATGGTAGCTTTTGTTAGAATTTATTGGGGTCACAATTGTATATATAAAATGTGTGTTGGGTCATCAAATAAATAAGTCAAATTTATGTGGTCTATTTTGGAATAAAGTTTATGACTTAAGGGCATGATTGTCATGATTTTAATATGTGGATACCAATTAGATAGTTTCTGATTTGATGAGGGGCCAAATTAGAAATTATTAATAAATATTACCAACTGTTGTAACAGTTGGTAATATAACAGGTATGGGTCCCCATTTTGCATCGCATCAGTATTTTTCCAGAGTTCTTGAATCCCCATCATCAAGAAAATAAGGTTTCAAAGGTTTTGATGCAAAATTGGAAGATCATACCAATTAAAGATCGATTCTATGGACTCTGGTACGCTTCCGCTAATCTATATTCTATTGTTTGATTCTCATGAATTAATTAGGGCTATATTCTGAGTTTACAGTATTTTAACATGTGGTATCAAGAGCATCCCTAAATTAGTTCTTGAGAATTTATAGTGGTATTGATCTTTCATTAAATTTTATTTGCATTTGGAATATTCAGTTAAGTATTCATGCCGAATATATATATTTGTTTTGGTTGTAATCGTTTGATTCCTCTGAATATATAATCGTTATCGTTAATCGTTGGTATATATATATACAAATGGTAATTGAAACCGTTTTGCTGATGTTTATATGTATATGTGATTCAAGTTTTTTCATTATATATATGTTTCGGTGCGATTATATATACATCCAGATTCAAGTTTTTTTTGTTGTTTTGTTTAAACTGATGCGAGTATGCATCAAATATCACATGCGAGAGAGAATGCATCTTCTGATGCATTTATTTTCTTCCTTTTCTTTATCATTATTATTATTATTATTATTATTAAAATAAATAATAATTTTAAAATAATAATAATAATTCAGTAACAATTAATTCAAATTTTGGTTTAGAAATTTATTAAGGATATTTAATATTTTAGTTAAATTAATTGAAACAAAATATCACCAAAGTGATCTCTTTTGTGTAGATTAATTTAATAAAAATATTAAGATAATTGTGTGTATGTAATTCATAAATTTATTAACTAACCCAAAGGTGAGTTAATATTTGGATGAATTTCATGCATGTTTGTGGTGATAAATGTGTGACAATTATAAGGTATTTTATGTGAACAATGTGTTAGTCCAAAGATTGCATATTGTTTGACATAATTTATTGTCAATGTTTGATCACTACAACAAGAGTACCGCTTACAATTAATATTACTGTCCAAAGACTTAATATTAATGTTGTGTTTGGTATCTTGAGATGGGATTAACCAATATTTGAATTTATTGTTTTATTTGGATTCTTATATGAGCATGTTATTTATGAAATTGTATTGTTCTTTTCAGCTGTTGCTAGTGTATCTGCTAATCTTAATTCGGTACCGGTCCTTAATGGTAATAACTTTAAGGACTGGAAGGAGAACATTTTTATTGTTCTTGGCTGCATGGATCTTGACCTTGCATTAAGAATGGATCGTCCTGTTTCTCTTACGGATACCAGTACCTCCGAGCAAAGGAGGATTTATGAGAAGTGGGACCGTTCAAACCGCATGAGTCTTATGATCATTAAGCGCGGCATACCTGAGGCTTTTAGGGGTGCGGTGTCCGAGGAGGTCACCGATGCCACAACTTTCCTTGCTGAAATTGAGAAACGCTTTGCAAAAAGCGATAAGGCGGAAACAAGTACTCTTTTAAAGAAACTTATTTCCATGAAGTTTAAGGGCAAGGAAAATATAAGGGAGTACATTATGGAAATGTCTCACCTTGCTTCAAAGTTGAAGGCACTAAAGCTTGAGCTTTCGGATGACTTGCTTGTGCATTTAGTGCTTATCTCTCTTCCTCCACAATTCAGTCAATTTAAAGTCAGTTACAACTGCCAAAGGGAGAAATGGACTCTTAATGAGCTCATTTCATTTTGTGTTCAAGAGGAAGAAAGATTGAAGCAAGAAAATACTGAAAGTGCTCATTTGGCAAGCACCTCTAAGGATAAGGGCAAGAAAAGAAAGAATGAGGCTGCTAAGGATAAAGGTCCTGCACATAAGAAACAAACTCAAACCAACAGTGACGATGGTTGTTTCTTTTGCAACATGAAAGGACACATGAAGAAGGAATGTGCTAAGTATATTGCATGGCGAGCAAAGAAAGGTACATTTCTTACTTTGGTCTGTTCTGAGGTAAATTTAGCTTCAGTACCAAGAAACACTTGGTGGTTAGATTCCGGTGCTACTACTAACATCAGTGTTTCTATGCAGGGTTGCCTGAGTTACCGAAAGCCAAATGATGCTGAAAGAAGCATTTATGTGGGAGATGGCAAGTCGGTAAATGTGGAAGCAATAGGGCATTTTAGGTTGTTATTAAGTACTGGTTACTATTTGGATTTGATAGATACTTTTGTTGTACCGTCATTTAGACGGAATTTGGTTTCTGTTTCTTGTTTGGACAAATTGGGTTATTGTTGTTCATTTGGAAACAATTGCTTTAGTTTATCTATTAATTCAAATACTGTTGGAACTGGTTCACTTATGGTTTATGACAACTTATATTTGCTTGACACTGTTGCCTCTTATAATGAAACCTTGAATGTGGAATCACGTGGTACTAAGCGTAAAATGGATAATAAAAAATCAAGTTCCTTATGGCACAAACGGTTAGGTCACATCTCTAGAAATAGAGTTGAGCGACTTGTGTCTGATGGAATTTTAGATTCAATTGATTTTTCAGACTTTGATGTTTGTATTGAATGCATCAAAGGCAAACAGACCAAAATAAAGAAATTGGGTGCGAAAAGAGCTATAGATGTCTTAGAGTTGATACATACAGATATTTGTGGGCCATTTCCTACACCTTCTTGGAATGGTCAACGATATTTTGTATCATTCATAGATGATTACTCAAGATATGCGTACCTATTTCTACTTCATGAAAAGTCTCAAGTGTTGGACGTGTTCAAATCTTTTAAGGCTGAAGTTGAGAATCAACTTAGCAAAAGAATAAAGCAAGTCAGGTCTGACCGTGGTGGTGAGTACTATGGCAGATATGACGGCTCAGGTGAACAACGTCCAGGACCTTTTGCCAGATATCTAGAGGAGTGTGGAATTGTCCCACAGTACACTATGCCAGGATCTCCTAGCATGAATGGTGTTGCTGAAAGACGAAACCGTACTCTTAAAGATATGGTAAGGAGTATGATCAGTCATTCAACCTTACCAGAATCACTCTGGGGAGAGGCACTTAAGACAACAGCCTACATTTTGAATAGGGTACCAACCAAAGCAGCTGCAAAAACACCTTATGAGCTTTGGACATGGCGAAAGCCCAGTCTTAAGCACTTTCATGTTTGGGGATGTCCAGCTGAGGCTAGGCCTTATAGGCCAAATGAAAAAAAGCTGGAACCCAAAACTGTGAGCAGCTACTTTATTGGATATTCTGAACGATCCAGGGGTTTCAAGTTTTATGATCCCAAAGTAAAAAATATATTTGAAACGGGAACTGCAAAGTTCTTTGAGGATATTGAGTTTGGGGGGAGAAATACGGTTAAAGACTTTGTTTTTGAGGAGGATTTAGAATCACCCACTTCTCTTGAAGATGAGTTGATTCCTATTCCAATAGTTGCTTTTGACAATGTTCAGGATTCTAATCCTAATATTGATCAAGTTTTAGATCAAGAGCAACCAAACATAGTCAATCAAACCCCAGAGGTACAAACTCAACAACCTTAAGAACAAGTGCCTTTGCGACGGTCCACTAGAGAAAGAAGAAATGCTATTAATCCAGATGAATACATAGTGTATCTTCAAGAACATGAGGATGGAATTGGAATGATGGAAGATGATCCAATCAACTTTCATCAGGCCATGAAAAGTTCTAACTCTCAAAAGTGGAATGATGCCATGAATGAAGAGAATAAGTCTATGCAAGACAATAAAGTTTGGGAAGTTGTCCCATTACCAGAAGGTGTAAAACCAATTGGTTGTAAATGGATATTTAAAACCAAGAGGGATGAAAATGGTAATGTGGTGAGGTTTAAGGCACGTCTTGTAGCAAAAGGCTATACTCAGAAAGAAGGCATTGATTATAAAGAGACTTTCTCTCCGGTTTCATCGAAAGACTCTTTTAGGATAATAATGGCACTTGTTGCTCACTTTGATCTTGAGTTACATCAGATGGATGTTAAAACAGCGTTTCTCAATGGAGACATTGATGAGACAATTTATATGGAGCAACCAGAAAACTTTGTGGTTGGTGACCCAAAGAATATGGTTTGCAAATTAAAGAAATCCATCTATGGACTCAAGCAAGCTTCTCGTCAATGGTACCACAAATTTCATCAAGTGGTTCTCTTATTTGGTTTTGAGATGAATGCTGTTGATGATTGTGTGTATCATATGTTTAGTGGGAGTAAGTGTATATTTCTGGTTCTATATGTCGATGACATATTGCTTGCCACTAATGATATAGGCTTATTGCACGAAACTAAGAGATTTCTATCGAAGCATTTTGAGATGAAAGATCTTGGTGACGCCTCTTTTGTTTTAGGAATTCAAATACATCGAGACCGTTCTCGGGGTATTCTTGGATTATCACAAAAGAGCTATATCGATAAAGTACTCAAACGGTTTGGCATGCAAGATTGTAGACCAGGTGATACCCCTGTCGTTAAAGGAGACAAATTTTGTCTTAAACAATGCCCTAAAGGAAGCCTTGAAATTCAAGAAATGCTTCAGCTATTGGGAGTCTTATGTATGCTCAAGTTTGTACGCGTCCGGATATAGCGTACATTGCTGGAGTGTTAGGCAGATACTTAAGCAATCCAGGAATTGATCACTGGAAAGCAGCCAAAAAGGTTATGAGATATTTGAAGAGAACAAGAGAGTACATGCTCACATATAGGAAGTCAGATCACTTTGAGATCATTGGATACTCTGACTCTGACTTTGCGGGATGCCAAGATAGTAGGAGATCCACTTCGGGCTACATATATCTGTTAGGTGGTGGAGCTATATCATGGAGGAGTGCAAAACAAACACTCATAGCTTCATCCACCATGGCAGCAGAATTTGTTGCATGTTATGAGGCATCCAACCATGGTATATGGCTGAGAAACTTTGTCACTGGGCTGCGCATTGTGGATGGAATTGAAAGACCACTTAAGTTGTATTGTGACAATAAGTCAGCTGTATTGTATTCCAACAACAATAGGAGCTCGACGAAGTCAAAACACATTGACATCAAGTTCCTTGTTGTAAAAGAAAGGGTACAAAGTGGACAGATTTGTATAGAACACTTAGGTACAAACTCCATGATCGCAGACCCCCTTACTAAGGGTTTGCCACCCAAGGTCTTTCACGAGCACACTGCTCGTATGGGTGTTTTAGATTATGAGGATATCTAGATTCAGTGGGAGTTTGTCTTTAGTGTGTTTTATTTGTTTCATGAAACATGTGTATTTTGGTTATTTTCTGATCGAAAATTATGTTATTCAGTTTATTTCACTTTGTACATTTAAGCTAAAGTTTTGATCTCCATAAAGTAAAGTAGGACCAATTGAAAATTGACATGAATAGATCACCATGCATGTAATTTTCATACCACATTATCATAATTGATCTATGTCATTTGGCTATGTTGATGTATGTGACCATTGATGGGTTTAGTTGTGATTGATACAACGAAAATCGCTTTGATCCTATGTTGATATAGTTAATGGACGAGATTGCACATGCCTATGGTTATGATGACAAAGTTATGAGCTCAATAAGGTTAACACATTTATATGTATACATATGTGACCCAGTGGGAGATTGTTAGAATTTATTGGGGTCACAATTGTATATATAAAATGTGTGTTGGGTCATCAAATAAATAAGTCAAATTTATGTGGTCTATTTTGGAATAAAGTTTATGACTTAAGGGCATGATTGTCATGATTTTAATATGTGGATACCAATTAGATAGTTTCTGATTTGATGAGGGGCCATATTAGAAATTATTAATAAATATTACCAACTGTTGTAACAGTTGGTAATATAACAGGTATGGGTCCCCATTTTGCATCGTATCAGTATTTTTCCAGAGTTCTTGAATCCCCATCATCAAGAAAATAAGGTTTCAAAGGTTTTGATGCAAAATTGGAAGATCATACCAATTAAAGATCGATTCTATGGACTCTGGTACGCTTCCGCTAATCTATATTCTATTGTTTGATTCTCATGAATTAATTAGGGCTATATTCTGAGTTTACAGTATTTTAACAGCTTTGACTCTCGCCTAAACGGGACACTGATATCAGTTTGTTGAAAACCTTGGAAATTATTTAGGATTGTATGTTTTAGTATTTTCACTTGTCATTCCTACTTGCTATATGCTTATAATTTCTGAATTGTGTATGAATTTATATTGAACCATGTTATTTTCTGTTATTAAGTTGTAGTTTAATTTCGAATCTTCATTGTTGGTCTAACTTGGCTTGTTTATCTAATGAGATAAATCCCTAGTGGATTTTCACCATTAGACATACATAATAGTGTTAGATCTCGAAAGATAAATATTGTATATGCGACATCTAGCTGTTCATCAATTAATGACACCTTAGACTAGTATTTTTACGATATGAAACAAGAAGATTGTATAAATAAGATTACTTTGACATTCGCTAACCGAAGCATCGTTGGATTCTTATTTATAAACGAAATTATCCTAATTCCTCTTAGCTTATTCATTGCGAATTAGCTCAATAACATATCATTGGATGAATGGTATATAAATCATTTCATGTCATTATATTTTCTCTTAAGAAATTAAATGACGCATATGATTATAATCTCGAAATTCTATTCCCAATTGATATAAATCCTCAATCTTAGAAATCTCCTACTTGTATGGGCAAATCTGACTTACAGTTTAAATTAGTAGTGGTGGTCCAAGAAAGAATTACTCATTATATTTGGTTGAATTTAAGTCTTTGACTTTAATTTTAGAATCCAAACAGAAATTTTCTTATATTTTTATTTCCAGGAAGCAATACAGTTACACTTTCCAAGTGTTCAATATCCATCTTCTATTAATGGATTCAAACTGTATGGAATATGAGTTTGGTATTCTGTGACCATGATCCACTTGCACTATTCTAAGAAATTTTTGATGTAATTATACCTAAATCATCAAAAGACTCAACCACATTTTTCATTAATCTATGGCATTTGTATCTTGTTCATAGTGGATTTGACAAGATCAATCTCTGCAAAGAGTTAATATGCCTATATCCACTGAAAGTAGTTCATCTCATTCGCAGATGGATGTACATTCAGGGGTGGATATGAGTTTTTCGTTGTATTCTTAAAACGATAACTCTAGATTATACCTTTTAGCAAGAAATTTAAAATGTTTGAAAAATTTCATTAATTTCTAGCAATGGATAAAACCATTAAGGTAAGTGGTTAAAGATATTGCGAACTGATAGGGGTGGAGAAATAGTTAGTAGATATGCAGTTCAAAGATCATTAATTTGATTTTTGAATTATATCCAAACTTACCTCCCCAGAAATTTCGAGTTGCATGTTGATGATTAGTTACTAGTCGTTGCCTAATTCCTTCTATGGTAATACAATTTCAGAATGATGTAATGGTTGTATACTTAATGTAAATTATTACTAGATTTATGGATGACCTAATCAAAATCTTAAGAAAAGCTAGAACTGTTAACCATGGTTTGTTAGCTATTCTAAGTGATTAGAGGTGGACCATCCCATTGTCAATAGATAAGAAAGTGTTTGTTCAAACAAATACTACTTTTCTAAGATAATGACTAAGTCTGAAAAACAAGTAGCAAATAAAGGAGATATTTTTCTTGATTCCAAAAGTGTTCTATCATCTTATATAACATATGATGATCCCACTGCCTCTGTTGTCTTGTCACAACCAAAGAGGTTAATACCATTTAGTTTTCTTCGACATAATTCACGGTACTTGTCGTAGTGGGAGAGTTTCTAAGAACTCACCTTCTTATGACTTGGGAGACACTAGTGTTTTAAAATCCATTGTGAGTTTAAACAAGTAATGGATTGTCAAGATAAGAAACTAAGAAGAAAGTCAATAGAACTATGGTTTAATCCATTCATATGGAGTAACCTAAAGTTTTCTATTACAAGGACATAAAAGGAAATTTTCGTTTATAAGTCTATTCAATGGACTTAACAAACTTCCTGTTCTTAGTATTATAGGTTTGAGTTTATTTAAACCTATGGCTTGTGGTATACCTGGTAATTACTTACTCTAATGCAAGCAACTTACTTTAGTAAGATGCTGAAGCATTTTCTTTCTAATGGCAATCTATAGAAGCTTCACAACTTCTTAGGCATAGATTTTATTTATCTAAGGAAAAGTCTCAACTATTCCAGAAAAGATAAAGCCATGAAAGAATTTCTTAAATCAACAGTGAGAGATCTTAGATATGCTTTTGTATGCCTTAGACCAGACATCTGCTGTTGAGTGGGAGTAATGAGTAGGTATTAGATTAATCTAGGAGAAGAACATTGGAAGACAATCAAGTAAATCTTAAGATAAAGAAGAGGAACTATATGTTAGTCTATAAGGGTGTGTTTAAAACTCTTAGACTACACCACATCAGATTTCGAAATTTGCCTTTGTGCTAGAAAATCTTTCTGATAAGATGGTGATTACTCTGGGGTGGAATAGTGATTTTGGAGAAGTATAAAAACCTATCTGAAGTCTCTAGGTCTACCAGAGAGAGACTGAATGTTAAAGTTGCAGGAAATGTACTTATTCAGTCTAAGAAAAGTTCTATACATTTTTGGCACCATTCCAAATTGCCTAAACTACTAGTGTTAATTTCCTGATTAACCAAGAGTAGTTGCCAAAGGTATAGAATCCAGTATCCCAAGAGAGTAGACATATAGAGAGGAATTTCACATTATCAATGATTTTGTGATTAAGGAAGAGTAATAGTGGAGGAAAGGTTGTGGTTAATTCAACCTTTCAGATCCTATTACGAGGAGTTTACTACTACTACACTTGATTTGTATATCAAGGTGTTGAGATTATTTGAAACGCACTTTTTGTTTTATGTTAGTCCAAGTGGGAGTTTGTTGGGTTTTATGCCCTAAATAAAACTCATTTCAATATAATCAGATTTACTTATTAATATAGATCAGAAATAACATTTAATGTTGCATGGTTCACATGATTTATTTCATGATTATATGTACATAATGTATGAATTCGTCTGAAACCCTTTTCACATACTTGATCCTGTTTATTGTGTCGTCAACACATTGGAAAGTAAATATGACTATGTGAATAAAGTTTCCTAGATTTATCAGACACAGGGTTTTACTGATATGATAATCTACAACAGAGTTTACTTGCATTTGGAGAAGTGCTATGTTCTTTCCAGAGCATTGGTTAAAGTAAAGCTCAGGTTGGATGCATGGAGTATGCATCGGAAGGGACCGATATTGAACTTTGACTTAGATTTATTAAACTTACCGTAATATCTATTCAAGTCAATATCGCCTAGTTGATCCTAGATCAAATGTTCTTAATCCTGTTATGAGTAGGCTCAATCTTGAAAGGCTATTCGTGTTCTTTGATTTGTTAGTTAAGCCTACTTTTAGGTTGTTAAGTAGTCAAAAATGCATATTTATTAGTGTAAAAATACAAAAGAAAATAAATTCTATGTAATATTTTCATGAAATTAATGTAATATATTTTTATTTGAAAATATTATAGTGTTGAGTTAATTTTGTAAGAAAATAACATTTTATGACACAAATAAGAGAAAGAAATAAATAAAAAGAAATTAAGAAAATACATTGTTTTTATTTATGAAATACAAATTAATTAGATTTTAAATAAATATTTTCATTAAAATTATTGTGATATATTTTATGTTGAAAATAGTTTATTTGGATTTAATTTTATTTGTGTTTGGAGAAGAAAATAGCATTTGTGAAAATAAAAGAAAAGAAATCAAAAGTTGACAAAAAAAATGGCCCAAAGACATAAAATTTGGTATTTTTAAAGAGCCAAAATATCCCAAAACAACAAGGCCCAATCGGTCCATTTACCTTCTCCAGCAGACAAAGAGGCCACGTGGCCTCTTCCCATTCGCGTGCGTCAGCGACGGGCCCCACTTTGCAGCAGCCAGCTGCCTTTGTTCCCCCTCCGCCTGCCACGTGCGTGTGGCGCCCACTCTCCCTACCAGCCGTGAGTGTGCGCCACCTTCCAGGAGCGCGAGTGGGCCTCGTCTTTTCTGCATGCGCCAAGTGTCACTCAAAAGCTCAATTTGCTATTTTTTTCAGCCAACAGAAGCTTGCCACGTGGCACCGCCTTGCCCAAGTCTGCCAATCAAAATGCGACACGTGGCACTCCAAAATTAACTTTGTGTATTTGCAAAATTACCCACATGCAATTTGTAATAAGTTTAATTGCACATTAGTCCTTTTACCCTTCTATAAATAGAAGTTTAGGTTTTTAGAATTTAGTTACAGTTTCAGAGTTTCAGACAGAAAAATCCAGAGAAAACGCTCGAGGCGGTCAGTGTTAGTTTATCGCTTTTGTAAGTTAATTTTCTTATGGGTTTCTAAGTTCCCTTATTATTAAGGAGGACGATGAAACCTAGTGTATTTAATTAAGTATTTATTTTTATTTTGATTCTCAGTACAATATATGCTTATGATTTTCGCTTCTTAAAATAATTTTCTTTCATCTTTAATATCACGTATTTTTGATAGTTAGAAATTATTAATGCTTGGTTCTACATTTTATTAAAAATAATATTCTTTGATTTTTTGTATTTACATTAAATTGTTTCACATTTAATGCTTAGAAGTTATAATTTTAAAGCGAAGGAAAATCTATTTTTTATTAGAAAATAATTGGTTCGATTACTGGTTAAATGATGAGAATCAATATAAACATAAATATTTTTATATACACTTAAGTGGATTCTGAACCCTTAATAACATCCCCAAATAATACTGAAAATATCTGTTACTGTCATTTTTATCGTTTAAACACTTTATTTTATTTTGTTACTAAAAACCTCACTATTTTCGGGACTAGGTTAGAGTTTTATTAGCTTAGATTAAATAAGTATTTTCTTTGATTTCACGCAATTCCCATGGGTTCGACCTCGTTCTTCACAATCTCCATACTACAATAAAGATTCGTGCGCTTGCGAGTTGATAAATGTAAAACGTACCATTTCGGTATACAACAAGTTTTTGGCGCCGTTGCCGGGGAACTGCAAAAAGGAAAAAATTATTTTAATTTAGGTTAGTATAATTCTTCTACTAGTTATATATATATTATATTACGTTTCTTAGTAGCTAAGTAAAACTTATATATATAAAGTTATTATTATTATTATTATTATTAAAAACTTACAGTAATTTTTCGTTAGGTGTAAGATTTTAATATATATATATAATATTATTATTATTAATGTTATATACTATTCAATGGTTACATTTTTATTGTAACTATATGGTTACATTTTTTTTTAACTTGTAATAGTAGGTTACTAATAGGTAGACTTTCCTTTTTTAGATTTAATTAATTATAATTAACTACTTTCTTAAAGTAATTAATTAAATAGACATTCCTTTTTTAGAATTATTTAACTATAATTAACTATTTTCTTAAAATAATTAATTAAATATTTAACAAGACCTCTTTTAGCAATTAATATTTATATTTAAATCCTTACTTGAATTATTTTAATAATTAAGCCATTTAATTATAATATTTACAATAAAATTTATTTTTTTTTACAAAAATTAAACTTCTTTTGACACAAATTAAAATTATCTTCTTATAATAAATTTTCAAATAATTAATTATTTTTAAATGATATTTAATTATTTTGTTACAATTTTATGAACTAAGTATGAGGCCTCAAGCTAATCAATCGATAACAAGTGCAGCAATATTTTTTCTAAAAAATCCTTCAACTTATTTCATTTTTTACTTTTTAAATATTTAAATAAAAAAATTAAATAATTAAGTGTAATAATTTAAAATTAAGATTACAAGTATAATAAAATTTAAATTATGAAATTATATGTGTATAATTTTAAATTATAAAAAGTTTTGCTATAAAATTTTAAATAATTTAAGTATAAAAAAATAAATTGCTAAAAGATCCTTATATAGTAATAAATTGCAAAAAATTAATTAATAATTATTATTAATTTAATTTTAAAATATAATTATTCTTAAGTTTTATAAGAAAATAAATGATTAGGTTACTTTTAGGTTACAAGTTATTTATTATTTATTTCTATTTAATTTCTAAATTAATCACAACCATTTAATAGTAATCCAATGACTTAAAAAAATATAACCATGATGGTTACAATAAAAATGTAACCATTGAAACCTCTTCCATAAATATTATATTATTATTATTATAATATTATATATTATTAATTATAATTAATATTAATATTTCTATTTCTATTATATATAATTATTTATTTATGCATTTATAATTCTGTCTTATTTCTACATATATATTAATATTAGTATTTATATTTCTGTCATATATACATATTATTTATTTTCGGCTATATTTTAAAATTTAATTTTTTGTTTCCCGTTATATACATATTATTTATTTCCCGCTATATTTTAAATTCAGTCTTTATTTTACGCATTTATATGGTAGGCACCGCCTCCTAATTTTTTCTATTATTTTAATTTTTGTAATACTTGGTATATGATTTGTTAAGAACGAAATTCTAAAAATTATTTAGTCAAAAATAAATTATTGTGGGTTGAAATTAAAAGTGAAAATTTTACATCATGGAACCAAATCAAGTAAATGTGAAAGAAAAAACTCTCATTGATCATTTTTCTCCCATTTATGCTAATTCTTCATGATGCATTATTTTTTTTGAAATAAATGCTACACATTTTGTGTTGAAACCTTCTGTAATTCAATTTTTGCCATCTTTTTTATGGGTTAGATAGAGAGGATCCATACATGCATGTGAAAGATTTTTTAGAAATTTGTTCTACTTTTAGATTTCAAAATTTTTCTGATGAATCTGTTAGGCTTAGACTTTTTTCATTCTCATTAAAAGATAAGTCTAAAGCCTGCTTTAATTCACTCTCAGCCCGATCCATTTCTACTTGGGATGAATTAGTTAATAAATTTTTGTCCAAATTTTTTCCAATGTCTAAAACGGATAATATTAGGAGAGAAATCTCTGAATTTTATCAAAGAGATCACGAAGAATTTTATGAATGTTGGGAAAGATTTAAAGATTTATTGCTAAAATGTCCACACTATGGTTTTGAGAAATGGAGATTGGTAAAATATTTTTATGATGGATTATCTCCTTCAAACCGACAAATGGTACAATCAATGCACACTGGAAAATTTTTGCAATTTAGAGGGGACGAGGCTTGAGAGTCTCTTGAGAATCTTTCTGTAAATTCTCAACAGTGGAATTTCCAAGATCCTAGATCGAAGCTTCCAACACACCTAAGAGAGGTGGAATTTACGATGTCAAAGATGACGTAGATTTAAAAACATCATTAGCAAATCTAACTAAGAGAGTTGAAGCTATTTCAGTAAGTCAATCCACGAATACTCGTATCCATAGGAATGAATTTTGTTCTCTATGCTATAGTACAAGTCATACTATCCAGTCGTGTCCATCATTGCCTATATACCAAGAGGCATTTTCTGAAGATGCGAATGCTCTTCAAACTTATGGGAATTCATTTGATAGCCCATTTGCTCAATCCTACAATCCAAATTGGAGAAATCATCCAAATTTTTCTTGGAGACAGAATCAGCCTCCAATGAACCAGGGGCACCAATACAACTCACCCAATCAGAGTCAAGCCCAACCTAATATGCCATATCCTCAACAACAAAGAAAACCATCTTTAGAGGATACCCTACAACAGTTCATGCAAACCACCCAACAAGATTTACACACAAGTTCTCAATCTATGCTAAGGCTTGAGACACAAATCGGTCAGCTTGCTACTGTTGTAGTTGAAAGGGAAAAGGAAAAACTTCACAGTCAACCCATTCCCAATCTAAAGAGCCAGTATGAGATAAGTACATCTAGACCTATTGAAGAAGCTAATTCAATTACTATCCTTAGGTCTGGAAAAATTATTGAAAAACTTGATTACATATCTCAACCTGATGCTAAAATGAACACTGACTCGTTAAAAGAAAATGAAAAGAGTCAGCCTGAAAGCTCACATTCCAAAGACTCGGTTGAAAAAATGAGTCAAACTTTGTCATTCATTCTAAAAGCTCCATTCCCACAGAGATTGGTCCCAATCAAAAGAGGTAGTCAGTATGGTGACATCTTAGAGGTATTCAAGCAAGTAAATATAGTATCCCTTTCTTAGATGTCATTAAGCAAATACCTGCCTACTCAAATTTTTTAAAAGATTTGTGTACTGCAAAAAGAAACACCAATGTTCCGAAAAAGTTAGCAGATCGATCTATGAAAATTCCTAGAGAATCACAATCACTCCCTAGACCACAAAAGTTATTTCGACCTCCTAATTAGGACATTCCTTTTGATCCCGGTAAGTTACGTTCTAAATGGACTGGTCCATTTTCTGTTCGTACTGTTTTACAGAGCTGTTAAAATTGAAAATTCTAAAACTGGTAACATATTCAAAGTCAATGGACAACGGTTGAAACCATTTTTAGAATTAACACCACCTGAAGTGGAGGAAACACTCCTTCACGATCCAATTTACCAAGGTTAGTGAATTCTTTCACTACTGGTCCTATCTTTAATTGCTTTCTTTATTTTCAGTATTTTAGTTTATTTTCTGTCATTTGTTTTTGTTAGAAAATTAACATCTATCACTGTGCATATTCTCTGCTCTTTCGATTCTTTTCTCATGTTCTTATCATATACATATTTAGACATTGAGGACATTGTCTCAGTTTAGTTGGGGGTACTGAGTATATTCTTGTGTTAAGTTCGATAAATTTCTTACCTTTTTGAAAATTTTGAGTCAAATTCTGCTGCTAATTATGTGAATAAATAAATATTGTGTCAAACTAGTTTATACTATATTTAGTTACTTAGATAGTAATTCCAATAAAAATTGCACAAACCAAACATATGATTTGATTGTTTTTAACACATTTAATTGAGAAAAATCTTAAGTTAAAAGCTTTCATTTTTTGTGAGAAGTGAGAATTGAGAAAACGACTTTTTGAATATATATTGATCTTCTGAATTGATAAAATCGAAATTTTTTTGAAATTTAAAAATATGACAATTACTAGAGGGATACTTTTTGTTAGAATTGAGCCTAATTGTAAATTTATTATCTTTATGTTTTCTTATCACACATGTTGCCTCTTGTAAAAAAAAAATATGTATAAAAGTTTATATTGTGTACATACTATATATATACAAAAAAAAAAAAAAAAATCAAACAAGAGCAACATTTCTCTATCAGCGTAGCTTGGTTAAAAATTCAAAATATACCAAAGAAAATTTTGCTACGGTAATTATTTATTTTGGATATTGTCTCTTAAAAAAAAATATAATAAATACATATATATCATATAAGAGCAATATTTTAGTTTTAATCATTTAGCAAAGTAAAAAAAAAAAATTATTTCTTTATTTTGGCTCTAGGTACTGTAATGAAATCCCGAAAGTTAACTTGTCATTTAAATTTCAAATATTTTTTGTTAGCCTATCTATGGGTCAATAATTGTTTACATTGTTCGTCCTAAAAATCTTTATCCATTTGAGCGTCAATTAATTTATCTTTTCAACTCCTAGAGTGACAACCCTTCCTCCTTTCAAATATTTCAATACCTGTGAGGATTTGGAGTTGAGACTTTTTACTTTAAAGATTTTTCGATATTATCTGTGTTATGGATTAAAGCAAAGAATATGATTTGAAACACACACTCACAAAATCTGGAATTATCTATTGTAATTTTTTATATAGTATTTTCTAGTGTTTACACCAATATTTTATTTTGTTTCGATTAGGCAGAGTTTGTTTTAATTTGTTCATCTTGGTAATATTTTGTTATCCGCTTGAATTGCTAGGGACTAGCAATAAGCTAGTTAAGGGTTGTGTTAAGTAGTCAAAAATGCATATTTATTAGTGTAAAAATACAAAAGAAAATTAATTCTATGTAATATTTTCATGAAATTAATGTAATATATTTTTATTTGAAAATATTATAGTATTGAGTTAATTTTGTAAGAAAATAACATTTTATGACAGAAATAAGAGAAAGAAATAAATAAAAAGAAATTAAGAAAATACATTGTTTTTATTTATGAAATACAAATTAATTAGATTTTAAATAAATATTTTCATTAAAATTATTGTGATATATTTTATGTTGAAAATAGTTTGTTTGGATTTAATTTTATTTGTGTTTGGAGAAGAAAATAGCATTTGTGAAAATAAAAGAAAAGAAATCAAAAGTTGACAAAAAAATAGCCCAAAGACATAAAATTTGGCATTTTTGAAGAGCCAAAATAGCCCAAAACAACAAGGCCCAATCGGCCCATTTACCTTCTCCAACAGACAAAGAGGCCACGTGGCCTCTTCCCATTCGCGTGCGTCAGCGACGGGCCCCACTTTGCAGCAGCCAGCTGCCTTTGTTCCCCCTAGGGGTGAAAATCGGTCGGTTATGGTCGGTTTTTAAAATTTTATAACCGACCGGTTGGTTACGGTTTTTATTTTACGAAAACCGTAACCGACCGTTTAGAAATTATAACCGTATAAAACCGACAGTACGGTTTTTGGCGGTTTTCGGTTTGGCGGTTTTTGGCGGTTTTGGGCGGTTTTGGGCGGTTTTTGGCGGTTTTTGGCGGTTTTGACGGTTTTTTGGTTAAACTATTTTTTAATTTCAAGATCCGAAACCGACCGCCGTGTCAAAAAAACCGAAACCGAAACCGACCGCCAAATTCGGTGATGACGTGGAACCAAAAATTCGGTTACGGTCTGGTCGGTTTGATGGTCGGTTTCGGTTTTTCGGTTTTTATGAACACCCCTAGTTCCCCCTCCGCCTGCCACGCGCGTGTGGCGCCCACTCTCCCTACCAGCCGTGAGTGTGCGCCACCTTCCAGGAGCGCGAGTGGGCCTCGTCCCACCTTGGTCACCAAGCTTCAAAAAGGAAGCTTTCTCCTCTTTTCTGCATGCGCCAAGTTTCACTCAAAGGCTCAATTTGATATTTTTTTTCAGCCAACAGAAGCTTGCCACATGGCACCGCCTTGCCCAAGTCTGCCAATCAAAATGCGACACGTGGCACTCCGAAATCAACTTTGTGTATTTGCAAAATTACCCACATGCAATTTGTAATAAGTTTAATTGCACATTAGTCCTTTTACCCTTCTATAAATAGAAGTTTAGGTTTTTAGAATTTAGTTACAGTTTCAGAGTTTCAGACAGAAAAATCCAGAGAAAACGCTCGAGGCAGTCAGTGTTAGTTTATAGCTTTTGTAAGTTAATTTTCTTATGGGTTTCTAAGTTCCCTTATTATTAAGGAGGACGATGAAACCTAGTGTATTTAATTAAGTATTTATTTTTATTTTGATTCTCAGTACAATATATGCTTATGATTTTTGCTTCTTAAAATAATTTTCTTTCATCTTTAATATCACGTATTTTTGATAGTTAGAAATTATTAATGCTTGGTTCTACATTTTATTAAAAATAATATTCTTTGATTTTTTGTATTTACATTAAATTGTTTCACATTTAATGCTTAGAAGTTATAATTTTAAAGCGAAGGAAAATCTATTTTTTATTAGAAAATAATTGGTTTGATTACTGGTTAAATGATGAGAATCAATATACACATAAATATTTTTATATACACTTAAGTGGATTCTGAACCCTTAATAATATCCTCAAATATTACTGAAAATATCTGTTACTGTCATTTTTATCGTTTAAACACTTTATTTTATTTTGTTACTAAAAACCTCACTATTTTCGGGACTAGGTTAGAGTTTTATTAGCTTAGATTAAATAAGATTTTTCTTTGATTTCACGCAATTCCCATGGGTTCGACCTCGTTCTTCACAATCTCCATACTACAATAAAGATTCGTGCGCTTGCGAGTTGATAAATGTAAAACGTACCATTTCGGTATACAACATAGGTCAGGGTGATATGTACATTTTGGAAACACGGTAGTGAAATTGAGTAGGAGCGCTAACATAAACATGGAATCTATAGCTTCTATCTGGCGAATAGTAAGCAAATGATGATATCCTTCGAGCTTGACCAAACGAACATAAATGGTGGAGTACTCATTTCACACAAGCTGAAATATCATTTATACGGGGTCAAGTGTTTTAAGGATAAAATACATAGTAGGGTGTTACGGTAATCTAATCCCTTTACAGTGTAGATCATTCATATAGAGGATCATTGATCACATTAGGATTATAACAATGGATAACTAATGATGTGTCTATATGGTGGAACATATAGAGCATTCTATATACTGAGAGTGCAATTCTAAGTTCTATGCGTAGATTCAATGAAGAATTAATAAGTTAGTGAATTTTAATAATAAATTCTTGATCTACTTATTGGAAGCTCGGTTATATAGACCCATGGTCCCCGCACTAGTTGAGATAATATTGTTTGTAAGACTCATGTAATTGGTTTTGATTAATCAATTATAATTCTCAAATTAGACTATGTCTATTTGTGAATTTTTCACTAAGTAAGGGCGAAATTGTAAAGAAAGAGTTTATAGGGGCATATTTGTTAATTATGATACTTTGTATGGTTCAATTAATAAATATGATAAATGACAATATTATTTAATAATTATTTATAGTTATTAAATAGTTAGAATTGGCATTTAATTGGTTGAATTAGAAAATTGGCGTTTTTGAGAAAATCAGATGCGGAAAAGATAAAACTTCAAAATTGCAAAAAGTGAGGCCCAAATCCACTTGTATAGGGCCGACCACTTTTGTAGGAAATTTAAACTGATATTTTTATTATTTTAATGCCAAATAATTCAAACCTAACCTTAGTGGAATGCTATAAATAGATAGTGAAGGCTTTAGGAAATTTACACTAAATTTCTACACTTCTGATTCAGAAAAAACTGAGCCTTCTCTCTCCCTATCTTTGGCCGACCTGTTCTCCTCTTTCTTCTTCATTGAAATTTCGAAATTCTTAGTGTGAGAGTAGTGCCCACACACAGCAAGTGATACCTCAATCATAGTGAGGAAGATCGTGAAGAAAGACTTTCAGCAAGAAGGAGTTTCAGCATCAAAGATTCAGAGAAAGAGATCCAGGTTCAGATATTGATAATGCTCTGCTACAAAAAGGAATCAAGGGCTAGATATCTGAACGGAAGGAGTCATTATATTCCCCTGCACCCAATTTAAGGTTTCTTAAACTTTATACGTGTTTATTTCATCGTTTTAGAAAGTTCATATTTAGGGTGTTAATAAACATACTTGTGAATAGATCTAAGATCCTGGTAAAATAATTTCCAACAAAAATAATTTATTTATATTTAATTATACATTCTATATTAGATAAATAAACATAATTTTAATTTTCTATACAATCTATATAAAGGAATTAATTTTTCCTAAATCTTATATAAATAAACAATAAACACACATATTTTTTCGACTACTACAATTTGGACTTTTAGTGACATTATTTAGTGACTCGCACTTTTGTGCGTGTCACTAAAGAATTAGGATTGATTTTTAGTGACACGCACAATTAGACTCTAAACTTTCAGTATTAGTCTCTTATAATGTGTGTCACTAAAAATATGAAGTGTCACTAAAGAGTAATACCCATAATTTTTTAACTTTTTTTTTAAAAAAAACATATTAATCTATAGTGACACGCCAAACGCGTGTGGGTAAACGTGTCCCGACATGCTAAGCATGTCACTAAATCTTTTTCAATTTTAATTAATATTTTTTTTAAAAAAATATTAATCTATAGTGACACTCCAAATGCGTGTGGATAAACGTGTCCCGACATGCTAAGCGTGTCACTATATCATAATTTTTTTTTTTTTTTAAAAAAAAAACAACAAATACAGCTTTAGTCATCAATAAATAAATAAAAAAAATAAAAATAAGAGGTAATTACCGTACCTGCCTTAAGCATTAAAGAAAAAATAATATATTTTTTTGGAAGAAAAACAAAAGGTAATAAAAATAATAGTAAGAAGATATATTTATTAGGGTTACATATTATATGGCTTTTAATCTCCTTCTCTCCTTACATTTCTGATATTCCTCTCTCTCTCTCTTTCTTCTCTCTCGTTGGCTGCGTCCAACACCCCAGACGCACGACTTCCTCCCACACCAGCGCCTCCCCCTCTCTCCTCCCACACCAGCGCCTCCCCCTCTCTCCTCCTACACACCAGCGCCTCCCCCTCTCTCGCGACACAGACGCACGGCAGCGCCTCAGCCAGGCCGTTCGATTGGGTTCCTCCATCGAACACAGGGGCTTCGAAGAGATCGACCCAGGCGATGGCTGGGTCTTCGGCGATCGACAGCTTCAACGGAGCTGGAATCCGAGATCTTCGCCTCGAAAATATTCAGGTACCCACTTTCTCTTTTTATCTTCTTTTTAGATTCCTGCTCAACTTTTATTTTTTTTCTTTTCATCTTTCCTTTTATTTTTGTGTATAGATCTCTGGTATATGGTGTTCTCTCTCTTTCTCTCTTGTTGAATTTCTCTACAGACGATGGTGGATCTCGGTATCTGTATCGATTGGGCTCAAAAATGGCCGGTCTTGATGAGTCAGTTCTACTGTTGCAGATTGTTAGGGATAGAGATTGGAACTTGAATCAACTAAGTTATTTTTTCTGTTTTTTTTTATTCAAATGCTCATACCCATAATTATGGGTTTACATTGTTCTTGTATTTCACTTATCAAAAAAAAAAAAAACATTGTTCTTGTATTTTCTTTTAAACAGTTATATATTCTTTTGTTTGAAATATTTTACTGTAATTTATTTTAAATTTCTATTTTTGTTTATTCATTTAGTATAAAAATCTTCTGAGTATTTTATGTAAGTATATAGGAATTTGATTAGTTATTATAGCATTAACACCATAAAAATTACTTTGAGTTTTATTTTAAAAAAAAAATTAGTATCATTTTTTTCAAAAATAAAATCTGGTATCAATCCAACCCACACCGGTTTACAATAAAATTTAATTAAATAATATATAAAATTAGCAATTATATATATATTTAATTACTATTTTAAAAATAATAATATATTACATTAATAATATAAATTATTATTTATAATATATAAAATTTAAATTAAAATAATTAAATATTATTTTTTTTTAAAATATTAATAAAAATAATAAAAAAAAAAGATATAGTGACACTCTATAGGTGTTGCTGTTACTTTTTCAGTCTGACAAAACTTGACTTTATATGCATATAGTGACGCGCAGAAAGTGAATGTAAAAATGTTCAGTGACATGTGTGGAGTGTCACTAAAAACTGTCTTTCCAGTCACCTTCATTAGTGACGCGCGTTGAAGTGTCACTAAAGAGTTTTAGAGTTACTTAATGTGTGTGACTAAAACCCATTTTTCTAGTAGTGTTCTTACAACAAAAAAGTAAACATACATATTTTGTTTATAAAACTATATATTAAATATAAGGATATTATTTTGTCCCGTTATTGTACTTTCACGGATTGTAATCCGTGATGTACGACAGCCATCAGATGAGGGAGTTATTTGATCTGACGGCTAAGATTGATCTAGGAGTAATTAGGGTTAAAAAGTAGAAACGTATTCCGTGAAAGTAAATCACGGGATAAAATCATATCCCATTAAATATATTAGATTAATAATTTATAAACATTATCAATATAAAATATAAACATAATGTTTATATATAATTTCACATTTGGTTATAGTTTTGTTTATTAAAACAAAATAAACATAAATGTTCTATTTTTGAACTTATTTATGAATTTTTAATAAACAAATTATATTGATTTTATTGAAACATTATCATAATAAATATATTAGATTAATAATAGCATTATAAACATTAATAATAATAAACTATTTAATAAACATGTATATACGTTTTTTATAAAACATAAATAAAATTTGTAAATATGTTTGTATATATATAATTTTGTATTAAATTTTAGTAATATATCAAAATATAAATATTGGCTTATATATTTTTATATTGAACTTTATGCATTTTTTTTCTTCAGAAAATTAATTGAAAATAATCAACATGTTAAAATCATAAACTTTTATGTTTATTTATATTATATAATGTGAATATAATGATTATTTGTAAATATTTATAAAATGATATAGAATTGTGTAATTATATTTTCTTACATATTTTTATAATATAATTAATTTATTTGTATATAATTAAAAATTCACCAATATAAAATGATAACCTAAAATTCTTATTATAGAAAAAAAAAATTCTTTTATAAATTCTTCTTCCGTTAATGGTTCAAAAAAACAAAGTTTATATTCATTAGTTTCTTTTTCTCTAAAAACAAATATATCGGTATCAATTTTGTAATAATAAAATAATTCAACAACATATATTTAATAAAAAACACTTTTCTTGATAAAAAATAATAATAAACTCCATATATTTAATATTTTTATAAAAAAAATGCTTTCAAAAAAATATTTTTATAAAATAATAAAAAAAAAATGTCCACGTGTGAAATATATATTCATGGCGCGCGAAAGTATCTACGATAGTCTAGAAGTTGCGATTATATAGCATGAAACTATCTGAGTTGAAACTTCTGGAATCTTCTCCTCTTCCACTTCTCGATCAATCTCGATTTTCGTTTCTTATAAATTACTCACCGAACCCACTCATTCTTCTCCAAAACACTCTCATCCACACACAAAGAAAATATCTACGTTTGATCATGGAAAGTCCCTTCTTCAGAGGCCATTGGAGCAACTTCAAGCCACGTCCCCGCTACTCACCTTCCGCCAGAGAGATTTCGGCCTCAGCCAAGCCATCTCCGAAGGTAGTTTCGATCCCTGTCCATTTTGTCGGCTCGGAACAGAAAAGATCCGATTCTGCATTGAAGGTCCAGAAGGTGTTCCGTGGATTCTTGGTAAGAAAGAGCTTGAAGAGAATTGCTGCAATCAAAGCCGAAGTTGATGAGATCGAGAAGAGAATGTCTCAGAAAGAGACGATGGTATTGATTCGGAAAGACGGAAAGGAGCGGTTGAGGATGAATGAGACTCTGATGAGCTTGCTGTTCAGGTTGGACTCTGTCAAAGGGGTGGATTCAGGGGTTAGGGATTGCCGAAAGACTGTGATTAGAAAAGCAATTCGGTTGCAGGAGAGGCTAGACGCAATCGTCACCGGTGGTGACGAACAATTTCTTGAGGACAAAGAAACTGCTGCTGAATGTGAATCTCTTGGTGATGATGATAAGGCCGTCGAACATACACCAGACTTGGAACGTGAATCTGCTGAGGTTGATCCGAGTCAAGAATCGTCTGCCGATAATACGAATTCCTCCGAAGTCGAACTAGATCGATCGCTTGAAAAGGAAGGCGAAGAACCTGAAATTGAAGAAGATTGCAAATCGGAGCTGAAGAATAATCTCGCTGAACCGGGGATTAATCAGAGGACAGCCGAGGAAGCAAGTGGTGAAACTCTGAAGTCTGAGGACATAGCTGATAATATGGAGGCAGCTAAAGTAAAAACGGAAGAGAACAAAGAGAGCAATGATACGATGAGTGAGTCTGGTTCGTCAATCGATGAAAAAAGTCCAATCGAAGAAGAAGAAGATACAGGAAATAAGAAGGAAGAGAATGAGAATAAGGAGAAGAAGAATAAGAGCAGTAAAGAGCTTCTGGAGAAGATGATGGAGGAGAATGAGAAGATGATGGGTTTGATGGCTGATCTGTACGAGAGAAATGAAGTTCAGACGAGATTGCTTAGTTCTCTGTCTCACAGAGTTGAACAATTGGAGAGAGCTTACATATGCGATAAGCTGAGGAAGAAGAAGATGAAGCGTGCTACTGCTGCTCAATGTCACAGATAGTCAATTCAATAACTATCTTCATTTGTTTCTTAATGTAAATTTTGATTTTAATAAATGTGTAAGGCATTGTTTTTTGTGTCAATTTACAATTTTGATTTTAATAAATGTGAAACATTGTATTATTATTATTTTTTTACTGTGTCAATTTACAATTCTGATTTTATGTTCTAATTAATACTTAATAATCTCAGTTAGGGTGAAATAAAAATTTGAAAACTCAACTAGCTATGAAGGAACTCTGTAAAAAACAGAGTTCTTGAGCTGTGAAAAGTGAGATGGAAGGAGAGAAGAGATGGAATAAAAATACTGTGAAGCTCAATCAATATGATTGGCTGTTGAATCTTTTATTTATATAGGTAATCATTACAAGAAGAGTTAGTTACAATTCAACTAAAACAAGCTGCAAACTAAAACAAGCTGCAAAAAATAGAAAAATAACTTAGTAACAAGATATTTAGTTAGTTAGTAATAGTAAAAACAGAAGGCCAAACTAACTCTTTAACCACCTATATACTATATACTTCAATACCAAATTACACTGGTCTAGACTAGGTGTTAGTTTGTCTCTAAAAAACAAAGATTAGCCAGTTGGTTTTGGGGTCCACATATCGAACATCAAGTTTAGGGGTGTTCATAAAATAGCCAATCCAATCCGCACGATCTAATCCGCAAAGTGCGGATATCCGCACCGCACTTGTGCAGATTGGATTGGATTGGAAAATTCAAAATCCGCACTTGTGCGGATTGGATGTTGATTGACATGTAAAAGTAACCGATCCAATCCAATCTGATTTAGTGAGATTTCTCTCACCTAGAAACTCGAGACCAGACCCCTATTTAGAGGACACGTATACTCGGATTTCCTAAAGAAAGCTGAGATGTCCCTGAGGGACTCCTCGAAGTTTTAAACCTCGCTTAAGATAGAATCAGCGAGAGGTAGCGAGCATGACCGAAGTCGAATCTCATCCGAGACAAGAGAGTAGCTCGCATATATTGAACTATATGCTAGTATCCTCCCCGTGTCCGTGTATAAACTAGGAGAGCGACTCTCTGTAAATGCGAGTTGGTCCTAAGAACCCTGCACCCTTGATAAATTAATATAGACTTGCATGTCTAGGTCCTATCAGCCCGTCATGCGATGTCCACAAAAGGCGACTACCTAAGGACGCAAACATCCTAAACATAAACGATAAACCCGCGAGTTTATCACCAGAATATGAACAGTCAACCCGCAGATTTAGAAGACGCATACGTTGATGAACTTAGTAACCGCCGCTCATTTATTAATGTTAACGGTGTTTGGTTAATTATTGTAATTCAATGTGTAAAACGGATTGATAATGAATGCAATCTTTGTATAACTAATTGGACACCTGCTTTGTATATAAAGGGGTGATCCGCCGTGAAATGGGATCTACGAATCTCTTGCTACAGTGGACTAAGCAGACCATAATCTGACTGAACCACTATACTTCTCTGTCTTCTTGTTATTTTCCAGCTTTTGTTAATTATTTCTCATTCCCAGTTGAATACTCGCACTTGTCTTTCCACGTAAATTGCTTCTTGTCACTAATAATATCATATAATTTGGTGTTGCGAAATTTACTCGACAACATTTGGCGCCGTCTGTGGGAAAGCGAACTAAGATTTTATTCATTTCAAGAAAAATACCATCATGGCTGGAAATCAAACAAACGGAGGAGCTAACAACGGGTCCATCAACATTGGGACGATGAACGTACCGTTATCTGGAGCTGGAATGCCACCTGTGCACGTCATTAATGGTGGAGTAGGGAGAAGCAATATCAGACCTCTCAACCTATTCCCAGAAACAACTGACCCTCAAGTCGGGGACACATCCACACCACCAGCAACCATGCATTTTTCCCCCGTCACTCCGGCAGTGGTATCCGAGGGAATCATCCAACTCACCACTGATCAACATACTGCAATTCAGGATCAACTGTGTGCACTACAGGCCGAAGTAGATGGACAAAACTGGGCCCGATGCCCCCCGAGTTCCTGCTACTCGCACGGATAACCCTCAGGTAGCAAATTCTAGACGTCATACTAATCGTGTACGCAGGGAACGAAGAACCAACCCTGAAGGTTTGGACCTGAACCATCCAACATCGAGGGATCAATCCACAAGGTATCCAAACCAAAGCACACAGGTTGATGAAGACCCTGAACCGCAATCCTCGCAGTCGACCATCAAGAGACAACGACGCAGAATCAGCCTCTTCGTCATCGTATGGTCGTACACCAAGCAGATATACAAGGTCCGGCTCTGTACAGACGCAACAGGGAGGACATTACCAGGTACATCGGGGTGATCTGCGTGATCACCTTAACACAGTTTTTAGAGCGCGATCTTCGCGCCTCTCATAATACGGAGACACTCCGTGATCCCCATGCGGACGATCAGGGTGTCAACACTTACAATAACCCGCCTACGGCGCCGATCGCGACCACTGGGATCAATGTCCCAGCAAATCTCGCCGCAGTAGTTGCGACTCCCGCAGTCGTAGCAGCCCCGACTCCTGCGACTGGAGGGATTGACCAAAGCATGCTTCTGCAGGCTTTGAAAATGCTCGAGCAGCAACGAAAGCCCATATACAAGTTGCATGGTACCTCGCTTTGTTGGGTTTTATGCCCTAAATAAAACTCATTTCAATATAATCAGATTTACTTATTAATATAGATCAGAAATAACATTTAATGTTGCATGGTTCACATGATTTATTTCATGATTATATGTACATAATGTATGAATTCATCTGAAACCCTTTTCACATACTTGATCCTGTTTATTGTGCCGTCAACACATTGGAAAGTAAACATGACTATGTGAATAAAGTTTCCTAGATTTATCAGACATAGGGTTTTACTGATATGATAATCTACAACAGAGTTTACTTGCATTTGGAGAAATGCTATGTTCTTTCCAGAACATTGGTTAAAGTAAAGCTCAGGTTGGATGCATGGAGTATGCATCGGAAGGGACCGATATTGAACTTTGACTTAGATTTATTAAACTTACCGTAATATCTATTCAAGTCAATATCGCCTAGTTGATCCTAGATCAAATGGTCTTAATCCTGATATGATTAGGCTCAATCTTGAAAGGCTATTCGTGTTCTTTGATTTGTTAGTTAAGCCTACTTTTAGGTCAGGGTGATACGTACATTTTGGGAACACGGTAGTGCAATTGAGTGGGAGCGCTAGCATAAACATGAAATCTATAGCTTCTATCTGGCGAATAGTAAGCAAAGGATGATCTCCTTCGAGCTTGACCAAACGAACATAAATGGTGGAGTACTCATTTCACATAAGCTGAAATATCATTTATACGGGGTCAAGTGTTTTAAGGAATAAATACATTGTAGGGTGTAACGGTAATTTAATCCCTTTACAGTGTAGATCATTCATATAGAGGATCAGTGATCACATTAGGATTATAACAATGGATAACTAATGATGTGTCTATATGGTGGAACATATAGAGCATTCTATATACTGAGAGTGCAATTCTAAGTTCTATGCGTGGATTCAACGAAGAATTAATAAGTTAGTGAATTTTAGTGCTAAATTCTTGATCTACTTATTGGAAGCTCGGTTATATAGACCCATGGTCCCCGCACTAGTTGAGATAATATTGCTTGTAAGACTCATGTAATTGGTTTTGATTAATCAATTATAATTCTCAAATTAGACTATGTCTATTTATGAATTTTTCACTAAGTAAGGGCGAAATTGTAAAGAAAGAGTTAATAGGGGCATATTTGTTAATTATGATACTTTGTATGGTTCAATTAATAAATATGATAAATGACAATATTATTTAATAATTATTTATAGTTATTAAATAGTTAGAATTGGCATTTAAATGGTTGAATTAGAAAATTGGCGTTTTTGAGAAAATCAGATGCAGAAAAGGTAAAACTGCAAAATTGCAAAAAGTGAGGTCCAAATCCACTAGTATAGGGCCAGCCACTTTTGTAGGAAATTTAAACTGATATTTTCATTATTTTAATGCCAAATAATTCAAACCTAACCCTAGTGGAATGCTATAAATAGATAGTGAAGGCTTCAGGAAATTTACACTTAAATTTTCTATTTTTCCTTCAGAGAAAAACCTGAGCCTTTCTCTCTCCCTATCTTTAGCTGCCACTTCTTCTTTCTCTTCCTCTTGAATTTCGAAAATCCTTAGTGTATGAGTAGTGCCCACACACAACAAGTGATACCTCAATCATAGTGAGGAAGATCGTGAAGAAAGACTTTCAGCAAGAAGGAGGTTTCAGCATCAAAGATTCAGAGAAAGAGATCCAGGTTCGGATATTGATAATGCTCTGCTACAGAAAGGAATCAAGGGCTAGATATCTGAATGGAAAGAGTCATATTATTCCGCTGCACCCAATGTAAGGTTTCCTAAACTTTATATGTGTTTATTTCATCGTTTTAGAAAGTTCATATTTAGGGTGTTAATAAACATACTTGTGAGTAGATCTAAAATCCTGGTAAAATAATTTCTAACAACTGGTATCAGATCCATGGTAATTGTTTTACTTGCAAGAAATTTGGACTTTAAAACGATTGTTTGTTTGTTTTTGGATGGTATCATGTTGTATTGAGTGTTATTTGATGATTGATTGATGTTTGTAAATTTTCGTGAAAAATAATTATGATTCTGTTTCGGAAATTATTTTTATTGGATAGTATGGAAAAAATTAAGCAAGTTACTTTTTTACAGAACTCAATTTCGATTTAATTTGAATTAGTTATGATTTTTTGAAGATTCGAAAAAATCGAAGCTGTGCTGAAATTTTCCTGCGATCGCGAAAACTGTCCGTACAGCTCACAATTTTTTCGTTTTTCTTCGTTTTTTCATGCTTTTTCATGGAATTAACTTCCGATTTTTTGTGTAGTTCTATATTTATACTATTACTATTCCTAATTCAATTCTAATTATCATTTTGAATTAATTTAATATTTTTTTAAATTTAATTCAAGATATTAGTGTAATTTGAATTTGAAAATAGTTAGTATCTATCATTTTGCTTAATTATCTATCTTATTTTTAAATTTGATTATATCTTATCTTAATTTTAAATTTAAGGTCAGATTTTAAATTTTTTAAATTAAATCTTTTTTTAAAATAATTTGACCTTATTTAAATTTAAAATAAGATAACTATAATCATGTAATTTTAAATAGATATAAGATATTTTGCTAACTTTTAAATTTTATTATTTTATTTATTTAAATTACATTTAAAATCTGAAAAAGATATTCATTTATCTTTTCTAATTTTTTATTTAATTTTTATTTATAAAATAACATTTAAATTTTAAAAGTAGTTAGCAAATTTTGAAATGATATTTAGGTTGGTTGAAACCTAATTTTTCAAAATTGTAGGTTTAATTTTAAATTTAAATTATTTTTTTTTAAAATTTTCGAATTTTTCAAATTTTTTTTTAAATTTTCGAAAATTATTTTTTAATTAATTAATTATTTCGAAATTAATTATTCAATTTAAAATTAAATAAATCCTACATCCAACTATCCAGCTAACCTTGTTGCAGGAGTATGTGTTTTAGCTTGTGTGTAAGTTTTCAAAACCTATTATTACTTGATTGCAAATAGCCATGGTTACTTTTTGCCAGATCTAATGATCTGATGGCTCCCTTGGTCAAGTTAATAATTTGTAACAGGTATATTTACAATCTTCTTTCATCTGTGTATGACCTAGCAACATGATAGGACCCATCCAAAGTGTGCCTGTGTGAGCCTATGTGTTTAATTTTATTATAGATGCATATAGGTTGCTGTTGCTAAAATAAATTATCATAGTTCTTGATAGAATTTATTTAGGCCCATTTAGTTTTTGGGCCTAGGCAATTAATAACAGTTGTTCTTATTAAGGTTAAATTCCTCTCTTTTGGGCCTTGTGTGAGAGTTGGGAGCCATAGAAGTGGGTACGACATACTGAACCCAGCACCCCCTCACATGAACCACCCCAATTGTGAAGGCCCATTTGCCTGATTTGAACAACTGTACTAGGTTAATTACACTAGTTTAACCTAATAAAATTGATTAGCAACATAATTAATTTCATTTATTTTGAAATTAATTTAAGAAAAATATAGTTTAAAGAATTTTTTATTCTAAGCTAAACTATATGTATTTTCTTGTATTTAATTAAATATAGAATTATAACCATCTAGATTCTTTCTGAAGCTTAATTTAAATTTTTCATTAAATATTCCTATTTAAGTTGATATTTAGTTATCTACAACTAACCAACTTAAATCTGAATATCTTTTGAATTTCAAATTTCAAAATTAAGTTGAGGAATTTTAGGCATTGGTTATTAAGATTCTTTAAGATATTTTTTTAAGTTAATATCTTTTCAAATATTAACTTAAAATGGAATATTTTAGATATTTTTTAGGTTAATATCTTTTCGAATATTAACTTAAAATGGAATATTTTTGAATTAAGTGGTTACAACTTAATTTTTGATATTTAATTAAATTTAAATTTGAAAAATATTTAAGTTTTAGATTTTTTCTAATACAACTTAAATTAGATATTTTTTTCAAATTTTGTGGAAAAGATACTTAGTCAAATAAGATATTTTCTAGATAGTTATTTCTAGACTACTTATTATTTCTAAAATTAAATAGGAAAATATTATAAATTGTGAAATTAATTGTTTAAATAATTAATTTTGGTACAATTTATTTTAAGTATATTTTTCCTATTATTAAACTAGAGATTAATAATTAAGCCTTCTCTACACTTAATTATTTATTTCTTGAATTTAATTAACTTGAAAATTAAATATCTAAGTTGATTTTCATCATCAAACTTAAATATTTCTTTTTCATGACACTTAATTAAATAGAAAATAATTTTTAGTTGATTTTTTTTTTCAACTAAATTTAAATAATTTTCAAAATATATTTTTTCTTTATTTTATTAATCAAATTTTGAAATTGTATTTCTTAAATGTTGGAATTTCGAATTTTAGTTGTAAATTATTTATTTTAATTTTGGATCAACTTAAATCAATGATTTTTTCATTTAATGATTAATTAAAATAAATTGAATTAAAGTATATTATTAGAAATTGAATTAATTAGTCAAAGAAAAATCTAGATAGATGATATTTTTGCTTGAAGTATTTTTCTAGTGTATTTAATTAAATAGAAAATTAATATTTAAGTTGATCTTCATCATCATACTTAAATATTTGAAATTTTTCTTATATATTTAATTAAATAGGAAAATTATATTTTTTTTGTTGTAAATTAATTTTATTAATTAATTTTGGGCCAACATTAAATTAGAATAATTTTTCCAGGATTATTTTTTTTTATTTTAACATGCATTTTCGAAAATTGTATTCTTAAATACTTTAATTTTTCGAAATGCAATATATATTTATAGAAAATTAAATTTGAGGATTAAATTAATTTATATTAATTTTGTAACAACTTAAATTGAATATTTTTCTAAATATTTATTGGAAATTATTACTAAGATGGAAGAAATTCATGTTATTTTCATATCCATCTAAGTAAAATTTATAAATATTAAATTAAAATTTATATTTGGAATTTTTCATTCTAAATTGGAAATTTTAAATAAATATATATTTAAAATAAATTAATTAAATAAAGAGAATCAAAGAAAATACAACTCACTTTAAATAATGAGCTTGATTATTATTAAGATATTCGATCTCCATTGTTGGTCTTACAAAAGTTAAATATTTTCAATATAACCTCGAGACGCTAGACTTCGTCCCCCTATGGATGGTTATTCGTTGAACGCATTTAACACCGTAAGATTTCATTTGATAAGTGTTTTGTGAGTTTTCGTCTCTATTTAGACTCTCCCCTACGGTGACTACTTAGAGATAAACTCATAAAACATGAAACAATGGTGGAAGCTCATAAAATAAGAATAACCTTGACTCTCCCCTACCGGGACAACGTTGGATTATTTTGATCGAATAAAAGGTTGCTAGAATGGTTTCTATTTTAGATGAGCTGACAACTCTATTCAATAAATGATACTTTGACTCTCGCCCTACTTAGGGACCTTTGTATTAGTTTGTTGAAAACCTTGGAAATTATTTAGGATTGTATGTTTTAGTATTTTCACTAGTCATTCCTACTTGCTATATGTTTATAATTTCTGAATTGTGTATGAATTTATATTGAACCATGTTATTTTCTGTTATTAAGTTGTAGTTTAATTTCGAATCTTCATTGTTGGTCTAACATGTTTGTTTTTCTAATGAGATAAATCCCTAATGGATTTTCACCATTAGACATACATAATAGTGTAAGATCTCGAAAGATAAATATTGTATATGCAACATCTAGCTGTTCATCAATTGATGACACCTTAGACTAGTATTTTTACAATATGAAACAAGAAGATTACATAAATAAGATTACTTTGTCTTTCGCTAATCGAAGCATCGTTGGATTCTTATTTATAAACGAAATTATCCTAATTCCTCTTAGCTTATTCATTTCGAATTAGCTCAATAATATATCATTGGATGAATGGTGTATAAATCATTTCATGTCATTATATTTTCTCTTAAGAAATTAAATGACGCATATGATTATAATCCCGAAATTCTATTCCCAATTGATATAAATCCTCAATCTTAGAAATCTCCTACTTGTATGGGCAAATCTAACTTAGAGTTTGTATTAGTAGTGCTGGTCCAAGATAGAATTACTCATTATATTTGGTATAAATTTAAGTCTTTGACTTTAATTTTAGATTCCAAATAGAAATTTTCTTATATTTCTAATTCCAGAATACAATACAGTTACACTTTCTCAAGTGTTTAATATCCATCTTCTATTAATGGATTAAAACTGTATGGAATATGAGTTAGGTATTTTGTGACCAGGATCCACTTGCAGTATTCTAAGAACTCTTTGATGTAGCTAAACCTATGTCATCAATAGACACTACCACATTTTTTTTAATCTATGGCATTTGTATCTTGTTCATAGTGGATTTGACAAGATCAATCTCTGCAAAGAGTTAATATGCCTATATCCACTGAAAGTAGTTCATCTCATTCGCAGATGGATGTACATTCAGGAGTGGATATGAGTTTTTCATTGTATTCTTAAAACGATAACTCTAGATTATACCTTTTAGCAAAGAAATTTGAAATGTTTGAAAAATTTCATTAATTTCTAGCAGTGGTTAAAACCATTAAGGTAAGTGGTTAAAGATCTTGCGAACTGATAGGGGTGGAGAAATAGTTAGTAGATATGCAGTTCAAAGATCATTAAATTGATTTTTGAATTATATCCAAACTTACCTCCCCAGAAATTTCGAGTTGCATATTGATGATTAGTTACTAGTCGTTGCCTAAATCCTTCTATGGTAATACAATTTCAGAATGATGTAATGGTTGGGTACTTAATGTAAAACATTACTAGATTCATGGATGACCTAATCAAAAATCTTAAGAAAAGCTAAAACTGTTAACCATGGTTTGTTAGCTTTTCTAAGTGATTAGGGTTGGACCATCCCATTGTCAATAGATAAGAAAGTGTTTGTTCAAACAAATACTACTTTTCTAAGAAAATGACTAAGTCTGAAAAACAAGTAGCAAATAAAGGAGATATTTTTCTTGATTCCAAAAGTGTTCTATCATCTTATATAACATATGATGATCCCACTGCCTCTGTTGTCTTGTCACAACCGAAGAGAAAAATACCATTTAGTTTTCTTCGACATAATTCACGGTACCTTGTCGTAGTGGGAGAGTTTCTAGGAACTCACCTTCTTATGACTTGGGAGACACTAGTGATTAAAATCCATTGTGAGTTTAAACAAGTAATGGATTGTCAAGATAAGAAACTAAGAAGAAAGCCAAAAGAACTATGGTTTAATCCATTCACATGGAGTAACCTAAAGTTTTCTATTACAAGGACATAAAAGGAAATTTTCGTTTATAAGTCCATTAAATGGACTTAACAAAACTTCCTGTTCCTAGTATTATAGGTTTGAGTTTATCTAAACCTATGGCTTGTGGTATACCTGGTAATTACTTACTCTAATGCAAGCAACTTACTTTAGTAAGAAGCTGAAGCATTTTCTTTCTAATGGCAATCTATAGAAGCTTCACAACTTCTTAGACATAGATTTTATTTATCTAAGGAAAAGTCTCAACTATTCCAGAAAAGATAAAGCCATGAAAGAATTTCTTAAATCAACTGTGAGAGGTCTTAGATATGCTTTTGTATGCCTTAGACCAGACACCTGCTGTTGAGTGGGAGTCATGAGTAGGTATCAGATTAATCCAGGAGAAGAACATTGGAAGACAATCAAGTAAATCTTAAGATTAAGAAGAGGAACTATATGTTAGTCTATAAGAGTGTGTTTAAAACTCTTAGACTACACCACATCAGATTTCGAAATTTGCCTTTGTGCTAGTAAATCTTTCTGATAAGATGGTGGTTACTCTGGGGGTGGAATAGTGATTTTGGAGAAGTGTAAAAACCTATCTGAAGTCTCTAGGTCTACCAGAGAGGGACTGAATGTTAAGGTTGCAGGAAAGGTACTTATTCAGTCTAAGGAAAGTTCTATACATTTTTGGCATCATTCCAAATTGCCTTAAACTACTAGTGTTAATTTCCTGATTAACCAAAAGTAGTTACCAAAGATATAGAATCCAGTATCCCAAGAGAGTAGACATATAGAGAGGAATTTCACATTATCAATGATTTTGTGATTAAAGGAAGAGTAATAGTGGAGAAAAGGTTGTGTTTAATTCAACCTTTCAGATCCTATTACGAGGAGTTTACTACTACTACACTTGATTTGTATATCAAGATGTTGAGATTATTTGAAACGCACTTTTTGTTTTATATTAGTGTAAGTGGGAGTTTGTTGGGTTTTATGCCCTAAATAAAACTCATTTCAATATAATCAGATTTACTTATTAATATAGATCAAAAATAACATTTAATGTTGCATGGTTCACATGATTTATTTCATGATTATATGTACATAATGTATGAATTCATCTGAAACCCTTTTCATATACTTGATCCGGTTTATTGTGCCGTCAACACATTGGAAAGTAAACATGACTATGTGAATAAAGTTTCCTAGATTTATCAGACATAGGGTTTTACTGATATGATAATCTACAACAGAGTTTACTTGCATTTGGAGAAATGCTATGTTCTTTCCAGAATATTGGTTAAAGTAAAGCTCAGGTTGGATGCATGGAGTATGCATCGGAAGGGACCGATATTGAACTTTGACTTAGATTTATTAAACTTACCGTAATATCTATTCAAGTCAATATCGCCTAGTTGATCCTAGATCAAATGGTCTTAATCCTGATATGATTAGGCTCAATCTTGAAAGGATATTCGTGTTCTTTGATTTGTTAGTTAAGCCTACTTTTAGGTCAGGGTGATACGTACATTTTGGGAACACGGTAGTGCAATTGAGTGGGAGCGCTAGCATAAACATGGAATCTATAACTTCTATCTGGCGAATAGTAAGCAAAGGATGATCTCCTTCGAGCTTGACCAAACGAACATAAATGGTGGAGTACTCATTTCACATAAGCTGAAATATCATTTATACGGGGTCAAGTGTTTTAAGGAATAAATACATTGTAGGGTGTAACGGTAATTTAATCCCTTTACAGTGTAGATCATTCATATAGAGGATCAGTGATCACATTAGGATTATAACAATGGATAACTTATGATGTGTCTATATGGTGGAACATATAGAGCATTCTATATACTGAGAGTGCAATTCTAAGTTCTATGCGTGGATTCAACGAAGAATTAATAAGTTAGTGAATTTTAGTGCTAAATTCTTGATCTACTTATTGGAAGCTCGGTTATATAGACCCATGGTCCCCGCACTAGTTGAGATAATATTGCTTGTAAGACTCATGTAATTGGTTTTGATTAATCAATTATAATTCTCAAATTAGGGCGAAATTGTAAAGAAAGAGTTAATAGGGGCATATTTGTTAATTATGATACTTTGTATGGTTCAATTAATAAATATAATAAATGACAATCTTATTTAATAATTATTTATAGTTATTAAATTGTTAGAATTGGCATTTAAATGGTTGAATTAGAAAATTGGCGTTTTTGAGAAAATCAGATGCAGAAAAGGTAAAACTGCAAAATTGCAAAAAGTGAGGCCCAAATCCACTAGTATAGGGCCAGCCACTTTTGTAGGAAATTTAAACTGATATTTTCATTATTTTAATGCCAAATAATTCAAACCTAACCCTAGTGGAATGCTATAAATAGATAGTGAAGGCTTCAGGAAATTTACACTTAAATTTTCTATTTTTCCTTCAGAGAAAAACCTGAGCCTTTCTCTCTCCCTATCTTTAGCTGCCACTTCTTCTTTCTCTTCCTCTTGAATTTCGAAAACCCTTAGTGTATGAGTAGTGCCCACACACAGCAAGTGATACCTCAATCATAGTTAGGAAGACCGTGAAGAAAGACTTTCAGCAAGAAGGAGGTTTCAGCATCAAAGATTCAGAGAAAGAGATCCAGGTTCAGATATTGATAATGCTCTGCTACAGAAAGGAATCAAGGGCTAGATATCTGAATGGAAGGAGTCATATTATTCCGCTGCACCCAATGTAAGGTTTCCTAAACTTTATATGTGTTTATTTCATCGTTTTAGAAAGTTCATATTTAGGGTGTTAATAAACATACTTGTGAGTAGATCTAAGATCCTGGTAAAATAATTTCCAACAACCTCGCCCTTCACTACAGAAGTGCGACAAGCTCAACTTCCCAAGGGGTTTCGTCTATCCGAATCCCTAAAGTATAAAGGTACTTCTAACCCTATAGATTATCTTGAAAAAATCAATACTATAATGGAGGTGGATCAGGTACCACAGCTTGCAAAATGCCGCATTCTTGCAGCAACACTCGAGGAGAACGCCTACGATTGGTTTACCCAATTGCCTGAGGCATCAATATCGACATGGAAAACCTTCGTCGACTTATTCCTCACACATTTCCATGCTACAATGACCTATAGGCCGCCTTATACGACTTTGGCCAACATCAAACAAGAACCTGGTGAGTCTTTACAAGACTATTTTAAACGGTTTAATGCAGAGGTAACAAAAGTCGAGAAGGCTCCCGAGTCTTCGCTTGTTTGTATGCTGATAACAGGTATTTTGCCGAGGACCGACTTCTGGAAGGAGTTACAAGCTCGAAGGCCAGAATCCTTAGTCAAATTCTTCCCCGTGGCCAAACCCCACAAGAGAATCAAGAATTCTCTGGCAGAGTTAGAGAAGGGCAAAGACAAACGCCAATCACCAATACCGCGTTCACGATCTCGCAGTCCCCGAGGGAAGAAATCCAGGGGCCGAAGCCCAAGGAGACGTAGTCCGCGGAGACAGCGAAGTCCGAAGTTGGCCAAGTCTCCTCCAAAGAAGGAATCCTCGCCGAAGAGGAAGGGTGGACCTCGTTTCGTCAATTATATTGAACTCGCGGTACCCCGAGACCATATCTATGTAATCGAAGAAAGAAACGGAGTCTTCAAGAAGCCGCCCCCCATCAGGGGAAATCGCGACAGAAGAGACCCCAAAAAATTCTGTAAGTACCACAAAGACATTGGTCATACTACCTTAGAATGTTGGGTCTTGCAGGATGAAATCGAGGAGCTGATTCGGAGAGGAAAGTTCGACAAGTATAAGAAGGGCGAGGAAAGTCATCCCCAAGCGGATGACAAAGGAGAAAACCAAAATGCGAGTGGTTCCAGAACACCTCGCAACATCCTAACCATCATTGGAGGACCCCATATCGCAGGAGACTCTCGCAAGTCACAAGAGCGGTATGCCAGAGAAGCTAAAGAAAAGTCGTTCACCAATGTCAACAATCTTAGTGAGCGACCCGAGAAACTATTTAAGAAGGAATGCGACGACATCACCTTTATGGAGAGTGATGCGAGATGGGTCCATCACCCGCATTCCGATGCACTAGTTATAATCGCCAATATTGGCGGGGATAATGTCCACCGCATACTAGTCGACAATGGGAGTTCAGTGAATCTGTTGAACTTCCAAGCATTCAAACAAATGGGATTGCAGGAGAAGGACTTGCGGCCTGTGACGTCGAGCATCTATGGTTTTACAGGCGACGTCATAACAATAAAAGGAATGATCAAACTCCCAATCACTTTGGGAACCGCCCCGGTGACGGCCAAGTCAATGGCTGACTTCGCGGTAATCGACCAATACTCTGCATATAACGCCGTGATTGGTCGACCGATCCTGAAGGAGATGAAGATCATAACCTCGATCTATCATCTGACAATGAAGTTCCCTACTCTCGCTGGAGTAGGTTCTGTGCGGGGAGTCCAAGCAGATTCGCAGGAATGCTACAACACAGCAGTTAAACTCGCCGAGAAAAAGACGGTAAATGTTATCTACCTGTTGGAGGCGCCACCTCCTCGCCAGGAGATCCTCAGAATCGAGGAAGTGCCGCACATAGATGAACCAGACTTGGATCCAAGAATCCTCGATCACACCGCCGCAGCCCAAGCCGCGGAAGACACCATTGAGGTACCTATAGATCCTGTAGATAATAACAAAATTTTGAAAATTGGTTCTAAATTAAATTTTCAGCAGCGAGAACAATTAACGACCTTTTTAAAGCAAAATCTTGATGTTTTTGCTTGGAAACACTCAGATATGGTCGGGATATCTCCACAAGTCATGTGTCATCGCTTGAACATTGACCCCGAGGTGCGAGGTGTCCGATAAAAGCACCGCAAAATGGACCCTGTGAGTACCAAGCGCTAAAAGAAGAAGTCGACCGCCTCCTTGCCTGCGGCTTTATACGGGAGTCGTTTTATCCCAACTGGTTAGCGAACCTCGTACTCGTGCCTAAGCCTAATGGCTCATGGTGCACATGCGTTGACTTTACAGACCTAAACAAAGCCTGTCCCAAAGACAGCTTTCCCCTTCCTAGCATTGACCAGCTTGTTGATGCCACTGCAGGTCACGAATTCCTGAGTGTTATGGACGCATACTCGGGATATAATCAAATCCCGATGTATGAACCCGACCAGGAGCACACCTCGTTCATTACTGATCGAGGACTATACGGTTACAAAGTGATGCCTTTTGGTTTAATAAACGCATGTGCGACTTATCAGAGGCTAGTGAACATGATGTTCGCAGATCTCATTGGAAAAACCATGGAGGTATATGTTGACGATATGCTTGTAAAATCTCAACATGCGAAGGATCATATTGCCCACTTACAGGCTATGTTCGATATATTACGACGGTATAAGATGCGGCTAAACCCTCTGAAATGTGTCTTTGGAGTTGGCTCCGGGAAATTCCTTGGGTTCATGGTTAATCAGCGAGGAATAGAGGCCAATCCTGCAAAGATCAGGGCGTTGGTGCAAATGCCATCACCAACCAAGCCAAAATAAGTTCAAAGCCTCACAGGTAAAGTCGCAGCCTTAAACCGCTTTATATCACGATCTTCTGATAAGTGCAAAGAGTTTTTTCAGATTCTAAAAGGCAACAAAAGGTTCCATTGGACCGAAAAATGCGAGCAGGCTTTTCAAACCTTAAAAACGCACTTGGGGCAACCTCCGATCTTGTCAAAGCCAATGACCGGTGAAGTCTTGTCCATCTATTTAGCAGTGTCGGAATATGCGATTAGTTCAGTACTAGTACGCGAGGATCAAGGACGGCAATACCCGGTGTATTATGTCAGTAAGCGACTACTGGATGCCGAGACGCGCTATCCCCAAATGGAAAAGTTGGCGTTTGCCTTGATAACATCGTCAAGAAAATTGCGACCTTATTTCCAGGCTCACAGTATTGAAGTTTTGACAAACTACCCCTTAAGGCAAGTTCTGGCAAAACCAGAAACATCGGGGAGGTTATTGAAGTGGGCGATGGAGTTGAGTCAATTCGACATCAGGTATAAACCAAGAACTGCGATCAAGGGGCAAGCCCTAGCAGATTTTATCCTTGAATTCCCCAGCACCGAGGTAGCGCTCATAGAGGACAAAAGTGACATCGCTATAGCAAATAGAGAACTGTGGACACTGTACGTCGACGGAGCCTCAAATAGCGAGGGTTCTGGTAGCGGAGTTTTATTAATCAGTCCCAGTAATTTTAAGGTACATGCTGCTTTACGTTTTGAATTTTCTGCATCTAACAATGAAGCCGAGTACGAGGCATTAATCGCAGGATTAAAACTCGCTCTCGAGATGAAAGTCGAGTATCTTCAGGCTTTTAGCGAATCCCAAATCGTGGTGTGTCAGGTGAATGGAGAATATCTGGCAAGAGGCGAGAGATTGGTTAAATATTTAGCTATTGTATGCGAGCTAATGCAGAAATTCAAAAAAGTAATTGTGTCTCGAATACCGCGTGCTCAAAATTCACACGCAGACGCATTGGCCCGTTTGGCCTCAACCAGAGAAGCCGAATCGCTCGATGTAATTCCGGTAGATGTGTTAGCTCACCCAACTATAAATCGTGAAATGATCATGGAGATAGATACCGTTCAGGAGGTCACCTGGATTACTGTTGGGTTTTATGCCCTAAATAAAACTCTTTATAATCTGATTAGTTATCAATATAAGAAATTTGAAGTGATTGATGTTTGCATGAATTTTACATGCTAATGGTTTAATATGTTTAATATCTTTATTACATTCATACACACAAAATCAGTTAAATCCAGATCATATGTTTATTCACAATTACAGTATCGTCAACACAGTGGAATGTGATTGTGATCATATGAATCAAAAGTTTTGGTCCCTGTTTCATCAGTGTTATTGGATTTACACTAATGTGATAATCAGCGATGATGTGTACTTGCACTTGGAGTAAGTGTTATGTTCTTTCCAGGACATTAGTAAAGTATACTAGTTTCGAATGTATGGAGTATACATTGGACTGGACCGATATTGCAACTAAGTTAAGATATTACAAACTTACCGTTATACATATCTTTCCAAGTCAATATCAGTAGTTGATCTTAAGATTAAAAGAATCTAAATCCTGATATGCTTAGGCTCAACTCAGGAGTGCTATTCATGTTCTTTGATTTATTAGTTAAGCCTACTTTTGGGTCAGGGTGATACGTATATTTTGGGAACATGATAGTATGATTGAGTGGGAGTGTTGAACATAAATATGGAATCTATAGCTTCTATTGATGTATAGAAGTCAAGTGATGATTCCCTTCGAGCTTAGCAAATAGAAGTAAATGGATGAGCTCTTGTTTAACTGACTAATTATTAGATCACTAAACACCATTTACAGGTAGCTAAGTGTTTTAAGGGGCAAAATACATTGAGGGGTGAGAACGGTAAAGAAATCCCATCTCGATGTAAATCATCTATATAGAGGATCTTTAAATCACAATAAGATTATAACAATGGTTAAATGAGATAGTATATTGATATCGTGGAACATACAATATGCTCTATATAAGTCTGAGAGTGCAATTCTAAGTTCTAAGAGTGGATTCAACGAAGAATTAATAAGTAGGAATTTACTTGGTAAATTTGGTTCACTTATTGGAAGCTCAGCATATAGATCTATGGTCCCCATTCTAGTTGAGAACATTCTGCTTGTAAGACTCATTAATTGATTCGTGATTGATCAATTATAATTCTAAAGTTAGACTATGTCTAATTTTATGAATTTTCACTAAGCAGGGGTGAAATTGTAAAGAAAAGAGTTTCTAGGTTTATTTATTTATTAATGGACTTTATATGTCTAATTAATAATTAAATTAAATGACAATATTATTTAATAATCTATTTTAGTTATTAAATAATTAGTTTTGGCATTTAAAAGGTTAGAATTGGAAAATTGGCATTTTTGAGAAAATAGAGATAAAATTTGATAAAACTGCAAAATCAAGTGAGGCCCATTAAACACCATATGGCCGGCCACTTAGATGAGTTTTTCAAATTAATATTTTCATTATTTTAATGCCAAATAAATCCTAACCTAAACCTAGTAGTTGCCTATAAATAGAAAGTGATGGCTCAGTCATATCACAAGTTTTCAACAAGCCTTTCTGACAGAAATTTCTCTCTTCAGAAAAACTGAGCCTTCCCCACTTTCTACACCTTGGCCGAAACCCTCTCTCTTTTCTTCTTCATCTTTTTCGTGACCCTAGTGAAAGAGTAAGTGCCCACACACAGCAAGCAGTAACTCAATCATAGATTGGAAGACTGTGAAGGATCAAAACTTGAAGAAGAAGGACATTCGGGCTCAGATCTTGATTATACTCTGCTACAGAAAGGAATCAATGGTTAGAGATCTGAGTGGAAGGAGACATTAATTCCGCTGCATCAATGTAAGGTTTTTCTTAACTTTATATGTGTTTAATTTATCGTTTTAGAAAGTTCTTATTTAGGATGTTTAAACAACATACTTGTGAGTAGATCTAAGATCCTGGTAAAATAATTTCCAACAACTGGCCTCAGAGCCATGGTAATTGATTTACTTACATGAAATTTGGACTTTAAAACGATTGTTTGTATGTTCTTTGGATGGTATCATGTTGTATTGAGTGTTATTTGATGATTGATTGATGTTTGTAAAATTTTCGTGAAAAATAATTGCGATTTTGTTTCTGGAATTATTTTTATTGGATAGTATGGAAAAAATTAAGCAAGTTAGCCTTTTACAGAACTTAATTTGGATTTTATTTGAATTAGTTATGAATTTTTGAAGATTTGAAAAAATCGGGGCTGTGCTGATATTTTCCTGCGATCGCAAATCTATCCGTACAGTTCCCAATTTTTTCGTTTTTCTTCGATTTTTCATGCTTTTTCATGGAATTAACTTCCGATTTTTTGTATAGTTTTGTATATATACTATTACTATTCCTAATTCAATTCTAATTATAATTTTGAATTAATTTAATATTTTTTTTAAAATTTAATTCAAGATATTAGTGTAATTTGAATTTGAATAGAAATAGTATCTATCTTCTTGCTTAAATATCTATCTTATTTTTGAATTTGATTATATTTTTTTTTTTTAAAATTTAAGGTCAGATTTTATAAGATATTTATAAAATTTTTTAAGATATTTTTAAGATATCTTATCTTTTAAGATATTTTTTTAAAAATTAAATCTTTTTAGATTTTTTGACCTTATTTAAATTTAAAATAAGATATTTATAATCATGTAATTTTAAATAGATGTAAGATATTTTGCTAACTTTTAAATTTTGTTATTTTATTTATTCAAATTAAATTTAAAATCTGAAAAGATATTTCATTTATCTTTTCTAATTTTTATTTAATTTTTATTTTTAAAATAACATTTAATTTTAAAAAGTAGTTAGCAAATTTTTTGAAACGATATTTAGGTTGGTTGAAACCTAATTTTTTAAAAAGTAGGTTTAATTTTAAATTTCGAAATTTAAATTATTTTATTTCCGAAATTAAAATATTTTTTTTAAAAATTTTATTTTTTTTCGAAAATTAAAATATTTTTTATTTAATTATTTATTTTTCGAAATTATTTATTTAAAATTAAATAAATCCTACTTCCAACTATCCAGCTAACCTTGTTGCATGAGTATATGGTTTAAACTTGTATGTAAGTTTTTCAAAACCTATTATTACTTGATTGCAAATAGCCATGGTTACTTTTTGCCAGATCTAATGATCTGATGGCTCCCTTGGTCAAGTTAATAATTTGTAACAGGTAAATTTTACAATCTTCTTTCATCTGTGTATGACCTAGCAACATGATAGGATCCATCCAAAGTGTGCCTGTGTGAGCCTATATGTTTATTTTGTTTTAATATAGATACATATAGGTTGTTGCTAAATAAAATGTCACACCATGATAGATTTTATTTAGGTCCATTTAGTTATTGGACCTATTCAATTAATAACAGTTATTCATTTTAAGGTTAAATTCCTCTCTTTTGGGCCTTGTGTGAGAGTTGGGAGCCATAGAAGTGGGTACGACATACTGAACCCAGCACCCCCTCACATGAACTACCCCAATTGTGAAAGCCCATTTGCCTGATTTGAATAACTGTACTAGGTTAATTATATTAGTTTGACCTAATAAAATTGAATTAGCAACATAATTAACTTTTAAAATATATGAAATTTATTTTCATTTTAATATTTTAAAGTTAATTTTTAAGAAAAACACTTTTAGTTTAGATATTATTTCTACAAACTATTTGTATTTTTCTTGTATTTAATTAAATATAGAATTTTAACTAACTAAGATTCTTTCTGGAGCTTATTTAATTAAATATTCCTATTTAAGTTATAAATTAGTTGTATCAACTGATTTTTCTTATCTAACTTAAATTTGAATATTTTATTTAAATTTAAATCAAGTTGAGGAATCCTAGGCATTAGTTATTAAAGATTCTTAAGATATTTTTTAAGTTAATATCTTTTCAAATATTAACTTAAAATGGAATATTTTAGATATTTTTTGGTTAATATCTTTTCAAATATTAACTTTAAAAAGATATCTTCAAATTAAGTGGTTACAACTTAATTTTTGATATTTAATTAAATCTAAATTTGAAATTATTTAAGTTTTAGATTTTTTCTATCTAACTTAAATTAGATATTTTTCAAATTTTTTTTTGAAAAGATACTTAGTCAAATAAGATATTTTTTAGATAGTAATTTCTAGACTACTTAATATTTCTAATATTTAAATAGGAAAATATTATACTTTGTGAAATTAATTATTTAAATAATTAATTTTGGTACAATTTTATTAAGTATATTTTTCCTAGTATTAAATAGAAATTAATAATTAAGCCTTCTCTACACTTAATTATTATTTCTTGAATTTAATACATTTAATTAACTTGAAGAATCTAAATATCTAAGTTGATTTTCATCATGATACTTAAATATTTATTGATTTTTCATGACACTTAATTAAATAGAAAATTATTTTTAGGTTGAAATTTAATTTTTCAACTTAAATTTAAATAATTTTCAAAATATATATATTTTTTTATTTTATTAATCAATTTCGAAATTTGCATTTTATTTATGCAATATCTTCGAATTTTTTAATTTTAAAAAATAGATTGAGTTGTAAATTAATTATTTATTTTAATTAATTCTTGGACCAACTACAATCAATGATTTTTTCATTTAATTGATTAATTTAAAATAAATGAATTTATAAATATATATATATTATTAGAAATTGAATTAACTAGTCAAAAGAAAATCTAGATAGGTGATATTTTTGCTTGAAGTATTTCTTTTCTAATTTTATTATTTTCGAAAATTGTATTTTTATATACTTTAAATTTTCGAATCCAATAAATATATTCTCAAAGGAAATTTTTAAGTTGCTAATTATTTATTTAATTCAACTTAAATTAATTTCCTTAATATTTATATTTAAGATTATTACTAAGATGGAAATAATTAATTTTATTTCAATCACCATCTAAGTATAATTTTATAAATATTATATTAAATTCTTATTTTTGAATTTTAATTCTTAATTTAGAATTTAATGAGATTTATTTATTAGAATAATAAAGAAAATACATTTTAAATAATGAGCTTTATTATTATTAAGATATTCGATCTCCATTGTGGGTTTTACACCGCGTTTGTTTTAGTGAGTAATCCTCCCTAATGGAGGAACGTTCATTAGCAATTTCGCACCGTTTAATCTCGCATGATAAGTGGTTTGTAAGTGTTTTATATGGTATAGATCACCCTAATGGTGGCGACCATATTTGACTTGCAAATTGCGAAACAATGGTAGAAGCTCATGAGATAGAATAGCCTTGACTCTCGCCTAAACGGGACAACGCTGGATTCTGATCTTGATCGAATAAAAGGTTGCTAGAATGTTTAACATTTTAGATGAGCTGACAACTCTATTCAATGGATGGTAGCTTTGACTCTCGCCTAAACGGGACACTGATATCAGTTTGTTGAAAACCTTGGAAATTATTTAGGATTGAATTTTTAAGTATTTTCTCATATCATTCCTACTTGCTATGTGCTTATAATTTCTGAATTGATTTTGTGTGTTAAACCATTATTTAATTTCTATTTGTTGATTTCTATTATTTTGTAGTATCCTGTATTGTCAAAATGAATCTCATGTTATCACTGTTGACTGAAAATAAGCTGAATGGATCTAACTTTAATAAATGAATTGAGAACATTAATATTGCTCTCATAGGAGAAAGTGCCTTGTTTGTTTTAACTGAGCCATCACCTGAAGTGCCTGAGGATAATGCATCCAAAGCTGTGAAAGAAAAGTATGAGCGTTGGCAGAAAGCAAATGAAAAAGCTCTATACTTTATGCTTTCTAGCATGGTTGACACCCTCAAAACTCGGTTTTCTAAAACTGAGAAGGCTGCTGAAGTTATGACGAAGTTAAATGAGCTATTCGGTAAGGCATCGCTTCAGTCACGCTTTGACGCGACTAAGAAGTACATTAATGCACGGATGGAACCTCATCAAAACGTGCGTGATCATGTTCTCCTCATGTCCAATTATTTCCAAGAAGCTCAGGATCATGGTGCTGAAATGGACAGTGCTACTCAAGTTAGTCTTATCTTGAATAGCCTGACTCCAGCATTTCTACCATACACATCAAATTATGTCATGAATAAGAAGGAAATTGACTTTCATGAATTAGTCAATGACCTTCAAACTTATGAAAATTTGATTGGAGGACCCAAGAAGAAAGGGAGTAAACCTCATAATCCTGGTAATGGTAATGGGACGATAAAACCTGAAGCAAATGTTGCCTCTGCTTCAAAGCCCAAATCGTAGAAGAAGTGGAAGATCACCAAGAAGCGAACAAAAGCCATAAAGAATAAAAAGGTTGTTCCTTCTGGTGATGCTACACTAAAAGGAAAGTGTTTCTACTGCAATGAAAAGGGTCATTGGAAATCCCAGTGTCCTAAACTTCTTGTAAAGAAACAAGGTATTTCCATTAATAAACTTTAAAAGTTTAGTGAATTATTATCCAATTGGATTTATGATTCTGGACTAACTTTGTTTATTTGTTTTCTTCTTCTTATAGGCCAAGCTACTTGAACTCAGATGAGTTGGATCAGCAAGCTGGATCAAGGGTGAAATCGTCCAGATGAAGATGAAGCTCTTCAATTTTTGAATTAATTGTTTTAGTTTAAAGACAATTTGGATTTCAAATTTTACTTAGGGATATTTATCCCGGTTTTTCTCATATTGTTGCAATACATTTTTTATTTTATTAATAAATTTTTTTTTCGAAATTCCCTATAGCAATTAATGAGATTGAGCTTCATTTATTTTATCTTCATCAACAATTACCACATTATATTTGTATGATTGTATGTGTAAGTGTTTTTATTATTGATGCAAATTCTATAATATTTACAACTCTTCATAGAGTTATATTATATAAACACTAGAAATTATTTCTATGTTTATCAATAATTGTTCATTCTCATACAATTATTAAGAATTTGTTTAATAAAAGGATCTTATGATCTGATAGGGGTGGAGAAAAGTTAAGAAAACTATGCAGTTCAACGATCTTTTATATCTAATGAACTCTGGATAGTATTCAACTCCACATAAACTCTATCACACTTAGAGAATCATGATCTTTACAACCTTTAGGGGTGGATCATAATCTCTATATACTTAGGGGTGGAGGTTATCCATAGTACCCTATATGTATATTCTTAGGGGTGGAGTCTATTCCACAATTCCCTATGAAACACATATCTTGTTTAAACATAGAAGTAATATAATGAGTCAGCTATTGTCAATATAAATTCTTGATCTTGATTGTATGTTCCATTTCGATTTTACTGTTGTAAGTAAAAGTTTGATACCTTTGAAAGTTCTTTGTTAAAGTTTCACACTACCTTAATTGAGTGGGAGAATTTTAAAGTTCTATACCCATCTTCATAAGGTTGATAATTGTGATAGGTACTTAAGAACACTACTGAAAAGCAAATCTAACCATTCACATGGATAGGAGTAGCTTATCAGAATTATGAGAATAAGATAAAGAACTCTAGTTCAGTCCATTCGAATGACTTGAACCAAGAATTCTTAATCCTCATAAAATTTGATGGTATCTTAATTTTGATTACTTAATCTCTGGCATGTATTTTTCACTTCAAATACTAGTCTGCTATGTTGATGACTTAGTCTTAACTTAAAGTTTTAAGACTAATACAAAAGTCACAACTAGGTAACTCTCTAAACAATCAGAGGTTAAAAGTATTATTTAACCGGACATACGCATATTGAGTGGGAGCTATCTGAGATGTAATCAAATAGGGAACATTAGAAGATATTCAAGAAAGATTTATGAAAGTGATCTATATGTCAGATATTAAGGAACTGTGTATCAGTTGTCCTTGTATCTCACCATCTAATTTCGATTTCTATGAGATGGTGCTTACTTTGGGGGTGGATGAATTATTGTATAATAATTCAAGCTCTACTAGAGAAGAACTATAACTTGGTCTATTCGAAAATACCAGAAAGTTATATCACTGAAGAAAAGTCTACACTGTATTATCTCAATTACATATTTTAAAATATGAGAGATATGTCTTCTGTTAATTCAGATGTACTTTTAAAACAGTAAAGATTTCAGTATCCCTTGATGAGTAAAGCATATAGTAAAGGATGTTTCATAAGTGTATTTATGAACTAGTTTCCGAAGTTTGGGTGGATTCAAATATACTACACTTGATCTGAAGATCAAGACATCAGATTGACCTATTTGCACAGTTTGTTTTATATTAGTGCAAGTGGGAGTTTGTTGGGTTTTATGCCCTAAATAAAACTCTTTATAATCTGATTAGTTATCAATATAAGAAATTTGAAGTGATTAATGTTTGCATGAATTTTACATGCTAATGGTTTAATATGTTTAATATGTTTATTACATTCATACACACAAAATCAGTTAAATCCAGATCATATGTTTATTCACAATTACAGTATCGTCAACACAGTGGAATGTGATTGTGATCATATGAATCAAAAGTTTTGGTCCCTGTTTCATCAGTGTTATTGGATTTACACTAATGTGATAATCAGCGATGATGTGTACTTGCACTTGGAGTAAGTGTTATGTTCTTTCCAGGACATTAGTAAAGTATACTAGTTTCGAATGTATGGAGTATACATTGGACTGGACCGATATTGCAACTAAGTTAAGATATTACAAACTTACCGTTATACATATCTTTTCAAGTCAATATCAGTAGTTGATCTTAAGATTAAAAGAATCTAAATCCTGATATGCTTAGGCTCAACTCAGGAGTGCTATTCATGTTCTTTGATTTATTAGTTAAGCCTACTTTTGGGTCAGGGTGATACGTATATTTTGGGAACATGATAGTATGATTGAGTGGGAGTGCTGAACATAAATATGGAATCTATAGCTTCTACTGGTGTATAGAAGTCAAGTGATGATTCCCTTCGAGCTTAGCAAATAGAAGTAAATGGATGAGCTCTTGTTTAACTGACTAATTATTAGATCACTAAACACCATTTACAGGTAGCTAAGTGTTTTAAGGGGCAAAATACATTGAGGGGTGAGAACGGTAAAGAAATCCCATCTCGATGTAAATCATCTATATAGAGGATCTTTAAATCACAATAAGATTATAACAATGGTTAAATGAGATAGTATATTGATATCGTGGAACATACAATATGCTCTATATAAGTCTGAGAGTGCAATTCTAAGTTCTAAGAGTGGATTCAACGAAGAATTAATAAGTAGGAATTTACTTGATAAATTTGGTTCACTTATTGGAAGCTCAGCATATAGATCCTGTTGGGTTTTATGCCCTAAATAAAATTCTGTTTCAATGTAATCCAGATTATTCTATATCAATAAAGTAACAGAAGTAAATTTTCATTCACTTGTGTATGTTTTGGTTCACTTAATCAATTGCTTGTCTATTTGATTTATAAATTCATCCAAACCCCTTTCACATACTTGATCATGTTTATTGTGTTGTCAACACAGTGGAAAATAAACATGACTATGTGAATAAAGTATTCCTAGATTTATCAGAACACTGTGTTTCACTGATATGAAAATCTACAACAGAGTTTACTTACATTTGGAGAAATGTTATGTTCTTTCCAGAACATAGGTTAAAGTAAAGCTCAGGTTGGATGCATGGAGTATGCATTGGAATGGACCGATATTGAACTTTGAATTAGATTTTGAAACTTACCGTAAACATCTATTCAATTCAATATCATAAGTTGATCCTAGATCACATGATCTAAATCCTGATATGGTTAGGCTTAATTTCAAGAGTGTTATTCGTGTTCTTTGATTTGTTAGTTAAGCCTAAATCTTTAGTCTGGGCAATACATACATTTTGGGAACACGGTAGTGCGATTGAGTGGGAGCGCTAACATAAATATGGAATCTATAGCTTCTATCTGGCGAATAGTAAGCAAAGGGTGATTTCCTTCGAGCTTAACCAAACGAGATAAATGATTGAGTACTCATTTCACTTAGTTGAAATATCATTTATACAGGGTTAAGTGTTTTAAGGATAAAATACATTGTAGGGTGTTACGGTAATTTAAGTCCCTTTACAGTGTAGATCATCCATATAGAGGATCATTGATCACATTAGGATTATAACAATGGATAACTAATAATGTGTCTATATGGTGGAACATATAGAGCATTCTATATACTGAGAGTGCAATTCTGAGTTCTATGTGTGGATTCAACGAAGAATTAATAAGTCAGTGAATTTAAGTGGTAAATTCTAGATCTGCTTATTGGAAGCTCGGATATATAGACACATGGTCCCCTCACTAGTTGAGATGATATTACTTGTAAGACTCATTTAATTGATTTTAATTAATCAATTAAAAAATTCTCAAGATGGACTTGTCAGTTTGAGAATTTAGCACTTATTAAGGGAAAAACAGTAAATAGAGATTTTGAATGGCATATTTATTAATTAGGAAACTTTAATTAGTTTCATTATTAATAAAATAAATGATAATATATTATTTGATAATTATTTTTAATTATTAAATAATTAGATTTATCATTAATATGGTTGAACAATGGAATTGGCAGTTTTTCACAAAAAGGAAACTATCAAGTGTAGGAAAAGGAAAGTTGGAAAAGTGGCAAGCCTTGTTTCCACATTTCCTAGGCCGGCCACTTAGCTTCCTTTTCCCTTTGATTTTTTAATTCAAAATGTCAATCATAGCCATTGGTGGTCTTCTATAAATAGAAGGCAAAGGCTTCAGAGTTACACACATCTGTACAATTGAAAAAGCTTTTCACAGCATTATTCTGAAAGAATTTTCTCTCAGAAAATTCTCTCTGAGCCGCCACCTTCTCTCTCTCTATTCCTTCACTGTTTCGAAATGTATGAGTGCTAGAGTAGTGCCCACACACATCAAGTAACACCTCAATCATAGTGAGGAAGGCTGTGTAGAATTCAGAAACAACAAAGAAGGACTTTTCGGGCTCAGATCTTGATTATACTCTGCTACAAAAAGGAATCAAGGGTTAGAGATCTGAGTGGGAGGAGACATATATTCCGTTGCAATCACTGTAAGATTTTTGATACTCTTATGTGTTTAATTTCATATCGTTTTAGAAGTTCATATTTAGGCTGTTAAATCAACATACTTGTGAGTAGATCTAAGTTCCTGGTAAAATAACTTCCAACAACTGGTATCAGAGCTATGGTAATTGATTTGCTTGCAAGAAATTTGGACTTAAAACGATTTGCTTGTTTTTTGGATGGTATCATGTTGCTTTGAGTGTCATATTGATGTTTGAATGTTGTTTGTGAATTCTGGGAAAAATGGTTACTGTTTTTATTCTGTAATTATTTTTGTTGTATGGTTTGGAAAATTCTAAGCAATTTACCTTTTTACAGAACTCGATTTCGATTTAATTTGAATTAGTTATGAATTTTTGAAAATTGGAAAAATTGGGGTGACGAGCAACTCATCACGCGCGCGGAATGGCTGCTTGCAGCCTCCCTGCGCCATGATTTCTCGGTCAAGCACCTTGGATCCGCGCGCGGATGGCCATGCACAGCATGCCATCCGTACAGTTCATCCAATTTTCCAATTTTTTCGATTTTTCATGCTATTTCATGGAATTAAATTCCGATTTTTTGTGTAGTTTTGTATATTGATTTTTGTTTTTCAAATTTCAAATCTAATTATCAGAAATAAATTAATTTTAATTTTTAAAATTAATTTTAGATATTAGTGTAATTTGATTTTGAAAATAGGAAAAAATCATGTTTTGCTTACCTTTTTTTCTTATTTCCTTTAAAATTTGATTATTTTTTTTTTAAGGTCAGATATTAATTTTTTTTGTAACTTGACCTTAATTAAAATAAGATCATAATAATCATGATAATTTTAAAAGAAGAAATAAGGTATTTTTGTTAACTTTTAAATTTTGTTATTTTTTTAATTAAATTAAATTGTAAAACAAGAAAAGGGTATGTATTTACCATTTTCTATTTTATTATTTAATTTATTAAATAACATGAAATTTAAAAGGAAAGTTAGCAATTTATTTTGAAATGACATTTAGGTTACCCAAAACCTAATTTTTCAAAATGGTAGGTTTAATTTTATTTTTATTTTTCGAAATAAATGATTAAAATTAAATAAATCCTACATCCAACTATCCAAATCTAACCTTGTTGCAGGAGTATGTGTTTTAGATTGTTTGTAAGTTTTCTAAAACCTATTATTGCTTGATCTAAATTGCCTTGGTTAACTTGATGATAGATCAGATGATCTAATTTTAACCAAAGGTTCAATTGACGATAGATCAAGTAAATAATTTGTAACAGGTAATTTTTGACAAACTTCTTTCATCTGTGTATGACCTAGCAACATGATAGGATCCATCCAAATGTGTATGCATGTGTGAGCCTATATGTTTAATTTCTATTATAGATACATATAGGTGGTTGTTGCTAAATAAAATATCATAACTGATAGATTTTATTTAGGCTCATTTAGTTGTGAGCATATTCAATTAATAACAGTTATTCATTTTAAGGTTAAATTCCTCTCTTTTGGGCCTTGTGTGAGAGTTGGGAGCCTTAGAAGTGGGTGCGACATCTTTGGACCCCCCACTCACATGAACAACCCCAATTGTGAAGGTCCATTTGCCTGATTTGGATAATTGTGCTAGGTTAATTATATTAGTTTAACCTAATAAAAGATTGATTAGCAACATAATTAATTTCATTCTTCCTTGAAATTAATTTAATAAAAACATAGTTTGAATAGTTATATTCTGGAAAGCTATAGGTATTTTTCTTGTTTTTTAATTAAATATGGAATTATAACCATATAAATTCTTTCTGAATCTTAATTTTATAATTTCATTAAATATTCCTATTTAAGTTGAGATTTAGTTAAATCTATCAAATCAACTTAGATTTGAATATTTTTGAGTTTCCTATTATAAATTAAGTTGAGGAATTTTGGAAATTGGTTATTGAGATTCTTTAGATATTTTTTAAGTTGATATTTTCTAAATATGGGAACTTAAAATGGAATATCTTCTAAATTAAGTGGTTACTACTTAATTGGTAATATTTAATTAAGTCATTGGTTGAGGAATATTTTTAAGTTGGGTATTTAGATTTTTCTAAACAACTTAAATAAGATATTTTTCAAAATTATTCCATTTTTGAAATTTAATTAAAGTTTTTACTTTAATTTGTAATATTTCATTATTGAGATATGGAATATAAATGATTAAACAAAATACATGTTTAAATAATGAGCTTTAATCAAGAGAAATTCGATCTCCATTGTTGGTTTTACATAGCTATTGTTTTAGTGAGTAATCCTCCCTAATGGAGGAACGTTCATTAGCAAGTTAGCGCCGTTTAATCTCGAAAGATAAGTATTCTTATAGGTTTATTTATATGGTTCATGACCACCCTAATGGTGGCGACTATGTAAGACTTATAAGAATGCGAAACAATGGTAGAAGCTCATAAGATAGAATTGCCTTGACTCTCGCCTAAACGGGACAACGCTGAATTCCAATCTTGATCGAATAAAAGGTTGCTAGAATGTTTGACATTTTAGATGAATTGACAACTCTATTCAATGGATGATGCTTTGACTCTCGCCTAAACGGGACACTGTATCATTTCGTTGGAAACCTTGGAAAATAAACTATGTTAGATTTAGTATTTTTATAACATAAGTGATTATTTGTTTTCTGAACCTGTGTATGAATTTATAGAACCAAAACCTTACTTCTGTTTATTGATATGTTGTAGTGCCAATATGAATAACCCTCATCCCGATCCACTCCTAGTTAGTATCTTTGCAAAAGAACTCAATAGTGTGAAAATGCATCCTGGTAGTTGCATTAACTCGCACCTATTGTTGATGAATATGAAATTCCAAAAGGCAAATCTACTAGGAATTGATTTATCAAAGGAACAATGGGTCAAACTCATACTTTATAGTCTTCCTCAGGAGTATAACGGTTTTGTTCTATATTATTTATTGAACAATCCTAACTCCTCCGAGCATGGACAAACTCGTGTACGAGTTGAGGGCCCATGAGCGGGATTAGATTGCAATGAGACCTCCTAGCATTGCAAGCTTTAATCAGAGGAAGAAGATTAAGCATGAGGGCTCTAACAAAGCTGCTTCTTCAAGTACAATTATCAGACATCATGTTCTATGTGCGAATTGTAATGGAAAGGGACATAAAGAAGAACAATGTCCTAGGCTTCTAGACAATTCAAATGAAGGTGATGCTTTTGTATTTGAATCATGTGTTTTAGAGAACGACAAATCCTCCTGGATTGTTGATTCTGGATCTACTAACCATGTATGTTCTTCATTGCAGCTGCTTGAAACTTGGGAGAATCTTCACCCAGATGAGTTAAAGCTTAAAGTTGGAAATGGCGAGTTGGTATCAGTTAAAGCAAGAGGAACAGGCCGAATCAAGTTTAATTCTAAGAAGTTTTTACTTTTAGAGAATGTTTTATATATTCCTAATTTTAGTAGAAACTTGATTAGTGTTTCATGTTTACAGACACAATTTTATATATTGAATTTTTCGAGTTCAAATTGTTCAATTTCTCGTAATGGATTTCATATATGTGTTGCAAACATGGAACGAGGGCTTTATGTTTTAAGACAAGATACTCAAATCTCACTAAATGCGAACTTTTCAATGTAGCTAAACCTAGAAGCCTTAAGAGAAAAGAGATTGATAATGATGATCAAACTTATCTATGGCATTTACGTTTAGGTCATATAGGCTTTGATAGACTCAATAGGCTAACCAAAGACGGTCCATTGAAAAATGTCGTCTTAGGAGAGCTGCCAGTCTGCGAGTCTTGCCTAGAAGGAAAAATGACCAAATGTTCTTTCTTTGCAAAGGGAGAGCGTGCCAAAGAACCCCTAGGGTTAGTACATTCAGATGTTTGCGGACCGCTGAATGTAAAAGCCAGAGGAGGTTATGAGTATTTCGTCACTTTCATTGACGATTTCTCTAGATATAGTTTTCTTTACCTAATGAAAAGAAATCTGAAACGTTTGAAAAGTTTCAGGAATTTCATGCTTTGGCTCAAAACCAATTAGGTAAATCATTAAAGATCTTGCGAACTGATAGGGGTGGAGAATATATGGATATGCAGTTCAAAGATCATTTAATTGAACTTGGAATTGAATCCCAATATACGGCCCCTAGCACTCCACGGCGGGGAATGGAGTTGCGAGAAGAAGAAATCGCACTCTCTTAGAAATGGTTAGGTCTATCTTTGAGTTACTCGGCTACGTCTACGTCCTTCTGGGGATATGCTATTCAAATGGCAAACGACATCTTAAATGTTGTTCCATCTAAAGCAGTCCCTAAGACACCCGTCGAACTATGGAATGGTCGCACACCTAGTTTGCGCCATTATAGGACTTGGGGGTGCCCTGCTCACGTCTTAAGAAAGAAAGAAGGCAAACTGGAATCGCGAACTGAGGTTTGCATGTTTGTCGAAAATTCTAAAGAGACTAGGGGTGGACTATTCTATAGTGACAAGGATAACAAAGTGTTTGTTTCTACAAATGCTACTTTCCTTGAAGACAACTATATGAAAGACAACAAACCGAAAAGTGAAATTGTATTAGAGGAAATGCTCACGAATCGTTCCTTCAAATGTACCATCTTCTTCTACTCAAGAAGAGGAGCATCCCACTCCCTCGGTTGTAGCGCGAGAAAACTACTACTAAAGCTCTGTTCGAGAAGGTCACGCTCCTCGTCGTAGTGGGAGGGTTTCTACAAAACCATCTCGTTATGGCTTGGATGGTGAAATCAATATGGTCGTTGGTGACGGTATTGATGACGACCCATTAACCTATAAACAGGCAATGGCAAGTCCGCAACGGAAGCGATGGTCAGCCGGTATGGATTTAGAAATGGATTCCATGAAAAAGAACAAAGTCTGGGAATATGTAGAACCACCTAAAGATTTTCGTCCAATTGGATGTAAATGGGTCTACAAGAAGAAAAGAGGTGCTGGAGGCGAAGTCGAAACTTTCAAAGCTAGACTGGTCGCCAAGGGTTACACCCAAAGAGAAGGTGTGGACTATGAGGAAACTTTTAGTCCTGTTGCCATGCTCAAATCCATCCGAATTCTTCTCTCCATAGCTGCCGCTTTAGATTATGAAATTTGGCAAATGGATGTCAAGAACGGACCTTTCTTAATGGGCTTCTTGAAGAAACCATCTATATGGAGCAACCGAAGGTTATGTTCTTCACAGGCGGGAGAATAAAGTTTGCAAATTAAATAGGTCCATATATGGGCTTAAGCAAGCTTCTCGCTCATGGAACAAAAGGTTTGATGAGATCATCAAGACCTACGGCTTTCATCAGAATGAAGATGAACCTTGTGTTTACCAACTCAAGGAAAACCAAGTAGTAGTATTCCTGGTCCATTATGTTGATGACATTTTGATCATTGGAAACAATGTCAAGAAAATGACTCACATCAAGGAATGGCTTGACACTCAATTCGACATGAAAGACTTGGGTGAGGCAGCCTATGTTCTTGGTATTCAGATTGTCGAAACCGGAAGAACGGATCCCTTGCTCTCTCTCAAACGACTTACATTGACAAAGTTCTAGAGAGATTTTCCATGACCAATACCAAAGGGGCAAACATGCCCTCTCTAGACATGGTATCCGTCTATCTAAGGAACGAGTGTCCTACCGATCCTCAAGAGATAGAAGACATGGCAAAAATTCCTTATGCTTACGCGGTTGGAAGTCTAATGTATGCTATGCTATGCACTAGACACGACATACGCTATGCGGTTGGAATCGTGAGCGGTATCGATCAAATCCGGGAAGGGTACATTGGAATGCTGTTAAGTATATTTTGAAATACTTAAAGAGTACAAGAGATTATGTATTAGTCTACAAGGGTGGTGCTTTGAATCCCTTAGGCTATACAGACTCAGATTTCCAGGGATGTCTTGAAGACAGGAAATCTACATCTGGGATGGTGTTTACTCTTGGGGTGGAGTAGTGGTTTGGAGAAGTGCTAAACAAACTGCGATTTCGGATTCTACCATGGAGGTAGAATACATAGGCTACAGTGAAGCAGCTAAAGAGGTTGTCTGGCTAAGGAAGTTCTTCACCAGTCTTGGTGTAGTTCTTGGAATGGAAAGGCCTCTAGTCCTGCTTTGTGATAACACTGGAGCTATAGCCAACAGTAAGGAACCTCGGAGCCACAAGAGAAGTAAGCACATAGAAAGAAAGTATCATATTATCAGAGAATATGTGGCAAGAGGGGATGTCTTGGTGGAGAAAGTGGATACGCAGGATAACTTGGCTGATCCATTCACCAAAGTCTTGGCGGTAACTTCATTCGAAAAGCACCGTCAGAATTTAGGATTAATTGAAATGTACTGATTTGTTTTATATTAGTGCAAGTGGGAGTTTGTTGGGTTTTATGCCCTAAATAAAACTCTGTTTCAATGTAATCCAGATTATTCTATATCAATAAAGTAACAGAAGTAAATTTTCATTCACTTGTGTATGTTTTGGTTCACTTAATCAATTGCTTGTCTATTTGATTTATAAATTCATCCGAACCCCTTTCACATACTTGATCATGTTTATTGTGTTGTCAACACAGTGGAAAATAAACATGACTATGTGAATAAAGTATTCCTAGATTTATCGAACCTTTGGGTTTCACTGATATGACAATCTACAATAGAGTTTACTTACATTTGGAGAAATGTTATGTTCTTTCCAGAACATAGGTTAAAGTAAAGCTCAGGTTGGATGCATGGAGTATGCATTGGAATGGACCGATATTGAACTTTGAATTAGATTTTGAAACTTACCGTAAACATCTATTCAATTCAATATCATAAGTTGATCCTAGATCACATGATCTAAATCCTGATATGGTTAGGCTTAATTTCAAGAGTGTTATTCGTGTTCTTTGATTTGTTAGTTAAGCCTAAATCTTTAGTCTGGGCAATACATACATTTTGGGAACACGGTAGTGCGATTGAGTGGGAGCGCTAACATAAATATGGAATCTATAGCTTCTATCTGGCGAATAGTAAGCAAAGGGTGATTTCCTTCGAGCTTAACCAAACGAGATAAATGATTGAGTACTCATTTCACTTAGTTGAAATATCATTTATACAGGGTTAAGTGTTTTAAGGATAAAATACATTGTAGGGTGTTACGATAATTTAAGTCCCTTTACAGTGTAGATCATCCATATAGAGGATCATTGATCACATTAGGATTATAACAATGGATAACTAATAATGTGTCTATATGGTGGAACATATAGAGCATTCTATATACTGAGAGTGCAATTCTGAGTTCTATGTGTGGATTCAACGAAGAATTAATAAGTCAGTGAATTTAAGTGGTAAATTCTAGATCTGCTTATTGGAAGCTCGGATATATAGACCCATGGTCCCCTCACTAGTTGAGACGATATTACTTGTAAGACTCATTTAATTGATTTTAATTAATCAATTAAAAAATTCTCAAGATGGACTTGTCAGTTTGAGAATTTAGCACTTATTAAGGGCAAAACAGTAAATAGAGATTTTGAAGGGCATATTTATTAATTAGGAAACTTTAATTAGTTTCATTATTAATAAAATAAATGATAATATATTATTTGATAATTATTTTTAATTATTAAATAATTAGATTTATCATTAATATGGTTGAACAATGGAATTGGCAGTTTTTCACAAAAAGGAAACTATCAAGTGTAGGAAAAGGAAAGTTGAAAAAGCTTTTCACAGCACTATTCTGAAAGAATTTTCTCTCAAAAAATTCTCTCTGAGCCGCCACCTTCTCTCTCTCTATTCCTTCACTGTTTCGAAATGTATGAGTGCTAGAGTAGTACCCACACACATCAAGTAACACCTCAATCATAGTGAGGAAGGCTGTGTAGAATTCAGAAACAACAAAGAAGGACTTTTCGGGCTCAGATCTTGATTATACTCTGCTACAGAAAGGAATCAAGGGTTAGAGATCTGAGTGGGAGGAGACATATATTCCGCTACAATCACTGTAAGATTTCAGATACTCTTATGTGTTTAATTTCATATCGTTTTAGAAGTTCATACTTAGGTTGTTAAATCAACATACTTGTGAGTAGATCTAAGTTCCTGGTAAAATAACTTCCAACAGATCCACGGTCCCCATTCTAGTTGAGAACATTCTGCTTGTAAGACTCATTAATTGATTCATGATTGATCAATTATAATTCTAAAGTTAGACTATGTCTAATTTTATGAATTTTCACTAAGCAGGGGTGAAATTGTAAAGAAAAGAGTTTCTAGGTTTATTTATTTATTAATGGACTTTATATGTCTAATTAATAATTAAATTAAATGACAATATTATTTAATAACCTATTTTAGTTATTAAATAATTAGTTTTGGCATTTAAAAGGTTAGAATTGGAAAATTGGCGTTTTTGAGAAAATAGAGATAAAATTTGATAAAACTGCAAAATCAAGTGAGGCCCATTAAACACCATATGGCCGGCCACTTAGATGAGTTTTTCAAATTAATATTTTCATTATTTTAATGCCAAATAAATCCTAACCTAAACCTAGTAGTTGCCTATAAATAGAAAGTGATGGCTCAGTCAAATCACAAGTTTTCAACAAGCCTTTCTGACAGAAATTTCTCTCTTCAGAAAAACTGAGTCTTCCCCACTTTCTACACCTTGGCCGAAACCCTCTCTCTTTTCTTCTTCATCTTTTTCGTGACCCTAGTGAAAGAGTAAGTGCCCACACACAGCAAGCAGTAACTCAATCATAGATTGGAAGACTGTGAAGGATCAAAACTTGAAGAAGAAGGACATTCGGCCTCAGATCTTGATTATACTCTGCTATAGAAAGGAATCAAGGGTTAGAGATCTGAGTGGAAGGAGACATTAATTCCGCTGCATCAATGTAAGGTTTTTCTTAACTTTATATGTGTTTAATTTATCGTTTTAGAAAGTTCTTATTTAGGATGTTTAAACAACATACTTGTGAGTAGATCTAAGATCCTGGTAAAATAATTTCCAACAATTACTCCTATCGTCGCATATCTGGAAAAGGGTCTCTTGCCCGATGACAAAGTAGAAGCAAGAAAGCTGCGACAACGAGCCGCCCGTTATGTAATATATGATCAAAGGTTGTATCGCAGAAGTTTTAGTCAGCCCCTACTCAAATGCATCAGCGGGGAAGATTGTGATTATATACTTCGTGAGGTACACGGGGGGATTTGTGGCAATCATACCGGAGGTAACTCCCTTGCATTAAAAATCATGCGACAAGGGTATTACTGGCCAACCTTGCGACAAGATGCTCTCGCATTTGCGAAGAAATGTGACAGGTGCCAGCGAATAGCCACATATACCCACCAACCTCCGAGTAACCTCCATTCTATCACAAGTCCATGGCCCTTTGCAGTATGGGCGATTGACTTAATAGGCGAGCTACCTAAAGGGAAAGGTAGAGTCAAATATGCGGTAGTCGCAGTAGATTACTTCACGAAATGGGCCGAAGCCAAAGCACTCGCAACCATCACAGCAACTAAATTGCGCGAGTTTGTCTATAATTCCATAATTTGTCGATTTGGTATTCCATACAAACTCATTTCAGACAATGGAAAACAGTTCGATTGTAAAGAGATGCGACAACTATGTGACGATCTAGGAATCAAAAAGGCGTTCTCCGCAGTTGCTTACCCGCAAAGCAACGGACAGACTGAAGCTGTTAACAAAATAATAAAACACACCATTAAAGGGAGACTAGAAGAACGCAAAGGGACTTGGCCAGACGAGTTACCGCAAGTCCTGTGGTCTTATAATACAACTTCTCGATCCACAACTGGCAAAACACCCTTCTCGCTTTCCTACGGGTGCGAGGCCATGGTGCCAGTTGAAATTGGGGCAGGTTCCCTACGCAGAGATGTTTTCAACATCTCGCAGAACGAAGAGAAGCAGTCACTCTACCTTGATCTTCTGGAAGAAAAACGCGATCAAGCACACTTAAAAAATGCGGCTTACCAGCGGCGAACTGCAAGATACTTTAACTCTAAGGTAAAAGTAAAAGTCCTGCGAGCAGGAGACTTGGTCCTTAGAAGAGTAATGCCAAATACCAAGAACCCAACGCATGGGGTCTTTGGAGATAATTGGGAAGGACCATATCTCATCGCGGAAAAATAGGTGACGCCACATACCGACTCACAGCACTCGATGGTACTGCGATTCCACGAGCTTGGAATGGCGAAAGCTTAAAATTATATTATCAATAGTACTCGCATTATTAAATTATGTTCGCTTTGTACTTATACTTAGACATTTTTTATATAAAAAAAAAAAATCCTAAGTATAGGGGGGTATATATGCCATAATGTACTATTGATTATATAAAGGAAATGCCTCATATTTGTTAATTCTTCAAGTTTAAACAAATTTTGTCAAGTCTTGTAAGATTTTCTACTTATTACACCAGGTTGTAATTAAAGTCGAATATATATATTAAAAAACGCGAGTACCCGTGTACTGCGAAAATGTTAAACATTAATTATCCCCGCGAGGATATGAATTTGTCCAAAATAAATTGCAAATATGTCTAAGTACAGAGTGCGAGTACCCCTGTACCGCATAAAAAACTAACTAGCAAATTCAAAAGAAAAATAGTTCAAACATAGAAGAGAAAAGTCAAGCATTGGGAGCAGCAGGAGCAGATCCATCCACGACTTTGCTGACGGCTTCATTCTCGACTTCTTCAGCATCCGTAGCCTCAGCCTCCTCGGGAAGATTCCCTCCACCGCCTTGAGTTTGTGTGGGCGACATGGCGCGAAAAGCCTCAGCCATTTCAGCGGCTTCTGCTCCGAGGATTGAGAAGTCAAAATCTGGAATTTTGGAAAGAGTGGTGTATATATAGTCAGAAACTGCCTGGTCATACTGTTTCTTCCCATTCTCCTTCTCGACCTCAAAGTCGCGAGACATCGCCTCGATCTTCATCTGAGAATTCTTGGCCTCCAGCTCGACCTGCTCTTTAGACTTGCGAAGGTCTTCAAGCTCCCTGTCCTTATCACCCGCGTCTTGTTTTAGTTTCTTTATGCTCTCCTGGAGCTGGGCATTTTGCCTCTTCAGCAGTTCAGCTTCCTTAGAACCAGCAGCAACGGCTTTCATGAACAGAGTCATCGACTGCGAAGCCAACTCCACAGAGCGCGGAACAAGCTCTTCAGAAGGGATCCTCTCCGCCTTGGATATGAACTCCTCGCCCACGAACTTCTCCTGCATAGCCAGAAAATCGCGGGCTCGGATAGTTGGCTCGATCATGACTTTCTTCCCTTTGTCTTGCGCAATCTTAGCCAGCTTCTTGGAGGAATCCGCGGTAAGAGTAGTTATAACGTCGCTCTTCCTCTTCTGGGCAATGACGGGCGATGTCGTCGCTGTTCCACTTTTTGGCTTGCGGTTGAGGACGGGCGCGGACTTCAAGAAAGTCATCTCTGCGAGGACAAATAAAAGATAAGTATGAATAAATTTCAAGGCACTAGTTTATAACGTGGGATATGTTACCTGAGGTTGGTCGAGAGGTTTGCTTAGAGAGGCGTTTATCAATCCGCTCTTGTTGTTTCTCAGATGGTTCCTTGTATACTGGCTCTCTTTGAAGACTTGCGTTCTCTGGAATCAGCTTGTGTTCTCGCAGCTTAGCAGTCGTACACAATAATCGCCAGTCGCGATCTTGTACCGGAAGGCTCCCGAGAACTTCAACTGTCTCTCTGCGAGTTGCGTCGAGTGCAGGTCGAGCTGGTCTATCTGCGAAAACAAAAAGAGCGAGTTAGCATGAGATCTCCAAATAATTCAAAAAATGTCTAAGTTAGAAAACATGCGACGTACTAGGTCTACGATTAAAATCAGTTCTAATCCCTGGGACTTGAAGATGTAGAACCACTTTGATTTCCAATCTCCCATATTAGATACCATTCCTTCTACCCCATTAATTTCAGAAGTCGCCCATTTGCTAAAGCAGTAGAAACCATTGTGAAGGCCTACGCTTTTTATATCGTAGAAGTAGCTGAACTCTTCTACCGAGGGAGCCCTATGAACATACTCCATATACATCGTGTAAAAAGCCAGGGTGGTGCGATAACTATTGGGAGTTAGCTGGAAAGGTGATACATCATATCGTTTGAGGATAGCCGCGATAAAGGGATGGAAAGGGACTGATACCCCACATCGGAGAATGGGTATTGAGATTACCACATCCTCTGTGGGAATAATCGCAGGATTGGTAAAAGGAAGGTGCGCCCTCTGAGTCGGTTTAGGTCGCAAAGAAGCAAGTCGCAACAGGTTTAGCCTCGTAAAGGTAGTGAAGTCCGATTTGGTAACTCTCAAAATCAAATCCTCGCACGAATAGGGCTCGTTAAGCTGGGTATCCTCCACCGAGTCAGTCCCGCTCCCTTCTGCCTCTTCTTCATCCTCGCCTGATTCGCGAGCTGGGGCCGTCCAGTCGTCATCCGTCTCCTCGACCTCGACGTCAGGGGCATGCCTGGAGTGAATAAGATAATCGTGGGCTGACACTGTAGACTCACTGTCTCGAATATCAATGGTCCCAGGTTCAACGAGCTCCTGCACCATTTTCTCGATGTCTGCAGAAGACATCGGACCTAGCTCTATACCTACAGTAGGTGTGATCTCCTCTTCTGAGATCGAAGTCGGGATAAAGCTATCTTCCTCCTGGTCCTCGTCACCATGGAATGCATGGCCTCCCGAGCCGAGCAGCTGACTATCCGACAGGTCGCTCATCTGAAAGATAGAAGATCTCTTCAGCGTGGTGAATGTGTGAAAACAAAGTAAGTGATCTCACCCGCATAAACTATAAAGTCGCAACCTGCGAATAAGTCACGCATCCTGGGCTAAGCGATATACCTCTAGAAACGGCTGGGAGAAACTCAGTGACTCAAGGGGCATGCGTTCTCAAGCATGACCCTGAAGTTACTGAGGTACTCCCACCGTTTCGAGAATATCTACCCGCCAAAGGGTACGCTCATTAGAACATTAACGCATGTCGCAAATGGCTGGGTGTATCACGGTATCTCAAGGGACATATAACCGCATATATGACCATTAGAATATTGTGACACATCCACCATTTGGGAGACTCAGTTAATATTCTCGCGACTAAATTCACAGTATACAAAATCCTAAAGATCTAGGCGACGATCAGAAGTAAGTAAGTCTTGCAAATATGCGAGTATTCGAAATGTTCGTCCGAATACCCGCCAGTATTCAAAGCATGAAACAGTGCCTATTCAAGTTACATGTCATTTTTTATGAAATTACCCAGTTTTTTACCTAAAAAATGTAGCCTCATACATACCCCCTACAAACATTCATTCTTAAAGCCCCTCATGCATATTAGAAACCCAGAAAACAGTGTTCCCGCTCAAACCGAAAACGAAACACAGAGGAGATTCGAAAACTGACCTTTTGCTTCTGATGAAATTGTTCCCACGATTCGCCCTTGACAGCACTGTAGAATCAACGAAAAATCCACGGAGAGAGGCGAAAAAACTGGGCAATTTATGGAAGTATTTTTGGTGGTTTCTCTGAAAGAGAAGAAACAAGGAAGTTTAAGAAAGTTAAAGAAAATGAGGGAAAACGGGATTTTTGGTTCGAATTAGGGGGTTTAAATACCCAAATCCCTCATTAATTGGGATCACGACACGTGGCAATTAGAAGGCCTAGGGTCGCCCAATCCAACGGCCAAAGATGCCACGCCTACACAGAAACCGAAGAGTTTTGTGACGTGGCATCATCAATGCAACAAAAGTAATGATTATAGCCGTTATTTTTCGAAACCCTCGAAGGGACAACCAAAGGTCACCTCCTCGTGACAACCTTTCACCTGTCTCTCGAGTAATAGTTTCCCTTTGTGACCGCACCTGTCACATCGCAAAACTAGGGGCATGTGTTATAGTGAGATTTCTCTCACCTAGAAACTCGAGACCAGACCCCTATTTAGAGGACATGTATACTCAGATTTCCCAAAGAAAGCTGAGATGTCCCTGAGGGACTCCTCGAAGTTTTAAACCTCGCTTAAGATAGAATCAGCGAGAGCTAGCGAGCATGACCGAAGTGTAATCTCATCCGAGACAGGAGAGTAGCTCGCATATATCGAACTATATGCGAGTATCCTCCCCGTGTCTGTGTATAAACTAGGAGAACGACTCTCTGTAAATGCGAGTTGGTCCTAAGAACCCTGCACCCTTGATAAATTAATATAGACTTGCATGTCTAGGTCCTATCAGCCCGTCATGCGATGTCCACAAAAGGCGACTACCTAAGGACGCAGACATCCTAAAAATAAATGATAAACCCGCGAGTTTATCACCAGAATATGAACAGTCAACCCGCAGATTTAGAAGACGCATACGTTGATGAACTTAGTAACCGCCGCTCATTTCTTAATGTTAACGTTGTTTGGTTAATTATTGTAATTCAATGTGTAAAACGGATTGACAATGAATGCAATCCTTGTATAACTAATTGGACACCTGCTTTGTATATAAAGGGGTGATCCGCCGTGAAATGGGATCTACGAATCTCTTGCTACAGTGGACTAAGCAGACCATAATCTGACTGAACCACTATACTTCTCTGTCTTCTTGTTATTTTCCAACTTTTGTTAATTATTTCTCATTCCCAGTTGAATACTCGCACTTGTCTTTCCACGTAAATTGCTTCTTGTCACTAATAATATCATATAATTTGGTGTTGTGAAATTCACTCGACAACACAATCAACACATATTTATAACAAAATTAAAAAATTATATATACAAATAACATTTTAATGTAAAGAAAATAGCAATTTAAAAGTCTAATACATATAATACATTTATATTACAAAACTTAATAGATAAAATGTATATTCTATTCTTATATTTTTTTTCTACATACAATTTAAAATAAAATTAAATATTTTTTTTATGTATGCAATTTTTTTTCTTCATTTGAATTTGTTATTTGTTATTTTATTTATTTAATGTGTTGTTGGAGACATAAAATAACTATAGTTTGTTTTATTTTGTTGCTAGTTATGTGAAATAAAAAATATTTTTTTTCATAAATATTAAATAATTTAATATTAAAAAGTAACCAATCCAAAGTAACCGATCCAATCCGCACTTTTGCGGATTGAATTGGATTGGATTTGAGCTATTGTGTGGATTGGATTGGATCCAAAAAATGAAATCCGCACTTAGTGCGGATTGGATGTTGTTTGACCAAAAAAGTGCGGATTGGATTGGATGAACAGCCCTAATCAAGTTCTTGAGTTAAGATTTTGTCTCGAACGAAGTGAATGTCAATCTCTATGTGTTTAGTTCGAGCATGGAACACTGGATTGTAGGTAAGAGATCTTGCTCCTAAGTTATCACCCTAGAGAATTAGACAGCTAGGGACAGTGAGTTGTAATTCAGTGAGCAGAGATTGAATCCAAATGACTTCAGAAGTGGCCAGTGCAAGAGCACGATACTCAGATTCTATGCTTGACCTTGCAACAATCGGTTTGCTTCTTTGAACACCAACTTATGAGATTTCTACCAAGGAAGATGCAGTAACCAGAAGTGGACTTTCTGTCATCATAGCAGCCAACCCAGTCAGCATCAGTGAACCCCTGCAAATCAAGTCTATGAGCAGCTCTAAAAGTTAACCCCTGTCCAATGTACCAGCAAGATATCTAAGGATGCGTTTGGAGGCACTCCAATGCTCAGATGTTGGAGATTGCATGAACTGACTCAACTTGTTAACAGTGAAGGCAATGTCAGGCCTGGACATTGTGAGATATTGCAATGCTCCAATTACACTTCTGTAGGTAGTAGGATTTTACATTGGGGTGCCTACTTTAGATGACAGCTTTGTTGTTGAGCACATTGGTATAGTTTGGGGCTTGGAGTCCAGTAACTGAGTGTTGGTCAGCAAATCCCTTGCATATTTCTATTGAGTAAGGGTGATAGAGTCTTTGGATCAATGAACTTCAAGCCTAAGAAATAACTAAGAGATCCTAACACTTTAAATGCAAATTGATCATGCAGGATTGTGATAACATGCTATATGTGAGTCTGGTTTTCTCCTGTGTTGAGTATATCATCGACATAAACAAGGAGAAGAAGAAGCTAACCATTCTTCCTTGTGAAGAACAAACTGTTATTTGACTTGCTATTTTGAAAACCCCATTGAAGTGGAGAAGTTTTGAGCTTGTCAAACCAGGCTCGAGGGGCTTGTCTTAGGCCATAGATAGCCTTGTTCAGCTTGCACACATGGTGAGGGTATTCTGGATCAATGAAGCCCTGTCTTCCTTGAGGTCACCATTCAAAAAGACATTATTAATGTCACCTTGTTGAATGTCCCATCGAAAGGTTGTTGCTAGAGTGAAAATTATTCTAATGGTGCAAGGTTTGATGACTGGGCTGTATGTCTCAAAAAAGTAAATTCCAGGGAGCTGCTGAAATCCCTTTGCCACAAGCCTAGTCTTGTGCCTGCCAACTTACCCATCTTTATTGTACTTGACTCTATAAACCCATTTGTTGTGAACAATGGTCATGTCTGATGTGGGGGGAACCAGAACCCATGTTCTTTTCTTTTTCAAGGCAATGACTTCATGAGACATGGCTGCATTCCAAATGGGGCTAGCTAAGGCATCTTTGAGAGATTTGGGTTAAGTCTCAACATTAGTGCTTGCAAGATATGATTTTGGTTTAAATATACCATGTTAGACCTGGTTAGCATAGGGTGAGTGTTTAGTTGTTGATGGGCAGTGACAACAGTGGTACTTTCAGCATATGAACTAGCATTAGTGGATGCTTGAGGACTGTGATATTGGAGGACAGTATCATCAGGGTTTGGGGGTGAGTTTGTGGAGCTAGAGGCTTCAGTATGGACAAGCACAGGTTCTTGGATATTGTTATTGGGAGGGACAAGTGTAGAATACAGTATGTTATATGCTAACTCATTATTATAGGTAAAGTTGAGGACTTGGGTTGGGGGGAAGGAAATAGTTGGGAATAGGGAAACTCTTGTTCATTAAAGGTAACACTTTGAGCCACATAGACCCTGCCACTTGGATGTAGACATCGATACCCTTTTGAGGAGATGCTATATCCTATAAACAAGCACTTAGAGGATCTAAAGGCAACTTTGTGATTCTCATATGGTCTCGGCAAGGGAAAACATGAGCAGCCAAAATTGTTAAGCATATTGTAATCTGGTTTTTGGCTAAATAGTTTTTCATAAGGGGAGAGAAGATTGTTTGTTGGTGTGGGAAGCCTATTTATTAGATAAGAAGCTGAAGCAAAGGCTTCCCACCAGAAAGTTAAAGGCATGTTAGCTTGGGCAAGAAGTGTAAGGCCCACGCCAACCACATGCCTATGCTTTCTTTCAACTCTCCCTTGCTGTTGATGAGTATGGGGACAAGAATTTCTCTTAAGAATGCCTAATGTTCTGAGTGTTTGGTAAAGGGGTTCATATTCTTTCCCTAAGTCGATTTTAATGCTTTTTATTTTAGTGTGAAAGAACCTTTCAACAAAGGTATTAAACTGTAAAAATGGAGCAGTAGTTTCAGATTTAGTTTTCATTGGGAAAAGTCATACAAACTTAGTATAATCATCAATAAAACTTAGGTAATATTTGTAACCTTCACTAGAACTGTAAAAGGATGGACCCCATACATCTGAAAGAACAAGTTCAAAGGGCATGGATGTATTATTCTGAGAAGGTTTGAAATTGAAATGGTGTAATTTGCCTAATTGGCAGGCATCACAAAAAGAGAATTGTTTACATTTCTTATTTGGAACAACTAAAGACATAACTTTATTTAAAACTACTTGAGAGGGGTGACCAAGTCTTGAATGCCAAACTAAGGCAATCTGAGATGTGTCATGGACAAGATTACTTGTAGTGGCGAAATTAACGGCCTTGGGATTTGGTGTGAGGGAATCACCACTGGTTGGGTCAATTCTTTGGATTGTAGAGTAGATAATTCGAGTTTGTAAAGGCCTTCACTGAGATGGCCCTTAAGAAGGACCTGCTTGGTTATCTTGTCCTTAATGAGACAACACACAACATTAAATTCAAGAATGACATTATTGTCTTTTGTAAACTGAGATATGCTAAGTAAATTCTTATTGATAGAAGGAACATGGAGAATATCTTGCAAGACTAATGTTTTAGAAGGAAATTTAATTGAGACTAAACTATGGCCTATATGATGAATAGGTAAAGAAGAACCATTACCTTCAACAACCTTGGCTTTTCCCTTGTAGTCAGCAGTTGTGGATAGAATTTGTGTGTCATTTGTCAAATGGTGGGTGGCACCAGTGCCAAGAAACCATGCATTAGATAGATCTGGTGTGGTTGAGGAAGGACCAACTTCAGTGAGATCTTCCACACAACTGACATATAGGTCGGCTTCCTCTACCTCCTTTGTTATTGTAATTTCCTCTACCCCCTCTGTATGGTCCCCTGAAACCACAATTACTGTTAGAACCTCGACCAACATTGTTGAAATTTGTGGAGGCTATGTTGGCTTGAACATTGACAAGCGAATCTGAGGTGAGTTGCTAAATACGCATTTCTTGGCTTTGAAGCATAAATTGTACTTCTTAAAGAGTGAGAGGCTCTGTGCGAGAGGTGAGGTTAACAACAACAGCTTCGTACTCGAATCCAAGGCCTCCAAGAATGTATAAAACCAGATCATCATCTAATAAAGGTGTCCAGCTGCTGACAAGGAATTTGCTTACTGTTTCATCTTGAGAATGTATTCTTCAATCAATTGTGAACATTTCTTGGTGGTTTGAAGAAGACTACGGAGTTGAAGCAATCTGGCTCTGGATCGAGTAGCAAATAGTTGGGAAAACGTAGTCCAGATCTCAAACTCAGTCGATGTTTGGCAATTAACAACATGTCCAAGCATGTTTTTAGAAATAGAATTCATTACCCAATGCATCAAGAACTGGTCAAGTTGAAGCCATTGTTGATGAGCAGGGTTAGGAACATTACCTGCAAGTTGAATTGGTGGTGGAGGATTCTGACCAAGGATTAATCGATCCAGTTCATACGCTCGAGCAGCAGCAAGAGCAAGAGACCTCTAGACAGTGTAATTCGATCGATCCAATCTGAGATTCAGAGGTAACAGATTATTATTGGGAAGAACAGGTTGAGCATTAGCTGGTGGTAGGGATGTAAACGGGGCGGGACGAGGGTGGGGATTGCTCTCCCACCCCCATACCCGCCCCAATACCCGTTTAAATTAAAGCGGGGACGGGGGCGGGGATTACCCGGTGGGAGAAAGATTCCCATCGGGTACCCATAGGGAAGTAAACGGGGCATGGCGGGGCCGGGGATTGCTCACCCACCCCCATACCCGTATCCTAAATTCGCCCTATACCCATTTAAATAAAAGTGGGAGACAGAGCAAGAATTACCCAGTGGGAGGAGGCTATTCATTGGGTAACCATGAATATAATTTTGGAAAAAAAAAATCTCAAAAAGAATAAAAGAAAAAAAAAACCATCATAAAAACTCATTCAAATAATAACCATAATAATTCTATTACATGAAATATAAAAATCCACCAATAGCCTTAAAAAAACTAACATAGTCTACTGTTTAAAAAAAAAACAACGATAGTCTAAAAAGTTCTTCAACATCAATCTAAACATCTTAAAAGTCCATAAATAAAAGATAAATATATCTTCTATGGCAGCCTTCATCATCAGTCATCATAATCTTTATCAAGTTTCAAAGTCCACATAACTTGGTCCCTGTAATAACATATAAGAAAAATATATTAAAACTTATAACTATTAATAGAAATAGTTGAAGTAAATAATATTCGAATAATTAAAAAAAATAATTACCTCTTCATCATCATCTTTTATATCTTCATTTACTGTTGAATATTTTGGTATTTTTGTAGATGAATCTAAGAAACAAACATAAAACTATTAGAAATGACTAAAATAAGAAGAAGAAAAAAAAGAGCAAGAAATAGCATACCTAAAATCTCAGCCCATAACCAATCTTGTGCACACACCAAAGCTTCCAAAGTGTTAGGATGTAGCCTGTTACGATGAGGAGTGACATGTCTCCCACTAGTGCTAAAAGCTGACTCCGAAGGAACTGTAGTCACTGGTATAGCCAAAACATCTTTAGCAACCCTTTGTAAAGTAGGATATTTCAACCCATTGCTCTTCCACCATGCTAAAATGTTAAATTCAGAAATCCTTGGCAAAACAGCCTCTTCCAAGTAGTACTCTATCTCAGACTTAAAAGTATCCACATTTGTTGTGCTAGTAACGAACAAATCATAACCAGCCAAATCATCAACAGACTCATCAACATCCTTATCATGCTCAGAGCAACTCAATGAATGATTGATAGTACTTCCCTGATCTTGATTAATATTGTATTCCCCCACTAAATCAAGACACAATTTTCGAACTCTCTCAATTTCTATAGAGGACTTCTCACCATAAATTCGAGGGAAGTAGTATTCAATCAGTTTCATCTTAAATCTTGGATCTAGAATTGTTGCTATATATGGCCAATATCCCATGTATCACAGACCAATACTTTTCAAATTTTTCAATCATTTTTTCAACCATAAATTTTATCTCAAGACATTCTAACTCAAGACATTCATTGAGCAACAATCTAATCTCACATATCTTAGGAAAAAAAAAAGATTGGCAGTAGGATATTGAGCCCTAGAAAATATTTCAGTAACATTGTAAAATAACTTCAACTTTTCACACATCATACTTGCTAAAAACCAATCATGTTCATTAGGCAAGTGTCTATATTTTTTCTCACTGATTGTTAGGCGACTGAAAACATTAGTACTATAATGTAGATGAATTCTCTTTATGGAGATAAGCTATACAATCTCCAGTACCCCACCATTTACTAACATTTATTCTCTTTATGGAGATAAGCTATACAATCTCCAGTACTATAATGTAGATGAATTCTTATTAATAACACATTATTTGTTACCGGATTGAACATGCATATCTTTATAAGTGACATCATTTTGTAAATTAATGTAGTAAAGACCTTTAGACATGTGTCTAGATCAAGTTTCTAAAGAAACTTTAATCATAAAGGTCTTTGATAATTTTAAAATAATGTCACTACTATATTGCTTGTTCCTTAAACTGCTAAATATGAGAACTAATCTTGTCTATGGATAAAATTTTCTCACAGTCACTGACTTTTTTAGGTTTATTTGTAAACCTTACAAGAAATTATGAATGTGGATTAATAATCCACTGTGTTAATAATTACAATAACTATATTAAAATAAATTTATACAAATGAAAATTGGTGGTAATGAAGTGTGATTTATTTTTCCTTAATTGTACAGTAAAAAACTGTACATTGTGATGAAGTTATCAGAGTAAATTTTAGAAATTTCTACTAGTGTTTTAGAAATTTATGAATAGTGATGTAATAAAATTACATAATTATTAATATATAATTTTGAGGTTTAAATAAATCATATTTTTACCAATGTATAAACATGCTTAAATATGAAACCTTATTAAACAAAAATTACATGTGGGCTAAATTTTTAATTTAATAAGATTAAATTTATATGTAAATTATGGTAGATTTAAACAATTTATGAAAAACATAAGGTTTAAGTTCCATACAGTTTTTGGCATTGTACCAATAATGAATTAACTACTAGTATTACTTCCTCACTAGCATAAAAGTAGTTGGCAAAAAGTAAAGAATCCAATATCCCTAGAGGAGTAGACATATAGAGAGGAATTTCAAAATATCAAGTTTTTTGTGACTAAAGATATTTAATGGTGGAGAAAGGATGTATTAAATATAATCTATCAGATCCTAATACAGAGAGAATACTACATACTACGCTTGATTTGGATATCAAGGTGGTTAAATTATTTGAAATGCACTTTTAGTTTTATATTAGTGCAAGTGGGAGTTTATTGGGTTGTATGCCCTAAATAAAACTCATTTAAATATAATCATATTTACTAATTAATAAAAGATCAGAAATTATTCTATGTTGCATGGTTCACATGATTTATTTCATAATTATATGTTTAATGTATAAATTCTATTAAGTCCAGAATATATATATTTATTCATAATTATAGTGTCGTCAGCACAGTAGAACATAATCATGATTATATGTTCAAAAGTTTAAGTCCCACGATTTGTCAGTTCACTGGATTTAGACTAACATGATAATCAGCGATAAGGTATACTTACACCTTGGATAAGTGTTATGTCCTTTTCAAGGCATTGACAAAGTTTACCAGTATCAGATATATGGAATATACATTAGATTTGACCGATATTGAACTTGGATAAGATATCATAAACTTATCGTTATATCTTTCTAAGTCAATATCAATGGTTGATCTTAGGTCTATGGATCTTAATCCTGATATGGTTAGGTTCCGCTTAGTTGTATTATTTGTACTCTTCAAGTTGTTCGTAGAAGCTAATCAATCGTTTTGGTGGATATTTACATCTTGACAACATGATAGTTCAATTGAGTAAGAGTGCTGATCATAGATATAGAATCTATAGCTTTTATAAGTATTTAGAAGTGAAACGATGATTTTCTTCGAACTTGGCTGAATAGAGATAAATGATTGAGATTTCATTTCAGTAATTATATTAGTTTACTGAAATATCATTTATAGGTAGCTAAGTGTTTTAAGGATAAAATACATTGAAGGGTAGAACGGTAAATTTGTCACTATTCGATGTAGATCATCTATAGAGGATCTTTGACTATTAGGATTGTGACAATGGATAATCATAACGTATCTATATCTTGGTACATATAAAGCGTTATATATAATTGAGAGTGAAATTTAATTCCGAATCTATAGTGGTGCAAGGAGGAATTAATAAGTTAGAGAATTTACTTTGTACATTCTAGATCTACTTATTGGAAGCTCAGTTATATAGGCCTATAGTCCCCTCACTAGTTGAGATAATATTGCTTGCAGACTCAGTTAATTGGTTTTAATTAATCAATTATAATTCTAAAATTAGATTATGTCTTATTTATGAAATTTCACTAAGCAAGGGCTTAATTGTGAAGAAAAGAGGTTTTGTGGTCTATTTATTAATTAAGAGACTTTGTATAGTCTAATTAATAAATAATATAAATGACAATTTTATTTAATAATTAATTATAATTATTAAATTAATAGTTTTGACATTTATAGGATTGGAATTAGAAAATATGGTATTGTTGAAAGAAGAATAAGTGGTTGAAATAAAGTTGCAAAATTGTAACTAGAGATTGGTCCCTTAAGTGGCCAGGCATTAGTGGTGATTTTTGTCCAATATTTTATTCTTTTTTAATTCATATAATTCAGCCCTAAGCCCTAAGCCCTAGTTGAAACACTATAAAAGGAACATGATGCTCTCATCTCATCCAACTATTCAACTATTGACTTCAACCAAATCAAACTTAGTTTTCATTCTCTGACAACTAGTAGATGAGAGAATCCTTCTATAGTGAACCCTCTTTCATTGTTCTTCATGCAATGAGCCTATAGTGATAGAGTACCATGCCTACACATAGCAAGTCAAGTACTCAATCATAGTGCGGAAGATAGTGGTAACCAACCCGAAAGAGAGAAAGAGGTCCAGGCTCAGATCTTGATAATACTCTGCGACAGAAAGGAACAAGGGTTCGAGATCTGAGCGGAAGGAGTCATATTATTCCACTGCAATCAATGTAAGGTTTTCTAAACTCTTATGTGTTTAATTTCATTGTTTTAGAGATATTCATATTTAGGATGTTAATTCAACATACTTGTTTGTAAATCTAGATTCTAGTAAAATATTTCCAACAAGGAAAACATTAATCTTAATATAATTGAAAACAACTACTAAGGACGCGTGTCAATCATAAGCACTAAAAGGTGAGTCAGGACGCGTGTCAGCTGCATGCATTAGAAGATAGACAACACAACTATGCATGCAAAGAATGTACCATACTAAAAGGGCAAAGCCTCACGTAGAAGAATCATATATTATGACCTAGAAGAAAAAAAAATCCACTAAAAATACTCTTGACGAAAAACTTGATAAAAAAAAGTAGAGTACTTTGCGGTATAAATACTTAAGTTTAATTTTCAGCGGTTATAATAACTAAGTTATAATTCTGGAACTTTTGTAGGTGCCCGATTGTTAAGTGTTAAGTAAATTGCCATGTGGCAATTTCTGATTGGTCCAAGTCATTAGATTTTTATTTTTTTAAAAAAATAATTTAAATATACCAATAAGAAAATGACACGTGGATAATGACTTAATATTTAAAGGTTATGTACCTACAGAGTTCAAAAAATATAACTTAGGTATTATAACCGCTAAAAATTAAACTTAGGTTTAGGTATTTATTTACAACTGAGAGTTAAACTTAGGTATTTATGCTGCAAATTACTCAAAAAGTACCTCATTTTTAGACAAAACAGTTAGATACACACTCAAATTGTATATGTCTTATTAGGTCGTATTGTATTGTATTGTATTATATTGAACGCGATTATATATCATATTTTTATATAATATTTTGTTAAACTTTAATTTATACCAAAACATTATATATTTAGGTGCCTATAAAAGTTAATACCACATATAGTTTTACATAAAAATATTACATGAAATACAATTCAATATAATACTGTACAATACAATACGATGTAATATGCCGTACTAAACTAACCCTTAACTGTTTATATTTTTAAGTGAGAATATATCACTCTTTAATTATACGAGGTGTAATTTGAGGTTATCCCAAATATTTTTCGTTATGGTAATTATCAGCAAGAAAGAAAGATTAATCATTTTTTATGTTTTTTTTAAGAAAAAAAATGATTTTTATTATTTTATTTTATTTTTAAATTTTTTGGTTCAAGAGTTTTTAATCATTATTTTTAAATAAGATTAGTTTGGCTGGTTGCGAATACAACACAACCTATTGAACCCAAAATCAAACCCTTCTCTCCATCTTCTCAACCCTTTCTAATTCTATTCTCTCTCTTACTCTGCAACTCTTCTCTGTACAAATAAACACTCTGATTTCTCTCTCCCTCTCGATCCCTTCTCTTTCTCTCTACTTTCTCCTTCTTCCCATGGCTGACAGAAAGTTCGATCTACCCGACGTTATCCTTCCCTCTAATTCAAAACCGCCCGATCACTCCTGCACTTCCAAACGTATTTCATTCTCTCCATCTGCTTGTTTGTTTTATTTTCGCTTTTTCAAATTTTTATTCTCAATTTGCTAGTTTCGATTGTTTATTTGGCGGATTTGATGGTTTCGAAGCGAATGCGAGATTTAGGTTTATTGATTTGAATCCTCCTAGTTGAATATCGAATACCTTCAATTTTTAGCATATTTATTTTATTTGTTGATTTCGTTTACAATAAACTAAAATCCAATTTTTATTCTCAATCCGTTCAAAGTTTTTTAAAAATTCTCAATTTCTCATGCAAGTTTTCTTGATGAAGTAGATTAAAAGTACCCGGATTTTGAATTTTTTGCATGGATTAGATCGCATTCCCATAGATTGTAAATTAAGGTGTTGTTTTTGTACTTTAGGGTCTTCTGTTACCATTAAGTGGGTATTTAAGATCTTCCTAATAAACCAAATACATTTTATCTGATTGCTTCTCTTATATAGTTTCTAAGTTTCATATGTGTGTTTTAATTTCTGGGATTGGTCGTGGGATTCATTCACACAGAGGAAGTATTGAGACTTGTCTTTGTGCCGAGTTTTTTCTTTTTTTTCCTTTCTCTTGACTTATGATTAATGCATTTACATGTGGCAGTGTATCTAAATATTTTAGGGATATTTAATTTGCTTCTACTCATTTTATTTTTCATGTATTAATTTTTTCTTTTTTTGGCTGGTTAGATTATGTTGATATATTATAGTTTAATTTTAATGCATACACTTAACATGTGAGAATTAATTGCTTCGAAGCAATACATTGAATTTGACGTATATTTTAGGAATGTTGTAGTTAGAGTCATTATCTTCAACGCATGGTCTTATTGTGACATTCTACTTGGTTGGAGTTGAAATTATGAAATCCTTAAAACTACTTCCGGGAATGAACAGTCAGAACATCCAAATGGATACCTGCGTTATGACTTGATTTAAATTAATAATTTAATACCATTAAAAATTAATTGCAAAAGTAAGTTGAACCTTTAGAACAAAATTAGCAACTTTTTTTTCGTAATATTTTCTTATGTTTTTCATGCTTCAATAGTTGAAACATCTGGAGAAAGTGGTGAGGAAAAGATGCATTGTGGGTTACTTGACGAGTCCAAAGGTATTCATGTTTCCTTTGTTTGTTTGTTTGTTTTTTTTTTGGGTGGGATTGGAGCAATGAATACTGTAATTTATTTTGTTTGTGTGATTTATTATATTGCCGATTTACCAATTCCTGCATATTTACTGATTTCAGAAAGCAGCATACCTTTGTCTCCCCAGTGGCTTTATGCCAAACCAACTGAGTCGAAGATGGTAAGTGCTTATGGGCATCTGGGAATGTGGTCACTTTCATTTTTCTCTTTCGCCAAAAAGTAACTGTTGACGTGACGTTCCTTGGCATAATAATTATGGATTTCTTTCTTTCTACATTTTTAACACACAAACTTTTTATGTACGGTTTCTTGGGCTCAAACTTTAGATCTTAAATATGGTTCTATACTATTACAATCTGGACATAGATAATATCATTATTATATACTAGTATTTATATTTTAACTTGGTTATGACCCCAATTTTTAGTTTCTATAGTTATTTAAAGGTATTCAGCTTTTAGGCTTCCTAATGTCATTGAATTAGATACAATTGTAATTGTGCTAGATTTTCTCTCTTTTGCAAGCTTTTGTTTTAAAGAATATGGTATTTCTTGACTTTTTTCCCCCTTCTTTTAACTCGAAATTAATATAATATTGATTTGCCTTTCATGACTTTGGAGCCCTTTTCTTGGCATTCTTTGATATGATGACAGGAATTACGCCCTTCAAGTTCACTAGGAAACTCCACAGAAAGCAACCTTAAGGATGTTTGGCGTTTGGAAGAGGACAAAAAGGACCGAAAGCGCATTAACACTGATGGTGAAAGTAGTCGCCGCTGGCGTGAAGAAGAAAGAGAAACTAGCTTACTTGGTGGTAGAAGAGAGCGCAAGAAAGTGGAGCGCCGAGACAATTCTTCAATGAGAGAAACTACTGACAATAGAGCATTACCTACTTCTGAGCGATGGAATGATGGCCGTAACTCCGCACATGAAACCAGACGCGACAACAAATGGTCGTCTAGGTGGGGTCCTGAAGACAAAGATAAGGAAGCACGAAATGAAAAGAGAACAGATGTGGAGAAGGAAGATACTCACTCCGAAAGCCAAACTACTGTGGGTAGCAACCGTCCCACTGCTGAGCGTGACTTAGATTCTCGTGACAAATGGAGGCCACGCCATAGAATGGAAGTTCACCCCAGTGGTTCAGCTACATATCGTGCTGCACCTGGATTTGGGCTTGAAAGAGGAAAGGTGGAAGGTTCAAATTTAGGATTTGCCCGGGGACGAGGAAGGCCAAATGTTGCTGGAAGATCATCTTGTATAGGCACAGCTAGCACTACTTGTTCTGACAGAACAGAAAGTGTTCCCGGAAAGTTAAGGTACTCAGCTGATAGGTTTTACTATCCAAGGGGTAAGCTTCTTGACCTTTATCGTCAGAATCAGCTTGATCCATCTTTTGTTACAATGCCAAATGAGATGGAGGACTCACCTCCTATAACAGAAGTAGGGTTGGTTGAACCATTGGCTTTTCTTGCCCCAGATGCAGCTGAGGAGGTAGCAAATAGTTTCTTGCTTATAGCCTTCTGTATTCATTTTTCTTTTCTGTTTCACTGAAATTTATTTGTGTAACTTGAACATAACAGGCCACCCTTAGCAATATATGGAAGGGAAAGATAACAAGTAGTGGTGTGGTGTCTAATTCATATGAAAATGGGAGATCAACTGAAAATATGACAGGTAATTTTCTAGCTCAGGGTCCACTGATCTCTGCCCATTATTATTGTCCTTTTTAGTCTTAATGGTGTAAACTTTCTAGGTGTTGGAGATCTTGAATCTGTAGATGGAGCTGTGGACATTCTGCCCTTAACCCTTGTTGGGGAGACTAATAATACCATGCAAAAGTTTGCAAATGGTGATAGTACTTTGGTAGAAGGTGGGTGGAGTTTTGTATTAATCTGGATATACTTTTTTTGCTAACAACCCCCTCCTCTCTCTCTCTCTCTCTCTCTCTCTCTCTCTCTCTCTCTCTCTCTCTCTCTCTCTCTAATGATCTTTTATTTCAGAATGTATTGGTATTGGAAGTGGTGTACATTTTGGCGGTGAATGCCATAGCACATTTCAGCATGATATCAGTACAAATAAACAGAAGTTCGATTCTTCTTTTACCAGCAATTCTTGTGTGGACAACATTGGTTCTGTTGATTCTGACGTTAGTTCCAAGCTGTCTAACAATCAAGGTTCTCACCATATTTTGTCTTTTACTGAGGACGCTCACAATGTGAACACTACCATTGAGGCAAACAGATTGGATAAGGATGTCTTACCTGAAGATTTATGCTTGTGTTACCTTGATCCTCAAGGAATGATTCAGGGACCATATCTGGGGGTTGACATCATCTCATGGTTTGAGCAAGGTTTCTTTGGAACTGACTTACCAGTTCGCCTGGAAGATGCACCTGAAGGAACACCTTTTCAAGATTTGGGTGAGGTCATGCCACATCTAAAAGCATGGGATGGACAGGGGTATAATATTAATCAGAACCTGGAGATAGAAGAACCTGGATCTTTAGGAGTAACTTTGGGGACTAATTTACCTTCTGCTCCTGCTTCTGGATTAGGCGCCTCATCTATTGGAAATGAACCCAGCCCATCCTTACCTGAGTTCAACAGCCTCCCAGATGAGCTTGTTCAGCTAAGAATATCCGAGGCTGAAGATCCACAACTGCCGCATTTTAAAGGTCAAAGCTTTGACGGTTTTGATGGACAAGATGAAGGTAGCTTCTGTGATTTATTGCTTTTGTGGATTTTTTTTTTTTTATATTGCATCCTAATAGCTCTCTGTTTTCTAGAAATCTTGTTTCCAGTAAGACCAATGAACACTGGCTTTGCAACAGCAAAATCTCCTGTCAACCCTCACGATGGTTTGGCAAGTTGTGGTAGCCACATTCCTCCCTCCTTGCCTGAATATACAGAACCTGGCTTGCAAAATCAAGCTGAAACTAAGATGCATCCTTTTGGCTTGCTGTGGTCTGAGCTGGAAGGTGCTCAAACAAACTATGCACAGGCATCCAGTGTTTCTTCTAGCATGGGCAGGACTGCTTCCTTTGGTGGTATGGCTGATCCAGCTCTTGTTTCCGACTCTTGGCCTGATTATGGGAGAAACCAACGTTCTGATCCCAACCTGTATCAAGATAAGATGGCTGCTCACAGTTTGTCACGCATGGAACGCGGACCCAGCCATCTTGATTTAACTGATCAGCTGATGTCACAACAGTTGCAGCAACAGAAGCTCCAGCAGAGAAATATGTTGTCTACATTCCCACAATTAAATGAGTCATTCTTCGAACATTTGCCTAATCAAAGTCTTATTCATCCCCAACAATTGGCTAACATTTCTGCACCAGAACTAGATCATCTTATGAAGACACTTCAGCTGCAACAGCACCGACAGCTTCAGCTCCAGCAGCAGCAGCAGCAGCAATATCAGATGCAGCAACAACAATTTATTCAGAAGCAAAAGCTTTTGCAAGAACAACAGCAATCTCATGCACGACAACTGTCTCTTGAACAGTTGATGCATAGTCGAATGCATGAACCTGGTTTTGTACAGCCACATCTTGATCCTCTGAGAGCCAATAATGTTCTAGATCAAGTACTTTTAGAGCAGCACCTTTTAAATCAACTCCAACAACAGTCTCATCACACACCTAGGCATGTAGATCCATCTCTAGAGCAGCTCATTCGAGCAAAGCTTTGTCAGACTCCACAGCAAGAACATCCAAGAGATTTATATGATGCACTATCTAGTGCGCAGCATGGACATCGGCAATCTTTGGAACAACAGATGCTTCAGCAGGAGCTGCTGCAAGCAAGGCAGATGTCGATGGGATTGAGGCAGCGAGCAAGTTTGGAAGAAGAGAGGCATGTTAATTCAGTTTGGCCAACTGATGAGTCTAATCAATTCTTATGGGCCCATGCTGGTAGTCACCGAGCTCACTCTTCTGGAATTAGTCCTTTAGACAATTATAAGCAGCGACAGAGGTCATCTCATGAAGAGCAGGTGGGCCATCTCGAACGGAATCTTTTTGTTCAAGAGCAACTTCAGCAAGGGGTTTATGAACCTGGCTCATTGCCATTTGAGTTGTCAATGTCTTATCCTCAGGGTGCTTCAGGAATGAATTTGGATGCTGTTAATGCCATGGCTCGGGCTTATGGTTTGGATATGCATGAGTCAAGTGCACGAATGAAATCTTCAAATCAAGTGGGACCATTTCCTGCTGGAGTTCAAAGTGTTGGTCCTCAGCACCCTTTAATTAATAATCAATTTCAGGTTCCACGAATGGATGGAATTGAGAACAGTTGGTCTGAGAAGAATGGGCAGCTAGAGAATTTCTTCGTTGATTCTCGGTTTCGACAATCGCATATTGCTGCAGAGCGACAGAAAAGGGAGTCTGAAGCCAAAATTGTTTGTGAGGATTCTAATTTATGGTTGTCAGATGATGAGAAGTCAAAGAGATTATTGGAGTTGCTTAATCAAAAATCAGGCAATTATATTCCTGAATTGATGGATGTTGGTACTAAATCATCCTTTGAGAGAGAGTTATTAGGAAGCCATTATGCCAAGTCAAGCTCATCAGAAGTACCATTTACTTTGCCTTCAGATGGAGAAGCTAAATTAAATAATTCATTTGGGGTGGGCATTTTTGGTTTGAGTCAAAGTGAACCAACACAAGAAGTGAACACTGATTCTGGAGTATCCTCTCTGCACAAACAGCAGCTGGAGTTGCAAGGATTGAAAGGTGAGGGTATGATGAAAGGTCAGGAATTCGAGAGACAACAAAGGATGGTGGAGCAAGCAGGGTTGGAAGCTCTAGATCATGAGAGATCGATGAATGCCTTGAGCAGGCATTCTTCCCTTGGGGTTACTGGTAATTTGTTGTTCTTTTCCTATGAGCTGTACTTAATTTATTTTTGGTACCTCTTTTAAAGTTGTTGCACTTGCCATATATTTTTGTGAGACTCGTAAATAATTATATTTATATATTCCAGATGGGAGTGCAGCCATTTACCATAACAAGTGTGGTGCTTCTAATTCATTTTTGGACGATGCTGCAAAAGATAGGTAAGCCGTGTTCTATATACTTCATATGAACTCGAGGAGAGCTCTTTAATTCACATAGGGCTTGTTTGAGGACCAGAATAGCCAGTTTATTATTTTAAGAAGTGCCTAAAATATGTGAACGTGTAATCTTGACAATACACAGTAGAGCATATTTACATTGTTCGTTTTTTGTTTTGGACCTCTTTATGACAGGGCATTATTGATCAAAGGGCAAGAAAGTATTCTGTTGAGACGACCTCCTGTGCCCCGTACGCCCTCATCGCAGGATGGCTTGTCTGAGCTAGCATCTGATCCAGTTTCTAGGGGAAAAAATTCTTCAAGCATGCCCGATGGTATGTTGATATCTGTCAATTATGTGTTTAGTTTGACTTGTAACATGAGGAATGATTAGAGTGAATGGAGTAAAACATATTTTCATCTTAATAAGTATAGCTGGGGTCATTTTCATCTGTCAAGGTACATCGAGTAATTCAAGAAGCCAAGTTCCAGACTTACCAGCCTCTTCCAAGAAGGACATGCGCTTCCGCCGATCTTCGTCTGGCAGTGATGCAGATGTCTCTGAAGCGTCCTTTATCGACATGCTAAAGAGTACTGCAAAGAAGGCGGCTCCTCCAGATGCCCATTCTACATCTGAATCATCAGATGGAACACAAGGGCGAAGTGGAAGAAGGAAGGGGAAGAAAGGGAGGCAAATCGACCCCTCTCTACTCGGCTTCAAAGTCAGCAGCAACCGTATCATGATGGGTGAAATACAACGAGCAGATGATTAGAAGTTTAGAACCAAACCATTTTTGTTTTTCCTTTGTATCAATATCTTTTTCTTGTTAGGTTTATAGGTTTTCAGTGTAAATCAATTTCTTTTTAGGTTTATAGGTTTTCAGTGTAAATTATTTTCTTCTGGAAATTCTTTAATTATTTTTTTTATTCTCATCTTTCCTGCTTTTCGCCATCTTAGTGAAATGGTGAGAAAAAGAAATGTATGGCAAAACTGCCTGTTTTTTCAAATCTGAGTGTGCAGCAGAATCGGTACATAGTTTTGTATAGAAACAGAATAAAAAAAAAAGGTTTATAATGAAAAGTAGTTAGTCAGTAGAGTTAGTTGGAAACAACATTGTTCATCTATGTTTCTCGTCTTTAATTTCATCATCATTACTCATTACTAATTTATTCTCCTATGAAAAGACCAAAACTATCAAATACACAGTAAAATTAAAACATTATAGGGAACTTTATGATAATATTTTAGCACAAATATGTATATATAAAAAAAATCAGTAGATATGGTAATATAGTTGGTAGAAAGTGAACAAAAGGGGATTATGGTACACAACTTTCTCTTATGAGAAAGTGATTGGTAATTGCTCATGGTTGCCAATGACCTGAAAAAAGTTCAATAACAGTTCTTCCCATGATCCATTCCAACTCTGAAGCTGATAATGTTGCTTGATTGGCAATAAGTGAAATGGCTTCTTTGGCTCTTTTATAACCACACTCAGGAACCACAAATGGGAAGTCACTGCATTAAATTCAATCAATGGTTATAAACTATTGTGGCCTAAAGGAATGCAATACAACAACCATGAGAAACACTTGCCTGCCCCACATGACACGGTTGGCACCATAGGTGGAAACCAGCTGATACAGTGGATTGGCTAAATCATCATATGGAAATTGCTTTCTTGACACCCGAAAAAGGGCACTGAATTTCACATATACCTGTCAAATAAAAATGTAAGAGTTGAAGCTGCAAACTGAAAAAAATGCAAAATGCATTACAAAATTCTGATGTAGTGATTACTGATATCAATTATTTGTACTCATTACTCGGACAATCATCACAGTGTGCCATACTAAGAAAGAGTATGAATAACAAGATGAATATTGCTACTTGCATACCGTTATTGGTGCAATTTAGTAATGTATCTCACATATTTCACTTTAAAAAGAATGAAATATTACACCAATCAACTTAAGGTGGTGTTGGGCACCATGTGTGCCCTAAATCCACTAGGCTCTAATGCAAAAAGTTTCTTATGAATAAATACAACATTGGATTTCTTAAGAAGATTTTGGAAATAAATAAGAAAAGAACAAGAGTACAGTAGTAGCAAGCAAATAGAAAAATTTGAAAGACATTAAAGTCACTTATACCTGTGGGAATCTGGAAAGCTTTAGAAGATCAGAGAAAGCTTTATTCTCTTCATCATTTCTGCAAAAACAATATAAAAGATGTAACAATAGTTCATGCTGGTCTAGAATTGAGCTTCTTTTTAGCCAACACAGAGAGAGTGAGTGCTTACGTTGGTGGTTGGCAGAAAGCAATATGATCAAGCAATACAAATGTTGACGGGAACTCGGTGCACAGTTTCTCTATTTCTGATAAATGAGTATTGAGGCCCTTTCCCAAAAAACAATAAAAATAAAAATAAGAATAAGAGGAAGAGGAAGAAGATAATAAGCCCTGAGAAATATCCAATAAATAAACGTGGAAAGGTACATTTCACATAGTCTACAGGATAAAATAATGTACAATGTGTTTGCATAATGATAAATTATTATGATACCTTCATACACATGAATCCCACTGGTATTCCAAGTTCTCCAGCCTTTGAGAACAATGCCTTCCCAACCTCATTTGTCATCTGCATAAACCCTTAAATCATCATTTCAAGGAAAGAAAAAAGCAAGAAAACTAGAACATATTACTTATAACTATCATATGTCTGGACCTCTCTCACTATTGCTGTCTATGCAAATTTCCATTCATAGAAGCTAAAAAGGAATTGATAATCTTGTAGTTACTAGATCTGCCTTACATTTGAGATACCAAGGATTGTTTCATGGAATTCCAGGAAATATATGTTCAGACTGAGTAGTACCCTACTTTTCATGAACCACCTGTGTAGTTTTGGACCTCTGGCATGGCAAGAAGATCATTCAATCTATTTCTAAAAGCATGTGAAGAGCTTCTTTTATTCTTTTTTCTTTTTACTAATCCATTTGCTATAAAACACAGGTAAAGATCTCAAATCAGAAGAGAAAGCTAATACCTTTTGACCAGATGGCCATAAATACGGGTTAAAGCGAACAGCTCGATAACCATCCTAGCATCAAATAGTGTCATGTCAAGCTCATGTTTTAGAGACAAAAGCTGGGTTAGTTAATCATCTGAGATTCAAAAGGACCTTGGAAACAAGGCGTTCAAGATGCTCAACCCCACTTCCATCTTCAGATGGATTAGCAAGGCAACACCCCACAAATTTGGACGGGTACTTCTGCAGCACACTGTTGAAACAATAATAAAGGATTTATATATTATTTTAATTATCACACCATCTGCTGTATAAATCCTCAAATGCTATAACTGACAACATTGTAATCCTCATATTCCCTGTCTTCGATAACTTTTATTAAATGACAACATTATAATCCTCATAATTTCTCGACTGTTTAGGACGTGTCAACAACAATGGCATGAGGCTTTGCAGCCATTCTAAATGCCACACTTTTATTCCCCTATAAATATAAAAAACGATTAATGGGAATATATCTAAAAACGATTTAAAAAAATACCTTGTTACTAGAGAATGGTCGAACTTATGATTAATGGGCTGCACAATGAGAGCGCCATCAACACCTGCTTCTTCCATACACTGGAGAGTTTCACATTATCAGTGAGAGCAGAAAATGATATGAAAACTTACAGTTATTAGTTTTCTTGTATAGAAAATTATTCAACTAAAAAGAAAAATAAAAAATAAAAAATCAACTTTCGAAAATGGATGAGACTCAATTATGGTCATAGAAGCAGCATTCATACCTGGAGCAAGAGATCGACAGACCCAGGTAAAGTGGGTTCATTGCCTGGAACGTAAGGGTATTTGTCTACGGCCTGTATAAAAAATGATGATTTCTTTTACATTGATGTAGCGGTAGAGAAAAATCAAATCTTTGATTGGTGGGTTACCTACTTACCTCTTCGGGAGATGCCCAAACATGCAAATGGGAATCTATAACTTTGGTTTTGGTGTTAGGAACAGTAGTAGAGGAAGCCATTCTTGTACCAGAAATCTTGAACTTGAAGTGGGTTTTGCTCCCAAAGGATTTTAATGGCGGCAAACAATGAAGATGGGAAGGGCGGAGGAGTGGCACTGACAGCACAAGTCTCAACTTCTCTGCCATTTTTGCTTAAATACAATACAATTATGACATTAAAGTCGCTGCTCGCGATTCATAACGTTAAATTTGGGCCTTTGGGATCAAAAATTGGGGTAAGTTGAAAAATACCCCTTTTATTAATTAATTAATCAAATTTACCTCTAATTTTATATTTATATGAAACATACCTCTTTTTATATGTATTGTACCCAAAATACCCTAACATAAGAGAGTCACATGGAGAGTATCTTGAAATGACAGGGGCAAAATTGGTACAATATTTTAAAAAAGAGGTAAAAATGATAGACTTTAAAAAAGAGGGTAAAAATAAAAGAGGACAATATAAAAGGAGTATAGAGTGTAATTTCCTCTCAAAAATTGGGGATTACAAGAAGACCAGGCCCAATGTATTGGTCTTCTAAAGCCCATTATATTTCATTTCTAATTGTTGGCTGGCTGGTCACTCATTGGACCCTATTAGGAGTGTGCTCAATAACCCGGATTCATGTGCTAAATCTTTGCAAACTTGTCACATTAAAAGATATGGCAGTATGAAGAACAATATTGCAGCTGCACAAAAGAAAGTCGACTCTTTAAACAATGCTCTGAGTAATCCCTGAAACACAATGAATCCATTCTCGATGATTTGTTAGAATAAGAGGAGATCTACTGGCAACAACGCTCTCGCCTTGATTAGATGCAATTAGGAGATAAAAATACAAAATATTTTCACTCCAAAGCCTCAGCAAGAAAGTCCAACAACAAAATTGCTTCCCTCAAAACAAAAGATAGTACAAAAGTTACTTCCAAACACGGCATGAGCATGGTTATTGAAGCTTACTTCTTCGACTTATTCCAGGCTTCTTCAATTAACAATATTGCTCTTGCTACAACTTTGGCCACTATCCCAGCCACTGTTACTTTGGAAATGAATGAGACTCTCCTCAAACCATTCACACACGCTGATGTTGAATTGGCTCTCCACTCTATGGGACCTGACAAAAGTCCCGAAATTAACGGAATGTCTGCTATGTTTTATCAAAACAATTGGGATGTCGTCGGTAACATGGTGACCACGGCTATTTTAAGTGTCCTTAATGATGGTGCGGATCCCACTCCTCTTAATTCCACTATCATTACTCTAATTCCAAAGATAAAGAAGGCACAATACATGAAGGATTTCAGACCGATCAGTCTTTGCAATGTCATCTCAAAGATGATTACCAAAGTTCTAGTTGCTCGCTTCAAGAATGTCCTACCACATGTGATCTCCGAAACACAAAGTGCATTCCTTCCCAATCGACTTATAACATACAATATCTTGGTGGCTTTTGAGCTAATCCATGGTATCAAACTCAAAACATCAGGTCGAAAAGGGGTGGCTGCCATGAAATTGGACATGAGTAAGGCGTTCGATCGGGTTGAATGGAATTTTATCAAGGTTGTTATGGAGCGAATAGGCTTTGCTGATGGTTGGATATCCCTTATTATGAATTGCTTGACTAAGAACCATTTCACTTTCCTCTTAAATGGAGAGCTTGCTAGTTTTGTTACACTAACAAGAGGACTCCGACAAGGATTCCCTTTGTCACCTTATTTATTCCTAATATGTTTTGAAGGTATATCTTGCTTGTTGCAGAATGAGGAACGACTGGGGTATCTCTATGGATATTCACTCACTAGAAGAGCTCCACCGATTTCACATCTGCTTTTTGCAGATGATGGCATACTTTTTTGTACTGCTAATGAAAGTTCTTGCCATGCTATCAGGAGATCTCTCGACACATATCACAGAGCTTCAGGCCAGGTTTTAAATCCTGACAAATCGGTTCTATCTTTCTCACTAAATACGACTTTGGCAACCCAAATTCAATTCCATAGAGTGTTGTCTATGCCCATTCGAGATTGCCATGAAAAATACCTTAAATTACCAGCATATACTGATCGAGATAAATAACACTTATTTAGTGAGGTCAAAGAAAAGATTTGGAGACTTATGAGAACTTGGAATGACAAACTTTTCTTTGTTGGAGGCAAAGAAATACTCCTCAAAGTTGTGGTGCAATCCATTCCTACATATCTTATGAGTTGTTTCAAGTTACCAATCACCATTTGCAATCAGCTTGAATCGATGATGTCAAACTTTTGGTGGGGATCGAACGAGAATGGCACAAAGATCCATTATTGTCATAGCTAGAAACTCTTATGCAAAAATAAATTTGATGGGGTATGAGATTTCGGTCGTTTGTACATTACAATCAGGCGCTACTAGCTAAGCAATTATGGTGAATTCTTGATAATCCTAACTCTCTTTTGAGTAGATTACTAAAAAGTCGTTACTTTCCAAACAACACTTTCCTTGAGGCACCTCATGGTCACTCTCCTTCACTTACTTGGCAAGGCATCCTTTTTGGACGGGAGCTCTTAAGTGTTGGACTAAGATGGAAAATCGGAGAGGGAAGGAACATTAACTATGCGACTGATCCATGGATACCTGGCCACCAAAATTTCTTCCCAACACATTACAAAGGTCCTGCCCAAGCTGATGTTGCTAATCTGATCACTAATGATCGACAATGGGACTACAATATACTTCAGCAGTATTTTTCCAATATTGATGTGGATCAAATACTCACAATTCCCCTAAGCTTTTTCTCAACAAATGACAAGCTTATTTGGCATCACCACACCTCAGGTATATATAATGTCCATTCGGGATACCATTTTGCTGCATCACTAGAAGAAACAGACCTTTCCTCCACCTCAACTCCATCCACGACCTGGTGGAATTTTTTTTGAAAATTACAGCTGCCCCAAAAAATAAAATAATCTGCTTGGCGAGTATTTCATGATGCTATCCCGATTGCAACATCGCTGGTATGCCGAAACATCATTACTGACTCCACTTGTTCACTTTGTCGTCAAGCTTGGGAGTCAATCAGTCACACACTCTTTGGTTGCAAATATGCTCGAGCAGTATGGCGTGCAACAAACCACCATTTCGACTGGAAGACACCTGCATTGATGCACAAAGGTATTATTTAATTCACCTTACAACACAACATTCAGTCACTGAAATGGAGTCTATAATTTGCACTTTATGGTGTATTTGGACTGAGAGGAATCAGGTTGTACACAGACAAAGGGCCAAACCAGCTGAACACTTAGCATCTTATGCTAATAACTACATTTTCAATTACCGATCTGCTCAATCTAAGTATCGGCCTCAACAAAGTTCTACACCTCAATCTTCCACAACAACCCCTATTGTTCATACACATTGGCTGCCACCAACCTATGGTGAATTAAAAATGAATGTGGATCCAGCCGTGGACTCAACTAACAATCGAATTGGGGTAGGTGCTGTTGTGCGTAATAGCAAAGGTCAGGTTCTTGCTGCCCTTTCCATGCCTTTAATTGGTAATTTTGCTTCACATGAAATGGAGGCAAAAGCTCTTTTTCATAGTTTGGTATGGGCTTCACATTGGGAACTCCAAATTGGTCATGTTGAGACAAATGCTTTGATGGTTACAAATACTTTATATGGCCGATCTAATTGTATTGCTGCTTTTAACGATCTTATTTTAGATATCTCTTGTCTTCTTTCATTTTTCCCGTTGTTGTAAATTACTTACCAGTTTAATTTATAATAACAAGTATTTTCCTAAAAAAAAAAATTCTTCTAAGATTAAATTTTGATGATAAAACTATAGATTTATTAGCAATTTTTTGTAAAACATATCTATTAGCAAATTTAAAATGTAATCTATTTTTTATATTTGACTGCCAAATATGAACTATTTATATGTACACTTTTATACACGTGACACATTTAAATTAGTACACTTAATGTTATTATTTAAAAATTACAAAAAATTATTTCAAAATTTATAATATTTTTTTATTTTTTAAATATTTTATTTAGTTTTAAAATTAATTTTAAAATAATAATATTAAGTGTATCAATATAAACATGCCACGTGTATAAGAGTGTACATATAAGTAGTTTATAGTGACAGTTATACGGATGACACCTTAAATTTGCTAATAGTTCAATAGTTTAGAAGATTTTACCGTTAAAATTTGAGATTAATGGATTAAGTGCAAGTAAAATAGTAGTTAAGACAATTTAGCTGCTAAAAACTTAAACAAAAAAGGCAGCTTACATAAATTATAATTATGATTATTATTTTTTAGAAAAATTATATTTGTGATTATGAATGGTGATAACTTTATTATCCTAATTAAGGCAGCTGTTTAGGACCATTTCCTTATCAACCCAAGCACAAATGAGTAAGATATTGAATTTATGATAACAAAGCAAATGACAAAATGAGTCCTAAAATTTAAGAAATTAAAATAAAAATTTGACAAAAACAGGAAGGACGATTAAAATTAAGGAAAATTAATTTTTTTTTTTTTTTATGTTTTATTTACAACTTTAAGATTTAATTATAAAAATATATTTATGAAATTTTGAAATTATAAAAATATATTTTGTTCATCAAAAAGTAAAAACATAAGTAAACAACAATGAGAAATCATTATCGTAACAATTATAAATAAACTATGAAACAACAAAAACTAACCTCGTGAACTATAATATAACTCTAAATAAACAATAAAATAATTTATTATTTTTACTGATAACTTTTGAAAATAAAAAAAAATTAAACAGCAAAAATAAAAAAATTTCCATTAATTTTTAATAAATTTTTGCTGTAATTTTTTCTAAAATTAAATTGTAATTGGGGACAGATATCAAATAGTAATTAACTTAGGGTGCATTTGGTAACACTTCTTAATCAGTTTTTTTATTTTTAAAATTAGAAAAGTAAGAAAAAAATCAAAAATATGTTCTATAAAATTGTTTTTACTTTTCATTCCTGACCCCAATCCTAGATTTAGAACACAGCTCCGATCCGAGATCTAAACCGAATTCGACTTAAATAAAAGCAAAAAATAAAAATAAAAATTATAGAACACATTTTCAATTTTTATTTTTTTAAAATAAAATTTTAAAAACACAAATTTTATTTTTATTTTGGTAATTAAAATATTAAAAAATAAAATTATTACCGAAGCGGCTTTAGTTTGTCATATTTCCATATTTAAGTACGTTTTTCGAATTAATCGCCTAGTAAATGACTAAATTACCCTAGCCTTCACCTAACCCAACGCTAAAACTAAAAGTACACACTGCGAAAGAACGAAGCATTCGTGTGCGGTAGAGCAGACTCCATCTTCATCGTCAATGGCTTCTACCTTTTCACCTCTGGTAATACGCCTTTACTCTCTCCCTCTCTCTCTGTATCTATACATATATATATCTGTGTTTGTCAACGAAAAAGCTCCATCGGAAATAGGGGAAAAAAACTCTCTTTTTGTTTTGTTTTGTTCAGCATTTTAGTTACAATTTTCTCTTTCATTTGTTCCTCATTTTCATTTCATTTCCGTTGTGTTGGCGCAGTCGAATGTTGTCGCCTCGTTTCCGGGCTCGAAATGCGTTTCACAGATTGGAATAGTGAGCCCAACATGCAGTTCAATCAAGCTTCCCAGCAGGGTTTCTTCATCCTCGAGTTTAACGACGTCGTCTGACTCCTCTCGTCTTTTATCTCTCAAATCCTCATCATCTCACCTCCATTCTCGGGGGAAATTTGGTCTTCGTAGCTCAATTCGAGCTAGTGCTGAGGTCAGTTCCTTATCGCCACTCTTCTGTATTGAGCTTGATTCATAGAGCCAATAACCAAAATTATCAGAATTTTGAGCTGGGATTTCAGTTATTGCAGTAATGTTGTAATAGTTCTTCGATTACTTTAGCACTTATTCTGTTGCCATTGTCAAATTTTTGGATTATTTGGGAAAATGACTACTTTGATAAGCTCACATCATAGAACGAGTCTTTTATACTTAATTGAACAATTTATTAGCAAACTAACTTTTCAAAACAATTTATTTGCAAAATATCCGTTTAAGCAAAACTAAAAATACACTGAACAACCCATTCAAGGACCCTACACTGAGCAGGTAGTAGGGTAGCTTAGTGTAAAATCAATGAGGTTATTTTGCTGATTCCAAACTTGCATATAGTTATTTTAGCAAATTACCCTCATAGAACTACTTTATAGTAAACTGTTTATTCACATATGTTGTTCTTTTTGAGGGGACAATTTTTCAGGCAGCCCCTTTACAATCAAAAGTTACCCACAAAGTATATTTTGACATAAGCATTGGGAATCCAGTTGGAAAGCTTGTTGGAAGAATTGTCATTGGATTATTTGGTGATGATGTACCCCAGACGGTTGAGAACTTCCGTGCCCTTTGCACAGGTGAGGCTTTATTTGGGTATCTTATTTATTGCTTTTCTCTTTTTTCATGTTGACTGGCTGTTTATTTAATGTGCTGGTTTAATCTCGATTATCTATCTTGATTAGGCGAGAAAGGCTTTGGGTACAAAAACTCTGCATTCCACCGTGTCATTAAGGATTTCATGATTCAAGGAGGGGACTTTGACAAAGGGAATGTGAGTGATCTCTAAATTTTGTTGGCTCATATTTCATCTTATACTTTCTCCACTGCAGTATTGAATGACTTCTTGTGAGAATCTTCAATGGATGCATCATGCATGTGTGTATATAATTAGCTGATTGCGTATGAACACATGTATATGTCTATATGAATGATAATGTATGTATGTGTACTTTTCGAATCATGCACCCTTAATTCCAAATGTTGTGTATTGAGGTGTATTAATTTTTGAAGCTGGCCTATTTCAGGGAACTGGAGGTAAAAGTATTTATGGCCGCACTTTTAAAGATGAGAACTTTAAGTGTAAGTTTCATCCCGCCTCTTAATTGTTCATGCCTGTGTTGCAGCATGTTGATAATGATTTTCTGAATAATTACCTGTCTGTCATATTATCTTGCTAAAATAGGAAGGGATATAGAATGATTAGTGTCAATCCAGCTGCTATCAATTGTTGATTTTGCTAAATTTACCATCAGTTCATTTTCGTATGTATTATGTATCACACATTACTCTGCTGCTGATAAAATTAGGGTTTTGGAAATGATAGAGAATGATTAGTGGCGTATTGTGTTTGCTATTGCCACACAGTAACAGGGCCAGTCATGAAGTTGAGAGGGCAATAGCCCTTGATTTTAAAAAAAAATAGTCAGGCTATTCTTTTTTTTTAATATAGTCTATTTGAAAAAAGAAAATGGATGGAAGTCTGGTCTCCAAAAACATCAAAAATGCTATTAGTGCTCCCACAAATATTTACTGAGATATCCATTGATTTGGATATGTATGGCTGACATAAAACCCTTCCATTTTTTTTCCTTTTTGCAGTGACTCATGTTGGTCCAGGAGTTGTTAGCATGGCAAATGCAGGGCCCAATACCAATGGAAGTCAGTTCTTCATATGCACAGTGAAGGTATTATAAAATTTAACAAGAAATAAGATACTAACAAGTGGACAACTCTGTACAATATGACACCCTACGTTAAATCGCAAAATTTTCATAGAAGAAAGACATTAACATTCGCAGGAACTAGATTGTTTTTTGCTTAATGTTCAATTGTTTATATGTGGCGGATGGCAGACACCATGGCTGGATCAGAGGCATGTGGTATTTGGGCAAGTTGTGGAAGGAATGGACATAGTTAGACTAATTGAGTCACAAGAGACCGACCGCGGAGATCGTCCTAGAAAGAAGGTCACTGTGAGTGACTGTGGTGAGCTTCCAATCGCTTGATTTTCATCGTCCCATCAGTTCTAGTCAAATGTCTGCTCCCCTTGGGAGCTTAGAACTAGTTTTAATATATACCCTTTTGGGGGGTCTTTTTGTTTGAGTTATGCTATTGAGAAGAAGCCTAAATTTTTCACTTTGATCGGGTATTGCTTTCATTGTCATCATTGGACTCTACACTATAGTCTATATACCTTATTGCTTTTGATTTGTAATGGGTCATAGTGTTTGAAAGTCACATGAACCAGGCCTTCAGGCTCCAGCTATACTTATTGGGCCTTTTGCTTCAGTTAAACTCATTTGGGCTCTCTAGTTTGCCTATCCAATGAATAACTATACTTCGATACTTCTACGGGGTATGTTGAAAAATACCACTTTTATTAATCAATTAATCAAATTTACCTTTACTTTTATATTTAATTGAAATATACCTCTTTTTATATGTATTGTACCTAAAATACCCTGACATAAGAGAGTCACATGGAGAGTATCTTGAAGTGACAGGGGCAAAATTTGTACAATGTTTAAAAAAAGAGATAAAAATGATAGACTTTAAAAAAGAAGGTAAAAATAAAAGAGGACAATATAAAAAGGGTATAGAGTTTAATTTCCTCTATTAGGGTACAATTGGGAAATTTACACAAACTGTCCATTTTTCTCCTTAAGCAACATTTATATGGTGCTTTTTATTTAGTTTATTTTATTTTATTAGGGAAATTTTAGAACATTACTATTGGGAATCGTGAAACTTAGTACCATCTAAACATGTTGCCTTACGAGGTTAGCGATACCTCTTAAAAGTTATTATACCAAATTATATGAGACTCGATATATAGTTAAACTAAAAGAAATGCTAAAAGGCATCAGTGGTATCTAGCATCCTTTTATGTGTCATTATCGTTATTGGTCCAATTAAGTATCAGGTCCGATATAGTTTAATGTAATAATTTTTAGGGAGTATTGTTAGTCAATTGCAAGGTGACATCTCTAGAGGTGCTAAGTACTATTGGTGCTCAGTAGCAATGCTCGTTGGACTAATAGCGATATTAACAAATATGATAAGAAGATGTTAAACACCATTGGTGTCTTTTAACATTTCTCAAGATTTTATATAGTTTACTTTTTTAGAACTTTTTAAATTCGTATGGTTTTATTTATAAAATTACTCACTTCTGAAAACCCTTTTGTTGATGTCAACAACTTATGACAGAAGCTTCCCTCTGTGACACAAAGTATATGTATAATGTAGCCTATGTATATAAAATTAAATTTTAATAGTCGTGTATAATGTAAGTTAAATTTAACACATGCTACAAATTGTGTTAAATTTGACACAAAGTCTAGCATGAGCCAAATTTACATATAGAGATAAAAATTGGACGGGTAATAGGCAAGGAATGCTCCTCCCATTCCCATCTTCATTAACTATTTCGATACCCATCCCCACCTGCATCTTTTCATCTTCCCCATTTGAGGCAGAGCGGAGAATCCCTGCTGGAGTGGGTAATTTTTAGGGGGATTCATTTATTTTTTTTTAACAAAATGAAATCATGAATAAAAAAGAAAAACTGCATAAAATTTAAAATATTATATATGTTAATAATTTAAAATAAATAATGTAATTTAAATAAAATGAAAATATTTAAAAATTTACTAATAATAAATTACAAAACACATAAAGACTAAAGGTAATGTATGATAATTTAAAATAATTTTGTTAAATATATAAAAAAAAATAAATGAGTCCCTGTCGAGTGGGAGGTGCTATTCCCATTCTTGTCCTGTTTAACATTAGAGGATAGAATGTTATTCCGGTCTCGTCTCATTCCTCATTTAGGTAGGTAATCCCACCTTATCAGGAGTGGGTACCTACGAGTAGTGCTGTAAATACGGACCGAGCTTTTTGACATAGCACAAAACCAGCACGATTAAGTACGAAAAACTACAGGTTTGGGCATGATATGACATGATGTTACAAATTAGCACAACACAACGCGAAAAGTATGAAAGACACGATACGTAAGCACAAATAGACTAGCTTAAAAAGCACGACACACGACATATTAGAATACTTTATAATTTAATAATAATAATAATAATAATAATAATAATAATAAATGAATTCATCAATTATAAATAAATTAAAATAATAATAAAATTTAAACATAATACTTAATATTATAATTGTATAATTAAAACTATTATAACATGAAAAATTAAAATTATATATTAATTTATTTATAAGGTGTGATATAAAAAATTGAGTATTCATAGGTAAATATCCAATTCTAATACTATCAATAATTTTTTTACATAATTATCAGTAAAATATTAGTAAAAATTTTATAAATATAAATAAAGCTTTAAAATATACATATAATTTTAATAATTGTAGAAAAAATATAAAAAAGTAAAGCACAAATTTAAATCAGAATATGAAAATGACTTGGTCTGTTTAAGAAATACGAGCCAACACAAAACACGACACAAATCCAAAGCACCACACGAAATTATTGGGCTTACGGATTGTGCTGAGCCTACCTTTTGAAAATGTTAACACAACACAGAATGACCTATATTTTTCTGTGTCACGCACGAGACGACCTTTTCTTTTAAAAAAAAGCATGAATAAATATGGACCAGGCTAGCATAATATGCACGAACTTATAACACTACTTGCAGGGCTCTACACGCACGGATGAAATTTCTTTCACTATTTACATAACAATAAATGTCACTTTTTTTATTTATTTTTTTCCACTTTTAAAGTAATTGATAACTTTTTATATTTTCTTATATATTTAATAGAATTTTTATACTTAAGATTTCGTTGGCCTTCTAAATTAATTTTAATAATTTAGGTTAAATATAGCAATTATATTTTTTTAGAGATGGTCTTTGACATCAAATATGATGGAGATTTTTATGTTAAAAGAAAAAAAAAAGTAGAAATGTGAGATGGCTTAGAATTAGAAGATTTTAGGGATGATTTGATAATGAAAGTGATTAATGATGGTGATTATGATTATTAAGTTTGTTTGTATACGGATATCGAGGGCACGTGCTACGAGGTGGATTCGTTAGGATTCTAAGCACGTGAGATTAGGATTAGAAATGAAAAGAGATGGGTCCCACTCGCACACAGTAAAGAGACCACATATAAACGAAGTGGGTCCCACATATGTACTGGCGGCTGATTGTCGGACCAACCTAGCAATTTACCAGTTTTCAGACGCACACAGCTGCCGAAAGCGACCCAACACGACCCTTCTGCTTCTGCTTGTGGACCAAACCACCACTCCTCCTCACACACACACACTCACACTTTTCTTTTCTTTTTTTTTTTTCTAAAAAAGTTTCACTCAATTTTTAATCACAAACAAAATCATTGTCCTCCTCATTTTTCTTTTTCTTCAATAATATAAATCAAATGAGTACTTTTTTATATAAAAAAAAAATTGGAGGGGGAAAATTCCAATTTAGGACATTCTCATGCAAAACTACTACCATGTCTTTCTTTTCTTGATGAACTTTCTTTTACAAATTATCTACTAATTTTGATAAAATGAGTGTATTAAATATGATAGTTGTTAATGGGATAAATTTCTCTCACTCCAGAAGGATTTTGTTAAAGAGAGACTGCAATATCAAAGAAAGGACCTTGTGGTATTAAGACCAGTAATATCAATGAAAATGCATAAACACATCAATCAACAATGGTTAAGCGTTATATTTACTTTATAATTGGTGTATCAATATAACTAATAGGCCAATTATAGTTGTAATAGTGTGATTATGACTAAACATTTTGTAACCTTCACCTACTATTCTATAAATAGGTGAACTCATCCCTCACTCAAATAGATTGGGAGCTTATCTAAATAATAAAATACAGAGCAAGAAATTTCTTTTAAAAGTGGACTAAGCAAATCAACCTAAGCTTATGATTTTTGTGTCTTTTCTATTATATACATATTCATTATTCATATATATTTTATATATTACATTATTTAAGTACTTGATATTCTAAGTGAATACTCATAGTTTTGGTGTTGTTTAAATTCTTCCGACAACAAAAGTAGTTGGTCTATAAATCCTCACATTTATTTTACTTTATGAATAATCTATTTTGAACAACATACAATGCACCACCCGAAGAAACTATATAATTTACGAGTGAACTATAAATTCAGAAGGAATCCTGTTAGATTCAAAGAAAACGGACACCCTTCTTGGAGGGCTTGCCTCTTCTAAAATAAATTTATAGTATGTGATTCACTTGCTGAGTGTCAATTTTGTCTTACGAATCACTAATTTGGAAAATAAAACGTGTTCTTACCATAAGCACGGACAATATTTTTAAACAAAATATCTTATAGTATGGACAAAATATAATGTTTTTGAAAAATTATTTTTATAAATAATAATTATGAAAAGAAAATTATTATATGAAATGAGTTTAAAAAATATTACTTTCTTAAACACCTTAATCGACAATCAAATTCAATGATATTGTATATGTCCAAATAATTATAACTCTTTTACTTTCTTTTCTGCATAGAAAGCTAAGAAAAGTAGTTGATTGTGTATTTTCTCCATCATGATGAGATGAGTGGTGGGTAGTAGTGGGAATGAATGAATGGTGTTTGATTTGCATAATTGGACACACCAAGTCATGTAACACATGCAGCAAAATTGCTACTATACTTTATTCTAATAATAATATAAAAATAATTACATATATATGGTGTGACCTTACCTACTCAGACCCATTATATTTAGATGGTATACCACACCCAAACGTTTTTGCTCTCTTTTTACTAATTTTTCTTTTGAGATTTTTTTATTTTTACGCTTTAAAACAGATTTTTTTTTTTAACATTTTTACGGAATTCTACATAAAAATCTTTATTGTAACTAGCCATGCAATCTAAATTGCAACAAAAAATTGTATAAAAATCCTTATTGCAACTAGTGCTGCAACCACTTTAAAAAATTAAACTGTAAATTTAAAAAAAAAATTAAAAAACCAGCATATAAAATAATTTCCAATTTCTTTTTCACCACCACCTTTAAATGGCACCTGCAACTGTATTGTATTTATTTGGTTCGTGAAAGAAAGAATGCCTTTGCTTACTCACACTTCCACTTTTTTAGTTCCACAATAAACTCATAATTTACTAAAATCAAGTCAAACTCGGCGGCTTTAAAAGGTCCCACCTATTTCTTTATTACAATGTTTTTTATTTAAATGTGTGACACAAAAAGCTATTTATTCAACTAAAACAATTTTATAATGTTTCTGAACATCCATTCCAAGATAATAAATACTTTCTAAAAATAGTTACATGACATTAGGAAAAGGGTTGAAATTAATCAATTATCCTGATTTTTGTTTTTCATGTCATTTTCATTAACATGGTTAAGCTTGAAATTAATTTCTGCCTAAGTAGTTCTTGCTTAAAGAATATAGGGCAACTTTCCTAGAACTTTAGAATATAGAATAATTCTCCTGTAGGATATGATACAATCTTGATCTTTCATCATGATTATATATTTCAAATGAATGGTCGAGATCTTAGATCTATAAAGCCAAATTATAAAAAGGAGAAAAACAAAACAAAACAAAAAAAAACATTTTACTTGCATATTTACAGTAGTGTGTTTCACAAAACACATATACATGAAAGTGAAACTATGGAACTGTACAGCTTGAAATGTGATTTCACTGTGAAGATTTTTATCATTGGTTCAGACCACACTTCATGGATAAACTGAGGCCAGGGTATTCTAGTAATTACAGAAATGGCTTAGAGAAAAGGAAGTGGTGTGTGATCTGAGTGTGTGAGGATATGATTCACAAGTGAGATGAGAGGTTCTGAAGTACACAACCCTTTTAAGAGTATGACTTTATCAAACCCAAGTTGTAAAGAAACTTCTCAGAGCTGGACCTAAAGAGATTACCCAAGGAGAATCTCCCACTCTCCTGTGGTGGGGATTTAGATAACAACTCTTCTTCTTTTACGCGAAGTATAGTCAAGCCAATTTCGCTCCTAACCGCCTCAATTGTCTCGGTTCTCACTGGGTTTCCAGATGCATCAGTCACATAAAAAACATTTACTGCTTGGGATCCCCGGGTTGTAACCTCGGCTCTAGTCACTGAAAGGCCATTCTCTCTGAATATTCGAGTCACATCAGAAAGAAGGCCAGCCCTGTCATCACCACAAAGCTCTAGTCTTATGCCCTGAATACAAAAATAAGAAAACAACAAAAGGGGTGGAATTATTAGTATAAACAATCACAGCAGCAGCTTTTAATCCAATAATTAAAACTTATAGATGCTTTTATACCTCAGAAGTTCGCCTTCGAACAGCAGCTTCCAAGCAATTGATCACTCTCTGCCTCTCAGCTTCGGAACTAATAGGACAGCCATCCATGTGCCTTATGTAATACTCCTATAAACACAAAGATAAAGCTGGTAAGTGACATGAACTTTAACTTAAGAATATGAAACTAAAGCCTACAACTTGATGGAGAGAAGGACAACCTGACAAGCCTCTGGTCCTTCAGAATTAACAGTGGCATGGTAGACCACATATTGCATATCTGTTAAGGTACATACAGTATCGAAAAGCAGCTTAGGACGGTCTGGACACCTCAAGTTCACAACCGTGTATCCCTTATCAGCACAATTCTCCACAGTTACAAGAGCCTTTCTCCGGTCACTGGTTGTCCCGCCACAATCTGTATCATCAACATCATAATCACGATCAGCATACATCATCTGATGCAGCCTCCTTTCCTTGTGTGTAGAACCCACAGATACAGCAGTATTGGCACTGCGCTTGTCTCTGTCCCCCTTTAGAACATATAGGAGAAGCTGTTTGATATTGTCAAGACGATCAGCATCGTTAATGGGTAATCCAGTTGACTCATCGGTAATGAAAACAACCGATGCCATTCTTGAATTATGAGTCCACACTTCTGCTGCGACTACATTACATTTAAGGTCTGCCAGAACAGCAAAAACCTCCGAAAGCAATCCTGGCCTGTCTCTTCCAGTTAACTCAATTGTAGTGTTTTCTCCAGCAGCTTGAACACCAACTGACCTTCTTAATGACCGAAAACTCCGTCCCCTTGGACCCAAAGACTGCAAAATGCAATCAAGCAAAGAAAATTGCATTAGATTGTTAGTATGGTTTACTCCACAAAATTTAAACTAAACAAGCCACCAACATAATAATTTAGTGTGGAAATACTTTAGTTCAATCTATCATGCATGGACCAACATTGAGACAAGAAATTAACAAAACTTAAATTGTTAGCATAGTTTGAACACAAACCAACAACCAAAGGCTCTATTACACCACATTAAAGAATAAACACATTAATAATGAGATTTGATTTCCCAATCACAACATTACACTGAACAAAATTCAGATTCACAGAACAGCACAATTGGAAGGGCTAGCTACCTGTTGAATCCGCTCAGCCACATCATCTTCAGATAGTTTTCTCCCCCGTTGATCAGTGACATGAAATACTGCAAAAGAAATAGTGGGAATTCAAGAAAATGAGTACCTGAGATACAAAAAGAAAAAAGAGAGAGATCTTGAATATGAAAAATCCATTGAAAATAGAGACTAACCATCCATAAACCATTCCCCATCAGAAGAAATGTAAGCACGTCTTATAATGAGGTTTAAATCAGTTAAAACCTGAACCACCTCAAGCAAACTCCCACGCCTATTTGCACTGTCAACCTACAACAAGTCCCAATAATAATGATCACTATAATGAATAAACTAACAAATCAAAGACTAACAAGCATTTAATAAAAACAATCAAATCATATACCGTAATCAGAGTGGCTTCCCTGCTTGAATCATTATCAACTGTAACCCTGCAAATCCAAATTTCAACAAGAAAAACAAAATCACAAACCCTTTTCATCAAAACACTCAACAATCACCGTTTCATCACAGGAGAAACAAAAAGACAATAATTTGTGCAAAATAAATGCATATACACATTATCAAACTACCAAGATTGATGAAATTGAGAGTGAAGTAGTGGTACCTAGGAGGATTAATTCTCCTCATAAGCTTCTCAAACTCGTCATCATGAGGGAGAGAAGAAGACCAACAATCCATTCTCAAAAGAAAGAAAGATTCCGAGAGAGCCCAGATAACAAAGACTAACTATGTGTCGAGAATTGAGAAAAGGGTATGGAGTGAAGAGTGTTTCCAACAAAATTTGTATAAAAAAGTTGTCTCTTTTTTTTGGTAGTAGAGAAGAGAAAGAGAGTCTTTGTGGCTATGCAGGAGCTGTGGTGTGTGTTGGTTGGGGTGGTGTTGGCTCTGAGCTGGACTAAAAGAAAGAGTCTTGGATGGACATAGGAACACAAACAGAGAGAAAAATGAGAGAGAGGATGCGCATGGGGACACTATTATCAATATAACCCATTGTCTCTCCTCACTTGGGACCCACTCCCACCTCCACACATCCGAACACTTGTGGTTTTTTTTTCTTTCTTTACTCTACTAGGGTTTTGTTTTGTTTGTGTTTTTATTTATTTTAAATATCATAATAAATCTCTCTATTTTTTTTAGTAACAAACAACCAAGGCGGCTCAACCTTCGTAGTGTATTTTTCATTTATTGTTTGAGTCTTATATTCTTTTTTATTTTATTCCTAATTTATAAATATTAGATTTTGTCTCCTATCTTTGTGTACTTCAGATCCGATTTTTTTATTTATTTAACTTTAAATTTGATAATAATTGATTAAAATCTCATTAATTCAATATATATGTATATAAATAGCATGGATAAATAACTTAATACTTAGAAGTCCTTAAGTTAAGGTAACCAACCCGTTTGATTTGGTACTTGTTCTTTTTGTTTGTTCAAACATTGAACAAATCTGAAAAGATTTTATTGTCTTAGCTTTTAGGGAACCCTTCTATTTTAAGGACCTCTATTTCCTTATCACTTGAAATGTAGTAGGATTTTGGCTAGCTTTGTGGTAGGGGTGTACAAAAATTTTCTTAAACCGCCCAATCCGAATAACTCGCCCAAACCAAACTGATAAAACCGATAAAAAATACAAACCGACATAACTTGACAAAATTCTAAACTGGCAAATCAGTTAATTGGGCGGGTTGAAAATTGACCCAAACCGCCCAACCCGATTTTTACTTTTTTTTTTTTTTAATTATTATTTTATATATATTATATGTTAAAAAAAAGTCTCAAATCCTAAAATTCTTTCTCACATATATTGTGTATTTATGTGGTTAATTTTTATTTTAGTTGAAACTAAAAAAAACCCTCTTATTTCGGTTTGGGCGGGTTAACCCGACCAAACCGCCCAAACTGTCGGTCGGGTTAAGATTTTTTTTTTTTTTAATTGGGTAGGTTGTATGTAGAATTTTACAAACCAATCTTTACATTGAGTTAAAAAATATGTAGTATAAACCGACTAAGCGGACTAATGTACAACCCTAGTTTGTAGTATTATACCTTTATAGATTTCGTTTCATACCCTGTAATTTTCTTTTTTTATTTTTGTAAGGCTAAGGTAAGGTTATGTAGTGGCAACATAAAATAAAAAATTGTATGAGATAAAATAGGAAATATCACATGATGAGTTTTAATATTTCTTTTAAATAGGGATTTTATTCTATTATATAAATAGATTTTGAAAATTTATATACTTAGATCACCCCATAAAATAATTTTGATTTTTTGACTGAATAAGGATTTTTGTTGCTGTTGGTCATTATCCCTTTTTAATATCTCTAATTAGAGTGAAAAGAGTTAATATTTAATCAAAATACAATGATTTCCTTTGGACATTTCTAAAAGAGAAAAAAGATTTACCTTTTTTATCACAACATTTTCCATCTTTAGTGTCTTTCTTTCCATCTTACCCCAACTGAAAAAAAATATATATATATCTCAGAGCTTTATTGTGTTAATTAAAGATTTAAAAATCTTGAGAAGAAAAAGAGAAAGAAAGTAAAGTCAAGTCTTCCAAATGGCAAATGCAGTAGGGTTTCAGGCATGGAGGAATCCCTTTGTCTCTCTATTTTTCTGCTAAGGCATCTGCCAAAATCTGATTTTGATTTGATTGGGGTGGCACCTCTGTTAATATCACTAAACTTCACCATCTTCTTCTTCATAATACATTAGATATATTATATATATATTCTCTTATCACATGCTGCTGTTTTACTGTGCTTAGATGAAAAGGCTACAGAAAAAGTTGTTTATAAAATTAAAATAGATCTACTTAGAGAGTGGACTTTTCCTAATTGCTATTATTATATAATCCATATATATAATTTGATATGTATTTTATGATTATGCTTTCTTTTAACTATTGTCTCAATAAAGATTTATTTTATTTATATTTTTCATTCTCACACCCCTCTTTGTTGGAGTACAATATTTTAATTGTTCTATTTTTTTCTTCTTTCTTTTGAATAAGTACTGTTCTATATTTTTTTGGGCTAGTAAAGCAAAAAATGAAAAATCACATCCTAAGCAATATTAGTGCAATTCTTTTTTTTTTGAACTATCAATATTAGTGCAATTGAGTAGTGAAATCTTATATATTTTATTTGAAATTAAAGATACTCAATATAGCTAGGTGGTGCCGTGTTGGCATCTTGCTCAGGTGTTTTTTTTTTTTAACAATATATTTTCTTCTCATTAAATTCAAAGAGAAATAGAGATTGGAAAAGAAGAGATAAGAACTTAAAAAGAAGAAGAAGTGATCAAAAAGAAGAGCAATTTCCATTAAAAATATTTAATTTATTATACGAAACATTGATATTTAAAACAGAATTGTAACAAGTTTTTCTTTAATCAGATCAAAATAATATTTACTCACTCAATTAATAATTTTTTAAGTTTGAGTTTATCGATTCAAAACTTAAAAAAAAAAACAAAACTTAAGTAAAATTATCGATAAACTCAAGACATTCAAAAAATTAATTAATAGCTAAACCATCAAAAAACCATAGATAAAATGTGTTATCAATAAACATTTAAAACAATTAAAATAAAAAAACAGTTAAGTTAAAACTATCAACTATCCATTCAATTTTTAATCGATATTATATTGATAATTTATCGAAAATTCATCGATAATACTGAAAAAGCTAACAGCACATAAACAGCTCTACAAACTCAATTTATCTCCAAAAAATTTCCAAAAAACCAATTAATTTCAAGAACATATACAAATTCGCACATTAATCTATGAAAAATCTACATTTTTTAAAAAAAAAAATGGGAGAAGCAATGAGTATAGTAGAGGCTAGAGATGCACACGGAGCGGAGAATTGGCGGGGAGTGCTCCCCCATCCCTATCCCCGTTAAGGATTTTAATCCCCATCCCCACTTATTCTCCATCGGGGATGGGGCGGAGAATCCCCTAATGGAGGTGGGGAATCCCTAATAAAAAATAAAGTTTATAATAAAATTTTTAATATATAAAAATATTAAAATACATAAAAATTAAAATATTATACATTAATTATTATTCAATAAACTAATTATGATCTAAAACATAACTTAAAATTCATAAGATACTAATATACTAAAAAAATACAAACATAAATTATAAAATATAAAATATTACTAGAAATATAAGATAAAATACTAAACGGGTCCCGTTCGGGGATAAAAAGTAATCCTCGTCCCTGTCCCGTTCCCCATTTAGACGGAGAATCCCCGCCCCATTAGGGGCAAATCTCTGCGGGGCCCCATTCCCGTGGGGAAAATGTACATCCCTAGTAGAGGCAGTTCGTGGTGGTCTGTCTCGGTTTTGGTTCATGGTATGGTGGCGTTGTTCAATGAGCTTCTGATTGGGCGAGGGTTAAGTGGCGACGGTGGCGATGGTGGTTGAGAGAAGCTGAGAAGGAGGAAGAGAGAAAGATTTGGGTAGGTGAGATTTGAGGGTTGTTGGGTTGAGTTTTGGGTAGATGAGGAGGTTCGGTGGTGGTTGGTGGTCTCGATGCTTGGGTTTGGGTGGTCTCAATGGTTCAAGGAAGAGAGACATAGAGTACTTTAATTATATAAATTAATTAGAAGTGTAAATTTTATTGGGGAGTACTTTTTTTAAGTATGTAAAACAATTTTTTTTCTTCAAAATTACACATATTTAACATTTGTAAAATAAAATAATAAAAAAAAAGTGTCAACCACATTTAGTGGGTGACTGTTATGTGTTTGGTTATAATGAGGAAATGAGAGATGGCATTGGTGCTAGTGAAATAAAAATAAAGAGGACAAATGATGAGTAGTCATGTGGTATGCTCTCACAAAGTTTGAGGTTCTACTTTCTAGTCCTTTCTAGGTACACAATTGTTTTTAGTCTCCAAATATTGTAGTAGAATAGCATAGCATAGCAAAGAATATTGGGAAGAAGAGAATGAAGATTGAAGCACATTAAATAAAGAGGCGTGGTGTGTTGTGTAACATTTACTCACTCCTACTCCTACCACATTTAATGTTTTCACTTTGCAATAACGACTTCTCCACATGATAGCCACATGGACAACCACAGACTGACCCCAAAAGCTTACTTTGACTAAAATCCCTATATATTATGTTTTTGGGGACTTTCCAATACACAATTTTACCACCCTATTCTTTTTTTTATTATTATTTTTTAAGTAATGCATTAAAATACATTATATATTGCCAACCCTTTATCATCATAATTATTGAATCAGATATTTTGCTTAGTGGTGAAATATTTTAACTTCACATATAATTAAACAATCATTTATTTTCTTCTTTAATTTTCTTTTCTTTTAAATCATCAACTTACCATGTTACATGGGACAGTTAATGCAGTCATATCAGTACAAATATTGCGACATACAATTATTATAATGATAAAGAAGAAAGAAGTTGACTTGTACACAATTTCTACCATTTTTAGTTACATATTTACTTATTCTTCTATTGTCTCTGATCACAACATAAAAAGAAGGACATGCATGAGACAATCACATGGCTGTAGTACCCCATCCTCATTCATCTAATTTTAGTGAAATAAAAGTAAGTTAATAATAATAATACTACTAATAATAAAAGAGTGGAAGAGTGATGTTTTAGTATATGATAGTATAGTATGTTTGGCCCGGTTTGCCAAGCTGCAAGGCAGAGCAGAGCAATGGCATGTGATTGGGCTTGTTATTCTCAACTCAAAAGAGACCAAGCAGTAGCAGTAGTAGCAGTTAGACTTAGCACTAGCACAAGCACTAGCACCATCACCCCCACCAATGTCCAAATGTCCAATGCCTTCCAATTCCATTGTTTTCGCCATTAATTTCAACTGCTCTCAGTCTCTCTGCCACTACTGTTACCCTAAATAACTAAATAACTTTTCATGCATGTGCAATTCCCATTCCCATTCCCTTCTTGCATGTTCTCCCCCTCCCCCTAGCATCATCACCCACCTCAATCTCCTTCTCCCCATTAAATATGTTTTCACTATAATTAGATTTTCTTTTCACTTCTGTTTCCCTAAATATGTATTTATTTATATATATTATAAAAAAGTGCTGCTATAAAGCATTTATTGTGTTCGACACGAATATTTTCTAAATTAAGTATTAATTTTTATTAGAATTTGCTACACATTTCTACACAATTTAGTCTAGAAATTTTTAATTTAAGAGTGTTCATTTGATCCAATCCGTATTTTTTTAATCAAATAACATTCAATCCCACTAAGTGCGAATTTCATATTTTAGATTCAATCCGATCCGCATAACAGTTTAAATCCAATCCAATCTGCAATAGTGCGGATTGGATCAGTTATTTTGGATTGGATATTTTTTTTATGATAAATTAAAAAGACTATTGTTTTTTAATCTCCAATAGTAATCTATTTCCATCTCCATTTATATATAAATCAAACTCACATATATGTACTCATCTTTAGATTTACATTAAAATATATGTATTCACTAAAATAAATAAGTTAGTATATATATTTAAATTTATATGTGTGTCTATGTGAATAAGAATAATTTTCTTGGTGTTTTTTTATAAAACAAATAAAATACACTAACTCAATATATTTCTAAAAAAGATTAAGAAATTAGAAATTTATGTCTTTTTTTTAATATTACTAGAAAATTAATATATATTATATATTATAATTTTCGAACCTTTGAGTGATAGAGTGAGTGCCCACACACATCAAGTGGTATCTCAATCCTAGTGTGGAAGATTGTGAAGAATCCAAATTGAAGAGAAGGACATTCGGGCTCAGATCTTGGTGATACTCTGCGACAAATAGGATACAAGGGTTAGAGATCTGAGTGGATGGAGACATATTATGCCGCTGCACCCAATGTAAGGTTTCCTAAATTTTATATGTGTTTAATTTCATTGTTTTAGAAATTTATATTAGGATGTTAATGAAACATACTTGTTAGTAAATCTAGATCCTGGTAAAACAAATTCCAACAACCTCAAGGATTCATGGCGCAAGGACAAGAAGATAAAGTTTTTAGATTGAAAATGGCTTTATATGGCCTAAAGTAAGCTCCGCGAGCCTGGTATAGCAGAATTGGCAGCTACTTTACCGAGCAAGGATTTAGAGGAGCAAGAGTCAGCCAACTCTTTACATTAAAACTCAAGGTACGAATGATACACTAATTGTCTCTTTATACGTTGATGATCTCATCTACACAGAATAATGAGAAGATGATAAAGAAGTTTAAAGAAGACATGATGAAAAATTTTGAGATGACCGACCTGGGATTAATGCACTACTTTCTTTGGAGTGAAATAACTCAAAAAGAAGATGGAACCTGTTGGAATTTTATTTTACCAGGATCTTAGATCTACTCACAAGTATGTTTATTAACATCCTAAATATGAACTTTCTAAAACGATGAAATAAACACATATAAAGTTTAGGAAACCTTACATTGGGTGCAGCGGAATATAATGACTCCTTCCGTTCAGATATCTAGCCCTTGATTCCTTTACGCGCGAGCATTATCAATATCTCGAACCTCGGATCTCTTTCTCGAATCTTTGATCTTTGAAACTCCTTTGCTGATGATCTTTCTTCACGATCTTCCTCACTATGATTGAGGTATCACTTGATGTGTGTGGGCACTACTCTAATCACTAAGAGAGGTTCGAAATATTGAGGAAGAAAAGAGAGAGAGAGTGGCGGCTAGAGAAGAGAGTGGAGGCTCAGGTTTTTACGATTCGAAAAAGTGTGTTATTTTCTGAAGCCTTCCTTTATCTATTTATAGCATTCCTCTAGGGTTTGATTTGAATTATATGGCATTAAAATAATGAAAAAAATCATTTAAAAAAGCTACAAAGGTGGCCGACCATACACTTAATGGATTGGGCCTTGGGCTTTGCAATTTTGCAATTTTAACACCTTTTGTATCTGATTTTCTCAAAAATGCCAATTTCCTAATTCAATCATTTAAATGCCAATTCTAACTATTTAATAACTATAAATAATTATTAAATAATATTGTCATTTATCATATTTATTAATTGAACCATACAAAGTATCATAATTAACAAATATGCCCCTATAAACTCTTTCTTTACAATTTCGCCCTTACTTAGTGAAAATTTCACAAGTAGACATAGTCTAATTTGTGAATTATAATTGATTAATCAAAACCAATTACATGAGTCTTACAAGCAATATTATCTCACCTAGTGGGGGGACCATGGGTCTATATAGCAGAGCTTCCAATAAGTAGATCAAGAATTTAACACTAAAATTCACTAACTTATTAATTCTTCGTTGAATCCACGCATAGAACTTAGAATTGCACTCAAATATATAGAATGCTCTATATGTTCCACCATATAGACACATCATTAGTTATCCATTGTTATAATCCTAATGTGATCAATTATCCTCTATATGAATGATCTGCTTGTAAAGGGATTAAATTACCGTTACACCCTACAATGTATTTATTCCTTAAAACACTTGACCCTAGTATAAATGATATTTCGCTAATGTGAAATGAGTACTCCACCATTTATGTTCGTTTGGTCAAGCTCGAAGGAGATCATCCTTTGCTTACTATTCAGGATAGAAGCTATAGATTCCATGTTTATGATAGCGCTCCCACTCGGTGCACTACGTGTTCCCAAAATGTACGTATCACACGACCTAAAAGTAGGCTTAACTAACAAATCAAAGAACACGAATAGCCTTTCAAGATTGAGCCTAATCATATCAGGATTAAGATCATTTGATCTAGGATCAACTAGGCGATATTGACTTGAATAGATATTACGGTAAGTTTAATAAATCTAAGTCAAAGTTCAATATCGGTCCCTTCCGATGCATACTCCATGCATCCAACCTGAGCTTTACTTTAACCAATGTTCTGGAAAGAACATAGTATTTCTCCAAATACAAGTAAACTCTTGTTGTAGATTATCATATCAGTAAAACCCCATTGTCTCGATAAATCTAGGAAACTTTATTCACATAGTCATGTTTACTTTCCAATGTGTTGACACAGATAAACGGATCAAGTATGTGAAAAGGGTTTCGAGATGAATTTATACATTATGTACATATAATCATGAAATAAATCGTGTGAACCATGCAACATTAAATGTTATTTCTGATCTATATTAATAAGTAAATCTGATTATATTGAAATGAGTTTTATTTAGGGCATAAAACCCAACAAACTCCCACTTGCACTAATATAAAACAAAAAGTGCGTTTCAAATAATCTCAACACCTTGATATGCAAATCAAGTGTAGTAGTAGTAAACTCCTCGTAATAGGATCTGAAAGGTTGAATTAACCACAACCTTTCCTCCACTATTACTCTTCCTTTAATCACAAAATCTTTGATAATGTGAAATTCCTCTCTATATGTCTACTCTCTTGGGATATTGGATTCTATACCTTTGGCAACTACTTTTGGTTAATCAGGAAATTAACACTAGTAGTTTAAGGCAATTTGGAATGGTGCCAAAGATGTATAGAACTTTCCTTGGGCGAATAAGTACCTTTCCCTAGGCTTTAACATTCGGTCCCTCTCCTGGTAGACCTGAGACTTGATAGGTTTTTACACTTCTCCAAAATCACTATTCCACCCCAGGTAATCACCATCTTATCGAAAAGATTTACTAGCACATAGGCAAATTTCGAAATCGATATGGTGTAGTCTAAGAGTTTTAAACACACCACTTATGGTACTAACATATAGTTCCTCTTCTTAATCTTAAAATTTACTTGATTGTCTTCCAATGTTCTTCTCTGGATTAATGCGATACCTACTCATTACTCCCACTCAACGAGCGGATGTACGGTAAGGCATACAAAAGCATATCTAAGACCTCTCACTGTTGATATAAGAAATTCTTTCATGGCTTTATCTTTTCTGGAATAGTTAAGACTTTTCCTTAGATAAATAAAATCTATACCTAAGAAGTTGTGAAGCTTTTATAGATTGCCATTAGAAAGAAAATGCTTCAGCATCTTACTAAAGTAAGTTGCTTGCATTAGAGTAAGTAATTACCAGGTATACCACAAGCCATAGGTTTAGATAAACTCAAACCTATAATGCTAGGAACAGGAAGTTTGTTAAGTCCATAGAATAGACTTATTAACTAAAATTTCCTTTTATGTCCTTGTAATAGAAAACTTTAGGTTACTCCATATGAATGGATTAAACCATAGTTCTATTGGCTTTCTTCTTAGTTTCTTATCTTGACAATCCATTACTTGTTTAAACTCACAATGGATTTTAATCACTAGTGTCTCCCAGTCATGAAGGTGAGTTTCTAGAAACTCTCCCACTACGACCAGGTACCGTGAATTATGTCGAAGAAAACTAAATGGTTTAAACCTCTTTGGTTGTGACAAGAGACAACGAGCAGTGGGATCATCATATGTCAAATAAGATGATAGAACACTTTTGGAATCAAGAATTAAATATCTCCTTTATTTGCTACTTGTTTTCAGACTTAGTCATTATCTTAGAAAAGTAGTATTTGTTTGAACAAACACTTTCTTATCTATTGACAATGGGATGGTCCACCCCTAATCACTTAGAATAGCTAACAAAACATGGTTAACAGTTCTAGCTTTTCTTAAGATTTTGATTAGGTCATCCATGAATCTAGTAATGATTTACATTAAGTATACAACCATTACGTCATTCTGAAATTGTATTACCATAGAAGGAATTAGGCAACGACTAGTAACTAATCATCAACATGCAACTCGAAATTTCTGGGGAGGTAAGTTTGGATATAATTCAAAAATCAATTTAATGATCTTTGAACTGCATATCTACTAACTATTTCTCCACCCCTATCAGTTCGCAAGATCTTAAACCACTTACCTTAATGGTTTTAACCATTGCTAGAAATTAATGAAATTTTTCAAACATTTCAAATTTCTTTGCTAAAAGGTATAATCTAGAGTTATCGTTTTAAGAATACAACGAAAAACTCATATCCACCCCTGAATGTGCATCTATCTGCGAATGAGATGAACTACTTTCAGTGGATATAGGCATATTAACTCTTTGCAGAGATTGATCTTGTCAAATCCATTATGAACAAGATACAAATACCATAGATTAAGAAAATGTGGTAGTGTCTATGATGACATAGGTTTAGTTATATCAAAGAGTTCTTAGAATACTACAAGTGGATCCTGGTCACAGAATACCTAACTCATATTCCATACAGTTTTAATCCATTAATAGAAGATGGATATTAAACACTTGAAAAAGTGTAACTGTATTGTATTCTGGAATTAGAAATATAAGAAAATTTCTATTTGGAATCTAAAATTAAAGTCAAAGACTTAAATTTATACCAAATATTATGAGTAATTCTATCTTGGACCAAGACCTACTAATACAAACTCTAAATGGATTTGCCATACAAGTAGGAGATTTCTAAGATTGAGGATTTATATCAATTGGGAATAGAATTTCGGGGTTATAATCATATGCGTCATTTAATTTCTTAAGAGAAAATATAATGACATGAAATGATTCATAGACCATTCATCCAATGATATATTTGAAAGCTAATTCGAAATGAATAAGCTAAGAGGAATTAGGATAATTTCGTTTAAAATAAGAATCCAACGATGCTTCGATTAGCGAAAGTCAAAGTAATCTTATTTATATATTCTTCTTGTTTTATATCGTAAAAATACTAGTCTAAGGTGTCATCAATTGATGAACAGCTAGATGTCGCATATACAATATTTATCTTTCGAGATCTAACACTATTATGTATGTAATGGTGAAAATCCACTTAGGGATTTATCTCATTAGATAAACAAGCCAAGTTAGACCAACAATGAAGATTCGAAATTAAACTACAACTTAATAACAGAAAATAACATGGTTCAATATAAATTCATACACAATTCAGAAATTATAAACATATAGTAAGTAGGAATGACAAGTGAAAATACTAAAACTTACAATCCTAAAATAATTTCCAAGGTTTTCAACAAGGCGATATCGGTGTCCCGTTTAGGCGAGAGTCAAAGCTACCATTCATTGAATAGAGTTGTCGGCTCGTCTAAAATGTTAAACATTCTAGCAACCTTTTATTCGATCAAGAATTGGAATTCAGCGTTGTCCGTTTAGGCGAGAGTCAAGGCAATTCTATCTTATGAGCTTCCACCATTGTTTCATAATTTGCAAGTCAAGTATGGTCGCCACCATTAGGGTGATCCATACCATACAAAACACTTACAAACTACTTATCATGCGAGGTTAAACGGTGCGAAATTGCTAATGAACGTTCCTCCATTAGGGAGGATTACTCACTAAAACAAACGCGGTGTAAAACCCACAATGGAGATCGAATGTCTCATAATAAAGCTCATTATTTGAAAAGAGTTGTATTTTCTTTTATTCTCTTTATTTATTCTATTTATTTTAAATATATATTTATTTAATTAAAATTTCCAATTTAGAATGAAAAATTCTAAATATAAATTTTAATTTAATATTTATAAATTTTACTTAGATGGATATGAAAATAACATGAATTATTTCCATCTTAGTAATAATTTCCAATAAATATTTAGAAAAAAATATTTAAGTTGTTACAAAATTAATTTAAATTAATTTACAACTCAAATTTAATTTTCTATAAATATATATTGCATTTCGAAAAATTAAAGTATATAAGAATACAATTTTCGAAAAATGCATATTAAAATAAAAAATAAATCCTGGAAAAAATTATTCTAATTTAATGTTGGCCCAAAATTAATTAATAAAATTAATTTACAACAAAAAATATAATTTTCCTATTTAATTAAATATATAAGAAAAATTACAAATATTTAAGTATGATGATGAAAATCAACTTAAATATTAATTTTCTATTTAATTAAATATACTAGAAAAATACTTCAAGCAAAAATATCACCTATCTAGATTTTCCTTTGACTAATTAATTCTATTTCTAATAATATACTTTAATTCAATTTATTTTAAATTAATCAATAAATGAAAAAATCATTGATTTAAGTTGATCCAAAAATTAATTAAAATAATTAATTTACAACTTAATCTATTTTTCAAGATAAAATTCGAAATTCTAGCATTTAAGAAATACAATTTCGAAAATTGATTAATAAAATAAAGAAAAAATATATTTTGAAAATTATTTAAATTTAGTTGAAAAAAATAAATTTCAACTAAAAATAATTTTCTATTTAATTAAATGTCATGAAAAAGAAATATTTAAGTATGATGATAAAAATCAACTTAGATATTTAATTTTCAAATTAATTAAATGTATTAAATTCAAGAAATAAATAATTAAGTGTAGAGAAGACTTAATTATTAATCTCTAGTTTAATACTTAGGAAAAATATACTTTAAAGTAAATTGTACCAAAATTAATTAATAAATAATTAATTTCACAATGTATAATATTTCCTATTTAATATTAGAAATAATAAGTAGTCTAGAAATAACTATCTAGAAAATATCTTATTTGACTAAGTATCTTTTCCACAAAATTTGAAAAAATATCTAATTTAAGTTGACTAGAAAAAATCTAGAACTTAAATATTTTTCAAATTTAAATTTAATTAAATATCAAAAATTAAGTTGTAACCACTTAATTTGAAAATATTCCATTTTAAGTTAATATTCGAAAAGATATTAACTTAAAAAATATCTAAAGAATCTTAATAACCAATGCCTAAAATTCCTCAACTTAATTTTGAAATTTTGAATTCAAAAGATATTGATTTAAGTTGGTTAGTAAGAATAACTAAATATCAACTTAAATAGGAATATTTAATGAAAAATTTAAATTAAGTTCCGTAAAGAATCTAGATGGTCATAATTCTATATTTAATTAAATACAAGAAAATACATATAGTTTAGCTTAGAATAAAAATAATTCTTTAAACTATATTTTTCTTAAATTAATTTCAAAATAAATGAAATTAATTATGTTGCTAATCAATTTTAATTAGGTTAAACTAGTGTAATTAACCTAGTACGGTCATTCAAATCGAGCAAATGGGCCTTCACAATGGTGGGGTGGTTTGTGTGAGGGGAGTGCCGGGTTCGGTATGTCGTACCCAACACATGGCTCCCAACTCTCTGAGCGCCCAAAAGAGGAATTTAACCTTAATAAGAACAAGCTGTTATTAATTGAATAAACCCAAAACTAAATGGGCCTAAATAAAATCTATCAATGACTATGACATTTTATTTAGCAACATTAACCTATATGCATCTATAATAAAATTAAACACATGAGCCACACAGTGCTTTGGATGGGTCCTATCACATTCAGGTCATACACGGATGAAAGAAGATTGTAAAATTTTGTTACAAATTATTAACTTGACCAGGAGCCATCGGATCATTAGATGCGGCAAAAAGTAACCATGGCTATTTGCAATCAAGTAATAATAGGTTTTAAAAACTTACACATAAGTTAAAACACATACTCATACAATTGAGGTTAGTTGGATAGTTGGATGTAGAGATTTATTTAATTTTAAATTAAATATTTAATTTCGAAAATAATTAATTAAATAAAAAATAATTTTTCGAAAAATTTAAAAAAATTTGAAAAATTCGAAATTTTTTTTTTTTTTTTTTTTTAAAAAATTAAAATTTAAAATTAAACCTACAATTTTTGAAAAATTAGGTTTCAACCAACCTAAATATCATTTCAAAAAAATTTGCTAACTACTTTTAAATTTTAAATGTTATTTTATAAATAAAAATTAAATAAAAAATTAGAAAAGATAAATAAATATCTTTTTCAAATTTTAAATTTAATTTAAATAAATAAAATAACAAAATTTAAAAAAAAATTAGCAAAATATCTTATATCATTTAAAAATTACATAATTATAAATATCTTATTTTTTAAATTTAAAATAAGATAAGATATAATCAAATTTTAAAATAAGATAGATTTTTAAGCAAAAAGATAAATACTAATTCTATTCGAATTCAAATTACACTAATATCTTGAATTAATTTAAAAAAATTAAATTAATTCAAAATGATAATTAAATTGAATTAGGAATAGTAATAGTATATATACAAAACCAATACAAAAAAATTGGAAGTTAATTCCAGAAAAAGTATGAAAAATTGAAGAAAAAGGAAAAAATCCGAAACTGTACGGACAGTTCTGATCGCAGAAACTATCGATGTAGATTTTGTCAAATCTTCAAAAAATCATAACTAATTCAAATAAAATCCAAATTGAGTTCTGTAAAAGGCTAACTTGCTTAATTTTTTCCATACTATCCAATAAAAATAATTCCAGAAACGAAATCACAATTATTTTTCACGAAAATTTCACAAACATCAATCAATCATCAAATAACACTCAATACAACATGATACCATCCAAAGAACATACAAACAATCGTTTTAAAGTCCAAATTACATGTAAGTAAATCAATTACCATGGCTCGAGGCCGATTGTTGGAATTTTATTTTACCGGGATCTTAGATCTACTCACAAGTATGTTTATTAACATCTAAATATGAACTTTCTAAAACGATGAAATAAACACATATAAAGTTTAGGAAACCTTACATTGGGTGCGGCGGAATATAATGACTCCTTCCGTTCGTATATCTAGCCCTTGATTCCTTCTGTAGCTTGAGCATTATCAATATCCGAACACTTTGGATCTCTTTCCGAATCTTTGATGCTGAAACTCCTTTGCTGATGATCTTTCTTCACGATCTTCCTCACTATGATTGAGGTATCACTTGATGTGTGTGGGCACTACTCTAATCACTAAGAGAGGTTCGAAATATTGAGGAAGAAAAGAGAGAGAGAGTGGCGGCTAGAGAAGAGAGTGGAGGCTCAGGTTTTTCTGATTCAGAAAGTGTGTTATTTTCCTGAAGCCTTCACTATCTATTTATAGCATTCCTCTAGGGTTTGATTTGAATTATATGGCATTAAAATAATGAAAAAAATCATTTAAAAAAGCTACAAAGGTGTGACCATACACTTAATGGATTGGGCCTTGGGCTTTGCAATTTTGCAATTTTAACACCTTTTGTATCTGATTTTCTCAAAAATGCCAATTTCCTAATTCAATCATTTAAATGCCAATTCTAACTATTTAATAACTATAAATAATTATTAAATAATATTGTCATTTATCATATTTATTAATTGAACCATACAAAGTATCATAATTAACAAATATGCCCCTATAAACTCTTTCTTTACAATTTCGCCCTTACTTAGTGAAAATTTCACAAGTAGACATAGTCTAATTTGTGAATTATAATTGATTAATCAAAACCAATTACATGAGTCTTACAAGCAATATTATCTCAACTAGTGGGGGGACCATGGGTCTATATAACCGAGCTTCCAATAAGTAGATCAAGAATTTAACACTAAAATTCACTAACTTATTAATTCTTCGTTGAATCCACGCATAGAACTTAGAATTGCACTCCCAGTATATAGAATGCTCTATATGTTCCACCATATAGACACATCATTAGTTATCCATTGTTATAATCCTAATGTGATCAATTATCCTCTATATGAATGATCTACACTGTAAAGGGATTAAATTACCGTTACACCCTACAATGTATTTATTCCTTAAAACACTTGACCCCGTATAAATGATATTTCAGCTAATGTGAAATGAGTACTCCACCATTTATGTTCGTTTGGTCAAGCTCGAAGGAGATCATCCTTTGCTTACTATTCGCCAGATAGAAGCTATAGATTCCATGTTTATGATAGCGCTCCCACTCAATGCACTACGAGTGTTCCCAAAATGTACGTATCACCCTGACCTAAAAGTAGGCTTAACTAACAAATCAAAGAACACGAATAGCCTTTCAAGATTGAGCCTAATCATATCAGGATTAAGATCATTTGATCTAGGATCAACTAGGCGATATTGACTTGAATAGATATTACGGTAAGTTTAATAAATCTAAGTCAAAGTTCAATATCGGTCCCTTCCGATGCATACTCCATGCATCCAACCTGAGCTTTACTTTAACCAATGTTCTGGAAAGAACATAGTATTTCTCCAAATACAAGTAAACTCTTGTTGTAGATTATCATATCAGTAAAACCCTGTGTCTGATAAATCTAGGAAACTTTATTCACATAGTCATGTTTACTTTCCAATGTGTTGACGGCACAATAAACAGGATCAAGTATGTGAAAAGGGTTTCAGATGAATTTATACATTATGTACATATAATCATGAAATAAATCGTGTGAACCATGCAACATTAAATGTTATTTCTGATCTATATTAATAAGTAAATCTGATTATATTGAAATGAGTTTTATTTAGGGCATAAAACCCAACAGAACCTTCATCTCACAAAAGAAGTATACAAAGACAATATTGAAGAAATTCAAAATAGAGGGATGCAAGACTGTATCAACTCCATTAGACTATAGCTCTCAAGAAGGAAGATGGCTCACCGAAAGCTAATGAATCAAAATTTCAAAGTCTAATTGGCAGCCTACTATATCTAACTGCTACAAGACCAGACATAATGCACGCAGTTAGTTTCCTATCAAGATTCATGCATGATCCAAGTCAAGTTCACTATGGAGCAGCCAAGCGAATCCTCAGATACTTGCAAGGAACAAAATTCTACAAAATATGTTATGGAATTACAAGTGACTCAAAACTTGTTGGCTACACAGATAGTGACTGGGCAGGATCCATAGACGACATGAAAAGCACGTCAGGATATGCCTTCACACTTGGATCAAGAATATTTTCTTGGACATCAAAGAAGTAAGCAACTGTTACACAATCATCAGCTGAAGCAGAGTACATTGCAACAACAATGACTACAAGCCAAGCTATATGGCTTAAAAGAATACTAGAAGTATAGAAGAATCACAGAAGGAAGCTACAAAGATATATTGCGATAACAAATAAGCTACAACAATGGCAAAAAACCAGTATTTTACAGTAGAACTAAGCATATAAGCATCAAGTACCATTTCATCAGGGAAGTAGAAGCAAACAAAGAAATCGAGCTCAAGCATTGCAAGACTGAAGAGCAGGTAGCAGACATATTCACAAAAGCACTACCAAGAGAAAAGTTCGAGCTACTACGAGACATGATCGGAGTTACCGAAATGTGTACCAAGGAGGAGCATTAGAATTCGCTACACATTTTTACACAATTTAGTCTAGAAATTTCTATACACTTGCAGAAAAAATTATATAAGAACCTAAGAGATTTTTAGATTATATTAAGTTTAGAATATACTAGTTATGTTGAACTCTAGACACATTTAGATTTGTAATATAATTCCTTCTAGTAAAAGAAGGATCTAGAATAAATAATTCTAACCATAAAGTGTAAGGGGGGAGCAACTATAAATACCCCTTAAGGGTTCTAAATTGTAACCAACACATCCAACAACCAACATCCAAACTATCAATAAAGCTTACTACATTCTCATACAACCATCTCTTCTAAGCCCAAACCATTCTCATATACTAAATCTACAACTACTCATCAACATCACTACTTACATTACCACAACAAACCATTAACCACAAATCTACCTATTTTAAACAAAACCAATATAAATTTATTCTCAAACCATCAATTTTATACATGTATAAGAAAATTGAATATTTTATGTTCAATGAATTTGGACAAATTAATTAGTTAATATTTTATATATGATCAGATTACAATATTTAATAACTGATTTGATTTTCTAAATTAATTGTCAAAATAATTTGACAATTAATGTGACGCAGATGCTGATGGAGTATCTCACCAATAAATATAGGGGTATCGGTCCCAAAACTCTTCACTAATTTTGTGAAAACAACAAATTTTCCATTTAAAGAGAGTAGAGAGAGCTTGAAAGTCTAATTTCTCAACCCGAAGCTATTACTGGTGATTGAAGCTCAAAGATCAATGTCTAGAGATATTTTGCTCATTTCATCGCATATATGATTTCGATATGTTTATACTTTATTCTGTTTTTCATATTGAATATATATATAGACTAGTGTAGATTGAATTGTGATACAACTACTACTGTACCTAAACTAACTGTTTAGTTAGTTAATTAGTTAAAACAGTTATTACTGTTTCCTTGTAACTACTTTCTGTTATCTTTCTTTCTTGCTTACTCAATGTATTCTCCCCTATATAAATGAAATCATTTCCTAAGGCTAGTTAGCTTTTGCTAGTCTTGAATTGCAATCTCATAGATTGAATTCTGTTAGATTCTTAGCATAGATAAGCTCTTACATGGTATCAGATTGCCCCTGACTACTGTCTCCTATGGATCCTCATAATCTTAAAACTCAACCTCGTTCCTCAACTCACACAGCCACCACCGCTGCTCAAGCTCCGGCCAATCCTCCATGGAATCCGTTCCAAAATTCCCTTCACTCCTCTCTCACCGTGAAATTGCATCGCTCCAATTTCCTCGCCTGGAAATCTCAAGTTATACCAACTGTTATTGGTCACGGTCTCGATGACATACTTCTTGGAGGTAACTTTCCACCTGAAAGATTGGTTAATGGCCAACCCAACCCTGAATTCACTACCTTGAAGAGAAAGGATCAGCTTCTCCTCAGTTGGCTTCGCTCGTCGATGTCTGAATCTGTTCTTGGATCTCTTGCTCAATTCCAAAGCTCCTACTCTGCCTGGCGTGCATTGGAACAGAGATACGCCAGTCAATCCAAAGCCCGCATTTTACAGATCAAGTCACAACTCTCTACAATCTAGAAAGGTAATCTTTCCATTTCGGACTACCTTGACAAGGTAAAGATTCTTGCTGATTCTCTTTCAGTTGCTGGTACTCCTATGGACGAAAATGATTTAATCATGCACTTGCTCAATGGATTAGGCCCTGAATTCGATCATGTTGTTGTTCATGTTACTAGCCTTGTTGATGATCTTTCCTTTGAATCTATTCAATCTTTATTACTAATGAGAGCAGATTGGAAAGACACTACACTATAGCTGATTCCAGCACCAAGATCTCAGTAAATCTTGCTGTCGGTCCTACCAGATCAGCAAATGGGACACTAAATCTATACAATACAACAAGTAGAGGCTCAAATTCTCAATATAATAATCGTGTCCCTCCCAGAAACTTTGGCCGAGGTGCTTCCCCCACACCAAGATTGATCTGTCAAGTTTGTCACAAACTTGGACACACAGCTGTTGTGTGTCATTACAGGTTTGACTTACCCCAAAAATTGGTGATTCTCGTGCCTTCCTAACAAATATTGATGATTCTGAAGACCATCAGTGTAACGCCCTGTCCAACAGGGACGCCACGTGTGTGCAATTTAATAAAATTCTTATATAGATACTATATAATTATACCAAAAGTGTGGTTAATTAAATTTTGATAATTGAAAATTTGACATATAGACTATATGATAAAAGATAAGTGGTATTAACCATGGGGTCCCCCTGTTTTCAAAATATTCACAAACTGGTTTAATAGTGTTTTACAACATAAACTTTGTACTCCCAAATACTTTCAAAATAGAGCATCCTGACTACTGGGCCGATACACTGTGGCTGATATGTACATTGCTGCTACGACCTCGAACTCATGGCTGCTCAACCTTTGCTTTCCCCTTACCTGCACCATAAAGCACCTGTGAGTCACAGAGACTCAGCAAGAAAAGTGAAATAGACAATAATTGAAAATGATCATCAATTCAATCTCATATCATCATGCTTACACATTACATAATATCATAAACACACAATCTTGGTACTTTATAAAGTACCCCTTCACCACTCGTTAACCACGAGCTGTATATGTCACTATCGTTGCCCGATGAAGCAAACGATAAGTAAGAAACCTAACCGCGGTTTCAAGAGTAATTACTTGTAACGGTATTAACCGTTTCCAACCCTAGGTTATAACCTAGGCTCAACAAATAACTAATCAAAGTCTTGATAATAATCAAGGCCATAACCATTCAATCATTAATATTTAACCACATACGGTGCTTACTGCTTTTCTTACCTTAGTTCTGAACTCAAGCGTACGGGCCGACTCAAGTGGAAAACAAACTAGGCGATCCCGGTCCTATGTCACGACAACCAAAACTCAATAAATACCTTAATCAAATTTCTGATAATCAACTCTAATTTTCACAATCGAACACACCCTACTTTCCCCCAGATCAAACTAGCTTAACCATCTCTAAAACACCCTGAATTCCACTCCGAAAGACACCCCGAATCAGATCGGACTTGAGGAGAAAAACCCAAAATCCCCCTTTCCTGGGAAAAACGGTCGGCCGTTTTTCAGACACCCAGAAAAACGGCCTGCCTTTTTTTCCTGCCAGCCATGGTGATTTCTGGTTTTTCACCCCAAAAACCAATCAAACCTCCACCGAACCTGCTCAAACCTTCCAAAATAATATAATATAGTAAACATGACATAACCCAACAACCAATTCATTGAAATATATCCATTTGCTCAAAATCACACTTCAAAGTGAAGAAAAAAACACAATTTTATCTCTATGTAGCTTAATCAATTCAACCAGCCCCTAACTCCAATCAAATTAAACTTAAACAAGTTTCAAACACCCTCAACAACTACCCTAGAATCATATTCCATCACCAAACAACTTGCAGCCCCCCTTGAAAAACCAAAACCCCAACCAAAACAAACTTAAAACCAAGATAATTTAGAGAAAACAAGCAACAAAGACTTACCTCAACACCTATGATGTTCTAAAGAGTGAATCAACAAGAGAAAGGATGAATTGAACTCAAGGTTCCTCCCAAGCTTGGCTGGCTCCAAGTTGAATGAGAGAGAAAGGGAGAAGGGAAGTGGTTTCCTTGCCTTGGAAGCTTTCTTCTTATAATAGGTTTTTTTTCTTTCTTCTTTTTTTTTTTTAAATAATAGGCAGCCCTAAAAAGTAAAAAGGCAAAAGACTAATTTACCCCTAATGAAAAAAAATATGAACTTTAAAATAACCTAGGACATTTTTGCAATTTTTCTAATTCCATTAAACCGACATTCTAAAATTTCTAACCTAGTCCGGAATATTCTCAAAATAATTCTTCCATAAATGTCGTGACATTTCTAACCAAAATCGTCGGGCCCAATAAAAAAAATGTTTTATTTCGAAATTGATATCCTCGGTACTCACATATCCCAAAATAATCTTCGTAATTAATAAATTACGCTTTTTATTTCATTGAGTAAATTCTCAATAGTTACCCTAAGTAAGATCATAATCTTACTTCATTACCAACATAATTACATATTTAATAAAAATATGCCTATTTAAATATTATTTATTTTCCGGAGTATTACAATCAGGCTTACACATCCTCAATGATCCCTGACTATGCTATTGATCAAGAATGGTATGCTGATACCGATGCTACAAATCATATTGCTCCTGGCATGGAAAATCTTGAACATGAACAACCCTATTTTGGCGAAGATGCTCTCACTGTTGGTAATGGTAAGAAACTTACTATATCTCATCTTGGTACTCACTCATTTCCTACTGTTTCTCAACCTCTAAAGCTTAATTCAGTTCTTAAAGTTCCTGACATAAAGAAAAACCTTGTTAGTGTCTTAAAATTAACCAATGATAATAACGTTTTTCTTGAATTTCATTCAAAATGTTGGTTTGTTAAGGACAAACTCACAGGGAATGTCATACTCAAAGGGAGAGTTAAAAACGGTCTCTACATGCTTCCCCAACAACATACTTCAGACCCTGATCTGGAGCTTCAATGTCACATGGCCACTACTATGGCATCTACCTCAGACAATACTGAGTCCTATGTTTCCAGTTTAGAGTCTAAGAGTTGTCTTTCTAATTGTACTTCAGCTGTTTCAACAGCTGCACAATCTTGTAATCCTACTGGTATTAATAAAAATGAGTTGAATTCTTATGCTCCAGTTTGCCTATACACCAGTTCTAATTTGAATACTGATGTTAATATATGTAACATTCCCGCTTCAAGCCTCCATTAGGTCCTTACACCCACGGAATAATGGCTCTTATACACGAGTACGCCACTCTGGCTGCTTTCTGGATTGATGACTGACCCTACAGATCAACACGAGTATTTTCAGCGTGCTTTGTCCTCACTCGCACGTTTCCTGGGAAAACTTCCCAGGAGGTCACCCATCCTGAAATTGCCCCAGGTCAAGCATGCTTAACTGTGGAGTTCTTTCGTGATGAGCTACCGAAAAACAAGATGCACCTTGTTGATATAGGTAGACCAATCAATCCATTTAAGCTCTCTTCAACTGTGTAGTCCCATACCTACACAGTCTTAGAATCCGCACACTTGATCTTCACCAGGCGATGTGGGATTGTACAACTTACCGGTGTTTCTCCTTACGGATCACGGGACTACTGACTGTCACAATATATGGCACTCCAAATTATGTCACCCAGCACCAAAAACTTTGGCCAAAATCTTGTCTAAAATAAATATTTCCCACAACCTTAAAACTCTTAGATTCTGTGAGGCATGCAAAATGGGAAAAAGCCGTAAATTACCCTATTCTCAGTCAAATTCTCGAGCCTCTCAACCACTTGAGTTGCTCCACACTGATATTCGGGGCCCCTCCCATGTTACTTCTCTTGAAGGATACAAGTATTACATCATCTTTGTTGATGATTTCAGTAGGTTTACCTGGATTTTTCCCCTAACAGTCAAATCTCAACCCTTTTCTCTATTCCTAGAGTTTAAAAAGCTTGTTGAGAAACAGTTTGAACTCCCCATAAAAACTGTCCAATCGGACTGGGGAGGTGAGTACAGGGTTTTTGCTAAGTTTCTTACTCAACATGGCATCTCTTTTCAACACCCTTGTCCCCATGACCATGAGCAAAATGGTAGGGTCAAGAGAAAGCATCGACATATCACAGAAATTGGGCTCACTTTGCTTGCTGAATCTGGCCTTGACTTAACACACTGGTGGCTAGCTTTTCAGCATACTGTATATGTCATCAACAGGCTTCCTACACCTGTTATTGATGATCTATCACCCTATGAATGTCTCTTTCACAAGGAGCCTAACTACAGCTTTTTTAAGCCTTTTGGATGCTCTTGCTACCTTCATTTACGGCCATATCAATCTCACAAACTCGAGATTCGATCAGAAAAATGTACATTTGTGGGCTACTCTATGCAACACAAAGGATACTTCTGCAGAAGTCAAACAGGGAGAACATATATTGCTCGAAATGTAATCTTTAATGAGCAAGAATTTCCAGCAAAATCTACATCAACACACCAACAGGTACAACCATCACCCTCCATATTATTTCCAACAACTTCCTTCTTTACTACTCCTATGGAAAATATTTTATCTAACTCAAGTACTCTTGTTGTTGTTACACCTACTGCTGGTGATGTTATTGCAAGCAATCCCAGCACCCTGCACCCTACACCTGCACCAGCTGCAACCATCAATGAGCCAAATGAGCCCAATGCACCAGATGCCCCCCCACCAATCCTATATCTCATGCACCAGTACCATCATCACACATCAACCAAACTACCATCATTCCAACCCTTACACAGTTACCAGCCCCTCCACCACCCACAAATTCTCATCCTATGACAACAAGATCCAAAAATGGAGTCACTAAACCGAAAGCATACCTTTCCACCAATCACCCTTTACCTGAATCTCTAACCCTCACTGAACCTAAAACACTCAAGCAAGCCTTAGCCAATCCTAAATGGTTTAAAGCCATGCACGATGAATACATAGCTCTAAAAAAATGGAACATGGACCCTGGTTCCTTATGATTCATCAATGACTTTGGTTGACAACAAATGGGTGCATCGGGTAAAGCTCAATTCAGATGGTTCAATCAACAAGCTCAAGTCAAGGCTTGTAGCATAGGGCTACCTCCAAACTCCAGGGATCGATTTCACAGACACATTCAGTCCGGTTGTCAAACCAGCAACAATTTGATTGCTCCTCACCATTGCTGTAACAAACAATTGGCCAATAAACCAGCTGGATGTTTCGAATGCATTCTTAAATGGCTCACTCCAAGAAACCGTGTACATGCCCCAGCCCCCTGGATTTGTTGTGGCTGAGAAACCAACTCATGTATGCAAGCTTCACAAAGCATTATATGGTCTAAAGCAAGCACCACGTGCTTGGAACGATACACTGAAACAAACCTTATTTTAAAAAGGTTTTTCTGCTTCTCGATCGGACACATCCTTGCTTATCCGAGGCTCTACAAAGGATTTAGTTGTGCTTCTGGTGTATGTTGATGATATAATCATCACAGGGCCAAACAACACAATCTTCAACAGTCTTATAAAGGAATTGAATCAAGTGTTTTCTATAAATAATCTTGGGCCATTACACTACTTTTCGGGGGTTGAAATTACTCGAAATGCCATTGGAATGTATCTATCCCTGACAAAATATATCTCTGATTTACTGGTTAAACTTCACATGGATGGTGCTAAGCCTTCTCCAAATCCCACAAGCTCTACACACAAGCTTTCACTATCCGAGGGAGAACCATTTATGGACCAAACACTCTACAGAAGCACATTAGGGGCCTTACAATACCTGACTTTAACTAGGCCGGACGTTGCATTCATTATCAACAAGTTAAGTCAATTTATTCACGCTCCAACAACAGTCCATTGGGAAGCATGTAAACGGTTATTCAGATACCTTAAAGGGACAATTCATGAAGGACTCCTCATCAGACCAGCACCACAATTCTGTCTTCAAGCATACTACGATGCCGATTGGGCAAGTTGCCCAGATGACCGACGATCCACAGGTGGATATGCAATTTTCTTTGGAGAAAACTGTTGGAAATTATTTTACCAGGATCTTAGATCTACTCACAAGTATGTTGATTAACACCCTAAATATGAACTTTCTAAAACGATGAAATAAACACATATAAAGTTTAGGAAACCTTACATTGGTTGCAGCGGAATATAATGACTCCTTCCGTTCAGATATCTAGCCCTTGATTCCTTTCTGTAGCAGAGCATTATCAATATCTGAACCTGGATCTCTTTCTCTGAATCTTTGATGCTGAAACCTCCTTCTTGCTGAAAGTCTTTCTTCACGATCTTCCTCACTATGATTGAGGTATCACTTGCTGTGTGTGGGCACTTCGTACACTAAGGATTTCGAAATTCAAGAGGAGGAGAGAGAGAGAGAGTGGGTTCGGCCAAAGATAGGGAGAGAGAAGGCTTAGGTTTTTCTGATTCAGAAAGTGTCAGGAAAAAGTGTAATTTTCCTGAAGCCTTCACTATCTATTTATAGCATTCCACTAGGGTTAGGTTTGAATTATCTGGCATTAAAATAATGAAAATATCAGAGGGAAAAACCCTACAAAAGTGGCCGGCCCTACATAGTGGATTTGGGCCTCACTTTTTGCAATTTTGCAGTTTTATCTTTTCTGCATCTGATTTTCTCAAAAATGCCAGTTTTCTAATTCAACCATTTAAATGCCAATTCTAACTATTTAATAACTATAAATAATTATTAAATATTATTGTCATTTATCATATTTATTAATTGAACCATACAAAGTATCATAATTAACAAATATGCCCCTATAAACTCTTTCTTTACAATTTCGCCCTCACTTAGTGAAGAATTCACAAATAGACATAGTCTAATTTGAGAATTATAATTGATTAATCAAAACCAATTATATGAGTCTTACAAGTAATATTATCTCAACTAGTGCGGGGACCATGGGTCTATATAACCGAGCTTCCAATAAGTAGATCAAGAATTTATTACTAAAATTCACTAACTTATTAATTCTTCGTTGACTCCACGCATAGAACTTAGAATTGCACTCTCAGTATATAGAATGCTCTATATGTTCCACCATATAGACACATCATTAGTTATCCATTGTTATAATCCTAATGTGATCAATGATCCTCTATATGAATGATCTACACTGTAAAGGGATTAAATTACAGTTACATCCTACAATGTATTTTATCCTTAAAACACTTGACCCCGTATAAATGATATTTCAGCTTATGTGAAATGAGTACTCCACCATTTATGTTCGTTTGTTCAAGCTCGAAGGAGATCATCCTTTGCTTACTATTCGCCAGATAGAAGCTATAGATTCCATGTTTATGATAGCGCTCCCACTCAATTGCACTACCGTGTTCCCAAAATGTACGTATCACCCTGACCTAAAAGTAGGCTTAACTAACAAATCAAAGAACACGAATAGCCTTTCAAGATTGAGCCTAATCATAACAGGATTAAGAACATTTGATCTAGGATCAACTAGGCGATATTGACTTGAATAGATATTACGGTAAGTTTAATAAATCTAAGTCAAAGTTAAATATCGGTCCCTTCCGATGCGTACTCCATGCATCCAACCTAAGCTTTACTTTAACCAATGCTCTGGAAAGAACATAGGACTTCTCCAAATGCAAGTAAACTCTGTTGTAGATTATCATATCAGTAAAACCCTATGTCTGATAAATCTAGGAAACTTTATTCACATAGTCATGTTTACTTTCCAATGTGTTGACGGCACAATAAACAGGATCAAGTATGTGAAAAGGGTTTCAGATGAATTTATACATTGTGTACATATAATCATGAAATAAATCATGTGAATCATGCAACATTAAATGTTATTTCTGACCTATATTAATAAGTAAATCTGATTATATTGAAATGAGTTTTATTTAGGGCATAAAATCCAACAAAAACCTGGTGTCTTGGTCTGCAAAAAAATAACCTGTCGTGGCTAGATCAAGTACGGAAAGCGAATTTAGAGCCCTCGCAAACACAGCAGCAGAATTAAGGTGGCTCTACTCTGTTCTCAGTGAACTCAAAGTTCCTTTGCCCAAAACACCAATAATTTGGGTTGACAACTTAGGTGCAGCTTCACTAGCTGCCAATCCGGTCTTTCACGCTCGATCAAAGCACATCGAAATCGACCTACACTCCACTCGAGACCAAATTCTAGCAAAACAAGTCGAAGTTCGATATGTGCCTTCCTGTGACCAAACTGCAGATATTCTAACGAAGCCACTATCAACTGATCGATTTCATTATCTCAAGCACAAGCTTCAAGTGTGTCCAACACCCTTTCGATTGAAGGGGGATGATACAACTACTACTGTACCTAAACTAACTGTTTAGTTAATTAATTAGTTAAAAGAGTTATTACTGTTTCCTTGTAACTACTTTATGTTATCTTTCTTTCTTGCTTACTCAATGTATTCTCCCCTATATAAATGAAATCATTTCCTAAAGCTAGTTAGCTTTTGCTAGTTTTGAATTGCAATCTCATAGATTGGATTCTGTTAGATTTTTAGCATAGATAAGGTCTTACAAATCGGATGAACTCCTCTATCGACTGTCTCTTTCTTTGCAAAACTGCTAAAGGCAATTAAAGGTACTAATTACTCGATACAATGGATTCCCTGCAAATGTAGGAGTGCATGCTCTCGCTAAGTGGGGTTTATGCAATCAATGTTCTAGTTTTCTTAATTTTTGGGAGGTGAATCCCCATATATTCACTATTATCTTTGCGAATTAGACTGTTTTTGGCAGATGTTTCCTCATGTGAGCATCAATTTTTTTTTTGGTAATGAAGTGTATTTAAGAAAAAAAAAATGATCAATCGCTCTGATAATAATATTTTACAGTACATACCTAAGCATGATGAATGAGTGAAAAAAACTGAAGGACATAAATTTTTCAACTCGTCTTCTTCTATATCTGTACATACATATATCAATAAATTTAGATGAAATACTTTTATTAATTAATTTGCAGGGCGTACGTACCACCCACCCACTCACTCACTGACCTTAGATAAGAAGAGTAGTCTAGTCTCCTCTCCAATAATTAACCACATTGTAAAAACGAGGGACACGTTGTGACTGGTGGAACACGAACAACAAAAACAAAAGAAATTGGTTAGTACTTAGTACGTAGTTGTGTTTTGTTTAATGGACTGGACTGGGTCGAATAGAAGTGGTCCAAGAATCCAGTTCAAATGGACCACTATGGATCTTATTATAGGGACTTTTGGCCCACTTGGTTCTTTTTCTTTGAAGAGTTAATGTCAATCTTCTGCGGCAGCCAAACCCAAGCCAAGATTATTATTATTATTATTAATTATTGGCCTCTATAACTCTCCAGTCTCTATGCCCCCAAATGGACCAAGTGTCTTCTTCTCTTCTAGCCTGTCACTTTTTGTTTTCTGTACACATACCGTTATATACGTGTGGCCATTATTGCAACGTGGCTTTTACACCCCCATCCACTACTACTCCATTTAAACAAATCAATGTGGAGAAAGTCAAATTGGAAAATGAAAAACCCTTTCAATTTTCTGTTTTATTTTTATACAAAATCACAAAGGTGTTGCTATTATAGGCAGTGTCCAAATGATTGTGAAAAAGTAATTTATATATCATATGTGCACCAAAAAAATAGTAGCCTTGAATTTTTGTTGAAGAAGAAATCTTGTAATAAAGGGGATTTTTATTTACTAGCACAAATTAGTACTCAGAAGAACAGTTGCTTTAAAAAACTGTTATAGTTTTAGTGTATATTTTATATTCAGAAAACTACCAAAATCAGGATCATTCTTAAGAAATAGATTCCCATCCAAAGGTTATGACTCCCATGGTAATTTTTTTTCTCAAGATAAGTGAAGCAACATCAAAACTACCAAAACTAAAAAATTTTTTTAATGGGAGTGAGACAATAGTGATATTACATGTCTCACCCACCTCAAAATATTGTATTGTTTATGCAATAAATAAGCAAGATCTCAAATACTCTTTTTTTTTTTTAAAAAAAAAAAAATTAAGAATTAAAATCTTTGATCTCTTCAGACAAGAATAGGTTAGTCTCTTATAAAAAGGGTATTGTAAGCTGGTTTGGTCTGTCTAAGTTTCTTTTGGGCCTCATTTTTTTTTTTTTTTGGATAAGGCCTTGCTTAGAATTTTTGAGTGGGTTATGTAAGAATATTTTGTGAAAAATATGCAAATAATGAGGACAAAATCTTCAGTTCCATTTTTATTTCGGCTGTTGCATAGGTAGTAGTTTTCGAGGTTTAAATTTCCAAAGCTGAAAAAGAGGAGGTCACAAAATTAGTCACCATGTACCAAAACTAGCTCCTAGGTAATGCTTTTAGATGTTCTTAGCAGTTTTTATTTTATTTTTTCTTTCTTTTGAGAGTTCTACTTTTTGAGAGGTCTACTTAGTATATTTGTTATCCAAATTCAGTAATATTAACTGATATATTCTCCAATAAACTAAATTTATTTAATAAATTTTATCCATGATTAAATTGCACTAATTTATATCTAATTAAATAAGTAAATTTGAATTTAAAATTTACTTCCATATAAGTTAAATGTAAAAATATTGTTTCTTAGCAAAAAAAAAAAGTCATTTTATAAATATATAAATTACTTCATTTATTACCAATTAATTTTAAAATAAAGTTTCATATATAGGAAGTTTCAATGGTTACATCAAATATGTAATCATAATAGTTACATTTATTTTTAGCCATTTGATCATTAATTAATGGTTCTAATTAATTTACAAATTAAACAAAAAATAACTTGTAACCTGATAATAGCCTAATACTTTATTTCCTTATAAAGCTTTAATTAAGATTAATTTTATTATAAAATTAAATTAATTGTTTTTTTTTTTGTAATTTAGTACTAAACAAGGTTCTTTTAGCAATTAATTTTCTTGCACTTAAATTATTTTAATATTTGTAGCAAAAATGGTTACATTTTTCGTATTTAAAAATTGTCATAAATTTAGCTATATTAAAAAATAAAATTCTTGAAAATTATGTTAGACATTTATATGTATAAATTGAAATATATATGTTTATGTATAAAATGCGGAATTAAATCAAACATATATACACTATGAATAATGATCGAAATACCTCCAGCCATTGATTCTTGAGCTTTAGTCCCACATAAGCTTTGATCTGCAAAGAAAACTGGTTGATGTGGGTAATCGGGCTTCCTCGCTCTCTCAACTCTCTTTAGATGGATTTTGCTGTTATGAACAGAATGAGTGAGGAGCTCGAGGACCGAGACCCTATATTTATAGGTGAGATACTCCATCAGTATCTGTGCCACATTAATTGTCAGAATATTTTGACAATTAATTCAGGAAATCAAATCAGGTAATGAATATAGAAATCTGACCGTATATAGAATATTACGTAATTGATTCTGTCCAAATTCAATGAATATAAAATATTCATTTATCAGAATCAATAATATTATTTTATTTCCTTAATTAGAAATATTCTAATATTCTCCCACTTGGTCACCATTTAAACTAAAACATTCAAACCCAAACGTTCCTCATTAAATAATAAACATACGAATCATAGCGACATGTCCTCATTATAAGTCGAGTATTATCTTCCATGTATTACGATATATTTATTATATAACAATGTACTTTATGTGGCAATGTACTTAAGTGAATAAACCCTAACCCTTATGTTTATTCAGGTCCTCTTACGATAATTTTCTCAGATGAAATTAAGGTGCACATAAATATGAGAAAATATCGAAATTAAAGTTTCATTAAATAATTTTTGGTTGTACAAATAAAAAAACTGCATATGGGTTAACTGAATCCCATATTTACTTTATGATCCTTGAATTTGTGTTGCGGCATGCCTTTAGTCAAGGATCTATGCGATCAGCCAATTCAGTTTGCGTGATTAATGACCACTTATCACGCCTTTTTATGGCTAAATACTTAATGTCGATATGCTAGCTTTGACCAGTACTCTTAGAGTTATTAGCCATAAATATTGTAGCTGAATTTATCGCAAAATTTTCTTAATGGCCTAATGAAACTGTAATTCTGAACTCTAGGCCTACTATGAAACTCTATAATACATCATACGAGATGTATCCTCAAAACAATAAATGAATCTGACTTCTATAGTGGAAATAACAATCAAGATTCTCCACAATATAACTTACTGGTAATCTTAAGGACGTAATAAAATATTGATTTACGTGAATCAATACAACCAGGGAAGTATGTTAGAATCTAATTGGTTAACTATATTTCTAGATGGTCAATTCATCTTAAAATATGTATGAATATAACTTTTAGTATCTTAAAGATACCTCATCACTTTGTATGAAAAATAAAGTGGTCTTAACTTTAGTTATTCTGATACTACTTAACGATCCTGAAACAAATGTAATGCAAAGTCTTATTCAGACTCATAGGCATACATTAGGCTTCTAAAATAGACACGAATGAATGTTCTTAATTTATTCTCACTCCAGATCATTTTTCAGATGCTGGTTCGAGTTGAATTTATCACACTTAAAGATAAAAGTTATATCAGATGAATAATACGTAATTTTATTTAATCAGAGATGCTGTGGCTACTCTCTAATTAATTAAAATTATATATATTATTTATATTCCTTATCTCAAAATAATAATTTGAGATATGAATTATTTCAACTTATATAGAAAACTTTTATCATCATTTGCAAGTAACATATTGTCGACGTATAAAACAAATATTACTCCCACTAACTTTCTGGTATATAATTATTTCCATAATTCTCTTTTCAAACCTAAAGAAAAGATGATATAATACCAATTTGTGAGATGTTTATTATAATCTATAGGTAGACACTTTAAGCTTGCATATGTTCACCACTATTAGAGGAAAATCTTTATGGCAGTCTATATACCTTCTCCTCTAGTTCACTATTTGGAATTGATTAATGAATTAAAACAAGCAACAAATGCCAAGGTCTATAATAGAATCTTTTATAAAAACAATTGAGAATGTAAATCTCCTTTGTTATTGATTCTTAGTTCAAAATGAACTTCTTAGCAATAAATATTCTTTTATATCTTTATGTTTCTCAATGTTGCCTAATGAATATTATTGGTGAAAAAACCTATGCTTAATTAATGTTCTCCACCCCATTAGGCAACTTTACTAAAGATAAACTTTATTGCTATTTAAGATATTCATTTCTTCATTCATGGCATATTGTACTACAACTTCAATTCTTTATCATTCTATAATATAATTTATGTCTCAAATTAATATTGTAGTTGAACTCTTATTGTACAACATGTAATCACTAGAAAACATTGATCTTACTGTTCTAATAAGTCATCTTAAGGATGGACCAACAAACTCTTAAAAGAGCAAATGGTTCAATAGCATGTTATTTTAGAAATTGTAAGCAATTACTAAATAACATAACTTATTAGAATTTTACCAATGACTTGTATATTATTAATGATTAGTTATGAATTCTCAATAACCAGTAATCTTAAGGGTTGTTGTGAATCATAATTAATCTAACACTTGAGGTGGAAGTTTGAGAAAATATGAATGATCTTTCTCGGAAACTAGGTTCCTAGATTGATCACTCCCACTGATCAAGTCAATTCTTAATTCCACAATTCTAGTGTTGTGAGATGGATAATAAAATATGTAACCCTTAAACCTTATAGCTTTTCAAATGAAATATGCTCATTTATGGTTTAGGGCCCAGATCTTTTCTTTGACATTTGTACTCTAACTATATATGGGTATTTATAAAATGTGTACATGTCATTAAGTCGATTTTCAACCTTATCACAACTCAAAATATGTTTGAGAAACAACTTTGGTTAGAACACGATTCGATATGTACACCCCATTGTTGAGTATCAATAGACAAAGATTTAGGAAAGATTGGAGTTTGCTATGTAGGCTCCACCCCATGTCCAAAAAAAAAATGCTTAGTTTCTTAAATCTGTTACACACTATAATTTGGGTGTACCAAGCATATGTATCGGGCAATGAACCCATGCTTTTAAAGAAACTTTGCAAATAGACTGGGAGTTTATCCATACTCACGAATTTTAATGTAGTATTCTCCATTTTATATTTGATCTCACTATCTTAATATGCAAAATGCACCATTTCTCTACTTAAGATTTAAATGTCTTTGAAACATATAAATCTATACTTTTGTAGAAAAATTATTTATGTGAGTAATCGTTAAAAAGGAGATGCAAAATTTGAGTCCATGTCTTCAAAATTAATTGACTTGTATGATTTCTAATATGATAGAATTCTAGTATGCACCGATTTTGACTTGTTGGAATACATATTCTTAATGAAATTCACACAAGTTCTAAATAAAGTTAGTAAAATCAAGTGTAATGAATATCCCCACCATTTACTAACATTTATTCTATTTATGGAGATATGTTCCATAATCTTTGGTGCTATAATGTAGAAGAATTCTTATTAATAACACATTTCTTATTGTCAGATTGAACTTGCATATCTTTATGAGTGACATCATTTGTAGTAAAGACCTCTAAATGTGTCTAAATCAAGTTTCAATAGAATCTTGGAACATAAAGATCTTTGCCAATTTTAAAACAAAGCCACTACTATATTGCTTGTTTCTTAAACTTCTAAATGTGAGAACTTATCTTGTCTGTGGATAAGATTTGCTCACAGTTATTGACTTTCTTAGGTTTATTTGTAAACCTTGCAAGAAATTATGAATGTAAAATAACAATCTAAAATAATCCACTATGTGTTAATAATCACATTAACTATATTAGAATGAATTCATACACAATAAATTAAAATTTATTGGTGATAATAAAGTGTGATTTATTTTTCTTAATTATACAGTAAAAACTGTATATGCTAGATGAAGTTATCAGAATAAATTTTGAAAATTTCTACTGTTATGGAAGAAATTTTCTACTAGTATGGAAGAAATTTATGAATAGTGATGTAATAAAATTACATATATAGTTTTGAGGTTTAAATGAATCATGTTTTTACCAATGAATAAACATGCTTAAATATGAAATCTTATTAAACAGAAATTGCCTGTGGGCTAAATTTTTAATTTAATAAGATTAGATTTAGATGTAGATTATGATAGATTTACACAATTTATGAAAAACTTAAAGTTTAATATTTCTATCTCAATGAAAGGTATGAAATACTTAATTATTTATAAATGTTTCAAAATTTTATACTTTATGATAAAATTATTAAATTAAATCTACATAATTTCCTGTGGGATAAATTAAGAGAATTTAATTTAACATATTAATCATGTGAATATAATAAAATCCCTGTAGGGTAAGATTATTATGTTCACATAATTCATGTCCATTATGTGATCTTAATCCACTTAATATATATAATTTTATATAATTAAGGATGCTGTGGCTACTCCCTAATTATTTAAAATTATGTGGTTCACTAGACACCAAAGTATAAACTGAAGATTAAAATTTTACCAAATCCAAAATTTTAAATTTAATAAAATTAGATGAACTTTATGATAGATTTAATTAAACAATTAGTTTTGGAAAATGAAGGTTTATTATCTATCTTTAATTAAATTTGTGATAACACTATTAAATTAAATCCCCATAACTCCCTGTGGGGTAAATTAAGAGAATTTAATTTAACATATTATCCTAATTAATTATACAAATATAATAAAATCCCTGTGGGGTAAAATTATTATACCTATATAATTAATTACAAGTTATGTCCATTAAGGTGAATTTTAATTAATGTATAATTTTATACAAATAAGGATGCTTTGGCTACTCCCTAATTATATAAAATTATATTTTCACTCTGACATTAGGTATTGGGCTCTACCTAAAAGTAATTTCGTTATTAACATAGTAGACAATCACTGAGATTAGTGCTCCTAGTGTGGTCGTCCGAAGATCATTAAAAACCGTTCTAGATATGAGCATTTGTCCCAAGTTCATGTTTTCTTATGTCAAACCACAAAAATTACTTACATTTTATTCATATTTTATTCATTTTAGGAAGTTTTATGAATATTTTATGAATAATTTTATGAAGTTTTATGAAACTTAATGTGCTAGATAAAATATTCAACCTATCTTAATGTTTGAACATTTCTAAATATATCTAGCACTATAAAATGAATTTATGTATAGCATTTAAATCATACAAATCAAAATTAATTGTATTAAAAATAAATTTTCCAAATAAATACAAATTAAAACAATTATTGTATGATAATAAATTAAATGCTTAATTCCATGATATGTAATTAATTATGCATTTATAACCATATAATATCTTAAATATTTGTACTAATAATTAGTTTGTATAAATAAGGTAAATATACAAATTAGTACAATTAATTATATGAAATGAATTAAATGCAAAATTAAAGAACATACTTAATGGCAGATTATCAATTAATTTAATCAATAAATTACTTAATTGGTAAATAAATATAATAATTGCGCACTTAATTGTAGAATGATCAAATATTTACATTCTTAAAATATCACAATTATTGTAATTACATGTAAAAAATAAAGCATGTAATTAATTTACCAAATTAAAAACTTTCCATAATAATTTATTACTAAATAACATATAATATATGAAGATATATGTTAAATAAGAATTGAAAGTTAAACAAATGTAATTTAATTGACTAAATCAACAAAAATAAGGAAATAAAATAAAATTCCAAAAATAGATCAAAGTAACAAAATTTCGAAATTTTCTTAAATTTTTCTTAATTTTCCTTTTTTTTTTTTTTTGAAAAACTGCCATGAAAAACAACACCGATGACCAAAATTCATGAAACCAATTCCAAAATGATCTAAATGAATAAATTAAGAGATCCATATTGATTTCAAGCATCGAAAACACGTAAAATGTAGACTTTAATTTCATAAAAAATTCTTTCGGGTCCGATCGTGTTCTTAAGAGAATTTTTTCAGTTTTCAGATAGGTTTTAAATCCTTTTCATTCATAAAATCGATCTAAAATAATATATGAATATAGTAATGAATAGAGGATTTAAAATAAATACCGAAAATGAAAACGGAAAAATTATAGACCGAAAAATAAAACTTTCATGTATATATATACTCATATACAATATATATATATATATATACTGCATAAAATCATCATTAATGTATGAAAGAGAGTATTACATACAATTTTATGCAACAAAAATATGAAAGCATTGAGTATTATACATAAACATATATACATGAAAATTATATGTATACACACAGTATATGAATATAAATATGAATGTGCATATATATATGAACATATAGATTATGAAATATTAATATAAAAGTATATATATAAATATGAATATATATACGTAAATGAAAAGAAAATGTATATAAAATATATATACAAACAAAAACCAATATTGGATATGTATATATATACATATATACTTACATATACACATTAAACCATATAAAATATCATAAAGATATATAAAAGAATATGATAATCAATTATATGGAAAGAAATCAATGAATATAATATGAAAGTGTATACTCAGAAACATATATATATTATAGGGTATAAATGAATGTATATAATATATATATGAACGTAAATATGAAAATAAATATATATATATGTATATATATAAAAATTGAGTATATGAATATATATATAATCGGGAATTATATAATATGAAAGTATATATATAAAATATATATTATATTATAAATGGAGAACCCCGTAAATGTATGTATAGATATATGAAACTCAAAATAAATCAAGGCAGAGATATATAATCCGCTCTGATACCAACTGTTAGACATTTATATGTATAAACTGAAACATATATGTTTATGTATAAAATGCGGAATTAAATCAAACATATATACACTATGAATAATGATCGAAATACCTCCAGCCATTGATTCTTGAGCTTTAGTCCCACATAAGCTTTGATCTGCAAAGAAAACTGGTTGATGTGGGTAATCGGGCTTCCTCTCTCTCTCAACTCTCTTTAGATGGATTTTGCTGTTATGAACAGAATGAGTGAGGAGCTCGGGGACCGAGACCCTATATTTATAGGTGAGATACTCCATCAGTATCTGTGCCACATTAATTGTCAGAATATTTTGACAATTAATTCAGGAAATCAAATCAGGTAATGAATATAGAAATCTGACCATATATAGAATATTACGTAATTGATTCTGTCCAGATTCAATGAATATAAAATATTCATTTATCAGAATCAATAATATTATTTTATTTCCTTAATTAGAAATATTCTAATAAATTGAGCTTAGGGTCCTATTTTTACCATTTTGGAAAATATAGAGTCTATTTTATCATTTAATAAAATAGAGGGTCCTATTGGTAACTTTTGCAAAACACAAGATCCAAAATAGTATTTACCCATAGTTATATACCGCTTAACCAATTTATTTTAGAAGGGGTAGAAGTCTACTTTTTATTAAAAAAAAAATAAGGTTTTAATTTTATTATAAATATTATTATCAAATAGTTTGAATATTAAAAAAAATTATAATAGGAATTTATATGTAAAAAATAAAATTATTTATAAATATTAATTACTAAAAAATTCTATTAAACATATTAATTAATTATTATTATTATTTTTTTTATTTTCAAAAATTATATTTTTTTAATCTATAATTAATCATAACTAATTTAATTCTATAAAAATATTAGTAACCTGCTATTAAGAGTAAAGAATATTCACTAATATATATATTTCAAAATCTACGTAATTGAGAACAGTTTAGCTATAATGATAAAATTAAATCAGTTTTTTTATTTTTACTTTTTGTATTATCTACCACCAAATCTATAAAATAATAAATATCTTGAACATATATTTATCCTTAGCAAAATAATCGATAAAAACACAAGGCTCTGTTGATGTTATTCAAGTGTTTTGTTTAATTATTTATAGGGAAATTTGCGGTAAAAATCTTTAAAAAGTTAAGGTTGATGCAGATTAATCTCCAACCTTAAAAATTGGCAGTAATAGTCTCCAATGTCACATTTTCTGAAAGTCCGTTGGCCTCCAAGTTAACTGATCCGTTAAACCCAATTCAAATGCCACATGTTAATTTTTTATTGGTCCAAATAATAATTTTAATTAAAAAAATTTAAAATAAAATAAAAAAACTAAAAAATATATTTTAAAATCATTAATTTAATTTAATTTATATTTTATTTTCTTTTTTATTTTCTTTTTTTTTTCTTGTTCATCTTCTTCATGAACCTAACCAGCCACGAAGTGTGACCGGAGCACCACCACGACCCCAACCACATCCCGACTGCTAACTCCGGCTAGCCCTAACCAACCCCACTCCAGCCCCGATGTTGTCAATCGGCAACCAAAAACCAACCCAAAATAATTTTTTAAAAATAAAATAAAAACCTAAAATTAAAAAAACCCTAACTTTTACCAACATTCATTCATCATCTAAATGAACCCAGAAAATCGAGCTCACCCTCCATCTCTCTCTATCTCTCTCGTCTTTCTTTCTTCTTGTCGAACAGCCACGCCCAAACTCGACGCTGGCCATTATCGGTCCTCCAAGCTCGAAAGGAACCCAAGAAAATTGAAACCCAAACTCGACCTTCCACCCTCGAGCCCCGTCTTTCTCCTTTTCTCCCTCTTAGATGTATGGCAGTGATGGGGGGTGGGGTTTCGTGTGAAGAAGAAGAAGGGCTCTGGGTCGAATGGGACCGTGGACGGTGGTCGAAGGGGGTTGGTGGTGGTGGTGCTGGTGCTGGTTTGGGGTTGGGGGTTGGTGGTAGGTTTCTAGCATGAGAAGAAGAAGAAGACGATGAAGAAAAGAAAGAAAAAGGAAAAAAAAAAAAGAAAAGAAAAAAAGAAATTATTTTTAAATTTATTTATTTTTATTTATTTTAAATTAAAATAATAATTTGGACCAATAATATTTCGACACGTGGCAATTTTAAAAAAGTAAACGGCTTAGTTAAATTTAGGACGAACGGACAAATAAAAAACATGACCTTGAGGACTATTGTAGCTATTTTTGAAAGTTGGGGACTTATCTGTATCAAACTCAACTTTATAAGAACTTTTACCGCAAATTTCCCTTATTTATAAAAAGATATCCTAAAATCCAAACATTTTCCTTTTAGTTCTAAATTTATGTTTTAATTGTTTTGTAACTATATAATTTTGGATCGTTTCATTTTAGATTGGTAGTATTATTAAGTATTCTAGAATTATTTTCTTGCATTTTAAGTTTTTTTTTTTCCCTGAAAAACTTCAATAACTAAATTAATGAGCAACCATAATCTTAGTGATTACATGGGGATTTTGTTGGAAGTTATGTCCTAAAAATAAGTATTTAATAAATAATATATTATAAAATATATAAAATATAATTATAAGATAAATGAATACATTAATTATAAAAATATAATTGATAAATATCTCAAAATTTCTTATTCATATGTAGATGGTATATTCTTGTAAGGTCATAAAAGAGAATTAAGATTATACAATATGAATAAAATAAGTTAGTAGTGTATTAGAGTAATGAATCTTTATTATAAAATTATCAAGTACGGTTTACTATTCACTATACTCTAGTGTGTGTGATTTTGATCGTTCAGATCACATATGTGGATAGACATGTAGTAAAGGTTTAGTGTATCATTTGATTATACATGACTAAACCAATATGAAATAACATCTTTCATTAACATGTCGTTTACCATGAAAAAGTTATTCATATCACAGCGATGATCATTAGTAGACTAGTTTGAAACCTGAGTTTACATAAACTCCTATTTATGTTCATTAAATTTTTTGATTCACTCGTTAAAATTTCTCAGAGAAGATAATTCTTACTTCTATTTTGGGAGCTTAATAACATAAGTGTGTTGTGAATTTTCTACTATGCAAGTATAAGTAGTCGAATCAAGTAATAGACTCACAAGAGTGATGTTGATCCCACAAGAACGATAGTTAATTACTAAATAATTAAAATTTTAGATTCTATTTGGCGACAATAATAATTGAAAAAAGGAGTTTAAGATCTATTGAAAAAGAAAAAAAAAATTAAAGTGCAGGTTTTGTATTTCTAATTGTTAAGAAACTCAATTTTAAATATATAAAATTATTAATTGGTTTATTAATTTATTATCTTAATAAAAGTATTTTAGTATTGCATCAGTTTTTTTAAAAAAAACAACTTCTCTAGTTAAAAAAATCAAGTTTCAATTTTTTTTTTTTTAAAAAAACAGCTTTTGAGATTTTTTTTTTTTATTTCAATGCTTCATTTTCTAAAAAGGAAAAAAGGAAAAAAAAACACAATTTTAAAGTTTTTTATGGCATTCCTCTTTGTATAATATGATTTTTCTCATATTTTTATATATATTTTTTTTTAAAAAAATGTCATATTTAGTATAATTAGGTTTTTATATGTCATATAGATTAGATTAGATCTAGAAATTAGGGTTTTTAGGTTTTTCAAATCTTCTTCTTGCTACAACCGCACCTCTCTTCTACGGTTACGGTTCTAATGGGTTTTTAACTTCTTCTCTTCTTCTTTTCAGATCACGGGTACGGTTAGGTTCTAATGCGTTCAAGCTTCTAATCTTTCTACTCCTCTTCAGATCACGGTTGGGATTAGAGATATTAGATTCTAGTTTTAAAAATTCAGTCATAAAATCTGAATCTTTCTTCCCCAATTAAAAAACCCACCACAAGTGATTAAATGACCTAAAGTATAAATTGTAGGTTATGGTGTCTTGTCTTCTGACATGCAAAGTTCATATTGGTTTTGAGTGCTCTGTTTTATTTTTCTTCTTTTGGTTCTTTGGCAGTGGTACCACGGCACCAGACATGGCTGAAGCTTTAGCCATTAAAGAGACGTTAAGTTGGATCAAGGATCAGGAATGACATAATGCTAAACTCGAGTCCGATTGTCTCTCAATTGTCCAAGCTATTCGAAGAAATATCACCATGGTTTCGCCTCTTGGGGGAGTGGTGATGGACTGTCGAAAGCTTCTATCTATTTTAAACAATGTATCTTTGTTTTTTATTAAACGATCTGCTAATATGAATGCGCATAGCTTTGCTAAAGCGTCATATTCTTTTCCAGTTCGAGTTTTCAGTGGGAGGGATGTTCCTACTGAATTACAGTCTTGTATTTTGGCTAATTTAGCAAATTAATAAACGAAAAATTATAGTAAATGACCCCAAATCATAGGACTATGTTAGGATATGTCCTCATTTTAAAAAATTATAGCAAATGACCCTAAATCATAGGACTATGTTAGTAAATGTCCTTATTTCAAAATCATTATTTTTTTTTTAGAATTAGAAGCAAATTATTTAAAGATTTTGGTATATCTATATTAGTTTTGTTAAAATGTTTTTTATAAAAGATATATCGATTTTTTTTTTAATTTTTTATGAGTTGTGGTCGTTGTTGGTATATAAATTTTGTTGTACGGTATATTTCTATTTTGTTGTATGGTATATTATTATTCTTAGATGATATTTATTTTTTTTATTATGATATGTATAATAGTGGTATATAATTTTATTAGCATAATAAAAATATTTTAATATATGTATATAATAGTGGATTATGCATTGTTATAATCCTTGTTGCTCCAAAATTCGCCCAAAATACGTGGACCAGTCAAGAGGGGACACGTGGATCGGATAACTTGGAAAGATTTGCTAAGTCTTTTATGCCACCAGGAAGCGCAATCAGCATGGGTCCCGGAGGAGACACCCGGAGTACAAGTTACTCCTGGAAGCCAATATAGCGTGAAGGCTCTCCGGGATGTGTCAGGTCTCTCCCGAGAAATCAAGTCGCATTTAATGCTGCATGGGAGGAAGCGTGTTGGGACTGTAACACGCAATAAAGTCTGACGGCACAACCCCCAAACAGCAGCGCTACAGTAATGATCATTTAAGTCTAGCGACGGCTACTCTGCGAAGAGTCACGTCAATCGTAAGACAAAAAGGACATTCTCCATAAAAGCCCTACATCACCTAGGGATTTGACCATGCATCACCCATGGTATATTCATCGGAAATGCCCCACTTTATGGATACTTACAGACACATGTGTAAGAACAATTCTAGGGATCATCCCACCAAAACACTATAAATACCCCCTCAAAGCTCATTTAAAGGGGTGGGAGAATCTTGGTGGCAAAAGAGCAAGAAGAGAAAAAACTCACCAAGAACATTCTCTGTATTTAAGAGAAAAACATTCTCTCAAGTGTAGAATCTGTATTAAATACATCCATTAATAGCAGTGGCTCGTGGACTAAGGCTCATTAACGCCCCAACCACGTAAAAAGTCTTCATCTCACTTTCTTACAGCTCATTATTATATTTATATTTTAACAGTTGCCGAAAACCTCGGTCAACATTTTGGTGCTTTCATTGAGAGCTGAGGAAAGCAGCTTCACAACAAGCATTTAACTTCACGATAATGGTGGAGACAAGAGCTACACGTCATCCTCACCCTCTAGAAGACGCTCAAGATCCCAATGAGGAAGATGTAGCCTCAAGGGCAGCAGAGGAGTCCGAGGAAGAAGTTCCAGATGAAAACCACGAGGAACACCTCGACGAGTACGCTTACGATGATGGAAGCTACCAAGAGCTGGTGCTCCTCAGACAAAAAGCTATCGATCACGAAGCTGAGATCGAAGCTCAGAAAGTGCAAAATCAAAAGATGCACGAAGTGATGTTAGCCATGCAGAAAGCCATGGAGGCAGCTGGTATTCACGTGCATCCCAAGGCGATGGCCGCTGGACTCGACGGGGAGCCAGCGACGTCTTCGCCTAATTCCCAGCAGCAAAGGCCTAGGGAACCTAGCCCTATAAGGCATCCTGCTGAGGAAAACCAAGCAAAAAACCCTACTTCTGCCCCTGGTCGAAAGAAAAAGGCGCAGGATCCGCGAAAGGTCCACTCGGATTTCCCTAAAGGGAAAGGTCCGCAGAGGGGCAAGCCCCAAAGAGGGAGTCTTGGCCCTCAGGATCGAGGGGACCGGAAAAGCGTTTCCGTGCACCAGGAACCAGGGGGTAGAGGAAGAAGAGGAGGACAGAGATGTCCACCCATTGATCTGAGAAATCAAATCAATGGGAATCAAGGTGACCTCCGGGATCACCTTGACCAAAAAAGATACAGACCCGTAGTCTCCTCGGGTACTGTAAACGAAGGGATTATGGCAGAACTTGCCATACTTCGAAAAGATATTGCCCGAGTCTCCCGGAGGCAGAAGGGAGATGACTCCGACTCGGACAGTGAGGATCGGGAGCCTTGTGCCAAACATATCCTGGAGGCGGAGCTCCCTAAAAACTTCAAGATGCCCGAGATGGCGGCATATGCGGGAACTCCGAGCCCCGGTGATCACTTGTCACGATTCAACCGAGGTCATGGCAGTCATGCGGGTCAGCAATGACGCCAAATGCCTATGCTTCCCCCTCACTCTGAGCGGATCGGCAGAGGAATGGTTCAAGAAATTGGAACCAGGATCGGTGGGATGTTGGAACAAACTCCAAACCAACTTCCGGAGACAATTTGTCGCCGCCAGGAAGGTCAACTTGGAGGTTAGTGCCTTGACCAACATCAAGCAACTGCCCACCGAGACCTTGAAGAATTACATCAAGAGGTTCCGAGAGGAAGCCTCGAAGACCAAGAAGGTCGACGACGGACAACAGCTTGCGCTTCTCCAAGCTGGAATCCGCACCGGGACTCCCTTCTGGAACGAATTACAGCAAGAAGGCGGCTGGCAGCCTTCGGGACTTCCGAAGCGAGTCCAAAAATATATTAACCTCGAAGAAGCCCGGATCGTGGCTTACGGAGGCTATTATCCCACCGGGATAGCGGGATACATGCCGGGAGTATCGCCCTCGGCATCGTCCCGACCGCGACCCCTCCGATAAGTGGCATACGGTTTTCGCTACTCCGGATCTGACGGTGGCCAAGCTTTGCCCCCGGCATCTTCCCATTACGGCAACCCGTCCGGGGTGAATGGACGGACTCCTTCACAGGCTGCCCCAACCGCTAGCTTAACAGGCCCTACCCAAGGGTCGAGAAGCAAAAGGTCTTCCAAGGGCAGCACCCGAACGGGAGAGAAGCGCCAAAAGAAGGGGTACACACCCCAATACACCCAGTACACAGAGCTCACGGACTCTCAGGAACGTGTATATTTTGCCACAAGGCAGAATACGCACTACCGGAGACCCCAGCCATTGTACAGAGACAGCTCCCGGAGAGATCCGAGTAAAAGGTGCGAGTACCACAACGACATTGGCCACAGCACCAACGAGTGTAAAAATCTCAAAGATGAGATTGAGAATCTGATCCGATTGGGCCACCTCTATGAGTGGATCAAAAATAGGTTACCCCACCTTAACCCGGGGCAGGTGGCAGGGGGCATGCCTTCGGGAACACCAGGGGGTACAGCAGGAGTATTGCCTCCCCGCTCCCGCAGGTGACGCCCAGCATATACCCGGACTACCGCCCCGGCCTAATGGACGGGTAGCCATGATCTCCGGAGGTCCCCATATCGGAGGAAACACTCGAAAGGAGCGAAAGAGATATGCCGAGGCCGCAAGACACAGTGAGGTGTGGGAGGTCACTCAACTCCCAGCTCAAAGGCCTCGGCTAATGGACCAACCCATAACGTTCACGGAAGAAGACGCCAAGACGGTGCGCTTTCCTCATCACGACCCGCTGGTCATAGAGACCCCCATCGCAAATAAAGTGGTGGCTAGGGTCCTGATTGACAATGGAAGTTCCGTGAACTTGCTCTTCAAAGAAGCCTTCACTGCGATAGGGTTGACCGACCGGGACCTCTCTCCTAGCGGATTGCAGCTCACAGGGTTTAACGGGACAACGCTAATCCCGATGGGAAAAGTCAGGCTCCCAGTTACCCTGTGCCCGGATACCCCCCAGAGCACGTTCAAGTATTGCACCTTCGTGGTGGTAGACTGTCCGACAGACTACAACGCAATCTTAGGCCGACCGGCCCTCGTCGACTTTGGTGCAATAACTTCAATCCGACACCTATGCCTAAAATTCCCTACCCAGGAAGCCGGAGTCGGAACGGTGAGGGGAAATCAAGGAGAGGCCAGGCAATGTTACAACGTTGCCACCCACTTGCCAGTGCTCATGGTCCGGGGGCCCCCTGAAGTAGAGAAGGCTGAAGAAGACGAGCTGGATCCTCGCATAGGATCCGAAAGGGTCGTAGAACCAATGGAGGACGTCGAAGAGATACCAGTGTGCGACGACGACTCCACCAAAGTACTCCGGATAGGGAGAAGCCTAGATCCGGAGGAAAAAGATAAAATAATAAAAACACTGAAGGGCGCCATTGACATTTTTGCATGGCGCCAAGAAGACATGACCGGCATCAGCCCTCATGTCATCACCCATGTACTCAACGTCAACCCGGACATGCCCCCTGTACAGCAAAAGAGACGCCCGCTCGACTCGGTGAAAGCCGAGGCCTTAGAGAAAGAGGTGGATAAACTTTTGTCCAATAGCATGATCCGCGACGTATACTATCCGGAATGGCTGGCCAATCCGGTCCTGGTGCCCAAGCCAAACGGGACTTGGCGGGTTTGCATAGATTTCACGGATCTAAACAAAGCCTGCCCAAAGGACTGCTTTCCGCTGCCCAGGATCGACCAGATGGTGGACGCCACGTCGGGTTTAAGTCGTTATCTTTCATGGATGCCTATCTTGGGTACAACCAAATAAAAATGCATACGGCGGACGGGAGTGCACTAGCTTCGGGGCCAGATAAGGGGGTATACTGTTACCTAGTCATGCCTTTCGGACTGAAAAACGCCGGAGCAACCTATCAAAGAATGGTTAACCGGATGTTTAAAAGCCTCCTGGGACGAAACATGGAAGTATATGTAGACGACATGCTCGTCAAATCCAAAGCGTGCAACAGCCATGCAAGCGACTTAGAGGAATGTTTCGATGTCGTCCGGAGATACGGCATGAAACTCAACCCGAAAAAATGCACCTTCGGGGTCAAGTCGGGAAAATTCCTGGGCTTCATAGTCAGCCAAAGGGGGATCGAGGCAAACCCGGAGAAAATCCAAGCTCTCCTGGACATGCCATCCCCCAAGAAACATAAGGATGTGCAAAGTTTGACCGGAAAGGTAGCCGCACTGAACTTTATCTCACGGTCCACAGACAAGTGCATACCCTTCTTCAATATACTGAAGAAATGCCAAAAGTTCGAATGGACAGATGAATGCGAGGAGGCATTCAAAAGGTTAAAAGACCACATGGCTAAGCCTCCTATCCTGTCAAAACCCGTCCTTGGAGAAGACTTGTTCCTCTACCTGGCCATCTCCGAGCATGCGGTCAGTGCTGCACTAGTCCGGGAGGAAGAAAAAATTCAGCACCCCGTGTACTATGTTAGTAAACGCATGATAGGGGCCGAGATAAGGTACCCGGTTATTGAAAAGTTAGTATTCTGCCTCCTAATGGCATCGCGGAAGTTGAGACCATACTTCCAAGCCCATCCAATCAGAATTTTGACCAATCATCCACTCCGGCAAGTTCTCCAGAAGCTTGAAGCATCCGGAAGACTCCTCAAGTGGGCAATGGAGCTGAGTCAGTTCGACTTACATTACGTGCCCCGGATTTCCATAAAAGGCCAAGCCTTGGCGGACTTCATCACCGAATGTAACGAAGCCGAGGCAACAGCCAATACACCGGAGCCACCCATCCCCACTTGGAGAGTATTTGTGGATGGAGCTTCTAATGAAAACGGTTCAGGAGCCGGAGTGGCTATGATATCACCTGCTGGGTTGCGGCTCCAGGCGGCACTCCGATTCAACTTCACGGCTTCGAATAATGAAGCGAATATGAGGCACGATAGCAGGGCTAAAATTGGCTAAAGCTGTAGGAGCCAAGAGGGTGGAAGTCTACAGCGATTCTCAGCTGGTCGTAAACCAAGTTTCCGGAGAATACCAAACTCGCGGCGAAAGGATGGCCGCGTACGTAACAATAGTCCGAGAATTGCTCCACGAGTTCACGGACTATAAAATAGAAAGAATCCCCCGAGAAAAGAACGCTCACGCGGACTGTCTGGCTAAGTTAGCCTCGGATAGCGAAATCGAAGAGCTGGGGGTAGTACCAGTGGAACGCTTGGCAGAGCCAAGCATCAAAATAAAAGAGACCACACAAACGGTTGGGCAAGAACCCAGCTGGATGGTCCCCATCATGAAATACATAACCACAGGTGAGTTGCCCCAAGAGAGGGCACTGTCTCGAAAGATTCAGTATCAGGCTCATCGTTATGTAATGATGGATCAAATTCTCTACCGGAGAGGACTCAGCATGCCTTATTTAAGGTGTGTATCGGACACGAAGCTAGACAAATCATGCGGGAGGTCCATGAAGGGTTCTGTGGAGATCATACGGGAGGACCCAGCCTCTCAAAGAAAATATTGAGGCAGGGATACTTCTGGCCAACAATGAAAAAAGATTGTATAGACTATGTCCAAAAATGTGACTCGTGCCAAAGGTACGCGAACATACCGAGAGCTCCTCCAAATGAGATCACTTTGATGACCAGCCCCTGGCCCTTCGCGGTACGGGGCATAGATCTCATCGGTCTCTACCTACGGGAAAAGGAGGAGTAAAGTATGCAATAGTAGCAGTGGACTACTTCACCAAGTGGACGGAGGCCGAGCCTATGAAGACAATAAGCCGCTAAGAAGGCGTTGGACTTTGTTATTAAAACCATAGTGTGTCGATTCGGCTTGCCTCACAAAATAGTCTCGGACAATGGAAAGCAATTTGATTGCGAGGAATTTGCGACTTTTGCAACCGGCACGGAGTAGTGAAAAGCTTCTCGCGGTTGCCCGACCTCAAACAAATGGCCGAGGGCGGAAGCGATCAATAAAATCCTAAAGGTCACCTTGAAAAAGAAGCCGCTGGCCTGTAAAAATAACTCGGCGGAAGAATTGCCAAGGGTATTGTGGGCCTACGGACGACCCCGGGAACCACAACCGGTCACTCGCCGTTCTCAATGGCGTACGGTTGTGAAGCAATGGTCCCGGTGGAAACATTATTCCCATCCCACAGGAGGACGACTTACGATCCGGCCACCAATCAGGCCCTGCTCCAAGAAGCTCTGGATCAAGTCGAAGAACTCCGGGATGAGTCCCAAATACGGATGGCCGCTTATCAAAAGAAGGTGACCAAGTATTTTAACTCCAAGGTTAAAAACAGGAAATTCGCTATTGGGGATATGGTCCTAAGAAGGGTCTTCCCAGCCACCCAAGAACCCGGAGTGGGGGTACTGGGACCAAATTGGGAAGGACCATATGAAATCGAGGACGAAATCGGTTCTGGCACTTACAAACTGAAAAGAATGGACGGAACTACTGTCCCAAGAGCCTGGAATGCCGATCACCTCAGAAAATATTACCAGTAGCGAATTAAACTTAGATTTTGTTCAAAGGGTTTGTACCGTCCAAATGTATGCCTCATCTATATTAAATAAAACTGAGTGCCTTAAAAACAAAGTTTCTATGCCACTCAGGGGGGTACTAGGGTATACCGCACGGACAAACAAAAACAATCTAAGTAAAATATCCTGACCCAAAGGGCAGGTCAAGCTAAGTAAAATATCCTGGCCCAAAGGGCAGGTCAAACTAAGTAAAATATCCTGACCCAAAGGGCAGGTCAAGCTAAGTAATATATCCTGACCCAAAGGGCAGGTCAAGCTAAGTAAAATATCCTGACCCAAAGGGCAGGTCAAAAAAAAATATGCGCAAAAATAAAAAGCATAAGTATAAAAACCCTGAGCCAAAGGACAGGTTGAAATATATAAGTGTGAAAAAAGATCGCATATATATATAAATAAAAAAAAAATATCCTAGCCCAAAGGGTAGGTCATACACATGTAAATGGCCCGGGGACAGGCCTTAAATTGTCTCCCCTTCAAATAAAAGCTGCCGCCTGTATGTAAATTGTTCTAAGGCAGCAGCAAGTATGTACAAACAAAAAAAAAAAGTTATAAGAAGGACGGGTAAAATGCGGGTCAATAATATGGCGGCTCGGTCGGCCGCCGGTGGAAGACGAGGTCCAATCCGTGCCTCAAGCTCAGCATCAAGCCTCTTCTTCTTTTCCCGAAATTTGGCAATCATGTCCTCGGGTTTGGGATAAAAAGTGAGCTTGATACTCTGATCGTTGGTGGCCCAAGCCATGTAGACACCATCGTCGAAGCGCTTCGGGCACCGGGCGCAGGAGACAGGAGAAAGGAGCTCGGCCCTCTTGGCCTTCCTGGTAGACTGATCTTTGTAGTCCCGAAGCTCCTTCAACTCCGCAGCTAGAGCGGCCTTGGATTCGATATCCGACTGGTGAGTCTCCTCTAGAGACCTCACCTTGGCGGCCATTTCATCCAAAGCCTCCCTGGCCTCCCGAAGATCTCGCCTAGCCTTCTCGGCAGCCTCAGTTTGAGCCCTTAGTTCCTCCTGATGATGGGCCTCCATCCTGCCTCTCCGCTGGGCCTCGGCCTGGATCATGGCCTCCGCCTGAGCCTCCCTCCGGATGGCCTCCTCCTCCTTAGCCTTGGCCTTCTCTTCCTTGGCCTTGGCCGCTGCTTCCTGGCGCTCGGCAGCCTCTTGGTAGATCTGCCTCTCCGCTGTGAGGTCTTGGAGGACCTTCCTGACATCGTTCATGTCCCCAAAGTCGGACAGAGCGAAGCCATGGTTTATGATGTTCCTGGAGAGGCGACCAGCCTCAGCAGCAAGCTGAACCATAACGGGGTATAAGAAAAAATTTCTCAAAGGAAGAAAACAAAATACAAACAACAAAAAGGAAACGCAAAAATTGCATAGTACTTACCACTGTGAGGGAATGGCTGAGGTCCTGGACCTGGAAGATGGAGTTCAGGGAAGCGCAAGTGGCGAACCGTTTGGGCGCACAGCGTGTAAGCTGAGAAGCGAACTCACCGGTCATTTCCGCGGCAAAGGGAGCCAAAGTGGGCCCTAGGAGGGGACGGAACCAGTCCGTTAAAGGGTCCAGGTTGAGGTTCCACGGATCATGATAGTCCGGATGGTTGATGCTCGCCTCAACCTCAGCTCGCAGAATCCTCCTAAGGGCCTCCACCTCGGCATATCCCCGGGAGTACTCGTCCATAGCGTAGTTGTGTTTGGCTATGCGAAGCTCCTGCCTCACCTCATCCCCCGGAATCGGGGTAAGATCAATGTGAGGAGGAGCAGGATTTTCCTCCATCGGAGAAACCCCGCCGTCTAGGCCATGAGCGGGAGTGTCGGCCCTCCGAGGCCTCTTCGGCTCGTCCTGGGCAATCATCTTGCCCTTACGCTTGCGAATCAGAGCCACTTCAGGCTCCTCCTCGTCCTCCTCTGCTACCACTGGAAGGGCTTGAGGCTCTCCAGTACCCTCGGCGGCTTCCTCCGAGAAGTCCCACCCTTTCCCCTGGCCTTCTCCCGGAAGCACCTCCTCGTCATCCACTAAGTCAATGGTTTCGGGAGGAGCAACGGAAGGAACCTTCAAGGAAGGAGCCGGGGGAGAGGGGGTGAAAGCCGGAGGGGCCACCGGAGTATGGACCCCGGCAAGCTGTTCCAGGATGGCATCCATGGAGGTACCTGTTCCAGTAAAATAAGCAAGTGTTAGAAGTTCGTGAGCGCTTACAAAAGGTGCAGCAAATAAACTACTCCTACCCGGACTTCCTAATTCGGCCCTAGCAAAGTCCCGAACTTTAATGCTGGCAGCATCATCTCCAAGATAACTGTCCGAGGACCGGAACCAGCTGGACGCTATGTAAGCCGACGGACCTAAGGGAATAGGTTCCGGAGGGCCGGGGCCCATCCGGGACCGACCTAGGTAATCTCCTAAGTTTGTAAAATAAAATTCCTTCAAATGATCCCCCCACCGGGTCGACGGCATCTTAAACCTACGGAGACGCTCGTCGAACCCTATGGGCCTACGACTGGTATATTCATCAACGGAAGGGACATAGTGAATTATCAAGGGAGACTTACCACCAGCACCGGAAGTGCTAGCACCGGGAGCACCCGAGTTTGGTTCGGGGACTGAAGGCTGAGGCCGGGAAGTCTGGTTCTCAGAAGAACCTTCAAGACGAAGGGGCCCCCCGGCGGAAGGACCCCCAATCTCTTCTTGAAGAATCTTGTCAAAAAATTTTGCCTCGGACTTCCCGCCAATGGCTTGGCTCCTTCGCACCACCGGACTCCCCACGCGAAGCCCTCTCCCAGAGGCAGCCTGGGCCTTAGAATACGCCTTCTCCTGGGCCTTCCGGTAGAGATAATCTTGATACTTCTTCTCTGCCGTGGCAATGAGCTCATCCCGGAAGGCCTTCTCCGCAACCGGCGCCCTCACATTAGGGCAGATGACCTTGGAGAGGTTGGAGTCATCCACGGATTGATGAGAAAGGATAAGTTTAGCCTTTCTACAATTCTCCGTGGTGACCAGGCCCCCGACATCAAGATCGGCGTGGTCGTAGGAGGCGAAGGCTTGGGCCCTTCGAAGGAAAGCCTGAGTGGGGAGCGTCCGCTGGTAAGGTGGGATCCGCACCCACTCCGTGAGAAGCTCCGGGTGGTCCACGGCCCTGAACCCGGACGAGAAGAAAAATCGGTGGCGGTACTCTTTAACATGAGTCTGCCTATTATACGGAACCATCCCCTCGTTAGCAGGGTGGATCCGGAACCCATAAAAACCGTCCTTAAGTTTGTCCCCTTTCTTGGGGACGGATACAAGTTCATAAAAATACAAAATTTCCGCCGGGCTGGGAGACCCCCAGCCGCGGGCGGTGTAAAAAATAAATAAGCCTGAGAGTAGGCGATAAGCTTGAGGAATAAGTTGGTATGACGCAAGGCCGACAAATACAAGAAAATTAACAAAATAATCCTGGAGCGGGAGCATGGCGTCGGCCATCAAATGGGTCTGACTCCAAGCCCCGAAGCCGTCATAGTTGTGATTAGGCGTCTCCGAGTCGCGAGGAGGCCGGTGGAAGGTCCCTGAGGTAGAAGGTTTGATCCCAGCCACGTTAATGATGTTCTCCAGCTGGTGAGGGCAAGTCAGGGTCGACCGAAGCTCGGCCGCTTCCCAACCAGTGGCACGGGACTTGTACCCTTCCTGGGCAACAGGTCCCAGAGAAACCTCCTCCAGGGTGGCTATGTTTTTCCCTTTCTTCTTCGAAGACTTAGAGCCAGAAGCAGACATTTTATGTTCTGAGAAAGACAAAAAGAAAAAAACCCAGCAGTTAGGCCCCATACCAAACCCTAAATCAGAAAAAAAGGGAGTGGGGGTCCCCTAACCGCTGGAAAGAGGCCCCCTCCGGACACGTGTCGCTTGGGAAACTCAAGAGAGAACCCCTGAAAAAGTGTCGGGTGCAGTAAAATCGCAGAAAAGTGGTTTTGCAAAAAGGAAAAGAGAAAAGCCTTCCTATGCCCTAAGCAATCGCTAAACGAAGAACACATGGCCTTCTTCAAACAAAGCTGCATGCCTACAACAGAGGCATGACAATGGCGACTCTACAACTAACACAGTAAACATAAAGCAGAATTCGAAGAACTCAAACACTCACACACCCAGAAATCTCTAAGTGCGAACCCAGAAAACAAACAAAGTAAATGTAAGCATGTTATTATCTAAAGATGCAAGAAACTTACAGTTGACTGTTGAACTGGGGGTACTGGGTATGGTTGAGTGAGGGTTGAGAGGCACTGGCAAAACCGAGCACTGGAAAATTAAGAGAAGTGTTTAAGTGTTAAAGCAATTTGTGCTACTTTGAGGAATTTTCTCTCTGAGAAATTCGAGCAGAAATGGCAAGGAATGGAAAGTAACCGAAATGAAGGAAAGGTGGTGGCTTTTATAGGCAAAAGTGCATGAGGAACAGGCGTCTTCACCTACCAATCGTACGGTGGGGGAAACGCACGATTCGAATTCCCAAAAGATCAACGGACTAGATCAATTTACCATTAAGGCGGTGGGAACGTTTGAGTATCCGTCTGACACCATCAGTGCGCCGCATCAATCATGGGGCGTGAAACGAATCGACCTCTGCAAAAGTGAATCGCCGCATTTAATGCCATTATTAGACACACCTTCACGCGCCCCCAAGACGTATCATAAGACCGAGGAGGCGGCTGGAAACATTCCTGCGAACAAGCATATTGTTGCATTAAATAACATCATTTAATGTGCCCCCACGCGCTCGAGGCTCGAGCTAGGGAAACGAGGGGTCAACCGGAGACACTCGAACAAGCCTTGGTTTATTTTTACTAAGTAAACAAGGCTTGGGGGGTAAATGTTGCTCCAAAATTTGCCCAAAATACGTGGACCAGTCAAGAGGGGACACGTGGATCGGATAACTTGGAAAGATTTGCTAAGTCTTTTATGCCACCAGGAAGCGCAATCAGCATGGGTCCCGGAGGAGACACCCGGAGTACAAGTTACTCCTGGAAGCCAATATAGCGTGAAGGCTCTCCGGGATGTGTCAGGTCTCTCCCGAGAAATCAAGTCGCATTTAATGCTGCATGGGAGGAAGCGTGTTGGGACTGTAACACGCAATAAAGTCTGACGGCACAACCCCCAAACAGCAGCGCTACAGTAATGATCATTTAAGTCTAGCGACGGCTACTCTGCGAAGAGTCACGTCAATCGTAAGACAAAAAGGACATTCTCCATAAAAGCCCTACAGCACCTAGGGATTTGACCATGCATCACCCATGGTATATTCATCGGAAATGCCCCACTTTATGGATACTTACAGACACATGTGTAAGAATAATTCTAGGGATCATCCCACCAAAACACTATAAATACCCCCTCAAAGCTCATTTAAAGGGGTGGGAGAATCTTGGTGGCAAAAGAGCAAGAAGAGAAAAAACTCACCAAGAACATTCTCTGTATTTAAGAGAAAAACATTCTCTCAAGTGTAGAATCTGTATTAAATACATCCATTAATAGCAGTGGCTCGTGGACTAAGGCTCATTAACGCCCCAACCACGTAAAAAGTCTTCATCTCACTTTCTTACAGCTCATTATTATATTTATATTTTAACAGTTGCCGAAAACCTCGGTCAACAATCCTAATATATATTTTTATTATTATTATTATTTGTATATATTTTGATGAATGGTATAAGTATTTTTTGTTATACGGTATATAATTTTTTTTAAATAATATTTAAATTCTATTTTCTATTGTACTTTTGTTTGACATTGTATATAATTTTATTAGCATCCTATATATTTTTATTTTTATTTATTGTTATTATTATATATATTTCTATTGTAAGGTATATATTTTCTGTTATATGGTATATAAATTTTATTATATAGTATATCATTTTATTTTAGATAATACATGTTTAGTTTTTATTTTATTATACATAAAGGTGATATATAATTTTGTTAATATGATATATATAATTTTTTTAAATAATATTATATTATTTTATTTTATTTTTTATTGTAGGTATATACGTTTTCTTGTATGGTATATGGTTTTTGTTGTCTATAGTATATCATTTATTTAAGAGGATATTTAGTTTCTATTTTATTATATATAATTTTCTTGGTATGTATTCATATTTTAATAATGGTATATATATAATTTTGTTAGTATGATATATATTTTTTGAGTATTACTTTAGTATTGTTATAATATCTTTGTAGTATATAATTTTATTACTACGGTATATTAATTTTCAGTACTACGAGATATCAAATACGACTTTATATATTTGATGATCTAATATATTTATTCACTTTTGTTACAATATAATAATATGTAATACTAAAAAAATTACATAACTTAATTTTATTATTATATATATTTTTAAAAAATATGTGATAAATGTATTTTTATAATTTTTATTAGCTAATTTATTATATTTGACAATTTTCTTAATTCTTTTTAAAAAGGGGACATTTAGTAACTTAGTTTCCGAATTTAGGGCTATTTTACATCTCAGCCCTTAATAAAATTCAAATTTGCATTCAAAAAAAAAAGTTTTTATGTCATATATATATAAAAATTTATATCTTTTTTGCCATATTTCTGTAAATAGTCCTAGTATTAATTTCTATTTGTTCTGCTTATCTTTTGACCATGCCAGACATAGTTATGCGACTAGACCCTTATCTCGATCGCATCCTCTCGCAAGTTTGAGTCATGCGAGGTTGGCTCTATGAGTGCCACTATTGACACGTCATCATTTTCCATTAGAAACTGAGTCCACATGTCCTCTTCTCACGAGAGTGTACTCGTATTTCAAGATGAAAAATTCACGACATTCTTAAAAAAAAAAAAAGAAAATTAGAATTTTACTAAGCACTAATTTTAAAAATAACAATAAAGAAAGGGTAAATACCATTTTGGACCCTGTGTTTTGCAAAAGTTATAGATTGGACCCTGTGTTTTGTTAAATGACAAAATGGACCCTGTATTTTCTAAAATAGTAAAAATAGGACCTTGAGCTTAATTTTTGATAACTTTTTTTTTTAATACAACCAACTTGAAGACAATGATTAATACGAACAGATACAAAAAATACAAACAATTTTGTCATAGTACTTTTAGATCGAATTATAATTAAACTTTATTTTGACAAAAAATCAATTCAGGGTCCTATTTGTACTATTTTAGAAAATACAAGATCCATTTTGTCATTTAACAAAACACAGAGTCCAATTAGTAACTTTTGTAAAACAGAGGGTGCAAAATAGTATTTACCCATAAAGAAAAGAAACATATTTTACATGCCATTTTGTAAAAAAGTATCAAAAGAAGATGATTTTACAAAATAGTAAGAAAATCGATTTTTACTAATTACTTTATTCTTTTATAGGGACACATAGGTTTTGTCTGATCATTTAATTTGTCTTTAGCTCTGTCTGTGTTAGAACTCCACTTAATTTACACATAAATGAATTTGACACTCTTGCTCAATTGGCAATTTGGCATCATATTATAGGAGTTTCTCCTCGACTGAATGGGAATTTAACCAATATAGCAGGACACACTCACTAGTAATAATATAGCTTCTGCTAACAAAAATATTGTATTTTATAAAATTAAATATATATTTTTTTAATTTAATAATTATAGACCAAAATAATAAAAAAATCTCCACAAAATTAAATAAATCTAGTAAGAACAATTATAATAATATGTATAAATATTTTTAATGATAAATTAAAAATTTTGGATCAGAATATACCAACCCAACCAATACATAGCCAAATATTTAAATAAGTTGGGTCATGTGAAAAAAATATAATGAGTGTGAGACCATACCCTTTCAACATGGATAGATAACATATTAGACTATACAAAAATATGAGACACTCTTAGAATATTCAACTAATTAAATAAAATGACATAAAGAAAATCATTCATTTACTCACTAGTCAGTTCAGTACTCACTTCCAACCAAAATATTGGATAACCTAACCCTATTCATTCCTTCAATTCTCTTAAGATTAGTCCTACCAAAAGATCAGTGCTATTTATTCACCAAAGCATATTATTATAGATATTAAAGGGGAACTGATTATTGACGTTATGTTTTGGTATAATCTAAATCTAAACTAAACCAAACTTCATATTTGGATAAAGATAACAAGCAAGAGAAATTGTCATTAGCTACAATTACACTCCTAAGAGAAAGATTTTCTAAGCAAACGGAAAAAAGAAAAAAATCAAATCCAAACTTCCAAACCTCCAAACCATTATCTACTGCATAGTTTATCCTGTATGAAAAAAAAAAAGAAAAGAAAAGAGGGAAAGAATTCAAACAGTTAACATGAAACTTTTACATAAACAGAGCAATCTGTTTGTGTTGGAGATTGAAGAACCTGTTGGATGAACTTTTTCAACCCTTCAAGTCCAAAATTCTATTCTATGCAATAACAAAATCCAAGCCATGATCATCTACTTTGAGAGTCATCTTTCTCAACAGAGTTTTCAGGTCCAGATCTCTGCTCAGCTTGCTGCTGCTGCTGCTGCTGTTGTTGTTGCTGAAATTGAACCAAAGTTTGCGAATTCAAAACCCGAATATGACCATCTTGAGAAAGACCGAGTTCCAAACCCGGAACATGTTGATTTCCCCCACCTGGTCCCATAATTGCTGGAAAACTCATTGAACCTAAGTTCATACCAGGAAATTCCAAGCCATGGATTCCAAACTTAGGCAAGTAATTCAAGTTTTCGGTAGCGAAACTCGATGTTGACTGACCAGAATTGTGCACAAACCCTGACCCAATTCCAGTTATTGCAGGCCAAACACCATGAGATCTTCCCAAGTGACCACTCATAAGTGTCCAATTGCCACCCCTAGGGATTAAATCATCAATCTTTGAATGCAAACCGGAAGAAACAGAGTTCCCCTGTTCAGAAACAGAGGCCCCTGAAGTAGCAAGAGCAGAAGCAGGGATAGTCCCGGAGCCAGTGGCGGCGATGATCGAAGGCTCAGCTTGTTGTAAGAGCCACTGAATGGTCTCACCATCAGATTTATGACCCAATTCTCTAGTCAATTGAAAAACTCTGGCGGCGCATAGTGCTGGCATCCTAATTCTTCTTCCTCTGCCATCAACCTTTTTGTGTCTGTCCTTATTAGAGCTTCTCTTTGGGGCTAATTGCTTCTTGTTGTTGTTGTTGGTATCATCTTTGTTTGAAGTCACAATTTGGAAGTCCTTGATTTCGGCTGCCTTGTTCTCTGCCATGTCTGCCTTTATTTCTCTTCTTTTTCTTGTTTTGGCTTTGGGGGAATGACCCAAAGGTGGGCACCTCTCTTGGGTCTCTGGGGTTGGTGATTTTTTGATATATTTTTGTTTTTCTTCAGCCCTTGCAGTTGTGTTCCATGAGAACAGAGCAGGGGTGATTTTGGAATTGGGTGTTGTTATTATTATTATTATTATGATTCATGACTTGACCTTACAATACCGTAGACTTTTGTGACCCCTTTTGGTGTCCATTTTGTCAATGGAATTATCTTTGGGGTCCAATAATTGAAACTATTTTAATTTTCAAATCAATTTAAAGTGAACTTTATGATTCACTTTCTGATTTAAAACCCTCTCCTTATCTGTTTTCTTTCCTTGTTTTTTTATCGAGTTAATTTAATATTATTGTGTGAAAATTTGGGTTATTAAATTTATTTCTCACATTGAGAATTTTGATAATCTAAAAAACGGGTAACATTGCTTAAATTAATAGATAAATAAATAAAATAAAAAATAAAAAAAGGGGTAATCTAAAGTGTTTTAGGCATTTAAATAGTTGTAATTTATTTTTTATTTGAATATTAACATTATATAGTTATAGCATCTAATTAATTTTTTATTTTTAAAATAATTTATTGTTTTAATTTTTCAAATATTTTATTTCACGTTCATATAAAAAGAAAATAAAAAAAGACACAATATATTATTTGCAACTGTATTTTTAGGAGTGCAAATTATTCAAAATAATAATAATAATAATAATAATAATAATTGGATGCATGCTACAATTAAAATGCGGGTAAATACCATTTTAAACCATGTATTTTGCAAAAGTTATTAATTGGATTCTCTGTTTTGTTAAATATATTTTCCAAAATGGTAAAAATAGGACATTGAGCTCAATTTTTAATAATTTTATTTTTTAATATAACTAATTTTAAGATAATTTTTAACACAAACAGATACAGAAAATGTAACTAGTTTTATCATAATATTTCTAGATTAGATTATTATTAAGTTTTATTTTGACAAAAAATTAGTTTAGGGTCTTATTTGTACAATTTTAAAAAATATAGGATTTATTTTATCATTTAACAAAATAGAGAGTCTAATTTATAATTTTTGCAAAATACATAGTTCAAAATGTTATTTACCCTTATAATGCTAACTAATAAAAAAAGAATTATAACTGCTAGTGTAGAAAATACAAAAAGTACACCAATAATTTTAGTTTAGGAAGATTACTAATGAATTTTCCTATGAGTATAAATGAACAAAAAAAAAAATTCAAATTATTATTCAATTTTATGCTCTATCTTATTTTAAATTTAATAAATTTTTGTAAACTTATTTTTTCTCATCTTTATCAACATTTACCTTTAAATAAGAATGTATTGAATTTTAAGTAATGAGACATATCATAAAATGACTAGGTGAATGTACGTGCCGAGCCACGTATTGCTAGTTTCATTTAAGATTTTGGTCTTTTTAAGATTTTGAATGTATTTTATTTTTTAAGATTACAAATTTTTTGTTTGAAAAAATTAAATATTTATATTTGAAATATTATTTAATAATGTATTAAAAATAATATTAGTGTAATTATAAAATTGTAAATAAATTTATTATTGGAGTAGTAGATTATTCTATTTAGTTCTTTTTTTAACATATCATTGTAATTGTAATGTAAGTTTATATCTATAAATATTCTGTAAAGTATTAATATTATATGAACATCTCCATTTATAAAGCTAAAAAGTGGGTCAATGACAGAATTAGTATATCTACAATCACACAAAGATAGAAGTGGTATTTCTGCTTCCTATGCTTATCAAGAGAAAACATTAGATAACATGAGGTTAACTTTAATATATAAAGATTTTTCTTTTTTAAAAAATAAATAAAAAAAATTATTAATATAGGTTTGTTAGAGAGATATGTGGCTAAGATGATTTTTTTAATTTAAAAAGAGATTATTAATATTTAAAAGATTATTTAATTTTTTGGGTTTAATTATTGGGTTTATTTATTAACGGGAGATCAAACCTAATCGTTAAATTTAACAGAATATTCTTTTAAAAATTTAAGTATATTCTGTTAAACCAAGAAATGCCGTTAGATAGGCACTTTTAATATATAAAGATATATGTTATTTTTTTTGAACAATATGACGTTAATCAAAAATAATATATTTAGCTAAATTTAAGTCTCAAAATATTTTATTGGTTCAAAAAAATATTATAAGAATATAAGAATACTCTGTTAAATTTAACGGTGTCAGTATGATTAATTTTATAAATATATATAAACTCTTTACTAATTAGTGTACTTTTCTCTAATGCGTTGGAATGCACGCCTTACATGGAGGCCCACCACTACCACGAGAGTTTCTTGATCTTCACTAGGCTAACTCCAGATGGAATCAGAGTACACCGCCTAACTAAGCACATCCATAAACATCATGAGAGTACACCGAGGCACATCACCTTAAGAGGAATCATTCACATTGGCTAATGTTGGGATTTGGCTGTGATAACAATTTGTCAAGGATCATCGGACACTAACCATCTCTACTTAATGTATGATATTGTTTGCTTTGGGCGAAGCCCTCACGATTTTATTCGGGCACCTTTCTAAAAGACTTCATACCAATAGAGATATGTCTATTCTTATATACTCATGATTTTTTCCATTCTAGCAATGTGAAACTTTGTTTGCATTTCCAACAGTAACATTATCATTTTTTATTATTATTTTAAGTATTGGGAATATGTTTAATTTTAATATTTTTAAACTTATATTTATTTTCTCAAATTTTTAAAACTTTAAATACTATTTTTTTTTTGTAAAAAAATTAAAAAATGAATAAATGGTTTCTTTTAATTTATAAATTTTTAAAAATACATAAAAAAAAATTAAAAATATAATTAAATATACGTATTGTTGTGCAATACTTTAAGTAATAGTAACTTAATATATATGGATAAATTTTTATATTAACACAATCATGTAAGTTATTATATTTTTTAGGGTAAATACCATTTTGGATCCTGTGTTTTACAAAAGTTATAGATTGGACCCTGTATTTTGTTAAATGACAAAATGGACCCTGTATTTTCTAAAATAGTAAAAATAGGACCTTGAGCTTAATTTTTGACAGCTTTTTTTTTGTTAATACAACCAACTTGAAGACAATGCTTAATACGAACAGATACAAAAAATGTAAACAGTTTTGTCATAGCACTTTTAGATCGGATTATAATTAAACTTTATTTTGACAAAAAATCAATTCAGGGTCCTATTTGTACTATTTTAGAAAATACAGGGTCCATTTTATCATTTAACAAAACACAGGATCCAATTGGTAACTTTTACAAAACAGAGGGTCCAAAATAGTATTTACCTTATTTTTTAATGGTTATAAATTGGCATTCTATATTTATGAATTCACGAATGAGTAAGTCACCATACCAATTATAGTAATGGAGTGATGGGGTAAATTTTGGTTATAAGTGGAGAGCTAATATTTATGAATTCATGTTTGGGCAAGTTATTAATTACAAATAGATTTTGATAATAACTTCCAATTTCACAAAACGGGCGGGTATGGCTCTAGAATATGGAGAGCTTAAAACTAGAAGACGAGGGGTAACTTTTTGCATGTAAAGATAACTTTTTGTTATTTACTTTTATGAGCTATAATGTATGTGGGTGACTTTTTAATAGTACTTTTGGAACCATGTGAGTTCCTAGAAATGGCTGAACAAGGTAAGAAGTTATGGAACAAATAATGACCATAATCATTACTAATGGTAAAAGCTGCTGTAATGTATGTATTTAGGTAGGTGTTAGATGGTTTGAGAATATAGGTTAATTTGTGGTGTGCATAAATGAATAAAGCAAGGAGAGGGTTACAACTGTATGATAATAATGATATTAATGGGTCCAGTCTAGTGGACATAATAAGATATTATATATTTATATGAAATATGATGTAATGGCTTCTAATACGAAGTAGGTTCCTTATAAGAGGACATTCTTGGTGTTGGAATTTATGGGTTAATGGGTTTTTATGACTTATGAGTCATGACCATTCTTTATTTTTCTTCAAAAAAAAAAAATTATCTGACAGCCAATCATATACACATATAATATGGACGTACAGAAAGTCCCATAATTTGGGTATGTAAATAATATTACTTAACTTGCTCTTACATTTTCGGCATACCACAAATAAACACACTTTTTCCACTTCATCAGTCTTCACATACAATACATATTTTTTTGAGAAATATGTTTAGGTCCATCATTATATCTTACTTTGATTAGATTTGCGTAAATAAACCAATTACATTAATTACACAAATGAAAAGATAAAATATAATAATAAAAAGAAAAATCCAATTCCCTCTTTTTAAGAACAAACTCTCCCAGGTTTCCTTGATCCTATGATATTGCGCTGCCCACCTAGTATGGGTACCATTTTTTTATTTCCTCACTACAGGAGCCTCCCGACCTATTTTTGGGCATTCACCATTGGGTGGCTCTGGCCAGGAGGAGTTTTTTTGGCTAAATACATAAAGGTTAAAAGCACTAAAATTAGCAAAGACTAATCTTTGTGAGGCCCTTAACCTAGTAAAATTAAAGTTATAAGAGAATACAAATGTGAACTCAAACTTTGAATTATGGATGATTAAAAGAACATTGCTATTAGATGTATTATTGTGTTCAACACCATACTGATGTGACGAGTTGTGAGTAATTAGTGATTTCTCATATTATTTATTAAATTAAAATAAGTTGCACTCGATATTGAATTGTACAAATATTAATCTGTCACCTCTTATGGTGTTTAAGACCGACTGAAGGGTGGGGCAACAGAAACCACCCAAGCTCTCACCCCAAGAGGCCCCTTTTTTCTTTAGTACATGAAAGCCAAATATTTGACTTAATATATGTGGCGTTTGGTAACACTTTTTTAATCAGTTTTCTGTTTTTAAAAGTAGAAAAGTGAAAATATTTTTCAAAAACATGTTCTATAAAACTGTTTTTACTTTTCAATTTTATAATTAGAAATCAAAATTTTAAAAACAAAAAGAATCACTTTCAATATTTTTTTAAACAGTTTTTTTTCTTAATCAATCTTTTAGATTAGGACCAGACCCGGACCCAAATCCCCTCCCTACGGCCCTGGCGCTAAATCCGACTTTTGACTTGAACCCGAATCCGACCCCGGACCTAGACCCGACTTAAATAAAATCAAAAAATAAAAATAAAGATAAACTTTATAGAACACACTTTTGTTTTCTGTTTTTAAAATTGAAAAACAAAAGTGGTTACAGAGCGCATTTTTGTTTTTCAAAAACAATTTTTTTAAAAACAAAAATTTTACTTTCATTTTGTGATTAAAAAATTAAAAAACAAAAGTGTTACCAAACGGCACCATATATTAGGGTTGTTCATCCAATACCCAATACAATCTGCTCTATTTTGTTCATAGTATATTCGATCCGCATTAAGTGTGGATTTTATTTTTTGGATCCAATCCAATCCGCATAATAGCTCAAATCCAATCCAATCCAATTTGATTGATTATTTTAGATTGGTTACTTTATTTAATATTTATGAAAAAAATTATATATAAAAATGGAATATAAATTTGATCTATTAAGTTTGAAATATAATTGTACTATATGTATTAGATTTTTAAATTATTATTTTCTTTACATTAAAATGTTATTTGAATATATAATTTTTTATTTTTTTTTTTATAAATATATGTGGATTGGATTGTGTTGACCGAGATTTTCAGTAACTAAATCAAAGATAGTTTAAGAAGAGTAAATGCAAATGTTTTTACATGGTTGGGACATTAATGAGTCTTAGTCCTCGAGTCTCTGTTATTAATAGGTGGATATTTCTTACAAAGAATGTTTTTCTTTTTTTTTTTTTTCGATCCCCCAATTAATTTTGTTAAGAGTATTTATAACAGTTGCCAAGAAGAAGAAATGTCTCAATAGTCCTAAGTGCCTGCCTTGGCCATGCACAAGTTCACAAATCTACAAAGTAGGCCATGCACAACCTACGTAGTAGATTACGTAGGGTTTAGGTGGGATAAGCTCTCATCCTTCCTTGATTGATGTGATTGTTCATAATGGAGTCGTCACTTATACTCTTGATTATCGCGTAATTGTTGAAGGATGGGTTTATGGCGTCTGACACGTCCTCTCATATGTGTTCACAAACGCTTTCTCCATGATGCATTAAATGCTAGCTGACAGTTCATCTCAGGTACCCCAAATTCGAAGGAGCTAGACGCCATCCTGCTCTCGGAGATGAAGTCAAGCAGGACTTCTCCGAATCGGGGCCTGGCTCCCAGAGTAGTTATTGAGTTATCTCGAGAGGATTTGACCCATGTAATTAACTTTCCTTTAATTATCTCTGAGTCTTAGAGCCTGACCTTCCACGTGTCCAATAGTGGGATTGCCACGTATATTGGGAGAAAATTAGGGCAACATTTACCCCCAAGTCTTATTTAGTTCTTGGTAAATAAGACTTGTTTATTACTTTCGATCTTAGGGAGTGACGTGGCATGTACTTCACGCACATGGACTATTTTAATGCTTGTAATCATTCCTCCTTATTTCTTAGCAGGCAACGATTTTCTTTCTGCTTGTTGACAGATCTCTTCATTAATGCAAATGTCAGAAAGATACTCAAACGTTTCAACCCCCCTTTTCTCTTCATTCTGCGTTTTTATCCTAGTCGTTGGATCAATAGGATTTAAATTGTTGTGAACCTCCACCATTCGATGTCACTCATTCGATGTTGCCTCACACCGTAGAGGCCTATAAAAACTAGTACCTCTAGTGACTGGTTCACTTACACTACATTTTGACTCTCAGGCTTTCAAACCCGCATAACAAAATTCCAGACTTCTCCTGATTTCCTCATACTTTCCTCTGCCGTTTTTCAGGCGAAGTACTACCGTTGTATGACGTCCTAAGATGTTAGAATAAAAAATGGCGACCATATTCTGAGTGTTCAAGATGCAAAAAGGCGTTATTTGAGCTAATGAAGAGCCAAATCTTGTTATTGTGGGGTAGTGGGTCATCTAAAAAGAACCTGCCCACAATTAAGAAAGATTGATGTTAAAGAAGAAAAGTGTACAGGTCCTGCCCAAGTGTCAGTTATGATTCAAGGGGACCTAAATATCGGTCCTTCAACCGACTCAAGTTAGAATTTATGGACAATATTATAATTACTATTAGTCTTAAACATTGTACTCTAAATAGGGGAACATCAAAAGATCTAAATGGATTGTATCTGTATGTTATTCAGTGGTCGTTCATCTAACAGGATAGACAGATTAGAAAAATAACAGTATGAGTTAAAATTGATGGTATTCCCAAGTGGAATATAGGATATGAGAAGTTAATGGAGGCATTAATCTAATTGATTCAAATAATTTTTTTTTTGTTTAGAAGTGATCTAGCGTTAGCAAAGGTGGGACAATCCTACGATGAAAATTGAAAAGGCTCATCGCGAGATAAATAACCTATAGGTCATTCAAGAAAACTTGAGCTTACCCACCATAGTAAGATCGCAATAAGGGAAACATCCTATGATCTTATGAAGGGACTTCACCTAAAGAGTTGCGTGCTGGGAGTGTCATGCCCGCTCGCCCCTCCCAAGAGCAAAGAAAATGAAAAGCATTATTCTTCAGCCATGCTGGGAATTCACACAATGATGGAACAAGAGGAGTCCCTCTCACAAGCCATGTGCACCACACAAAGAGGATCCAAATCCCACTCGCTAAATCCCAAGAAAGGATGGGCAGAAGGATGAAGGAGCAATAACGGAGATGCAAGACCTACGTCATAAATTGCTACCCCCTTGAAGGGAAACTTGATTAATGATGAGTTTGATGAAGAATCCCTTTTCTCAAGGGAGGATCAAGTTGAACAACTTCCACCAAATTTCAAGGAGCCATGTATGACACCATATGATTGTCCAATTGATCCGTTGAACCATCTTAGAACCTTTAATGAACTAATGAAGATGAAAAAAGTGTCATGCAAGGGAAGGTGTCAATGTTGGGTTTTATGCCCCAAATAAAACTCATTTCAATATAATCAGATTTACTTATTAATATAGATCAGAAATAATATTTAATGTTGCATGGTTCACATGATTTATTTCATGATTATATGTACATAATGTATGAATTCATCTGAAACCCTTTTCACATACTTGATCCTGTTTATTGTGCTGTCAACACATTGGAAAGTAAACATGACTATGTGAATAAAGTTTCCTAGATTTATCAGACACAGGGTTTTACTGATATGATAATCTACAACAAGAGTTTACTTGCATTTGGAGAAATGCTATGTTCTTTCCAGAGCATTGGTTAAAGTAAAGCTCAGGTTGGATGCATGGAGTATGCATCGGAAGGTACCGATATTGAACTTCGACTTAGATTTATTAAACTTACCGTAATATCTATTCAAGTCAATATCGCCTAGTTGATCCTAGATCAAATGATCTTAATCCTGTTATGATTAGGCTCGATCTCAAGAGGCTATTCGTGTTCTTTGATTTGTTAGTTAAGTCTACTTTTAGGTCAGGGTGATACGTACATTTTGGGAACACGGTAGTGCAATTGAGTGGGAGCGCTATCATAAAAATGGAATCTATAGCTTCTATCTGGCGAATAGTAAGTAAAGGATGATCTCCTTCGAGCTTGACCAAACGAAAATAAATGGTGGAGATCTCATTTTACATAAGCTGAAATATCATTTATACGGGGTTAAGTGTTTTAAGGATTAAATACATTGTAGGGTGTAACGGTAATCTAATCCCTTTACAGTGTAGATCATTCATATAGAGGATCATTGATCAAATTAGGATTATAACAATGGATAACTAATGATGTGTCTATATGGTGGAACATATAGAGCATTCTATATACTGAGAGTGCAATTCTAAGTTCTATGCGTGGGTTCAACAAAGAATTAATAAGTCAGTGAATTTAGGTTATAAATTCTTGATCTGCTTATTGGAAGCTCGGTTATATAGAGCCATGGTCCCCCCACTAGTTGAGATAATATTGCTTGTAAGACTCATATAATTGGTTTTGATTAATCAATTATAATTCTCAAATTAGACCATGTCTATTTGTGAATTTTTCACTAAGTAAGGGCAAAATTGTAAAGAAAAAGTTTTAAGGGCATATTTATTAATTATGATACTTTGTATGGTTCAATAAATAAATATGATAAATGACAATATTATTTAATAATTATTTATAGTTATTAAATAGTTAGAATTGGCATTTAAATGGTTGAATTAGAAAATTGGCGTTTTTGAGAAAATCAGATGCAGAAAAGATAAAACTGTAAAATTGCAAAAAGTGAGGCCCAAATCCACATTGCATGGCCGGCCACTTTTGTAGGGTTTTCCCTCTGATATTTTCATTATTTTAATGCCAAATAATTCAAACCTAACCCTAGTGGAATGCTATAAATAGATAGTGAAGGCTTGAGGAAAATTACACTTTTCTTCTGACTTTTCATTCAGAAAAAACTGAGCCTCTCTCTCCCTATCTTTGGCCGACCACTCCCTCTCTCTCTTCTTCCTAAAGATTTCGAAATTCTTAGTGTTAGATTAGTGCCCACACACAGTAAGTGATACCTCAATCATAGTGAGGAAGATCGTGAAGAAAGACTTTCAGCAAGAAGGAGTTTCAGCACTAAAGAATCAGAGAAAGAGATCCAGGTTCAGATATTGATAATGCTCTGCTACAGAAAGGAATCAAGGGCTAGATATCTGAACGGAAGGAGTCATTATATTCCGCTGCACCCAATGTAAGGTTTACTAAACTTTATATGTGTTTATTTCATCATTTTAGAAAGTTCATATTTAGGGTTTTAATCAACATATTTGTGAGTAGATCTAAGATCCTGGTAAAATAATATCAACAACTGGCCTCAGAGCCATGGTAATTGATTTGCTTGCAAAAAATTTGGACTTTAAAACGATTAGTTGATGTTTTGGATGGTATCATGTTGTATTGAGTGTTATTTGATGATTGATTGATGTTTGTGAATTTTCGTGAAAAATAATTGAATATCTGTTTCTGGAATTATTTTTATTGGATAGTATGGAAAAAATTAAGCAAGTTACTTTTTTACAGAACTCAATTTTGATTTAATTTGAATTAGTTATGATTTTTTGAAGTTTCGAAAAAATCGGGGTTGAGCAGCAGGGCTCCTGCGCGCGCGGAAATCATGCAGATTTCCCCTGCACCGAGAAACCACGCCCAAACAACCCTTGTGCGCGCGCGGACGAGTATGCACAGCATACCGTCCGCACAGCTCGCAATTTTTTCGTTTTTCTTCGTTTTTTCATGCTATTTCATGGATTTAACTTCCGATTTTTTGTGTAGTTCTGTATTTATACATTTACTATTCCTAATTCAATTCTAATTATCATAATTAATTTAATTAATATTTTTTAAATTTAATTCATGATATTAGTGTAATTTGAATTTGAAAAATAGTAAATATCTATCTTTTTTGCTTAATTATCTATCTTATTTTTAAATTTGATTATATCTTATCTTATTTTTAAATTTAAGGTCAGATATTAAATTTTTTAAATTATATATTTTTTAAAATAATTTGACCTTATTTAAATTTAAAATAAGATAACTATAATCATGTAATTTTAAATAGATGTAAGATATTTTTGCTAACTTTTAAATTTTGTTATTTTATTTATTTAAATTACATTTAAAATCTAAAAAAGACATTTATTTATCTTTTTTAATTTTTTATTTAATTTTTATTTATAAAATAACATTAAATATTTAAAACGAGTTAGCAAATTTTGAAATGATATTTAGGTTGGTTGAAACCTAATTTTTCAAAATTGTAGGTTTAATTTTAAATATTTTTTTAATTTCGAAATTTTTAAATTTTATTTTATTATTTTCGAAAATAATTTTTTTTATTTAATTAATTTTTCGAAATTATTTATTTAAAATTAAATAAATCCTACATCCAACTATCCAGCTAACCTTGTTGCAGGAGTATGTGTTTTAGCTTGTTTGTAAGTTTTTAAAACCTATTATTGCTTGATTGCAAATAGCCATGGTTAACTTGTTGACAGATCCAATGATCTGATTTTAACTCATGGCTCCCTTGGTCAAGTAAATAATTTGTAACAGGTATATTTACAAACTTCTTTCATCTGTGTATGACCTAGCAACATGATATGATCCATCCAAATTGTGTGCCTGTGTGAGCCTATGTGTTTAATTTCGTTATAGATGCATATAGATTGTTGTTGCTAAATAAAATATCATAGTTTTTGATAGATTTTATTTAGGCCCATTTAGTTTTTGGGCCTGTTCAATTTATAACAGTTGTTCATTTTAAGGTTAAATTCCTCTCTTTTGGGCCTTGTGTGAGAGTTGGGAGTCATAGTAGTGGGTACGACATACTGAACACAACACCCCTCACATGAACCACCCCAATTGTGAAGGTCCATTTGCCTGATTTGAATAACTGTACTAGGTTAATTAAACTAGTTTAACCTAATAAAATTGATTAGCAACATAATTAATTTCATTATTTTGAAATTAATTTAAGAAAATCATAGTTTAAAGAATTTTATTCTAAGCTAAACTATATGTATTTTCTTGTATTTAATTAAATATAGAATTATAACCATCTAGATTCTTTCTGAAGCTTAATTTAAATTTTTCATTAAATATTCCTATTTAAGTTGATATTTAGTTATCTCTAACTAATCAACTTAATTCTGAATATCTTTTGGATTTAAAATTTCAAAATTAAGTTGAGGAATTTTAGGTATTGGTTATTAAGATTCTTTAGATATTTTTTTTAAGTTGATATCTTTTCGAATATTAACTTAAAATGGAATATTTTCAAATTAAGTGGTTACAACTTAATTTTTGATATTTAATTAAATTTAAATTTGAAAATATTTAAGTTCTAGATTTTTTCTAATACAACTTAAATTAGATATTTTTTTTTTCAAATTTTGTGGAAAAGATACTTAGTCAAATAAGATATTTTCTAGATAGTTATTTCTAGACTACTTATTATTTCTAATATTAAATAGGAAAATATTATACATTGTGAAATTAATTATTTAAATAATTAATTTTGGTACAATTTATTTTAAGTATATTTTTTCTTAGTATTAAACTAGAGATTAATAATTAAGCCTTCTCTACACTTAATTATTTATTTCTTGAATTTAATACATTTAATTAAATTAAAAATTAAATATCTAAGTTGATTTTCATCATGATACTTAAATATTTCTTTTTCATGACATTTAATTAAATAGAAATTATTTTAAGTTGAAATTTATTTTTTCAACTTAAATTTAAATAATTTTCAAAATATATTTTTTTCTTATTTTATTAATCAAATTTTGAAATTGCATTTCTTAAATGCTGGAATTTCGAATTTTATTTGAAAAATAGATTAAAGTTGTAAATTATTTATTTTAATTTTGGACCAACTTAAATCAATGATTTTTTCATTTAATGATTAATTAAAATAAATGAAGTAAAATATATTTTATTAGAAATTTAATTAATTAGTCAAAGGAAAATCTAGATAGGTGATATTTTTGCTTGAAGTATTTTTCTAGTGTATTTAATTAAATAGAAAATTAATATTTAAGTTGATTTTCATCATCATACTTAAATATTTGAAATTTTTCTTTTATACATTTAATTAAATAGGAAAATTATATTTTTTGTTGTAAATTAATTTTATTAATTAATTTTGGACCAACATTAAATTAGAATAATTTTTCCAGGATTTATTTTAACATGCATTTTCGAAAATTGTATTCTTAAATACTTTAATTTTTCGAAATGCAATATATATTTATAGAAAATTAAATTTGAGTTGTAAATTAATTTTGTAACAACTTAAATTGAATATTTTTCTAAATATTTATTGGAAATTATTACTAAGATGGAAATAATTCATGTTATTTTCATACCCATCTAAGTAAAATTTATAAATATTAAATTAAAATTTATATTTAGAATTTTTCATTCTAAATTGAAAATTTTAATTAAATAAATATATATATTTAAAATAAATAGATTAAATAAAGAGAATCAAAGAAAATACAACTCTCTTTAAATAATGAGCTTTATTATTAAGATATTCGATCTCCATTGTTGGTTTTACATCACGTTTGTTTTAGTGAGTAATCCTCCCTAGTGGAGGAACGTTCATTAGCAATTTCGCACCGTTTAATCTCGAAAGATAAGTAGTTTGTAAGTGTTTTATATGGTATGGATCACCCTAATGGTGGCGACCATATTTGACTTGCAAATTATGAAACAATGGTGGAAGCTCATAAGATAGAATTGCCTTGACTCTCGCCTAAACGGGACAATGCTGAATTCCAATCTTGATCGAATAAAAGGTTGCTAGAATGTTTAACATTTTAGATGAGCTGACAACTCTATTCAATGGATGGTAGCTTTGACTCTCGCCTAAACGGGACACTGATATCAGTTTGTTGAAAACCTTGGAAATTATTTAGGATTGTATGTTTTAGTATTTTCACTTGTCATTCCTACTTGCTATATGTTTAATAATTTCTGAATTGTGTATGAATTTATATTGAACCATGTTATTTTCTGTTATTAAGTTGTAGTTTAATTTCGAATCTTCATTGTTAGTCTAACTTGGTTTGTTTATCTAATGAGATAAATCCCTAGTGGATTTTCACCATTAGACATACATAATAGTGTTAGATCTCGAAAGATAAATATTGTATATGCAACATCTAGCTGTTCATCAATTGATGACACCTTAGACTAGTATTTTTACAATATGAAACAAGAAGATTATATATAAATAAGATTACTTTGACTCTCGCTAATCAAAGCATCGTTGGATTCTTATTTATAAACGAAATTATCCTAATTTCTCTTAGCTTATTCATTTCGAATTAGCTCAATAACATATCATTGGATGAATGGTCAATATATCATTTAATGTCATTATATTTTCTATTTAGAAATTAAATGACGCATATGATTATAATCCCGAAATTCTATTCCCAATTGATATAAATCCTCAATCTTAGAAATCTCCTACTTGTATGGGCAAATCTGACTTAGAGTTAAATTAGTAGTGGTGGTCCAAGATAGAATTACTCATTATATTTTGGTATAAATTTAAGTCTTTGACTTTAATTTTAGATTCCAAACAGAAATTTTCTTATATTTCTAATTGCAGAATACAATACAGTTACACTTTCTCAAGTGTTTAATATCCATCTTCTATTAATGGATTCAAACTGTATGGAATATGAGTTTGGTATTCTGTGACCAGGATACACTTGCACTATTCTAAGAACTCTTTGATGTAACTAAACCTAAGTCATCAAAAGACACTACCACATTTTTTTTAATCTATGGCATTTGTATCTTGTTCATAGTGGTTTTGACAAGATCAATCTCTGCAAAGAGTTAATATGCCTATATCCACTAAAGTAGTTCATCTCATTCGCAGATGGATGTACATTCAGGGGTGGATATGAGTTTTTCGTTGTATTCTTAAAACGATCACACTAGATTATACCTTATGCAAAGAAATTTGAAATGTTTAAAAAAAATTCTTAAATTTCTAGCAATGGAAAACTATTAAGGTAAGTGGTTAAAGATCTTGCGATCTGATAGGGGTGGAGAAATAGTTAGTTGATATGCAGTTCAAAGATCATTAAATTGATGTTTGAATTATATCCAAACTTACCTCCCCAGAAATTTCGAGTTGCATATTGATGATTAGTTACTAGTCGTTGCCTAAATCCTTCTATGATAATACAATTTCAGAATGATGTAATGGTTAGGTACTTAATGTAAATCATTACTAGATTCATGGATGACCTAATCAAAATCTTAAGAAAAGCTAGAACTGTTAACCATGGTTTGTTAGCTATTCTAAGTGATTAGGGGTGGACCATCCCATTGTCAATAGATAAGAAAGTGTTTGTTCAAACAAATACTACTTTTCTAAGAAAATGACTAAGTCTGAAAATAAAGTAGCAAATAAAGGAGATATTTTTCTTGATTCCAAAAGTGTTCTATCATCTTATATGACATATGATGATCCCACTGCCTCTGTTGTCTTGTCACAACCAAAGAGGTTAATACCATTTAGTTTTCTTAGACATAATTCACGGTACCTTGTCGTAGTGGGAGAGTTTCTAGGAAATTACCTTCTTATGACTTGGAAGACACTAGTGATTAAAATCCATTGTGAGTTTAAACAAGTAATGGATTGTCAAGATAAGAAACTAAGAAGAAAAGCCAATAGAATTATGGTTTAATCCATTCACATGGAGTAACCTAAAGTTTTCTATTACAAGGACATAAAAGGAAATTTTCGTTTATAAGTCTATTCAATGGACTTAACAAAACTTCCTGTTCCTAGTATTATAGGTTTGAGTTTATCTAAACCTATGGCTTGTGGTATACCTGGTAATTACTTACTCTAATGCAAGCAACTTACTTTAGTAAGATGCTGAAGCATTTTCTTTCTAATGGTAATCTATAGAAGCTTCACAACTTCTTAGGCATAGATTTTATTTATCTAAGGAAAAGTCTCAACTATTCCAGAAAAGATAAAGCCATGAAAGAATATCTTAAATCAACAGTGAGAGGTCTTAGATATGCTTTTGTATGCCTTAGACCAGACACCTGCTGTTGAGTGGGAGTAATGAGTAGGTATCAGATTAATCCAGGAGAAGAACATTGGAAGACAATCAAGTAAATCTTAAGATAAAGAAGAGGAACTATATGTTAGTCTTTAAGGGTGTGTGTAATACTCTTAGACTACACCTCATCAGATTTCAAAATTTTCCTTTGTGCTAGAAAATCTTTCAGATAAGATGGTGATTTGTTAAATGCCAAAATATTACATATTTTATAGTATAAAAATACAAAATAAAATTAATTCTTTATAATATTTTCAAGAAATTAATGCAATATATTATTATATTGAAAATATTTTATTTAAGATTAATTTTATCTTTGTTTATAAATAATAATAGTATTTATGGCATAATAGAGAAAAAGAAATAAAAAATTAAAAAATGCATTGTTTTTATTTAAAGAAATACAAATTAATTAGATTTTTAAATAAATATTTTCATTAAAATTATTGTGATATATTTTATGTTGAAAATATTTTGTTTGGATTTAATTTTGTTTGTGTTTGAAGAAGAAAATAGCATTTATGAAAATGAAAAGAAAGAAATAAAAATGGTGAAAATATGGCCCAAAGAAGAAAAAAAATGGCATTTTGGAAACCCAACATTTGAGCCAAAAAGCCCAAAGAATCGGCCCAAATTCCTCACCAGCAGACAGCCCTGCCACGTGGCGGTCTCCCATTCGCGCGCAGAAGCCCAGCAGGAGCCTGACCCCAGCCGCCTCTCTCTGCTCCCACGCGCGCGTGACGCGCACGGCTTCTCCTTAGCCGTGCGTGCGCGCCACTTCCCAGGCGCGCGAGTGGTTCTCCTCTGGTCCGATTCCCTTCAGCCCAAAGTAGCTTCAGCCACTTTCCACGTGGCATTCTCTCGTCTCTCCACGTGTCCACATGCATCCAATCCGACAGTGACACGTGGCACTCCGAATTAAGTTATTTTTATTACATTTTTACCCACTTGCAATTTTTAATAAGTTTAATTGCACATTAGTCCTTCTACCCTTCTATAAATAGAAGCTTAGGTTTTTAGAATTCAGTTACAGTTTCAGTTTCAGACAGAAAAATCCAGAGAAAACGCTCAGAGCGCTCAGTGTTAGTTTACCGCTTTCTTAGTTAATTTTCTTATGGGTTTCTAAGTTCCCTTATTATTAAGGAGGACGATGAAACCTAGTGTATTTAATTAAGTATTTATTTTTATTTTGATTCTCAGTACAATATATGCTTATGATTTTCGCTTCTTAAAATAATTTCTTTCATCTTTAATATCAAGTATTTTTGATAGTTAGAAATTATTTATGCTTGGTTCCATATTTTATTAAAAAATATATTCTTTGATTTTTTGTATTTACATTAAATTGTTTCACATTTAATGCTTAGAAGTTATAATTTTAAAGCGAAGGAAAATCTATTTTTTATTAGAAAATAATTGGTTTGATTACTGATTAAATTATGAGAATCAATATAAACATAAATATTTTTATATACATTAAGTGGATTCTGAACCCTTAATAATATCCTAAAATATTTCTGAAAATATCTGTTACTGTCATTTTTATCATTTAAACACTTTATTTTATTTTGTTACCAAAAACCTCACCATTTTCGGAACTAGGTTAGAGTTTTATTAGCTTAGATTAAATAAGTATCTTCTTCGATTTCACGCAATTCCCATGGGTTCGACCTCGTTCTTCACAATCTCCATACTACAATAAAGATTCGTGCGCTTGCGAGTTGATAAATGTAAAATGTACCATTTTGGTATACAACAAGTTTTTGGCGCCGTTGCCGGGGAACTGCAAGAAGAAAAACTACTTTAATTCAGGTTGGTATAATTCTTCTACTAGTTATTATATTATATATATTATATATTACGTTTCTTAATAGTGAAGTATGATTTATATATATAATTATATATTATTATTATTATTAATATTAGTATTATTATTATTATTATTATATATTACAGTAAGTAACGTAAGTTACTTACTGTTAATTATTTTTATATATATAAATTTATATTATATTATTATTATATATACATTACTTAACTATTAAGAAAAGCATATTATTAATATAATTATATATTATAAATTATAATTAATATTAATATTTATATTTCTGTCAAATATATATCTATATTATTTATTTCCCGCTATATTTTAAATTCAGTCTTTATTTCTGCACATATGTTAATATTTGTATTTATATTTCTGTCAAATATACATATTATTTATTTCCCGCTATATTTTAAATTCAGTCTTTATTTACGCAATTATATGGTAGGCACCGCCTCCTAATTTTTTCATGTTATTTTAATTTTTGTGATACTTAGTGTATGATTCGCTGGGAACGAAATTCTAAAAATCGTTTGGTAAAAAGAAAATTATTGTGGGTCGAAATTAAAAGTGAAAATTCTGACATCATGGAACCAAATCAAGTAAATGTGGAAGAAAAAACTCTTATTGATCATTTTTCTCCAATTTCTGCTAATCCACCATCATGCATTATTTTTCCTGAAACAAATGCTACACATTTTGAGCTGAAACCTTCCATAATTCAACTTTTGCCATCTTTTTATGGGTTAGGTAAAGAGGATCCATACATGCATGTAAAAGATTTTTTAGAAATTTGCTCTACTTTTAGATTTCAAAATTTTTCTGATGAATCTGTTAGGCTTAGACTTTTTCCATTCTCATTAAAAGATAAGTCTAAAGCCTGGTTAAATTCACTCCCAGCCCGATCCATTTCTACTTGGGATGAATTAGTTAATAAATTTTTGTCCAAATTTTTTCCCATGTCTAAAACGGATAATATTAGGAGAGAAATCTCCGAATTTTATCAGAAAGATCACGAAGAATTTTATGAATGTTGGGAAAGATTTAAAGATTTATTGCTAAAATGTCCACACCATGGTTTTGAAAAATGGAGATTGGTAAAATACTTTTATGATGGATTATCTCCCTCAAACCGACAAATGGTACAATCAATGCACACTGGAAAATTTTTGCAATTTAGAGGGGATGAGGCTTGGGAGTCTCTTGAGAATCTTTCTGTAAATTCTCAACAGTGGAATTGCCAAGATCCTAGATCGAAAGCTTCCAACACACCTAAGAGAGGTGGAATTTACGATGTCAAAGATGACGTAGATATTAAAACATCATTAGCAAATCTAACTAGGAGAGTTGAAGCTATGTCATTAAGTCAATCCATGAATACTCCTATACATAGGAATGAAATTTGTTCCTTATGCTATAGTACAAGTCATAGTGCCCAGTCATGTCCATCATTGCCTATATACCAAGAGGCATTTTCTGAAGAAGTAAACGCTCTTCAAACTTATGGGAAATCATCTGATAGCCCATTTTCTCAATCCTACAATCCAAATTGGAGAAATCATCCAAATTTTTCATGGAGACAGAACCAGCCTCCAATGAATCAAGGGCACCAGTACAACACGCCCAATCAGAGTCAAGCCCAACCTAATATGCCATATCCTCAACAACAAAGAAAACCATCTTTAGAGGATACACTACAACAGTTTATGCAAACCACCCAACAAGCTTTACACACAAATTCTCAATCCCTGTTAAAGCTTGAAACACAAATGGGTCAGCTTGCTACTGCTGTAGCTGAAAGGGAAAAGGGAAAACTTCCCAGTCAACCCATTCCAAATCTAAAGAGTTAGTACGAGGTAAGTACATCTAGACCTACTGAAGAAGCTAAATCAATTTCTATCCTTAGGTCTGGAAAAATTATTGAAAAACCTGATTACATACCTCAAACCGATGCTGAAATAAACAAAGACTCATTGAAAGGAAATGAAAAGAGTCAGCCTGAAAGTTCACATTCCAAAGACTCGGTTGAAGAATCGAGTCAAACCTTACCGTTCATTCCAAAAGCTCCATTCCCACAAAGATTGCTCCCGATCAAAAGAGGTAGTCAGTATGGTGACATCTTAGAGGTATTCAAACAAGTAAGTATAAATATCCCTTTCTTAGATGCCATTAAGCAAATACCTGCCTACTCTAAATTCTTGAAAGATTTGTGTACTGCAAAAAGAAACACAAATGTTCCGAAAAAGGCATTTTTAACGGAACAAGTCAGCTCCATAATTCAATATAAAAGTCTTGTTAAACACAAAGATCCGGGGTGTCCCACCATTCCTTGTATTATTGGTGATCATGTGATTAACAAAGCTTTACTTGATTTAGGAGCTAGTGTGAATTTATTGCCTTATTCTGTTTATAAGCAACTTGGTCTAGGGGAACTGAAACCAACATCTATGACACTTCAGTTAGCTGATCGTTCTGTGAAAATTCCTAGAGGTGTCATAGAAGATGTTTTGATTAAGGTAGATAAATTTTATTTTCCTGTTGATTTCATTGTTCTTGATACTCATTTTGTTGAAGACATAAGTGCTCAAATTCCGATCATTTTGGGTAGACCATTTTTAGCCACATCAAATGCAATCATCAACTGTCGTAATGGTGTTCTTAAATTATCATTTGGAAATATGACTGTTGAGTTGAATGTTTTTAATGTTGCTAATAAATCTGTTGATTGCGATGATGTATATGAGGTAAATTTTATTGATTCTGTCACACAAGATTTCATGCTAAACAAAGATAATTCTTTTGAAAATTGTGTAAGTCATTTTGGTATGAATTTTGAAAGTTCTTTTGATAGTGTAAATTCTTTGTTAGAGTCTACACCATTGATAAACACAGAAGAGTGGAACACTAAAGTTGAGTCAATTGAACCCTTTCGCCAATTAGAATCACAGTCACTCCCTGAACCACCAAAGTTAGATCTAAAGGTTTTACCTGAAGATCTAAAATATGCATTCCTAGGAGAGTCAGAAACCTTCCCTGTTATCATCGCATCTGCGTTAGACAAGAAACAAGAAGAGAAATTGGTACAAGTTCTTAAGAGTCACAAAGAAGCCATAGGGTGGACCATGGCTGACATCAAAGGAATTAGTCCTTCGGTGTGCATGCATCGAATCCATTTAGAAGAAAATGCAAAGCCATCCCGTGAGTGTCAAAGAAGGTTAAATCCAAATATGAAAGAAGTAGTGAGAGATGAAATACTTAAAACATTAGATGTGGGTATTATATACCCAATTTCTGATAGTTCATGGGTCAGTCCGATCCATGTTGTTCCTAAGAAGTCTGGAATTACTGTAGTCAAGAATGCAAACGATGAATTAATCCCCACTAAAATCCAAACTGGATGGAGAGTGTGCATTGACTATAGAAAACTGAATAGCCTCACCAGAAAAGTCCATTTTCCATTACCCTTCATTGATCAAATGCTTGAAAGATTAGCTGGTCACGAATACTACTGTTTTCTCGATGGTTACTCGGGATACAACCAAATCCCGATAGCACCCGAGGATCAAGAAAAGACCACCTTCACATGTCCTTATGGAACATTTGCTTATCGACGCATGTCTTTTGGCTTATGCAATGCACCTGCGACGTTTCAAAGGTGTATGATTGCAATTTTTTCTGATATGGTTGAACATTTTTTGGAAATCTTTATGGATGATTTTTCTATTTATGGATCTTCTTTTGATGAATGTTTACACCACCTGTCTCTTGTCTTGATTCGTTGTAAAGAAAAGAATTTAGTGCTAAATTGGGAAAAATGTCATTTTATGGTAAAACGTGGAATTGTCTTAGGACATGTGATTTCATCTGAGGGAATAGAAGTTGACAAAGCTAAAGTTGATCTTATTTCAAAACTTCCACCACCTAAAACTGTGAAAGAAATTAGATCATTCTTAGGTCACGCCGGTTTCTACCGGAGATTCATAAAAGACTTTAGCAAAATTTCACGGCCTCTGTGCCATTTACTTGGAAAAGATAATGCATTTGTTTTTGATCATGATTGTCATATTGCTTTTGAGAAATTGAAAACTATGCTAACTACTGCACCCATTATTCAACCTCCTGATTGGAACATTCCTTTTGAAATAATGTGTGATGCTTCTGATTATGCTATAGGAGCTGTCTTAGGGCAAAGAATTGATAAAATACCACATGTTATTTCCTACTCTAGCAAAACTCTAAATGATGCTCAATTAAATTATTCCACAACTGAGAAAGAATTGCTTGCTGTAGTCTTTGCCTTAGAAAAGTTTAGGTCTTATCTGTTAGGATCTAAAATAATTGTTTATTCTGATCATGCCGCTTTAAGATATCTTTTGTCAAAGAAAGATGCAAAATCACGTTTAATCCGTTGGATACTTCTTTTACAAGAGTTTGATCTAGAAATTCGTGAAAAAAAAAGGGTCTGAAAATGTTGTTGCTGATCACTTATCTAGGCTAGTTATTGAAACTAGTAAAGAGCCTACCCCTATCACCGAAACTTTTCCTGATGAACAATTGATGCATGTTTCTTCTCTGCCTTGGTATGCTGACATTGTGAATTATCTTGTTACTGGTGAAATACCATCTCACTGGTCTAAACAAGATAAAAATAAATTTTATTCTGAGGTGAAAAATTTTATCTGGGATGATCCATACTTGTTTAAATATTGTCCTGATCAGATAGCACGTAGATGTATCCCGAATTGTGATCAAACTAAAATCATATCTTTTTGTCATGATCATGCTGTGGAGGCCATTTCGGTAGTAAAAAGACCGCTTTGCAAAAATTTTACAATGTGGTTTTTATTGGCCCACAATTTTTCGTGATACATATGCATACTGTAAAGCCTGTGAACGTTGTCAAAAGTTAGGAAGTCTGTCTAGAAGAAACATGATGCCTTTAAACCCTATCTTATTATTGATGTATTTGATGTTTGGGGTATTGATTTTATGGGACCTTTTCCTAACTCGTTTGGAAATTTGTATATTCTTGTTGGAGTTGATTATGTTTCAAAATGGGTCGAAGCTGTTGCATGTCACACAAACGACCACAAAGTGGTGGTTCGTTTCTTGAAAGAAAATATTTTTTCCCGTTTTGGCACACCACGTGCTATCATTAGTGATGGAGGTACACATTTTTGTAATAAGCCATTTGCACATCTCATGAAAAATTATGGCATTACACACAAAGTCACTACACCATATCATCCTCAAACTAGTGGTCAAGTTGAAATCTCTAATAGGGAAATAAAGCACATCCTAGAAAAAACAGTCAACCCAACTAGGAAAGATTGGTCCCTGAGACTAACTGATGCTTTATGGGCATATCGTACTGCATACAAAACTCCCATTGGAATGTCACCTTACCGCCTAGTGTATGGAAAAGCCTGTCATTTACCTGTAGAGTTAGAGCATAGAGCCTTTTGGGCAATTAAACAACTGAATTTTGCTCTAGACAAAGCTGGAGAGAAAAGAAAGCTCCAATTAAATGAATTGGAAGAACTGAGAAACGATGCTTACGATTGTGCAAAAAGTTACAAAGAACGTACAAAGTTGTATCATGATAAGAACATCTTGCGAAAAGATTTCTCCACTGGTCAGAAAGTTCTTTTATACAACTCTCGCCTTCATCTGTTTCCCGGTAAGTTACGTTCTAAATGGACTGGTCCATTTACTGTTCGTACTGTTTTTCCTCACGGAGCTGTTGAAATTGAAAATTCTAAAACTGGTAACATATTCAAAGTCAATGGACAACGGTTGAAACCATTTTTAGAATTAACACCACCTGAAGTGGAGGAAACACTCCTTCACGATCCAATTTACCAAGGTTAGTGAATTCTTTCACTACTGGTCCTATCTTTAATTGCTTTCTTTATTTTCAGTATTTTAGTTTATTTTCTGTCATTTGTTTTTTAGAAAATTAACATCTATCACTGTGCATATTCTCCGTTTTTCAGTTCTCATCTCATGTTCTTATCATATACATATTTAGACATTGAGGACACTGTCTCATTTTAGTTGGGGGTACTGAGTATATTCTTGCGTTAAGTTCGATAAATTTCTTACCTTTTTGAAAATTTTGAGTCAAATTCTGCTGCTAATTATGTGAATAAATAAATATTGTGTTAGACTAGTTTATACTATATTTAGTTACTTAGATAGTAATTCCAGTAAAAATTGCACAAACCAAACATATGATTTGATTGTTTTTAACACATTTAATTGAGAAAAATCTTAAGTTAAAAGCTTTCATTTTTTTTGTGAGAAGTGAGAATTGAGAAAACGATTTTTTGAACATATATTGATCTTCTGAATTGGTAAAATCGAAATTTTTTGAAATTTGAAAATATGACAATTACTAGAGGGAAACTTTTTTTTTTAGAATTGAGCCTAATTGTAAATTTATTATCTTTATATTTTCTTATCACATGTTGCCTCTTGTTAAAAAAGAAAAAAAAAAAAAAAAAAAAAAAAAAAAAAAAAAAAAAGATATATATATTGTGGATATTTCCCTTAAAAAAAAATACATATATATCATATAAAGAGCAATATCTTACATACTATATATATATAAAAAAAAAAAAAATCAAACAAGAGCAACATTTCTCTTTCAGCGTAGCTTGGTCAAAATTCAAAATATACCAAATAAAATTTTGCTACGGTAAATAATTATTGTGGATATTGCCCTTAAAAAAAAAAATACATATATATCATATAAAGAGCAATATCTTAGTTTTAATCATTTAGCAAAGTAAAAATATATATATATATACCGGTAAAAATATATATGCATAATATATATATATATATATAGAAAAAAAATAATAATATATCATCATCAATCAAAAGAGACTTTGCTATAGTTTATTTTTCGTAAATTTTAGTCACGAAATAAAAAAAAAAAATCGTTGTTTATTTCTTTATTTTGGCTCTAGATATTGTAATGAAATCCCGAAAGTAACTTGTCATTTGAATTTTAAAATATTTTTGGTTAGCCTATCTATTGGTCAATAGTTGTTTACATTGTTCGTCCTAAAAATCTTTATCCATTTGAGCGTAAATTAATATACCTTTCCAACTCCAAGAGTGACAACCCTTCCTCTTTTCAAATATTTCAATACCTGTGAGGATTTGGAGTTGAGACTTTTTACTTTAAAGATTTTTCAATATTATCTGTGTTATGGATTAAAGCAAAGAATATGATTTGAAACACACACACACAAAATCTGGAATTATATCTATTGTAATTTTTTTTATATATAGTATTTTCTAGAGTTTACACCAATATTTTATTTTGTTTCGATTAGTCAGAGTTTGTTTGATTTGTTCATTTTGGTAATATTTTGTTATCCGCTTGAATTGCTAGGGACTAGCAATAAGCTAGTTGGGGGTTGTGTTAAATGCCAAAATATTACATATTTTATAGTATAAAAATACAAAATAAAATTAATTCTTTATAATATTTTCAAGAAATTAATGCAATATATTATTATATTGAAAATATTTTATTTAAGATTAATTTTATCTTTGTTTATAAATAATAATAGTATTTATGGCATAATAGAGAAAAAGAAATAAAAAATTAAAAAATGCATTGTTTTTATTTAAAGAAATACAAATTAATTAGATTTTTAAATAAATATTTTCATTAAAATTATTGTGATATATTTTATGTTGAAAATATTTTGTTTGGATTTAATTTTGTTTGTGTTTGAAGAAGAAAATAGCATTTATGAAAATGAAAAGAAAGAAATAAAAATGGTGAAAATATGGCCCAAAGAAGAAAAAAAAATGGCATTTTGGAAACCCAACATTTGAGCCAAAAAGCCCAAAGAATCGGCCCAAATTCCTCACCAGCAGACAGCCCCGCCACGTGGCGGTCTCCCATTCGCGCGCAGAAGCCCAGCAGGAGCCTGACCCCAGCCGCCTCTCTCTGCTCCCACGCGCGCGTGACGCGCACGGCTTCTCCTTAGCCGTGCGTGCGCGCCACTTCCCAGGCGCGCGAGTGGTTCTCCTCTGGTCCGATTCCCTTCAGCCCAAAGTAGCTTCAGCCACTTTCCACGTGGCATTCTCTCGTCTCTCCACGTGTCCACATGCATCCAATCCGACAGTGACACGTGGCACTCCGAATTAAGTTATTTTTATTACATTTTTACCCACTTGCAATTTGTAATAAGTTTAATTGCACATTAGTCCTTCTACCCTTCTATAAATAGAAGCTTAGGTTTTTAGAATTCAGTTACAGTTTCAGTTTCAGACAGAAAAATCCAGAGAAAACGCTCAGAGCGCTCAGTGTTAGTTTACCGCTTTCTTAGTTAATTTTCTTATGGGTTTCTAAGTTCCCTTATTATTAAGGAGGACGATGAAACCTAGTGTATTTAATTAAGTATTTATTTTTATTTTGATTCTCAGTACAATATATGCTTATGATTTTCGCTTCTTAAAATAATTTCTTTCATCTTTAATATCAAGTATTTTTGATAGTTAGAAATTATTTATGCTTGGTTCCATATTTTATTAAAAATAATATTCTTTGATTTTTTGTATTTACATTAAATTGTTTCACATTTAATGCTTAGAAGTTATAATTTTAAAGCGAAGGAAAATCTATTTTTTATTAGAAAATAATTGGTTTGATTACTGATTAAATTATGAGAATCAATATAAACATAAATATTTTTATATACATTAAGTGGATTCTGAACCCTTAATAATATCCTAAAATATTTCTGAAAATATCTGTTACTGTCATTTTTATCATTTAAACACTTTATTTTATTTTGTTACCAAAAACCTCACCATTTTCGGAACTAGGTTAGAGTTTTATTAGCTTAGATTAAATAAGTATTTTCTTCGATTTCACGCAATTCCCATGGGTTCGACCTCGTTCTTCACAATCTCCATACTACAATAAAGATTCGTGCGCTTGCGAGTTGATAAATGTAAAACGTACCATTTTGGTATACAACATGATTACTCTGGGGGTGGAATAGTGATTTTGGAGAAGTATAAAAACCTATCTGAAGTCTCTAAGTCTACCAGAAAGGGACTCAATGTTAAAGTTGCAAGAAAGGTACTTATTTAGTCTAAGGAAAGTTCTATATATCTTTGGCACCATTCCAAATTGCCTTAACTACTAGTGTTACTTCCTGAATAACCAAGTAGTAGTTGCCAAAGGTATAGAATCCAGTATCCCAAGAGAGTAGACATATAGAGAGGAATTTTCACATTATCAATGATTTTGTGATTAAGGAAGAGTAATGGTGGAGAAAAGGTTGTGTTTAATTCAACCTTTCAGATCCTATTACGAGGAGTTTACTACTACTACACTTGATTTGTATATCAAGGTGTTGAGATTATTTGAAATGCACATTTTGTTTTATATTAGTGCAAGTGGGAGTTTGTTGGGTTTTATGCCCTAAATAAAACTCATTTCAATATAATCAGATTTACTTACTAATATAGCTCAGAAATAACATTTAATGTTGCATGGTTCACATGATTTATTTCATGATTATATGTACATAATGTATGAATTCATCTGAAACCCTTTTCACATACTTGATCCTGTTTATTGTGCTGTCAACACATTGGAAAGTAAACATGACTATGTGAATAAATTTTCCTAGATTTATCAGACACAGGGTTTTACTGATATGATAATCTACAACAAGAGTTTACTTACATTTGGAGAAATGCTATGTTCTTTCCAGAGCATTGGTTAAAGTAAAGCTCAGGTTGGATGCATGGAGTATGCATCGGAAGGGACCGATAAGAACTTCGACTTAGATTTATTAAACTTACCGTAATATCTATTCAAGTCAATATCGCCTAGTTGATCCTAGATCAAATGATCTTAATCCTGTTATGATTAGGCTCGATCTCAAGAGGCTATTCGTGTTCTTTGATTTGTTAGTTAAGCCTACTTTTAGTTCAGGGTGATACATACATTTTGGGAACACGGTAGTGCAATTGAGTGGGAGCGCTATCATAAACATGGAATCTATAGCTGCTATCTGGCGAATAGTAAGTAAAGGATGATCTCCTTCGAGCTTGACCAAACGAAAATAAATGGTGGAGATCTCATTTCACATAAGCTGAAATATCATTTATACGGGGTTAAGTGTTTTAAGGATTAAATACATTGTAAGGTGTAACGGTAATCTAATCCCTTTACAGTGTAGATCATTCATATAGAGGATCATTGATAGAATTAGGATTATAACAATGGATAACTAATGATGTGTCTATATGGTGGAACATATAGAGCATTCCATATACTGAGAGTGCAATTCTAAATTCTATGCGTGGGTTCAACGAAGAATTAATAAGTCAGTGAATTTAGGTTATAAATTCTTGATCTGCTTATTGGAAGCTCGGTTATATAGACCCATGGTCCCCCCACTAGTTGAGATAATATTGCTTGTAAGACTCATATAATTGTTTTTGATTAGTCAATAATAATTCTCAAATTAGACCATGTCTATTTGTGAATTTTTCACTAAGTAAGGGCAAAATTGTAAAGAAAAAGTTTTAAGGGCATATTTGTTAATTATGATACTTTGTATGGTTCAATTAATAAATATGATAAATGACAATATTATTTAATAATTATTTATAGTTATTAAATAGTTAGAATTGGCATTTAAATGGTTGAATTAGAAAATTGGCGTTTTTGAGAAAATCAGATGCAGAAAAGATAAAACTGTAAAATTGCAAAAAGTGAGGCCCAAATCCACATTGCATGGCCGGCCACTTTTGTAGGGTTTTCCCTCTGATATTTTCATTATTTTAATGCCAAATAATTCAAACCTAACCCTAGTGGAATGCTATAAATAGATAGTGAAGGCTTGAGGAAAATTACACTTTTCTTCTGACTTTTCATTCAGAAAAAACTGAGCCTCTCTCTCCCTATCTTTGGCCGACCACTCCCTCTCTCTCTTCTTCCTAAAGATTTCGAAATTCTTAGTGTTAGAGTAGTGCCCACACACAGTAAGTGAATCATAGTGAGGAAGATCTTGAAGAAAGACTTTCAGCAAGAAGGAGTTTCAGCACTAAAGAATCAGAGAAAGAGATCCAGGTTCAGATATTGATAATGCTCTTCTACATAAAGGAATCAAGGGCTAGATATCTGAATGGAAGGAGTCATTATATTCTGCTGCACCCAATGTAAGGTTTACTAAACTTTATATGTGTTTATTTCATCGTTTTATAAAGTTCATATTTAGGGTGTTAATCAACATACTTGTGAGTAGATCTAAGATCCTGGTAAAATAATATCCAACAGTCAATGCTTTGTGGTCACACTGAATGAAGCTGCATATAAGTGGTTTAAAAGGATAGGATTGGGGACAATCACATCGTGGAAGCAATTTTCATTTTGAATTCCTCCTCCAACACCACGAGGCTGCACGTGATTACATAATGCATGTCACAAGTATCACCAATGTGAGGCAAGGGGAATAAGAAAGCATGCAAAACTACATCCAGAGCTTCAATGTCAGAGTTATCGAAGTAGGGAAAGTGTCCAAAGATGAACTCAAGATTACTGTAGGAGTACACATTTGTAATGGACTATGGGGAACATGCTGAAAAGATAATTGGTGGCATAGATGAGTGTTGGGTTTTGTGCCCTAAATAAAACCCATTACAATCTGATTAGTTATCAATTTAGAATTTTGAAGTGATTTATGTTAACATGTATTTTACATGTTTATGGTTTAATATACATATTTAATATATGCACAAACAAAATCAGTTAAGTCCAGAACATATATTCATTCACAATTACAGTATTGTCAATACTGTGGAATGTGATTGTGATTATATGATTCAAAAAACTAAGTCCCTGTTAATCAATGTTTTGGATTTACACTGATGTGATAATCAGCGATGAAGTATACTTACACTTGGAGTAAGTGTTATGTTCTTTCCAGGACATTGGTAAAGTATACTAGTTTCAAATGTATGGAGTATACATTGGACTGGACCGATATTGAACTTGGTCAAAGATATTATAAACTTACCGTTGTATCTTTCCAAGTCAATATCAGAAGTTGATCTTAGATTAAAAGAATCTAAATTCTGATATGCTTAGGCTCAATCTCAGGAGTGCTATTCATGTTCTTTGATTTATTAGTTAAGCCTACTTTTGGGTCAGGGTGATACGTATATTTTGGGAACATGATAGCATAACTGAGTGGGAGTACTGAACATAAATATGGAATCTATAGCTTCTACTAGTGTATAGAAGTCAAGTGATGATTCCCTTCGAGCTTAGTTAAATAGAAGTAAATGGATGAGTTCTTGTTTTAGTGACTACATATTAGATCACTAAAACATTATTTACAGGTAACTAAGTGTTTTAAGGGGCAAAATACATTGAGGGGTGAAAACGGTAAATTTATCCCATCTCGATGTAAATCATCTATATAGAGGATCTTTAATCACATTAAGATTATAACAATGGTTAAATGAGATAGCATATGTATATCGTGAAACATATAGTATGCTCTATATAAGTCTGAGAGTGCAATTCCATGTTCTAAGAGTGGATTCAACAAGGAATTAATAAGTTAGGGATTTACTTGGTAAATTCGCTTCAACTTATTGGAAGCTCAGCAATATAGATTCATGGTCCCCATTCTAGTTGAGACTATACTGTTTGTAAGACTCTATAATTGATTTATGATTAATCAATTATAATTCTAAAAGTTAGACTATGTCTAATTTAAGAATTCTCACTAAGTAAGGATGAAATCGTAAAGAAAAGGGTTTCTAGGTTTATTTATTAATGAAGAGACTTTATATGTCTAATTAATAATTATATTAAATGATAATATTATTTAATAATCTATTTTAGTTATTTAATAATTAGTTTTGGCATTTAAATGGTTAGAGTTGGAAAAATTGCATTTTTGGAGAAATAGAAATAAAATTGTGGAAACTGCAAAATCCATGTAAGGCCCATTCACACCATGGCCGACCACATGCTTTGTGTTTCCCAATTATTATTTTCATTTTTAATTGCCAAGTAATTGCTAACCTAAACCTAGCAATAATAGGAAAGTGGTGGATCACACCAAATAAGGCAGTTAATCAATTACTCAGTAAAAGAGGAAACTGTTTATTTTGGAAAGTTGAGCTTCCCTTTTCCCTATATATAGTAGCCCTCCTCTCTTCCCTTTGCACACTTTATGATACATGAAATCAAGAGAGGAAAAGAGAGAAATTTCGAAATCCTTTGTGAGAGAGAAGTGCCCACACACAGCAAACAGTACCTCAATCATAGATTGGAAGACTGTGAAGGATCACATCCAACTGAAGGATATTCGGGCTCAGATCTTGATTATACTCTGCAACAGTCAGGAATCAAGGGTTAGAGATCTGAGTGGAAGGAGACACAATATTTCGCTACCATCACTGTAAGGTTTCTTAACTTTTTATGTGTTTTATTTATCGTTTTAGAAGTTCATATTTAGGTTGTTAAATCAACATACTTGTGAGTAGATCTAAGATCCTGATAAAATAAATTTCCAACAATGATTTCTATGAGAGAGCAAAGAAGTACATCCATGTGGAGGAGGGTAACAGAGTCTTGGCGATAGATACATGTGAATGTTCTTTGGGAATCTTGTCAGACCCTTATGAGGTCTGCTAGGCGATACCGCCAACACTTATAAGCTGATACAGTCAAGCAAAAACCTCCAACCTACAACCTATAAACTTCAAATGTCCAAAAGATTCTTTAAAGTAAAGTTCTTTCTTTTTCGCCAACCAACCGTGGAAAGCATTCCTGACAATGGTGAGTCAGCATTTAATACATTGTACTAAATCAAAAAGGGCACCTAAGTTAATCTTCGAGACTTGAAAATGTACCCAAGTGCTTATGTGTTTATCTTAACAATGAAATATTAAATTTTCACTTTACATATGGTATTTATCACTCTACATATATCTGTTTGACTTATTCACTATACTTGTCAATAGACATTGTCAAACTGATTGAAGCAGCACAAAAAAAAAATAAATAAAAAAAGAAGAAAAAAAAGGAAATAGATATGCCTATGAGAGGGACACCTCTCTAAAAGGAATACCGATTTCTAGCATTCAAAACGTGCTTTAAGTGCCACAAATGTAGTAGATGGGGTTGAGCGACACCTAAGCGGTCACAAGCTCTCCTAGCTAAATAATTACACCATGTAAGGAGTTGAGAGATGCCTAAGAGGCCACAAGCTCTCCCAATAAAATGTTAAATCTTAAATTAAGGTTGAGCATAGTCTAAAGGGCCACAAGGTCCCTTACATCCAATAAGTAACAAAGAAGAGGTTGAGATTGCTCTAAGATTCTATACTCCCTCCAATAAAGTTACACTAGAAAAGAGATTAAGAAAGCCCAAGTGGCAAAAAGCTCCCTAAAAAAAAAATAAAAGTTCATAAAAGAGGTCGAGAAAACTCAAGAGGTTTAACACTCCCACCACATGACAAGTACCCACAATGAAACTGAATAGAAGTAGCTCCTAAGATCCAACACTCCCGAATAAAGGGTCATAACAAGAAGACCTCAAGGCATGAGCACCTAAAAAGGTAGCCGCAGAGCCAAAAGATGGGGTAAAGCTCATCGAAGTCAGTCAACAAGAATACTTAAAAAAATTCTTATAGACTAGGGGGCAAGTGTTAATCCCAAAAATTAGAAAGGCTAACTCTTGAGATTAGCTGACGCTTAGCTAGAAGATCAACAGACGCAAACCTAAAAGATTACTATGAATGTGTGGTTATGCATGCCTTACGAGCCCCTCGACATACAGGTCACTCGACCAACATGCATGCAAAGTCACTTGACCAACATGCATGCAAGACCACTCGGCTAGCATGCATGAAAAGTAACTCAGCTAGCATTCTTGCAATGTTACTCAGGCAGAAAGCATGCAAGGCCACTCGACCAACATGCATGCAAGGTCACTCGGCCAGCATGCATGGAAAGTCACTCAACGAACATGTATGCAAAGTCACTCATCCAGCATGCATGCAAAGTCACTCGGTCAACATGCATGCAAGGCCACTTAGCCAACATGCATGCAAGGCCACTCGGCAAGCATGTGTAACGCCCTTACTTACGTAAAATAAGATGCCATAAATAAACTGGCGTTAAGATACTAATGTTGCCTTTATTTTTTTAAAAAAAAACACTTTTCAAAACATGGGTACCCAGTTGAAAATAAAGTATTACCACTTAGGGAAAAGTAATAGAAAATTTAAACGACAACATCCTCGATAAGTTTAATAAATTAAAAAAAAAACTTTCAGCGAAAGATGGCCAAGACCACACGCAGTTACATGATCACACGAGATACACCCCATGCTGCCCAGACTCAACTTGTCACCGAAAGCTTACAGGCTTACTTATCTGCACATAGGGGGTAAATAAGGGGTGAGCTGCAAAGCCCAGTAAGGAAAAACACAATACTATGTACCAGCATTCACACATCATAGCACAAACATATACATCAAACATACAAACAACCTAATCATAAGTATAAATAGAGGCAGCCACACAAATACTGAAATACCACACACTCACACTCACAATCACACTCCAGCTTCCATACAAATCTGGAGTGTCTTACGTTCTTAACCAGAACGCAGTACCAATAACCAGTGCACCCTTACGTACACTGCCTCACTTACCACATCACCATACATGTGTGGTTTCCAACCACTTCCAAGTACCTGGAACATGATTAAACAGCCATATACAATTCATCGATAAAACACTATTTCACCGAAACTATCACATTCCACAGTTTCAATACAATTTATTCAAGCAGTCATACTAGATACTCAAACCATATAAAAAGCAAGTATAAAGTATAATTATTTTTCCTTACCTCAACTCCGCTGTAATTAACTCCTACGATACCTTCTAGGCCCTATAACAATTAGTAAAACCCTTAGTCCACTGATAAACTCAATATATTTATTACTCTTGCTGTACAGCAAGTTTAGCCTAGAATTTGACTTATAAAACGTTTGAATTAGAAGTCCTACTGTTCACAAAGTTTTTAGTTAATTGAAAGACCTTTCTAACGGTATAAAGATCATCAAAATCGGAGCTATAACCTAGGAGTTATGCATGTTTTCTCAAAACAGTTTCTTTAAAATCCTGGATCATGCCGATTTCTGAATACAGCCCAAAAATAAATGTTTATAAAATAGTTACACCCCGATCTAGACAATACTTTCTTCATAAAAAATGTAGCTATTTTTCTAAGCTTTAAAACGAGATAAAGATCTTTTAAAATGGATCAAAAGTGAGAGAGATATTGAATTTTTACTGAAGATACTTTTTCTGAAACAAAACTTAAAACGAAATACCATAACCGAGTAAAGATCCTAACTTTTGACTGGTAAGAACTCCGAACTAGGGAAAGGTTTCTTCAAAGAAAATATGGATTATTGAATTATCTTTCTAACAGTACAAGAATCGCTTGAAAATAATAGATATCGAGAGAGATATGACACTTTTACTAAGGCAATATCGAAAAGAAATTTAAAAAAAACTGTAATTCGAAAGTCAGTGTAAAACATGAATTTTTTGACATCGAAATACTCAGAATTAGGAAAGAGTTTCTTCATAAAAAATATAGATCATTAAATTATCTTTAAAACGGTACCTAGATCACTGAAAACGGACCTATGGGGAGATAGATATGATAGTTTTATGAAAGCCTATTTCTCTGAAAATGAAAATAAAAACAAGTACGAATTTTACCTGAAGATTTCGAAGACACGGAACGATGATCGGTTGATTGCTAACCCCGAAGCTCTTAAGATTAAAACAATTGATTTGGTTCAATAGAGAGAATAAAAAAAAAGAAATTGAGAGATGGTGAGAATAAAGGAATACGATACTATCTGGCTGCTAGGGTTCTAGAGTATATATGTATATAACATATCGTATAATAGGTTTAAATTTAAAAATAAATATCTAACTAATCAGATAAGATTATGCTGACTTAAATTTAAATTTTAAATTTTAAACTAACTAACTAATCTAATGCTTCACTATTTATTTATCTCACTATTTAATATATATATATCATTTTTTTTTCTAATCACACACGCACAACAACAACAACAACAACAACAACAATAATAATAATAATAATAATAATAATAATAATAAAAATAATAATAATAATAATAATAATAATAATAATAATAATTTAATTGTATCACACTTAATATACCAAATACCAATATATGTATATAAACTGGATATTACATTCTACCCTCCTTAAAGGAAATTTCGTCCTCGAAATTAGACTTACCAAAAAGTTCGGGGTACTGTTCTTTCATGTCTCCCTCCATTTCCCACGTTGCCTCCCTTTCTGAACGGTTGCTCCACAGAACTTTTACTAGAGGAATACTTTTGGACCTTAACTCCTTCGTTCCTCTCTCTATAATGCGAACTGGTCGCACTTCATAACTCAAGTCCTGCTTTAGCTCCATTCTTTCATAGTTCAGCACGTGTGATGGATCCGACACGTATTTTCGTAGCATAGAAATATGGAACACATTATGCGTCTCAGCTAATACTGGTGGCAATGCCAGTCGATAAGCTACCTGTCCCACTCTGTCCAATATCTCAAAAGGACCTATAAATCTTGGACTTAGCTTTCCTCGCTTTCCAAAACGCATAACCCCTTTCATAGGTGACACTCGAAGGAACACTTTATCACCCACTGCAAATTCCACATTCCGTCTCTTTGCGTCGGCATAACTTTTCTGGCGGCTTTGTGCAGTTACCATTCTATTTCGAATCTTTTCTACCGCTTCAGTGGCCTCTCTTACTAGGTCTGGGCCTAAGTATCGCTTTTCGCCAACCTCATCCCAGTGTAGTGGTGATCGACACTTCCTCCCATACAACATTTCATAGGGTGCCATCCCTATTGTAGATTGATAGCTATTGTTGTACGAGAACTCCATTAGTGGCAAATAGTTGCTCCAGTTACTTGGGAAATCCAACGCACAAGCTCGTAGCATGTCTTCTAGTATTTGAATAGTTCGTTCCGATTGTCCATCAGTTTGAGGATGGAATGCTGTACTCAACTTCAGTTTTGTGCCCAAAGCACTTTGCACACTTTCCCAAAACTTAGAAGTAAAAACTGAACCTCTATCAGATACAATGGTCTTTGGGACTCCGTGTAGCCTTACAATTTCTTTTACATACAGTTCAGCATATTGCTCAGCATTGTAATTAGTGCGCACAGGCAGAAAATGTGCTGATTTAGTGAGTCTGTCGATAATCACCCAGATAGAATCCTGTTGTTTGCTGTTCTTCGGTAACCCTGTCACAAAATCCATAGCAATATCTTCCCATTTCCACTCAGGAATATCAAGAGATTGCAACAGCCCCGCAGGTCTCTGGTGTTCGGCCTTAACTTGCTGGCAGGTAAGACATTTTGCTACAAATTCTGCTATATCATTTTTCATACCCGGCCACCAATACCTACCTTTCAGATCATTGTACATTTTGGTTGATCCTGGGTGTAAAGAATAGGGTGTAGTGTGCGCCTCTTGTAAGATTTTTGATTGCAACTCCGCTTTCTTAGGTACACACACCCTTGCCTTGTATAGTAGAATACCCTCTTCATTAACTGAGAAGTCCCCGGCTTTCCCATTTTGTAGTTCGACCCGCTTCTTGATTAAAAACTCATCTTGGGCTTGTTCTTCTTTGATATTCTCTAATAAATTTGATTCAATTGTGAGGTTAGCTAGCTTTCCTGTTACTAACTCTATTCCAGATCTCTCGATTTCCTGTTGCAACGACACTTTTAATGCCCTTAACAATGATAAGTTTGCATATGTGGCGTACGCTAAGTGCATCCGCCACTACATTAGCCTTTCCAGGATGGTATAGTATCTCACAATCGTAATCTTTTACCAGTTCCAACCACCGCCTCTGTCTCATGTTGAGCTCTTTCTGCGTAAAGAAGTATTTTAGGCTTTTGTGATCTGTGTATATTTCACACTTCTCTCCATAGAGGTAGTGCCTCCAGATTTTCAATGCAAAGACCAGCTCGCCGCCAACTCTAAGTCATGAGTTGGGTACCTTGTCTCATACTCCTTTAGCCGCCTAGAGGCATAGGCTACCACCTTCTCATTCTGCATCAACACACAGCTCGAGCCACTTGCTTTGATGCGTCGCAATATACTACAAATTTGTCTTTGTTAGTTGGAACACACAGGACAGGTGCTGTTATGAGTTTATCTTTCAATGTCTGAAAGCTTTCCTCACATTTATCTGTCCATGCAAATTTTTGTTGCTTTCGAGTCAAATTCGTCAATGGTGTGGCTATTTTTGAGAACCCTTCAACGAATCTCCTATAATATCCAGCTAGTCCGAGAAAACTCCGAACCTCACTTGCGGTTTTTGGTTTTGGCCAGCTCTTCACTGCTTCAATTTTCGCAGGGTCCACCTCTACCCCATCTTTGGACACTATATGGCCTAGAAACGCCACTTTCTCCAACCAGAACTCACACTTTTTGAATTTGGCGTACAATTGGTGCTCTTTGAGTCTACTTAGAGTTAGCCTTAAGTGCTCCTCGTGCTCTTCCATTGTCCTTGAATAAATGAGTATGTCATCAATGAATACCACCACAAACTTGTCAAGATATTCCTTGAATACTCTATTCATTAAATCCATGAAGGCTGCTGGGGCATTGGTTAACCCAAATGACATCACTAGAAATTCATAATGCCCATACCGTGTTCGAAATGCCGTCTTTGGTATATCTTCCTCTCGGACTTTCAATTGGTGGTACCCAGATCTCAAGTCGATCTTTGAAAAGACGATCGCCCCTTGTAACTGATCAAACAAATCATCGATGCGAGGCAAGGGATACTTGTTCTTTATAGTCACTTTGTTCAGCTCTCGATAGTCTATACACATCCGCATACTACCGTCCTTCTTCTTCACGAACAACACTGGCGCACCCCAAGGTGAGTAACTTGGTCTAATGAACCCCTTGTCTAAAAGATCTTGTAGTTGAGCCTTCAATTCCTTCAATTCATTGGGAGCCATGCGGTATGGAGCCCTCGAGATTGGTGCTGTGCCTGGCGCTAACTCAATCACAAATTCTATCTCTCTATCTGGGGGTAGCCCTGGTAGGTCTTCCGGAAAAACTTCTTGGAATTCACATACTATGTGGACATTCTCTGGCTTGAGGGTGGTTTCTCTGGACTTGTCTACTATGCTGGCCAAGTATGCTTGACATCCCGCACGTATCATCTTTTGTGCCTTCAGGGCTGTAACTAGCGGTAAGCTTGACTTGACTTTGATTCCTTCAAATATGAATGCCTCTCCGTATTCGGGGGTGAAAGTCACTGTCCTCTTTCGGCAGTCTATTGTTGCTCCATGTCGTGATAGCCAATCCATACCCAAGATAAGATCGTAATCCCTCATCTCCAGCTCTATCAGATCTCCACTAAGTTCCTTGTCTGCAATCCTTATTGGCGCATCCCGCACTCCTCTAGATGATATCATAACCTCGCCCGAGGGCAACTCCGTCATGAACTTATAACTAAAGTTTACATACGGTAGTTCTAACTTATCTATCATCTTTAAAGCAATAAATGAGTGCGTAGCTCCAGAATCAAATAAAACAGTACATAGTTTTCCAGAGATAGAAATCTGACCTGCAACCACAGTGTTACTAGTCTCAGCCTCCCCTCTGGTTAGTGCAAATACTCGAGCTGGGACAAGTTTGTCATCCTTGAGTTGATCACCCTTTTGTGGACAGTCCTTCTTATAGTGGCCTGGTTGCCCACACTTGTAACAAGTCTTGCCTTTCGGTCGACATTCTCCCGGATGCTTACGACCACATGTTGGGCATAGGGGGTACTCCATATATGGCTTCTTCCCTTTGTAGTTATTGGACCCTATCTTGTTTCTCTTGTCGGCTTCGTTGTGTTGGTTACTTGGCAGTTTTCTTTTGTTATCACCACCTCCATTACTGGCCTTTCTGGCCTCCCACCTTGCTGTATTGTCTTTCTGTATACGACTTTCACACAACTCAGCTTCTAGGGCTTTTTCTAGTACCTCAGCATACGTGGTTGCCCTTACTCCTGACATCGCTATGTCCCGACTTATTCGGGAGTCGAGCCCTTCAGTAAAACGATGAATCCTCGAAACTCGCAGGAACCGGACCGTGGCAAACTTTGCTAATCTGTCAAATTGGCGAGCATACTCTGTAACTGTAGACTTACCCTGCCTCAGGTTTGTGAACTCATTAACTCTAGCTGAGCGTATTGCTTCACTGTAGTATTTTTTGTTAAAAACTTGTACAAAGTCAGCCCAGGTCATTGCGGCCACATCCCATGTTTGTTTAATAACATCCCACCAGATGCGGGCATCCTTTTTCAATAAACTAGCAGCACAAGCTACACTATCTCCGTTACCGAGCCGCATGTACTCAACAATACCTTCCACTGTTCTTAACCATTCCTCAGCTTCCATTGGATCTGAGCCCCCTTCAAAATTTGGTGGGTGTTGCTTGCGGAACCTTTCATATATTGGTTCCCATCGACCCTCCGGCACAGGCATGTATTGCACCGGCAAAAATTGATGTTGTCCTTGATTGGGTTGTTCCTGACGGTTGTGAGCCTCTTCATCTCGCTTCCTAATTTCTTCCTTGAGACGAGCAACTTCTTGCGCCAAATCTTCTTGTTGTGGTGGCACCACTACAGGGGCGTTTTGGTGTTCTTGACCAACTACCCCAGCAGGGACTTCGTGGTTGCCCCCACCTTGACCTGGTTGTTGTCCATTTACAGGGGCATTTTGATTCTCCTGGATCACCGCCTCGGCAGGGACATGCTGGTTTCCCCTGCCTCGACCGCGAGCACTTCCTCGCCCTCGACCTCTAGCTCGGTCTCTTACAGCTGCTCTTTCATTCAAGCGGGTTGATCTTCTGGGTTCACCGTTTTCCATCAAATCCCTTAACTTGTTCTTCAAAAGAAAGGAGATGGTATCGATAAGAAAAATAACCAAAGATGTATCTCGCTCAAAAAGGAAATATCTATACACTAAATTATATAAACTAAAAAAAAAAACGTAAATCATCAAGCAACAATTCACCATGTAAAATAAATAAATAAATAAATAAATAATCTTCACTCATATAAAAAAAAATTACACTAATAAGAAAATTGTTTGAGTTATACTAAAATTCTAACTCCGAAGAATCAGTTAATTGTTTCGATTAACCATACCCTAAACTTCTAGCTAACTAAAGGAAAATCAAAAGATAAAGACTAAACCAAATTTAACATATAAGACATAACATATATAAAGCATACATACTTGATGACAAGTTGATCCTTTGCAGCGATGGTGTGTATGTCGCGTGAATTCAAGATCAATGTAACTGTGGCTCTGGTACCATTTTGTAACGCCCTTACTTACGTAAAATAAGATGCCATAAATAAACTGGTGTTAAGATACTAATGTTTCCTTTATTTTTTTTAAAAAAAACACTTTTCAAAACATGGGTACCCAGTTGAAAATAAAGTATTACCACTTAGGGAAAAGTAATAGAAAATTTAAACGACAACATCCTCGATAAGTTTAATAAATTAAAAAAAAAACTTTCAGCGGAAGATGGCCAAGACCACACGCAGTTACATGATCACACGAGATACACCCCATGCTGCCCAGACTCAACTTGTCACCGAAAGCTTACAGGCTTACTTATCTGCACATAGGGGGTAAATAAGGGGTGAGCTGCAAAGCCCAGTAAGGAAAAACACAATACTATGTACCAGCATTCACACATCATAGCACAAGCATATACATCAAACATACAACAACCTAATCATAAGTATAAATAGAGGCAGCCACACAAATACTGAAATACCACACACTCACACTCACAATCACACTCCAGCTTCCATACAAATCTGGAGTGTCTTACGTTCTTAACCAGAACGCAGTACCAATAACCAGTGCACCCTTACGTACACTGCCTCACTTACCACATCACCATACATGTGTGGTTTCCAACCACTTCCAAGTACCTGGAACATGATTAAACAGCCATATACAATTCATCGATAAAACACTATTTCACCAAAACTATCACATTCCACAGTTTCAATACAATTTATTCAAGCAGTCATACTAGATACTCAAACCATATAAAAAGCAAGTATAAAGTATAATTATTTTTCCTTACCTCAACTCCGCTGTAATTAACTCCTACGATACCTTCTAGGCCCTATAACAATTAGTGAAACCCTTAGTCCACTGATAAACTCAATATATTTATTACTCTTGCTGTACAGCAAGTTTAGCCTAGAATTTGACTTATAAAAACGTTTGAATTAGAAGTCCTACTGTTCACAAAGTTTTTAGTTAATTGAAAGACCTTTCTAACGGTATAAAGATCATCAAAATCAGAGCTATAACCTAGGAGTTATGCATGTTTTCTCAAAACAGTTTCTTTAAAATCCTGGATCATGCCGATTTCTGAATAAAGCCCAAAAATAAATGTTTATAAAATAGTTACACCCCGATCTAGACAATACTTTCTTCATAAAAAATATAGCTATTTTTCTAAGCTTTAAAACGAGATAAAGATCTTTTAAAATGGATCAAAAGTGAGAGAGATATTGAATTTTTACTGAAGATACTTTTTCTGAAACAAAACTTAAAACGAAATACCATAACCGAGTAAAGATCCTAACTTTTGACTGGTAAGAACTCCGAACTAGGGAAAGGTTTCTTCAAAGAAAATATGGATTATTGAATTATCTTTCTAACAGTACAAGAATCGCTTGAAAATAATAGATATCGAGAGAGATATGACACTTTTACTAAGGCAATATCGAAAAGAAATTTAAAAAAAACTGTAATTCGAAAGTCAGTGTAAAACATGAATTTTTTGACATCGAAATACCCAGAATTAGGAAAGAGTTTCTTCATAAAAAATATAGATCATTAAATTATCTTTAAAACGGTACCTAGATCACTGAAAACGAACCTATGGGGAGATAGATATGATAGTTTTATGAAAGCCTATTTCTCTGAAAACGAAAATAAAAACAAGTACGAATTTTACCTGAAGATTTCGAAGACACGGAACGATGATCGGTTGATTGCTAACCCCGAAGCTCTTAAGATTAAAACAATTGATTTGGTTCAATAGAGAGAATAAAAAAAAAGAAATTGAGAGATGGTGAGAATAAAGGAATACGATACTATCTGGCTGCTAGGGTTCTAGAGTATATATGTATATAACATATCGTATAATAGGTTTAAATTTAAAAATAAATATCTAACTAATCAGATAAGATTATGCTGACTTAAATTTAAATTTTAAATTTTAAACTAACTAACTAATCTAATGCTTCACTATTTATTTATCTCACTATTTAATATATATATATCATTTTTTTTCTAATCACACACGCACAACAACAACAACAACAACAATAATAATAATAATAATAATAATAATAATAATAATAATAATAATAATAATAATAATAATAATAATAATAATAATAATAATTTAATTGTATCACACTTAATATACCAAATACCAATATATGTATATAAACTGGATATTACAGCATGCATGCAAGGCCACTCGGCGAGCATGCATGGAAGGCCACTTAGCCAGCATGCATGCAAATTCACTCGGCCAGTATCCATGCAAGGTCACTCGTCAAGCATCCATGTAAGGCCACTCATCCAGCTTGCATTCAAAGCCACTCGACCAACATGTATGAAATGCCACTCGGCCAGCATGCCTTTAAGGCCACTCGGCCAACACGCATGCAAGCTTCTCGGCAAAGCATGCACCTTAAGCTTCTCGACAATGCTCTTCTCGATGACACATCCATGCTTAATGAAATCTTCCAAAGTGTTGAGGACAAAAGCATATGAGTTACGATCACAAGGATGAGTCATGCATGCAAAGGACGAGGTGTACATGCTAGGGGAGTACAACCATGCCTCCTGGAAGTTCTATTGTGGAGAGGGTACGAGTAGTGGAGGCACCACGCTTGGAAGCCCTGACATCACAACCAAGGGCATACAATGGCTACCACCTCTGCAACTCAGGCCCACCTGACACCAAACAAAGGTACAAAGGCACAATACCACCTCTGCACCTAAAGCTCGCAACACCAAAATGTCAGCTTGTCCTTTGGAGACCACAAGTGTATCCCAGGCCATTAGAGCCTATAAATACCCTATTCTCAGATGTGAGAGGAGTTGAAAAATCATTATAATAATTTACCCCAAGATATAGGAAAAATTCTTTTTCTCCATTATTGCTCAAAACATTTCTTTCAGTTATCATATTGTCATCTTTATTCTAAGTCTTGTGTTTGAGTTTTTATTTTTCAGCCGTAATTTGGTTGACCAGATTTCATCGTCAACATTCTTCGTTGTCAACTGCTTAGGGAGATTAGTTGTGTTGAACTCAAGGGGAGTTATTTGTGTTGGGTTTCGTGCCCTAAATAAAACCTATTTCAATATAATCAAATTTACTAATTAATAAAGATCAGAAATCACATTTTATGTTGCACGGTTCACATGATTTATTTCATGATTATCAATTCTATTAGGTCCAGAACATATGTATTTGTTCATGATTATAGTGTTGTCAGTACAGTGGAATATAATCATGATTACATGTTCAAAAGTTTAATTTCCTGATTTGTCAGTTCACTAGATTTAGACTGGCATGATAATCAGCGATAGGTATACTTACACCTTGGATAAGTGTTATGTCCTTTCTAGGGCAATGGCAAGTTTACCAGTATCGAATGTATGGAGTATACATTGGAAGGGACCGATATTGAGCTTTGATTAGATATGATAAATTTACCGTAATATCTATTCAATTCAATATCACCTAGTTGATCCTAGATCAAATGATCTTAATCCTGATATGATTAGGTTCGATCTCAAGAGTGTTATTTGTGTTCTTTGATTTGTTAGTTAAGCCTACTTTTTGGTCAGGGTGATACGTACATTTTAGGAACACGATAGTACAATTGAGTGGAAGCGCTAAACATAGATACGAAACCTATAGCTTCTATAGAAGTGAAACAATGATTTCCTTCGAGCTTGCTGAATAGAGATAAATAATTGAGATCTCATTTTAGTGATTATATTATTTGAGTAAAATATCATTTATAGGTGGCCAAGTGTTTTAAGGATAAAATACATTGAAAGGGTGTAACGGTAATTTTATCCCTATGCAATGTAGATCATCTATAGAAGATCATTGATTATTGGGATTATAACAATGGATAATTAATAGCGTATCTATATCGTGGAACATATAGAGCGTTCTATGTAACTGAGAGTGCAATTCCAAGTTCTATGAGTGGATGCAATGAGGAATTAATAAGTTAGTGGATTTACTTGGTAATTCTAGATCAGCTTATTGGAAGCTCGGTTATATAGGCTCATGGTCCCCATACTAGTTGAGACCATACTGCTTGTAAGACTCAGTTAATTGATTTTAGTTAATCAATTATAATTCTAAAATTAAACTATGTCTAGTTTATGAATTTTCACTAAGCAAGGGCTTAAATGTGAAGAAAAGAGATTCTAGTGTTTATTTATTAATTAAGAGACTTTGATTAGTCTAATTAATAAATATATTAAATGACAATATTATTTAATAATTAATTTTTAGTTATTAAATAATTAGAATTGGTATTTAAGTGGTTAAATTAGAAAATTTGCGTTTTTGAGAAAATAAGATGGGAAAATGACAAAATGGCAAAATTGCAAAGTGGGGCCCATTATCCAACCCATGGCCGGCCACTATGCATGGATTTTACCATTTATTTTTCTATTATTTTAATTCTAATTAAATCTAACCTAAACCTAGGTGGGTACCTATAAATAGATAGTGATAGCTCACACTTAAAGGTTGATGAAATTTCACTTTCAAAAAAATTTTCCTGAGCCTTCTTTTTATTAAGCCGAAACCACATTCTCTTATTTCTTCTCATCATAATTTCATATCTTGAGTGATAGAGCGAGTGTCCACACACATCAAGTGGTATCTCAATCATGGTGTGTAAGACTGTGAAGAATCCAATCAACAAGAAGGAGAATCGGGCTCAAGAAGAAAAGAAAGAGATCTAGGTTCAGATCTTGATAATACTCTGCTACAAAAAGGATACAAGGGTTAGAGATCTGAACGGAAGGAGTCATTATATTCCGCTGCAATCAATGTAAGGTTTCTTAAAACTTTATATGTGTTTATTTACATTGTTTTAGAAATTCATATTAGGATGTTAAACAACATACATGGTAGTAAATCTAGATCCTGGTAAAATAATTCCAACAATTTATTTGTACTTTGTTGAATTTTTTCCATTTAAAAAGTTTATTTATTTATGTGTTAGTGAGGTTTTCATGCAATGGTAGTATTTTTATACTCTCTATTTTATTCTAGCAATTTGTGAAGGTTTTCTACTTGTTTGTTTTATTATAAAATATTTTGCTAATCAAAGTTCCAAAGGGGAAGAGTGATAATTCTATTTTTGACATATTTAATTGATAAAAATATTTTATAATAATTACATATATCTCGAATGAGTTGTATATTACTTTCCACATATATATATAGTTGAATTTATTCATTTAAGAAATATTTAGTGTCTAACTTTTATAGTTTGAAAAAGTAAGACAAATATGGTAAGTTTAATTATTTTAGAGCCATTTCTTTCCAGCCAAGATTCATACATTATTCTGATCTTATATTGATATTCTAAGTTATTTGATTAGATATTTAATGGAGAAATTCAAAATGGAAGTTTCCTTTTCTATAAAATGAAACTTTTACTTATTGCTCATGATTATATAGGTACCCAAGAAAAAAATTTCTTCCCTGATTGAAGATTTCTTTTAGAAAAATTTTCTTTGGGCTGTGGACGTGTGTAGTTCGTGTATGTGCTATCCATAATGAGTATATCATCTATAAATACTCATATTGGCTTCTAGGTTTAATACCTCTTTCATCTCTTTGTATTTTCATTCTTATTTTGTAAGAAAGAGTGTCTTTATTTTGTAGAGCGAGAGTGAGTTCGACTCCATCTCTGTGTATATTTCTTTGTTACTATTTTAAGTCTGTAATAAATCCAACAAACAATAAGAACAAAAGGGCAAGCCTTCAGGAGAAGGTTCTTCAAATTTTTGAAAGAAAATGTTTCAAGTCTTACCTTGGGAGGAAACAAACACTCTTAAAGCAAATTGAAGGCAGTTCGAGTACTTGAAGTTTGAGTAAGATTCATTTGAGAAGATGGAATATATCAAGCTGGCGTCATATAATAAGAGGGATTCTATTTATGCATAAGTCAATTACTTTATATTTTTGAGATCTATCTGAAGAATCTTATCTCTGGACGTGGTCCCGTAGACTAGTAACAATCTGCATGAAATTTATAAAAATCTTGTGTATTTTTATGTTTTTGTACTTTTATTCTTTACTAGTTATTCATTCTACTGTTACACAATCATATTTTGTAGCTACAGATTACCAATTTATGTACCAAATTTATTAATTGATGAATTAAATAATAAGTTGGTAATTATAAAGTACGAAATTTCAAAATCTATAATATATGAGAATAAGAACATATATACATATATAATATATAGATAACAAAAAAGAGAGAAATAAAATTATTCTTCAAATGATTTCAGTCAGATGAGTATTAATATATATATATTTACTACATCATCATCTCAAAACAACTCAAGAACTTTAATAAAAACTATTTACTTTGGCAAGAGACTCGTGCTGATAATATATTATGAATAATATAAAATAAGGGTAAATACAATTTTGGACTCTGTGTTTTGTAAAAGTTATCGGACCTTCTGTTTTGTTAAATGACAAAATAGACCCTGTATTTTTTAAAATTGTACAAATAGAACCCTAAGCCGATTTTTTATCATAATAAAACTTAATAATAATATGACATAGAGATATTATGATAAAATTGGTTACATTTAATGTATCTGTTCGTGTTAAAAATTGTTTTAAAGTTAGTTATATTAAAAAATAAAATAGTTAAAAATTGAGTTTAGGGTCTTATTTTTATTATTTTGAAAAATATAGGGTCCATTTTGTCATTTAACAAAATAGAAGGTCTAATTGATAATTTTTGTAAAACACATAATTTAAAATAATATTTACCCATAAAATAAAGAATAAGAAATAAGATGAAGAGAAGAAGAAACAATGAAAGAGAATTTCCTAAATACGTTATTTTAATGAGTGATTCCTTAATTATACAAAAATGTGAGCCACAAAATAGAAAGCTAAGAAAAAGAATGCTGGTAATTAATATCAAAAGTAATTAATTGGAAGATTTGCACATCCATATAAAAATTATTTATAACTATTAATATATAGTTGATAAAATACAATCTTCTCAAAATTAATTACATATACAAACCAAAAAAATACACCAAATTATCACATTAAATTCGAGCGAGAATAAATATATTTAATTTTGTCATTTAATCCAAATTAGCAAATTAAGAATTTTACAATAATATTTAATTAGTAGCCCAGTGAATTTATATGAAGAGCCCATTTTTTCCCCTTTAAAATATTATTTTCTTGTACTACTAAATTGATTTTTTTTTAAGAAATGTCACTAATAAAATTGAGTGAGTGTTTAAAACTAACACCTATAATTGAGAATTCTTATCAGTTTTAAACATACCCATCAATTTAAAATAGCTATAGAAATAAAATTAAAATAGTACATATCAATATGAATCTACATGGGCTCAAAATCATAGAGTATACCCAACAGTTTTAACCCATCAAGTATAGTATACCCCACGATTTTGAATCGCCAAAAATTCTATTAAACCTCCAAATCTCATATTCAAACATTTATTTCTCTCAAACCATCAAAATGACCCATTATTTATATCATTCACCTCTCTTTGAGACCAAAAGCTTCCTAAATCCCTGTCCTTTTAACCTCCATTTGTTTGATTTTGAGGCTTTGATTCAGGTATACAAGGATTCACTCTCGAAGTAACTTATAATTCATCTTCATATCTCTCTCTCTTTTTTTTTTTTTTTTTTTTTTTTTTTTTTATTTCTTGATGGTTTGAGAATAAATTTGTATTGGCTTAGATTTGTATGGGATGGATATTAGGTAGTGTAGTATGATGATGTTGATAAGTTGATAAGTTGGATGATTGGTGGGACAAGGAAGAGTTATGTAGTGTTTTAATTTTAATGTGTGTAGTAAGAGAGGAGACAAGGTAGTAGGCTAGTAGTAAAAGACTTTCTTTGGCTACTCAAGCTTGGTTACAATTTGGAAGCTTGATGGGGTATTTATAGTTGCTCACCTCTTACACTTTATGGCTAGAATTATTTCTTCTAGATCCTTCTTTTACTAGAAGGAATTATATCCAAACAAATCTAAATATTTCTAGAATACAACATAACTAGTATATTCTAGATTTAATCTAATCTAGAATTCTCTTAAGTTCTTAGATAATTTTTCTACAAGTGTATAGAAATTTCTAGACTAAATTGTGTAGAAATGTGTAGCAAATTTCATCACTCCTCCTTGGTACACATTTCGGTAACTCCAATCATGTCTCGCAGTAGCTCGAACTTGCCTCGTGGTAGTGCCTTTGTGAATATGTCTGCTACCTGCTCTTCAGTCTTGCAGTGCTTGAGCTCGATTTCTTTGTTTGCTTCTGCTTCCCTGATGAAATGGTACTTGATGCTTATATGTTTAGTCCTACTATGAAATACTGGATTTTTCGCCATTGCTATAGCTGATTTGCTATCGCAATATATCTTTGTAGCTTCTTCTTATAATTCTCCCATGTCTTCAGGTATTCTTTTGAGCCATATAGCTTGGCTTGTAGTCATTGCTGCTGCAATATACTCTGCTTCTGCTGATGATTGCGCAATAGTTGTTTGCTTCTTTGATGCCCATGAAAATATTCCTGATCCAAGTGTGAAGGCATATCCTGATGTGCTCTTCATGTCATCCATGGATCCTGCCCAGTCACTATCCGTGTAGCCAACAAGTTTTGAGTCACTTGTAACTCCGTACCATATTCCCTAGAATTTTGTTCCTTGCAAGTATCTGAGGATTCGCTTGGCTGCTCCATAGTGAACTTGACTTGGATCATGCCTGAATCTTGATAGGAGACTAACTGCGTACATTATGTCTGGTCTTGTAGCAGTTAGATATAGTAGGCTACCAATTAGACTTCAAAATTTTGATTCATCAGCTTTCGGTTAGCCATCTTCTTTCTTGAGAGCTTTGTTATTGTCTAATGGAGTTGATACAGTCTTGCATCCCTCCATTTTGAATTTCTTCAATAGTGTCTCTATATACTTCTTTTGTGAGATGAAGATCCCATCTTCTTTTTGAGTTATTTCGATCCCGAGAAAGTAGTGCATTAATCCAAGGTCGGTCATCTCAAAATTTTTCATCATGTCTTCTTTAAACTTCTTTATCATCTTCTCATTATTTCCTGTGTAGATGAGATCATCAACGTATAAAGAGACAATTAGTGTATCATTCGTACCTTGAGTTTTGATGTAAAGAGTTGGCTCACTCTTGCTCCTCCTGAATCCTTGCTCGGTAAAGTAGCTGTCGATCTCCGTTTATACTGTGCTCGCGGAGCTTGCTTTAGGCCATATAAAGCCTTTTTCAATTTGAGGACTTTATCTTCCTGTCCTTGTACCACAAACCCTTGAGGTTACTCCACATAAATTTCTTCTTCAAGATAACCATTTAGAAATGCTGACTTCACATCGAGTTGAAAAATCTTCCATTTCTTCTGTGCGGCTAGAGCTATTAAAGCCCTAATAGTGTCAAGGCGTGCAACTGGAGCAAATGTTTCGTTGTAGTCAACTCCATATTGTTGTGAGTATCCTTTCGCAACTAATCTTGCTTTGTGCTTTTGTATAGAGCCATCTGCGTTGAGCTTTGTCTTGTAGACCCACTTGACTCCTATAGTATCTTTGTCTTGTGGACGATCTACAAGCTCCCAAGTCTCATTCTTCATAATCATCTTTATCTCTTCATTCATAGCTTTCCTCCATACTTCTTGTTTATGAGCTGCCTCAAAGCTTTCTGGCTCCATAAGTACTAAGTTGCATGTCTCGTAGATTTCTGATAGTGGTCTTGTTCGCCTTACTGGTGAGTCTAGCGGAGATTCTATGACTTGTGTAGGTTCTTGTGTTGTTGGTTGAGTAAGAACTTCATTTTGACCAGTTTCTTGTCTTGGCGGTAGAGGAATATTGACTGACTTTCTTTCAACTTCTTGTGTCTCCCAGTTGTATGCAGCATCTTCGTCAAATTTTACATCTCGACTGATTATTAGCTTGTTTGTTTCTAAGCTATAGACTCGATAACCTTGTGATTGAGTACTATAGCCTAAGAAGATTCCATTCTCAGTCTTCTCATCAAGCTTGCCTCTTTTCTCTTTTGGAATGTGAATGTAGCAAATGCAGCCGAAGACTTTGAGATGCTTTGCTGATGGCTTACGTCCGCTCCAAGCTTCGATCGGTGTCTTATTCTGCACGGCTTTGGTTGGACATCGGTTGAGCAAGTAGACTGCAGTGCTTACTGCTTCTGCCCAAAATCGTTTTGGGAGACCTTTCTCTAGCAACATGGCTCTTGCTGCCTCCATAACAGTCCTATTTTTCCTTTCAGATACACCATTTTGTTCTGATGCGTATCCAACAGTGAGTTGGTGCTCCATCCCCTCATCTTCACAGAACTTGTTGAATTCATTAGAAGTGTATTCTTTGCCTCTATCACTTCTAATTTTCTTGATGTAGTGACCGCTTTATTTTTCGACACGGGATTTGAACTTTTTGAAAATATCAAAGACTTGCAACTTTTGTTGCATAAAATAAACCCATGTCATTCTAGTAAAGTCATCAATGAAGAGAATGAAGTACCTGTTTTGGTCATTTGATGGAGTGCGCATTGCCCCGCAGACGTCAGTATGGACTAGCTCCAGTAGCTTTTTGGCTCTCCAAGTTTTGCCGGATGGGAAACGTTGTCGATGTTGTTTCCCGAGCATGCATCCTTCGCAGACTGTGTTGATCTCCTTAATTGTTGGGAGGTCTCGCATCATATTCTTCTGCTTGAGGATCTTTAGCCCATGGAAGTTAAAGTGACCGAACCTTCTATGCCATAGCCATGATTCATCTGTTTGTGCTTGCATTGCCACATTGCTTGCATATCTCCATTGTATGGGAAAGCATCTGTTTTTTTTTTCATTTTCACCTTTGCAATTTGAAAGGATTTATCTTGCTTATCATAGATTGTGCAAGAATCTCCTTCAAACTGCAAAGAGTACCCTTTTTCAATCATTTGACCTATGCTAAGTAGGTTTTGATCAATGTTGGGTACCAAGAGTACATCATTGATGTATCTCTTGCCTTTTTTAGTGTCAATGGCAATGGTGCCTTTGCCGACTGCTTCCATGAAGTCACCATTACCGATTTTGACTTTAGTCTTGGATCTATCAAGACTACAAAAGATGCTTTCATTTTTCGTCATGTGGTTACTGCAACCACTATCAAGATACCAAGTATCTTTTCCTTCTTCTGTTGCAGCTTGGCAGACATAGTAGAGAGTACTTTCATCATTTTTCTCTTCGAAAAAGTTAGCTTGATAGGATTTCTTTAAACGACAAGTTTTTTCAGTGTGGCCAAATTTTTTACAATTTTGGCACTGTGGTTTTCCTCTAAACCAGCAGTCTTTCTCCAAGTGACTTTTTCTTTTACAAATGCCACATGGAGGATACTTGCCGTTATTTTCTTTTTGTTTTTCTTGTGTCTTTTTCCCATCAGCTTTTGATTTTTGAGACCGCAGATTGAGTTTAGACTGAAAGGCATTTTCAAGTTCACTTTCCTTATGCCTTTCTCGTCTACTTTCATATGCTACAAGAGAGCCCATTAGTTCAGTTGGTGATAGAGTTTCTAAATCTTTAGTTTCCTCTATCACAGAAATTATTGAATCATATTTTTCTGTACAAGAAATTAGTATCTTTTGTACTATATTCTTGTCATAAATTATTTCTCCATAGGCTCCCATTTGATTTACTATTTCTTTAATTCTAGAATAGTAATCTTTTGCAGTCTCATTATCTTTCATTTTAAGATTCTCAAAATCTCTTCTAAGCTTTTGTAGTCTAACTGTGCGTACCTTGACGGTTCTTTGGAACTCCTCCTGCAGCGTGTCCCATGCTTCTTTTGCTGTTGCTGCGCCCATTATTCGTGGAAAAAGATTGTCTGCCATAGCTTGCTGCAAGCAATATAATGCATGAGAATCCTTTTGTTGATTATCCTCGAGTGCCTTCTTTTGATCTTCCGAAAGAGTTGTAATATCTTCCGGAATAGTGATTCCTTCTTCAACAATTTTCCATAGATTTTGTGATCGAAATTAGGTCCTCATTTTGATGGACCAAAAATCATAGTTTTCTCCATGGAAAATTGGAAGAGGTAGTGAAGAGCGATTGTACTCCGAACTCATGTTGATGAGTGGAAAAGATTACGCCCAGTGATATGATCGAACGGAGCTCTGATACCACTGATGGTTTGAGAATAAATTTGTATTGGTTTAGATTTGTATGGGATGGATATTAGGTAGTGTATTATGATGATGTTGATAAGTTGATAAGTTGGATGATTGGTGGGACAAGGAAGAGTTATGTAGTGTTTTAATTTTAATGTGTGTAGTAAGAGAGGAGACAAGGTAGTAGGCTAGTAGTAAAAGATTTGCTTTGGCTACTCAAGCTTGGTTACAATTTGGAAGCTTGATGGGGTATTTGTAGTTGCTCACCCCTTACACTTTATGGCTAGAATTATTTCTTCTAGATCCTTCTTTTACTAGAAGGAATTATATCCAAACAAATCTAAATGTTTCTAGAATACAACATAACTAGTATATTCTAGATATAATCTAATCTAGAATTCTCTTAAGTTCTTAGATAATTTTTCTACAAGTGTATAGAAATTTCTAGACTAAATTGTGTAGAAATGTGTAGCAAATTTCATCATTTCTAATCAAAATTCCTTCTCTTCTTCTTGACTTTTTCTTTTTTATTATTTTTAGTTGTTGCATGTAACAAATTGGAGGACACAAAATGGTTCTAACAATAGAATTCGTACTTCCGTGCTGAATATGCTAGATCCAAATGTTACCAAGAACGTGAACGAGGTTATGTGTGTGTAATTTATATAAATATATATATATACTAGCAAAAATTACGTGCGAGGCACGTATACTAAATTTTATGCTAGTTTTTTCTATGTTATTTGAAAATGATACAATTAAAAATTAAAGAAAAAATATTATTAGTTATTAGGTGAAATTATTATTATGTGTAGTTTATAATGCTGTCAATTAAAAGTGAATACCGAATGTAATATATTAGGAGGCGTTTGGTTGGGAGGAATGAAAATATAGGAATAGGAATGAGAATGGGAATAGGAATGGAATGGAATAAAATTTAAAATGCATAAAAAAAAATTATAAAAAAATCATTAATTTTTTTTTCTTGTTACATTGGAATGGTCATTCCTTTCTTTTTAAAATGGAATAACCATTCCACCAATACTTTAAAATGCAACCAAACAAAGGAATAGAATGAAAATTATTTCCTTTCCATTCCATTCCATTTCATTACTTCCAACCAAACGCCACCTTAGTGTTTAAGAAAGCTTGATGATTTAAATATGTTCTTAAGTTAATCCAAAAATAAATTAAAAGGTGATGTTCCAATACTTAAAGAAACATTACTTAAATGGGTGTAAGATAGAAAGAAAATTAAAAATCAATCTCTAAATTGTTGATAATTGAAGATAGCATTTGTCTAAAAATTGTAGATAAGAAAACTAATGATAGTCATTGGTGGATTTCAATCATCATTTGCTTCGATACAGACAATAGTGTAATTTTCGTATTTTGCACTTTTCATTCTAGCTGGGTTCGCATATATTTGAATTGTCCATTTTTTCATTGATAAATTAAATATGGTAGTGTCGACAAAGCGGCGGTGTTCCTACAAATCGTGATGTATTTTCATTTAAAATGATTAGACATGGTGTGCATAGCTTATTTAATTAAAAAAAATCAACTTATGAAAGGCATGTAAAACTATTTTATTTTTTTAAAATTACAGCTTTGCGGTATATTTCATTAGTTGGGCAGCAGTACACGAAAATATTTTTTCCACAATATCTGCGAACATGACAGCAGATAGGCTCTTTGTATTGTCATCAAGTTCAACATATGCTATAGCATTGTAAAATGCATAATAAGATTGTTAGTATCTTTTTTTTATTATAATTTTAACTTAATTTCAATAACATCATATGTTTTTTGTAATATACCGTGGTGTAAGAAATCCTTCCTGGCTGCATGATGGCTTGTCACATATAATTTTTTCATTGCGATTGTATAAATCTATTTTTTTATGACATGCGTCACATAACATGTAATAAAAACTCTGGACAGTATCAATTATTTTTATTGCCGCCTCAATCCAAAAATATTTTTTCTACATCCAAATTAAATGGTGTTAATAATAGTAAGATATTGAAACAAAAGTTTTATAAAGTAAATATTGTAGTAGTCTTTACCTCATTCAGTTGCAGATTTTTCATCAACTCTGAAATTTGGATGTTAGTCACTATTTCGCTAATTTATTTAATTGTGCTTCTAATTTATGAGCATATGATCAAAAAAAATACTGTAATGTACTCTCTGATTTTTTTTTATTTTTTTTGCATCTAATGCCTCAAGTTTAATTATGATAAGTTTTGGTGGGTTTTAGTAAATGTTTTTCTTTTTCTGGTTTGCATTAATAGCTAGAACATGGAGAAATTAATAAGATTGACATTCCTTTTTGTCGCAGCATGTACAAAGCAGCATAATTATAATAATGCTTCAAGTTGCTATTATTTTTATTTAACAGAAGACGAAATTATAAATTTTATGACTGCTTAGTTATACTGTATGTGCTAAAATATAACTTTTTCTTTTAATGAGTGTTTTTATAGGAAAATGGTAATTCTAGAAGAGAAGAAGAGAAGAAGAAGAGAAAAATCATAAATGTACAACAGCAAAAACCCAATCGTATTTTTTTTTAGATTTAATGGAATTTATTTTATTTATTTTATTATATATAAATAAAAAGTGACCCATGAATTTCTCATAAACTATTTTATTTTTAATAATAAATTATTTTATTTTTAATACAAATAAAAAGTGACCCATGAATTTCTCATATACTATTTTACTTTTAATAATAAATCATTTTATTTTTAATATAAATAAAAAGTCTTCCACGAATTTCTCATAAACCAAGAATTCGATTTATAGACACACTTTATATAGAATAAATATATATGTTGATAATTACAATATTATGCTCTTTTGTGAATAATGTTTGAATCTGAGGTTGCTACTAATTTTTTTTTTTTTTTAACTGTTTGTGTGATTTGAGAGATTTTTAGATACTATTTAGAACTTTTGTTGAATAATTTGCTTGCAGTTATACAAATGGTGTACCATGAAAAAGTCTTAAAGCACCACATTTTGATACTCCTCATGATCTTCACATCTCACACCGCTTGCATAAGTTATGCCTGGAGATCACATTGAGATTCAATAAAGAAGAAACGAATCGTTTCCTTCCTATTTTTACCAACTCTAACCTTTTCATCAGCAATAACACTATAGTCAATGGTACAAAATCGTAAGCAATAGTGATAGGTCACAGTTTAAAACCATCGGCAAGTCATCCTCCATTGCCAACACTTTTGAAGTGTCCATATATCTAGTTGCTGACTATTTCCATCGAAGTTTATTTTATCCAGTATTGCATTGGTCAAATAGGCGTTAGTCATAGAAATCGACGACAATACAACACGTGACATTTTTAAACTGTGGAGAAATCTATTTTTTTTAGTACCGTTGAAGCATTACACATGTGATGTTTGTCGTAAAACTCATAATCTAGCATTTACACTATAGAGCGACATAACAAGCGATGCCACGCAAAAAGAACATTCTTCAATATTAATTTCTAACTTTTCTTTAATTCCTTGTCATGCCTATTGATGGTATTTTGAGTATAATTTTCTAAATATATGAATATATTTTGAAATTGGATGTTTTTTGATAATTTTGAAGGAAAGAAAAGATCTCAACTTCTATTTTTAGGACTATCTTTCAATTGCAGACCTTTTATTTTTAATTGTTTCCAACGAATTTGTTTTTGTAATAGCTAATAGCCTTTAAAAGTAATCAAACATGACGTTAGACAAACCCCCTTTTCAAATCAATTTACTCCCCATCATAATTTGTTGAAATATCAACATGTGGACTTTTTGGGAGTAACAAATAGAGCAGTTAAATTTGATACTTATGAGCTAACGATAATTTTGAGCTTGTGGCTATTACCACTATTTTTTGAGATTGGATATTTATTTGCATTAAAGTAAACTTTTTGAAGATTTATACTGTATTTTAATATCAACACGTAGTATTTTCGGAACAACTAACGAATATGTTAAAATGAGGACTAACAAACTTACAAGAATCTCGAGTTTAGGTACTATTATCGCTCTTTTTTGAGCCTAGAGATTTATGTGCATCAAAGTTAACATTTTAGAATTATTTACCTTAATTTTCCCCTTTTTATATTAAAAAAGCATAAAATTATTTTCTATTCTGATCCCATCTTTAATAACACTTTCACTTTTGATGCAAGTAAATTTCCATTTGATTAAGGGTCAAATATCAATGAATATTACATCCAAAAATATATTAATGAATGTTCTTTCGTAAAAAAATAATATCAAAGAATTATTTGTTCTAATATTTTTTTTAATCAGCTTTTTGTTTATTAAATTATAAAAATAAAAATAGTTTTCAAAATCTTATTCTATAAAACTATTCACTTTTTAATTTTTTGATTGAGCCTCAAAATTTTGAAAATAAAAAAAGTCTTTCAAAATATTTTTGAACTACTTTTTTTTTTCTTAAATAATATTTTGGACTCTGACCCCAAACCTAGACCTTAGAATCCGAACTTGGATCTCGACCCGACTTGGAGCCAAACCCTGACCCAAACCCCTACCTCGACCCAGACTTGGACCCAGGGCCAGCCCTGAAACAAAGTGGGCCACATGGAATTTTTTTTGGGCCCTTATATTAGAAAAAATGTGGTATTTTCAAAATCAGTAAAAAATATATAATTTTAAAAGAAGAAAAAAAAAAATTTGGGCTCCTGGGCTGGGTGGGTCCTAGGCACAGGCCTAGCCCGCCTATGCCCAGGGCCGGGCCTGCTTGGACCCTAGCCCTGGTCCCAATCTCGTCTCCAAACACGGATCCGACTTAAATAATATCAACAAATAAAAATAAAAATAAAAATTACAAAACACACTTTGTTTTTTGTTTTCAAAATTATTAAAAAACAAAAGTAATTAAAGAACACATTTTTATTTTATAAAAACAAAAATTTATTTTTTATTTTTATAATTAAAAAATTTTAAAAATAAAAATATTACCAAGCGTGATCTAAGTATTTAGAAATCAACCAATAGATACTAAAATAATTAAACACACAAAATTAATGAAATTTATGAGACAAGATGCATTATATATAAACTTCTTATTCATGAAGGCAAGTGAAAAAGGTGTAAGAAAGAGTGCATAGATATAACAATGCCAGCCTCTCTCGATTTATTATTAGAAACAAAAATTTAAGAGAAAGAAAAAATAAATGAGATTGAAATTAATTTATTTGGAAGATGGGGGTGGAGCTGGAAAATCTGGCTCTTGACGATAGCACCAACAAATAGTTTGAGTGTTGCAAACAGCCTTGGTCATGGTTGTACCAGCAAACCCTTTGCATTGTTCAGTGCATCCTGGAATCTCACATGGATCCATTGGAATTACAATAATATCAGTTTTTCCAGCTTCACTTGTTGTAATCATCATTGTCATCATTATCACCATCAAAGTTAGTGATAATCCCACTATCTTCATATTCAAATCCTTATTACCACCAGCCATTAAGAAAAAAGAAATTACACAGAGACAAAATATGTAGATTAATCTTATTATATTTTATTTGTAGTTAAGCTTATTTTTCATTTATGTGGATCTTGGAGGCTGAATATATAGTAATTAAAAACAACACATATTTAGAATATTTTAAAGATAGAAATATTCTAAAAATAGTTTGCAACCTATTTTTGAGCATTTCTTGATTTAGCTCCCAAAAAATTTATATCAATAATTTTATTATTTCTGCATTTGTAGGATTCAGTTACTTGATCTGCAATTTTTTTTTTTTTCTAAATTATCCAAAGAATATTGTTTCATTTTTTTAAAAGTAAAGAAAAAATTATATATGTAATAAAAATATCATTTCAAAAATATCTTTCAGATATTTATTTTATTGTTTGTGCTTAAGGATTTCCCTAATCTATAGGCTATAGGAGATCCATTTTTTTTTTCCTTTTACAAGAAGGATTCAGTTGTTTTCTATTATTATAATTTTTATTTTTATTTCTTATTTTTATAGTTTATTTTTTATATTTTATATTTCTATTATTATTATATTTCTTATTTTAGAACCTCACAAATCAGGCGCCTACATTCCTCTTCGACACTGGCGCTCCTACTGCCCTGAGTCTCATTGCCTTGTTCTGTCTTCCACATTCTGGGCGAGTGAGTTTTCTTCTTTACTTTTCTCTACTTGATTAGGAATAGTCTTGGAGAGTACAAATCCAAATTACAACCCAAAATCACCATCTTCATCATTGCTAGTCTTCTTCCATGGCATTCTAGTCCACTCTCCCTCATAGTATCTGTAATGATCGCATGTTAGAGTATGAATTAGTAAAGACAATTAGCATTAATTGTTGATATTTTTATAGTTATGCATGATTTTATTTAGTTGTGGGTCGCATTATTAGAATTTGGCACTAGAGTTATAATTTCTCAATTTTGGAGATTTTATTAAACTCTAAGGGTTCGTTTGTAACGCCGTATTAGGTCGTATTGTATTGTATTGTATTATATTAAATTGGATTATATATCATATTTTTATATAATACCATGTTAAACTTTAATTTATACTAAAATATTATATATTTAGGTGTCTATAAAAGTTAATACCACATATAGTTTTACATAAAAATATTACATAAAATACAATTCAATATAATACAATACAATACAATACGACTTAATACGGCGTTCCAAACGAGCCCTAAGAGTATTATTTAAGTTAAATTTGAATTATGTAATTTTTATGATTTTTGCTCAGCGACGATGAAAAATGCGATGGATGGCCGTTTGAATCACATGGGTAAGTTTAGAACCTATTTCCTAGCGGGAAAAATATTTGAGATATTTAGAATGCCGGGTTTAAGCGGGGTTATGGTTTTGGACCATTTTACCCCTAAGCTTATAATTGCTCAGTTTTTAGGTCAAGGGCATTTAGGTATTTGGCAAAAGTGTGATAGGTGGCTGGTTTTTCTTTGGATAGCTGGCCACACTTGAGTTCAGCTTAGATTAATTACTTTTGAAATTAATCACTTAGAAAGAACTCAAATATTTAAGAAAAACATAGAAATTTCCCCTTCTCTCTCCCTTTGTGCTCGACCACCACAAGAACCAGCAACAGCCAGCCCTAACCCTCACTACTTTTTGGAAATTTAGTAAGGAATCAAGGAGTTTCAATCAAAGGCAAGACCTTATAGCTCTAGTCTATGTGTTGTTTATGTTTTAAGTTTGGTTTGATTATGTAAATTTGAGAGTTTGTGGTTGTTAGGGTTAGATGTATTTGTGAATCAGTTTCTAGGTTCATTTAAAGTTAGAGTTGACTTCTAGATGCTGGTTTTAAGGTGTTATGTGGTGAATGAACAAGTTTGAGTTTGAACACTCAAACTTGGATCATTAATGGCATGTTTAAATTTTGTGTATGTTTCTTGCTATTATTGCTTGGAAAATATTATTTGAGGTTGGTACAAGAATTCTGGAAGGTTTGGCATGGTTTGGACACGAATTGGACAAGTTTTGAACTTGTTTGGGGTGACCTGGTGCAAACCAATTAACTAGTTTTACAAGTCCTGTAAAACCGATTAACTAGCTTATGGCCAGGTTTCCTGAATTGTTTGATTTGTCGTGTTATTTTCAGAGCCATAGTTGGTTATTTCCCTGATAATTAGGGTATTGTTATAACAATTACCGATAGCAGAACCCTTAATAGGGAGTTTGAGTTTTCCGGATTAGGGTTTTGGCATGTTATTTACCTGTTTATGTAAATGTGACTTAGGGCATTCATCCAACACAAAGTTTTTCATTCAGGGCAGCCAACTCATTTGAATTCAAAAATAAGGTAAGCATATCATAGAACAAGTTATATATGTTATTATGTGTATGAGTAATATAGGCATGTTGTGTATGTGATATGTAAATGTTGTGAATTGATATCATAGCAACACAACTATAGTGTCAGGTCAGCAGTACGAGTATAGTACCAGGTTTGACATATCTGCAATTCCAAAAAGTATTAGCTGACACTATCATAGCAGTGCGAGCATAGTACCGGGTCGGCAGTACGAGTATAGTACTGGTTAAGAGTGATATTATGGTTAATTATACTTTTGGGTATTATCGATGCTATCATAGCAGTACGAATATAGTACCAGGCCCACAGTGCACTCATAGCACTGGTAGTGGCTGATATCATGGTCGATAATACCATGTATAAAGAACGTTGTTACTTATCTAATAAGCCTTGTGGATAGGTGGATGGGCGCCTAGATACAAGTCGGTAATGTATTATTTATTATATGCTTTTCTTAGTGAGTCTGTTGACTCACAGTTGCTACTTTCATGTGGAGGTAAAGGAAAAGTGAAGGCTAAGTAGGAGTGAGTTCCGAGCTTGGATGGTGATTGTACATGTCGAGACGACGCATGTTGGAATTTATTTTACCAGGATCTTAGATCTACTCACAAGTATGTTGATTTAACAACCTAAATATGAACTTCTAAAACGATAAATAAAACACATAAAAAAGTTAAGAAACCTTACAGTGGGTGCAGCGGAATAATGTGTTTCCTTCCACTCAGATCTCTAACCTTTGATTCCTTTCTGTCGCAGAGTATAATCAAATTCTGAGCCCGAATGTCCTTCAGATGGATGTGATCCTTCACAGTCTTCCAATCTATGATTGAGGTACTATTTGCTGTGTGTGGGCACTACTCTCTCACTAGGAATTTCGAAATTCTCTCTCTTTTTCACTGTGTATTTCGTGTATCAATGAAGCATGCAAGAGGAAGAGAGGAGGGCTGCTATATATAGGGAAAATGGAAGCTCAACTTTCCAAAATAAACAGTTTCCTCATTTACTGAGTAATTGATTAATTGCCTTATTTGGTGTGATCCACCACTTTCCTATTATAGATAACTGCTAGGTTTAGGTTAGTAATTACTTGGCAATTAAAAAATTGAAAATAATAATTGGGAAACACAAAGTAGTGGCCGGCCATGGTGTGACTTGGGCCTCACTTGGGTTTTGCAGTTTCCACAATTTTATTTCTATTTTCCCAAAAATGCCATTTTTCCAATTCTAACCAATTAAATGCCAAAACTAATTATTTAATAACTAAAATAGATTATTAAATAATATTGTCATTTAATATAATTATTAATTAGACATATAGAGTCTCTTAATTAATAATAAACCTAGAAACCCTTTTCTTTACGATTTCATCCCTAAATAGTGAGAATTCACAAATTAGACATAGTCTAGCTTTTAGAATTATAATTGACTAATCATAAATCAATTATTGAGTCTTACAAACAGTATGGTCTCAACTAGAATGGGGACCATGGATCTATATTGCTGAGCTTCCAATAAGTTGAACCGAATTTACCAAGTAAATTCCTAACTTATTAATTCCTTGTTGAATCCACTCTTAGAACTCGGAATTGCACTCTCAGACTTATATAGAGCATACTATATGTTTCACAATATACATATGCTATCTCATTTAACCATTGTTATAATCTTAATGTGATTAAAGATCCTCTATATAGATGATTTATATGGAGATGGGATAAATTTACCGTTTTCACCCCTCAATGTATTTTGCCCCTTAAAACACTTAGTTACCTGTAAATGATGTTTTAGTGATCTAATATGTAGTCACTGAAACAAGAGTTTATCCATTTACTTCTATTTAACTAAGCTCGAAGGGAATCATCACTTGACTTCTATACACCAGTAGAAGCTATAGACTCCATATTTATGTTCAGCGCTCCCACTCAGTCATGCTATCATGTTCCCAAAATATACGTATCACCCTGACCCAAAAGTAGGCTTAACTAATAAATCAAATAACATGAATAACACTCCTGAGATTGAGCCTAAGCATATCAAAATTTAGATTCTTTTAATCTAAGATCAACTACTGATATTGACTTGGAAAGATACAACGGTAAGTTTATAATATCTTGACAAAGTTCAATGTCGGTCCAGTTCAATGTATACTCCATACATTCGAAACTAGTATACTTTACTAAATGTCCTGGAAAGAACATAACACTTACTCCAAGTGTAAGTATACTTCATCACTGATTATCACATCAGTGTAAATCCAAAACACTGATGAATAGGGACTTAGTCTTTTGAATCATATAATCACAATCACATTCCACTGTGTTGACAATACTGTAATTGTGAATAAATATATGTTCTGGACTTAACTGATTTTGTGCATATATTAAATATGTATATTAAACCATAAACATGAAAAATACATGTTAACATAAACCACTTCAAAAATCTAAATTGATAACTAATCAGATTGTAATGGGTTTTATTTAGGGCACAAAACCCAACAAACTCCCACTTGCACTAACATAAAACAAGTTGTGCATTACAATCAGTCTTTTATCTTGATCTTTAGATCAAGTGTAGTATATTTGAATCCACCCATATTTCTGGAACCAGGTTCATAAAACATTACGAAACATCCTTAACTATATGCTTTACTCATCAAGGGATACTGAAATCCTTACTGCTTATTAAGTACATCTGAACAAACAGAAGACATATCTCTCAAATTTTAAAATTTGGAATTGAGATAATGCAGTGTAGAATATTCTTGAGTAAAATAACTTTCTGGTAATTTCGAATTTACAAAGTTATGTATATCTTCTCTAATGGAGCTTGAATTATTGTAGATGGGTTTTAACACTCTTCTACAATAATTCCTCCACCCCAGAATAACCACCATCTCAAAAACTTAATGAGTTGGTGTGGATATTAGGATTACTAATGTATAGTTCCTTAATATCTAACATATAGGTCACTTTCATAAATCTTTCTTGATTGTCCCCTAAGGTTCCTTATTTGATTACATCTCAGATGGCTCCCACTCAATAGTAGATGTCTGGTTAAATTATACTTTTAACCTCTTATTATTGTTTTGAGGGATATCTCGTTGTGACTTATTGTCTTAGTCTGAAATTGTAAGTTTCTTTAAGACTAGGTCATCAACATAGCAGTCTAGTATTTGAAGTGTAAAATACTTGCTAGAGATTAAGCAATCAAATTAAGATACCATAAAATTTTATGAGGATTAGAAATCTTGACTCAAGTCATTCGAATAGACTATGCAAGAATTATTCTATTTTATTCTCATATTTCTGATAATTTATTTCTATCCACGTGAATGGTTAGATTTGTTTTATCAGTGGTGTTCTTAAGTTCTTATCACAAGTGTCAACCGAATGAAGATGGGTAAAGAATTTTAATATTCTCCCACTCAATTAAGGTAGTGTGATACATTATCAAAGAACTTTATTGGTATCATTATTTATTACAACAGTAAATCTAAATTGGAACATATAATCAAAGATTTATTCTGATAATAGCTAATTTATTATATTATTAAAATTATGTGTCATAAAGAGTGCTGTGGAATAAAGTCCACCCCTAAGTATATAGAGATTATGATCCACCCCTAAAGGTTGTAGAGATCATGATTCTCTAAGTGTAATAGAGATTATGTGGAGTTGAATATACTCCATAGTTCATTAGATATAAAAGATCGTTGAACTGCATATTATTCTTAACTTTTTCTCCACCCCTATCAGATCAAAAGATCTTTTTATTAAACAAATTTTTAATAATTGTTTTGGAATTAACAATTATTCATAAACATAGAAATAATTTCTAGTGTTTATGTAGTAATAACTCTATAAAGAGTTTAAATAACTATAGAATTTGTATCAATAATAAAAACACATACACATACAAACATAATAAATATAATAATTGGTAATTGATTTATAAGATAAAGTAATGAAGCTCAACTCATAAATTGCAATTTATTTGTTAAAAAAACTTTATTATAAATTAAAAAATTGTTTGCAATATTATGAGAAAAGAACAGGGAATAAAATCCCAAATTTGAAATCCAAATTGTTTTAAAATTGAAACAATTAATTCAAAAAAAAACTTCTTCTTTATCTTTGACGAACTCCATCCCTTTATCCAGCTTTCAGATTGAACTCGCGAAGACAGCACCTGAGTTTAAGAAGCTTGAGCTAAGAAGAAAAATAAACAAGGTTAGTAGTCCAGAATTAATAATCCAAATGGATAATAATTCACTAAAACACATCAGTTTATAGAAAGAAATACCTTGTTTCTTTGCAAGAAGCTTAGGACATCGGGGTTTCCAATGACCTTTCTCATTGTAGTAGAAACATTTTCCTTTTGGTGTATCACCAGAAGCTGCAGCCTTTTTGTTCTTAGCTGTTTTCACAGCTTGAGCTTGCTTCTTGGCATTTTTCCACTTCTTCTTATTCTTGGATTTGGAAGTAGAGGCAACATGTACCTCAGCATTATTCGTCTTATTACCATTTCCAGAATTCTGAGGTTTACTCCCTTTCTTCTTGGGTCCTCCAATCAAATTTTCATATGTTTGAAGGACATTTACTAACGTGTGAAAGTCTTGTTCCTTCTTGTTCATGACATAATTTGATGTATAGGGTAGAAAATCTGGAGTCAGACTATTGAAGATGAGACTCACTTAAGTAGTCTGATCCATTTCAACACCATGATTCTGGGCTTCCTGAAAATAACCTGCCATTTAGAGAAGGTGATCACGCACATTCTGATGGGTTTCCATCTGTGCATTAATGAATTTCTTATTCGCGTCAAAGCGAGACTGGATAGATGCCATACCAAATAGCTCAGTTAACTGCGTCACGATTTCTGCAGTCGTGACAGCGTTATCAAACCTTGTTTTCAAGGTGTCAACCATGATGGAAAGCATGAAGTATCGAGCTTTATTGTTAGCATTCTGCCAACGCTCGAACTTCTCTTTAACAGCTTTGGTTGCATTATCACCTGGCTGTTCAGGAGACAGCTCAGTCAGCACAAACAGGGCACTTTCACCTATGAGAGCAATATTAATGTTCTCTCTCCATTTAGGGAAGTTAGATCCATTTAGCTTACTTTCAGTCAACAGTGACAACATGGGATTTGACATGGAAATTCAGGATACTACAAAATAATAAATAGGAATCAATTATGGTTTAACACAAAATCTTATTTAGAAACTATTAGCACATAGCAAGTAGGAATGACTAGAGAAAATACTAAAAAATACAATCCTAAATAATTTCCAAGGTTTTCAACAAACTGATATCAGTGTCTCGTTTAGGCGAGAGTCAAAGCTATCATCCATTAAATAGAGTTGTCAATTCATCTAAAATGATAAACATTCTAGCAACCTTTTATTCGATCGAAAAGAGAATCCGACGTTGTCCCGTTTAGGCGAGAGTCAAGGTCACTCCTATTTCATGAGCTTCCACCATTGTTTCATACGTTTGTAAGTCAAATATAGTCGCCACCATTAGGGTGATCAATACTAATATAAAACACTTACAAATATACTTATCTTTCGAGATCAAACGGTGCTAATTTGCTAATGAACGTTCCTCCATTAGGGAGAATTACTCACTAAAACAAAAGCTATGTAAAACCAACAATGGAGATCGAATATCTTAACAATAATAAAGCTCATTATTTAAAATGTATTTTCTTCTATTATTTATTTATTTTAAATATATATATTTATTTAATTAAATTTTGAATTTAGAATAAAATTCTAAATAAAATTTAATTTAATATTTATAAAATTAAACTTAGATGGTTAAGAAAATAAAATGAATTATTTCCATCTTAGTATTAATTTTCCAATAAATATTAATGTTGACCGAGGTTTTTGACAACCAATAAAATAATAATAATTTAGAGAGCTGAAAGAAATTAAGAAGGAGATTTTTTACGTGGTTGGGGCGTTAATGAGCCTTAGTCCACGAGTCTGTGTATTTATGATAGTATTTAATACAGAGAATGTTCTTGGTGAGTTTTTACTCTTCTAGCACTTTTGCAACCCAGAATTCTGGACCCCTCTTTAATGAGCTTTGGGGGGTATTTATAGTGTTTTTGTGGGGTGATCCCCAGAATTAAGGTACATGCATTTCTGTAACTATCAGTAAAGTTGTACATTCCCAATGAATATATCATGGGTAATGCATGGTCTAATCCCTAGGTGCTGTAGGGATTTTATGAGGGCAGTCCTTAATCCCTTTGGACTGATGTGATTCTTCCCAGAGTAGTCGTCACTAGACTTTATTGGTCATAGCCTATTAGGATTGCGAGATTTTGTATCATCCTGGGAAAGCCAATGTAGTGGTAGATGCTTTGAGCAGAAAAGGTCCCGGATACGTTTTTAATACTATAATGATAGCTCCTCAGCTAGCCTAAAAAATGGTTAAGGTCGAAACTGAATTTGTGGTAGGAAAGTTACACAACCTAAAACTTCAGTCAGATTGTTGGAAAGAATTAGAAAGACACAGTTGGAAGATCGGAAGCTAGTTAAAATTCAGGATGAAGTATTGGCCGGTCGGCCTAAGGACTTTTCGATCTCAAATAACGAAATGTTACTTATAAAGCTTGGGTTTGAGTTCCAGATATGGTGAGCTTAAAAAGGAAATACTTGACGAAGCTCATACTACACCTTATTCGTTTCACCTAGGAACGAACAAAATGTATCTAAATATGAAACTTTATTTTTGGTGGTGTGGAATGAAGAAAGATGTGGTAGATTACGTGTCTAAATGTATAACTTGTCAGCAAATCAAAGTTGAACACCAACGGTCGGTAGGGTTATTGCAACCTTTAGCACTTCGTGAGAGGAAGTGAGAAAATATTACAATGGACTTCGTGGTTGGTTTGCCTTGAACCATGGGAATGCATGACTCAGTATGGGTCATAGTGGACCGTTTCACGAAGTCAACACATTTTATATCGGTGAAAACTACCTTTACAGTGGATCAGTATGCAGAGCTATATGTGAAGGAGATAGCTCATCTCCATGAGGCTCCTAAATCCCTTATTTCAGACAGATATCCAAAGTTTACATCAAAATTTTGGATAAGTCTTTAGAGGGCTATGGGTACGAAGTTGAAGTTCAGTACAACTTTTTACCTTCACACTGATGGGCAATTAGAGAAAACCATTCAGATATTAGAAGACTTACTGCGAGCCTGTGTCATGGACTTTGAGGGTTCATGGAGTAGATACTTTCCTTTGATAGAATTTTCCTACAACAACAGCTATCAGAGTACGATAAGAATGGCTCCCTATGAAATGATGTATGGTAGGAAGTGTCGTTCCCTAGTCCATTGGGATGAAACAGGGGAAACGAAGTATTTGGGTCCTAAGTTAGTTCAAAGGACCAATGAAGCTATAGACAAGATCAAGGCTTAGATGCTTGCTTCGTAAAGCAGTCAGAAAAGTTATGCTAATTCAAAGCGCAGAGATATTGCATTTCAAGAAAGAGGACTTGTTTCCGCGAGAGTCTTGCCAATGAAGGGAATTAGACGTTTTGGAAAGAGGAGCAAGTTAAGTCCTAGGTTCGTTGGGCAATTTGAGATACTCGAGAAGGTCGAGCAGGTAGTGTATCGGCTAGCCTACCACCAGTGTTATCGACTATTCAAAATGTATTTCATATTTCGATGTTGAGGAAATGATGTGGCTTGCTTCAAAGTATACCCTCACAAGTTTGATCTTGGTCATGCCTTTTAGGATGGTTTACTAGTACTAGGAGAAGGATTGATAGTGGAGAATTCTTCTATATTCGTAGGACAGCTATTGGATGAAATTATTTCGTGTCCCATAACTCCCCTTTTTGTTCTTGAAAAATTAACAAAAATAAAAAAAGAAGTTAGGACCCGAGAAAGTAATTTTGGCAAGAAATGGATTACCTATTTTTCTTGGAAAATGTGACATAGCCCATTAAACTAAGAAAAGGCACAAGAGAAAAAGAAAAGAATAAAAATATAAAAATGTCTTTATTTCATTTGGTGGGGCCCATATGTAATCCTAATGTTATGAAAAATAGGCGGAGTCGCTCACACAAATTTATATTCAACAACATTCAACCTTCACTCACGTGGCACAACCGCGTGCGCATGGAGATGACCATTGACACTAGTGATGAGATGGCAATGGTCTACCATAAAAATCATGTGTTTAGAGTAATGACAAAGTGCTTTAACAATGGAGTGTTGCCATTTGAGCTTCTTGGCCATGAGAGTTCTTACATGGTGACATACCATGTATTCAATCAAAACAAAACAATTCAACAACACAAGCATTCAAACTAGGAAATTTAAAGAAATTGCACATATCCAAATAACCCAAGTGATAAAAACCACTTGTTTTCTCACGTGGGAATTTCATCGTACACTTGGTGGGACTAATTTTTCATCATCCAAACCTATACCAAAAGTTTGTAATTCTTGCCCAAATTTACAAATTCAACTTCCAATTATACGAATTCCATCACAAATATCAAAACCAATTTAAAATAAATTCAAAACCTATACAAATTCCATTCCTACAATACATAGCCAAACACATTCAAGAAACACAGATTCAAACCCAATTTCTATTTCCACAACTATTCCATTCTTGAAATTTGTACAAAAACCAACTGAAAATTTCCAAGAAAGTGAAAAGAACTAGAAATTACCTTTAGGATTTGTCAGAATTTTCAAAAGACTTGTAGAATTTTTGAAAACTTATTCTCCCCTCACCAATGGATGGCCACGACTACAAGAGATTTTTTTTTTGCACTTTGTGAATTTAAAGTGCAATTGATGGATGAGAAGATATAATGAAGAAGGAATGAAAAAAGAATGGAGATAAAAAATTGTACCTTGAGTGGGCGTGTGGATCTTCTTTGCCAAGACAAAAGATTAGTTCCCTTGAAAAGTTTGGTTAGAAGGAAGTGGTATTTGAATGTGTTGTTTGAAGAGGTTATGAGCCTTATTTAAAGGAAAAAGGGCCTTATGGTCGTGCACTACAAATTGGCCAAGGGTTTCCAAAAATACACTTGGCACAATTAACACCTGCTCTTCACTTAAAAAGAAATTGGCACTCATCTCCCTTTGACACTTGTCACTTGTATAGATAAAAATTTATAATTTACGCATTTAATTATGCGAAACAATATAAATTTGTCATCCTTAGTCAAATTAAACTTCTTTTCACATAGTTAAAGTTGAATTTCACAAATTTAGAGAGAAGTTACTAGAATACATAATTGACTCGTGGCGACGAAGGTCTCAATCGGGTACTCCATGAGATGACGAAATAAGCAAAAGGTGACACACTTATTATTTTCAAGACAAGCAGGGTACAATAACATTACTCTTTCCCGAAGGTTTTCGACAAACACTTTTGAGGGGCAAATGTTATACCTAATTTTTGAAAAATAAAAAAATGTCAACATGGCGACTTTGACCAAGGCTTATAAATATCAAATAAGTTAAGAACCCTTCTTGAGGGCCGCATTGTACCTTTAAGGGACTCAAAATCATTGACCAACCATTTGGTACCGGGATTCACACACCCAAGTGTGCCCAACTAGGGTTTATGGGCCCGTGCGAGCGTTTTCACCCTAGAATCCTCAATCCAATAAGGAAACCAACAAGGACTTAACTCATTTAGGCATGAAAAGGCTTAGGCTTGAACATAAACTCAAAACTGAACAACAATCCCATGCAATAGGGCCTATGAAACCACTGCCATACGAAGATGGCAGTGCTCTCCAATTTTTGGAGAACATTTTCACAAGGAGAGGGAGTGCTTGCCACTCATTAAGACCAAATAGAATTTGTCCATCTGTGTTCCCTTAACACCCATGAGTGCAACACAAGTGAAAGAAACCATTTCTCACCAAAGGACAAGCCTAGGCGACCACTGTCATCTTTGTGGCACAAAGAGTTGCAGTGGTCGACCACATAGAATGGGGACAAAATTTTTGCCAAAGGTTCTTTTTTATCAATAACATGTCAAAACCAAGTGAGAAAAGTTGCCAAGTAATATGGAAACCACTTGGTCGACCACTGCCACATTTTTGGCACAAATGGTGGCAGTGGTCAGCCACCACATAGAATGGGGAGTTTCTTTGGCCAAAGTATATTTCCAACATTCATATATCAAATACAATTGAGAAAAGTAGTGCAAGGATCCATAAACCTCTTACGCGACCACTGCCACCTTTTTGACAAAAATTGTGGCAGTGCTCTTTTGACCAATTGGTCAAGAACCAATGTGACTAAAGTAGTTTTCTAGCATCCATATGACTGAAATAAGCAAAAAATACCATCCGAGGCTTCCCATAAGCCATGGCCATCCACTGCTACCTTTTGGCCCTGACTGGTGGTAATGGTCTCCCGTTAGGGTTTCAGACGTCGAAATGAGATTTCGGGATCATAGGACCTCCAAAATGTGACACACCATAAAAAAAGTCAAAATACACTTCGAGGGGTTCGAGAACATGCACGACCAAGAGGTGCCATTTAGTCGTGTCAGTGCTCCCATTTGGAGCTGAACAACACAAACTTCCCTTCAGCAAAACGAGACTAACTCTCTCAATGTTTATCTAAATTATATGGTTCAACTTGCATTGGAAATATCTTTTCAAGGTGGATCTAAGTGTGTCTCACTGTGGTAGCTCAATTTTGAAGCTATAAATTTCAAAATTGGCTCACAAGGAAGGCTTATACACTTTACTCAAGAATTGAGTAGTGTAATTAAGTGTGGAATATTGGAAAACTATGCCCAAACCATATGGCATCATATGTGAGGAGTGGCATCCTAAAACACCCGTTTCCAACACTTCTCACCAATTTCATAGATTCCAGACCGAGAGGTGACATCCCTCGTCACTCCACTTCAATTTGGTGGATCTCTAGCTGAGAATAACTATTTTCCCAATTTTTAGGAAATTTTGGCCTATAATTAAGTAAATTTTTGTAGATATTTATTTATTTGTAATTTTATATTCATTATTGAGAGGAAGATACTGTTAGGCTATTTTTAGCCTACGTTTTGGGTCACATTTTATAGTTGTTTTCCTTTCTTATTATTATATTTAGAATAGAATTATGCTTGTTCTCTTTGGTTTCAGGTTTCACACTTGGAATATATCAATTGATCAAAGTTCGGAAAACAATAATCTATAGAATAGAGAAAATTCTGCAAGAAAATAAAGCTGAAACTTCAAGCTTAAATTTGACTATGTTCGAATCAGATTTCGGAAAAAGTCGAAACATAAAAGTTTTAGATTTCTTTTTGTTCTTTCCAACACATATTGAATCAACTCATTTGGAGCTTGTATGTGAAAGTTATACACATTTTACTGAAAGATGCTGAAGTTGTAAAATTTGCTTCAGTAGTTGCGACCACCACTTTCCATGGTTGCGACCCTTTTTCACGGTCGCGACTAGGAGCCAGGCAGTGAGCTAATTTTCGTATTTTGCCTATATGGTCACGACTAGGCTTTATGTAGTCGCGACTAGGGGCGAAAGATGAGATTTTTGGGCAGTTTTTGACTTTTTCAGAGGTAGCAACCCTAATTTCTATTTAAGGGGCTCGTGTTTTAGAACGAGGGGATGCAGAAATTGGACCCTAAAGTGAAAGAAAGAGGCATAGGAAGCAATTGTGGTGATCTAGAATGCAATCACCAACTAGTTCTTTCTTAAACTCTTAATTTCTATTTTAGTTTTGATTATGGATGTTATTATGGATTTTATGAACTAAACTCCTATTTAGGGAGATGATGAATGTTGATTGAAATTACTTTTGGTTAATGATAATTGCTATTCGTCTTTTCTTAATTGTGAATTTATCCATATTTGTATTTAATTACATGTTTAAGATTGATCACCTTGTACATGCTTTATGATCCCAATTCAAAATCTGAAAAGTGAGAATTAAGAATGCTAAAATTGGATAAACTAGGTTTTGATGTGAAACGAAAGTATTGTTGGATGTTATTTTACCAGGATCTTAGATCTACTCACAAGTATGTTGATTTAACAACCTAATTATGAACTTCTAAAACGATATGAAATTAAACACATAAGAGTATCAGAAATCTTACAGTGATTGCAGCGGAATATATGTCTCCTCCCACTCAGATCTCTAACCCTTGATTCCTTTCTGTAGCAGAGTATGATCAAGATCTGAGCCCGAAAGTCCTTCTTTGTTGTCTCTGAAATCTACACAGCCTTCCTCACTATGATTGAGGTATTACTTGATGTGTGTGGGCACTACTCTAGCACTCATACATTTCGAAACAGTGAAGGGATAGAGAGAGAGAGGGTGGCGGCTCAGAGAGAATTTTCTGAGAGAAAATTCTTTCAGAATAATGCTGTGAAAAGCTTGTACAGATGTGTGAAACTCTGAAGCCTTTGCCTTCTATTTATAGAAGACCACCAAGGGCTATGATTCACATTTTGAACTGAGAAAATCAAAGGGAAAAGGAAGCTAAGTGGGCCGGCCTAGGCAATGTGGAAACAAGGCTTTCCACTTTTCCAACTTTCCTTTTCCTACACTTGATAGTTTCCCTTTTTGTGAAAAATTGCCAATTCCATTGTTCAACCATATTAATGATAAATCTAATTATTTAATAATTAAAAATAATTATCAAATAATATATTATCATTTGATTTATTAATAATGAAACTAATTAAAGTTTCCTAATTAATAAATATGCCCTTCAAAATCTCTATTTACTGTTTTGCCCTTAATAAGTGCTAAATTCTCAAACTGACAAGTCTATCTTGAGAATTTTTAATTGAGTAATTAAAATCAATTAAATGAGTCTTACAAGTAATATCATCTCAACTAGTGAGGGGACCATGGGTCTATATATCCGAGCTTCCAATGAGCAGATCTAGAATTTACCACTTAAATTCACTGACTTATTAATTCTTCCTTGAATCCACACATAGAACTCAGAATTGCACTCTCAGTATATAGAATGCTCTATATGTTCCACCATATAGACACATTATTAGTTATCCATTGTTATAATTCTAATGTGATCAATGATCCTCTATATGGATGATCTACATTGTAAAAGGACTTAAATTACCGTAACACCCTACAATGTATTTTATCCTTAAAACACTTAACCCTGTATAAATGATATTTCAACTAAGTGAAATGAGTACTCAATCATTTATCTCGTTTGGTTAAGCTCGAAGGAAATCACCCTTTGCTTACTATTCGCCAGATAGAAGCTATAGATTCCATATTTATGTTAGCGCTCCCAGTCAATCGCACTACCGTGTTCCCAAAATGTATGTATTGCCCAGACTAAAGATTTAGGCTTAACTAACAAATCAAAGAACACGAATAACACTCTTGAAATTAAGCCTAACCATATCAGGATTTAGATCATGTGATCTAGGATCAACTTATGATATTGAATTGAATAGATGTTTACGGTAAGTTTCAAAATCTAATTCAAAGTTCAATATCGGTCCATTCCAATGCATACTCCATGCATCCAACCTGAGCTTTACTTTAACCTATGTCTTGGAAAGAACATAACATTTCTCCAAATGTAAGTAAAATCTGTTGTAGATTGTCATATCAGTGAAACCCAGTGTTCTGATAAATCTAGGAATACTTTATTCACATAGTCATGTTTATTTTCCACTGTGTTGACAACACAATAAACATGTTCAAGTATGTGAAAGGGGTTTGGATGAATTTATAAATCAAATAGACAAGCAATTGATTAAGTGAACCAAAACATACACAAGTGAGTGAAAAATTACTTCTGTTACTTTATTGATATAGAATAATCTGGATTACATTGAAACGGAGTTTTATTTAGGGCATAAAACCCAACAAGTATTTGCATAGCCTTTGAGACATTTAGATTATTGCTTAATGCTGATTATATGTTAATCTATCTCAGAGATGATTAGATAACATGTGATTTAGGACCTAAAAGATCTAAAAAGTGTTAGGTTAATTTTTATAATCTGTCATTCACATTAAGAAAGAGAATAGTAATTAGCATTAACAATTGGGTAATTAAATCAACAAGATTCTTTTCCCTAATTTCTCATCCTTGATTAAACACCTTTATTGATTTCTTTAATTTTCTTGTTTTTCTTTATTTTAAAATCTATCATAACTATTTATCTACCAAATAGAATCATAAGTCTAATTTAGTGGTATTCATTTCAATTCCCTGTTGTTCGACCTCACTTGTGTGAGTTTACTACTTGATTACGTGCACTTGCGTATTATTCATAAATTTTGTAACAAGTTTCTAGCGCCGTTGCCGAGGAATTGTTTAAAAATTGATATTACAAAAAAATAAGATTAAATTCCACTTTGGTTAAATTTTCTTGCTTATTGCTAATCTGTTTCTTTTAGATTGTCTTATTTCAGGCATTGGGGGTGCATGCGACGTCAAGGACAAAGTGTAATATTGCCGGTTGATCATGAAATTGAGAAGACCTGTAGAAGAAACAGAAGAAACAAGAGGCACGAAAGAGTTTCAGCAACTGCTGAAATAGAAGAAATGATGGCTGAGAATGCTAATGGCGGTAACAATAGAGGCAACAATGGTAGTAATGGAGGTGCTGTTGAAGATCAAGCAAATGGCCACAGTCTCAGAGATTACATTCTCCTAACTGTTACGGGGGTTTAGTCTTGTACAAGACCACCCGCCGTGGATGCAAACAACTTTGAGATAAAGCTAGCCATACTTGTAATGGTGCAATCCTCAGTTCAGTTCGGTGGACCCCCATCTGAAGACCCTAATCTGCACTTGTCAAACTTCATGGAGTTATGTCAGACCTTCAAAGTAAATGGAGTCAGTGATGATGCAATCCGTTTGAGATTTTTTTCATTCTCGCTGAGAGAGCGAGCCAAGAGTTGGTTAATCTCCTTGCCACCGAATTCTATAGCAACATGGACTGACTTGGCAACAAAGTTTCTGTCTAAGTTTTTTCCTCCAACAAAAGCTGCCAAGCTGACAGGGGAAATTAATAATTTTTGTCAACTGGACAATGAATCTTTCTATGAGGCTTGGGAGAGGTTCAAGGATCTCATCAGAAAATGTCCACACTATGGGATCGAAAAGTTGATGTTGGTTCATAATTTCTACAATGGGCTGATTGGTAACACAAGAACAATTATAGATGCCGCAGCTGGTGGGGCATTTATGCGAAAAAGTGCAAACGAGGCTTTATGATCTGCTCGAAGAAATGGCTATGAATAACCAACAATGGCCAAATGAAAGAAGCCAAAACGAAGAAAGTTGTTGATATGCACGAGGTAGATGCCATCACCAAGCTGACAGCCCAAGTGGAGGCCTTGACGAAGTTGATGACTGCTCAGGTGAAACAGGCTCAAGTTACTTGTGAGCTATGTGGGGGCCCTCACCCCTATGAGGAATGCCCGGTGGATGTGAACAGTTTACCAATGGATTAAGCAAAAGCCATTGGGAACTATTCTCAAAACAATAATTATGGGCACAACCAACAGGGGTTCTACCAGCAGAGAAATCAGCCCCAACAAAACCAACAACAGCTGCAACAACAAAGTCCTAGTGGAGCCTTAAATATCCAAGCTGACTTATTGTTAAAATTCATGATGGAGACTAAAGCCTCTATTAAAACTCTAGAAACTCAGATGGAACAATTGGCTACTCAAGTGGCAAAACAAGCTCAAGGAAATTCACCTAGCACTAGTGAGACAAAAGGAAAAGAGCAATGTCAAGCAATTTCCTTGAGGAGTGGAAAGAGTTATGAGGGACCTAGTGGTAAGCAACCAGTTGAAGATGTGGTTCAAGATCGACGGGTACAGACATAGGAACCAAAGGAAAATAACACTACTGATGGTCTTGCACCGAAAGAAGCTTCGCCTCCGATAAGCATAGATCACCATATTAAAATTCCTTACCCTCAAAGACTCCGCAAGAACAACCTCGACAAGCAGTTTTCAAAATTTCTTGAAATATTCAGGAAGCTGCACATTAACATTCCATTTACGGAGGCCTTGGAGCAAATGCCAACTTACCTAAAGTTCATGAAAGAAATTTTAGCTAAGAAAAGGAAGTTGGAAGAATTCGAGACAGTGGCACTTACTGAGGAGTGTAGTGCAATTTTGCAGAAGAAACTACCGCCCAGGCTTAAAGATCCGGATAGTTTCAATATTCTATGCTCTATAGGGGGTTCGGTGGAAACTAAAGCTCTATGTGATCTGGGAGCAAGCATTAATCTAATGCCATTGTCTGCCTTCAAAAGGCTAGGATTGGGAAAAGCAAAGCCTACTATAGTGACTTTACAACTGGCGGATCGTTCTTTGACTCATCCTCGTGGGATAATTGAAGATGTACTGGTGAAGGTGTTGGAAATTATTATACCAGGATCTTAGATCTACTCACAAGTATGTTGATTAACACCCTAAATATGAACTTTCTAAAACGATGAAATAAACACATATAAAGTTTAGTAAACCATACATTGGGTGCAGCGGAATATAATGACTCCTTCCGTTCAGATATCTAGCCCTTGATTCCTTTCTGTAGCAGAGCATTATCAATATCTGAACTTGGATCTCTTTCTCCCCTTCTTTAGTGCTGAAACTCCTTCTTGCTGAAAGTCTTTCTTCACGATCTTCCTCCCTATGATTGAGGTATCACTTGCTGTGTGTGGGCACTACTCTAACACTAAGAAATTTCGAAATTGAAGAGGGAAGAAAGAGAAGAAGGTGGAGGCTAGGTATAGAGAGAAGGCTCAGGTTTTTCTGTGAAGGAAAAAGTAGAAAATTTAAGTGTAAATTTCCTGAAGCCTTCACTATCTATTTATAGCATTCCACTAGGGTTAGGTATGAATTATTTAGCATTAAAATAATGAAAATATCAGTTTAAAAAATCATTCCAAGTGGCCGGCCATGTAGTGTAAGGGGCCTTACTTGAATTTTGCAGTTTTCTCAATTCTGCATCTGATTTTCTCAAAAACGCCAATTTTCTAATTCAACGATTTAAGTGCCAATTTTAACTATTTAATAACTATAAATAATTATTAAATAATATTGTCATTTATCATATTTATTAATTGAACCATACAAAGTATCATAATTAACAAATATGCCCCTAAAACTCTTTCTTTACAATTTCGCCCTTACTTAGTGAAAAATTCACAAATAGATTAGTATAATTTAAGAATTATAATTGATTAATCAAAACCAATTATATGAGTCTTACAAGCAATATTATCTCAACTAGTGGGGGGACCATGGGTCTATATAACCGAGCTTCCAATAAGCAGATCAAGAATTTATAACCTAAATTCACTTACTTATTAATTCTTCGTTGATTCCACGCATAGAACTTAGAATTGCACTCTCAGTATATAGAATGCTCTATATGTTCCACCGTATAGACACATCATTAGTTATCCATTGTTATAATCCTAATTTGATCAATGATCCTCTATATGAATGATCTACACTGTAAATGGATTAGATTACCGTTACACCCTACAATGTATTTAATCCTTAAAACACTTAACCCCGTATAAATGATATTTCAGCTTATGTGAAATGAGATCTCCACCATTTATTTTCGTTTGGTCAAGCTCGAAGGAGATCATCCTTTACTTACTATTCGCCAGATAGAAGCTATAGATTCCATGTTTACGTTAGCGCTCCCACTCAATTGCACTACCGTGTTCCCAAAATGTACGTATCACCCTAACCCAAAAGTAGGCTTAACTAACAAATCAAAGAACACGAATAGCCTCTTGAGATTGAGCCTAATCATAACAGGATTAAGATCATTTGATCTAGGATCAACTAGGCGATATTTACTTGAATAGATATTACGGTAAGTTTAATAAATCTAAGTCAAAGTTCAATATCGGATCCCTTCCGATGCATACTCCATGCATCCAACCTGAGCTTTTACTTTAACCAATGCTCTGGAAAGAACATAGCATTTCTCCAAATGCAAGTAAACTCTGTTGTAGATTATCATATCAGTAAAACCCTGTGTCTGATAAATCTAGGAAACTTTATTCACATAGTCATGTTTACTTTCCAATGTGTTGACAACACAATACACAGGATCAAGTATGTGAAAAGGGTTTCAGATGAATTCATACATTATGTACATATAATCATGAAATAAATCATGTGAACCATGCAACATTAAATGTTATTTCTGATCTATATTAATAAGTAAATCTAACCATATTGAAATGAGTTTTATTTAGGGCATAAAACCCAACAGAAGGTTGGTAAGTTTATCTTCCCTACTGATTTCCTAATTCTTGATATTGAGGAAGATTCAACTATTCCTATTATTTTGGGAAGACCATTCTTAGCCACGGGACGAGCATTAATAGATGTTCAAAAGGGGGAGTTAAAATTGCGAGTGCAAGATGAAGAGGTCAATTTTAATGTTTTTTCCCCAACTGACATTCCTACCTGTTGCAAGATTGAGATGGTGAAGGGTTCTTTTGTTAAAGCTAATAAGAAGAGAGCCAAGCCTAAAGAGCGACTTCGAAGGATTCGGCGTCATTGGAAAAGATTGATGTATGGCAATTCTGAAGGTGAACTTACTCTTGTGCAAAACTCTGAAGTTAACAATATTGGAGGTCAATTTTCGTCATTCGGTACGAGGGCTCTATTGGATGCGAGGGATGGACTTGATCCAATTTGAAGCAGTATTGAGGTCCAACCCCTTCTGATGGGGGTGCAGGTAAGTCTCCCTTCCCTTATTTTGCATGACACATTGGGGACAATGTGTATTCTAAGTTTGGGGGAGGGGACAAAAAAATTAATTGTTTTAGTTATTCAGTTCTTTTTAGTTATTTTGGGTTAGTTTAGTCTTTTTATTTGGTTGTTAGTCGATTAAATAAACTGAAGATAGTTGTGTACTACTGTTAATTGTGATATGTCCTGAAATTTTGAAACTGTGTGCTTAATTCTTTTAACTCTTTGTATTAGTTTGGATGCTTGTAAAGCCTATGTATGGGATGCAATTTGACGATCTGTGAAATATGTTATATTTGTTTTACTGTGGTTTGTGGTAAGATTGATTGAATAGCTTAGAACTTCCATGCCTTATTCTCTTGAGGCGAAATCCTTGACATCATTTAATAGGAACATGATTTAGGTAGTTTGTTTGAATAGTTTGAGCCTTTCAAGCCTACCATAAAATGAATATCCTTAGTGAACCTTTTTGAGCCTAAACCTGTTTCGTTTCTTCACCCATTCAACTAAAAGATGTATCTTCACTGTTTTTTTTTTTGTCCTCATTACATTTTGAATGGTATCATAAGCCTTACAATACGTTTGGGGGAGTGAAATATATAGTGTGTGGAAGTATTGAAGAAAAGAAAAAAAAATCTTGCGCGATTGAGAAACATGTGAGGAAAAAAAAGAAAGAATTGTAACTCGGCATCACTTGAAAAAAAAAAGAATGAAAAAAATTAGAAATAAAACAAAATTTCAGTGATGTCTGGTGATTGAAAAAACAGAAAAAAAAATCTCAATCATGGTTAGTTGTGGGAAAACTTTGGGAAATTTTAAAATTATGAGAAGCTTGTGGGTTCTATTGTGCTTATGATATCTTTAGCCAAAATTATCTTTCATTTTCCAAATATCTAAGCCATAAATTCTAACCTTAAAAAGTCCTTTTGATGCCGAAAAGAATGTTGTCAACATTAGTGGAGAGAGGTAAGCATGCAAGCATATTGGCTATTAGTTTGTGGACTGATTTGATGGAGTGAAAAAATTATGACATTATTTCGATATTGAAGTTAGTTTGTATCTCTGCATTGCGTGATAAAATGAGCATCCTAATTAATTGTTAGAGGTTTTGGAATTTAAAATCTAGTTTAGTTAATGGAAGGAAATTTCACATCAGCCAGCAGTAATATAATTATCTGATAGCTTAGTTAATCGAGTTTTAGTCTTAGTCTTAGTCTTACTCGAGGGCGAGTAAGAATCTAGTTTGGGGGAATTTGTTAGGCTATTTTTAGCCTACGTTTTGGGTCACATTTTATAGTTGTCTTCCTTCCTTATTATTATATTTGGAATAGAATTATGCTTTTTTTCTTTGGTTTCAGGTTTCACACTTGGAATATATCAATTGATCAAAGTTCGGAAAATAACAATCTATAGAATAGAGAAAATTCTGCAAGAAAATAAAGCTGAAACTTCAAGCTTAAATTTGACTATATTACATTCAGATTTTGGAAAAAGTCAAAACAGAAAAGTTTTAGATTTCTTTTTCTTCTTGCCAACGCATCTTGAATCAACTCATTTCGAGTTTGTATGTAAAAGTTATATATATTTTACTGAAAGATACTGAAGCTGTAAATTTGCTTCAGTAGTCGCGACCACCACTTTCCATGGTCGCGACCCTTCTTCATGGTCGCGACCATGGTCGCGACAAGGAGCCAGGCAGCGAGCTTATTTTTGTATTTTGCCTATGGTCACGACTAGGCTTTATGTAGTTGCGACTAGGGGCGAAAGACGAGATTTTTGGGCAGTTTTAGACTTTTTCAGAGGTAGCAACCCTAATTTTTATTTAAGGGGCTCCTGTTTTAGAACAAGGGGAGACATAAATTGGACCCTAAAGTGAAAGAAGGAGGCAGAGGAAGCAATTATGGCGATCTGGAATGCAATCACCAACTAGTTCTTTCTTAAACTCTTAATTTTTATGTTAAATTCTATTTTAGTTTTGATTATGGATGTTATTATGGATTTTATGAACTAAACTCCTATTTAGAGAGATGATGAATGTTGATTGAAATTACTTTTGGTTAATGATAATTGCTATTCCTCTTTTCTTAATCGTGAATTTATCCATATTTGTGTTTAATTACATGTTTAAGATTGATCACCTTGTACATGCTTTATGATCTGAATTCAAAATCTGAAAAGTGAGAATTGGAAATGCTAAAATTGGATAAACTAGGTTTTGATGTGAAACGAAAGTATTTGCATAGCCTTTGTGACATTTAGATTATTGCTTAATGTTGATTATATGTTAATCTATCTCAGAGATGATTAGATAACATGTGATTTAGGACCTAAAAGATATGAAAAGAGTTAGATTAATTTTTATAATATGTCATTCACATTGAGAAAGAGAATAGTAATTAGCATTAACAATTGGGTAATTAAATCAACAGGATTCTTTTCCCTAATTTCTCATCCTTGATTAAACACCTTTATTGCTTTCTTTAATTTTCTTGTTTTTCTTTATTTTAAAATCTATCATAATTATTTATCTACCAAATAGAATCATAAGTCTAATTTAGTTGTATTCAGTTCAATTCCCTGTGGTTCGACCTCACCTGTGTGAGTTTACTACTTGATTACGTGCACTTGCGTATTATTCATAAATTTTGTAACAGATACAAGATTTTTTAGTGAGACACCCCGACATGTGGAGGATCACTAACAAATCCTAAAGCCTATATAAAGATGGTAAGAGGCTAGGGTGAAGGGGGAATCATTTGCTGATTGAACGGAGGCTAAGGGCACTACATTATTTTTCATCTTTTTCCTTACGTCTTCAAATCTATTTGTGTGTTATTATCTACACACTGTTGAGAATATAACTCTGGCGTATCAGACTAAATTAATAAAAATTAAAGTAGACGTAGCCTCATTACCATCGCGACATGGGGGCTGAACTACTATAAATCCCTAGTGTCCATTTTATATATTGCGGTTATATTTAGTTAAATTAATTCATTGCAATTATATTTATTTTTACGATCTTTTTAGATCAGTTGACGAAAAACTCCGTCAACAGAAGGTAATCTAGGATGCTCTACTAGTTGCTTCAAAGTTAGTCCAACAAAAAGTCATTACAACAATTACTTGTTCCCGTTGTACTCATGCCTGTTAATCTATTGGACATGTATTGTTTGGCTGTAAATATGTGAGATCAATTTGGAGACATTCAAACTATAATTATGACTTTCACAAGAAAAATTCAATGGTTCAAGAAGTTTTTTTTGGTCCATTTGTCTTCCTTATTCTCTAAGTCGAAACTGGAATCTATAATTTGTATCATGTGGACAATTTGGACAGAACGCAATGGGCTCGTTCTTTGTTTTCATGCCAGGCCTGCAGCAACTCTTTCTTCTTATGATGTAACTTTTCTTCTACAATTTTATGCTGCCAGAGCATAAACTGATCTAGTATTTATTGCACCACCCGCTACTCATTCTCGACCAGAACCGTGGAAGCCATCAGCTGGTTTAGGCCTCATGTTTAATGTAGATGCATCTGTCAATCTCACCACTCGTCGAATTGGTGTTGAACTTGTCATCCGAGATACTATAGGCCGAGTCCTTGCTATTCTATCAAAGCCACTTACGGGATGTTATAAGTGTTATGAAATGGAAGCTATAGCTTTATTTCGTAGTCTACTTTGGGTTTTTCAATTGCAGCTACCTATCTTGATAGTGAAAACAGATGCTCTTCATGGTTTCCACAGTTGTGAAGTAACTCTCATGAGCTTTATCTTCTTTTACATATATTATTGTAGAAGTCATTTATTTTTTATCCCTTTTCGATAGAGTTGTAATCTCATATGTTTGAAGAGACATATAATAAAGCCGCTTATAGTTTAGTAAAGCATTCTTCAGAGTTGGATGAAGATTGTGTTTAGTTGAAACAAATTTCCTCTACAATATTATTCTCTGTTACTTTAAACTTTTGATTTATAATACGAGGTTTATTCTAAAAAAATCAAAAATGATCCATGGGGAGTAAAAAGAAGAAATTTTTACACCAAAAATACAAAATACACACTTTATTACATATATATCTTCACACGGTTAAATCAATATTTATACTCATTAACATTATTTTATTACACCTTTACCACTTGCACACACAATCCATGCAACCATACACGTCATTGATTGATGACTTATATCAATCATACCTTACATCATTCCCTTATCTTTTTCTCTTCTTTTTTTTTTTATTATTTTCAATTTCTTTTCAGTAAATAAAACCTCCATAGTTGAAATCTTCTCCTTCCCCTGTGCCAAAGAAAAGTTCTAAAATGGGGTTGAAATCTGTAGCTAACAGGAATAAGGGCAAACGTCCTGTTGTTCAAGACGATGACTTCGATTTTGCTCCTCAATTGTCGGAACGTGAGTGAGATCCTCCTGAAAAGAAATCAAAGGTTACTGCCCATGAAAAAATTTCTCATGCTCCTGCTCAAAAAAAATGATTAGGATGGTGCTCCTCTTCGATCGTAGGTTTGTTTTTGGTTTCTTTTTGGTTTTCCCACATTTTTGAAATTTTTTCATATTCAACTTTTGTGGGTTTTGTGTTTATTGATTTTTCATTTTCTAATAGTTTTTTCATAGTTTTTAATAGTGTAAACGCCTTCTGTATGTATTTTTTTTTAATATGTTTTTTATCTAGTTGTTTCTTGTCCATTTTATATCATCAATGGATACCAATGAGATTTATCATGGTTGTTGATGTTCAAAGAGTTTTTCCTGTATTTCAGTTTTTATACAGTTGTTTTGTAGTTTTATATTCCATATTGGAAACCAATAATCAATCAAAATGCAACTGCATATAAAGTAGATCTATTATTCATGAGGTTTTTTTAAAAAATTTCACAACATACATTGTTTTGGATTTGGTGGGAGCTCCAGATCTGTTTGTTACAGATCTACATTTCATGAATCTGGATTTCGATATTAGGGGGAGTTGTTTTGATCGAATAAAACAGAAAACAATGTGTAATTTCAGTTTCTTCACAGTTTTTCTGATTTTTTTTCGTCATTTTTTGTTTAGATATATCATTGCAGGTCTTCTTTTCCAGTTGATTTCGCGAGAATTAATGGTTGTATTTCCCTCGTTTTGGTTGTTTTCCTGATTTGAAACGATCGATGTATGTTCATCTTCATCGTTCGCTCCGGGCAGCTGAAGGTTTAGTGCATGTGGTATTTTTGTAAATATTTGTATGTGGACTGTATAAATATTTAATAGGCTGGTCCATAGTATTTTTGTAATTTTTTTTTTCTTTTTTGTATTTTTCTGTTTTTTTCCCTAAAAAGAATCAATAACTTAGATGATGTTATAAATATTAATAATTATGTGGATGTCCAAATCTTTTATTTATTACCATGAATTGTAATCAACATTCCTCTTTTCCTTAGTTTCCCTTTTTCTTAGTTTCTTAATATCTCACTCTTGTATTTGTATAAATAGGGGTTCACCCCATTGGAATAAACAACTCAGAAATTCTCATTCACTTTCTCTTTCTCTCTTTATCTTCTTTTTCTTTCTTCTCATCTACTTTATATTATTTTATATTATTTTATAACACGTTATCAGCACGAGTCTCTGCCCAAGCTTCAAGCATGAGTCTCTGCCCAAGTCCCAATGTAAGTATCTTGTTAAAGTTCTTGAATTATTTCAAAGTCACGATACACTAAATATATATTTTTATATATACTTATCTGACTGAAACAATTTCAAGAATCTTTTGTTTTTTTTTCTTTTTATCTATATATCTATATATTATATATGTATGTATATGTTTTTATATATTTATTATTAATTTCATATATATATTATATTCTTATCATTCATAATATTTATAATATATGTGTGCCTATGATATGATAGAGAAAATCTATATAAATTATACATATATCCAAAAGATTATGTATTATCGATAAAATATTGCATATATCCTAAAGATTATGCATCATCGATAAAATATTGCATATATCCTAAAGATTATGCATCATCGATAAAATATTGCATATATCCTGAAGATTATGCATCATCGATAAAATATTGCATATATCCTGAAGATTATGCATCCTCGATAAAATATTGCATACATCCTGATGATTATGCGTCCTCAATAAAATCTTGCATATATCCTGAAGATTATGCAAACGTAATATTCATTATATAGTTGATGAATATATAATGAAAGAGATGAATACATATTTATATATATGTTCTTGTATTCTTTGAGGACAATGAAAAATAATCTAATATCGATATAGATTTTGACAAACATTTTCTGAAGTAAATGTTTTATATTTATCGAAGAAAAAAAATGATTGTATTTATGTGAATACAACTAAAGAATCATTAAAAATGATTATTATTGATGCAATTTTATAGTGGGTTTTGAATACCCAAAAAGAATGTTAAAAAAATTGCATTGAAACATTAAAGTATAAGAATAACAATGAGCATGACTAATGTTATTTAAATACATGAGGCAAGATTTATTGTTCATCATTCCCCGCAGAATGATACGAATTGAAGTCAATCACTTTTAAAGATTCCTCGTATTGGTCATGTTATTATACATTGTTATTACTTGCAATGTTGGAAATTATTGAATCTGACATATGTTAAAGATTAAATTTTGCATACATCTTGGAGACTATGCAAAAATTGCATTCATATATTCTTTGAAATATCGTAAAAGAAATTGTTGAATAATTTCTTATATTTTTTATGGATGAACAAGTAATAAATTTTTAAGAAATTTATAATAATGTTCTACTTGTTCAACGTCATTCCCCGAAGTGAATGTAATGATTTTAAATAATCAATGACATTATTTACTACTCAAATATTTTAGAAAAGTGGAAACAACTAAAAGATGAGATACCACACATAATCAAAGTGCATGAAATTTATATATCATGTGTGGAATTTAATAATAGTGGTCGCGTACCCGTAGTACGACATACTTATAATCAAGATAAAAGTATACTTGATTATTTAATAGAATGTGAATTGTACAAACTTATTGTACATTTAGAATATTTAAATATCATTACCTAAAGAGAATGAATAGACATGAAATTCTATTTCAAAGAATATAGATTTCACATATATTGGCAATGCCAGAAGTAAATTAATATATACATATTTTATTATTTCTTGAAATCAATAGTTTCAAACTATTGTTGGTGCAAGTAATACGTGTATATATATAGTTACTATATAATTTAGTTTGCATATTCCCAAAAGTGGATATATAATTTACTAATATTTGTTAGTGATCTAATATAATCAAAGTGATAAAGAATCACAAAATAATTATTTGAAAAGCTTCCTAAAGAAGTCTTACATACAATTGCTACTTAGAGTAGTAAAATATATTTGTATGTACCTAGATGTATAACTTTTATCTAGTTATGAAAGTATAATAAGAAATAACTTATTATATGTACTGGTTGTACATTTAAATATATAATATATCAAGTCATGATAATTAGACTGATGAATAGTCTATTAATACGACTTGTTAAAAAGATACCAGGAAACATGAATGATATATTATGGTTATATCTATTTGACCATTATAACAACATGATGAAGTTGTCATGTACATTTTATATTATACACGTCATTGAATTGATGATAGTGATTCCTGAAGAAATATAAAGTTTGATAAACATAATAGTGACTCCTGAAGAGTGTATATGTTTTGGAGAATAATATAATTATATTATTCGTGTATATAAAATGAAACTTGTAATGATTATGTTGTAATGAATTTACATTACCTTTTGAAAGTTTCATTGAAATACAAATTATAGTGAACCTGAAGTTCATGAATTGAATTTTTTGACATGATCAATCATATGCAATAAATTGTCAAAGAATTTGACTAAATTTTGTTGAAGAATAAGATTCTTCTCATTGTTAATTTATAAGGCTCAAAAGAAAAATGTGCATATATTTGCACATAGAAAATATTTAAATTATATTTCTTTAACAGTCTTGAGCCATTATTAGATTTTTATTGCATAGTTTCTTATCGATGTGATAAGATTATATGATCATGCATTTACAAAATGTGTAAATTTATGTATTTCTAATTATACACGTATGACTCATTCTTAGAAATGAATTAAGTTCATAAGTATTGAACTTGAAACTGAAGTTATTGAACCTGAAGTTCAATGTCATATAATATATATGAGTTTAAATAGATATTGATTCATTGTGATATATTGAAATCCCTATTGTGTGTATTAATATTATTAGATATCACAATTTTTTAAAATTCTCTCGATCGTGGGGAGAGAAGGGCTGGGATCGATGATAATTTTTGAAAAATGATCCTTGCATAAAGTATAAGAACGATATAGTTCAAAATGATATATACCAACTGCAAATCAATATTACTCAAAGTTGAGATAGAATGAGTTGAAAACCGCCTGAAGCGTAAATGAACAATATAGAAATTATTAGTAAATGTTCATTTGATTTGCCCCGAAGTTGTTAAAATCTGTGAGGTACTCATGGAGATACCTTAATGTTATAAAGTATTAAAATGATAACCGTGATGAAAACGGTACATCGAAGAGACTCAAGAGAAGTTAGACATAACACATTTAATCATAATTGAATCCCTAAAGTGATTCGTTATAGGTACCTATAAATGATAAACATATTTGAAAATATGTAATTTAAAGAGATCTCTATAAGTTATGTCAATATGGGAGGAAATTATCATTTATTGAAATTTTTGTCGACAATAAATATTGAATGTGTGCATATGCAATAAACTAACATGAGATAGCAAGGATCATTGTATTAGATTTGTCGAGAATTATCGACATACATTTTGATTTTTGGCCAAAATATTATGACGCAATCCAGGCAAATTTACTCACATAAAGTGAAGTAAGACCTGTAGGGTGTGCAAATAAATATTTCTAATGAGAATTTGCATATATGTATTTGTACATAATGAATTGTTGTACAAAGTTTGCATAGACATGAGATTGATTGAAGTAAGGCTCAAATATTGAGAAAATATAATCATGATTTGATTATAGCCTGGAATATATTTTATGAGGATTTATAAGCGTCACATAAATGTTGCAACAAAAGGTTATTTATTTGGAGCTCCTAATATAGTGAGAATTTGAAATAAGCCTTATCTAAAAATTCTAGAAGAATTTAATACATGTCTTAAGTGATATAAATTCAAAGTCGTGCACACTATATGACAAAGATCTTTGTATGAAATAAAGACATGTAAGTAAATTATTATTTGAAAAATACCTATGGTTGTCTATGCAATATAAATACGTAAATTATACGTTGTGATAGACTCTTGAAGAGTTTTTGATTAATTGAAGAACGAACTTTTATTTCTTTTGTATATCGAGAAATATTAAATGTATAAAGTTTGTTCATTAGTATTGAAGTCCTGAAGTACTTCATATGTATTAAGAATTATAGATATATGATCATTTGATATGAAAATTAAGATCATACAACAAGATGGAACAAATATATGGTATTGGAGTACCATCATTGTCACAAATGAAATTTATATTATCATTAATGTGTTATGTTCATATCTACTTGAAATGTTAAATTTTAGTATGAACAAGATTGTATATACACATGAATGATACAATTAGTTGGATAAATATTAATGTTCCACGAACCCCTCATACATACTCTGGAAGAGTTATAGAAAATATATGATCAAAGATTATATATGGTGATATTTTAAAAGTGATTACAATAAGCTTATGAGATATATTATCACCAAAAGAATTATGGATCATATGTGCATGAGGGGGAGACATATTCATGTTGCACTCTTTTTCCCTTAGTTCAGGTTTTGTCCCAATGGGTTTTCCTGGCAAGGTTTTTAACGAGGCAACTTACAAATAGTTATGAATATGAAATATATATTGTACTCTTTTCCTAGCTCGCATTTTGTCCCACTCGGGTTTTTCCGGCAAGGTTTTTAACGAGGCAACTATAAATCATGTTAACATACTTGCATTTTATGAAGCAAGTAGAGAATGTGTGTAAGTGAGATCATTGACATAGCATATTCGGGAAACATATAAATTGCACTCAATAAAGAAGTATCAACCCAAGCAATTCTCTATGGATAATACTGCTTGCATCGTTCAACTAAAAGGAGGTACATTGAAGGAGATAGAGTTAGAACACATTTCACGAAATTCTTCTTTATACGCTTCAAGAAAATACATATTGTTGTTCAACATATTTAATCAAGTGTCAATCTTGTAAACTTATTCGCAAAGTTATTACCAACATCAACATTTGGGAAGATGGCAGATAAGATCGAAATTCGTCGATTAGAAGATTTCCACAGATGCCTTTAAATGAGGGGGAGTTAGTTTACACTATACTCTTTTTCCTTTGATCAAGTTTTCAGCAAGATTTATAATAAGACAGTTATTATGGACATCCAAGGGGGAGTGTTATAAATATTAATAATTATGTGGATGTCCAAATCTTTTATTTATTACCATGAATTGTAATCAACATTCCTCTTTTCCTTAGTTTCCCTTTTTCTTAGTTTCTTAATATCTCACTCTTGTATTTGTATAAATAGGGGTTCACCCCATTGGAATAAACAACTCAGAAATTCTCATTCACTTTCTCTTTCTCTCTTTATCTTCTTTTTCTTTCTTCTCATCTACTTTATATTATTTTATATTATTTTATAACAGATGAGAGTTATTATCTATTATTATAATAATTATTATAAATGACATATGATATAATTACTGCAAAATTGATAGACAATATGTAACTTATAAATTTCGCCATCTAACAAACCATCTCAGATACATTCACACACACACATAAGTAAATTATACATTTTGGTTTATTATGAGAGAACAAAACCTGTGGATATGTAATAATGCATAAATATACTGACTAAATTAACATTTAAAATTCAAATAAAAAGATTGAACAGAGAAAACTTATTGGTTAGCTGATTTGTACCATCGTAGAAGAAGATTTTAAGCGTCTATGATCGCTGCGCAAAACAAACTCATAGAGGCTACCATTGTCGGAGAAGATGAAGAAGTCCAAAGGCAAACTCTATACCGGCAAAGGAGAAGCTCTGCCCTCCGACCAGCAGCAGCTCCTACCGGCAACCGACCAACTGGATCTAGGACGGTCGGAGCTGACGGTGCCTCTGCGTCCAGCGGCGGAGAGGGTGTTGTCCACTGTTCCCATCACCATGATTGTTGATGGGTTTCGGCGAAGCAGCCTTCCAAGATTTCATTTTCACAATTTTCTTATTAAAATATTTACGATCCACTCTTCAGCCGTAACTGTTTTAACATTTGATTTAAGAAAATTTCTCTTTGATTATAGGTCAGATATGGAGGAATAATTAAGTATATAGAAGTCAAGCCATACTTAATATAATAATTAAGTAAACAATACTAATGAAAATTTCATAAGACAATATATATTGCATTAACTGCTTCTTATTCATGTAAGGAAGAGTACATAGATATAACAATGAAAGCTTCTCTCAATTCATTATTAGAGACAATTAGAAATGAATGTATTGGCGGGAAGATGGTACGGGTGGACCCTTAAAATTTGACTCTGGACGATAACACACACACATAGTTTTACTCTGGCAAATAGCCTTGATTACACCAGGAAACTCCTTACACTTTTCAATGCATACTGGAAGCTCACATTGATCCACTGGAATTATAATAATATTAAGTTTTCCAGCTTCACTTGTTGCAATCATCATCACCATCAAAGTTACTGATAATATTCCCACTATTTTCATACTCAAGTACTTATTACCACCTTCCATTATATCAGCAGAACGAAACTACAAAAAGAGTAATATAGATTAATATTATTATATTTGGTTTCTTGTAAATTTTATGTTTTTTTTTATTTGTTTGAGGTTGAAACTTGAATATATAGTAATCAAATACAACCCACATTTGGAATATATTAAAATATAGAAATATTCTAAAAGCAGTAGACAACTATATTCATTACTATTTATTGATTTTGTAAAAAAAAAATTCCTTTTAGTAATTATTTTTTTTTTTCTGCTTTTGTGGGAGTTTTTTTTGGTAAGGTGCTTTAATTTGTTTGATTTAGTTACTTAATTTACAATTTTTTTTTTTGCTTTCTCAATTAAATGATAAAAGGATATCATTTTGTTTTTCTTTTTTTGGAGATTAGGATAAAGAATATTAATTACACTCTCCTATTATAATTTTTTAATTAACTTTTATGCCTGAAACCACATTTTGAAAATTTTCAAATATTTTTCATAGTGGTATTTGTTATAGTTACAATATCATTTTTGTAAAATTTTTAAAAAAATCTCAATAATTTACAGTACTTAAAACAAAGTTCTTGATATTTCAATTTACCTCACGTGTTTAAAAAACTTTATGCCACATCAGGTGGACAAAAATTAGGATAATGGGGCCCATCCAAATCAGTTTGCTTGTGTGAGCCTATATATTTGCCATTGGACTTAGATGCATATAGGAATTTCTGGATATATAAATACACTAGATTGTTAAAATAAAATATCACATATTATAGTTTTATTTAGGCCCAATTAATATTGGATTATTCAATGAATAATAATTATTTATTTAAAGGTTAAATCCTTCTCTTTTGGGCCTTGTATGAGAGTTAATGGCCAATAATAGTGGGTACGATATACTGGACACATCCCTCCCTCACATGATCAATCCCAATTGTGAAAGCTCATTTACCTTATTTAAATAATTATATTAGGCTAATTATATTAGTTTAAGCTAATTTAAAATGAATTAGCAACAAAATTAATTTTGAAATAAATGAAATTGATTTTTCATTAGATTATTTTAAAATTATGTTATACCCAAAATTCGGCTGCCATCTCAATGGAGGACACGTGTCAAGATAAAGGGAATGTGAATCGATGCAACTGCTTCTTATGGAATAACTCATTAATTACGTAAGTTTCAGAGTTATATTTGTAACCCGCTGACTGTAAGGTCTTAGGTGAGGAATCAATGTACAAACTAGCACTTAGTATATTATCGAGAAATCATATGTCGCTGAATGCGAATAGCGAGGCACCAAAGAAAGCGACACGTACCAATCGTGAAAAGTCCTTAGCGTACAATGTAAAAACTAAGTGTAAAAGTCAGATCGGCTCAAGAACAAGTGAGCGAAGTGCCCATCTCGTTATGAGAAGAAACTTCATCCCGTTAGCATTAGCGAGACTTACAATCCTAGCGAGCCAGAAGATAACATTTAAATGAGCCTCGAAGGATTCTTTATAAATAAGAACTGCAATCAACACCAGACATGCATTGTCGACCTCAGAAGGAAAAATGGCCGCAGCTCGCTATTGATATCACTGGAACCAAGCTTCTGTCGAGACAACTCCAGAAACAGTAATTAAAGACGTGATTTAAAACACGATCATTTTGACCCAGTAAAAGCAGGAAAATCACAGCTATATGATTTTCAAATCATAAACCACATTTATATTACGTGATATGTAATCAAATCCCATGATTTTAGGGTTGATCGTTGAAAACATATTACAATCATTAACTGTCCACTATGTAATTATTAATAGTGATAAAGAAGATCAAAAAATGGACGAAAAAACTCATACAAGAGAGGTCCTGAAAAACAATCTGAAATCTGAATAAGATTGACTCGTGGATTGTGCAGAATTTTAACTACAAAACCACGTAAAAAATCATGTGTTCATATTTTTATTTCTACAGCTTTTATTTAATCTGCGTGAAACCATTACTGTGAGGCTCAAATTTGGTTAACAAAAATCTATGTTAACAGTTTGGTGATTTCATTGAGAGCCTTTGTGAAAAAGCTCAAAAAAGAGCCTCCCTTCTTTTGAAGAAAAACTACCTCCTTCATGGCTGAAAATCTAGAAAATGTTAACACGCCACATGAGGAAACTAATCATCATTATGGGAAACAGCCCACGGGCTCCAGAAGGTCTACCAACCTGCGGTCCAGAAGGACCACCCGTTCCAAGAGGACTCAACCTGAGGGTGGCCTCAGTGCACGGACAACACGTTCCCAGAGAACCCAACCCGACGTTGGTCCTAGTATGCGGATAACACACTCGAGGAGAACTCAGCGTGGGAGTGGTCAGAATCCCGGGATGAGGGATGAAGAGCTCGATCGTGCAGGTGCCCAATATGTGGGAGAAGGAACTCATGAAACGAAAAACCGCTGCGTGAGGCGCTGTCTGGAAGAGGCGCAGCATCGAAATGCTGAGTTAGAGAGTGATGCAGCCTCGACCAGGGCAACACATGGGACGAATGCTCAAAATCAACCTGAACCTAGAGTCAAGAGACCATGAAGTAGACCTCGCGGCTCACAAACCAAGAGACAGGAAAACGCCCAGGAAGAACAACCCAGGGAAAACAAGACACCCCCTAAAAATTAGAACGAACAACCAGATGGGAGACAACCAGAAACTGATGAACGAGAAATCCCTCATGAGAATGAGGAGGATCTTGGGACTCAACCGGGAGAACGGAGGTCACCTCTCCGAAATCACTAGCGTTCTTCCCAAACACATAGAGCGAGGACTCATACAGACCTTGATGGGGCAAAATACGACAAACCGCTTTCGGGGAAAAGAACAGAGCGTGAAGAAGCAAGTGTGACTTCGAGGTGGTCAAGAACCCATAGTCGATCAACTCGAAGAGGAAAAAGTACTCAACGAGCTAATGATCGAGAAAGTATGGGAACCAATAAGTCTGCAAGCCATTCAAAGGCAAAGTCTATGAGTAGATCGCGATTTGTGAGTAAGACAAAGTCTACCAGCAATTACTCCCAATCGAATCTGCGAGAGCACTTGAATCGAAAGAAACCTGACCTTAGCCAACAGCTTGGTCCAAAGCAAGAGAATCCCATCCAATTGCAGATAAACGAGTTAGAGGAAAAGTTCAAGTGATATCAATTGGGGAAACTAGGGAGACAATCTGGATACGATTCAGACGAGGAGCTTGAGCCGTATCATCCAGACATAATGAATACCCTTTTGTTGGAAATTATTTTACCAGGATCTAGATTTACTACCAAGTATGTTTGATTAACATCCTAATATGAATTCTAAAACAATGAAAATAAACACATATAAAGTTTAGAAAACGTTACAGTGGGTGCAGCGGAATAATATGACTCCTTCCATTCAGATCTCTAGCCCTTGATTCCTTTCTGTAGCAGAGCATAATCATGATCTGAATCTCGATCTTCTTTTCTCCTTCTTTGATGCAGATTTTTCATAGTCTTACATACTATTATTGAGATACCACTTGATGTGTGTGGGCACTACTCATCACTCAAAGGAATTCGAAATTTAGAGAGAAGAAAAGAGAGAGAGGTGTGTGAGGCATTTTCTGAGGGAAACAAAGTGCAAAGTTATGAGTTTCCTGAAGCCAACACTTTCTATTTATAGAATTCCCTCTAGGTTTAGGTTAGAATTGTGTGGCATTAAAATAATTAAAAAAATAAAATGGTAAAGGCCTATGCATAGTGGGCGGCCATAATAGGAAATTGGGCCTCACTTTGCAACTTTCCCATTTTGTTATTTTTCATTCCCATTTTCTCAAAAATACCAATTTTCCAATTTAACCATTCAAATGCCAATTCTAATTATTTAATAACTTAAAAACAATTATTAAATAATATTTCCATTTAATATATTTAATAATTTAGACATGTAAAGTCTCTTAATTAATAAATAAACCTAGAATCTCTTTTCTTTACAATTTCGCCCTTACTTAGTGAAAATTCATAAAGTAGACATAGTCTAACTTTTAGAATTATAATTGATTAATTAAAATCAATTTACTGAGTCTTACAAGCAGTATGGTCTCAACTAGTATGGGGGCCATGGGTCTATATAACTGAGCTTCCAATAAGTCGAACCGAATTTACCAAGTAAATTTCCTAACTTATTAATTCCTCATTGAATCCACACTTAGAACTTAGAATTGCACTCTCAGTCATATAGAACGCTCTATATGTTCCATGATACTAAAAACATACAATCCTAAATACTTTCCAAGGTTTTCAACAAACTGATATCAGTGTCCCGTTTAGGCGAGAGTCAAAGCTACCATCCATTGAATAGAGTTGTCAGCTCATTTAAAATGATCAACATTCAAGCAACCTTTTATTCGATCAAGATTGGAATCCGCGTTGTCCCGTTTAGGCGAGAGTCAAGACTATTCTATCTTATGAGCTTCCACCATTGTTTCATATTCTTGCAAGTCTTATACAGTCGCCACCATTAGGGTGATCAATACTATATAAAAAACTTACAAGATTACTTATCTTTCGAGATTAAACGGTGCTAACTTGCTAATGAACGTTCCTCCATTAGGGAGGATTACTCACTAAAACAATAGCTATGTAAAACAAACAATGGATATCGAATATCCTTATAATAATAAAGCTCATTATTTAATGAAGGTTGTATTTTCTCCTAATATTTATTTAAATGAATTTATTTTAAATATATATTTATTTAATTAAAATTTCAAATTTAGAATGAAAAATTTCAAATATAAATTTTAATTTAATATTTATAAATTATACTTAGATGGATATGAAAATAGCGTGAATTATTTCCATCTTAGTAATAATTTCCATAAATATTTAGAAAATTATTCAATTTAAGTTGTTTCAAAATTAATTTAAATTAATTTACAACTCAAATTTAATTTTCTATAAATATATATTGCATTTCGAAAAAGAGGTGTATAAGAATACTACTTTCGAAAATGCTTTAAAATAAAATAAAAATAAATCCTGGAAAATTACTCTAATTTTATGTTGGCCCAAAATTAATAAAAATTAATTTTCAACAAAAAATATAATTTCCCTATTTAATTAAATATCTAAGAAAAATTTTAAATATTTAAGTATCATGATTAAAAATCAATTTAAATATTAATTTTCTATTTAATTAAATACACTAGAAAAATACTTCAAGCAAAACCGATAATATCTATCTAGACTTTCATTGACTAATTAATTCAATTTCTAATTATAATATATTTTAGTTCATTTATTTTAATTAATCATTAAATGAAAAAATTATTGATTTAAGTTGGTCCAAAATTAAATAAATAATTTTCAACTTTAATCTATTTTTCAAATAAAATTCGAAATTTCTACATTAAAGAAATGTAATTTCGAAATTTTGGGAAATGATTAATAAAATAAAATAAAATATATTTTGAAAATTATTCAAACTTAAGTTATTCTGAATTAAGATTCCAAACTTAAAATAATTTCCAATTTTAATTAAATAACATGAAAATAACAATATTTAAGTATCATGATGAAGATCAACTTAGATATTGAAATTTTTAATTTAATTAAATGAATTAAATTCAAAAAATAAATAATTAAGTATAGAGGAAACTTAATTATTGATTCTAGTTTAATACTAGGAAAATATACTAAACTTAGATTGTACCAAGATTAATTATTAAACAATTAATTTCACAATCAATGATATTTTCCTATTTAATATTAGAAATAATAATTAGTACTATAAATAACTATCTAGAATATTTATCATTAACTAAGTGTTTTTCTAAAATTAACTTTAAAATATTACATGAAAAATAAATTTCATAGATTTTAAAAGTTAATTATGTTGCTAATTCAATTTTAATTAGGTTAGACTAATATAATTAACCTAATACAATTATTTAAATAAGGCAAATGGGCCTTCACAATTGGGGTAGTTCATGTGAGGGGGAGCTGGGTTCAGTATGTCGTACCCACTTCTATTGGCCCCCATCTCTCACACAAGGCCCAAAAGAGAGGAATTTAACCTTTAAATAAACAATTGTTATTCATTGAATAAGCCCAAATCTAATTGGACCTAAATAAATTTCCTTATGTCAAAATTTATTTTAGCAACCTAGTCCATTTACTTAGTAAAAACTTAAATGGGCTTCCTATGTCCATCTAAGACTAATAACAAACATATAGGCTCACACAGGTCAAATAATTTGGATGGGCCCTATCATGTTACTAGGTTTACACAGATCAAGGAAGTACAAAATTTACCTGTTACAAGTTATTTATAAGATCTATTGACAATTGCACTTATGATTAAAAACAGATCATTGGATCTGTGAACAAGTTAATCATAGCAATTTAGATCAGATAAATAATAGGTTTGTTTAAAAAAAAATTGGATAAACAATATAAAATAAACAAACATTGTCCATGTAAGAGATGTGAAATAAGATATTAATATAATTTAATAAAATAAACCAATTTTAAAATAGATTTGGTTAGATAATTATTATTTTAGGAATAATATAATGAATGAATAATAATTACCATAATTATATGTCAAAATATCTCAAATTAAGTAATATTCAAATCTCTACAAAATATCTATGTTATTTAATTATTTAAGATATGATTTATAAATTTCCAATAAGAAAAAAAATGATATGTATAGAAAAATATCATTTTAAACTTATAATTTATAAATAATTAAATATTTAACAAAATAACAAATTTTGAATTTGAAAATATTATGGTAAGTATATCGATAAAAATATCTATGTTAATTTCAAATTTATTAATTATTTAATTTGTCATATAAGATAATTTTAATATAATATTTTAAATAAAAAGACAAAGTTATCTTTAAATTTAAAATATGCTAAATATCAAAATATCTAATCTTATAATTAAATAATAAGTAAATATTAAATAAGTTAACAAATTTTTAAATCTGACCATAATAGGAAATATTTAAAATTGGAAATATTCTAAAAAGAAAATAATTAAAATTGGAAAAATTCCAAATTAAAAATATTTAAAATTGGAAATATTTCAATTTAGAAATATTTTAAAAATGGAAAAATGAATTTTGGGAAACAATCCCATGAAAAAATTGGATTTTTGGGGAAAGACCCACAAATTTCGCAATTTGTAGGGGCTGCCAGGGTAGGCTGCATGGAGCAGCCATGATTTCCAATCTTCCAAAATTCTTATCTTTCTCAAATTTTATCGGAATCGAGTTCCGTAAAAAAGCAAAATTTCTTAATTTTTCACAATTAATCCAAATAAAATATTTTAAAAAATCGAAAAAATATTTCTCATGAAAAAAGATACTATACAACATATACATTCATCAACTAACACATAAACCACATGAAACCATCCAAATCAACACAAAAACATATAAATCATCGTTTTCATTCATATTACATGAAAGTAAATCATTGCCATGGCTCTGGTGCCAGTTGTTGGAAATTATTTTACCAGTATCTAGATTTACTACCAAGTATGTTTGATTAACATCCTAATATGAATTCTAAAACAATGAAAATAAACACATATAAAGTTTAGAAAACCATACAGTGGGTGCAGCGGAATAATATGACTCCTTTCATTCAGATCTCTAGCCCTTGATTCCTTTCTGTAGCAGAGCATAATCAAGATCTGAATCTGGATCTTCTTTTCTCCTTCTTTGATGCAGATTTTCCATAGTCTTACATACTGTTGCCCCTGATTTCGCCCAATATACGTGGACCAACCAGATAAGGACACGTGGATTAAGCAATTTACAATATTTGCTAAGTCTTGATGCCATAAGGTAGCGTCAAGGACGTAGCCCCCGGAGAAGGCGCATGGAACTCTATATGCTCCCGGAAGCTCGAATAACGCTAAGGCATCTCCGCAAGGTGTCAGGCTTCTCCTGAGCAATCAAGTCGCATTAAATGCCGCATGGGAGGAAGCGTGTTGGGACTGCTACACGCAATAAAGTCTGACGGCACAACCTCCAACCAGCAGCGGCACAGTAATGATCATTTAAGTCGAGTGACGGCTACACTGTGAAGAGTCACGTCAGTCAAAAGGCAATAAGGACATTCCACATAAAAACCCTACAACACCTAGGGATTTGACCATGCATTACCCATGGTATATTCATTGGGAATACCCAACTTTATGGATACTTACAGATACACTTGTAAGGATAATTCTAGGGATCACCCCACCAAAAACACTATAAATACCCCCTCAAAGCTCATTAAATGGGATCGAGAATCTTGGGCTGCATATGAGCAAGTATAGTAAATACTCACCAAGAACATTCTCTGTATTTATAAGGGTGAAATACTCCCCAAATCCATTCTCTGTATTAAAGACATCCATAAATAACAAAGACTCGTGGACTAAGGCTCATTAACGCCCCAACCACGTAAAAATCCTTCTCTCACTTTCTTACAGCTCAGTAACTTTATAATATTTTATTAGTTGCCGAAAACCTCGGTCAACATTTTGGTGCTTTCATTGAGAGCTGAAGAAAGCCACTGTAAACGAACAATTGACTTCACAAACATGGTGGAGACTAGAAGTACTCGTCAGCCTCGCCCTCTTGAAGATGCTCAAGACCCGAATGAGGAAGATGTAGCCTCAAGAGCAGCTGAGTGTTCCGAGGAAGAGGAAGGAATTCCAGATGGTGACTACGAGGGAAACCTCGATGAGTACGCCTACGACGAAGGTAGTTACTCGGAATTGGTGCTTCTCAGACAAAAAGCTATCGATCACGAAGCCGAGATCGAAGCTCAGAAAGCGGAAAACCAGAAAATGCAAGAAGTGATTCTGGCCATGCAAAAAGCCATGGAGGCGGCTGGCATTCACGTGCACCCCAAGGCAATGACCCCTGGACTTGGCAAGGAGCCAGCGACGTCTTCGCCTAGTTCCCAACAGCAGAAATCTAGGGAGCCTAGCCCTATAAGGTATCCTGCTGAAGGGAACCAAACAAAAACCCTACCTCTACCCCAGGGCGAAAGAAAAAGGCGCAGGATCCGCGAAAGGTCCGCTCAGATTTCCCTAAAGGGAAAGGTCCGCAGAGGGGCAAGCCCCAAAAAGGGAGCTTTGGCCCTCAGGATCGAGAGGACCGAAAAAGCGTTTCCGTGCACCAAGAACCCGGGGGTAGAGGGAGAAGAGGACAGAGGTGTCCTCCCGTTGATCTGAGAAATCAAATCAATGGGAACCAAGGTGATCTCCGAGATCACCTTGACCAAAAAAGATACGGACCTACGGTCTCCACGGGTACGTTAAATGAAGGAATTATGGCGGAACTCGCCATACTTTGGAAAGACATTGCCCGAGTCTCCGGGAGACAGAAAGGAGACGACTCCGACTCAGACAACGAGGATCGGGAGCCATGTGCTAAGCACATCTTAGAGGCGGAGCTCCCTAAGAACTTCAAGATGCCCGAAATGGCAGCTTATACCGGGAACTCCGATCCTAGCGACCACTTGTCACGGTTCAACCGTGTCATGACGGTCATGAGGGTCAGCAATGACGCCAAATGTCTGTGCTTCCCGCTTACTCTAAGTGGGTCCGCGGAGGAATGGTTCAAAAAATTGGAACCGGGATCTGTGGGCTGTTGGAACAAGCTACAGACCAACTTCTGGAGACAGTTTGTCGCCGCAAGAAAGGTCAACCTGGAGGTCAGTGCCTTGACTAATATCAAGCAACTTCCCATCGAGACGTTGAAGAACTATATAAAGAGGTTCCGAGAGGAAGCCTCGAAAACCAAGAAAGTTGATGACGGACAACAGCTTGCGCTACTCCAAGCAGGCATCCGCACTGGGACTCCTTTCTGGAATGAACTACAGCAAGAAGGGGCCGCTAGCCTTCAGGACTTCCAGAAGAGAGTCCAAAAATATATCAACCTCGAAGAAGCCCAAATCGTGGCTTACGGAGGATACTATCCCACCGGGATAGCAGGCTATACGCCCGGAGTATCGCCCTCGGGTATTACCCCGACCGCAACTCCACAAGCAAGCGGCATACAATTCTCTGCTACCCCCGGATATAGTCAGGGTCAGGCCTTGGCACCAGCATCATCCCATTTTGGCAACCCGTCCGGAATAAATGGACAAACTCCTTCGCACTCTGCTCCGGGTGTCAGCCTGGCAGGCCCTTCCCAGGGCTCGAGGAGTAAAAGGTCCTCCAAGGGTAGCACCCGGACGGGGGGGAGAAGCGCCAGAAAAGGGGGTACACCCGCAGTACACTCAATACACGGAGCTGTCAGACTCCCAAGAACGTGTGTACTTTGCTACTAGGCAAAATACACACTACCGGAGGCCACAACCGTTGTACAAGGATAGCTCCCGGAGAGATCCGAGCAAAAGATGCGAGTACCACAACGACATTGGTCATAGCACCAATGAATGCAAGAATCTCAAGGACGAGATTGAGAACCTAATCCAATTGGGCCACCTCTATGAGTGGATCAAAAATAGGTTGCCCCACCTTAATCCGGGCCAGGCGACTGTGGGTATGCCTCAGGGAACGCCGGGGGGTACAGCAAGGGCATTAACTCCAACTGCTCCCACGGGCGACGCCCAGCACATCCCCGGTCTGCCGCCCAGGCCTAATGGAAGGGTAGCCATGATCTCCGGAGGTCCCCATATCGGAGGAACTACTCGCAAGGAGCTTAAACGATACGCAGGGGCCGCGAAACACAATGAGGTTTGGGAAGTTACTCAACTCCCAGCTCAACGGCCCCGGCTGATGGACCAACCCATCACATTCACGGAAGAAGACGCCAAGACAGTGCGCTTCCCTCATCATGACCCATTGGTCATAGAGACCCCCATCGCGAATAAAGTGGTGGCCAGAGTCTTAATTGACAATGGATGTTCCGTGAACTTACTCTTCAAGGAAGCCTTCACCGCAATAGGCTTGACGGACCGAGACCTCTCGCCTAGTGGGTCCCAGGGTGTAACGGGACGACACTTATCCCAATGGGAAAAGTAAGGCTCCCAATCACCTTGTGCCCGGACACCCCCCCCCCCCCGGCAGAGCACATTTAAATACTGCACTTTCGTAGTGGTGGACTGTCCGACAACTTACAACGCGATCCTTGGCCAACCAGCCCTGGTAGACTTTGGCACAGTCACATCGATTCGGCACCTGTGCCTGAAGTTCCCTACCCGGGAAGCCGGATCGAAACGGTGAGGGGAAACCAGGGGGAAGCCAGACAATGTTACAATGTCGCAACCCGCTTGCCCGTACTAATGGTCCGGGAATCAGTTGAGCCTGAAGTGACTGGAGAAGATGAGTTGGACCCCTGTGTGGGGGCCGAAAGAATTGTTGAACCGATTGAGGATGTCGAGGAATTATCAGTGTGCGACCTCGACTCCACCAAAGTACTCCGGCCGGGGAAGAACCTAGATTCGGAGGAAAAAGAAAAAATAATAAAAACACTGAAGGGCGCCATCGACATCTTTGCATGGCGCCAAGAGGACATGACTGGCATAAGCCCTCATGTCATCACCCACGTACTCAACGTCAATCCGAACATGCCCCCCGTCCAACAAAAGCGACGCCCGCTCGACTCGGTGAAAGCCGAGGCTCTGGAGAAAGAGGTGGACAAAATTTTGACTAACGGCATGATCCGCGACGTATATTATCCGGAGTGGCTAGCCAATCCGGTCCTAGTGCCCAAGCCGAACGGAACTTGGCGAGTTTGTATAGATTTCACTGATCTAAACAAGGCTTGTCCGAAGGACTGCTTCCCGCTGCCCAGGATCGACCAGATGGTAGACGCCACTTCTGGGTTCAAACTGCTATCCTTCATGGACGCCTATGCTGGGTACAATCAAATAAAGATGCATACGGCAGACCAGGAGTGCACTAGCTTCAGGACCGATAAGGGGGTATACTGTTACTTAGTCATGCCGTTCGGACTGAAAAATGCCGGAGCAACTTACCAGAGAATGGTTAACCGGATGTTTAAAGGCCTCCTGGGACGAAATATGGAGGTTTATGTAGACGACATGCTCGTCAAGTCCAAAGCAGGCAACAGCCATGCAAGCGACTTAGAGGAATGCTTCGAAGTGGTCCGGAGATACGGCATGAAGCTCAACCCAAACAAATGCACCTTTGGGGTCAAGTCAGGAAAGTTTCTGGGCTTCATCGTCAGCCAAAGAGGGATTGAGGCAAATCCGGAAAAAATCTAGGCTCTCCTGAGCATGCCATCCCCCAAAAAGCATAAAGATGTGCAGAGCCTGACTGGAAAGGTAGCTGCCTTAAGCCGCTTCATCTCACGGTCCACGGACAAGTGCATACCCTTCTTCAACATATTGAAGAAGTGCCAAAAGTTTGAATGGTCGGACGAGTGCAAGGAGGCATTCAAAAAACTAAAAGAGCACATGGCCAAGCCTCCTATCCTATCAAAACCCGTTCTCGGAGAAGACGTATTTCTATATTTGGCTGTCTCCGAACATGCGATCAGTGCTATCCTAGTCCGGGAAGAAGAGAAAACTCAGCATCCTGTGTACAACGTCAGTAAGCGCATGATAGGAGCCGAAGCAAGATACCCAGTCATTGAAAAGCTGGTTTTTTGCCTCCTGATGGCGTCAAGGAAATTGAGGCCATACTTCCAAGCACATCCGGTCAAGGTACTGACCAACCACCCGCTCCGGCAAGTCCTCCAAAAACCTGAAGCATCCGGAAGGCTCCTCAAGTGGGCAATGGAGCTAAGTCAATTCGACTTGCACTACATACCCCGAATTTCTATAAAAGGCCAAGCCTTGGCGGACTTCATTACTGAATGCAACGAAGCCGAGGCCACCACGAATATGCCGGTACCGCCAATCCCCACATGGAGAGTATTTGTAGACGGAGCCTCCAATGAAAATGGTTCCGGAGCCGGAGTGGCAATGATATCACCAACCGGACTGCGACTCCAAGCAGCCCTACGGTTCGACTTCGCAAGTTCAAACAATGAGGCCGAATATGAAGCTCTAATAGCAGGACTGAAATTAGCAAAAGCCGTAGGAACCAAAAGAGTGGAAGTCTATAGTGATTCCCAACTGGTCGTAAACCAGGTATCCGGAGAATACCAAACACGTGGCGAGCGAATGGCCGCGTACGTAACAATAGTCCGGGAACTACTCCACGAGTTCACGGACTACAAGATAGAAAGAATCCCCCGGGAAAAGAACACTCACGCGGACTGTCTGGCTAAGTTAGCCTCAGATAGCGAAATCGAAAAGTTGGGGGTAGTACCAGTGGAACGCTTGGCAGAGCCAAGCATCAAAATAAAAGAGACCACGATAACGGTTGGGCAAGAACCCAGCTGGATGGTCCCCATCATAAAATATATAACAAAAGGTGAGTTGCCCCAAGAAAGGGAACTGTCTTGGAAGATTCAGTATTAGGCTCATCGTTATGTAATGATGGATCAAATTCTCTACCGAAGAGGACTCAGCATGCCTTATTTAAGGTGTGTATCGGACCCTGAAGCTAGACAAATCATGCTAGAGGTCCATGAAGGGTTCTGTGGTGATCATACGGGAGGACCCAGTCTCTCAAAGAAAATATTGAGACAAGGGTACTTCTGGCCAACAATGAAAAAAGATTGCATAGACTACGTCCAAAAGTGTGATTCGTGTCAAAGGTTCGCGAACATACCGAGAGCTCCTCCAAATGAAATCACCCTGATGACTAGTCCCTGGCCCTTCGCGGTATGGGGAATAGATCTTATTGGGTCCCTGCCAACAGGAAAAGGAGGAGTAAAGTATGCAATAGTAGCAGTAGACTACTTCATCAAATGGACAGAGGCTGAGCCCATGAAGACCATAACTGCTAAAAAAGCACTGGACTTTGTTATGAAAAACATAGTGTGTCGATATGGCTTGCCTCACAAAATAGTCTCTGACAATGGAAAGCAATTCGATTGCGAGGAATTTACTGACTTCTGCAACCAACACGGAGTAGTGAAAAGCTTCTCCGCGGTGGCCAGACCTCAAACAAACGGTCAAGCGGAAGCAGTCAATAAAATCCTAAAGGTCACCTTGAAGAAAAAGCTGCTGGCCTGCAAAAACAACTGGCCTGAAGAGTTGCCTAGAGTGTTATGGGCCTACCGGACGACCCCCAGAACCACGACCGGTCACTCGCCTTTTTCAATGGCGTACGGTTGCGAAGCGATGGTCCCAGTAGAAACGTTATTCCCGTCCCACAGGAGAACGACTTACGATCCAGCCACGAATCAGGCTTTGCTTCAAGAAGCCTTGGATCAAGTTGAAGAACTCCGGGACGAGTCTCAAATACGGATGGCAGCTTATCAAAAGAAGGTGACCAAGTATTTTAACTCTAAAGTTAAAAACAGAAAATTTGCTATTGGGGATATGGTCCTAAGAAGAGTCTTCCCAGCCACCCAAGAACCCGGAGTGGGGGTACTTGGGCCAAATTGGGAAGGACCATATGAAATCGAGGACAAAATCGGCTCAGGCACTTACAAGCTAAAAAGAATGGATGGAACCATTGTGCCAAGAGCTTGGAATGCCGATCACCTCGGAAAATATTACCAATAGCCCAGAATGTAACTTAGACTTTGTTTAAAGGGTTTGTACCGTCTAAATGTATACATCCTCCACATGTTGAATAAAACTGAGTGCCTTAAAAACAAAGTTTCTATGCCACTCAGGGGGGTACTAGGGTATACCGCACGGACAGACAGAAAACAAACTAAGTAAAATATCCTGACCCAAAGGGCAGGTCAAAAAGAGTATGCACAAAAATAAAAAGCATAAGTATAAAAATCCTGATCCAAAGGACAGGTCAAAAAGGGAAATATGTGCATCAAAAAAAGATCACGTATAAATATCCTAGCCCTAAAGGGCAGGTCAAAATATATACAAATGGCCCGGGGACAGGCCTTAGAAATTGTCTCCCCTCTAAATAAAAACAGCTATATAAATATTGTCTCAAAATAGCTGTATATAAACAAATATATATATATAAAGAAAAAAAAAGAAGAAGTGGGTGAAATCCTGGTTGTACTGGGTTAATCTCGAGCGGCCTAATCAATGCGCGGAGGGAGACGAGGTCCGATGCGTGCCTCCACCATGGCATCAAGCTTTTTCTTCTTCTCCCGAAATTTGGCAATCATCTCCTCAGGTTTGGGGTAGAAGGTAAGCTTGATATTCTGGTCATTGGTAGACCAAGCCATGAAGACGCCATCGTCGAAGCGCTTAGGGCACCGGCCGCAGGAAACGGGAGAAAGAAGCTCAACCCTTTTTGCCTTCTTTGAGGCTTGTTCCTTGAAGTCCCCGAGCTCCCTCAGCTCCGCGGCCAAAGTGGCCCTGGACTCTAAGTTTTCCTGGTGAGTTTCCTCTAAGGATCTCACCTTGGCAACCATCTCGTCCAAGGCTTCCCTGGCCTCCCGAAGCTCCCGCCTGGCCTTTGCAGTGGCCTCACCTTCCGCCCTCAGCTCCTCTTGGTGCTTGGCCTCCAGCCTGTCTCTCCGCAGGGCCTCCTCCCGGATCATCGCCTCTGCCTGGGCTTCCCTCCGCTTAGCCTCTTCCTCATTAGCTTTGGCAGCGGCCTCCCGGCGCTCAGCAGCCTCTTGGTAAAGCTGCCTCTCAGCAGTAAGATCCTGAAGAACCTTCCTGACTTCGTTCATGTCCCCAAAATCAGACAGGACAAAGCCATGGTTGATTATGTTCTTGGAGAGGCGGCCAGCTTCGGCAGCAAGCTAAAAAATAAAGAAAAAAAACAATACAAGTATAAGAAAGAATCTCCAAAAAAGAATAAGGGGAAAAACAAAATTACAAAACACTTACCACAGTGAGGGAGTGGCTAAGATCCTGGACTTGGAAGATGGAGTTCAAGGATGCACAAGCAGCGAACCGCTTAGGCGCGCACCGGGTAAGCTGAGACGCAAACTCACCGGTCATCTCCGCAGCAAAGGGAGCTAAGGTGGGCCCAAGGAGGCGACTAAACCAGTCCGATAGGGGGTCCAAATTTAGGTCCCACGGATTCTGGTACTCCGGGTTATTGATGGTGTTTTGCACCTCAACCCGCAGAACCCTCCTAAGGGCTTCCACCTCAGCATACCCCCGGGAGTATTCATCCATGGCGTAGTTGTGTTTAGCTATCCGGAGCTCCTGTCTCGCCTCGTCTCCAGGAACCGGAGTCAGCACAATGTTGGGAGGGGCAGTATGTTCTTCCATGGGAGAGACCCCACCATCAAGACCATGGGCCGGAGTATCAGCCCTCCGAGGCCGCTTGGGCTCCTCCTGGGCAATCATTTTGCCTTTACGCTTGCGAATTAGAGCAATTTCTTGCTCTTCTTCACTTTTTTCAACTTCCTCAGGAAGAGCCCGGAGCCCTCCTGCACCTTCTTCAACTTCCTCAGAAAAGCCCCATTGCTTTTCTTGACCTTCTCTCGGCAGCACCTCCTCGTCATCCACTAAATCAATAGTGGCTGGAGGAGCACTGGAAGAAATCTTTAAAGCGGGGGCCATCGGGGAAGAAGTAAAGGGAGGAGGAGCCTCAGGAATGTGAACCCCAGCAAGTTCGGCCAAAATGGCATCCATAGAAGCACCTGCTACAACAAAAGAAAGCAAGTGTTAGAACATCCGTGGGAAATCACCAACACAAGATATGACAAGCAAGCTAGTCCTACCCTAACTCTCTAATTCGGCCCTAGCAAAGTTCCGAATTTTGATGCTGGCAGGATCATCTCCGAGATAGCTGTCCGAAGGCCGGAACCAGCTGGATGTAATGTAAGCTGAAGGGCGTAAGGGAACGGGCTCCGGAGGACCAGAATCCATCCGGGACAGACCTAGGAAATCTCCTAAGTTTGAAAAATAAAATTCCTTCAAGTGATCTCCCCACCGGGTCGAGGGCATCCTAAACCTATAAAGACGCTCGTCGAACCCTACGGGCCTAAGACTGGCATACTCGCCAACAGAAGGAACATAACGAATTACCAAAGGAGACTTACCGCCGGCGCCCTAGGAGCCCCAGTGTTCGGCTCCTGAGCCGAAGGCTGTGGCCTTGGAGCCCTTCTCTCCGCTGAGTCCCCAATGTGAAGGGGCTTCCCGGCGATCGCCTGACTCCTTCTCTCCACCGGGCTCCCCACGCGAAGTGACTTCCCGGAAGCCGCCTGGGCCTTAGAGTACGCCTTCTCCTGAGCCTTCCGGTAGAGATACTCCTGGTACTTCTTCTCGGCAGTGGCAATGATCTCGTCTGGGAAGGTCTTCTCCGCGACCGGCACCCTCACATTGGGATAGATAACCCAGGAAAGGTTAGAGTCCTCCACGGATTGGTGCGGAAGGATGAGTTTTGCCTTCCTGCAGTTCTCCATAGTGACCAGGCCCCCGACGTCAAGATCAGCCCGGTCGTAAGAGGCAAAGGCCTGGGCTCTCCGAAGAAAGGCCTGAGTAGGTGCAGTCCGTTCATAGGGAGGAATCCTGACCCACTCAGTAAGGAGCTCCGGATGGTCCACTGCCCGGAACCCGGAGGAGAAGAAGAAACGATGGCGATACTCCTTAACGTGAGTTTGCCTGTTATACGGGACCACCCCTTCGTTAGCGGGGTGGGCCCGGAACCCGTAAAAACCATCCTTAAGTTTGTCCCCCTTCTTGGGGACGGAAACAAGTTCGTAAAAGTACAATATTTCCGCCGGGCGGGGAGATCCCCATCCCCGGGCGGAATAAAAAATAAATAAGCCTGAAAGCAGGCGGTATGCTTGGGGAATAAGTTGGTATGGCGCAAGGCCGACAAAAACTAAAAAATTAACAAAATAATCTTGAAGAGGAAGCATGGCCCCAGCCATCAGATGCGTCTGTCTCCAAGCCCCGAAGCCGTCGTAATTGTGATTGGGCGTCTCTGCGTCGCGAGGTGGCCGATGGTAGGTCCCTGATGTGGAAGGCTTGATTCCAGCTACCTCCACAATGTTCTCCAACTGATGGGGACAGGTCAGAGTGGAGTGAAGCTCGGCCGCTTCCCATCCGATCGCCCGAGACTTGTACCCCTCCTGGGCAACAGGCCCCAGGGAGACTTCCTCGAGAGTAGCCAGACGCTTACCACTTTTCTTCGATGACTTTGAGCCAGAAGCAGACATTTTTCGATTCTGTAAAAAGAGTAAGATTCCAGCAGTTAGGCCCCATACCAAACCCTAAATTAAGAAAAAGGGAATGGGGGTCCCCTAACCGCTGGAAAGAGGCCCCCTCCGGACACCTGTCATACAGGAAACCCTAGGAAGATTCCCTGGACAAGAGTCGGGTGCAATAAATTCACAGAAGACGGCCTTACACGCTAAAGAAAACAGAAAGAAAAAAGTCTGTCCTATGCCCTAAGCAACCATTATACGAAGAACGTATGGTCTTCTACAAAAAATAACAACAGAGGCGTGACAACAGCAATCCTATCACTAGAGCAGTAAACTCAAACCGATTATATAAAGGATTTAAACACTTGCATGCCCAGAAACTTCGAATGCAAACCCAGAAGAAAAAACAAACAGATAAGTAACAGCATGCCATTCAATAATAAAGCAAAGGGTGCAAAGAACTTACGATGAAGTGTTGAAACTGGGGGTCCTGCTGTGAATTGAATAGAGACAAGAAGGACTGATAGAAACGAACGAAGAGGAACTGGGGAAAATTGCAAAGTGTTTAAAGGCCTTGTTTTAGGTCTGAGAATTTTCTCTCTGGGAAATTTGAGCAAAGTTGGCAAGAAATGGGAAGTAACCGAAATGAAGAAAAGGTGGTGGCTTTTATAGGCAAAAATGCATGAGGAACAGGCGTCATCACCTACCAATCAAATGGTGGGGGAAGCGCACGATTCGAATGATCAAAGATTAATGGACCAGATCGATTTGCAATAAAGGCGGTGGAAACGTTTGAGTATCCGTCTGACACAATTAATGCGCCGTATCAATCAATGGGCGCGAAACGAATCGACCCCTGCAAAAAGTGAATCGCTGCATTAAAAGCCATCATTAAATACACCCTCACGCGCTCAAAGCTCGTGCCAGGAAACCGAGGAGTCAACCGGAGGCACTTGAACAAGCCTTGTTTCATTTCTCAAATAAACAAGGCTTGGGGGGTAAATGTTGCCCCTGATTTCGCCCAATATACGTGGACCAACCAGATAAGGACACGTGGATCAAGCAATTTACAATATTTGCTAAGTCTTTATGCCATAAGGTAGCGTCCAGGACGTAGCCCCCGGAGAAGGCGCATGGAACTCTATATGCTCCCGGAAGCTCGAATAACGCTAAGGCATCTCCGCGAGGTGTCAGGCTTCTCCTGAGCAATCAAGTCGCATTAAATGTCGCATGGGAGGAAGCGTGTTGGGACTGCTACACGCAATAAAGTCTGACGGCACAACCTCCAACCAGCAGCGGCACAGTAATGATCATTTAAGTCTAGTGACGGCTACACTGTGAAGAGTCACGTCAGTCAAAAGGCAATAAGGACATTCCACATAAAAACCCTACAACACCTAGGGATTTGACCATGCATTACCCATGGTATATTCATTGGGAATACCCAACTTTATGGATACTTACAGATACACTTGTAAGGATAATTCTAGGGATCACCCCACCAAAAACACTATAAATACCCCCTCAAAGCTCATTAAATGGGATCGAGAATCTTGGGCTGCATATGAGCAAGTAGAGTAAATACTCACCAAGAACATTCTCTGTATTTATAAGGGTGAAATACTCCCCAAATCCATTCTCTGTATTAAAGACATCCATAAATAACAAAGACTCGTGGACTAAGGCTCATTAACGCCCCAACCACGTAAAAATCCTTCTCTCACTTTCTTACAGCTCAGTAACTTTATAATATTTTATTAGTTGCCGAAAACCTCGATCAACACATACTATGATTGAGATACCACTTGATGTGTGTGGGCACTACTCATAACTCAAAGGAATTCGAAATTTAGACAGAAGAAAAGAGAGAGAGGCATGTGAGGCATTTTCTTAGGAAAACAAAGTGCAAAGTTAGGAGTTTCCTGAAGCCAACACTTTCTATTTATAGAATTCCTCTAGGTTTAGGTTAGAATTGTGTGGCATTAAAATAATGAAATAATAAAATGGTAAAGGCCTATGCATAGTGGGCGGCCAGAATAGGAAATTGGGCCTCACTTTGCAACTTTCCCATTTTGTTATTTTTCATTCCCATTTTCTCAAAAATGCCAATTTTCAAATTTAACCATTCAAATGCCAATTCTACTTATTTAATAACTTAAAAACAATTATTAAATAATATTACCATTTAATATATTTATTAATTTAGACATGTAAAGCCTCTTAATTAATAAATAAACCTAGAATCTCTTTTCTTTACAATTTCGCCCTTGCTTAGTGAAAATTCATAAAGTAGACATAGTCTAACTTTTAGAATTATAATTGATTAATTAAAATCAATTTACTGAGTCTTACAAGTATGGTCTCAACTAGTATGGGGACCATGGTTCTATATAACCGAGCTTCCAATAAGTCGAACCGAATTTACCAAGTAAATTCCCTAACTTATTAATTCCTCATTGAATCCACACTTAGAACTTCGAATTGCACTCTCAGTCATATAGAACGCTCTATATGTTCCATGATATAGACACGTCATTAGTTATCCATTGTTATAACCCTAATGTCATCAATGACCCTCTAATAGATGATCTACATTGAAAACGCACTACTGTTACCGCTACACCTTCAATGTATTTTATCCTTAAAACACTTAGCTCCGTATAAATGATATTTCAATGAAGTGAAATGAGATCTCCACCATTTATTTCTGTTTAGCCAAGCTTGAAGGATATCATCGTTTCACTTCTAAGTTTCTATAGAAGTTATAGATTCCATATTTATGTTAGCGCTCCCACTCAATTGCACTACCGTGTTCCCAAAATGTACGTATCACCCTGACCCAAAAGTAGGCTTAACTAACAAATCAAAAAACACGGATAACACTCTTGAGATTGAACCTAACCATATTAGGATTAAGATCATTTGATCTAGGATCAACATGTGATATTGAATTGAATAGATATTACGGTAAGTTTTAATATATCTAATCAAAGTTCAATATCGGTCCATTCCGATGTATACTCCATACATCCAATACTGGTAAACTTTGCCAATGTCCTGGAAAGGACATAACACTTTTCCAAGGTGTAAGAATATCTATCGCTGATTATACCATGTTAGTCTAAATCCAGTGTTCTGAAAAATCAGGGAATAAACTTTCGAACATATAATTAAGATTATATTCCACTGTGCTGACAACACTATAATCTTTAACAAATTCATATGTTCTGGACTTAAAAAGAATTCATACATTATATACATATAATCATGAAATAAATCATGTGAACCATGCAACATAAAATGTTATTTCTAATCTTTATTAATAAGTAAATCTGATTATATTGAAATGGGTTTTATTTAGGGCACAAAACCCAACACCCTTTTCCTTCGAGATTCAAAAACCCGCATGTCTCGTTATATGACGAAAACCACTGACCTGGTCTCGTATTTGAATTACTTTAACACAATTATGCAAGCGAGTAATGTGACGAAAAATTTACGCTGTATTTTGTTCCTTACCTCGCTTGTTGGGGCAGCGAGTAGCTGGTTTAACAAGTTTACTCATCATTCAATTACTTCCTGGGAGCAGCTGTCTAGAGATTTCAAGAAACAATTCTAGGCTGCTAGGGATAAGCGACCCGAAGCAGCCTCGCTAACCAATATAAAGCAGCAGCCCAGCGAGCCATTTAAGGTAGACTTAAGTCATTTTAGAACTCCTGCGGCTAGGGTTAGGAATTTGGATGACAGCACGCAACTTACAGCCCTTTAAGCTGGGATTTCTACTGATCCATTAACTGTAGGGGGCGAGTTATGGGATGACTTACAAGATCGTCCACTTAGAAGCATCACTGAGTTCAACGAAAGGGCTCAGGTGTTCATTTGGAAAGAAGAAGCGTGAAAGGAAATGAATCTGTTGAAAACAAGCTCAGGAGGCAAACCCAGCAATGTTTCAACAAGAACTGTTTCCACAAGAATTGATAACTCGGGGGCTTTTGGTTTGAACAAAAGGACGGAGTTAAGGAACCGTCGAAGGATAAAATGAAACAGAAGAAGCATGATAAGTATGTGTTGGTATATACTATTTATACTGAGCTTAATGAAACTCGGGAGAATATTTACCTCGCACATGAGCAGAAGGTGGCCTTCGACAAGCCCGAGCCCATGAGGAATTCGAGGAGTAAGAGGGATCCTAACAAATATTAAGAATTCCATAAGGATATTGGGCATACGACCGACGAATGTTGCCAATTGAAAGATGAGATAAAAAGTCTCATCGCTCGAGGCCATTTTAAGCAGTACGTGAAAAGACAGGGCCATGGATACAACCAGCCCAGTCTGCCCATTAACCCAAACGACCAGGGGTTACAACCTATTCCTGTTGAAGGAGAGGACATCCTAGTTATTTCGAGAGGGCCACATATCGCAGGGGAAAGCAATAACGCCCAGAATAAGATACGTGAAGGAGATAAAGAACGAGCAGTTGGCATTTGTCCCAAAACCTTCCAAGAAGGTGAAAACCAAGGAGCCTCCCATTATATTCACGGAGGAAGATGAGAAAAACGTGAGATATCCTCATGTCGATCCATTGGTGATAACCATTCAACTTGCCAATAAAAGGATCAAGAGGGTGTTAATAGACAATGGGAGCTTGGTAAATATCCTATATAAGAAGACTCTACGGAAAATGGAGATCGAAAAGGCCAAATTAAGACCTTGTATGGTGAACCTTTACGGATTCACCGGAGCAGCATCACTAGCATTGGCATAATCGAGCTCGCATTATCCTTACGCTAGGTACCTTTATCTGCAACTGTCATACAAGACTTCTTACTTGTCAACCTGCCCTCAGCTTACAACATATTGTTGGGTCATCCAGCACTAATCGGACTAGGGACAATCAGTTCGATCAAGCACCAATCTTTGAAATTCCGAACACCAAATGGCGTTGGAGTAGTGCGGGGCGACTTGATGTTGGCTCGTAATTGCTATCGCATTGAGCTATAGCATAGGAAAGTCGATCATCAGCTGATGGCAACCTTGGTAGAAGAAAATGAGAGGAAAGACGAAGATCTTGACCCCCGAGTTCAAGATGAGAGAAACCTATTAAAACCAATCAAGGAATTGGAAGACGTTACTCTCAACCCAAGAAATCCCACAAACTGTGTATACATTGGGAAGTACCTGGACGAGCAGCTCAAATAGCAGCTAATAAGCTTTTTGAAGGCGAACCAGGATCAGTTTGCCTGGACCCATGGAGATATGATTGGGATCAACCCTAATATTATCTGCCATCATTTAAATGTTGATCCAAGCTACCCAGTGAAGAGACGGAAAATGAGACCCTTGGATTCCGAGAGGCAAGGGGCACTAAAACAGGAAGTGGACAAGTTGTTAGTCAACGACTTTATACGCAAGTTGTTTTATCCCTCGTGGATAACAAATCCTATTCTAGTCCCGAAACCTAACGAAAGTTGGAGAACTTGTATTGACTTCTCTGATCTGAATAAGGCGTGTCAAAAAGATTGTTTCCCACTTCCCAGGATCAACCAGTTAGTGGATGAAACTACTGGGCACAAGCTTATGTCATTTATGGATGCATATTAAGGATATAACCAGATAAAAATATATGTCCTAGATGAAGAACATACAAGCTTCATAACCAACATGGGACTCTATTATTATAAAGTCATGTCGTTCGGACTGAAGAACGTTGGGGCAAGTATCAGCGATTGGTAAACGAAATGTTCGCAAACCAAATAGGGCGAAACATGGAGGTTTACATCGATGATATGTTCGTAAAATCAATAAAAAGTAAGGATCATACATCAAAGCTCGCGGAATGCTTTAAGATATTAAAGAAGTATTACATGAAGCTAAACCCAAAAAAAATGTTCCTTTAGAGTTTCCTCGGGAAAGTTTTTTGGGATTCATAGGTAACGCGAGGGGTATTGAGGAAAATCCTAAAAAAATCAAGGCATCAATAGACATGCCATCACTGACAAAGCCTAAGGAAGTACAAGCCCTGACAGGAAGAATGGCTGCACTTAACAGATTCATTTCGAAGTCAGCTGATAAGTGTGTGCCATTTTTCAACATATTGTGAGGCAACAAAAAGTCCGAATGGACAAAAGAGTGTGAAGAGGCCTTTCAGAACATAAAAAGGCATCTAGTAACGCCTCTAGTTTTGGCGAACCAATAACTGGAGAGACACTGTTTCTCTATTTAGCAATCTCGGAAGATGCGATTAGTGCAGCTATAGTGCGAAAAGACGGCAAGCACCAGCAACCAATTTACTATGTAAGTGAAAGGTTACTAGGGGCAGAATCAAGATATCCCCCTTTAGAAAAACTAGCGTTGTGCCTAGTCCATGCATCTCATAAACTACGGCCATACTTCCAGGCTCACCCCATAAAAGTGTTAACCCATTAGCCCTTGAGATAAGTTTCATCAAAACCAGATGCTTCTAGAAGGTTGATAAAATGGTCGATCAAACTAGGGCAGTTCGACATAACATACCATCCTAGAACATACATCATGGGGCAAGCTTTAGCTGACTTCTAGATAGAAGGTATAACTCTAGAAGGAATTCCATCTGATTAGGGAGTCGGGGAAACTTGGAAATTATGCGTGGATGTTGCATCCAATGAACAGGGTTCGGGTGAAGGGGTAATATTAATATCGCGAGAAGGCTTTAAGTTTCACTATGCTCTGAGGTACCAATTTTATGCATCCAATAACGAGGCAGAGTATGAAGCCTTGATCATAGGCTTAAAGATAGCAGAGGCATTGAAAGTAAAAAATCTCATCTGTCATAGTGATTCGTAGCTGATTGTGAACCAGGTCCTCAGGGTATTAGGCCAAAGGCTTAAAAATGGCGAAGTATTTAGAAAAAGTTCGGAAGAACTTAGAAAGATTCGATTACTTTAAAATCGAACAAATTTCGAGAGAACAAAACTCCAACGCCGACGCCTTAGCAAAACTGGCCTCGCAGAATGACTTGGATGAATTGAACTTAGTTCCGATAGAAATCCTAAGCGAGCCAAGTATATGTGGAACTGAAAGACGTCGAGATGATAGATAGCTCTCCTACATGGATGACTCATATTATCATTTATTTACTCGACAGACAACTTCCAAATGACAAAAATGAGGGACAAAAACTATTGTATTTAGTGCCTCGCTACACAATGATCGAAGGACAACTATATAAAAGAAGGTTTTCAATGCCCCAACTTCGGTGTGTTCTCCCCTTAGAAGCAAATGAAATCATCAGAGAAATTCATGAAGGCTTCTGTGGGGATCATGCTGTTGGATATATTTTACCAGGATATAGATTTACTAACAAGTATGTTTCATTAACATCCTAATATGAATTCTAAAACAATGAAATAAACACATAAGAGTTTAGTAAACCTTACATTGGGTGCAGCGGAATATAATGACTCCTTCTGTTCAGATATCTAGCCCTTGATTCCTTTCTGTAGCAGAGCATTATCAATATCTGAACCTGGATCTCTTTCTCTAATTCCTTTGATGTTGATTATTATTGATGCAATTTTATAGTGGGTTTTGAATACCTAAAAAGAATGTTAAGAAAATTGCATTGAAACATCAAAGTATAAGAATAACAGTGAGCATGACTAATGTTATTTAAATACATGAGACATGTATTTATTGTTCATCATTCCCTGCAGAGAATGATACGAATTAAAGTCAACTACTTTTAAAGATTGTTTGTATTAGTCATGTTATTATACACTGTTATTGCTTGCAATGTTGAAAATTATTGCATGTGACATATATTAAAGATCAAATTTTGCATACATCTTGGAGATTATGCAAAAATTGTATTCATATATTCTTTGAAATATTGTTAAAGAAATTGCTGAGTAATTTCTTTTTATATATGAACAAGTAATAAATTTTTAAGAAATTTATAATAATGTTCTACTTGTTCAACGTCATTCCCCGAAGTGAATGTAATGATTTTAAATAATCAATGGCATTGTTTGCTACTCAAATATTTCCAGAAGAAATTGGAAATAACCAAAAGATGAGATACCACACACAATCAAAGTGCATGAAATCTATATATCATGTGTGGAATTGAATAATAGTGGTCGCGTACCTGTAGTACGGACACAATTATAGTCAAGATAAAAGTATACTTGATTATTTAATAGAATGTGAATTGTACAAACTTATTGTACATTTAGAATATTTAAATATCATTACCTAAAGAGAATGAATAGACATGAAATTCTATTTCAAAGAATATAGATTTCACATATATTGGTAATGCCAGAAGCAAATTAATATATACATATTTTATTATTTCTTGAAATCAATAGTTTCAAACTATTGTTGGTACATGATAAGTAAATATATAGTTACCATATAATTCAGTTTGCATATTCCCAAAAGTGGATATATAATTTACTAATATTTGTTAGTGATCCAATATAATCAAAGTGATAAAGAATCACAAAATAATTAGTTGAAAAGCTTCCTGAAGAAGTTTTACATACAATTGCTACTTTGAGCAGTAAAATATCTTTGTATGTACCTAGATGTGTAACTTTTATCTAGTTATGAAAGTGATAATAAATAACTTATTATATGTACTTGTTGTACATTTAAATATATAATATATCAAGTCATGATAATTAGACTGATGAATAGTCTATTAATAAATTAGACGACTTGTTAAAAAGATATCAGGAAAAATGAATGATATGTTATGGTTATATCTATTTGACCATTACAATAACATGATGAAGTTGTCATGTATCTTTTAAATTATACACATCATTGAATTGATGATAGTGATTCCTGAAGAGTGTATATGTTTTGGAGAATAATATAATTATATTATTCGTGTATATAAAAATGACACTTGTAATGATTATGTTGTAATGAATTTACATTACATTTTGAAAGTTTCATTGAAATACAAATTATAGTGAACCTGAAGTTCATTAATTGAATTATTTTGACATGATAAATCAAATGCAATAAATTGTCAAAGGATTTGACTAAATTTTGTTGAAGAACCAAAAGATTCTTCTCATTGTTAATTTATAAGGCTCAAAAGAAGAATGTGCATATATTTGCACAGAGAAAATATTTAAATTATATTTCTTTTAACAATCTTGAGCTATTGTTAGATTTTTATTGCATAGTTTCTTATCGATGTGATAAGATTATATAATCATGCATTTACAAAATGTGTAAATTTATGCATTTCTAATTATACACGTATGACTCATTCTTAGAAATGAATTAAGTTCATAAGGATTGAACTTGAAACTGAAGTTAATTGAACCTGAAGTTCAATGTCATATAGTATGTATGAGTTTAAACAAATATTGATTCATTGTGATATACTGAAATCCCTACAGGTATATTAATATTATTAGATATCACAATTTTTAAAAATTCTCTCGATCGGGGAGAGAAAGCGGTTGGGATCGATGATAATTTTTGAAAAATGATCCTTGCACAAAGTATATAAGAACAATATAGTTCAAAATGATATATACCAACTGCAAATCAATATTATTCAAAGTTGAGATAGAATGAGTTGAAAACGCCTGAAGCGTAAATGAACAATGTAGAAATTATTAATAAATGTTCATTTGATTTGCCCTGAAGTTGTTAAATCTAGAGGTACTCATGGAGATACCTTAATGTTATAAAGTATTAAAATGATAATCGTGATGAAAACGGTACTCAAAAAGACTCCCAAGAGAAGTTAGACATAACACATTTGATCATAATTGAATCCCTGAAGTGATTCTATATAGGTACCTATAAATGATAAACATATTTGAAAAATATGTAATTTAAAGAGATCTCTATAAGTTATGTCAATATGGGAGGAAATTATCATTTATTGAAATTTTTGTCGACAATAAATATTGAATGTTTGCATATGCAATAAACTAACATGAGATAGCAAGGATCATGGTATTAGATTTGTCGAGAATCATCGACTTACATTTTGATTTTTGGCCAAAATATTATGACGCAATCCAGGCAAATTTACTCACATAAAGTGAAGTAAGACCTGTAGGGTGTGCAAATAAATATTTCTAATGAGAAATTTGCATATATGTATTTGTACATAATGAATTGTTGTACAAAGTTTGCATAGACATGAGATTGATTGAAGTAAGGCTTAAATATTGAGAAAATATAATCATTATTTGATTATAGCCTGGAATATATTTTATGAGGATTTATAAGCGTCACATAAATGTTGCAACAAAAGATTATTTATTTGGAGCTCCTAATATAGTGAGAATTTGAAATAAGCCTTACACACTATGATTGAGATACCACTTGATGTGTGTGGGCACTCACTCATTCACTCAAGGAATTCGAAATTTAGAGAAGAAAAGAGAAGGGAAGAGGTTCGGCCTATAGAGAAAAGATAGAGGCTCAGTTTTCATCTGACAGAAGTTAAGTGTGAATGAGAGCCATCACTATCTATTTATAGGTAACCACCTAGTTTTAAGTTAGAATTATTTGGCATTAAAATAATGAAAAAATAAATGATAAAAGCCTACAATAGTGGCCGGCCTGGGCTTTGGATAATGGGCCTCACTTTTGCAATTTTGCTGTTTTATCATTTCTGTATCTAATTTTCTCAAAAACACCAATTTTCTAATTCAACCATTTAAATGCCAATTCTAATTATTTAATAACTAAAAATTAATTATTAAATAATATTGTCATTTAATATATTTATTAATTAGACATATAAAGTCTCTCAATTAATAAATAAACCTAGAATTAGACATAGTCTAACTTTAGAATTATAATCGATTAATCAAAATCAATTAAGTGAGTCTTATAAGCAGTATGGTCTCAACTAGTATGGGGACCATGGGTCTATATATCCGAGCTTCCAATAAGCAGATCAAGAATTTATATCTTAAATTCACTGACTTATTAATTCTTCGTTGAATCCACGCATAGAACATAGAATTGCACTCTCAGTATATAGAACGCTCTATATGTTCCACGATATAGATACGTCATTAGTTATCCATTGTTATAATCCTAATGTGATCAATGACCCTCTAATAGATGATCTACATTGAAAAGGCACAAAGTTACTGTTACACCTTCAATGTATTTTATCCTTAAAACACTTAGCTCCGTATAAATGATATTTCAGCAAAGTGAAATGAGATCTCAACCATTTATTTCTGTTTAGCAAAGCTCGAAGGATATCATCGTTTCACTTCTAAATCCCTATAGAAGTTATAGATTTCATATTTATGTTAGCGCTCCCACTCAATTATACTATCATGTTCCCAAAATGTACGTATCACCCTAACCCAAAAGTAGGCTTAACTAACAAATGAAAGAACATGTATAATACTCTTGAGATCGAACCTAAACATATCAGGATTAAGATCATTTGATCTAGGATCAACAGGTGATATTTAATTGAATAGATATTACGGTAAATTTTAATATATCTAATCAAAGTTCAATATCGGTCCCTTCCGATGTATACTCCATACATCCGATGCTGGTAAACTTTGCCAATGTCCTGGAAAGGACATAACACTTATCCAAGGTGTAAGAATACCTATCGTTGATTATACCATGTCAGTCTAAATCCAGTGTTCTGACAAATCAGGGAATAAACTTTCGAACATATAATTAAGATTATATTCCACTATGTTGACAACACTATAATCATTAACAAATTGATATGTTCTGGACTTAAATAGAATTCATACATTATGTAAATAATCATGAAATAAATCATGTGAACCATGCAACATTAAATGTTATTTCTGATCTTTATTAATAAGTAAATCTGATTATATTGAAATTAGTTTTATTTAGGGCATAAAACCCAACACATGCAGGCTGGAAAAGTCTATCTTAAAAGATCATTAGACAAGGATATTACTGGCCAATGATCAATAAGGAGACACACAAGTTTTTCAAGAAATGTGATAAGTGTCAAAGGCTTTCACATATATCTTGCGTACCGCCAACATAACTTAGAATGATGACCTCGCCCTACCCATTTACTATATGGGGGATGGACCTAATTGGGGCATTACCCACTGAGTGAGGAGGAGTTAAGTATGCGGTAGTAGTAATCGAATTCTTCACTAAATGGATGGAAGTTAAGCCCCTCGTTTCCATAACCTGCAAGAAAGTCCTTAACTTTGATGTCAAGAACATTATTTGTAGGTTTGGAACTCCCATGAAGATAGTATCCAATAATGGAACCCAATTTGATGCGACATGTTCACTGAATCTGCGAGAGGAATAAAATTATCAAAAGCTTCTCGTCAGTATCAGGCCTCAGGCAAATGGACAAGTGGAAGCTGTTAATAAAACGTTAAAGGATACTATCAGGAAGAAGCTAGACACTGCCAAAGGCAGATGGGTTGATGAGCTACCTCAGGTACTCTGGGCCCACAGAAATACCTAGAAGACAGCTACGGGACACACTCCTTTCTTGCTAGCATTTGGCTCAGAAGCAATGCTGCCTGTTGAAGTGAACATATCGACTCATAGAAGAGAGTTATATAATCAAGAAGAGAACGAGGAACTTTTAAAATTTTCCTTGGATCTACTTGAGGAAAAATGAACTGAGTTGCAAATCACCAACGCAACATACCAACACCGAGTTATAAGATACTTCAACAAAAAATTCAAGAAAAGACTATTCAATGTTGCAGACTTGGTGCTAAGATGAGTCTTTGCAAATACGAGAGATCCATCTGCAAGAGTGTTCAACCCAAATTGGGAGGGTCCATATGTTATCAAAGTAGTAGTTGGAGTTGTAGTTTATAAATTGCCTCGACTCAACGGCTCGCTAATAAAAAACTTTTGCGACCATACTACCAATAAATATATTATATAACTCACATTACTGATGTACACTTTAAACTTAAATTATGAATAAAGAGAATCATTTATATTAAGTAATTACAAAGTTTTATTCTTTAAAAATTACCTAGCAGGTGTTTATGTATGATTAACCGAAATTCATCTGGAAATACATAGTATAATGCAAACCCATCCTTTCAATTTTTTTTTTGAAATTCAAAGGTTCTCGACTAACCCTCTTTGACAAAAGTGGAGTCAGATCGTTATAACTCCCTGACCAAACCTTTTTTATGAGAGAGGGGTCGAATCGTTATAACATTTTGATCAAACCTTTTTGACGAAGAAGGGATCAAACAACTATAATTGTTGATTTAAAACCTATCCGACGGGAAAGGAAAATCAAAAGTTATAACTCACGTATAAAACTGAATACTAACAGTTCTCTCGAGCTAGGAAAGTACTAAACGAGGTTTCACGATGCCTTGATAAAAGTACTTGAACCTAGAAAATGGATAGATAATATAACTATTCATACGAGCAAATCAAAAATATACAAAGTGATAAAATCATTAAAGTATATTTAAGTTTGCTAAGGGCAGATTGTAACTGCTAAAGCGAGGCAGAATTAACAACTGCTCAAAAATCAAGAATTTCGGTATATCACTAACTAGTTAAACATGAAGATTCCAAGAAATGGAAAAACCCAAAAGTACTGTACATATTATCAAAACATAGTTGTTTACATTGTGAATAAAAATACAAGCAAACACAATTGTATTAAGTTCAAATGAAAATAGTACAAGGCAATTAAGATAAGAAAAAACCTAAAACTGGTTACAAACTTGTCTTTACAAAAATGCCACTATGGGAAAACCATTAAGTCATCTTCCTAAACAATGGATGAGAGGGGAAGCCGATAAACTTGAGAAAGACCGTCTTCATATAGCCTAAGAAAGACCGTCTGGACGTAGCTCGAAGAAAGACTAACTACACATAGCTTGAGAAAGATCGGCTACATGTAGAGAGCCTTGATCTCTGCACATACCTCATTATCCTCAACATCAAAAGATCCCATTTCCTGAAGCCGAGATCTCTTCCCCAGCCTCAAGAAATTCCTTGTTACCAGAAAGAGTTTGGCTCAAAGGTCTTCTGGCACAGGTTTAGGTCTTGGGTTGGCTGGATTCTCTGATAGAAACCACGCCAACTTCCTTCCCGAATTCATATGAAACCACACCAACATTCCTCTAGAATTCTTTATCAGGCTGAGGACGACCTTTAAGATCGCTCACAAGATTTGTGCCCTCAAGGATCACTTATGAGGATCGCCCATGGCGGGATATGAGGTTCCCCTGGTTTGGATTGGTCGGAAGCTCATCAGCCTTGGAATCAATCGTTTTCGGCTCCAATTGAGGGTTAAAGTCCTTTGGAACAAATGGAAAATGGTTGGGGCATCCTGGTATTATGAATTTGGGAGGGTGAACTTCTGAACTCAGAAGGGACATTCTAGCAAGAAAGAGGGTGATCCATTCTGAAAATGGATCTCACTAAAACCAGAGGTTTATGAGAAAGGACAAGCTTGAGCCGCCATTTTATACACAAATTCCAGTGACAAGAAAGCTAAATATTGGGAAATCTAACGGTTGGGAGTCGGATAGAATATGAAGAGACGATTCATATTGACCATTGGAACCGTATAACTACCAGAATCAAAGGACGCATTTTTTCCAAGACGGGATCTTGACGAAAATGCCCTATGTAATTATTAAAAACCTCTTTTTACTAAAAAATAACTTTTAAGGGGTAATTATTATACCCGAAATTCAGTTGCCATCTCAATGGAGGACACATGTCAAGATAAAGGGAATGTGAATCGATGCAATTGCTTCATGGAATAACTCATTAATTACGTAAGTATCAGAGTATATTTGTAACCCACTGACTGTAAGGTCTGCGTGAAATCATTACTGTGAGGCTTAAATTTGGTTAACAAAAATTTGCGTTAACAAATTATTTTAGAAAAACACACTTAGTGTAAAGAAATATTATAGATACAAATTTCAAGTAACTAATTTATATTTTCTAATATTTAATTTAGTAGAAAAATATATTTAAGTTGAAGATGATCCAATCAACTTGCACCAAGCCATGAAAAGTTCTAACTCTCAAAAATGGAATGATACCATGAATGAAGACAATAAGTCTATCCAAGACAATAAGGTTTGAGAAGTTGTCCCATTACCAAAAGGTGTAAAACCAAATTGGTTGTAAATGGATACTTAAAACTAAGAAGGATGAATATGGTAATGTGTGAGATTTAAGGCACGTCTTGTAACAAAAGGCTATTCTCAGAAACAAGGCATTGATTATGCAGAGACTTTCTCTCCAGTTTCATCGAAAGACTCTTTTAGGATAATATTGGCACTTGTTGCTCATTTTGACCTTGAGTTACATCAGATGGATGTTAAAACAGCATTTCTCAATGGCGACATTGATGAGACAATTTATATGGAATATCCAGAAAAATTTATGGTTGGTGACCCAAAGAATATGGTTTGCAAATTAAAGAATTCTATCTATGGACTAAAGTAAGCTTCTCGTTAATGGTGTCACAAGTTTCATCAAGTAATTATCTCATTTGGTTTTGAGATGAATATTTTTGATGATTGTGTATATCACAAGTTCAGTGTGAGTAAATACATATTTCAGGTCCTATATGTCGATGACATATTGCTTGCCAGTTGCCACTAATGATATAGGCTTATTGCACGAAACCAAGAGATTTTTTATCTAAGTAATTTGAGATGAAAGATCTTGGTAACGCCTCTTTTTTTTAGGATTTTAAATACGCCAAGATCGTTCTTGGGGTATACTTGGATTATCCCAAAAGAGCTATATCGATAAAGTACTCAAAAGGTTTGGCATGCAAGATTGTAGACCAGGTGACACCCTTGTTGCTAAAGGAGACAAGTTTAGTCTTAGACAATGCCCTAAAAGCAACCTTGAAATTTAAGAAATGAAAAAGATTCCCTATGCATCAGTTGGTTGGAGTCTACTGTATCTTCAAGTATGTACGCGTCTAGATACTGGATACATTGTTGGGATGTTAGGCAGATATTTAAGCAACCCTAGTATGGACCATTGGATAGCAGCCAAGAGGGTTATGAGGTATCTTCAAAGAACAAAAGATTACATGCTCACATACAGGAAGTCAAATCATTTGGAGGTCGTAGGGTATTCTAATTCTAATTTCGTTGGATGCCAAGATAGCAGAAGGTCTATATCAGGCTACACTTTTTTATTAGCTGGAGGAGCTATTACTGGAAAAGTGTCAAACAGACACTTGTGGCTTTTTTCTACTATTGTAGCAGAATTCATATCATATCATGTTATGTTATATTATTTATTAAATAATATTATATTTAAGATTAAAATTGTGATATATTATACATATTATTATGAATATAATATATAATATAATTAGGAGTTATATACATGCAATAATTACAATATAATGTGATTGAGAGTTACATATATGTAATAGTTATAACATAAGAGGTGGAGTTACTCATGTTTTGTAACTTTCACATGATCACTAATTAAGTGTGTAAAGAGTGGTTACACAACTTAATTTTTTGAAATTCAAAACTACAATTCAAATATAGTTGTTGGGAATTGAATTTTATCATTTATAATGTTTATAAAATAAAGTGGGAATGGTTTGGAATAATTTAGAGTGTTATTTGCAAAAGCTAAAAAATTTGGTAACTAGTAACTAGTTACTATTTTTTCAGCATTAATAGTAGAACATTTTTTACTATTGGGCTGGCTTCTAACAGCTCTCATAACCTCTGAATCACCCATTTAATCTCATTTACACCCCATTAAGAAATGGTAACAACCCTTGGATGTAGGTTATTTGAATTTCAAAGTGTGTGATCCTAAACACTACAAATAAAGACCTTGGTTCACCTTTGAGACACACTATTCTCTTCTATCTTTCAAACACAAAGCTAGAAAATGTTTTCTATCAAGAAAGCACTTTGCTAGAAAACCCTAAGGCTTGATAATTTGCAAAGCTATTTCCATAAGACTTCCTTTAGTGCTTAGAGATATGGAGAAATAAGCTTTTGGACAAAAGTGTAATACCTTGTTTAAGTCATGGTGATCCCCACTATTATACACTCAAGATTATGAGTGAGTGATCTTCCTTTTCTTCTTCATATTATATATATGTTATATAATATTGTGTAATCTATATATCTTCTTCAACCTCTCTTATATATAATATATATAGTGTATATATATTTTATATTATGTATTGTAACATTTATTTAATCTCTTTGTTGATCCTTGTATTATATTGCAATAGAGTTGTAATATCTTGATTTTTTTCCAATATTGTAATAAAATCTTTAACATGTTATGAGGCATCAAATCAGGGAATATGACTGAGAAACTTTGTCACTAGGCTGCGTATTTTGGAGAATGTAGAAAGACCACTCAAGATATTTTGTGATAACAAATCAGTAGTGATGTATTCCAATAACAGTAGGAGCTCATCCAAGTCAAAGCATATTGACATAAAGTTCCTAGTTGTGAAAGAAAGAGTACAGAGAGGACAGATATCCATAGAGCACATTGGGACAAACTCCATGATAGCAGATCCGCTCACAAAACGATTACCACCCAAGGTCTTTCATGGGCACAGTACTACTCATATGGGTGTAGTATTGCTTAAGGATATCATGATTTAGTGGGAGTTTGTATTTTCTTTGCTTTATGTTTGTTTAAGACATTTATGTATTTAGTTATTTTCTGATCAGAAATAAAGTTTTCAGTTTATTCATTTTGTTTTGTTATGTTTAAATCTGACCTCACTTTAGTTTAAGGAGGACCAGTTGGAAATAGGCATGTTCGGTTCACATTGCATGTAATTTTCATGGTACACATTCATAATTGATCTATGTCATTTGACTATATATGTATATGTGACCATTGATGGGTTTAGTCATGATTGATATGACAAAAATTGCTTTGATCCTATATGGGTATAGTTGATGGACGAGATTGTTGTGAATACCTTTACATAATAGCAAATTTTGAGCTCATAAGGTTATACATTTATAAGGTAATATATGTTGCCCAAGTGGGAGATTGTTGGATTAAAATCCTATGTGGGCATTTATGTATAATGTATATACTATTATAAAGTGTGATACAAAATTAAGTGACCAATTATGTTATGGGCATCAAAAGGGTATTAAATTGTCATGAAAATAAAGTGTAGTTACCATAAGTTAATTTATAATTTGTTGAGGGGTCAAATTATAAATACCCAAAACTATTATATAATGAGCCTATAAATAGGTAGTGTATTCTCTCCTTCCAAACCTTCTCTCAGGTTAGTGCTTCTGCTCATCTTTTATCTTCTTCTTCTTTAATTAAGTAAAGAACTAAATAGATTTATAATTTAGGATTTTCTATATTAAAGTAACTTTAGGAATATGATTATATGTCTGATATATATATTAAGTGTTTTATAAATTCTATGATGTGTTGATTAATAATAGTGCTAATGGTAATGCTAAGTACAGTTGTACCAATAGTATTCACTTCCAAACACCATTGTCGTGGTTTTCTTCTTCCACTGTTGCAAACAAATTCGATGCTTTGGTGCCAATTTCTCACATTTCAAGGATGATATGAAACTCGATGCCATACTCCTAGGGCTTTCGGCTGACATCTATCGAAGAATTGAGTTTTTTTAAAACACTACGCTAATTTGTGGTGGTATTGGATATGCTTCGCAGAGGGATTTCTCCATTTTCTACGAAGTCAAAACCATTTAGTGAGGCGTTTTTATGCAGGGAGTCCATTTCATGGACGATCTGGCATGTGGGGAAGAAGGTAAACCAGTGGTAGTTTATATGCCTCATCAGTTTTAGGATGGGATTTCAAAACTAGGTAAGAATGGCTTTACCTTTATTGAGAAAGTAATCGTTTTTTGCTCCAACCTTGATAAATTATTAGTATATCTTAGATTAGAATAGATAATGCATTATACTAGCTTAATTTAGTTTATTGATTGAGTTTAAATCATAATTTATTATTTATGACCAAAATGCTTTATGTTTTTTAACTTATTTGAATATTCTATGTACAAGCAGTGCATTTGAACACAAATCTTGAGAAGCTGATCTTCAAAAGGCTGTAAGAGGTTATCTAGTACTCATTTGACTGGATTGAGTATCTTAAGAGATTACAGGGTTTATGGTGCAAACTCATTGAATGAAGCTATTAAGTAGTTGTTAACTCTTAAATGGCTGAAGGAATCTTCTATGCCTCTAGGTATATTATGAAGGTTGATATCTTAGAAGCTCACAATTTAAAGGGGTCTAAATTTTGAGGTAATTAGATCTAATTTATTCAACTTTCTAACCTCTCAGAGTACCATCCTTTTCATGGATGAGCTTTGTTGGAATTTTTAAACTAAAATCTACAGCTTTTGTTTTTGTCCAACACACTTCAAAGAAACAAAATTAATACAATATGCAAAATGGTATTTTTCTAATTTTATTATTTTATGCGTCCACAAAATAATTGGTATTATTAAAAATAACAATTGCAATATTTGTTTCAGGCCCAAACACAAAGAGCCCAACAACAAAGAGTCAACACAAGTCAAAGATTCTCTTTCCACTCAAAATGGATCATACACGAGCAGCCCAACAAGAATAAAGATCAACCCAATATTCTCTCTCCAATCAAAGGTCAACTCTTTTTCCTTTTATTATTAATTTTGGCCCAATAACAATATATACCAGCCCAACCTAAAGAAACCCTAATATCCTAATATAAAAGATTCATTCTTGATAAAATCCTAATATTTCACTATTTGGCAGCTGCACTATTTCCCTCTCAGAGAATTTCAAACATGCTTCTTCTTCCTCACAACTCACGGCAACACTAATAATATTCTACGGTTTTGGCTTTCTTTCTTTCTCTTCTTCTTCTATCTAAACACAAATGGCAGCTAGGGTTTATGTGGTTATTTTCTTTTCTTCTTCTTGCTACAACCACACATAATTTCTAGGGTTAGGGTTCTTAAATTTTTCTTCTTCTCTTCTAAATGGCAGTACCAAAATAGTTAGGGTTTTCTAGGTTTTATTTTCTTACTCCTATTTTGTTCTACCCGAAAATAGTAAACCCAGAAAACACAACCCTTTAATCTCAACACACCAAAACTGAAAATAGAAAGAACACAAAACACACACAAATACAAATACAAGAAATAATAATAAGAGTGAGATGAGAGAATACAAACAGAAATGGTAAAGATGGAGACACCAATTTGATCTCCAAGTTCGCCCAATAATACCGGCTACGTCTCCGTCAATCCCTCAAAGCTTGAATCCATGCATCAACAATCAGGTTACAATTTTTGATTTACAAATTTATGATTTCTCACTTATTTTCTCTCTTTTTGATACCAACAAATCTCTCTTTGTTTTCTATTACATGAACACACCAACAACACTCTTGAAGGATCTCCCTCAAGCTGGCTATGATTTTTCTCTGTTCTTGTCTCTGTTTTTCTATGTTATTCACTTCTAAATTGAGAAGAAAAAATATATCCTTTTATAGACTAATCTATGATTCTGATCTCGGGAAAAGCCCTAGTGACATATTTGTAACTATTTCAGTTATAACTGATTTTATCTTCTTTAGTCTTTAATCTTTGTTTTGTTGTAAGTTGTACGGGTATATCTGTCATTTTAGAACCCTGTGAATAGTGTTATGACACTTAGGGTATATAAGTGAATCTGTACCAACAAATTCCACCCAAATTCTCTTATGTACCCAAGGATAGTTGATGATGCTATGAGGGCTTGAATGACCCCATGGGTTAGCACCATTTGTTTATCCCTAGTATGTTCTGTTTGAACTTAGCAAGAGTTAATAGCTTGGTCCTCATGTCTGTGACACCTTGTGTCACCTTGTTTTTCTCCCTCGCATAGATTAAGTCATAAAGCCCTTCCACCAAAGTTTGGCTTTGTGGCTTTCTAATTGCAAGTTTAACACCTGTTGTCCTCTTTAAGTTCCTTAAAATCTATTTTATAATCAACCAATGTATCTTCCCAGTCATTACCATATACTTGCTGACAACAACTATAGTATATGTTGTATCTGGTATGGTACTTAACATGAAATACATCTTTAAACCAATCCCATTAGAGTTGAGGATCTGACTCATATCCTCTTTCTCTTTATTTGTCTTAGGACATCTTTCTTTTTGTCTAAAGGTCCACATATGTTTCTCGGCACTCTTTCCCTTGGGTTTTGGAACACAAAGCCAAGTCTTTTTTTTACTCAAAAAGTCTGTATCTTGATGCATAGCACAGTTCCACGTCTTAGCATTCTGGCACTTCGTAGCTTATCCACAACTTTCTGGTATGTTCTTCTGTCCTGGCAAAGCACTTAACAGTGCATAGTCAATGTTCTCATTCCAAATGTTGAAGTTATACTTAGGATTCTGTCTAGGTGCTCTTTTAGCTCTGTCTCTAGTCAACTAGTAGTCCTCCATGTCATCTGCCTGACTTTCCCTCAGGTTTCCTTGTTCCACATGAACGATGTTCTCTCCCTGTTCCACCTGAACAATATTTCTCCATGTTCCACTTAAACAGTGTTTTCTCCCTATTCCACCTGAATAATGTTTTCTCCCTGTTCCACTTAAATGGTGTTCTCTCTCTGTTCCACCTGAACAGTGTTCTCTCCCATTTCCTCCTGAACAGTCTTCTCTACTTGTTCCACCTGAACAATGTTCTTTCCTTGTTCATCACTTATAGGTCTTTGATCAAAGTTGATTGAGTTACCTGCATGGTTAGTACTAGGGCAAGAACCTAAACCATTTGGGTTAGTAGCAATGCATGGAAAAATATTTTCGTCCAATATTACATCTCTACTATTAATAGTTTTAAAACCTTTTTCTCTTACCCAAAGTCTGTACTCTTTTGTTCCTTCTGGATATCCCAAAAATACACACTTTAGAACTCTAGCCTCTATCTTTTCATCACCTTGGTGTGCATATGCTGCACATCCAAAAACTTTTAAGTGGGATAAATCAGGTGGTTTTCCGGACCACCTCTCTTCAGGGCTCCGCAGTACTTGATGGACTTCAGTTTATCAAATAAGCTGTTGTGACACCTGCCTCCCCCCAAAATCTAGTAGCTAACCTTGCTTGGAACAACATGCACTTGGCTTTATTTAAAATAGTCTAATTCATCCTCTCAGGTACTCCGCTTTGTTATGGGGTTAATCTTACAATCCTATGCCTTTGGATGCCATTATTCCTGCAATACATGTTAAACAAATTGTTGCAGAACTCTAGACTGTTATTGGTCCTAAGAGTCTTTACTCTTTTGTTAGTCAAGTTTTCTATTGAAATTTTCCATTCTTGAAATTTAGCAAAGGCATCATTTTTATGTTTCAAAAGAAAAACCCATACTTTCCTAGAGTAGTCATCCAAAATGGATAGAAAATAACTACTCTGTGTAGCTATTTTTTCTGGACCCCATAAATCAACATGTATATATTCTAAAATTTCTTTAGAATTACGTGTTCCAATTTTAAATTTAAGCCTATGATGCTTACCCAATGTGCAATGCTCACAAAAATCAACTTTACTTACTTTATCTTTGCAAAAAAGATTCTGTTCACTCATGATTTGAAAACCTTTCTCACTTATGTACCCAAGCCTTTTATGCCATAAGATTGCCTTAGAATCTTCAAGAGTTTCTGTTGTTGTGTTGTGACAACGTGAAACTAGTTTTCCCTTTAGGTAGTATAGACCTCCTTCCTTGTAGCCTTTCATTATGGTCATTGAACTTTTACTTAGTTTCATGGTACCTGTCTCAATCTTACTCACAACACCAAGGTCATCTAGCATACTTTTAGAAATTAAATTTCATGTTAAGTTAGGCACAAATCTTACCCCTGTAAGAGTTCTTACAATACCATCCTACATTTTAAAGCTCACATTACCTGAGCCTTCAATATGGCATGTTTAGTTGTTGCCTAAGATGACTTTCCCTCCTTTTGATTCCCTGAAATCAAAAAGTAAGGATCTATTATTAGTCATGTGAAAAGTGCCTCCTCAATCTAAAATCCACTCATCTTTGAATTTAGTTGCAATTATGTAAGCTTCTCCACTCCCATAGCCATCACTTAGATTGGCTTCATGCTTGTTTTCCTTTTCCTTTGAGAAATGATTTTCTCCCTGATTTGATTCACCATCGCTACCATCTGTTCTTCCTCTATTACTTCTCTTCCAAAAATAACAATCTCTTCTGAAATGTCCCAGTTTACCACAGTGATAGCAGCCTTTAGGATCTTTCTGTCCTCTTGATGGAGACTTCCCATTTCAATGTCTTCCACCCTTGGAAGAATCTTTGCAGTTACTCCTTCCCCTATTGCTCCAAGGCTTCCTTTCATGAGGCCTTCCTCTACTCAAGTTCAGCTCACCATTTGAGCTCCCCAACTTGTTATTCTTCATCTCTAAGTCCATAGACTTTACAGAGATGACTTCATCTAGGGTAATCGAAGTTCTTCCATACTTTATTGTTATCTTTACATCCTTGTAGGATTTCGGTAATGATTTGAGAATGATGATTGCCGGGTTTTCATCACTCAATGCTTCTCCTGTTGGGTTTTGTACCCTAAATAAAACCCATTTCAATATAATCAGATTTAATAATTAATAAAGACCAGATATCACATTTTATATTGCATGGTTCACATGATTTATTTCATGATTATATTTAATGTATAATTTCTATTAAGTCCAGAACATATGTATTTGTTCATGATTATAGTGTCGTCAGCACATTGGAATTTAATCATGATTATATGTTCAAAAGTTTAATTCCCTGGTTTGTCAGTTCAATGAATTTAGACTGGCATGATAATCAGCGATAAGTATACTTACACCTTTGATAAGTGTTATGTCCTTTCCAGGGCAATGGCAAAGTTTACCAGTATTGGATGTATGGTGTATACATTGGAAGGGACTGATATTGAACTTTGATTAACTATGATAAATTTACCGTAATATCTATTCAATTCAATATCACCTAGTTGATCCTAGATCAAATGATCTTAATCCTAACATGATTAGGTTCGATCTCAAGAGTGTTATTTGTGTTCTTTGATTTGTTAGTTAAGCCTAATTTTTGGTAAGGGCGATGCATGTTGGGTTTTGTGCGCTAAATAAAACCCATTTCAATGTAATTAGATTTACTTATTCATAAAGATCAGAAATAACATTTTATGTTGCATGGTTCATATGATTTATTTCATGATTATATATATAATGTATGAATTCTATTTAAGTCCAGACCATATGAATTTGTTAATGATTATAGTGTTGTCAGCACAGTGGAATATAATCTTAATAATATGTTCGAAAGTTTATTCCCTGATTTGTCAGAACACTGGATTTAGACTGACATGGTATAATCAGCAATACGTATTCTTACACCTTGGAAAAGTGTTATGTCCTTTCCAGGACATTGGCAAAGTTTACCAGTATCAGATGTATAGAGTATACATCGGAAGGGACCGATATTGAACTTTGATTAGATATATTAGAATTTACCGTAATATCTATTCAATTCAATATCACCTGGTGATCCTAGATCAAATGATCTTAATCCTGATATGATTAGGTTCAATCTCAAGAGTGTTATTCGTGTTCTTTGATTTGTTAGTTAAGGCTACTTTTGGGTAAGGGTGATACGTACAGTTTGGGAACACGGTAGTGCAATTGAGTGGGAGCGCTAACATAAATATGGAATCTATAGCTTCTATTTGGCGAATAGAAAGTAAATGATGATTTCCTTCGAGCTTAACCAAACGAAGATAAATGGTGGAGTACTCATTTCACTTAGCTAAAATATCATTTATACAGGGTTAAGTGTTTTAAGGATAAAATACATTGTAGGGTGTTACGGTAATTTAATACCTTTACAGTGTAAATCATCTATATAGAGGATCATTGATCACATTAGGATTATAACAATGGATAACTAATGACGTGTCTATATCATGGAACATATAGAGGGTTCTATATGACTGAGAGTGCAATTCCAAGTTCTAAGAGTGGATTCAATAAGGAATTAATAAGTTAGGGAGTTTACTGGGTAAATTCGGTTCAACTTATTGGAAGCTTGGTTATATAGACCCATGGTCCCCATACTAGTTGAGACCATACTGCTTGTAAGACTCAGTTAATAGATTTTAATTAATCAATTATAATTCTAAAAGTTAGACTATGTCTACTTTATGAATTTTCACTAAGCAAGGGTAAAACAGTAAATAGAGAGTTTAAAGGGTATATTTATTAATTGGGAAACTTTGATTAGTTTTTATTAATAAATAAAATAAATGACAATATATTATTTAATAATTAATTATAGTTATTAAATAATTAGATTTGACATTTATGTGGTTGAATGAGAAAATTGGCAATTTTGGAGAATGGGAAACTAGGAATGATAAAATAGGAAAGTTGCAAAAGTGAGAGGCTTCTTTCCATTTTTCTATGGCCGGCCACTTTGCTTCCCTTTTATCATTTTATTTTTCATTTTTAAATGCCAAGTAATTCAACCTTAACTCTGTGTGGTATTCTATAAATAGAAGGTAAAGGCTTCAGGTTTCATATAGAATTAGATCTCATTCTTTTCAGAGTGAATTCCTGAGCCACCACTTTCCTCTCTCTTTTCTTCTCTAAATTTCGAAATCCCTTGAGTGAATGAGTAGTGCCCACACACATCAAGTGGTACCTCAATCATAGTATGTAAGACTGTGGAAAATCAGCATCAAAGAAGGAGAAGAAGGGATCCAGATTCAGATCTTGATAATGCTCTGCTACAGAAAGGAATCAAGGGCTAGAGATCTGAATGGAAGGAGTCATTATATTCTGATGCACCCAATGTAAGGTTTTCTTAAACTCTTATGTGTTTATTTTATCGTTTTAGAATTCATATTAGGATGTTAATCAAACATACTTGGTAGTAAATCTAGATCCTGGTAAAATATTTCCAAAAACTGACACCAGAGCCATGGTAATGATTTACTTTCATGTAATATGAATTAAAACAATGTTTTATATGTTTTGTGTTGATTTGGATGGTTTTATGTTGGGTTGTGTTTATGTGATGAAAGTTTATGTTGTATGAATTTTTTCCATGAAAAATATTTTTTCAATTTTTTAAAATATTTTATTTGGATTCCTTGTTAAAAATTAAGCAATTTTTGTTTTTACGGAACTCGATTCCCATAAAAATTGGAAAAGTTATGAATTTTTGAAATTTGGGAGCCATGGCTGTCGAGTGGGTGCATCGAATGCACCAGGCACTCGAACAAGCGAGGCATCCGCGCGTGCGTGACACGCTCGTATCACCCTATACCTCGCCCAGCCGCATCCTGCAGCTGACCGAGTTTTCTCGGTCAGGCATGCTACAGGCGCCGAAGATCCTCGGCGGGATCACCTCCTCCGCTCGCGTACCAGGTTGCATGCAGCCTTCCTGGGCTACACATGCAGCCTGTCTTGGCAGCCTACCAAAATTCAATTTTTCATGGGATTTTTTCCCAAAATTCAATTTTTTCAATTTTAAATATTTCCAATTTGAAATATTTCCAATTTTAAAATATTTTCAATTTGGAATTTTTTCCAATTTTAAATATTTCCATTTTGGAATATTTCCAATTTTAAATATTTCCTATTATGGTAAGATTTAAAATTTGTTAACTTCTTTAATATTTATATATTATTTAATTATAAGATTAGATATTTTGATATTTAATATATTTTAAATTAAAAGATAATTTTGTCTTTTTATTTAAAATATTATATTAAAATTATCTTATATGACAAATTAAATAATTAATAAATTTGAAATTAACCTAGATATTTCTATAGATATTCTAACCATAATATTTTTAAATTTAAAAATTTATTATTTTGTTAAATATTTATTTATTTATAAATTATAAGTTTGAAAAATAATATTTTACTATTTTATATCATTTTACTTATTGAAAATTTATAAATTATATTTTAAATGTTTAAATAACTTAGATATTTTTGTAGAAATTTGAATATTGCTTAATTTGAGATATTTTGACATATAATTATGGTAATTATTATTATTTATTATTTTATTCCTAAAATAATAATTATCTAGCCAAATCTATTTTAAAATTGGTTTATTAAATTATAAGATTTGAAAGTGATATTGAAGATTCTTTCTTTCAAATCATTGATCTTATTAGATATTTAATTTAATTTGATTCAAATAAACCTAGATATTTTAAAATTAGTTTCTTTATTTTGATATTTTAGGGTTTGTTTTAACAACCCTAAATTTTCAAAATCTAGTTGGTTAGTTTAAGAATAATAATTTAATTATATTAATATCTTATTTCACATTTGTTACATGGACAATGTTTGTTTAATTTATATTGTTTATTCAAATTTTTTAACAAACCTATTATTTATTTGATCTAAATTGCTATGATTAACTTGTTGACAGATCCAATGATCTGATTTTAATCATAGTCCAATTGTCAATAGATCTTATAAATAATTTGTAACTTACAAAATTTTGTACTTCTTTCATCTGTGTAAACCTAGTAACATGATAGGACCCATCCAAATCATTTGATGTGTGAGCCTATATGTTTGCTTTTGGGCTTAGATGCATATAGGAAACCCATTTAAGTTTTTACTAAGTAAATGGACTAGGTTGCTAAAATAAAATTTGACATAAGTAATTTTATTTAGGCCCAATTAGATTTGGGCTTATTCAATGAATAACAATTATTTATTTAAAGGTTAAATTCCTCTCTTTTGGGCCTTGTGTGAGAGTTGTTGGCCAATAGAAGTGGGTACGACATACTGAACACAGCTCCCCCTCACATGAACTACCCTAATTGTGAAGGCCAATTTGCCTTATTTAAATAATTGTATTAGGTTAATTATATTAGTCTAACCTAATTAAAATTGAATTAGAAACATAATTAACTTTTAAACTATATGAAATTTATTTTTTATTTTAATATTTTAAAGTTAATTTTAGAAAAACACTTAGTTAATGATATATATTCTAGATAGTTATTTCTAGTACTAGTTATTATTTCTAATATTAAATAGGAAAATATCATTGATTGTAAAATTAATTGTTTCATAATTAATTTTGGTACAATCTAAGTTTAGTATATTTTCCTAGTATTAAACTAGAATTAATAATTAAGTTTCCTCTATACTTAATTATTTATTTCTTGAATTTAATACATTTAATTAAATTTAAAATTTCAATATCTAAGTTGATTTTCATCATGATACTTAAATATTGTTATTTTCATGATATTTAATTAAAGTTGAAAATTATCTTAAGTTTTGAATCTTATTTCAGAATAACTTAAATCTGAATAATTTTCAAAATATATTTTATTTTAGGGTAAATACCATTTTGGACCCTCTGTTTTACAAAAGTTACCAATTGGACCCTGTATTTTGTTAAATGACAAAATGGACCCTGTATTTTCTAAAATAGTACAAATAGGACCATGAATTGATTTTTTGTCAAAATAAAGTTTAATTATAATCCGATCTAAAAGTGCTATGACAAAACTGTTTACATTTTTTGTATCTGTTCGTATTAAGCATTGTCTTTAAGTTAGTTGTATTGAAAAAAAAGTTGTCAAAAATTAAGCTCAGGGTCTTATTTTTACTATTTTAGAAAATACAAGGTCCATTTTGTCATTTAACAAAACACAGGGTCCAATCTGTAACTTTTGCAAAACACAAGGTCCAAAATGGTATTTACCCTTTATTTTATTTTATTAATCTTTTTCCCACAATTTCGAAATTGCATTTCTTTAATGCAAAAATTTTGAATTTTATTTGAAAAATAGATTAAAGTTGAAAATTATTTATTTTGGACCAACTTAAATCAATGATTTTTTTCATTTAACGATTAATTAAAATAAATGAACTAAAATATATCATAATTAGAAATTGAATTAATTAGTCCATAAAAGTCTAGATAGTTATTATCTGTTTTTGCTTGAAATATTTTTCTAGTGTATTTAATTAAATAGAAAATTAATATTTAAGTTGATTCTTAATCATGATACTTAAATATTTGAATTTTTTCTTAAATATTCAATTAAATAGGAAAATTATATTTTTGTTGTAAATTAATTTTATTAATTAATTTTGGGCTAACATAAAATTAAGATAATTTTTTTAGGATTTATTTTAAAGCATTTTCGAAAGTAGTATTCCTATACACTTCATTTTTCGAAATGCAATATATATTTATAGAAAATTAAATTTGAGTTGTAAATGAATTTTGAAACAATTTAAATTAAATAATTTTCTAAATATTTATGGAAATTATTACTAAGATGGAAATAATTCACGTTATTTTCATATACATCTAAGTATAATTTATAAATATTAAATTAAAATTTATATTTAGAATATTTTATTCTAAATTGGAAATTTTAATTAAATAAATATATATTTAAAATAAATTGATTAAAATAAATATTTGAAGAAAATACAACCTTCATTAAATAATGAGCTTTATTATTAGGATATTTGATCTCCATTGTTGGTTTTACATAGCTATTGTTTTAGTGAGTAATCCTCCCTAATGGAGGAACGATCATTAGCAAGTTAGCACCGTTTAATCTCGAAAGATAAGTAATCTTGTAAATTTTTTATATAGTATTGATCACCCTAATGGTGGCGACTGTATAAGACTTGCAAGAATATGTAACAATGGTGGAAGATCATAAGATAGAATACCCTTAACTCTCGCCTAAACGGGACAACGCAGATTCCAATCTTGATCGAATAAAAGGTTGCTAGAATGTTTATCATTTTAGATGAGCTGACGACTCTATTCAATGGATGGTATCACTGACTCTCGCCTAAACTGGACACTGATGGAAATTATTTAGGATTGTATGTTTTAGTATTCCTACTTGCTATGTGATTAATAATTTCTGAATTGTGTATGAATTTGTATTGAACCATGTTATTTTCTGTTATTAAATTGTAGTATAATTTTGAATCTTCATTGTTGGTCTAACTTGGTTTGTTTTTCTAATGAGATAAATCCCTAATGGATTTTCACCATTAGACAAACATAATAGTGTTAGATCTCGAAAGATAAATATTGTATATGCAACATCTAGCTGTTCATCAATTGATGACACCTTAGACTAGTATTTTAAAATATGAAACAAGAAGATTGTATAAATAAGATTACTTTGACTCTCGCTAATCGGAGCATCATTGGATTCTTATTTAAAACGAAATTATCCTAATTCCCCTTAGCTTATTCATTTCGAATTAGCTCAATGACATATTATTGGATGAATGGTCTATAAATCATATAGTCATTCTATATTTTCTCTTAAGAAATTAAATGACGAATATGATTATATTCCCGAAATTCTATCCCGAAATGATATAAATCCTCAATCTTAGAAATCTCATACTTGTATGGGCAAATCAACTTAGAGTTAAATTAGTAGTGGTGGTCCAAGAAAGAATTACTCATCATACAGTTACACTTTCACAAGTGTTTAATAACCATTTTCTATCAATGGATTCAAACTGTATGAGTTGAGTATTATGTGACCAAAATACACTTGCACTATTCTAAGAACTCTTTGATGTAACTAAATCAAGTCATCAAGAGACACAACCAAATAAATCTATGGCTTTTGTATCTTGTTCATAATGGTTTTGACAAGATCAATCTCTGTAAAGAGTTAATATGCCTATATCCACTGAAAGTAAGTTCATCTCATTCGTAGATGGATGTACATTCAGGGGTGGATATGAGTTTTCGTTGTATTCTTAAAACGATAACTCTAGATTTTACCTTACGCAAAAGAAATTTGAAATGTTTGAAAAATTTCATGAATTTCTAGCAATGGTGGAAAACCATTAAGGTAAGTGGTTAAAGATCTTGCGAACTGATAGGGGTGGAGAAAACGTTAGTAGATATGCAGTTCAAAGATCATTAATTTAATTTTTGAATTATATCCAAACTTACCTTCCAGAAATTCAATTTGCATATTGATAATTAGTTACTAGTCGTTGCCTAAATCTTTCTATGGTAATATAATTTCAGAATGATGCAATGGTTGTATACTTTATGTAAATCATTACTAGATTCATGGATTACCTAATCGAAATCTTAAGAAAAGCTAGAACTGCTAACCCTGGTTTGCATGTTTGTTAGCTATTCTAAGTGATTAGGGGTTGACCAACCCATAGTCATTAGATAAGAAAGTGTTTGTTTAAACAAATACTACTTTTCTAAGAAAATGACTAAGTCTGAAAATAAAGTAGCAAATAAAGGAGATAATTTTTTTTCTTGATTCCAAAAGTGTTCTATCATCTTATTTGACATATGATGATCCTACTGCCTCTGTTGTCTTGACACAACCGAAGAGGTCAATACCATTTAGTTTTCTTAGACATAATTCACGGCACCTTGTCGTAGTGGGAGGGTTTCTAGGAATCCACCTTCTTATGACTTGGAAGACACTAGTGATTAAAATTCATTGTGAGTTTAAACAAGTAATGGATTGTCAAGATAAGAAACTAAGAAGAAAGCCAAGAGAACTATGGTTTAATCCATTCACATGGAGTAACCTAAAGTTTTCTATTACAGGGACATAAAAGGAAATTTTCGTTAATAAGTGTATTCAATGGATTTAACAAAACTTCCTGTTCCTAGTATTATAGGTTTCAATTTATCTAAACCTATGGCTTGTGGTATACCTGGTAATTACTTACTCTAATGCAAGCAACTTACTTTAGTAAGATGCTGAAGCATTTTCTTTCCAATGGCAATCTATAGAAGCTTCACAACTTCTAAGCATAGATTTTATTTATCTAAGGAAAAGTCTCAACTATTCCAGAAAAGATAAAGCCATGAAATAATTTCTTAAATCAACAGTAAGAGGTCTCAGATATGCTTTTGTATGCCTTAGACCAGACACCTGCTGTTGAGTGGGAGTAATGAGTAGGTATCAGATTAATCCAAGAAAGGAACATTGGAAGACAGTCAAGTAAATCTTAAGATTAAGAAGAGGAACTATATGTTAGTCAACAAGGGTTTGTTTAAAACTCTTAGACTACACCAAATCAGATTTCAAGACTTGCCTTTGTGCTAGAAAGTCTGCTGATAAAATGGTGATTACTCTGGGGGTTGAATAGTGATTTTGGAGAAGTGTAAAAACCTATCTGAAGTCTCTTAGTCTACCTGAAAGAGACTGAATGTTAAAGTTGCAGGAAAGGTACTTATTCAGTCTAAGGAAAGTTCTATACATTTGTGGCACCGTTCCAACTTGCCTTAACTACTAGTGTTACTTCCTGAATAACCAAGAAGTAGTTGCCAAAAGTATAGAATCCAGTATCCCAAGAGAGTAGACATATAGAGAGGAATTTCACATTATCAAGGATTTTGTGATTGAGGAAGAGTAATAGTGGAGAAGAGGTTGTGTTTAATTCAACCTGTCAGATCCTATTACGAGGAGTTTACTACTACTACACTTGATTTGTATATCAAGGAGTTAATGATTATTTGAAATGCACTATTTGTTTTATATTAGTGCAAGTGGGAGTTTGTTGGGTTCTGTGCCCTAAATAAAACCCATTTCAATATAATCAGATTTACTTATTAATAAAGATTAGAAATAACATTTTATGTTGCATGGTTCACATGATTTATTTCATGATTATATATAATGTATGAATTCTATTTAATTCCAGAACATATGAATTTGTTAATGATTATAGTGTTGTCAGCACAGTGGAATATAATCTTAATAATATGTTCGAAAGTTTATTCCCTGATTTATCAGAACAGTGGATTTAGACTGACATGGTATAATCAGCGATAGGTATTCTTACACCTTGGAAAAGTGTTATGTCCTTTCCAGGACATTGACAAAGTTTACCAGTATCGGATGTATGGAGTATACATCGGAAGGAACCGATATTGAACTTTGATTAGATATATTAGAATTTACCGTAATATCTATTCAATTCAATATCACCTGTTGATCCTAGATCAAATGATCTTAGTCCTGATATGATTATGTTCAATCTCAAGAGTGTTATTCGTGTTCTTTGATTTGTTAGTTAAGCCTACTTTTGGGTCAGGGTGATCGTACATTTTGGGACCACGGTAGTGCAATTGAGTGGGAGCACTAACATAAATACGGAATCTATAGCTTCTATTTGGCGAATAGAAAGTAAAGGATGATTTCCTTCGAGCTTAACCAAACGAAGATAAATGGTGGAGTACTCATTTCACTTAGCTGAAATATCATTTATACAGGGTTAAGTGTTTTAAGGATAAAATACATTGTAGGGTGTTACGGTAATTTAATCCCTTTACAATGTAAATCATCTATATAGAGGATCATTGATCACATTAGGATTATAACAATGGATAACTAATGACGTGTCTATATCTTGGAACATATAGAGCGTTCTATATGACCGAGAGTGCAATTCCAAGTTCTAAGAGTTGATTCAATAAGGAATTAATAAGTTAGGGAATTTAATTGGTAAATTCGGTTCAACTTATTGGAAGCTCGGTTATATAGACCCATGGTCCCCATGCTAGTTGAGACCATACTACTTGTAAGACTCAGTGAATTGATTTTAATTAATCAATTATAATTCTAAAAGTTAGACTATGTCTACTTTTTGAATTTTCACTAAGCAAGGGTAAAACAGTAAATAGAGAGTTTAAAGGGTATATTTATTAATTGGGAAACTTTGATTAGTTTTTATTAATATATAAAATAAATGACAATATATTATTGAATAATTAATTATAGTTATTAAATAATTAGATTTGACATTTATGTGGTTGAATGAGAAAATTGGCAATTTTGGAGAATGGGAAACTAGGAATGATAAAATAGGAAAGTTGCAAAAGTGAGAGGCTTCTTTCCATTTTTCTATGGCCGGCCACTTTGCTTCCCTTTTATCATTTTATTTTTCATTTTTAAATGCCAAGTAATTCAACCTTAACCCTGTGTGGTATTCTATAAATAGAAGGTAAAGGCTTCAGGTTTCATATAGAATTAGATCTCATTGTTTTCAGAGTGAATTCCTGAGCCACCACTTTCCTCTCTCTTTTCATCTCTAAATTTCAAAATCCCTTGAGTGAATGAATAGTGCCTACACACATCAAGTGGTACCTCAATCATAGTATGTAAGACTGTGGAAAATCAGCATCAAAGAAGGAGAAGAAGAGATCCAGATTCAGATCTTGATAATGCTCTGCTACAGAAAGGAATCAAGGGCTAGAGATCTGAATGGAAGGAGTCATTATATTCCGCTGCACCCAATGTAAGGTTTTCTTAAACTCTTATATGTTTATTTTATCGTTTTAGAATTCATATTAGGATGTTAATCAAACATACTTGGTAGTAAATCTAGATCCTGGTAAAATATTTCCAACAATACGTACATTTTGGGAACATGATATGGCAATTGAGTGGGAGCTCTAAACATAGATATAGAATCTATAGCTTCTATAGGTATTTTGAAGTGAAACGATGATTTCTTTCGAGTTTGGCTGAATAGAGATAAGAGATTGAGATCTCATTTTAGTGATTATATTATTTCACTAAAATATCAGCATCAAAGAAGGAGAAGAAGAGATCCAGATTCAGATCTTGATAATGCTCTGCTACAGAAAGGAATCAAGGGCTAGAGATCTGAATGGAAGGAGTCATTATATTCCGCTGCACCCAATGTAAGGTTTTCTTAAACTCTTATATGTTTATTTTATCGTTTTAGAATTCATATTAGGATGTTAATCAAACATACTTGGTAGTAAATCTAGATCCTGGTAAAATATTTCCAACAATACGTACATTTTGGGAACATGATATGGCAATTGAGTGGGAGCGCTAAACATAGATATAGAATCTATAGCTTCTATAGGTATTTTGAAGTGAAACGATGATTTCTTTCAAGTTTGGCTGAATAGAGATAAAAGATTGAGATCTCATTTTAGTGATTATATTATTTCACTAAAATATCATTTATAGGTGGCCAAGTGTTTTAAGGATAAAATACATTGAAAGGGTATAACAGTAATTTTATCCCTATGCAATGTAGATCATCTATAGAGGATAACTGATTATTGGGATTATAACAATGGATAATTAATAGCGTATCTATATCGTGGAACATATAGAGCGTTCTATATGACTGAGAGTGCAATTCCAAGTTCTATGAGTGGATGCAACAAGGAATTAATAAGTTAGTGGATTTACTTGGTAAATTCTAAATCAGCTTATTGGAAGCTCGGTTATATAGGCCCATGGTCCCCATACTAGTTGAGACCATACTTCTTGTAAGACTCAGTTAATTGATTTTAATTAATCAATTATAATTCTAAATTAGACTATGTATATTTTATGAATTTTCACTAAGCAAGGGCTCAAATGTGAAGAAAAGAGATCCTAGGTCTTATTTATTAATTAAGAGACTTTATTAAGTGTAATTAATAAATATAATAAATGACAATATTATTTAATAATTAATTTTTAGTTATTAAATAATTGGAATCGGCATTTAAGTGGTTAAATTAGAAAATTGGCGTTTTTGAGAAAATAAGATGGGAAAATGACAAAATTGCAAAATTGCAAAGTGTGGACCATTATCCATTCCTTGGCCGGCCACTTAGTGTAGATTTTACCATTTAATTTTTTTATTATTTTAATGCTAATTAAATCTAACCTAAACCTAGGTGGTTACCTATAAATAGATAACGATAGCTCACACTTTTTCTTTTTATGAAATTTCTTGCCTTCAGGAAAAATTGAGCCTTCTTTCTATTAGGCCGAAACTAGATTCTCTTCTTTTCTTCTTCATAATTTCAAACCTTGAGTGATAGAGTGAGTGCCCACACACATCAAGAGGTATCTCAATCATAGTGTGTAAGACTGTGAAGAATCCAATCAACAAGAAGGAGAATCGGGCTCAAGGAAGGAGAGAACGAGATCCAGGTTCAGATCTTGATAATGCTCTGCTACAGAAAGGAATCAAGGGCTAGAGATCTGAACGGAAGGAGTCATTATATTCCGCTGCAATCGATGTAAGGTTTCTTAAACTTTATGTGTGTTTATTTACATTGTTTTAGAAATTCATATTAGGATGTTAGACAACATACATGGTAGTAAATCTAGATTCTGGTAAAATAATTCTAACATCTCCTTCTCCTGAGTTAGCCAATTCTATATGCATCTTCAAAAATTCATCTAAGTTATCTTCAAGACTTTTAGATCTATTCATCTTGTAGCCAAAGATCCTTTCTTTGAGAAAGATCTTGTTTGTTAGTGACTTCTATTAGAATTGCACTTCCAACTTCCTCCATATCCTTGCTGGAGTTTCTTCTTTATCAACCAACCTAATGATTGCATCACTTAGGTTGAAAATGATAATCCTAGTAGCTGTTTCAAGATACTCTTCTTGCTGTATCTTAGATGTTCCTTCAGGTCATTCAATGGGTTCTTCAAGAACCCTCAACAGCTTCTGTTGTGCCAGTAGAGATCTTATTTTCCTCCTCCATATTCTGTAGTTACCTGATCCATCAAACTTATCAATATCAGTTTTAAAACTACTCATATTGTATTTGCTAAAATCAAATTAGATAAAGGTTTAGAATGTCCTCCAAATCTCCAATATCTAATTCCTCCTCTTGATTGCCATCCTTGTGTTCTTGAAGATCAAATTCTTTCTGTCCTTGATTTTTCGATATTTTTCAGACTTGCTTCTTGTAACGCCCGTACTTTTATAAAAATATTAATTTTATTTACAAGCGTTAAACGCGGAAAATCATAATGTCGCATTTTTATTTAATACTTGAAAATGTTCACAACTGGCCAGTTTTCGTAAAAAAAACATAATAATTAATAACTAAAATAATTGCGACATAAGTTTAATAACGTAAATAAATAAACAGACCGCCCTAGACCGCCCGCAATTATATGGCCCTCAGTGAGTTCACACACACAAGCGTCCAAAGTTCCACTCGCCACCGGCATTCTAGACTTTTAGTTACTTTGGTCTTCACATGGTAATTTAATAAGGGTGAGCTACTAAACTCAGTAAGGAAATGTGTGTCAGGTAGTCACATAAATAAAAACAACACTAAACTAAAATGCACATGCACACATTTAGACAGATAGCAAAACATAAACTTAATTATATCACTAGTCACTAATAACTAGGTTCTAAGCTAAATCACATAATAATGATTACGTCCGAGTCCGACTTTGGCAAATAAACTCGAGCTATTGGACTAAATAATGGCGGAGGGCTGAGTTCAGTAAAATCGTACCCACTACTAAATGGCCCCCTATCTACCATATAGACCCAATAATCAAGTATTTAACCATTATCTTCTCAGTCAAACCATGTCACATAAACTATAATCTATCTAATTTAAATAATGGCAAACTACTATACATTATTTAAATAATATAACAATCATAATTAAATAATGTGAATCTTATAAACACACTATTTACATACATACTTAAATAACATGAATCTTATAAACATATTATTTAAATATATATCTTTAGCAATGGCCATGCTCTAATACTGTAAACATACATAAATAACATGAATCTTATAAACATATTATTTAAATATATATTATACAGTACATTAAATAACAGACAATAAAGAGTTGGGTCGAGGACCTTAGCTAACTTCTCTTTTACTATTCCCACTCTTTCTTTGAATGTTATTACATACAGAAAACTTATGTTTTTTTCTACTTAATTTCCTTACCTCGGATGTGGAGTGTTAACCTTGATTGCAATGAGAGAAATCTTTGAGAAATAATAATTGTTCTATGACAACCCTAGATTTCACACTTATTAATTAGAACTTATCATAATAGTGTTTATCTATATATATGAAATCTTAACCTTAAATACCTACAAACCCAAAAATTATAAAATTACCTTTGCTTTCAAAAGAGATCTAGTTGAACACTATAAAATGATGGAGATGGTGATGCCAATATGATGAAAGATATGTATATATATATATATCTATATATGTTTATGAGAGGATGATTGTGATGGTTATAAGAGAAATTTGATGGTGTATGGATGGCTTATATAAAGAGCTTATAAAAAATAAGATATGGGATGTAGAGTAATGTGTAGCAACGCACAAAGGGACGAGAGAATTAGAGTGATGATATAGAGCTTAAGTGCAATATTTCTGTTGAGTGTAGTGGTATTTATAAGGCTCAAGTTAACTACATACACGTCCCACTAAATATGCTATTATTAGAGTTGAACCATTAATTAAATATATGAAGAAATAAACCAGATGACACATGGTATCCTAGAACTTACTAGATGCCATTTCGTTTAAAGAATTGTTCCAAAGGTGGAGAGTTTGTTTCAAATAGCCAAGAAGAGTACAGCTTTGCTTGATTTGACTTTTCTTCTATTCAAACTATCAACTATTTTTACTATATTTTCTCTTCAAGTTACACATATATGGCTACTTCCCAAAATTTAAGGAATAAATCTTTTGTCACTTCACTACAAAATTTTCTCTAGGTCCTCTACGATAAGATTTGGTTCTTCTGTTACCAAAATTTTTTCTCTCTCTCTATGACTCCTAATTAATCATTTTCATTTAAAAGTGCCTAGCTGTATACAAATTACATCTTCACTATAATCATTAGATTAATCTAACTAACCATGACATATAATTCACGTATGAGGCTAGCTAAATATTTACTATTATAATTCAAATTTATGTCAATCAACCTTATCACTTAATAAGACACATATCTAGTATCTTAGGATCTATCTACTGACTCTCTCACTCTTAATGCAACATAAATAAAATTTTTAAAACATTTGCCATTATTTACACAATTAAATATCAAAATAACTCTTAATTACGTAAGCCAAATTCATAAAGAATATAATTGAAAACCTATAATAATTAATGAAAGTCCAAAAATAACTCATTTCTAATAATACTCATATTCTTATTATTTTTTAGACTAACACACATCTTATATAATTCTGAAAAATACTATTATGTTTAAGAAGCTAACTTATTTTATGCAATCACTATTTCCACATCGAGCCATCTAGACTAACATAATAGAAAATAATAAATAAATATTTTGGTTATTATAATCTACCCTCCTTAAAAGAATTTCGTCCTCGAAATTTACTTACCAGAGAATAACTTGGGGTACTGATTCTGCATGTCCTTCTCCAACTCCCATGTCGCTTCTCTATCAGAACTATCACTCCACAGGATTTTGACTAAGGGTATAGTCTTATTTCGTAAGACTTTTGTTCCTTTTTCTATCACGCGCACAGGGCGTGCCATATAACTCATGTCCTGCTGCAAGTTCAAGTTCTCGTATTTAAGCACATGTGTCGGATCAGGTACATACTTTCGTAACATGGAAATGTGGAAAACATTATGCGTTTCTGCTAATGTTGGTGGTAGGGCCAAACGGTAAGCTACCTGACCAACCCTGTCCAGTATCTCAAAAGGACCTATAAATCTTGGGCTTAACTTTCCCTTTTTTCCGAAACGCATAATCCCCTTCATAGGTGATACCTTCAAGAACACTAAGTCCCCTACAGAAAACTCAACCTCCCGTCTTTTCAGATCTGCATAACTTTTCTGTCTACTTTGGGCGGTGAGCATCCTTTGTCATATCTTTTCAACTGCTTCTGAAGCTTCTCTAACTGCTTCTGGACCTAAGTAGCGTCTTTCTCCAACTTCATCCCAGTGAAGCGGGGACCTGCATTTTCGTCCATACAACATCTCATATGGTGCCATTCCGATTGTGGCTTGATAACTATTATTGTAGGAGAACTCCATTAGGGGTAAATACTTGCTCCACGAGCCAGTGAAGTCCAGTGCACACGCTCGAAGCATATCCTCGAGTATTTGGATGGTAGGTTCAGATTGTCCATCTGTTTGGGGATGAAATGCTGTACTTAATTTCAATCGCGTCCCCATTGCCTTATGTAGACTCTCCCAGAACTTGGAGGTGAATACTGAACCTCTATCAGAGACTATTATCTTTGGAACTCCATGCAACCTCAATATCTCATGTACGTACAAGTCAGCGTACTGCTCTGCGTTGTAAGTAGACTTTACTGGAACAAAGTGTGCTGACTTTGTGAGTCTATCTATAATTACCCAAATTGAGTCATGTTGCTTGGTTGTTCAAGGTAGTCCTGTCACAAAATCCATGGCTATATCTTCCCACTTCCATTCAGGGATTTTTAGGGGTTGCAACATCCCTGCTGGTCTCTGATGTTCAGCCTTAACTTGTTGACATGTGAGGCATCTAGCTACAAATTCAGCTACATCCTTCTTCATCCCTGGCCACCAATACAAGGTTTTTAAGTCATTGTACATTTTGGTTGACCCTGGATGCATTGAGTAGGGTGTAGTGTGTGCTTCCATCATGATCTTTCTTCTAAGCTCTTTGTCGTTGGCTACACACACTCTTCCCTTATACCTCAACATGATGTCTGTACCTTCAGAGAAATCTTCTGCCTCCTTCTCTGGCAAGCCTGCTCTTTTCTTCTGTAAGAACTCATCAACAATCTGTGCATCTTTAAGTTCCTGTATCAGCGTTGAGACAATGGTTAGGTTAGCTAGTTTTTGTGTAATGATCTCTATACCACTTCTTTGGAGTTCCTGTTGTAGGGGCTTCTCCATTTGTGCCAGTATTGCCAAGCTGGCATAACTGCGTCTACTTAGCGCGTCTGCTACTACGTTGGCCTTCCCTGGATGGTAGTTGATTTCACAATCATAATCCTTAACAAGCTCTATCCATCGCCTCTGCCTCATGTTGAGTTCCTTTTGCATAAAGAAGTACTTCAGGCTCTTGTGGTCAGTATAAATTTAACATTTCTCCCCGTAGAGATAGTGCCTCCATATTTTTAGCGCAAAAACTACTGCTGCCAACTCCTGATCGTGTGTTGGGTACCTCTGTTCATACTCCTTAAGTTGCCTTGAGGCATACGCTACTACTTTGTTATGTTGCATCAGCACGCATCCCAGCCCTTGTTTTGATGCATCGCAGTACACCACAAACTTATCCTTGTTATTGGGAACACATAATACAGGGGCTGTTATTAATTTGTCCTTAAGTGTTTGGAAGCTACCCTCACACTTTTCTGACCAAACAAACTTTTGCATCTTTCGAGTCAAGTTGGTTAGAGGAGTTGCGATCTTGGAAAATCTTTCAATGAAGCGTCTATAGTAACCTGCTAGACCCAAGAAGCTTCTTACTTCACTTGCAGTCTTAGGTGTTGGCCAGCTCTTGACCGCTTCGATCTTTGTAGGATCCACCTCGACTCCATCTTTGGAAACTATATGGCCTAGGAATGCCACCTTCTCTAACCAGAATTCACATTTCTTGAATTTGGCATATAGTTGGTTCTCCTTAAGTCGGCTTAGAGTCATCCTCAGGTGTTCCTCATGTTCCTCCATAGTTTTGGAGTAGATAAGAATGTCATCAATGAATACAACAACAAACTTATCTAGGTACTCCTTGAACACCCTATTCATCATATCCATGAAGGCTGCTGGGGCATTAGTTAAACCGAAAGACATTACCAAAAACTCATAGTGTCTATATCGTGTTCTGAATGCTGTCTTGGGTATGTCTTCCTTTCGGACCTTCAGCTGGTGATACCCAGATCTTAGATCTATCTTTGAGAACACAGCCGAGCCTTGAAATTGATCAAAGAGATCGTCAATCCTTGGCAGAGGGTACTTATTCTTGATGGTCACCTTGTTGAGCTCACGATAGTCCACGCACATCCTCATACTTCCATCTTTCTTCTTGACGAAGAGTACCGGCGCACCCCAAGGTGAGTAACTCGGTCTAATGAACCCTTTGTCTAAGAGCTCCTGTAGTTGTATTTTAAGCTCTTTTAACTCATTAGGTGCCATTCTGTATGGATCCTTTGAAATTGGATTAGTCCCAGGGGCTAATTCAATGATGAACTCCACCTCTGTGTCTGGGGGTAGTCCTGGTAGATCTTCTGGAAAGACCTCTTGAAATTCACAGACTATGTGCACATTCTCAACATTTAGTTGCGTCTATTGCTCGATCCACTACGCTGACCAAGAATGCCAGACACCCCGCATTCATTAGCTGACTAGCTTTTAGGGAAGAGATTAATGGAGTCCTCAGGGCCAGCTTGTCGCCCTTGAAAATAAACTGATCCCCAGCCTTTGTTTCAAAAACGACCAGTTTCTTTCGGCAATTGATTATCGCACCGTGACTAGATAGCCAATCCATCCCAAGTATAACATCATATTCCTTCATTTCCAGCTCTATTAGGTCGCCCATGAGTTCTTTGCTGTCGATTATGATAGGTACATCTCGCATTCTTCTTGTTGACAACATGGTTTCTCCCGAGGGTAATTCCGTCACAATAACACATCTAAGTAGGTCACATGGCTTGTCTGTTGGGTTTTATGCCCTAAATAAAACTCATTTCATATAATCAGATTTACTTATTAATAAAGATCAGAAATAACATTTTATGTTGCATGGTTCACATGATTTATTTGATGATTATATGTGTATATAATGTATGAATTCTTTTTAAGTCCAGAACATATGAGTTGGTTAAAGATTATAGTGTTGTCAGCACAGTGGAATATAATCTTTATTATATGTTCAAAAGTTGATTCCCTGATTTGTCAGAACACTGGATTTAGACTGACATGGTATAATCAGCGATAGGTATTCTTACACCTTGGAAAAGTGTTATGTCCTTTCCAGGACATTGGCAAAGTTTACCAGTATCGGATGCATGGAGTATGCATTGGAATGGACCGATATTGAACTTTGAATTAGATTTTGAAACTTACCGTAAACATCTATTCAATTCAATATCATAAGTTGATCCTAGATCACATGATCGAAATCCTGATATGGTTAGGCTCAATTTCAAGAGTATTATTCGTGTTCTTTGATTTGTTAGTTAAGCCTAGTTTTGTATCAGGGTGATACGTACATTTTGGGAACACGGTAGTACAATTGAGTGGGAGCGCTAACATAAATATGGAATCTATAGCTTCTATTTGGCAAATAGAAGTAAAGGATGATTTCCTTCGAGCTTAACCAAACGAAGATAAATGGTGGAGATCTCATTTCACTTAGGTGAAATATCATTTATACAGGGTTAAGTGCTTTAAGGATAAAATACATTGTAGGGTGTTACGGTAATTTAATTCCTGTACAGTGTAAATCATCTATATAGAGGATCATTGATCACATTAGGGTTATAACAATGGATAACTAATGACGTGTCTATATCGTGGAACATATAGAGCGTTTCTATATGACTGAGAGTGCAATTCCAAGTTCTAAGTGTGGATTCAATGAGGAATTAATAAGTTAGGGAATTTACTTGGTAAATTCGGTTCGACTTATTGGAAGCTCGGTTATATAGACCCATGGTCCCCATACTAGTTGAGGCCATACTGCTTGTAAGACTCAGTTAATTGATTTTAATTAATCAATTATAATTCTAAAAGTTAGACTATGTCTACTTTATGAATTCTCACAGTTTAAGGATGAAATCGTAAAGAAAAGGGTTTCTAGGTTTAATTATTAATTAAGAGACTTTGTATGTCTAATTAATAATTATTTTAAATGACAATATTATTTAATAATCTATTTTAGTTATTAAATAATTAGTTTTGGCATTTAAATGATTAGAATTGGAAAAGTGGCATTTTTGGAGAAATAGAAATAAAATTGAGGAAACTGCAAAATCCAAGTGAGGCCCATTTTCCCTCTATGGCCGAGCACTCCCTTTGTGTTTTCCAATTATTATTTTCATTTTTAATTGCCATGTAATTGCTAATCAAAGCCTAGCTATAATAGGAAAGTGGTGGATCACACTAAATAAGGCAGTTAATTGATTACACAGTAATTAAGGAAACTGTTTTATTTGGAAAGTTGTGCTCTCCCTTTTCCATATATAAAGCAACCTTGCTCTCTTCTCTTGTATGAAAAAAAAGCCACGAAATTAAGAGAGAAAAGAGAGAGAATTTTCGAAATTCTTGTGAAATGAGTAGTGCCCACACACATCAAGTGGTATCTCAATCATAGTATGGAAGACTATGGAATTTCTGCATCAAAGAAGGAGAAAAGAAGATCCAGGTTCAGATCTTGGTGATGCTCTGCTACAGAAAGGAATCAAGGGCTAGAGATCTGAACGGAAGGAGTCATAATATTCCGCTGCACCCACTGTAAGGTTTTCTAACTTTATATGTGTTTATTTTCATTGTTTTAGAATTCATATTAGGTTGTTAATCCAACATACTTGTTAGTAAATCTAGATCCTGGTAAAATAATTTCCAACAACTGGTATCAGAGCCATGGTAATGATTTACTTTCATGTAATATGAATTAAAACGATGATTGCATGTTTCTGTGTTGATTTGGATGGCTTCATGTTGGTTTATGTGTTGTTTGATGAATGTTGATGTTGTACAGTTTCGTTTTCCATGAAAAATATTTTTTTTCAATTTTTGAAAATATTTTATTTGAATTCCTTGTGAAAAATTAAGCAATTTTGGTTTTTACGGAACTTGATTCCGATAAAAATTGAGAAAGTTATGAATTTTGGAAAATTGGGATTCCTGGTATGCATGGGTGCTCAATCGTTGTGCACCAAGCACTCAGGATGCGCGTGCGTGAGCCTGGCCCAGCACCCTGCTGATCCGCCCATGACGACGCTGCATCCGCCAAGTTTTGCCGCACATCCCACCCTGCATCGTCCCTGTCCGCGCGCGTAAGGCCCTGCATGCAGCCTATTTTGGGCTGCTCGTGCAGCCTTGCTGCCAGCTTTCCCAAAAGTTGCGATTTTTGGGATTTTTTTCCCCAAAAATCCAATTTTTTTTTATGGGATTGTTTCCCAAAATTCATTTTTCCAATTTTAAATATTTCTAAATTGAAATGTTTCCAATTTTAAATATTTTCAATTTGGATTTTTTTCCAATTTTAAATATTTATATTTTGGATTGTTTCCAATTTTTAAATATTTCCTATTATGGTGAGATTTAAAAATTTGTTAACTTCTTTAATATTTATTTATTATTTAATTATAAGATTAAATATTTTGATATTTAAGATATTTTAAATTAAAAGATAACTTTGTCTTTTTATTTAAAATATTATATTAAAATTATCTTATATGGCAAATTAAATAATTAATAAATTTGAAATTAACATAGATATTTTTATAGATATACTTACCATAATGTTTTCAAATTCAAAAATTTGTTATTTTGTTAAATATTTAATTATTTATAAATTATAAGTATAAAAATGATATTTTTTCTATATATATCATTTTTTCCTTATTAGAAATTTATAAATCATATCTTTAATATTTAAATAACATAGATATTTTTGTAGAGATTTGAATATTGCTTAATTTGAGATATTTTGACATATAATTATGGTAATTATTATACATTTATTATTTTATTCCTAAAATAATAATTATCTAACCAAATCTATTTTAGAATTGGTTTATTTTATTAAATTATAAGATCTCAAAGTGATATTGGAGATTCTTTCCTTTCAAATCATTGATCTTATTAGATATTTAATTTGATTCAAATAAACCTAGATATTTTAAAAAAATTAGTTTCCTTTATTTGGTTAGTTTAAGAATAATAATTTAATTATATTAATATCTTGATTCACATCTGTTACATGGACAATGTTTGTTTATTTAATATTGTTTATTCAAAAATTTTTAATAAACCTATTATTTATCTGATCTAAATTGCTATGATTAACTTGTTGACAGATCATGATCCAATGATCTGATTTTAATCATAGTCCAATTGACGATAGATCTTATAAATAATTTGTAACAGGTAAATTTTGTACTTCTTTCATCTGTGTAAACCTAGTTACATGATAGGGCACATCCAAATCATTTGACCTGTGTGAGCCTATATGTTTACTTTTGGGCTTAGATGCATATAGGGAGCCCATTTAAGTTTTTACTAAGTAAATGGACTAGGTTGCTAAAATAAATTTTGACATAAGGAAATTTATTTAGGCCCAATTAGATTTGGGCTTATTCAATGAATAACAATTGTTTATTTAAGGTTAAATTCCTCTCTTTTGGGCCTTGTGTGAGAGTTGGGGGCCATAGAAGTGGGTACGACATACTGAACCCAGCTCCCCCTCACATGAACTACCCCAATTGTGAAGGCCCATTTGCCTTATTTAAATAATTGTATTAGGTTAATTATATTAGTCTAACCTAATTAAAATTGAATTAGCAACATAATTAACTTTTAAAATATATGAAATTTATTTTTCATTGTAATATTTTAAAGTTAATTTTAGAAAAACACTTAGTTAATGATATATTCTAGACAGTTATTTCTAGTACTAGTTATTATTTCTAATATTAAATAGGAAAATATCATAGATTGTGAAATTAATTGTTTCCTAATTAATTTTGGTACAATCTAAGTTTAGAATATTTTCCTAGTATTAAACTAGAATTAATAATTAAGTTTCCTCTTTACTTAATTATTTATTTCTTGAATTTAATACATTTAATTAAATTGAAAATTTCAATATCTAAGTTGATTTTCATCATGATACTTTAATATTGTTATTTTCATGTTATTTAATTAAAGTTGAAAATTATTTTAAGTTTGGAATCTTATTTCAGAATAACTTAAGTTTGAATAATTTTCAAAATATATTTTATTTTATTTTATTTTATTAATCATTTCCCAAAATTTCGAAATTGCATCACTTTGATGCAGAAATTTCGAATTTTATTTGAAAAATAGATTAAAGTTGAAAATTATTTATTTAATTTTGGACCAACTTAAATCAGTGAATTTTTCATTTGATGGTTAATTAAAATAAATGAACTAAAATATATTATAATTAGAAATTGGATTAATTAGTCTATGAAAGTCTATATAGATATTATCTGTTTTGCTTGAAGTATTTTTCTAGTGATATTTAATTAAATAGAAAATTAATATTTAAGTTGATTTTTTAATCATGATACTTAAATATTTGAAATTTTTCTTAGATATTTAATTAAATAGGAAAATTATATTTTTTGTTGAAAATTAATTTTTATTAATTAATTTTGGGCCAACATAAAATTAGAGTAATTTTCTAGGATTTATTTTATTTTATTTTAAAGCATTTTCGAAAATGCAATATATATTTATAGAAAATTAAATTTGAGTTGTAAATTAATTCAAATTAATTTTGAAACAACTTAAATTGAATGATTTTCTAAATATTTATGAAAATTATTACTAAGATGGAAATAATTCACGTTATTTATCCATCTAAGTATAATTTATAAATATTACATTAAAATTTATATTTGGAATTTTTCATTCTAAATTGGAAATTTTAATTAAATAAATATATATTTAAAATAAATATTAGAAGAAAATACAACCCTTCATTAAATAATGAGCTTTATTATTATAAGGATATTTGATCTCCATTGTTGGTTTTACATAGCTATTGTTTTAGTGAGTAATCCTCCCTAATGGAGGAACGTTCATTAGCAAGTTAGCACCGTTTAATCTCGAAAGATAAGTAATCTTGTAAGTTTTTTTTATATAGTTTATGACCACCCTAATGGTGGCGACTGTATAAGACTTGCAAGAATATGAAACAATGGTGGAAGCTCATAAGATAGAATAGCCTTGACTCTCGCCTAAACGGGACAACGCGGATTCCAATCTTGATCGAATAAAAGGTTGCTAGAATATTTGACATTTTAGATGAGCTGACAACTCTATTCAATGAATGGTAGCTTTGACTCTCGCCTAAACGGGACACTGATATAAGTTTGTTGAAAACCTTGGAAATTATTTAGGATTGTATGTTTTAGTATTTTCACTTGTCATTCCTACATGCTATGTGCTGCATAATTTCTGAATTGTGTATGAATTTGTATTGAACCATGTTATTTTCTGTTATTAAATTGTACTTTAATTTCGAATCTTCATTGTTGGTCTAACTTGATTTGTTTTTCTAATGAGATAAATCCCTAATGGATTTTCACCATTAGACTAACATAGTAGTGTTAGATCTCGAAAGATAAATATTGTATATGCAACATCTAGCTGTTCATCAATTGATGACACCTTAGACTAGTGTTTTACAATATGAAACAAGAAGATTGTATAAATAAGATTACTTTGACTCTCGCCAATCGGAGCATCGTTGGATTCTTATTTAAAACGAAATTATCCTAATTCCTCTTAGCTTATTCATTTCGAATTAGCTTAATGACATATCATTGGATGAATGGTCTATAAATCATATAAAGTCTTATTTTCTCTTAAGAAATTAGATGACACATATGATTATATTCCCGGAATTCTATCCCTAAATGATATAAATCCTCAATCTTAGATATCTCCTACTTGTATAGGCAAATCATAGAGTTAGATTAGTAGTGGTGGTCCAAGAAAGAATTACTAATTATACAGTTACACTTTCACAAGTGTTTCATAACCATTTTCTTTCAATGGATTTAAACTGTATGAGTTTAGTATTCTGTGACCGAGAATCCACTTGCACTATTCTAAGAACTCTTTGATGTAACTAAACTTAAGTCATCAAAAGATACAACCACATATTTTATAAATCTAAGGCATTTGTATCTTGTTCATAGTGGTTTTGACAAGATCATTCTCTGCAAAGAGTTAATATGCCTATATCCACTGAAAGTAATTTCATCTCATTCGCGAGCATGGATATACATTCAGGGGTGGATATGAGTTTTCGTTGTATTCTTAAAACGATCACTCTAGATTTTACCTTACGCAAAAGAAATTTGAAATGTTTGAAAAATTTCATGAATTTCTAGCAATGGTGAAGGTAAGTGGTTAAAGATCTTGCGAACTGATAGGGGTGGAGAAAAAGTTAGTAGATATGCAGTTCAAAGATCATTAATTTGATTTTGAATTATATCCAAACTTACCTCCCTAGAAATTCGAGTTGCATATTGATGATTAGTTACTAGTCGTTGCCTAAATCCTTCTAAGGAAATAAATTTCAGAATGATGCAATGGTTGTATACTTTATATAAATCATTACTAGATTCATGGATGACCTAATTGAAATCTTAAAAAAAGCTAGAACTGCTAACCTTGGTTTGCATGTTTGTTAGCTATTCTAAGTGATTAGGGGTGGAGCATCCTATAGTCATTAGACAAGAAAGTGTTTGTTTAAACAAATACTACTTTTCTAAGAAAATGACTAAGTCTGAAAGTAAAGTAGCAAATAAAGGAGATATTTTTTCTTGATTCCAAAAATGTTCTATCATCTTATTTTGCAAGATGATCCCACTACCTCTGTTGTCTTAACACAACTGAAGAGGTCTATACCATTTAGTTTTCTTTGACATAGTTCACGGTACCTTGTTGTAGTGGGAGAGTTTCTAGGAACTCACTCTTCTTATGACTTGGAAGACACTAGTGATTAAAATCCATTGTGAGTTTAAACAAGTAATGGATTGTCAAGATAAGAAACTAAGAAGAAAGCCAATAGAACTATGGTTTGATCCATTCACATGGAGTAACCTAAAGTTTTCTATTACAAGGACATGAAAGGAAATTTTCGTTCATAAGTCTATTCAATGGACTTAACAAAAATTCATTTTCCTAGTATTATAGGTATGAGTTTATCTAAACCTATGGCTTGTGGTATACCTGGTAATTACTTACTCTAATGCAAGCATGAGATGCTGATGCATTTTCTTTCCAATGGAAATCTATAGAAGCTTCACAACTTCTTAGACATAGATTTTATTTATGTAAGGAAAAGTCTCAAATATTCCAGAAAAGATAAAGCCATGAAAGAATTCTTAAATCAACAGTGAGAGGTCTCAGATATGCTTTAATATGCATGCCTTAGATCAGACACCTGCTGTTGAGTGGGAGTAATGAGTAAGTATCAGACTAATCCAGGAGAGGAACATTGGAAGACAATCAAGTAAATTTTTAAGATTAAGAAGAGGAACTATATGTTAGTCAATAAGGGTGGTTTTGAAACTCTTAGACTACACCACATCAGATTTCGAGACTTGCCTGTGTGCTAGAAAGTCTATTGATGAGATGGTGATTACTTTGGGGGTGGAGTAGTGATTTTGGAGAAGTGTAAAAACCTATCTGAAATCTCTTGGTCTACCAGAAAGAGACTGAATGTTAAAAGTTGCAGGAAAGATACTTTTTCAGTCTAAGGAAAGTTCTATACATTTGTGGCAGTGTTCCAACTTGCCTTAACTACTAGGGTTATTTCCTGAATAACAAAAGAGTAGTTGCCCAAAAGTATAGAATCCAGTATCCCAAGATAGTAGACATATATAGAGGAATTTCACATTATAAAGGATTTTGTGATTAAGGAAGAGTAATGGTGGAGAAGAGGTTGTGTTTAATTCAACCTGTCAGATCCCATTACGAGGAGTTTACTACTATTACACTTGATTGGTATATCAAGGTGTTAATGATTATTTGAAATGCACTTTTTGTTTTATATTAGTGCAAGTGGGAGTTTGTTGGGTTTTATGCCCTAAATAAAACTCATTTCATATAATCAGATTTACTTATTAATAAAGATCAGAAATAACATTTTATGTTGCATGGTTCACATGATTTATTTCATGATTATATGTGTATATAATGTATGAATTCTTTTTAAGTCCAGAACATATGAGTTGGTTAAAGATTATAGTGTTGTCAGCACAGTGGAATATAATCTTTATTATATGTTCAAAAGTTGATTCCCTGATTTGTCAGAACACTGGATTTAGACTGACATGGTATAATCAGCGATAGGTATTCTTACACCTTGGAAAAGTGTTATGTCCTTTCCAGGACATTGGCAAAGTTTACCAGTATCGGATGCATGGAGTATGCATTGGAATGGACCGATATTGAACTTTGAATTAGATTTTGAAACTTACCGTAAACATCTATTCAATTCAATATCATAAGTTGATCCTAGATCACATGATCGAAATCCTGATATGGTTAGGCTCAATTTCAAGAGTATTATTCGTGTTCTTTGATTTGTTAGTTAAGCCTAGTTTTGTATCAGGGTGATACGTACATTTTGGGAACACGGTAGTACAATTGAGTGGGAGCGCTAACATAAATATGGAATCTATAGCTTCTATTTGGCAAATAGAAGTAAAGGATGATTTCCTTCGAGCTTAACCAAACGAAGATAAATGGTGGAGATCTCATTTCACTTAGGTGAAATATCATTTATACAGGGTTAAGTGCTTTAAGGATAAAATACATTGTAGGGTGTTACGGTAATTTAATTCCTGTACAGTGTAAATCATCTATATAGAGGATCATTGATCACATTAGGGTTATAACAATGGATAACTAATGACGTGTCTATATCGTGGAACATATAGAGCGTTTCTATATGACTGAGAGTGCAATTCCAAGTTCTAAGTGTGGATTCAATGAGGAATTAATAAGTTAGGGAATTTACTTGGTAAATTCGGTTCGACTTATTGGAAGCTCGGTTATATAGACCCATGGTCCCCATACTAGTTGAGGCCATACTGCTTGTAAGACTCAGTTAATTGATTTTAATTAATCAATTATAATTCTAAAAGTTAGACTATGTCTACTTTATGAATTCTCACAGTTTAACGATGAAATCGTAAAGAAAAGGGTTTCTAGGTTTAATTATTAATTAAGAGACTTTGTATGTCTAATTAATAATTATTTTAAATGACAATATTATTTAATAATCTATTTTAGTTATTAAATAATTAGTTTTGGCATTTAAATGATTAGAATTGGAAAAGTGGTATTTTTGGAGAAATAGAAATAAAATTGAGGAAACTGCAAAATCCAAGTGAGGCCCATTTTCCCTCTATGGCCGAGCACTCCCTTTGTGTTTCCCAATTATTATTTTCATTTTTAATTGCCATGTAATTGCTAATCAAAGCCTAGCTATAATAGGAAAGTGGTGGATCACACTAAATAAGGCAGTTAATTGATTACACAGTAATTAAGGAAACTGATTTATTTGGAAAGTTGTGCTCTCCCTTTTCCCTATATAAAGCAACCTTGCTCTCTTCTCTTGTATGAAAAAAAAAGCCACGAAATTAAGAGAGAAAAGAGAGAGAATTTTCGAAATTCTTGTGAGATGAGTAGTGCCCACACACATCAAGTGGTATCTCAATCATAGTATGGAAGACTATGGAATTTCTTCATCAAAGAAGGAGAAAAGAAGATCCAGGTTCAGATCTTGGTGATGCTCTGCTACAGAAAGGAATCAAGGGCTAGAGATCTGAACGGAAGGAGTCATATTATTCCGCTGCACCCACTGTAAGGTTTTCTAACTTTATATGTGTTTATTTTCATTGTTTTAGAATTCATATTAGGTTGTTAATCCAACATACTTGTTAGTAAATCTAGATCCTGGTAAAATAATTTCCAACATTGTCTATACTATTAATTACCCTAGTAGCTATATAAGAATGAGTAGCTCCAGAATCAAAGAGAACATTACAAGGCAATCCGTAAATAGAAATCTGACCTGAGACAACAGTGTTGCTTCTGGCCGCTTCTCCTCTGGTGAGAGCAAACACTCTAGCAGGAGCAGCTTGGTTCTCCTTCTTTTGTCCCTTTGGGCAATTTTTCTTCAGATGGCCTAGCTGGCCGCAATTGTAGCACACCCCTGACTTCATCTTACACTCCCCAAGATGTTTCCTATTGCATGTGGGGCAAATTGAGAATTCTACATAGGACCTATTCACCCCATTGTTGTAATTTTGGACCACTGCTTTCCCCTTTTTATCACGATCATTATTGTGATTTCCCTCGTGTTTTCTCTTATTCTCTTGATTTCCTCCATTGTTTCTTCGATCTTCCCACTTAGCAGCATTCTCCTTCTTTATATCATTTTCGAGCAACTCAGCTTCGAGAGCTTTTTCTAACACCTCAACATAAACCGTGTTGGTCCCCACCATGATTTTCACATCCTTTTTAATCATAGGGTTCATCCCCTTCAAGAACCTTTTGACCCGAAGGGCCTCGGTTGGTACGATCTCTTGTGCAAACTTTGCCAAACTGTCAAATTGCCTAGCATACTCCGTGACAGTGAGATTGTTCTGCTTTAGATTCATAAACTCATCTTCTTTTGCAGCTAGTATGGCGGCACTGTAGTACTTCCTGTTGAACACATCAACAAAGTCCAACCAAGTCATAGTTGTTATGTTGCGACTCTGTCTTACTACTTCCCACCAAATCCGTGCATCCTTTTTAAGAAGGCTGGCAGCACAGGATACTCTTTCCCTATCATTGAGGTCCATATATTCCAATATGGACTCCACTGAGCGCAACCATTCCTCAGCTTCAAGTGAGTCCGGGCTCCCATTGAATATTGGTGGTTGTTGTTTCCTGAATCGCTCGTACACAGGTTCAAAATGTTGTATTGGTTCTGGATTCAATGCAGCTGGTTGAAGAGCTAGGTTTCTAACGGGTGGATTTTGATTTCGGCGTAACTCCTCATTCTGAGCTCGTAGCCTTGCAATTTCTTGAGTTAGCTCCTCACGTATACGAGCGTTTTCTCAGAGTATCTCAGCTTGAGGATTAGGAGGTGCTTGTTGTTGTTCGAGTGCTACTTCATCTACCGATGCTATCGATGCTCCTTCTCTACCTCCCCTACCGCTTTGGCCTCCACGTCGGCCTCCGCGTCGACCATCACATCGGCCTCCGCCCCTTGCGGGTGCTGGAACTGCATCCACGTGGATGTTTCTATTGCCGTTGATTCGAACTGATCTTCTTGGAGACATTATTTCCTAATGTTTCTTGTTTGTTTCTAAGAATCTCTAAAAGAAGATAAACTTAAATAAGATATCACTATTTTCAAAAAAATAAAAAATAAAGCCCATACTTACATAACTAGTTCACAAATAATTTCTATTTATTCAAAGATAAAATAAATAATCACATAAAATAATAAGACACACATTTTTTTTTATATGGTTACTTAAAGCAAAAATTTCTATGATTTTTTTTTCAAGAGTCATATGGTGCTATCTAACATCAAGCTCTAAAATTTCTCCCAAAAATTTTATTTTAAACTAACTTGAAATATATTTATATGTATTAAAAAATTATTTCATAGGGGTAGTACCTAAACTTGGATGTTGGTACTAAGTTTTTTTTTTTTTAAGTAAAATGCAAATTTAGAAATTACAAAAAAAAAAAAAAATGCACATAAAATGCAAGCATATATAATGGACTTACTTGGTGGCAAGCGGAAACTTTTTGGCTGATGTGTGTAACTCGTGAGAACGTTCAGGACCGATAAAACTGTGGCTCTGATACCAAACTGTAACGCCCGTACTTTTATAAAAATATTAATTTTATTTACAAGCGTTAAACGCGGAAAATCATAATGTCGCATTTTTATTTAATACTTGAAAATGTTCACAACTGGCCAGTTTTCGTAAAAAAAAACACAATAATTAATAACTAAAATAATTGCGACATAAGTTTAATAACGTAAATAAATAAACAGAGCGCCCTAGACCGCCCGCAGTTATATGGCCCTCAGCGAGTTCACACACACAAGCGTCCAAAGTTCCACTCGCCACCGGCATTCTAGACTTTTAGTTACTTTGGTCTGCACATGGTAATTTAATAAGGGTGAGCTACTAAACTCAGTAAGGAAATGTGTGTCAGGTAGTCACATAAATAAAAACAACACTAAACTAAAATGCACATGCACACATTTAGACAGATAGCAAAACATAAACTTAATTATATCACTAGTCACTAATAACTAGGTTCTAAGCTAAATCACATAATAATGATTACGCCCGAGTCCGACTTTGGCAAATAAACTCGAGCTATTGGACTAAATAATGGCGGAGGGCTGGGTTCAGTAAAATCATACCCACTACTAAATGGCCCCCTATCTACCATATAGACCCAATAATCAAGTATTTAACCATTATCTTCTCAGTCAAACCATGTCACATAAACTATAATCTATCTAATTTAAATAATGGCAAACTACTATACATTATTTAAATAACATAACAATCATAATTAAATAATGTGAATCTTATAAACACACTATTTACATACATACTTAAATAACATGAATCTTATAAACATATTATTTAAATATATATCTTTAGCAATGGCCATGCTCTAATACTGTAAACATACATAAATAACATGAATCTTATAAACATATTATTTAAATATATATTATACAGTACATTAAATAACAGACAATAAAGAGTTGGGCAGAAGACCTTAGTTAACTTCTCTTTTACTATTCCCACTCTTTCTATGAATGTTATTACATACAGAAAACTTATGTTTTTTTCTACTTAATTTCCTTACCTCGGATGTGGAGTGTTAACCTTGATTGCAATAAGAGAAATCTTTGAGAAATAATAATTGTTCTATGACAAACCTAGATTTCACACTTATTAATTAGAACTTATCATAATAGTGTTTATATATATATATAAATCTTAACCTTAAATACCTACAAACCCAAAAATTATAAAATTACCTTTGCTTTCAAAAGAGATCTAGTTGAACATTATAAAATGATGGAGATGGTGATGCCAATATGATGAAAGATATGTATATATATCTATATATGTTTATGAGAGGATGATTGTGATGGTTATAAGAGAAATTTGATGGTGTATGGATGGCTTATATATAGAGCTTATAAAAAATAAGATATGGGATGTAGAGTAATGTGTAGCAACGTACAAAGGGACGAGAGAATTAGAGTGATGATATAGAGCTTAAGTGCAATATTTGTATTGAGTGTAGTGGTATTTATAAGGCTCAAGTTAACTACATACACGTTCCACTAAATATGCTATTATTAGAGTTGAACCATTAATTAAATATATGAAGAAATAAACCAGATGACACATGGTATCCTAGAACTTACTAGATGCCATTTCGGTTAAAGAATTGTTCCAAAGGTGGAGAGTTTGTTTCAAATAGCCAAGAAGAGTACAGCTTTGATTGATTTGACTTTTCTTCTATTCAAACTATCAACTATTTTTACTATATTTTCTCTTCAAGTTACACATATATGGCTACTTCCCAAAATTTAAGGAATAAATCTTTTGTCACTTCACTACAAAATTTTCTCTAGGTCCTCTACGATAAGATTTGGTTCTTCTGTTACCAAATTTTTTTCTCTCTCTCTATGACTCCTAATTAATCATATTCATTTAAAAGTGCCTAGCTGTATACAAATTACATCTTCACTATAATCATTGGATTAATCTAACTAACCATGACATATAATTCACGTATGAGGCTAGCTAAATATTTACTATTATAATTCAAATTTATGTCAATCAACCTTATCACTTAATAAGACACACATCTAGTATCTTAGGATCTATCTACTGACTCTCTCACTCTTAATGCAACATAAATAAAAATTTTAAAACATTTACCATTATTTACACAATTAAATATCAAAATAACTCTTAATTACGTAAGCCAAATTCATAAAGAGTATAATTCAAAACCTATAATAATTAATGAAAGTCCAAAATTAACTCATTTCTAATAATACTCATATTCTTATTATTTTTGAGACTAACACACATCTTATATAATTCTGAAAAATATTATTATGTTTAAGAAGCTCACTTATTTTATGCAATCACTATTTTTACATCGAGCCATCTAGACTAACGTAATAGAAAATAATAACTAAATATTTTAGTTATTACACTTCTTGAATGTATTAATTTGAATCTTTTTTTACAGAAATTAATTAGCTCTGATACCACTATTGGAATTTTTAAAGTAAAATCTGCAGCTTTTGTTTTTGTCCAGCACAGTTCAAAGAAACAAAATTAGTACAATATGCAAAATGGTATTTTTCTAAACTTATTAATTTATCCGTCCACAAAATAATTAGTATTATTAAAAATAACAATTGCAATAGTTCTTTCAGACCCAAACACAAAGAGCCCAACAACAAAGAGTCAACACAAGTCAAAGATTCTCTTTCTACTCAAAATGGGTCATACACGAGTAGCCCAACAAGAATAAAGATCAACCCAATATTCTCTGTCCAATCAAAGGTCAACTCTTTTCCTTTTAATATTAATTTCGACCCAATAACAATATATACCAGCCCAATCTAAGGAAACCCTAATATCGTAATATAAAAAACTCATTCTTGATCAAACCCTAATACTTCACTATTCGGCAGCTGCACTATTTCCCTCTCAAAGAATTTCAAATATACTTCTTTTTCCTCATAACTCACGGCACCACTAAATAATATTCTAGGGTTTTGGCTTTCTTTCTTTCTCTTCTTCTTCTATCAAAACACAAATGACAGCTAGGGTTTATGGGGTTATTTTCTTTTCTTCTTCTTGCTACAGCCGCACACAATTTCTAGGGTTAGGGTTCTTAAATTTTTTATCTTCTCTTCTAAATGGAAGCAACAAAATAGTTAGGGTTTTCTAAGTTTTATTTTCTTACTCCTCTTTTCTTTTTCTCGAAAATACTAAACCCAAAAAACACACCCCTTTAATCTCAACACACCAAAACCGAAAAATAGCAAGAACACAAAACTCACACAAATACAAATACCAGAATGAATAATAAGAGTGAGATGAGAGAATACAAATAAAAATGGTAAAGACGGAGACACCAATTTGATCTCGGAGTTAGCCCAATAATATCGGCTACGTCTCCGTCAAGCCCTCAAAGCTTGAATCCATTTATCAACAATCAGGTTACAATATTTGATTTACAACTTTATGATTTCTCACTTATTTTCTCTCTTTTTGATACTTACAAATCTCTCTTTGTTTTCAATTACAAGAACACACCAACAACACTCTCGGAGGATCTCACTCAAACTGGCTCTGATTTTTCTCTGTTGTTGTCTTTATTTTTCTGTGTTGTTCTCTAGGATTGCACACAAAATACTGAACATCCTACTACTGACATATGCTGAATTACCTAGATTTCCTTTTAAATGATGTACGGGCTGTTGTCTTTGGTGTTAAAAAAACTTTAAATGAGAAACATGGCCAAAGTCATAGTTTTTTGCACATTAAACTAATCGAATTACTTGTTCATTTGGCACGTGAAGATAATCTCATATCACTATATGTAAATGATCACGACTAATATTTAATCTCAAAAAATAGAAAAAATAATCATATATTGCAAACTTGAAAATGAAATAATAAAATTTTATTGAATGTTTATTATTGTAAAAAAAGCAACATAATTGAGTGACAATATGACATAATTAGAAAGGCTTTGTTTCGTAATAGTGTCTAGTGGCATGGTTCTGAACCATAACACAAACAGAGTGTGTCAGCATTGCAGTAGGCCTTCAAAAACGATTGACCAACAGTTAGTTTGCATTCCTGAGTACATGCAGAGGGAGTGCATGGGTTGATAGTGAATTCAAAAACTTCTTGTTTAGGGCACTGATCAAGAACTCTAACAGCTTCAGTTCCCACAAAGAACATCAGTCCCACCACCACAATCAACACCACCATCCACCTTTTCATGACTACCCCACCTAATTCCATTGCTATTATCTATTTGTTTAATAATTTGTAATTCTAAGTATTAATAATTACTTAGTATTTGCAAGTTGTGAATTTCTTAGTATTTGCCATGAGAATTTATAGGTTTTAAAAGATCTATGAAATGCAGGAAATCCAATTGAATTTAACTTATTTAGTATACAATCTAATTTTAATGAAAATGCTACTTATATAGGTAAAAATACTAGGTGCTGATTTCATAAGGATTTTGTCATATTCTTTTACCAAAACTACTCATAGAAGATCTTTTTAACTGGCAGTATCTTGTATCTAGTGAATTTTTTTGGTAATATATATGGTTCATTCAAAAGGATTTTTTAAATCAAATTCATATCTTTTTTTTAATGAAATTCAAATACATATCCTTTTACCAAACTACTTGTGTTGTGTTATAACCTTGATAGTTGATTGGCGGTATTATGTTTGCATCGGATGTATTTTATATTTTTCTCTCCTTTTATTTTAGATATATATATATAAATTCTTTAGTGTATATATAAATACATATACCTAACAATTTTGTCGATATTATTGTCATTTTTCTGGATGTTGTTTCTATTTTATTTACTATCCTTATTTTAGATATTTGTTATGTTTTTTTTTTCTCCTATTAATATCTATAAAAAAATCTCCTATTTTCCTTTCATGATTAATTCCAATAATAACATGAATTATATCCATTCTACTATTTGGCTCGATATTAAGAAGAAAATAAAAATGTTATATCATTTATTTTTCTTACAAAATTTGGGTACTATTAGTGCCTACCACTTTCTATAAACTTGTCGTCTTGTTATTAACTAAGGATATTCTATTATAGTTATTATATTAAAGTATATAAGACTCGATACTTAATTGAATTAATAACGATATTATAATGTAAAAAAATAATAATGGTTGTACTCTAAAACTACTGCATAATTAATTAAACATTATGTCGATATCAATATCTCTTAAAAAAAATATAACATATGTATTTCTTGCTTTCTCTTGTTATTAATCATCTTTTCTTTTAATTTGTTATTAATCATCTTTTCTTTTAATTTGTTATTAATCATCATAGAACCATGGTACTATATTTAAAATCCTTGTGCAAGCCCCTATTTCGTGTCTTAAGTCTTAACTATAATTGGTTCAGTAGCTTTATATTTGTGTGCATTGATACTGAGCTGGAAGCATGTTTTTGGTTTATGAAGATAAATATTTAATCATTGATACTGCTATATTTATTTATTTATTTATTTATTTATTTATTTTTGTAATGCAGACTGGGAACAATCTGTTTTTCAATGGCCAACTTATATGGGAAGAACTTATGCATGAACTGTTATCAATTGGCATGTCTAGAGCAAAACAGGTCTTTCTCTTCTCTATAATTTGCCATTTGTATGTAGTACGAATATAATTTGGTTAAGCTAGTATTGTTGTCAAAGTTAATAATCTAATATGGTTTAATTTTACTTAATTATTGGAAGCATGTATAGGATTTCAATAATCTAAATTGTTCTCCCAAATTGTTGTTGTTGTTGTCGCCTTTTTCAGATCTAAGAGGAGAGAGAATCCAGAAATCTCTAGTTGTTGGCATTGTACCACCTGCTTTGATAATAGGTACGTACAATGAAAAATTAGCTCTTTTATTAATTCAAATGTATAATATATTTGTGTGTGAATAAATGGATAGAAAATTAAAAACTTGGATTTACATGATAGGAATAAATTCTAAAACAAGTTGATGAGTTTTTGAACACCATGGTTGCACCTCAAGAGCTTGTGGATGAGATGAGATTAAGGTACTTTTACTATAATATAACATTCTTTTCTTTAAGAACTTGTAGATATTAATCCATTTATATTTTTAATTTGATGTTCAAAATGTTGTATTTCTCATAATTTAATAGAAGAGTTTGAATATTTTATGTATTCATCCATAGAGAAATAGGTTCTGTGATTTTGTGTGTTGCGGTGATAATTGAAGGTTGATAACTTGCCTATTTTAGTGAAGTAGGATCTGTGAAATTTATATGCTGCGGTGATATAAGGATGAAAACTTGTGTATTATCTAATTGTTTGTGATTGAAATTGACAAATGGTTAGGTTAATAAAATAGGAAAAATGCTGTCCAATTTTTTTAAAAATATATTTATAATATTTTTTAAGTAGTTATGTGCATTGATAGACATGACAATATGATGTTATTGTAGGTTGATTAAAGAATAATGTCTGGTCAAATCGGTTCTAATTCTGAGGATGATGTTAATTTTGTGCCATCAACTAATGTTGAAGAAATACAATCTGTTAGTAATACATTAGATGAAAATGAGAATACAGGGAGAAAAAGAACATCTCATGCATGGGATCATTTTACTCGACAAGAAATTGATGGTAAAATTAAAGCGGTTTGTAATCACTACGGGCGTAAGTTTGTGGGAGGAAGTACTGCGGGGACTACTCATTTAAATGCTCACGTGAAGAGGTGTCCAGTTAGAAAGGCCCAACTTGCCGCTAATCCAACTACAAGTCCTTCTGTTCCTTTCAACTTTGATCCTGATTTAGCAAGGATCAAATTGACTCAAATGATCGTTAAGCATGAGTATCCATTGTCCATGGTTGAGAATAGCACGTTTATCGAATATTCAAGTACTCTGTGTCCTACATTTCGAATGGTATCATCTTCTTCGACACGGCGAATGGATGCCCTTTCTAACTTTGACATATATGTTAGAGCTTCCTATCGAGTAGAAAATATGAAGTCCGAATTAGATTTATATTTGGAAGAGAACTTGGTACCTAGGACTGAAGAGTCATTTGATATATGCAATTACTGGAAGGTGACGGGCCTCAAATACCCTTTGTTGAGTATGATTGCTAAGGATGTATTTGCTGTGCCTGTTAGCACTGTTGCTTCAGAATCTACATTCAGCACTGGTGATAAATACGTGAGTAGTCCTCATCGATCGAGACTTCATCCTTCTACATTAGAAGCATTAGTATGCACACAAAATTGGTTGATGACTGACAAAGGTAAATATCATTAAATAAATATTTATATATATTTGTGTATATGTTTCATAATTAGTATTTATTTTGTTTTGATTTTTTTACAGTAACAATAAATGATGAAGTTGTTGATGTTGATCCAACAATGGTAACTAGTTTAGTTTTCGTAATTTATCAAATAAATTATAAATTTTTATTATTAATATTTTTATTTGTTTTTTTTTTTTTTCAGAAGCCTTACGTTGTTGATCTTGATGATTAGAATATATGTTGTTTTGTTGTTAGTTTTTATTATTAATGTACTTTGTTATTAGTAATATGAATGTAATTGATATTTCAACTCAATTCAAATTATAATTGAAAATTTGTTTAAAACTTTATTTATTTATTTATTTTTTTTTTTGGTATTGTTTAATTTTAATATGAACATCTTTAAAAATTTGTGTTACTTAAAATCTGGTTTAGAAATTTATTTTTAAGCATGTTTTAATGAATCCATAGAAAATAAGCAACTAGGTTAAGATGGATAATAGTAATTAAATAAAAAAATTCTTATAGAAGCCAACATAACAAGAGATGTTTCTCATAAAAAAAAAAAAAAAAAAAAAAAAAAAAAAAAACAAGATATGCAAAAGGAATTTAGAAAGAAATATTAGTTTAGAACATCCAATGCGCTCAATAATACAAATAAATTTCTTTACCTTTTACTTCTTCAAATTTACTTACTATAACTTAGTACTACTTTTCGAACCTGTACTTATATTTTATATAAAAGTCACTTATAAAATGAAAGACAGAGATTTGAAGAAGTAAATTTGAAAAAAAAAAACAAAAAAAAAACAAAAAAAAACAAAAAAGTCGGGTCGGGTCGGGTCGGGTCGGGTCAGACCCAAATAAATTTTTGAGGTAATCGGGGCGGAGCGGGGCGGGTCAGAAGCAGGTCGGGGCAGACCCGCCGCATTTGCCATTCCTAGGATATACCCTTTTCAAATGAAATTAAAGCATGGACAAGTTTGGGTTTCTGCCCTGAATTTTCCACCTCAACCACAAAAAAAAAAAAAAAAAAAAAAAAAAAAAAAAAAAAACATGAAGAAGAAGATGAGGATAAAGGTATGAGATTCATATGTGTTCAAAACAGTAGCTGAATCCAAGGTCTTTCTTTTTCCTCTCCCTTCTCTCATTTAAACATTAGCTTACTCTTTTTTCTCTTTATATGGATTTTTAATAATCAGGATAAAATTTATGACACAAAGATTTGCATATAGTGTTTGGTCCTCTGTTATAAGCCAAGAGAAGCAGTATTCGATTGTGCTTTGCACAATTCCTTATTTCTACCACAAACTGAATGGACTTATATCTTCCACTTTAAAAATTAAATTTTTTAAAGTGACCACTCATTTGACTGCCATTGTTTTTTTTTTTTTTCCTGCTTTTATATGTTATTCATCATTATGGTACTCATAACACAAATTTAATACAGAACCTTATATTTGGAATCAAACATATTATAAATAGGAGAAAAATGACACTAAGATTGCACACAAAATACTCACATATGCTAAATTACCTAGATTTCCTTTTAAATGATGTACTAGCTGTTGTCTTTGGTGTTAAAAGGCTATTAGTGAGAAATGTTGTCAAAGGCATAGCCCGGGTATGACAAAAAAAAAGAAAAATTTAGTGAGAAACATGGCCAAGTCATAGTTTTTTTGCACATTAAACTAATTGAATTACTTGTTCATTTGGCACGTGAAGATAATCTCTTATCACTATATGTAAATGATCACGACTAATATTTAATCTCAAAAATAGAAAAAAAAAATCATATATTGCAAACTTGAAAATGAAATAATAAAATTTTATTGAATGTTTATTGTTATAAAAAAAAGCAACATAATTGAGTGACAATCTGACATAATTATAAAGGCTTTGTTTCGTAATAATGTCTAGTGGCATGGTTCTGAACCATAACACAAACAGAGAGTGTCAGCATTGCAGTAGGCCTTCAAAAACGATTGACCAACAGTTAGTTTGCATTCCTGAGTACATGCAGAGGGAGTGCATGGGTTGATAGTGAATTCAAAAACTTCTTGTTTAGGGCACTGATCAAGAACTCTAACAGCTTCAGTTCCCACAAAGAACATTAGTCCCACCACCACAATCAACACCACCATCCACCTTTTCATGACTACCCCACCTAATTCCATTGCTATTATATGTTTAATAATTTGTAATTTTAATTATTAATAATTACTTAGTATTTGCAAGTAGTGAATTTCTTAGTATTTTCCATGAGAATTTATAGGTTTTAAAAGATCTATGAACTGCAGGAAATCCAATTGAATTTAACTTATTTAGTATACAATCTAATTTTAATGAAAATGCTACTTATATAAGTAAAAATACTAGGTGCTGATTTCATAAGGATTTTGTCATATCTTTTACCAAAACTACTCATAGAAGATCCTTTAACTGGAGTATCTTGTATCTAGTGATTTTTTTTTGGTAATATATATGGTTCATTCAAAAGGATTTTTTAAATCAAATTCATATATTTTTTTAATGAAATTCAAATACATATCCTTTTACCAAACTACTTGTGTTGTGTTATAACCTTGATAGTTGATTGGCGGTATTATGTTTGTATCGGATGTATTTTATATTTTTCTCTCCTTTTATTTTGGATATATATATAAATTCTTTAGTGTATATATAAATACATATACTTAACAATTTGGTCGATATTATTGTCATTTTTCTGGATGTTGTTTTCATTTTAGTTACTATCCTCATTTTAGATATTTGTTATGTTTTTTTTCTCCTATTAATATCGGTAAAAAAATCTCCTATTTTCTTTCATGATTAATCCCAGTAATAACTTGAATTATATCCATTCTACTATTTGGCTCGATATTAAGAAGAAAATAAAAATTTTATATGATTTATTTTTCTTACAAAATTTGGGCACTATTAGTGCCTATCACCTTCTAAACTTGTCGTCTTATTATTAACTAACGATATTCTATTATAGTTATTAATTATACTAAAGTATATAAGACCTGATACTTAATTGAATTAATAACAATATTAAAATGTAAAAAATTGATAATAGTTGTACTCTAAAACTACTGCATAATTAATTAAACATTATGTCGATATCAATATCTCTGTAAAAAAAATATAACATATGTATTTCTTGCTTTCTCTTGTTATTAATCATCTTTTCTTTTAATTTGTTATTAATCATCTTTTCTTTTAATTTGTTATTAATCATCTTTTCTTTTAATTTGTTATTAATCATCATAGAACCATGGTACTATATTTACAAATCATTGTGCAAGTCCCTATTTCGTGTCTTAGGTCTTAACTATAATTGGTTCTTGTAGCTTTATATTTGTGTGCATTGATACTGAGCTGGAAGTATGTTTTTGGTTTATGAAGATAAATATTTAATCATTGATACTGCTGTATTTATTTATTTATTTATTTTTGTAATGAAAATTGGGAACAATCAATTTTTCAAAGGCCAACTTATATGGGAAGAACTTATGCATGAACTGTTATCAATTGGCATGTCTAGAGCAAAACAGGTCTTTCTCTTCTCTATAATTTATCATTTGTATGTAGTACGAATATAATCTGGTTAAGCTAGTATTGTTGTCAAAGTTAATAATCTAATATGGTTTAATTTTACTTAATTATTGGAAGCATGTATAGGATTTCAATAATCTAAATTGTTCTCCCAAATTGTTGTTGTCGTCTTTTTCAGGTCTAAGAGGAGAGGGAATCCAGAAATCTCTAGTTGTTGGCATTGTACCACTTGCTTTGATAATAGGTACGTACAATGAAAAATTAGCTCTTTTATTAATTCATATGTATAATATATTTGTGTGTGAGTAAATGGATAAAAAATTAAAAACTTGGATTTATATGATAGGAAGAAATTCTAAAACAAGTTGATGAGTTCTTGAACACCATGGTTGCACCTCAAGAGCTTGTGGATGAGATTAAAGTACTTTTACTATAATATAATATTCTTTTATTTAAGAACTTGTAGATATTAATCCATTTATATTTTTTAATTTGATGTTCAAATGTTGTATTTCTCATAATTTAATAGAAGAGTTTGAATATCTTATATATTCATTCATAGAGAAGTATGTTCTGTTATTTTGTGTGTTGCGGTGATAATTGAAGGTTGATAACTTGCCTATTTTAGTGAAGTAAGATCTGTGAAATTTATGTGCTGCGGTGATATAAGAATGAAAACTTGTGTATTATCTGATTGTTTGTGATTGAAATTGACAGATGGTTAGGTTAATAAAATTGGGAAAATGCTGTCCGATTTTTTTCAAAATATATTTATCATATTTTTTAAGTAGTTGTGTGCATTGATAGACATGAGAATATGATGTTATTGTAGGTTGATTAAAGAATAATGTCTTGTCAAATCGGTTCTCATTCTGAGGATGATGTTGATTTTGTGCCATCAACTAATGTTGAAGAAATACAATCTGTTAGTAATACATTAGATGAAAATCAGAATACAGGGAGAAAAAAAACTTCTCGTGCATGGGATCATTTTACTCGACAAGAAATTGATGGAAAAATTAAAGCAGTTTCTAATCACTGCGGGCGTAAGTTGGTGGGAGGAAGTACTGCGGGGACTACACATTTAAATGCTCACGTGAAGAGGTGTCCAGTTAGAAAGGCCCAACTTTGCCGCTAATCCAACTACAAGTCCTTCGGTTCCTTTCAATTTTGATCCTGATTTAGCAAGGATCAAATTGGCTCAAATGATCGTTAAGCATGAGTATCCATTGTCCATGGTTGAGCATAGCGGGTTTATCGAATATTCAAGTACTTTGTGTCCTACATTTCAAATGGTATCATCTTCTTCGACACGGCGAATGGATGCCCTTTCTAACTTTGACAGATATGTTAGAGCTTCCTATCGAGTAGAAAATATGAAGTCTGAACTAGATTTATATTTGGAAGAGAACTTGGTACCTAGGACTGAAGAGTCATTTGATATATGCAATTATTGGAAGGTGACGGGCCTCAAATGCCCTTTGTTGAGTATGATTGCTAAGGATGTATTTGTTGTGCCTGTTAGCACTGTTGCTTCAGAATCTAAATTCAGCACTGGTGGTAGACACGTGAGTCCTCATCGATCGAGACTTCATCCTTCTACATTAGAAGTATTAGTATGCACATAAAATTGGTTGATGACTTACAAAAAAGGTAAATATCATTAAATAAATATTTATATATATTTGTGTATATGTTGATGACTGAAAGCATTAGTATTGATTTTGTTTTTTTTTTTTTTACAGTAACAATAAATGATGAAGATGTTGATGTTGATTTAACAATGGTAACCAGTTTAGTTTTCGTAATTTATCAAATAAATTATCAATTTTTATTATTAATATTTTTCTTTATTTTTTTTTTCAGGAGCCTTACGTTGTTGATCTTAATGATTAGAATATATGTTGTTTTGTTGTTAGTTTTTATTATTAATGTACTTTGTTATTAGTAATATGAATGTAATTGATATTTCAACTCAATTCAAATTATAATTGGAAATTTGTTTAAAACTTTATTTATTTTTTTTTTTTTTTTTGTATTGTTTAATTTTAATATGAACATCTTTAGAAATTTTTTTTACTTAAAATCTGGTTTAGAAATTTATTTTTAAGCATGTTTTAATGAATCCATGAAAAATAAGCAACTAGGTTAAGATAGATAATAGTAATAAAATAAAAAAAATTCTTATAGAAGCCAACATAACAAGAGATGTTTCTCATCAAAAAAAAAAAAAAAAAAAAAAAAAAACGAGATATGCAAAAGGAATTTAGAAAGAAATATTAGTTTAGAACATCCATTGGTAGTGCGCTCAATAATACAAATAAATTTCTTTACCTTTTACTTCTTCAAATTTACTTATTATAACTTAGTACTACTTTTCGAACCTGTACTTATATTTTATATAAAAGTCACTTATAAAATGAAAGACAGAGATTTGAAGAAGTAAATTTGCAAAAAAAAAAAAAAAAAAAAAAAAACGGGTCGGGTAAGACCCAATTAAATTTTTTAGGTAATCGGGCGAGGCGGGGCAATAGTTTGTCGGGGCGGAGCGTGTTAGAAGCGGGTCGGGGCAGACCCGCCCCATTTGCCATTCCTAAGATACACCTTTTTCAAATGAAATTAAAGCATGGACAAGTTTGGGTTTTTGCCATGGATTTTCCACCTCAACCACAAAAAAAAAAAAAAAAAAAAAAAAAAAAAAAAAAACCATGAAGAAGAAGATGAGGATAAAGGTATGAGATTCATATGGGTTCAAAACAGTAGCTGAATCCAAGGTCTTTCTTTTTCCTCTCCCTTCTCTCATTTAAACATTAGTTAAACATTGGCTTACCCTTTTTTCTCTTTTATTATATGGATTTTTATTAATCAGGATAAAATTTATGACACAAAGATTTGCATATAGTGTTGGGTCCTCTGTTATAAGCCAAGAGAAGTAGTATTCGATTGTGCTTGACCCAATTCCTTATTTTCTACTACAAACTCAATGGACTTATATCTTCCACTTTAAAAATTAAAGTGACCACTCATTTGACTGCCATTGTTTTTTTTTTTCTGCTTTTATATGTTATTCATCATTATGGTACTCATAACACAAATTTAATACAGAACCTTATATTTGGAGTCAAACATATTATAAATAGGAGAAAAATCACACTAAGATTGCACACAAAATACTGACATATGTTAAATTACCTAGATTTCCTTTTAAATGATGTACGGGTTGTTGTCTTTGGTGTTAAAAGGCTATTAGTGAAATATTGTCAAAGGCATAGCCCGGGTATGACAAAAAGAAAAACAAAAACTTTTAGTGAGAAACATGGCCAAGTGATAGTTTTTTGCACATTAAATTAATTGAATTACTTGTTCATTTGGCACGTGAAGATAATCTCTTAGCAGTATATGTAAATGATCATGACTAATATTTAATCTCAAAAAATAGAAAAAACAATCATATATTGCAAACTTGAAAATGAAATAATAAAATTTTATTGAATATTTATTGTCGTAAAAGAAGCAACATAATTGAGTGACAATATGACATAATTATAAAGGCTTTGTTTCGTAATAGTGTCTAGTGGCATGGTTCTGAACCATAACACAAACAGAGAGTGTCAGCATTGCAGTAAGCCTTCAAAAACGATTGACCAACAGTTAGTTTGCATTCCTGAGTACATGCAGAGGGAGTGCAGGGGTTGATAGTGAATTCAAAAACTTCTTGTTTAGGGCACTGATCAAGAACTCTAACAGCTTCACTTCCCACAAAGAACATCAGTCCCACCACCACAATCAACACCACCATCCACTTTTTCATGACTACCCCACCTAATTCCATTGCTATTATCTGTTTAATAATCTGTAATTTTAATTATTAATAATTACTTAGTATTTGCAAGTAGTGAATTTCTTAATATTTGCCATGAGAATTTATAGGTTTTAAAAGATCTATGAACTTGCAGGAAATCTAAATGAATTTAATTTATTTAGTATACAATCTAATTTTTAATTAAAATTCTACTTATATAAGTAAAAATACTAGGTGCTGATTTCAAAAGGATTTTGTCATATCTTTTTACCAAAACTACTTATAGAAGATCCTTTATCTGACAGTATCTAATTGTGTGTATCTAGTGAATTTTTTGGTAATATATATGGTTCATTCAAAAGGATTTTGTAAATCAAATTCATCACTTTTTTTTTTTAATGAAATTGAAGTAGATTATTCTTTTACCAAACTACCTATGTTGTGTTATAACCTTAATTGGCAGTATTATGTTTGTATTAGATGTATTTTAGATTTTTCTCTCCTTTTATTTTGGATATATATATATATAAAGTCTTTAATGTATATATAAATATATATACTTAACAATTTGGTCGATATTATTGTCATTTTTCTGGATGTTGTTTTTATTTTAGTTAATATCCTCATTTTAGATATTTGTTATGTTTTTTTTTTCCTCCTAATAATATTTGTAAAAAAATCTCCTATTTTCCTTTCATGATTAATCCTAATAATGACATGGATTATATTCATTTTACTATTTGGCTCGATAATAAGAAGAAAATAAAAATGTTATATGATTTATTTTTGTTACAAAATTTGAGCACTATTGATGTCTAGCATCTTTTAAACTTGTCCTATTGTTATTAACTAACGATATTCTTTTATAGTTATTATATCAAAGTATATAAGACCCGATATTTAATTGAATCAATAATGATATTGAAATGTAAAAAGATATTTTTAGTATTTTTATATTCTAAAATAGAAAAAAGAAAATAGCTAAAGACAAAATTTATCAAATAATATGAAAGGATAAAAAGTAGATTTTCAGATGCTAAACAGGCCCTACCTTTATATCTGTTTCCCACTACTCTTGTTCTAGCATATATGCTTGACAAAAAAAAAAAAAAAGAAAGAAAAAGAAAAAGAAAAAGGCTTCTGGAGAAATCTATGAGAAATTTGAACAGCCGTCAAAAAGAAATGGACGGAAAGTTTATTACTCGTTTGCGTACTTAATAAACCTGTAAATTTGATAGGAAAACACAAGGAAATGTCCGAAACGGACCCCTCTAGTAGCGTGAAAAGCTACTCATAAGCTTCGCTAAATTTTTACTTTTATCTAAAATTTTTATTTTATTTTATCATTTAAATAATTATTATATATTTTTAAATTATAAATAATTATTTTTAAATAAATTTAAAAGTATATAAATTCTTTTAATTTTTAAAAGAAATTATAAATTTTAATTTTTTTACTTTCAAATTAAAAAATAATTTTTTATTTTTATTCACACTTTAAATTAAAAAATAAATATTTTATTTTTAGCTAATTAGGATTTTTACCCTGAACTTTTAAGGTTGTTAAAAATGCTCACGAACTATTGAGATTGTTAAATTTAAGAACTCCTGTTTATTTTCATTCAATTTTACTATTTCAGTTATTGTTTATATACTAAACTATGCTCCTCAAATTTTAATATCTATCAAATGATGTCCCTCAAACTTTGACATATACTAAATTATGCTCCTGAACTTTTATCCATATTAGACTATTTTATTAAAATTGGAAAAAAAAATCTTTAAATCTAACTATCTCAATAGTTAAGGGGCATTTTTAACGACCTTAAAAGTTCAGAGAGCATAATTTAGTACATATCAAAGTACAAAATTCTTAATTAGCCTTTATTTTTTATCCAACAATTTTTTTAATTTTAAAAGCTAAAAAAACTTAAAGAAACTAAACCCAACAAGAGCAATCATGCAAATAGTTAAGAAGCAACAACCAAATTTCTCACTTTTCAAAAATTATTAAGTAGTTTGAAGTCGCTTAAATAATTTGTATGCATACAAATAATTGCAGCAAAGACTTATAAGCTGCTTATTAATCACTACTTTCACCAACGTTAGCTCATAAACCCATCTCCAATTATACATGGCTTCCAACCAAACATCATCATCATCATCTTCTTCTTCTTCTTCAGCTGCTCCTATGAGGAAATTTGATGTGTTCCTTAGCTTTAGAGGCGAGGATACTCGCAGAGGCTTTACTGGTCACTTGTATGCTGCTTTGAATCAAAGACATATTCACACATTTATGGATGATGGAAAGCTTGAGAAGGGGAAAACTATTGCACCAGAACTTCTTAAAGCCATTGAAGAATCAAAAATTGCAGTTGTAATTATATCAAGGAACTATGCCTCTTCAACATGGTGTTTAGAAGAGCTTTTGAAGATTTTTGAGTGTCATAATAAGAGTGATGAGAATAATGGAGAGAGAATAACAGTTTTTCCTGTTTTCTATCAAGTGGATCCATCACATGTCAGAAAGCAAACCGGAGTTTTTGAAGAAGCGTTTGCTGAACATGACAAAGTTTTCAAAGACCATGTCGGAAAGGTCAAATTGTGGAAAGAGGCCTTAACTCAAGTAGCCAGTACTGTCGGATGGGATTTGGGACTCAGGTGGTAATATATTTATATATATATAATTAACTTAAATTTCATTTTCTTTGATCATATATTTAGTCAAATTTGTTGATCAAGAATATTGTTAGTAGTTTTCTACCGTGATGGTGTTAAATGACATGTTTTGGTTTTATTCTTTTGAGAAAATTAAGAAAACTGATGCCAAAATATTTGTAACACATATGTTTTTTTTTCTTTTATAAAATTTTGTTGTTCTTAAGAATTGAGACTTAAAGTAACATGATTAATAAATATATAACCTCACTTGTTAGTTAATAAAATTTTCCCTACTGAACTTTGAATTATTGGTATGTATATTAAAAGCTTAACTTTTTCTTTTAAAGCTAATTTATTCGTATTGGGTGTGAGAAAAATGAAAAATAAACATTTTAAAATAATATTATCTTCTTCTTTCAGGCCTGAGCATGAAGTTATTAATGAAATAGTTGAAAAGATTTCATGTTTATTAAATCGCACATCATCAAGTACTAATAAAAAGGATTTAGTTGGAGTGGATTCTAGAATTGATAAATTGCTTTCATACTTGGAGTTAGGGAAGTCAAATGAAGTTCTTACCATAGGAATATGGGGGATGGGTGGTATAGGTAAGACAACTTTAGCTCAAGAAATACTTGGAAAAATCAGACACCAATTTGATGCATTTTGCTTTGTTCGAAATGTAAGGGAGGAATCTGAAAAGCATAATGGTCTAGCTCAATTACGAAAAGATTTATACAATTGCTTGTTAGGATATAATTGTGACTATTTTAGTAGTCTGGGAAATAATTACAATAGATTGTGCTATAAGAAGGTTCTCATCATTCTAGATGATGTTGATCAATCAAAACAGATAGAGACTTTGGTGGGAAACTATGATGAGCAACATGAATTGTTTGGACCAGGGAGTAGAATCATTGTAACAACTAGAAATGCACACTTGTTAAAGAGATTTGGAGAGAATAACATCTATGAAGTTGGTAAGTTGGATGAAGAAGAAGCTATTAAACTCTTTTCTAGGAAAGCCTTTCAAATGGACCATCCTACAAATGGTTATAAAGACAAGTCCATTGAAGTTGTGAAATATGCCAATGGTCTTCCTTTGGCTCTTGAAGTGTTGGGTTCCTTCCTTTATGGGAGAAATATAGAAGCATGGTCAAGCACATTGGCAAGGCTAAAGGAGCATCCTAATGAAGACATTGTTGGTCCACTCCAAGTAAGTTTTGATGGATTAAAACGTACAGAGAAGGCAATGTTTTTGGACATTGCTTGTTTCTTTAGAGGAGAGGAAAAATGTCGTGTGATAAAGATACTAGGAGCTTCTGATTATTCTCCTCTTATCGACATAGATGTCTTGGTTGAAAAATCTTTGGTGACTTATGTGGGAGATAAACTATGGATGCATGATTTATTACAGGAGTTGGGTTGGGATATTGTTAGTCGAGAATCCCCAAAACAACCTGGAAATCGTAGCAGATTGTGGCTTCAACAAGATATCCTTAATGTACTTGAAGAGAATAAGGTATGTAGAATGAGTTTGGGATTTTTTTTTTCAGATTTTTTTCTTCCTCATTCATAACCAAATTTTGTATGTTGGACACCACAACACGTGAAAAACGTAATTACTTTATTATTGTAAAAGCAATTACACCAAGACTTGAACACTTTAACTTGACCACAATACGCACTAAGCACTCACTCTTTTATTTTATCACTAGACACCTTTACTACACACTTGTGTATAACTCACACTTTTGGGATACTTTGTCTTTAGACACTTATTAAGAACTCACACACTTTAGACTCTTTTTCTCACACTTGAACTCTCTTGCTCAAACTTACATCTTAAGCACACACCTCACTTATATTTATAGGCTACAAAGGATGTATCTAAAGATTTCTAGATTTTTCTAATTTACTAGCTAATTAATTACTTCTTACTATTTTCTAAACAACTCTAGAATTATCTAATCTTAGTTCTAGTGATTCTAAGTTTTCTCTAAAACTTTCTAGATTGTTCTTGATTTTTCTTACAAATTTCTTAGAACATTGTAAAACATTCTAACATATTCTAGATTTGATAATGATTTTTAACACTCCCCCTCATTATCAAATCTTTTTCTTTCATAGCTCCTAGTCACTTGGAGTTTTGGTATGCCTCTTCATATGACTGCGGTTCTACGAACTTTTCTTCTTCGGCTACGGCCCGCATTAGCATATTTCGGATTTGGCTTTCGTGCTCTTGTTGATCTCCGAAGTTCTGGTTGACTATCATCATCTCCTTCTCTTTGATGCACCCCCGTTTGCCATGGATTCTGAGGTGCCTCATCCTCGGTGTTTTCTTCTTCATCTGTATCTTGAGTTGTAGGTAACTCAACAATTTGCTCCCCCATTTTCTTCTGTAATTCATCTTCCATTTCTATAGAATCTGGTAATGCTTCCTTTTGCGATGACCACCATGATGATGTCTCATCAAAGACCACATTCCTTGATGTATAACACTTTCCAGTTGTAGGGTCGCAACATCTCCACCCTTTCCGTTGGCTATCGTATCCCACAAAGATACATCGTATCGCCTTCTTGTCGAATTTGCTACGTAGGTGGCTTGGCACGAATACGTAGCACACACAACAAATACTCGAAAGTGATTTCTTGCAGTTTACAACCCCACAGTTTTTCAAAGGGTGAAACGAACCCTAACTTAGCACAGGAAGCCTATTGATTACATGAGTACTGTCTTCATACCTTGACCAAAATCTTCCTGGAACATTCTTTGCATGTAGCATGCTTCGACATGTTTCTGCAAGATGGCGATTCTTCCTCTCGGCTACTCCATTTTGTTGTGGCGTATTTGCACATGTGAATTGATGGCGTATGCGGCATTCTCGAAGATACTCAGAAAATTCATCTGAGGTATATTCGCCACCGTTGTCTGTTCGGAGGCATTGGATTTTCTTGCCGACTTCTCCTTCTACTATTTCTTTAAACTCTTTAAATTTTGAAAAAGTTTCGGATTTTTCTTTCATAAAGAAAACCCATACGTACCTTGAGAAGTCGTCGATGAATGTAACCATGTATCGCATACCGCTGATTGATGGTTGTTTGACTCGCCCAAACACGTCAGAATGGACCAGTTCCAATGGTGCTTTAGCTTTGAACTTTGAATCTTCATACGGTAATTGATGCGCCTTACCGTATTGCGCCGGCTGCACATACAGTCTTTGTTCTGACCTCGAGTTGAGGAAGACCCTTTAGCATAGAATTCTTCATCATCACCTTGAGTTTAAAATAACTGACATGTCCTAGCCTTGCATGCCACAAATCTGTTGTTTCATTCTTCCGAGTCTTGTCTACATAAGCGGACTCTGCTGACATTACATAGACAGACTCTAAGCGGCGTCCTTTCATCATCGGTGTTCCAGAGATTTCAAGATCTTTGTAGATCTTGACATCTTGAGGACCGAATACGACATGGTGACCTGTCGCCGTAAGTTGCGCCACTGATAGTAAGTTTTTCTTCATCCCAGGTACATGGTAGACATCCTGGAGTGAAACTTCTTTTGGGCTAAATCTCGGTGTGATTGTTGTTTTACCGATGTGCGCGATCGGTAATCTTGAGTTGTTGGCTGTCACCACAACGCGACCACCTTTATATTCTGTCATATCTTGCAGCTTCTCTTCATCTCCTGTCATATGATTTGAGCGACGAGTCGACTATCCAATCATTATTGTAGTCGATATTTCCTGGAACAAAAGCTGTCAAAGCTAATTCTTCTTCCTCCACTGCGAATGATGCTTCTGCGTCCCATTCTTCATCGCTTGTCCTTTCTGCATTTGATGTGGTTGCATTGCCTTCTGCAGTTTTCTTCTTGAACCAACAATTTTTAGCCATGTGGCCATACTTGCCACAGTTGTAGCACTTTCCATCAAATTTATTGCTGTTCTTTGATTGACCACCCCGTTTGTCTTTATTCTGAGCTCCCTCTGTTTGGGAGCTCCCATGATGACTATCCTTGTCATCATGTTTTCTAGTATTTCTACTAGTATTTGGTCGGGGTCGTCTTTTCTTATCTCTACTAAAGAGTGCTTCTTCGTCACTCTTTAATGAGACTCCAGACGTTTGCTTAGCTAACGCTTCTTGGTCAGCTAGCAAGTTTTCTAACTCAACAAGAGAAGGTTGGCTTAGCGGCCTTGTATTGCAGCAATAAAAGTTCTATATTCTTGCCTTAATCCATGAATAATAATTCTTCTAATTCTAGCATCTGACATGCCAGCACCAGAGTCTAATGCAGAGATTTCGCGACAAAGAGATTTTACCTTGGTGAAGTATTGGTTGATCGTCATGTCGCGCTGCCTGATTGAGAGAAGCTCGTTCTCCAGAAGCTGCAATCTTGTATCATTCTTCTTGGTGAACAGTGATGCGAAAGTATCCCATGCTTCTTTTGGTGTCTTTGCCGGCCTGATGTGCTCCAACATCTCATCTTCGACTGTGGTCCGAATCGCAAACATGGCTTTGCCCGCTTTAATCTTCCATTTCTTTAAAGCGGATACATCCTCCGGTTGTGTGACTTCATTGCCACCAACGATCTCCCACAAGTCTTGGCCTTGAAGATATGCCTCCATGTGCATCGACCACGTGTTGTAATTTTGGTTGTTAAGTTTCTTAATTCCGCCGACCACTTGAAGGTCACCCATCGTGCAAACTCTGTAGTACTAAACCACACACGATCACTCTAAGAAACTCAACAAAGGATTCTTTCGGAACGAACTCGATCCGGCTCTGATACCACTTGTTGGACACCACAACACGTGAAAAACGTAATTACTTTATTATTGTAAAAGCAATTACACCAAGACTTGAACACTTTAACTTGACCACAATACGCACTAAGCACTCACTCTTTTATTTTATCACTAGACACCTTTACTACACACTTGTGTATAACTCACACTTTTGGGATACTTTGTCTTTAGACACTTATTAAGAACTCACACACTTTAGACTCTTTTTCTCACACTTGAACTCTCTTGCTCAAACTTACATCTTAAGCACACACCTCACTTATATTTATAGGCTACAAAGGATGTATCTAAAGATTTCTAGATTTTTCTAATTTACTAGCTAATTAATTACTTCTTACTATTTTCTAAACAACTCTAGAATTATCTAATCTTAGTTCTAGTGATTCTAAGTTTTCTCTAAAACTTTCTAGATTGTTCTTGATTTTTCTTACAAATTTCTTAGAACATTGTAAAACATTCTAACATATTCTAGATTTGATAATGATTTTTAACATTGTACACTTGTTGTATTATAGGGAACCCAAGCAGTGGAAGGCATGTTCTTACGCTTGCCTAAAACAGAGCAAGAGCTAAACTTGAATGTTGATCCTTTCTCGAAGATGTGTTGTATGAGATTGTTGAAGATATGTAATGTGAAGTTTTCTAGATGTGTTATTGGTTCTCTTTCTAAGGAGTTACGACTTTTGGAATGGCATGGATATCCTCTTAAATCTTTGCCAACAAGTTTCCAACCTCGTAAACTTGTTGAACTCAACTTGTCTAATAGTCGCATTGAGAAGATATTATGGAAAGAGAACATGGTAAGAATTTTTTATTTGAAAGCAATGGTAAGAATTATTGGTTGTTGTAATCATGCAGTATAAGAAATATTATTCAAGTTTTCCTTGGTTATATTTGAGAACATAATTTTCTTTTGTTCCCTTTTAATAAACAGGTATCAGAAATGTTAATGATGATCAATCTTAGCAATTGTCAGTACTTGACCAAGATCCCAAACTTCAATACAACCCCAAATCTTGAAAAATTGATTCTTAGAGGCTGTAAAAGACTATCAATGATTCATCCATCCGTTGGAGTTCTCAAGAAACTTGTTTTATTGAATTTGAAAGGTTGTGAATCTCTTCAGATACTTTGCAAGGAGATGGAGTTGGAATCTCTTGAAACTTTAATTCTTTCGGGATGTTCAAAGCTTAGCAAGTTTCCAGAGATTGTGGGAAACATGAAAGAGTTGACTCAACTTTATTTGGATGGGACTGCTATAGTTGAGCTACCAAAGTCCATCAAGTGCTTAAGTAGTCTTACTTTGTTGAATCTGAAAGACTGTAAAAATCTTCTGACTCTTCCAAACATCATTTGTAGTTTGACTACTCTTACAAATCTTAACATCTCAGGCTGCTCATGTCTTGATCAGTTGCCAGAGAACCTTGGAAATTTGGAATGTTTGGAAGAACTTGATGCAAGTGAAACCGCCATTAGAGAAGTACCTTCCTCCATTTCACTCCTAAAGAACCTCAAGCATTTATCTTTCCGCGGATGCAGTGGCATGCCTAATAAGTCATGGTTGTTGAACTTATGTAACTGTTTGTTTGCTGTAGAAGGCTCTGAACCTGTTGGCTTGATGTTACCTAATTCCTTCTCGGGCTTATTGTCTTTGAAGTCGTTAGATTTAAGTAAATGCAGCATACAAGAAGGAGCTGTCCCTGATGATCTTTGGCAGTTAAGTTCACTGGAGGAACTTGATTTGAGTGAGAACAATTTTAGGAGCATGCCAGATAGCATTTGTCAACTATCTGAGCTGAGAGAACTAAGGTTAAATCGTTGTAGCAGGCTTGAGTCACTGCCTAAACTTCCCTTAAGTGTCAAATATGTGAATGCTCGTTATTGTGCTGCCCTAGAAACTTCAAATGAACATACAATATGGATATCATCAAAGGGACTTTGTGTTATAGATTGTCAAAAATTGAATGAGGAAAAAGAATGCAAAGGGTACAAGATTCCAACTTCTAACAAACATGTTGTACCCCTGCTTCATACATCCTGTGAGGTCATTTCTCTCTCTCTCTCTCTCACTCTCTCTCTCTCTCTCTCTATATATATATATATATATTTATAAGAAACACATGTTTTACATTATTCTAGTATTTCTTATTTATGTTCTTTTACTGTCATAGGATCACGTTTATCGTGGAAATGAATTCACACACTTTTTTCCGCATACTACAATTCCTGATTGGTGCAGCAACTCAAGTACTGGCTCTTTAGTTACAATCCAATTACCACCAGATTTGGAACATAATAATATGTGGATGGGACTTGCTTTATGCATTGTTTTTGAAGTGCAAACACAGGTAAATACGAATTCAACTGTTCTACCAGCCATTTGTCGTTTTTACACTGATGAAGATTGCATGGAGATCTCCCTTGGTCAGTTCAATGACAAAGAGTATATTACTAGTGAAGAGTCATATGGAGTTTGCAAGTACATACCTCGAAAATGTTTTGATGGGCACTTAGATAAGGCAAGTCGTGTTGAAGTTTCAATATCCTTAAATAGTACTTGCATAAGTGTGAAAATGTGTGGGGCTCATCTCATATATAAGCAAGATGTGACAAAGTTTGTGAGAGATTTGTTTCCTATTGATGACGTTCAAGATTATTTCAATCATTGTCAAGATATAGTAGATCGGGTAACCAAAACAATCCCTGTTGGTGAGGTGGAATCTATTATAACAGATCGAAGAATAATTGACATGATGGAATCTGCTGAACAAGAACATAAAGGCACTTCTAGTGAGCTATCGGATGAGGCAGAATCAAAATTCACTTCACCAAATAGGTTCTTGCTTCACGTAGATTCAACTGATTCTACAATTTCAATTGCAAAACAAGGGTGGAGAAGCTTCTCCACCATGGAGCTGAGAAGTAAGCTGCAATTATCGCTTTCAAGACTTTTTCAGGTAAAGCAATGTCTTAATTTGCCTTTATTTCTTCTAGTTTCTTCCCCTTACTCCTTTATTGTGTGCATTATACAGGAAAGTTATGCAGGTTATCTTGATTTTGGATGCATTTTTCCTCTCAAAGCGATTTTGCCTTGGTTCACCTATCAATGTGTGGGACGTCACGCCTTCTGTTGTCTTACTCCAAACTTATTAGAGGATAAGAAATGGCTAGGATTTGCTCTCTATGTTGTGTTTCGTAGCCGTTTGCCTTTCTCACTTAACAATTTGGACTCAGAATCTTCGGCTTCCGTTGTTGCTCATTTGCATATCAAACCAGGTGGAATGTTGCACTCAACACGATTTTCACTCAAAAATGACAATTTAGTAGGCTCGGAACATCGACTTGTTCTACTTTATGTACCATGTGTGCATTTTCCAAAAGTGTTGAATCAGTGTGGACAAATTAATGCTTTGTTTGCAACTTCCAACTCAGATTATTTAGAGATTGAAATCTGTGGGATCCGTAAAGTATACGAGAATGATATGAAAGATCTCATCCAAACAATAATTGAGTGCACAATAGAGAGTCCAAATGTACACCATGAGCAGTATCGTAAAACATTTGGAGACATGGGGAACAAGATTCTTGATGAAGTTGATATTCCAAGTGAAGAAAAGGACTTCAATTTGGGCTACTGTTATTCCAAATTACCAAGGTTAAGTCTTTATAAATTTTTATTTTTTCATGCTTAGTTTATGTTTTTCTCTGAAGTAGATCTTCATGTGGAATTTTGTAGGGAGCATAAAATTTTGCATCGACAAGTGCAAGAAGTGGATTATAACTCAAAATTTAGTAATAGTCAGTCACAATTGCCAACTGAGAACGGGAAGGACATTACTCAGCATTTTATTCAAAAATATTATCAGGTCTTTCACACATTCTCTCTACCTTGTGTTTATGATCTCTATCATTGTCTGTCTCTCTCATAGATAGTATATATCTATATTGCAGAGCTTTAACCAATTGTTGAAGTATAATTATTGTTTTCCTCCAAGTGAAATTCCAAAGTTGTTCCACCATCAAAATAATGATTACTCAATTAAAATTCAACTACTGCCTGAAGAGAGCAATTGGATTGGACTTGCCTTGTGGGCATATTTCTCAACTGAAGAGTCTTTAACTGGCAAGGTTGATGAGAATCAAGAATCAGCATATTCCCACTTCCTTAATTGTTATTTGGAAACAGATGAAGGTAGCCTGGAACCTATTCACTCATACCGAATCACAAATGAAGAAATAAAGTGGTTGCCTCATCTTGGAGGATTCATTTGGTTATCTTACATACCATGTGGATCATTGTCAGATCAGTTCATCAGTTTCATTGAAGCTTCATTTGGAAGCGAGCGGCCCGGTTTGTTGGTGAATAATTGTGGAATCCAATTGGTATATGATCAACAAGAATTTGAGCAAATGATACTTCATTGCATGAATGCCTTTTTTGAGGATTGGGATCTAATGCAAGAAAGCCTTGTAGAGAACAACTCAGCTTTAGATGTAAGTCCATCTTCAACAGACTCAGAGTCAGAGCCTACTTATATTGTTTTAGACATAACAGCTGAGACAGCACTCTTGGAAAGCCATTCAACAGCCGAGTGGATAAATAACTTGGAGAAATTTCTTAGCAAGTACTTCAAGGTTTCTCTGGTGGTCATGCTCAGTCTTGCAGGCCATACAATCTCATTCCTTAGAAGCTTTGATCCTTACTTCAGATTTAACTTTTGTTTTCCTCGGAAAAAAGTTTTAGAGTGGTTCAAATATCAGACCGATAGGCCCAAGGTGATATTCCAAATACCCCGAGATCTATACGATGATAAAAACTGGATGGGATTTGTGATGTGTGCTGCCTTTACTGTTCACGAGCACCCTGCTGCTATTCTCGACAACCTTTGTTCTGAAATGGATGTCCACCTTATGTGTCATTTCATATTGGATCAAGAAAATTGTCTAATGCCTGCACCAATTTTCCGCATCAGTAAAGAGAAGTTTAAGTGGTTGAATCTTCGTGGCTTCATTTGGTTAACTTATATCCCGAAGAATGCATTTACAGAGTATTTGAATGAAGTAAGCTATGTACAGGCTGAAATGCATAGCTTTGATTGCCCTGGTCTGGAAGTTGAGAGGTGCGGCATGCGTCTTCTTTACCAAGATGATGTGCAAGAGTTTCAACAAACAATAATCAAGTGTGTGACTTCCTTCTTTGATGATTTGGATCCCATATGCCAATTTTTGAAAGACAAAAATAAGGAAAAATCTCCTGATTTTGATGACTCTTATATTGTTCCTCGAAACCAAAGAACGGACATTGAGCTGCTAGTAATAGTAAGACAATACAATTTTTAGTTTGTGAAATTACTTTTTCTTTGTTTAAACTTTATATCTTATCAGGCTATTTATTTTCTCATTTTTTATTTCAGGAGTTTCATCGACATTCCATATATAATTCATGTTTCACTGCAACTGAGATTCTTGAGTGGTTCAGAAATTATAATACTGGATGTCCTTCAGTCAAAATTGAGCTGCCTACTACTCTATTATTTGATGACAACTGGATAGGATTAGCATTATGTGCATGCTTTTCTGATCTTGATTATAAGCATCCAAGTGCCTGCAACATTGACCATTTGGATAATACAAGGCAATGTTCTCACCGCCTTATTTGTCATTTGCAAACTGAGCGAGGCAGCCTAGAACATCTCCATGTCCACCAAACCACCAATGAAGAATTCATATATTTAGACCAGCAAGGCCGATTCATTTGGCTTTCCTACATACCAAAAGGGTGGTTTTCGAATCAGCAGCTAAATGGATGTAGTCTCTTAGAGGCTTCATTTGTGAGTGACAGTGGAAGAAGCTTGCATGTTGAAAAGTGTGGCCTCCGCCTTTTGTTTCGACACGATGAGGATGAGTTTAAGGAAAGTATTGCTTACTGCATGAAGTCATTGTCACAAAATGAGGATTTTGTTTGTCTCAGTAATAAAAGCAAAACCAAGCCGTATTCTAATGGCACCATTGGTTGTGAGGCAGGTACTAGCATAGATAGCTGCAGCATTGCTAAGGTGGATCCTAACTCAGAAACATCAAGAGGACCTAATCCGACAAGCATTAAAGGTAAGGAGAAACTTGTTTTCGAATAATCTCTATCTGGACTATTTCAACTACTTCCATGTGTATTTCTTCAACTTTTGGTTGTGAAGGTATTGTTCTATTTTTGTATTCAATTTGAAAGTTTGGTTGTACTGTTACTCTGTCCATAACATGTATTATCCTATTCTTTGTAATTAATTTAAAAATAATAACTGTTTAAGTTTGCTAGTCAGTGGTTGTTGTAAAAATTCCAGCACTTATGCGCATTGTTTACAAGTAATAGACTTACAAGAGTGAAGTCGATCCCACAAGGATTGTATTTAATTACCAAACAATTTAATTTTTAATTCTATTTGGTAACAATAAAAATAAGAAAAGATGTCTAAATTCTACTTAAAAAAATAAATTTAAGTGAAATTAACAATAATTAAAGCTTAAGGTGATTAATTTCGATTGAATCTACTTTGTATGGTTTTAAGATAATTCGATTCTAAATTTTAATTTTCATGTGAGAGTGGATTAACTGAAAAAATTTATATTCGATCTAGGACAAATAAATTTCAACCTATATGCAAACTTTCTACTCTCGTCATAAATTTTACACATATGAGGCATTAAGCATAAAAATTCTAAATGATACACAAACTATATGGGTATTCTCGTCATGTATCGAAATCTGTCTCTATTTCACAATAACATAATCAATACTTATTTCTCAGATTTTGTATTGAAATTATTAAATAGTTAATTGGTGATCATGTAATTAAAATAAATTAAGTACAAATGAAATAGATACACAAAGAAAATTAGAAAAAAATTAAATCACATTAAAATCAAACTAAAGTGTCACACAATCTCAATTAATAACCCTAATTGAAAAATTAGCTACTCATAGTCATTGTCAACAATTGATTAAGACTAATTAAAAACATAAAAATAAAGATAGAAGAAAGAAACTGTTTGAAGATCAATGGTTGTAGACTCCAAGGTCGCTTTCTGTCTCTATTTTCGTCCCAATAAAAGAGTCCCTTTCTCCTTCGAAATTAAGATTTAATTACCCTATCGGGCCTCTAAAAATAGGTGGGTCGCGACATGGCTCTTTCAGTGTTGCAACCCAGGAACTTGGTTTTTAGGCAGCAAGCTTCTTGGTGCGACGACCGATAATGTTTGGCCATAACTCTTTTGATATTACTTAGAATTGGACATTCAAGATGTTTTGAAAAGCTGAAAGAGAGATCTGGAACTTTTATTCACAATATTTTTCCTGAAATTGAACGCATCATAGTCAAAAATTGGCTTGAAGCTTCAGACTTAATTTTTGATCACAAACAGAGCGTGTTGAGCATCCAAAACATAGAATCTTTCACAACGTTATATCTAAGAACTTCAAATTCTATGATAAATTCATCATATTCATCTCATTTAACATGTTTCTTCTCATTTAAAATTCATATTATTAATTTTACCATTTAAACATGAAACAAGTGGAAAACAAACGTAATACTGCATAAAATGAATATATTCCATTAAAATACACCTTCAAAACACTTTATAAAATACACCTAAAACAAGCCTATCAAACTCTCCAAACTTAACCTTTACTCGCCTGCAAGTAAAGATCGACACTAACTAAAAACAAATGAATAAAAACAAAAAAAATTAAGCCTTAAAATTTTATTCACATCGTATCTCCACCACTTGCAAGATTCAACTGTTGCAAAACTAGATTTTCAATCCAATTGCTCCAACAACTAACCTTAACACTCAGATTTTATGACTCATAATTGAAAATAAATAATGGAAAATCACCATAAATGCTCGACTCAATCCAAATAATTCCACAAACTAATTATCAATAAGTTTGATTATTTAACATTTTCCACTAATGTCAACAACATATGCTTTGAAATCAAAAAGACTTTAGTGAGTTTTACTCATATTTCATTGTGAACAATTGATTTAGACTAATTAAAAATATAAAAATAAAGATAGAAGAAAGAAATTATTTGAAGATCAATGGTTGTAGCCTCCAAGATCGTTTTCTGCCTCTTTTTTTTTTTCCTTCTAAAAGTCACAATCAAAAAGCCCCTTTCTCCTTTGAATTTAAAATTTAAATACTCATGGGCCTCTAAAATCAGGCTGACCGTGACATGGCCCTTTCAGTGCCGCGGTCTAAGAACTTGGTTTTTGGGAGCAAGCTTCCTAGTGCAATCACTAATAATTTTTTGTCTATAACTCTTTCGATATTGGTCGAAATTGAACTATTCAAGATGATTTGAAAATCTGAGGAATGAAAGATTTATAACTTTTATTTACAATTTTTTTTTTGAAAGTGAATGCATCAAAATTGGCTTAAAGCTTTAGACTTGATTTTTTTTTTTATCACAAACGGAGCGTATTAAACTTCCAAAACTTAAAATCTTTCACACTATTATATCTTAGAACTCCTTCCATGACAAATTCATCATATTTATCTCATTTGATATGTTTATTCTCATTTAAAATTATGATTTTACTATTTAAACTAGAAACAAATAGAAAACAAGTCTAATTCTACACAAAATGAATATAATCAATTGAAATATACTTCTAAAATACATTATAAAATGCACCTAAAACTAGTCTATCAGTGGTCACCAATGATAATACATGTAAAGTGATGAATACTTTTCTAATTTTTTTTTTTTTTTTTTTTTTTGAGGACATCATCACAAATATCACACTTTATAAAAATTTATGAAAGAAACTATGAATGACTTAATCAGTCATGAATAACTAGTTTGAACTTGAATGCAAGTGTGATACAAAACAAATAGTTTATGATGTGACCTCTCCTCTTCTTTCATCCTCATTTTTTTTTTTTAAAAAAAAGGAGTTTATACAATGGTAAATTTGCAAGTGATGTTTGTAACTAGTAGTTGAAGCATGAAAGAAAAAAAAAAGTAATATAATGAAAAAATGTATTAGGTACTTGAGTTTGGTTGGTATTATATGAGGAAAAGATGAATATACATGAAGAACCTGATTCCCAACTTTTTGAGTTCAATTTTGTTTGTCTTTTCTCTCACTTCGGTGCTAAGGAAATAATTCATCTTGGTATGGTTGGGTATAATGGTAATAGTTTAATATTCTATTCCACCCCCAATTGAAAATGGATTTGACTTTTACTACTAGTTACTATTGTCATTTTCATATAAAGAGAGCTACCCGGAGACTAGAAGTTATAGTTGAAGGAAAACCTCATTTACTTGAGTTTAACTTATATTTTTGTGGTAGAGATCAGAACAACAATAATTAATTATTTGAAGAAATCTCATCCTACCAAATAATAAGTAAATGAAATGGATTTTTTTTTTTTCTTTTTTGAGAAAATGCGCCTATATCATAGATTCAAATAAGTTAGACTTCTCGGTCGTTACACAAAATATTGTTAAGTACAACCGAAACTGGAATAGACACAAATGAAATGGTCTTTGTATATATATTAAGCACATAGGGCAAATTATGCATACATTAATATTATCACTAAAAAAATTAGTCTGAGTTATATTCGTTAATTTTAAAAGGGAGAATGAAAGTACAAATTTTTTGCTTAGCTGGACAAATTTGGATCCAAAATGTGTACTAATAATAGATATCGTTTTAGTAAATTATGTTCTAGGTGGGGCTTCTGAATGAGATCAAATCGTTTGAAACATGTTATAATATGTTTTATAGCCTCGGAAATAGCATCATCAAACCAGTCATTTTGTTTTAATTCATGCAATACATAACTCTAATAATAATTTGAATATTTCTTTTAGAACTTTATATTAATCATACATATAAGAGTACCATACTCTTTGTTTTCACTTTTCATCTTTTTCTTTTCAAGTACTACCAATCTTTCTACTATACTTTCATAAAATCCTTAATTATATTATCTAAACACTTGTATGATATTATTACTATGGAGTACTATGAAAAAAATGATGTATTTTCCATTTAGGCATGAGGAAAAATATGATCATTATTATGAAATGAGAGAGAGAGAGAGAGAGAGAGAGAGAGAGAGAGAGAGAGAGAGAGAGAGAGAGAGAGAGAGAGAGAGAGAGAGAGAGCCGAATTCTCTCAACTTTTAAATTCTTAGTACAATAGTATTGTTTCTCTTTTTTGGCCTGTCTTACTCTTAGGTGCTAAGGAAAGAATTTCATCTCAGTGGATTGGTTTGGAAGGTCAAATTTTTCCCCACATTTTTTTTGGTGGTGGAGTAACGCAAACTTGGCACTATTGGAATCCCATATAATAATATGCCAGAAAAGAAGGTTTAAGCATTTGGGGAACAAGGGAATCTGCTTTACATCAACCCCATGTAAAATGAGATTTTACTACTAGTCAATTTCTTTATGTATATTAAATAATATAAAAATAGAGCACCCTTTAACCAAGATATAATAATAAGAAGGGGTTTTTTCATTAGTGTACAACAAAAACAATTATATTACAAAAAATGTGCAAAAAAACACAATTATAAAAATGTACACATTTGAAAGCATATTTACAAAAATTCATACATATTTTTAATTAAATTATAATAGATATATTAATGATCTAACTTTCTATATTTAGATTTGTATAACTATTTTTTTATGACTAATTGATATGGTATTAATGAGTAAGCCTACTAATTAACAAAATTTATATATTAATAATTAAAAAACATAATAAGATTCTAATTATAAACAATAATATTTAAAATATACAGATGTAATATATTTTAAATATAAGATAAAAAAATAATTAACGATTAAAAATAATAAACAGTTTTAAATTAATAATAAAAAGTGAAAAAAATACATTAAAAAAATAAACAAAAACAACCCATCAAGTTTAACAAAAACATATATAAATTAAAAAAAAAAATACTAAAAACAAATAAACAATATTAAAAAAATATTACAACACGATACACAACAAAACATAATAAAAAAACCGCAAAACAACAAAAGAAAAAAAACAACTAACAAAGATAAAAATACCAAAGAAATGACATTTATAGATGGAGCATGAATAATTCTTCCACCAAAAAAATACATTAAAAAAATAAACAAAAACAACCCATCAAGATTAACAAAAACGTACATAAATTTTTTTTAAAAAAAAACACTAAAAACAAATAAGCAATATTAAAAAAATATTACAATGCGATACACAATAAAACATAATAAGAAACACCACAAAAAAAAAAACAACTAACAAAGATAAAAATACCAAAAAAAAAAGGACCTTTATAGATGGAGCATGAATAATTCTTCCACCAAAAAAATACATTAAAAAAATAAACAAAAACAACCCATCAAGTTTAACAAAAACATATATAAATTTAAAAAAAAAAAACACTAAAAACATATAAGCAATATTAAAAAAATATTACAATACCATACACAACAAAACATAATAAGAAAATAGTTATACAAATAGTTATACAAATCTAAATATAGAAAGTTGAATCATTAATATATCTATTATAATTTAATTAAGAATTTGTATGAAATTTTGTAAATATGTTTTCAAATATGTGTATTTTTAAAATTGTGTTTTTTTGCACATTTTTTGTAATTATTTAAAAAAATGTATACATTTATGTAAAATGCCCTAATAAGAATATATATATATTTAATGAAATAATGACACCATAATAAAGAGAAACAACTAATACAGAATCAAAGGAAAAATAAACCAACTATAAGTTTAAAATGATTCATACATAATGGATATCCCATTCCCATGCACTCACTTTTTTTTCTTAGTTATTATAATTTAAAGGGAGCATAAAATACAATATAAAGGGATATATATTAACACCAATTTTTTTAATCAAATCAACTCACCATTTTTTGCACTTGATCACTCTTACACATCTCCTCAAGATCAGTTAATATAATTTCTTTGCCTGGTATGGTATTAAATAGTACAAAAAAAAAGAGCGCTCAATTTCTTATACTATAATACATTATTATTATCATTTAGTGACTTTTTAGACATCACATATGAAATTTCTATGACTAAAAAGTAATTTTTATTTATTGTAAAAATATTGTGAATTAAAAATAACATTTAAATATTTAAATATTTTAGTGAATGTATATATAATGATGTTCTTTATTTACAAATTGCCACTAAGAATTTTTGTAGTATAATATTGTAGTATTATATTTAGTATAAAATAAATATATATTTTTTTGTATGTTGTATTTTGTAAAAAAATATTGATTGAACTATCTATTTTATTGAATGATAATTCAATTTTCTTTTTTTTTTGAAAATGGTACAAAATAGAGCTCAATTTTTATAAATAAAAACTTAATAATATTTTGAACTCGAGATGTTATGTTGAAATTGGTTATATATATTTTGTGTTCGTGTTAGAATTATAGATTCGGGTTGATTATATTAAAAAAAATAATGACAAAACTTGAGAAAAGAATTATTTTTTACCATGCTAGAAAATATAAGATTCAATTTATTATATGGTAAAAAAAAATTTAATTGATAATTTTTGCAAAATATAAAGTCCAAAATAATATTTATCCTTAAAAAATAATCTAAATTTATAGTAGATTGTAGGCTTTTTGTTTGTTAATTTTCAAGAAATGGAAAATGGTACAGGAAATTGTACTTTTAATTTCATACAACTTGAGAATTTCTAATATAGAAAAATCACTACAAGAAATGTCACTTTTGTCAGCACATTTTTGTGCTGGCAAAAATTAGTATTGTGCTAGTAAAATAGAATTTACCTATGATGTGTTGGCAAAAGGGGGTTGGCAAATCAATGTTGGTATTAGAACTTTTGCCAGCATTAAATGAAAAGCACTGGCAAAAAAACTTTTCCTAGCGCGTAAATGTGCTGGTAAAAGTTAGATTTTAGCCACTGCAAATGTACACTGATAAAACTTTGATCTTTTTGCCAGTGCAGTTGGCGAAATGCGCTGGTAAAAGTTACTTTTACCACGCAGTAGCGAACTGTGCTGGTAAAAGTGACATTTCTTGTAGTGAATAAAGAGAAAATAATTGGTATATTGAAAAACATTAATAATATTACACTATATATTTGAAAGAACCATAATTTGATTAACTAGCTAGCTTACATAATAAGACCATTACATCTCAATACAAGATGAAAATTATTATAACTTAATTAGTTGTATATTATAATTAACTAATAATTACTTCTCATGGTTACAAAAACAATTCCATATAGTAGTAGAGCTACACTTAAATTTCCACCACTAAAAGAGAAATAATAGTAATACAAATCTATGATCATACATAAAATATTTATGCTTGGCAACATATCATCATTTTAGCTTCAAGCCACCTTTGCTTATTAATCCTTGCAATAAACTCTTCAACTCTTTTGTTTAGTTCCTCAGTTGGCAATAATCCATCTGCAGACTCATCTTCTCCCCCATCATCACTGTTTTCTTTGAAGTGTTTGGTTTCTGCCATATCATCATCATCATGATCATGTTTTTCTTCTTCATCATGATATTCCACTTGATCAAGTACAACTCCTTCTTCTTCTTCATAAACATTTTCTTCTTTCTCAATTATCTCCAACTTCTGTAATTCTTCTTTCTCCTCAGGAATAACAGTGCTAGTACTACTAGTGATTATTCTTTTCTGTCCATGAAGACTTTGACTCCTCTCTACATATTCTGAGTAGATATCATGAGTGGCTAGAGATGACTGTTGTGATGATGATGATGAGCCAAGGAGCTTTGATTCACCAACAAGGAAAGCAACTATGACATTAAAAACTATAAACAAGCACTTGGGATTAAGGAAAGAAGAACAGATTGTTGGAAGGGATATGAAAGCAAAGTGCTTGATTGAAGTAGTTAGTGATGAAAACCAGAAAGGGTAAGAACAAAGAAAACTACATGTTATTGCAACCATAGAAGAGAGGATGAGATTGTGTAAAAAATGAGTTTTGTTGTAAGAAGAATTCATGGAAACTTGAAGCTTCTTATTAGCCTTAAATGAATCCATGTTAGAAAAATGGTATTGGGATTTTGAGAGATGTTTTTGGAGGGAATAAGAAAATTAGAGTTGTATAGTAGTTGTAGTTGTAGTTATGATGAGGGTTTACATAACATACATTTGACTGAACATATGAAGAAGTGAATACCTATTACTTATATAGATAATAGAAATGGTTTTGATGGGATATATTTGGACAAGAGGTAAAGCTAGCAAAGCCCACTACAGTTCATTTTACAAATTATTGTAATGAAAAGGTTACTTTATGAAAAAAGCTAATATATAGCAGGCCAAGAAGAATAATGTGTTCAAATTTAGGTGCTTTTGTTTTAGGCCTCTCAATAAGTTTGCTTTCCACTATTCTTTTGATGGTTTTGAATTCTACCATTTAAGAATCAAATGCACTCAATAAACATATAACACAAATTTGAATAAGCATTCTAAACAAGTTTCATTTTACAATAAATAAATATAAATACTTATACAAAAGAGACCAGATACATATAGTCTACATTAAGAGTTCGTTTGGTACGCCGTATTACATCGTATTGTATTGTATATTATTATATTAAATTATATTTTATTCAATATTTTTATGTAAAACTATACATATTATTAGTTTTTTTTTTTTTTTTTTTTGAAGGAAACATGTTATTAGTTTTTATAAACACATAAATATATAATATTTTTAGTATAAATTATAAATTAAAGTTTAGCATAGTATTATATAAAAATATAATATATAATCCAATTTAATGTAATATAATACAATACAACCGACGTTCCAAACGAGCCCAAATACAAAACCAAATAGAAAAATAAAATAAAATAAAGGATCGGATACTTTTACTATAGTAGAAATGTATAACACAATTAATCTTTTTTATTTATTTATTTGATTTTTTTTTGAATAAATCTTTTTTATTCTTTTTATTTGGTCGGAAAGAATCTATATAATTATATGCAAAATCTACAGACTCAAGTTGATTTGAACACATGTCCTGATTTAGTAACCAACAAAGCAAAGTATTTTGACACTATATACAAAGCTTTTCTCCTATAAAATGTTATTTATAATCACTTGATTTGATGATGGTGATTGTTTCATAAATAATAAATACATATATAAAAATATTTTAACCTTTAATCATGTCCGTTATATTATATATGACTAGAAAGTGGTTCTAGCTTTAATTTCGTTTGGTTACGTATGCAACTATTGGAGAATAGGTCCCAATAAAGAAAATCATGGTTAAAATTTTATATGTTTTTTCCTGTATAATAATTGAAGCTGGAATCACACATGTTGAATAAGCTACATACTCTCCTTTTTATTATTACCTATTACGGGGATCTTTTCATTTTCGTTCTCCTAATTATGTAGGCTGGGAATTGTCCACACTGTCCCAGTATCCCATGTTTTTTTTTTTTCAAGTTTTATTGTTCAATTTTTGGTGCCTCTCTTTTATATGTTATTCGCAATATTAATTTTATAACACATAAATTGACAAAATATGTGCTTAAGATAAACAGTAAACTTAATTATTAAATGAAAGAAATCCCTCCACTTTTTACCTTACAAAAAAAAATTAGTAACACAATAAAATTAATATTTATTTATATTATATATATAATTTCTTGACATTAATATATGATTTACTAAAAAAACTATTTGAGTAATAATGTTACTTAAAATATAATTTTTCTTGTAACTAAATGTGACTTTTTTAATCACAATAAAAAATTTACATGTGACTAAAATATAGTATTTGAATACAAATTGTCATTAATATTTAATTTTAGTCGCAATAAATATAGTGATTAAAAATACATTTACTCACAATAAATTGTGATTTTATAATTAATGACTTTTTAGTTATTAACATAAAAATAATGATTTATAATTATAGTTATAGTTATAATTTTTTTTATATTTATTTTTAGTAAAAATATAAGATTTTTCAGTAGTGATTTATCAGTTTTTATTTAGTCGTTTTTAAATAAATAAAGTAAAAAGAAGAGTTTATACCTTACAATAATAAAAGTAGAAAATAAAAAGAAGATGAAGAAGAGAGTGGAGGGTTGGCAAGTCTAATTAAGTAATATTTGATGCCAAAACTCTCTTAATTAAGGAACAAAAAGCTTGAGTTGAAACCTTACCTACCCTTCTCAAAACTACATATTCAAATTATTGGGGACTTATTCTACATAGGGTTGTACAAAAAAAATTCGTAAACTGCCCAAACCGAATAACTCGCCCAAACCAAATCGATAAAAATTACAAACTGAAATAACCCGAAAAAATAGGTCCAACCCGCCCAATTAAACCGACAAACCCGATTTTGCACCTTTAATTTTTTTTTTTAACTTTTTAGTTTTTATTATATATAACATAAATGATTAAATATATAATAATATAAAGTTATATACTTAATTAAACCGAAAAACCCGATTTTGCACCTTTAATTTTTTTTTTTAACTTTTTAGTTTTTATTATATATAACATAAATGATTAAATATATAATAATATAAAGTTATATACTTAATTATTAGTTTTAAATATATGGTGTTGTACGTACTTTAGTGGAATGTAATATTTTTAATTTATCATTTTATTGATTTTGACTTTGAAACTAAAAAAAAAAAAAGTTTGGCCGGTTTGGGCGGGTTAACCCGACCAAACTGCTCAAACTGTTGGTCGGTTTATAGATTTTTTTTTTAAATTAGGCAGGTTGTACTTAAATTTTAGCAACCCGAACTTTAGATTGGATTAGAAAATATATAAGATAAACCGCCCAAACCGACCGATGTACAACCCTAATTCTACAGGTTATATGAATGTAACAAAAGTATATACTGATTTTTATTTTCCTTCTCATTGTCCAATAATATATAGAACTACATATACATATATGTTCATGTATATGGTATATTATATATTGTTGCCTTTTCTGAATTTGATGAAGAGAGGACATCGAGTTTGGATTCAAAGAATTGGAATTTACTTTCGGAAATTAAACTAGTAGAGATGTTTTAGTAGATTCTCTTCTATAAAAAGAAACTCCACCCTAGCTACCTTTGCTATTACTATACAGGTAAATAAATAAAAAGAAAAAAAAAAGACCATGTGTTGGTATTTTGAGTGAAGAAACTTCATAGAAGCTCTCTCTTTATATATGATAATAATATATAATGTGACATCTATATTTATAAATTATATTTCAAAAGTACTGCTTTATGCTAGCTATATACATGTAATACTATACAGATATATTTATATATACGAACAAAAGAAGTATATACCAGTCAATTTATTACCACGTTTGGTTTGGAAGATGATCCCACTTGGCCTTACCATCACTGCTTCTAAATTCTGTGGATTCCTTTTTAGTACCAATTAATAGTATTCCTCATTACACACTTTAATTAATATCTTAATTTTTTTATTAGTTTATATAAAAGAAAGCTAAAAATATCTTTGTCCTGTTTCCCACCCCATCAAATAGGTCGGAATTATGTAAGGAAAAAATGAATAGATAGAATAAAAAAACATAAGTTAAAATAATATATTCTGAATCAGGTTGAAAGTGTTGAAAGTGTTGAAGGAAAAAAAACAAAATAAAATGTTATATTCCGAATAGGGTTGAAAGTGTTGAAGAAAAAAAACTCCATCTTTAGTTCTACTTATCTTTCGTGCCTTATGTCAAGTTTTAAGAAACACAGAGAAAGAGAATGAGTAATTTTATTGATTGAATGAAATGATTTTAATGCTTATATAGACTATAAGCTACAGCTACACCATAACAAAGTTAGTCAAGTAACTAATTAACTAATCAACAGAAAATAACAACTAACTAATTCTAGCTAAGATCATGAGTTGAGGAGAACAACTCAGCTCGATTATTGTCTCTACACTACAAGAAAAATCAGAAATAGGGGCGGACACATTACCGGCGGAGCATGTCCGCCCCTATTAATGGGCTTATTACCGGCGGAGTTGAACAAATTATTATTTTTTTAATTAAAATAAACAATAGCGGCGGACAGTAGTTATTACCAGCGGAATGCCTCGCCGGTAATGGGCAATGTGGTTTGTGCGGGAAAATTCCCGCTTTTTTTTACTTTGAAAATAATTAGCGGCGGACTTTTACCAGCGGATCCCGCCGCTAATAAAACAATAATATTCCTGTTTAGACTATTACCGGCGGAACCCACTAATACCGGCGGGTTTCCGCCAGTAATAATTTTATATATATATAAAAAAAAAATCTTCAAACATCATTTCGTGCCTCTTCTTCTTCTCTCCTTCATCTTTCATCTTCTCACTCCATCTCTTTCTCTCTCCCCATCTCAGCTCCTCTCCAAGATCCCACCACCATATCTCAACTCATGTATAAAAAAGAATTCTCAAAGTTTCTCACATCTTTGCTGGCGTGAAAGTTCCGTCCAAGCTCTGTCCAAGCTCCTCTGTACCAGCCAAAGCTCCATTAAAATTTTTGTTCAGGTATATATATTGATATATATAAAGATTAAATTTATTTTTTATCATCTCTCAAATTGTAAACATTATCCCTAAATCCAAACCCAGTAATCTCTAATATATATATCAAATCCCCAAATCAACAATATTCATATCCCATCCGAATCAGACCAAATCTCAAACCCCAAATCAAAACCCACATAGATCTCTTTTAGATTAATGTATATGTATTTTATATTTATATATAATTTTGTTTATATATATATTTATGTTTATATGTATATATTAATGTTTATTTTGGGGTTACTAGAATGGGGATATGGTGATGGTAAGATTTGGGGTTGGGTACGGATTTGTTGTGTGAAGTCTAGGATTGTGTGTGGGTTGAAATTGTATCTCTATCTGAGATATTTTTCTTCTTACAACCAAAATATATTTTTTACTAATTTTTTTACTAATTCATTCTCTCTTTATTTTTATTATTTATTTATTTATTTTTATTTGGAAGATTTGTAGGACTTAGTAGTGATCTCTATATTTTTTAATGGTTGTGATTAATTAAAAATAGACTGCATATTGATTTTTTATTATTTTGTAAATAATTTTACTGTATTGACTCAAATTAGTTAGACTATAAAATGTTATAATTTTATTTTATGGATTTTTCTCTAATGCATAACTATATACACTAATAGCATGCAAGTATTAAGTTAGATAATAATAATATCATATTGGAAAGTGTTACTCAAAATACTTAGATTATATTTTATATTTATTTTTTGGTGTAACTATTATAAATATTTAAATTAATTTTGTAGCTTAAGTTATGATGGAAGAGAGTAGTGGTTCAATCGATGTAAAGAAGAATAGTGATTCAATCGTTGTGAAGAAGAGAAAATGTCAATGCGGGGCTGAATGTGTAGTAAGAAAAAATAAAAATAACGGCGAATTATTCTATGGTTGTCCATTGTGGAAGGTAATTTTTGTTGAATTTTGAGAATTCAAGCGTACATATATTATATGATAAGCTTTATTGATTATTTGCTATATGCAGAATAAAACTGACCAAGGCTGTGGATTTCAAGGACTTGTTGAAGGTGAAAGGTCGACTGCTTTAAAATCATTTGATACCAAAGAAATACATCAATTGTTGGCGGCAATAAATTCAATTGTGCAGTTGTTGTTGGAGATGAACATTGTTTTTAATAAAATAGCTGATTTGTTGTCGAAGATGAATATTATGTTTGCTAAAATGTTACAATGTGTAATTATTTATTTTGTTATGTATTTGTTATTTAAATGTTTGTATATGTGAAAGTTCAATAATAAATAATTTTATGTAGTATTGAGAGTTATTGATCAGTAAATATAATTTAAATTATCTAAAAGAGTAATATTTTTAATTTTAATTTTAATTTTTATTAATATTAACATGTAATAAAAAAATAAATAAAAAAGTATTAGAGGCGGATTAGTCCGCCGCTACTAATAATGTCAGTTTATGTGTCTGACACTATTATTAGCGGTGGGGGTGTCAGTCCGCTGCTAATACCTATTTTTAGCGACCAGGCATTACCGGCGGATTATTACCGGCGGGCCCCGCCGCTATTAACTTTTACCAGCGGACTTGGAGATTATTACCGGCGGAATCCTCCGCCCCTAATAACCATAAATGTTGTAGTGCTAACAAACCCCCTCAAACTTAGAGTGGTGGAGCAAATTATATTTGTCTTTCAAAAAAGGAAACTTTGAATTAAAGACTAGCTTGGTGAGAGAGTTTGCTAGCTGATGATTTGCTGGAACATGCTGACCAAAAATTTCTTTTGAAGTACTTTGTTTCTAACAAAGTAGAGATCAATCTCTACGTGCTTTGTTCGTATATGAAAAATTAGATTAGCTACAGTAATATGGGGTTGAGATTATCACACTAGATTAAAGGAGGTGAAGATATCGAGACTTGAAGCTGAGTAAGTAATGACTGAATCCAACTCAGTACAACAACAAAATCTAAGCCTCTAAACACTGCATCGGTTGATGATCGAGAGATGGTTTCCTATTTCTTGGACTGCCAAGCTACAAGATTTCTCCCAAAAAAGATGCAATATCCTGTGGTAGACATTCTGGTCATTAGGATCAGCTGCCTAATCCGCATCACAAAAAGGTTCAAGATGCAACTGAAAAGATTTTTTGAAGTGTAGCATAATCTAATGTGCCAACTAGAGAGGATTGTGCATGAAACGGCTGTAACACCCTAACTATTTAGACATGATAACGTGATTTTGAATGTATTGTGCAGCTCTCTGTAACGCCCCAATATTTTTCCTTATTTTACAAAATACTAATTTTGATGCATTAATTAAAAAGATTCAAAGCTGTTTGGAAATACACAGTGAGTTTTACAATAAATATGCAAAAAGGTGAATGATCATTCATATTAAAAACAAAATAAGTAGTTGAGTGCAAAAAAAAAAAAAAAAATTGTAACACCCCACTGAGTTGAGATTACTTTACTATATAAAAAAACGAAACCAAGGCTCCACCGGCGTTCTAGACCGTTTGCTCGTCCATAGCCCCTCGCAGTATACATACCAGAACTGACCCAACTCATCAAACTTACATTCAATGTTCCCTATCTATTGCCTGTAGAGGGAAAGTAAGGGGGGTGAGCTAAAAGCCCAGTAAGGAAATGCTTAACATACAATAGCATTCAATACACTAAATATATCTTAAAATTCACAATAATACGATTCTTTATAATATTAACGTATCCAGTCTTAACAATATTATATACCTTAGCTCATAATTGTAACTTAAATAACTCCAGATATGGAAAGCTATATCATATACCATATATTTCTACTAAACGAAACCATTACATATATGTAGAGATCACAACCCTGACATCATACTCATAGCAATAACATATAGTAATTATTTCAATCATATCATGTCTTTACCATAATGTGGCGTATCATAGCCACTCCATACACAACCTGGGCTTAACTGGCCCTACAATAACATGGGCACATTTAGCCCTACCATTGCTATGGAATAAGGTATCTCTATATTCAACAGCATTGTCGCTGTATCATACCTTACCATAATAATGTCATACACAAATCGGATAAATGTAGGGTAGGGTATCTCTACATTCAACGGCCTTATCCCGTATCATACCCCACCATAATAATTTCATACACGACTCAGAAAAATGCAGGGTAGGGTATCTCTACATTCAACGGCCTTACCCCGTATCATACCCCACCATGGTCCCTCACTTTACCTGAGACGTTAGCATACAACTTGCAGCATACAACACACAATATATGAATGCAACATACAACATATACAAGTCAAAACAACCCTAATCAATATATCAATTCATAAACTCATATTGTGTCCATACCACACATTCTCAGTACCACATACATATTCATAATAACAAAGCATAAACCATATTCCAATACATAAAGAGTTTAAATTTATGCAAATAAACACAAACAAAACTATCTAATTTCCTTACCTCAAATCCCGCTGCTTAAACTTGTTATCTCGTCACTACTACCTATAATAACACATGGGTCAAGGCCCTAACATTAAAATTCGCACTCTTACAGTACATCAGAAAGAATACTATTTTTGACCAATAACTACACGAATTCAGTAGAAGTTTCCTTCATAAAAATTATAGGAAATTCAATTATCTTTCCAATGATATAAAGATCACTAAAAATGGATTAAAACTGAGAGAGTTATGATAGTTTTACTGAAACTAGTTCTGAGAAGGAATATGGAGTAACGAATCACAGTAGACATCGGGAATCCAAAGTTTTGATACTGAAATATTCCAAATCAGAGAATACTCTCTTCATAAAAGTTTTAGAAGATCGAATTCCCTTTCTAATGACACTAAAATCTTTAAAATCGAAGTTATAACGTAAGAGATATAGATATTATACCGAAACAGTTTTCTAGAAATCCTGAAACAAATGGATTTCGAACTACAGCAATAAAACAATAATTTTGGCTTAGAATAATCAATAATTAGTGAATGATTTCTTCATAAAACATTTGGAAAATTGAATTATCTTCTCAACGGTACCAAGATCGCTAGAATCGGATCATTATTCAGAGAGATATTTGAATTTTACTGAGACAACTTATATAGAAAATATAAAAAAACGATTTACAACAAATAGCGTAGAAATACTAATTTTTGACATAGATAAATTTCGATTCAGTAAAACCTTTCTTCATAATAATTATGGGAAATTGAATAAGCTTTCTATAGGCACCAAGATTGCGAGAATCGGATGAGTATTGAAAGAGATATGACAGTTTTACTGAAACATGTTTCATTCTGAAAAATAAGAAAAGGAGACCTACGAATATTCTCCTATTGTGATCAATAAATAAGTAAATGTAGAGTTTCTTACCTCAAATACATCGAGCTGCTTGGATCGATAGACATAAGATGATGGTGATCAAAGATGAGAGTGAAGAGTGGTATAGATTTGGCTAAGGATGTAATGGAAAGATGATTTGAAAATTCTAGGGTTAGTCTTGCTCAGATAGGTGGGAAGAATAGAACGATATAATTTTAGGGTTAATGAAACCTATACTATTCTGACTTATTAGGTTTAGTTTTATGAATAATAATAATATTAATATAATATCAATAACAATATGATAAATTATTAAATAAACAAATATCTTACTTTTAAATTTAAATTGTAATAACCTCTAAATCTCGTAACTTTAGGGCTTAGTTTTCACCTAAAAAAATTACGAATTATGATATGGTTATTTCTACAAAATTTATAGATCTTTGAATTATCTTTCCAACGCCACTAGAATCACCTCAATCGGAGTTACAAAACTCCATATATGGTCATTTTCGTAAAACAGTTTCTAAACCTACGAATTTCTCTAAATTTACGATTTTTTTTCTAACATTAATCAAATAATAATATTATTTAATACCACTTATACAATTAATTAAATCTAATAAATATATTATAAAAACCTAATGGACTTTCATATCGGGCTTTAATTAAACGATTACCTACTTATGAAAATATCATAATATTTTACTTTCGTAGTTAATATAACTTTAACTTTCTTAAAAAAAAAAATGGTACAACTACTCTAAGCAATAATATCAACTCACTAACAACACAAATAAATGAATTAATTATCCTCGCACAATTAATATCCAAACGAAAAATTAAATACTATTTTAAACTGGATATTACAAGCTCGTTGTTAATCAATGAGATTAATGAAAAACGTGATTAATTAAAAATTTGCTTATTTAATTAAATACATAAACTTATACAATTTTGAAATCCTGGGATCTCGTTACAAAATACATTTACAAAAAGTTTGCTATCCATATACAAAAACTTTGTTGCCTAGCGACTATTTAGTAAAAGTCTTGATGTCCCAAAGATCGTACGCTCCAGGCCTAACTGCCTCGACATGTACAATCTTCACTTGCTCGCTCTCACGGCTCCTCAACTTTAGCCTTGCCCTTACCTACACATGGAAATAGCACTGTGAGTCGACAGACCCAGTAAGAAAAGCATAACATAAAACATACTAATATCCGGGTTATGATCAGGCGCCCATACACCCAACCATAACCCTAACTGATCAGTCAGGAACGTTCTCGACAAAGTATGACTAACTGCAAATCCAGCCTATACTCAGTACTCTATTCGTACTGATGTGGTAGCAGATAACTCATACTATCTGATAGCCTAGCATATATCTGTTGGCATCTCGGTGCAACTCTATGTACACCTGACCGATGCCCTGACATGCTAATCTGATGGCTATAGATTTTTCTAGTCTGACGGCAACTAACTATACGCTAAACATGTGTAAATATCTGCATAACATTATACTAATCTTACCTTGGTTCCAAATGCAAGTATGTCGGTAACCTGAGTGGAAGCTACTGCACAACGATTTATAAGCCCCTATGTCACAACATACGTACAACTGATAAGTGTTTACTCTAGAACACGTTTCTAATGTCTAAAAAGAACTTAAGGTTTTTCTACCAAACTATGTGGCGGAGACAACCTAAAATAAAATACATAATTTTACTCTAATTTATATACCATATTGTAGAGCTCATCATAAGCTTAAAAACGGTATATAGAACGTCTACAACAGACACCCGAGTGAAAAGTTATGGCCAAAATACTAAAATCGGCCTTACCCGATACAGTCCAAGCGGAATTCCGGCTGGTACAGCCCTGAACAAACCGGAATTCCGGTTGTCCGGGCAGAACAACACGAAAAATTCCAATCTTCCAACCCCCATAACTTGGTCCAATCAATCCTAAATGCTACCAAACTTTCCAGAATACCTAAACACACCATAATAAACATAAACTAGCCAATAAACTCAAGAAATAACCTCTAAAATGAAAATCACCATGGAAGAGCCAAGTTTGAGCTCTTAAGCTCAAACCTTTACCAAACCTCACAACAAGCCTCTAATTCAACTTAAATTCACATAAGTATCTTTAAAACCATCTCAGAAAACGAAAACAATAGCAACACAAACCTACAACAACCTATCATCAACAATTTCATGAACACCAACTTAAATTACAAAAATTCAAAGGAAAAGAAGAGAATTTGCTTACCAAGAGTTGTTGCTTCCTAACCCTAAGAATTATCTCACCAAAAAACTTCTGATTTGCTGAAGAAAAGTAAGAAATTTCCCCAAGCTTCAAAGCTTCTAGGTGACCGACCCCCAAAGAGAGAGAGAAAAGAGGTTTACTTGTATTTTCTTTAATTTATTTTTAATTTCTAAATCAAATCCTATCCCTATTTCAGCAAAACATATGCTCACTAGAGGACAAACTAGGAATTTGATAATCTTAATTCAAATAATAAATCATTTACAAGTTAACATGAAATGACCTAAATACCCCTTTCTTAAAATAAAGATAACCTTAAGACCTAGGGGCATTATGGTCCAAAACCGTAACCCCGAACACTCTTGACCTTCTAAATGTCCACTATATACCCCATAAAATCAAAAGTTCTAAACCAGAACCAAGTGACTCTATAGGCCGCACGTTGCATTCCACTGTTACCGAGCATAAAACATGAAATTCATAAAAATTCACATATAACATAATTAATGCATCTAGTATTCAAATATATCTCTTAAATTGAGAAAATATTTTCCTAAGACTTATTTCTGACAATAAGCCCTAATTCCTACTTAAAAACACAAAATTATATAATAATTATTGAACTTCTTAATTTTCTGTTAATTCCCATGATTTAACTACGCGGTCATTACATTGGCAAACCTTGTTGACACCAAATGCAATGTCAGGCCGAGTTATGGTTGCATATTGAAGGGTCCCAAGAATAGATTTGCAAGCTGAGGCATCAACCACAAGGTCACTTCCAAAGTTAGAAAGTCTTAGACCATTGTTCATTGGGGAATTTTGAGTTTTAACACCCTGTATTTCAGCTTTGCACAATAAGTCTTGAATGTATTTCTATTGGGACAAAACTAGGCCTTCTATAGTAGAAGTAATTTGAATGCCCAAAAAAAAAATTGATATGCCCCAAGTCCTTTAGAGCAAAAATCAAAGTGATATGATGAGAATCACTTCCTGTTATAAGAATCTCATCGGCATACACTAAGACATACAGACAGCTTTAAGGGGAGAGCTTGACAAATCGAGAGTGATCTTTTTTGGCTGAGGAAAAGCCAAAGCTGTGTATGGCAGTAGACAACCATCAAACCAAGCTCACAGAGCTTGCTTTAGTCCATAAAGAGCCTTATACAATTTGCAAACTTTGTTTGGATGATTAGGATCAACAAAGTCTGCTAGTTGAGTCATGTATATCTCTTCCTATAGGTCACCATTAAGGAGAGGATTGTCCACATCAAGTTGATGGACATTTCAGCCATTAGACATAGCCAACGTGAGTACAATTCTGATGGTGATGGGCTTAACAAATGGACTAAAGGTTTCATTGAAGTCAAAACTAGCTTATTGGTGATACCCTTTGGTAACAAGTCTGGATTTCTTGATAATAGTAACATCAGGGGTTTCTTTCACTCTAAAGACTTATTTGTAGCTAATGGGAACTCGATTAGGTGACAGTTTAACCAAGGTCCGGGTTCTGTTCTTCTTGAGAGCAACATGCTTAGTTTAAATGGCTTAAAACCATTTTGGATCTTGCAAGGCAGTCTTTATAGTGAAGGGTGTGATGGAGGCCATCAAAACCTTTGGTTTTCTGATTCAAAACTTTGATTTGGTTGTCATTGAGTGAGCACTAGTACCTACTGGAGGTACAAAAGTGGTGGTTTGATCAACTATGGGAGCAACTTGAATAACAACTTCTGATACTGCAACAGGAACAACAGTTGGTAGAGAAGAGGTTGTAATTATTGTGGCTGCTAGAGTTGCTGATGCAAACCTGTGATGACTAGAGCTTGCAAGAGATCCATGAGTAATAATAGGTAAAGTAGATAGAATATCAACATCAATCAAACTAGATTTAGTGTCAGATTAAGAGGAAATACTAGGTGTAGCATGATTGGTAGGATTGAGGTTAGGGAATGGGGGCTAGACAATTGGTGTAGTGGTGGGAGATGACACAATTGGAGGGTTTCAAAATGTGGATGAACCAGGGATAGATGGAGAAGATAAACGAGATGAGACATCAGTAGAGTACGAAAATACCTTTTCATCAAAGAGAACATCTCGAAAGATAAAGTCTACCCTCTTTAGAAAGACATTTGTAGCCTTTTTGTGCCAAGCTTTAGCCAATAAAAGTACATGGTTAAGATTTAAATTCCATTTTATTTTTGTTATGGGGCCTCAAATTTGGAAAGCATATGCAACCAAATATTTTTAGAGTGAAATAGTCAGGTTTGACCTGAAATAATTTCTCACTAGGAGAGATGTAACCAAGCTGAGGAGTGAGCATTCTGTTGATTAAAAACACTACTAATTTGTAGGCTTCATCCCAAAATTTTAAGGGTAAAAAGGCTTGAGGAAGAAAGGCAAGGCCTATTTAAACAATATATCTATGTTTATGCTCAACTATACCATTTTTCTCATGAGTATGGGGACAAGACACACAATGTAAGATGACATTTTCTTGAAGAAAACCAGTGAAGGCTTGATATTTTCCTCTCCAGTTAGATTGAATGAGTTTAATCTTAGCGTCTGATTGTAGTTCAATATGTGATTTGAAACTAATGAGGGTAGGTAAGGCTTCATTTTTAGCTCTTAACATATAGATCCAGGTGTGTGTATTATATACATCAACAAAACATATATAATACTTGTAGCCATAAGATGAAGTAACAGGAGTAGGTCCCCATAGATCAAAGTGTAAGGCTTGTAAAGGTGCACTGTAAATGCTATAAAAAAAGGGAAAGGGAGTTTGTGATGTTTACAAAGACAACAAGCATTACACAGATCATAAGGTGTTTTTATTGGTATTCAACTTGATTTTACAAGAGGCAAGAGTGGCTTGGACAATTACAAAAGAGTGATGTCCAAGTCTCTTGTGCCATAGAGAAAATTCGTCATTTGAATTATTTAAAGAATGAGAATTACAAGACAATGATTGACCTGGAAAAATAGCAGAAGGTTGAGAGTTTGATGAGCAAGAGAGCTCCGGAGTTGATCAAAGTAGGTCAAGTTGAGTGGAGTCAAACTTGTAATGGCCTTTGTCTAAGTTTCTCAAATATTAAAATCCTCCGAGTAACTTGATCTCTAACAAAACAATAAGAATAGTGAAATTAAAAGAAAACAATTTTGTCATTAGAAAATTGAGAGACACTTAAGAGATTTTTGATTATAGCATGCACATGAAGTAAATTCTTTAAAACAATACACTAAGATTTAAAGGGAGAAAGAAAGGTATATTGGCCAATGTTACCGACATTCGAACCTGTTCTATTTAAGGAAATATGTTTCTATTTAAGAAAATAAAATAAATAATTGATTTTGTGATAAATGAATATTTTATATTCATTGAATCTGGACAAAATCAATTATGTAATATTCTATATATGGTTAGATTTAAAGATTCATTACCTAATTTAATTTCCTGAATTAATTGTCAAAATATTCTGACAATTAATGTGGCGCAGATACTGATGGAGTATCTCACCTATAAATATAGGGTCTCGGTCCCGGCGCTCCTTACTCATTCTGTTCATAACAGTAAAATTTCATATAAAGAGAGTTGAGAGAGCGAGGACGTCCGATTACCCACGTCAACCAGTTTCCTTTGCAGATCAAAGCTTATGTGGGTTTGAAGCTCAAGAATTTATGGTTGTAGGTATTTTGATGCTTAACTTATATAGTGTATATATTTTTTTATTCCGTATTTCATATACACATACATATATTACAGTTTATACATATAAATGTCTAGCAGTTTGTATCAGAGCGGATTATATATCTCTGCCTTGATTTTGTTTGAGTTTCATACATAATATATACCTGTATACAGTGTTCATATAAATATATATATTTATTTTCGTTCATGTTCGTTTATATATATATATTCACATTATATATATATATTTTCATAGGTATATATTTTTTTATTTTCATTTAAGTATATACATATATATATTCTATTCATTCACGTTCATATATATATTGTATACAATTTTTCTTGATATATATATGTATATATATTTCATATAATTTATTCGTCGGTTGCATATATATTTTATTCACTTAATACATATATAATAAAGTTCATATAGGGTATATTATGAGGACGTGTAATTATAATGATTATTTAGTTGTATGTCCTCATATACGGTATTTCATATATGTTGTACATTATATATATGTATATACATAAACACGAAGTTCATCGGTCCGATTGTTATAATTTTTCCGTTTTTATTTTTTGGTGTTTATTTCGAATTCTATATACATTACTATATTCATATATTAATATAGATTGTTCTAAGTATGAAAACTCATTTTGAAAAACAAAGAAATCTCAAAATTTTCTGGAAAATATTTTTCGGACCTGATTAACTTTGTGATATTAAAGTTCATATTATTTTTTTTCGTGTTTTCGTGCATAAAATCATGTGGATCTCTTTATTATTCGATTTAGAACCTTTTAGATTTGAAAACACGTAATTTTATCATCGGAATTATTTTTTCAGGTCAGGTTTGGGTCGGGTTTGTCAGACCCGCGTGGCTGAAAAATGGGTCAAAAATTGACCCGGCTGGAGGTTGAAGATATAGCCAAACAACATGTCGTTTTTTTCTTGTGGAAAACCACGTGTCGTTTTTCAGGTTTTGTGGCTGATTTTTTTTCGTCTTGGGAGGCAGCCTTCAAATTCATAAAACGACGTGTCGTTTTCCCGTGTGTGAGCAGCCAGCCTTCATTGAACGACGTGTCATTTTACGTGGTTGTGGGCAGCTTCTTTGTAGAAAAACAACATGTCGTTTTGCATATCAATAAAGAAACAGATTTAAATTTCATTACTTGTTTAATGTGTTATTTGGTTCATGTGATTATCTATTTACTTATTTGATTAATAAATTCATCCAAATCCTTATCACACTGATATTCTTGTTTATTGTGTTATCAACACAGTTGAAAGTAAACAAGATTGTGTGAATAAATGTATTCTTAAATTTATCAGTACACAGGGTTAACTGATATGATAATCTACAACGTAGTTTACTTGCACTTTAGATAAGTGTTATGTCCTTTCCAGGGCATTGGTTAAAGTAAGCTTGGGTTGGATGTATGAAGTATACGTCAGAAGGGACTGATATTGAACTTGAACTAGATATGATAATTTTACCATAATATCTATTCAATTCAATATCACTTAGTTGATCCTAGATCAAATGATCTTGATCATGACATGGTTAGGTTCGATCTCAAGAGTGTTATTTGTGTTCTTTGATTTGTTAGTTGAGCCTACCTTTTGGTCTGGGTGATACGTACATTTTAAGAGCACGGTAGTATAATTGAGTGGGAGCGCTAATCATAGATATGGAATCTATAGCTTCTATCCAGACATAGAAGTGAAATGATGATTTCCTTCTAGCTTGGCTAAAGAGAGATAAATGATAGAGCGCTCAGTTTAGTGATTATATTAGTTCACTAAAATATCATTTATAGGTGCTAAGTGTTTTAAAGATAAAATACATTGAAAGGGTGTAACGGTAATTTTGTCCCTATGCAATGTAAATCATCTATAGAGGATCATTGATTATTGAGATTATAACAATGGATAACTAGTAGTGTATCTATATCATGGAACATATAGAGAGTTCTATATAACTGAGAGTACAATTCCAAGTTCTATAGTGGTTCAACGAGGAATTAATAAGTTAGAGAATTTACCTAGTAAATTTTAGATCTGCTTATTGAAAGCTCGGTTATATAGGCCCATGGTCCCCATACTAGCTGAGAAAAACTGCTTGTAAGACTGAGTTAATTGGTTTTAATTAATCAAAAAATAGACTATGTCTAGTTTGTGAATTTTCACTATGTTATGGCTTTATTGTGAAGAAATAGTATTTTAGGGTTAATTTATTAATTAAGAGACTTTGTGGAGTCTAATTAATAAATATTATAAATGACAATTTTATTTGATAATTATTTTAATTTTTAAATAAATAGTTTTGGCATTTAATTATAGGGTTGAAGTTGCAAAAAGTGCTATTTGTGAAAAATAGATAAAATAGTTGAGAAAAATGGCAAAAACTGAACTAATGTTGGGCCCATTAAGTGGCCGGCCATTAGTGTCAATTTTGCTCTATTTTTTTATCAATTTTTAATTCCAAATAATTCAACCCTAACCCTATTGAAAATTAGTATAAAAGGAAGGCTATGGTCTCATTATCCAACTAATGCCTCCAAAGCTAAAAACCTAGTTTTCTCTCTAGGTTGATGAGACCTCTTGTTTCTCTTCTCTTAATTTCGAAATACCATAGCTATTCTTCACAAAACAAAATTTAGCCATTAGTGATTGAGTGCATGTCCACACATAACAAGTGAGTCATCAATCATAATATGTAAGACTGTGAAGAATCCAAACAACAAGAAGGAGAATCGGGCTCAGATCTTGGTGATACTCTGCTACAGAAAGGATAAGGGTTAGAGATCTGAGCGGAAGGTGTCATTTAATTCCGCTGCAACCACTGTAAGGTTTCTCATACCTCTTATCTGTTTATTTTCATCGTTTTAGAAATTCATATTAGGATGTTAAAAACATACTTGTTAGTAAATCTAGATCCTGGTAAAATATATTCCAACACGCTACACCCCAAAGAAAGTCTCACCTTATTAGTTCTAAATGGCTTCATTTTGGAAACGCTGGCGACAATAATCAGAGTAGTGGTGGAGATCCAAAGGGAGGTCGTGGAGTTAATTAATGTGGTAATTAATGCAGATCAATGTCAATCAATATTATTTAGTAATCAAGTTGTTATCTTGGATGAGAATAAAGGCCTTGAAGGCCAATTTAATTTGTCATCCATTCCTGCAAGTACTATGGGAAAGACTCCAATGATTGTGTAGGAGTCGTCTATGATTTATGAGCTGGATGAAGGGGAAGGTGAGCTGGCAGTTGCTGAATCAAAAAGGAAAAGATCTTCTTAAGAAAAGTCAAATGGGCCTTTTGTTTTGGGCCAAGTGCATGAAATAGTGGATGAAAGTAGCATTTTAAAATACTTGAGTGGGGTGGGCCTTGGCGATTAAGCCCGCCAAGTGTTATGACTACTATAAGTTGGAATTGTCATGCGCTTGGAAACCCACGGACTTTACAATTCCTGAAGGATGTTGTGATCAAAAAGAGACCCTGGTTATGTTTATTTGTGAAACTTTTTGTGGTACTGATATTTTAGAAAAAGCTAAGTTAAAATTGGGCTTTGAAGGCTTATTTGGGGTTGAGGCCCAAGGCCACAGTGGAGGTTTAGCTATGATGTAGCACTTTGAAGAAGAAGCTGAGCTAATTAATTTTTCCAACAAGCACATTAATATTCTTACTAAAACACTTGATATTCTAAATTAGAGACTAGTGGGGATTTATGGTGAAGCCAATCATTTCTGTCAAGCTCAGACTTGGAACCTTATTCGAAGTTTTGCTGAAGACGACCGGTGATTGTGGGCTATCATTAATGATCTAAATAATGTAACTTCTTAGGCGAACAAGCGGGGTGGCCATCCTTATCTAGAGAGCTTAATTTCCAGTTTTAATCAAGTTATCTCTGACTGTAATTTGGTTGATTAAGATTATTTTGGGTATCCTTTTACTTTAGATAAAGGGAGGGGAAGTTCTAACTGGGTGGAAGTGAGATTGGACAGAGTTCTTGCTTCATAGAGGTGGGTGGATAGTTTTCTTTCAACCAGGTTATCCAATCTTAATTTTTCTACTTCAGACCATTGTTCGATTCTTCTTGATCTTATAGTTTAGAAAGTTTTTACTAGTCCTCATTAGTTTTATTTTGAAAATTCATGGCTTCGTGAGCCATTATGTGAGAAAATTGTAGAAGATTGTGGGAAGAAGGAAGTTCAACTTCATATTCAGTCCTGTATAAAGAAATTTGGTAAGGCTCTAACAATTTGGGGAAAATATTTTTCTAGTGATATTCAGAAACGAATTGCTTAAAAGAAATCATTGCTTAAGAGGTTGAAGGGCCTGCGTGATCCTTTCTTGCTTGTAAAGTATGGAGAGGTAGGGAAAGATTTGTTTGATATTCTCTCACAGAGGGTGGTGTTTTGGAAGCAGTGATCCAAACAACTTTGGTTAAAATAAGGAGATCAAAATAGTAAATTTTTTCATGCTTCTACTAGTGTGCGTAAACAAAGCAATTTAATTCATAAGCTTCAAAGTGAAAATGGGTCAGTGCACGATTAGGGGTCGGGTCATGAAGATTTTATGGTTAGTTGTTTCTTCAATCTCCTCACTACATCTCAGAATAATTAGGGAGATATTACAAACTGTATTGTGCCGATTGTCTCTGGTGAGTTGAATGACACCCTTCTCAAACCTATTTCTGATGAGGAAGTCAAAAATGCCCAGTTTCAGATGCATCCTGATAAAAGTCTAGGGCCAGATAGTATGACTCCAAGTTTATATAAAAAAATTTAGAATTTAGTGGGCTTGGATGTTATTAATCTGGTGAGATTTTTTTTTAGGGTTTGAATGATACAAATTTGCTCTTTATCTTGAAAAGGAAGAATCCATTTTCTATGAGTGAGCTTAGGCCAATATCTTTGTGCAATATTGTTTAGAAAATCATTTCAAAGGCGTTTGTTAATCATTTAAAGGGTGATCTTGACCATGTTGTCTCGAAATCTCAAAGTGTCTTTATTCCTGAAAGATTGACTACCAATAATGTTATTGTCTCCTTTGAGATCATGCACTACTTAAAGAGAAAATCTTTGGGTAAAGTGGGTTAAATGGCTATCAAGTTGGAAATGAGCAAGGCTTACGACAGGGTTGAATGAAGTTTTTTACAAGCTATGCTTTTAAAGATGGGTTTTGGTTCACACTTGGTTTCGTTAATTATGGCCTTTGTTACTTAAGTTAAATATTGAATTCATTCCAGTAGTCATGTTATTAGACCCATTATTCCATCTAGGATTATAAAACAAGGAAATTCATTGTCTCATTATCTTTTTATACTTTGTGCCGAAAGTTAATCAGCTCTAATCTAAAGTTTTAAAGTGTGTGGTTTGCTAAAAAGTTGTAAAATAGCCAGGAATGCACCTATTATTTCCCATATATATATTTTTGCGGATGATACCTATTTATATTGTCGAGCTTCGAAAGTTGAGGCAACTAATGTTGATGATTTACTTTGTTATTTCAAGCTTGCTTCGGGTCAAAAGGTGAATTTTTCTATGTTCTATATTTTTAGTAAAAATACTGATGCAATTGTGAAAGAGAGGATTCGTTCTACACTGCATATTCCTGAACTAGGGAAAATTGTCATTACTTGGGACTGCCAAATACCATCTGTCAGAATAAAAATCTAATTTTGGGGTTTCTAAAATGAGATGAAGAAGAAAATTGAAAGGTGGAGTAGCAAATTTTTATCTTGAGTAGGTAAAGAAATTCTCCTCAAAACGGTTGCCCAATCTCTACCTCGCTATGCTATGAATGTATTTTTATTGACCAAAGGGATATGTGCGGAGTCGGAGACCATGATGTATAGTTTTTGGTGGAAAACTACTTAACAGAATGGGAGAGGTATCCACTGGATGAGTTGGGATAAGATGTGTTTACACAAAGAATTTGGGGGTCTTGGGTTTAGGAATTTGTGTGATTTTAATATTGCATTACTGGGTAAATAAGACTTGCAGTTTCAACTATATCATAATTCTTTGGTAGGAAGGGTGATGGAAGCAAGGTGTTATCTATCTAGTTCTTTTCTGGGTGCAGATTTGGGTGCTAATACAAGTTTCATTTGGCGTAGCATGCATGAAGCTTAGGCTTTGATTATAAAAGGCAATCATTTAACTGCTAATTTGGGGATGAGTATTAGTGTTCTCAATGATCCTTGGTTACCCAATGTTGGTAATTCTTTTGGTATCTCTTTTCACCCGTGTTTACTGGGAAGACTATGATTGTTTTCTGATTACACAATCATGTCAGTGGGATGTGGACTTTGTGAAAGATGTTTTTAACCCGCATGATGCTTTTTTAATTCTTAATATTCCTCCTTTCTCTTTAGCTTCTCAAGACAGATGGAGTTGGTCAGCTGAGTTCTTAGGCATTTACTCAGTTAAGAGTGCTTATAGACTTATGTTGGAAATTATTTTACCAGGATCTTAGATCTACTCACAAGTATGTTGATTAACACCCTAAATATGAACTTTCTAAAACGATAAATAAACACATATAAAGTATGAGAAACCTTACATTGGGGCAGCGGAATAATATGACTCCTTCCGTTCAGATATCTAGCCCTTGATTCCTTTCTGTAGCAGAGCATTATCAATATTTGAACCTGGATCTCTATCTCTGATTCTTTACTGCTGAAAGTCTTTCTTCATGATCTTCCTCACTATGATTGAGGTATCACTTGGTGTGTGTGGGCACTACTCTAATCACTAAGAAATTTTGAAATTGAAGAGGGAAGAAAGAGAAGAAGTGGCGGCTAGGTATAGAGAGAGAAGGCTCAGGTTTTTCTATGAAGGAAAAAGTAGAAAATTTAAGTGTGTTAATTTCCTAAAGCCTTCACTATCTATTTATAGCATTCCACTAGGGTTAGGTTTGAATTATTTGGCATTAAAATAATGAAAATATCAGAGGTAAAACCCTACAAAAGTGGCCGGCCCTAGGGATATGGATTTGGGCCTCACTTTTTGCAATTTTGCAGTTTTATCTTTTCTGCATCTGATTTTCTCAAAAACGCCAATTTTCTAATTCAACCATTTAAATGCCAATTCTAACTATTTAATAACTATAAATAATTATTAAATAATATTGTCATTTATCATATTTATTAATTGAACCATACAAAGTATCATAATTAACAAATATGCCCCTAAAACTCTTTCTTTACAATTTTGCCCTTACTTAGTGAAAAATTCACAAATAGACAGTCTAATTTGAGAATTATAATTGATTAATCAAAACCAATTATATGAGTCTTACAAGCAATATTATCTCAACTAGTGGGGGGACCATGGGTCTATATAACCGAGCTTCTAATAAGCAGATCAAGAATTTATAACCTAAATTCACTGACTTATTAATTCTTCGTTGAATCCACGCATAGAACTTAGAATCGCACTCTCAGTATATAGAATGCTTTATATGTTCCACCATATAGACACATCATTAGTTATCCATTGTTATAATCCTAATTTGATCAATGATCCTCTATATGAATGATCTACACTGTAAAGGGATTAGATTACCGTTACACCCTACAATGTATTTTATACTTAAAACACTTAACCCCGTATAAATGATATTTCAGCTTATGTGAAATGAGATCTCCACCATTTATTTTCGTTTGGTCAAGCTCGAAGGAGATCGTCCTTTACTTACTATTTGCCAGATAGAAGCTATAGATTCCATGTTTATGTTAGCGCTCCCACTCAATTGCACTACCATGTTCCCAAAATATACGTATCACCTTGACCCAAAAGTAGGCTTAACTAACAAATCAAAGAACACGAATAGCCTCTTGAGATTGAGCCTAATCATAACAGGATTAAGATCATTTGATCTAGGATCAACTAGGCGATATTGACTTGAATAGATATTACGGTAAGTTTAATATATCTAAGTCAAAGTTCAATATTGGTCCCTTCCGATGTATACTCCATACATCCGTTGCTGGTAAACTTTGCCAATGTCCTGGAAAGGACATAACACTTATCCAAGGTGTAAGAATACCTATCGCTGATTATACCATGTCAGTCTAAATCCAGTGTTCTGACAAATCAGGAAATAAACTTTTGAACATATAATAAAGATTATATTCCACTGTGTTGACAACACTATAATCATTAACAAATTGATATGTTCTGGACTTAAATAGAATTCATACATTATGTTCATATAATCATGAAATAAATCATGTGAACCATGCAACATTAAATGTTATTTCTGATCTATATTAATAAGTAAATCTGATTATATTGAAATGAGTTTTATTTAGGGCATAAAACCCAACAAACTCCCACTTGCACTAATATAAAACAAAATGTGCATTTCAAATAATCTCAACACCTTGATATACAAATCAAGTGTAGTAGTAGTAAACTCCTTGTAATAGGATCTGAAAGGTTGAATTAAACACAACCTTTTCTCCACCATTACTCTTCCTTAATCACAAAATCATTAATAATGTGAAATTCCTCTCTATATGTCTACTCTCTTGGGATACTGGATTCTATACCTTTGGCAACTACTTCTTGGTTATTCAGGAAGTAACACTAGAAGTTAAGGCAATTTGGAATGGTGCCACAAATGTATAGAACTTTCCTTAGACTGAATAAGTACCTTTCCTGCAACTTTAACATTCAGTCCCTTTCTGGTAGACCTAGAGACTTCAGATAGATTTTTACACTTCTCCAAAATCATTATTCCACCCCCAGAGTAATCACCATCTTATCAGCACACTTTCTAGCACAAAGGCAAGTCTCGAAATCTGATGTGGTGTAGTCTAAGAGTTTTAAACACACTCTTATTGACTAACATATAGTTCCTCTTCTTAATCTTAAGATTTACTTGATTGTCTTCCAATGTTCTTCTCCTGGATTAATCTGATACCTACTCATTGCTCCCACTCAACAGCAGGTGTCTGGTCTAAGGCATACTAAAGCATACCTGAGATCTCTCACTGTTGATATAATGGCTTTATCTTTTTTGGAATAGTTGAGACTTTTCCTTAGATAAATAAAATCTATGTCTAAGATGTTGTGTGAAGCTTCTATAGATTGCCATTAGAAAGAAAATGCTTTAGCATCTTACTAAAGTAATTTGCTTGCATTAGAGTAAGTAATTACCAGGTATACCATAAGCCATAGGTTTAGATAAACTCAAACCTTTAATACTAGGAACAGGAAGTTTTGTTAAGTCCATTGAATAGACTTATTAACGAAAATTTGCTTTTATGTCCTTGTAATAGAAAAATTTAGGTTACTCCATGTGAATGGATTAAACCATAGTTCTATTGGCTTTTTCTTCTTAGTTTCTTATCTTGACAATCCATTACTTGTTTAAACTCAAAATGGATATTAATCACTAGTGTCTTCCAAGTCATAAGAAGGTGAGTTCCTAGAAACTCTCCCACTACGACAAGGTACCGTGAATTATGTCTAAGAAAACTAAATGGTATTGATCTCTTCGGTTGTGACAAGACAACAGAGGCAGTGGGATCATCATATGTCAAATAAGATGATAGAACACTTTTGGAATCAAGAAAAATATCTCCTTTATTTTCTACTTTATTTTCAGACTTAGTCATTATCTTAGAAAAGTAGTATTTGTTTAAACAAACACTTTCTTATCTATTGACTATGGGATGGTCCACCCCTAATCACTTAGAATAGCTAACAAACCATGGTTAACATTTCTGGCTTTTCTTAAGATTTTGATTAAGTCATCCATGAATCTAGCAATGATTTACATTAAGTATACAACCATTGCATCATTCTGAAATTGTATTACCATAGAAGGACTTAGGCAACGACTAGTAACTAATCATCAATATGCAAATCGAAATTTCTGGGGAGGTAAGTTTGGATATAATTCAAAAATCAATTTAATGATCTTTGAACTGCATATCTACTAACTATTTCTCCACCCCTATCAGTTCGCAAGATCTTTAACCACTTACCTTAATGGTGTTCCACCATTGCTAGAAATCAGAAATTTTTCAAACATTTCAAATTTCTTAGCATAAGGTATAATCTAGAGTTATCGTTTGAAGAATACAACGAAAAACTCATGTCCACCCCTGAATGAACATCCATCTACGAATGAGATGAACAACTTTCAGTGGATATAGGCATATTAACTCTTTGCAGAGATTGTTCTTGTCAAAACCACTATGAACAAGATACAAATGCCATATATTAAAAAAAATGTGGTTGTGTCTTTTTGATGACTTATGTTTAGTTACATCAAAGAGTTCTTAGAATAGTGCAAGTGGATCCTGGTCACATAATACTAAACTCATATTCCATACAATTTGAATCCATTGATAGAAAATGGTTATTAAACACTTGTGAAAGTGTAACTGTATTGTATTCTGGAATTAGAAATATAAGAAAAAATCTGTTTGGAATCTAAAATTAAAGTCAAAGACTTAAATTTATACCAAATATAATGAGTAATTCTTTCTTGGACCACCACTACTAATATAACTCTAAATCTGATTTGCCCATACAAGTAGGAGATATCTAAGATTGAGGATTTATATCATTTTGGAATAGAATTTCGGGATTATAATCATATGTGTCATTTAATTTCTTAAGAGAAAATAGAATGACATGAAATGATTTATAGACCATTCATCCAATGATATGTTATTGAGCTAATTCGAAATGAATAAGCTAAGAGGAATTAGGATAATTTCGTTTATAAATAAGAATCCAACGATGCTTCGATTAGCGAGAGTCAAAGTAATCTTATTTATACAATCTTCTTCTTTCATATTGTAAAAATACTAGTCTAAGGTGTCATGAATTGATGAACAACTAGATGTTGCATATACAATATTTATCTTTTGAGATCTAACACTATTATGTATGTCTAATGGTGAAAATCCATTTGGGATTTATCTCATTAGATAAACAAACCTAGTTAGACCAACAATGAAGATTCGAAATTAAACTACAATTTAATAACAGAAAATAACATGGTTCAACATAAATTCATACACAATTCAGAAATTATTAAACATATAGCAAGTAGGAATAGCAAGTGAAAATACTAAAACATACAATCCTAAATAATTTCCAAGGTTTCCAACAAACTGATACAGTGTCCCGGTAGGCGAGAGTCAAAGTATCATTCATTGAATAGAGTTGTCAGTTCATCTAAAATGCAAACCATTCTAGCAACCTTTTATTCGATCAAAATAAGAATCCAACATTGTCCCGGTAGGCGAGAGTTAAGGTTATTCTCATTTTATGAGCTTCCACCATTGTTTCATGTTTTATAAGTTTATCTCTAAGTAGTTACCGTAGGGGAGAGTCTAATAGAGACGAAAACTTACAAAACACTTATCAAATGAGATCTTACGGTGTTAAATGTGTTCAATGAATAACCATCCATAAGGGGGACGAAGTCTAGCGTCTCGAGGTTATATTGAAAACATTTAACTGTTGTAAGACCAACAATGGAGATCGAATATCTTAATAATAATGTTCATTCTTTAAAGTGTATTATCATTATTATTTATAATAAAATATATTCATTAAATATCGGATTTAGAATTAAAATTCTAAATTAGAATTTAATTTAATATTTATAAAATTATACTTAGATGGTGATTGAAATAAATTGAATTATTTCCATCTCAGTAGTAATTTTGATATATAAATAATAAGAAAATTATTTAAGTTGTATTAATTTAAATTAATTTGCAACTTAAAATAAATTTTCATGAGAATATATTTATTGTATTTTGAAAAAGAAAGTATAAAAACTTTATATTTTCAAAATACTTAAATAATAATTACTTAGAAAAATACTTCAAGTAAAAATATCACCTATCTAGATTTTCCTTTGACTAATTAATTCAATTTCTAATAATATACTTTAATTCATTTATTTTAAATTAATCAATAAATGAAAAAATCATTGATTTAAGTTGGTCCAAGAATTAATTAAAATAAATAAATAATTTACAACTTAATCTATTTTGCAAGATAAATTCAAAATCATTTTCAATTATGAAATGCAATTTCGGAAATTGATTAATAAAATAAAGAAAAAATATATTTTTTGAAAATTATTTAAATTTAAGTTGAAAAAATAAATTTCAACTAAAAATAATTTTCTATGTAATTAAGTGTCATGAAAAAGAAATATTTAAGTATCATGATGAAAATCAACTTAGATATTTATTTTTCAATTTAATTAAATGTATTAAATTCAAGAAATAAATAATTAAGTGTAGAGAAGGCTTAATTATTAATTTCTAGTTTAATACTAGGAAAAAATATACTTAAAATAAATTGTACCAAAATTAATTATTTAAATAATTAATTTCACAATGTATAATATTTTCCTATTTAATATTAGAAATAATAAGTAGTCTAGAAATAACTATTTAGAAAATATCTTTTTTGACTAAGTATCTATTTCTCAAAATTTGAAAAAATATCTAATTTAAGTTGTATTAGAAAAAATCTAGAACTTAAATATTTTTCAAATTTAAATTTAACTAAATATCAAAAATTAAGTTGTAACCACTTAATTTGAAAATATTCTATTTTAAGTTAATATTTGAAAAAATATCAACTTAAAAAAATATCTAAAGAATCTTAATAACCAATTCCTAAAATTCCTCAACTTAATTTTGAAATTTTAAATCCAAAAGATATTCAAATTTAAGTTGATTAGTTAGAGATAACTAGATATCAACTTAAATAGGAATATTTAATGAAAAATTTAAATTAAGCTTTAGAAAGAATCTAGATGGTTATAATTCTATATTTAATTAAATACAAGAAAATACATATAGTTTAGCTTAGAATAAAAATTCTTTAAACTATGGTTTTCTTAAATTAATTTCAAAATAAATGAAATTAATTATGTTGCTAATCAATTTTATTAGGTTAAACTAATTTAATTAACCTAGTACAGTTATTCAAATCAGGCAAATGGGCCTTCACAATTGGGGTGGTTCATGTGAGGGGGTGCTAGGTTCAGTATGTCGTACTCACTTCTATGGCTCCCAACTCTCACACAAGGCCCAAAAGAGAGGAATTTAACCTTAAAATGAACAACTGTTATTAATTGAGTAGGCCCAAAACTAAATGGGCCTAAATAAAATCTAACTATGATATTTTATTTAGCAACAACAACATATATGCATCTATAATAAAATTAAACACATAGGTTACACAGGCACACAATTTGGATGGATCCTATCATGTTGCTAGGTCATACACAGATGAAAGAAGATTGTGAAAATTACCTGTTACAAATTATTTACTTGACCAAGGGAGCCATGAGTTAAAATCAGATCATTGGATCTGTCAACAAGTTAACCATGGGTATTTACAATCAAGCAATAATAGGTTTTAAAAACTTACAAACAAGATAAAACACATACTCCTGCAACAAGATTAGCTGGATAGTTGGATGTAGGATTTATTTAATTTTAAATAATTAAATTTCGAAAAAAAAAAAATTAAATAACAAAAAAAAATTATTTTCGAAAAAATAAAAAAATAATAAAATAATAAAATTTATATATATTTTCGAAATTAATAAAATAATATTTAAAATTAATCCTACAATTTTGAAAAATTAGGTTTCAACTAAACTAAATATCATTTCAAAATTTACTAACTACTTTTAAAAAAAAATGTTATTTTATAAATTAAATATTCAATAAAAAAATAAAAAAGATAAATAAATATCTTTTTGAGATTTTATAATTTAATTTAAATAAATAAAATAACAAAATTTAAAAGTTAGGAAAATATCTTACATCTATTTAAAATTACATGATTATAGTTATCTTATTTTAAATTTAAATAAGGTCAAATTATTTTTAAAAAAAAATATTTAATTTAAAATTGAAAATCTGACCTTAAATTTAAAAATAAGATAAGATATAATCAAATTTAAAAATAAGATAAGATATAATCAAATTTAAAAATAAGATAGATAATTAAGCAAAAAAGATAGATATTTACTATTTTCAAATTCAAATTACACTAATATCATGAATTAATTTTAAAAAAATTAATTAATTTAATTATGATATTTAGAATTGAATTAGGAATAGTAAATGTCTAAATACAAAACTACACAAAAAATCGGAAGTTAAATCCATGAAATAGCATGAAAAATCGAAGAAAAACGAAAAAAAAAAAATGCGAGCTGTACGGACAGTATGCAATGCATTGCATACTGTCCATGGGCGCGAATGGGAGTGCTTGGGCGAGGAAACACGACGCAGCAAGGGTGCTGCATGATTTCCGGGCGCGCGTGGTGCAGTGACACCACCCCGATATTTTTGAAACTTCAAAAAATCATAACTAATTCAAATTAAATCGAAATTGAGTTCTGTAAAAAAGTAAATTGCTTAATTTTTTCCATACTATCCAATAAAAATAATTCCAAAAACAGAATTTCAATTATTTTTCACGAAAATTCACAAACATCAATCAATCATCATATAACACTCAACACAACATGATACCATCCAAAACATCAAATAACATCGTTTTAATTCATATTTCATGAAAGTAAATCATTACCATGGCTCTGAGGCCAGTTGTTGGATATTATTTTACCAGGATCTTAGATCTACTCACAAGTATGTTGATTAACACCCTAAATATGAACTTTCTAAAACGATGAAATAAACACATATAAAGTATGAGGAACCTTACATTGGGTGCAGCGGAATAATATGACTCCTTCCATTCAGATATTTAGCCCTTGATTCCTTTCTGTAGCAGAGCATTATCAATATCTGAACCTGGATCTCTATCTCTGATTCTTTAGTGCTTAAACTCCTTCTTGCTGAAAGTCTTTCTTCATGATCTTCCTCACTATGATTGAGGTATCACTTGCTGTGTGTGGGCACTACTCTAATCACTAAGAAATTTTGAAATTGAAGAGGGAAGAAAGAGAAGAAGTGGCGGCTAGGTATAGAGAGAGAAGGCTCAGGTTTTTCTCTGAAGGAAAAAGTAGAAAATTTAAGTGTGTTAATTTCTTAAAGCCTTCACTATCTATTTATAGCATTCCACTAGGGTTAGGTTTGAATTATTTGGAATTAAAATAATGAAAATATCAGAGGTAAAACCCTACAAAAGTGGCCAGCTCTAGGGATATGGATTTGGGCCTCACTTTTTGTAATTTTGCAGTTTTATCTTTTCTGCATCTGATTTTCTCAAAAACGCCAATTTTCTAATTCAACCATTTAAATGTAAATTCTAACTATTTAATAACTATAAATAATTATTAAATAATATTGTCATTTATCATATTTATTAATTGAACCATACAAAGTATCATAATTAACAAATATGCCCCTAAAACTCTTTCTTTACAACTTTGCCCTTACTTAGTGAAAAATTCACAAATAGACAGTCTAATTTGAGAATTATAATTGATTAATCAAAACCAATTATATGAGTCTTACAAGCAATATTATCTCAACTAGTGGGGGGACCATGGGTCTATATAACCGAGCTTCCAATAAGCAGATCAAGAATTTATAACCTAAATTCACTAACTTATTAATTCTTCGTTGAATCCACGCATAGAACTTAGAATTGCACTCTCAGTATATAGAATGCTCTATATGTTCCACCATATAGACACATCATTAGTTATCCATTGTTATAATCCTAATTTGATCAATGATCCTCTATATGAATGATCTACACTGTAAAGGGATTAGATTACCATTACACCCTACAATATATTTTATCCTTAAAACACTTAACCCCGTATAAATGATATTTCAGCTTATGTGAAATGAGATCTCCACCATTTATTTTCGTTTGGTCAAGCTCGAAGGAGATCATCCTTTACTTACTATTTGCCAGATAGAAGCTATAGATTCCATGTTTATGTTAGCGCTCCCACTCAATTGCACTACCGTGTTCCCAAAATGTACGTATCACCCTGACCAAAAAGTAGGCTTAACTAACAAATCAAAGAACACGAATATCCTCTTGAGATTGAGCCTAATCATAACAGGATTAAGATCATTTGATCTAGGATCAACTAGGCGATATTGACTTGAATAGATATTACGGTAAGTTTAATATATCTAAGTCAAAGTTCAATATTGGTCCCTTCCGATGTATACTCCATACATCCGATCCTGGTAAACTTTGCCAATGTCCTGGAAAGGACATAACACTTATCCAAGGTGTAAGAATACCTATCGCTGATTATACCATGTCAGTCTAAATCCAGTGTTCTGACGAATCAGGGAATAAACTTTCGAACATATAATTAAGATTATATTCCACTGTGTTGACAACACTATAATCATTAACAAATTGATATGTTCTGGACTTAAATAGAATTCATACATTATGTTCATATAATCATGAAATAAATCATGTGAACCATGCAACATTAAATGTTATTTCTGATCTATATTAATAAGTAAATCTGATTATATTGAAATGAATTTTATTTAGGGCATAAAACTCAACAACTTATTCAAGAAATTAAGGAGGGTTTATTAAGGGATGATAATTCTAGGTTATGGCAGAAGATGTGGAATTTGAAAATCCTGCCCAAGGTTACGAACACGATGTGGAGAGCTATCTCTAATTGTCTTCCTTTGCGTATTCAGCTGGGTGATTGGCATGTGGATGTGTCATCTTCTTTTTCAAGGTGAAATCAAGCTGTTGAAACCATTTTCCATTGCTTGGTAATTGTCCTTTTTTCTTATTCATGCTAGAAACTTGCTGGTTTTTCTTTTTCAGTAGCTATAGTTACTTCTTTTATCAGTACTACTTTACAGTGGCATGATGATTAGTTTAAGTTAGCTACCATGTAGTGTTGGGAAAAATAAGAACCACTTTGTTTAGTATCTGGTATCGTTAGCCAAAAGTTTGTTGGGTTTTATGCCCTAAATAAAACTCCATTTCAATGTAATTTATTTTATTCAACATCAATAAAGAAACAGAAGTATTTTTCATTCATTTGTGTATGTTTTGGTTCACTTTATCAATTACTTGTCTATTTGATTTATAAATTCATCTTAAACCCTTTTCACATACTTGATCCTATTTATTGTGCTGTCATCACATTGGAAAGTAAATATGACTATGTGAATAAAGTTTCCTAGATTTATCAGACATAAGGGTTTTACTGATATGATAATCTACAACAAGAGTTTACTTGCATTTGGAGAAATGCTATGTTCTTTCCAGAATATTAGTTAAAGTAAAGCTCAGGTTGGATGCATGGAGTATGCATCGGAAGGGACCGATATTGAACTTTGACTTAGATTTAATTAAACTTACCGTAAAATCTATTCAAGTCAATATCGCCAAGTTGATCCTAGATCAAATGTTCTAAATCCTGATATGATTAGGCTCAATCTTGAAAGGCTATTCGTGTTCTTTGATTTGTTAGTTAAGCCTACTTTTAGGTCAGGGTGATACGTACATTTTGGGAACACGGTAGTGCAATTGAGTGGGAGCGCTAACATAAACATGGAATCTATAGCTTCTATCTGGCGAATAGTAAGCAAAGGATGATCTCCTTCGAGCTTGACCAAATGAACAAAAATGGTGGAGTACTCATTTCACATAAGCTGAAATATCATTTATACGTGGTCAAGTGTTTTAAGGATAAAATACATAGTAGGGTGTAATAGTAATCTAATCCCTTTACAGTGTAGATCATTCATATAGAGGATCATTGATCAAATTAGGATTATAACAATGGATAACTAATGATGTGTCTATATGGTGGAACAAATAGAGCATTCTATATAATGAGAGTGCAATTCTAAGTTCTATGCGTGGATTCAACGAAGAATTAATAAGTTAGTGAATTTTAGTGCTAAATTCTTGATCTACTTATTGGAAGCTCGGTTATATAGACCCATGGTCCCCGCACTAGTTGAGATAATATTGTTTGTAAGACTCATGTAATTGGTTTTGATTAATCAATTATAATTCTCAAATTAGACATGTCTATTTGTGAAATTTTCACTAAGTAAAGGCGAAATTGTAAAGAATGAGTTGTTAGGGGCATATTTGTTAATTATGATACTTCGTATGGTTCAGTTAATAAATATGATAAATGACAATATTATTTAATAATTATTTATAGTTATTAAATAGTTAGAATTGGCATTTAAATGGTTGAATTAGAAAATTGACATTTTTGAGAAAATCAGATACAAAAGTGTTAAAACTGCAAAATTGCAAAAAGTAAGGCCCAAACCCAATAAGCCATGGCCGGCCACTTTTGTAGGCAATTTAAACTGATATTTTCATTATTTTAATGCCAAATAATTCAAACCTAACCCTAGTGGAATGCTATAAATAGGTAGTGAAGGCTTCAGGAAAATTACACTTCTGATTCAGAAAACCTGAGCCTCTCTCTCTACCTTGGCCGCCACCCTCTCTCTCTCTTCTTCCTTGATAATTTCGAAACACCTTAGTGATTAGAGTAGTGCCCACACACAGCAAGCAATACCTCAATCATAGTGAGGAAGATCGTGAAGAAAGATCATCAGCAAAGGAGTTTCAGCATCAAAGATTCATAGAAAGAGATCCAGGTTCAGATCTTGATAATACTCTGCTACAGAAAGGATACAAGGTTTAGAGATCTGAACGGAAGGAGTCATTTAATTCCGCTGCGCCCAATGTAAGGTTTCCAAAACTTTATATGTGTTTATTTCATCGTTTTAGAAAGTTCATATTTAGGGTGTTAATCAACATACTTGTGAGTAGATCTAAGATCCTGGTAAAATAATTTTCAACAAAGTTCTCTTAATCAATAGAGTTGTGCTCAAGATCAATCTTTTGTCATCTCGTTGGTTTATTTACAACCAATCGATGGGAGTGAGAACTGGATTACACCTATTGTATGAATGATTAAGATTAATGTTGAATTGTGTTTGAGAATAAAAATAGTTTTGGTTTTGGTTGGGTTGGGTTGCCAAAAATGATGAATGCTGACTTGTGGTGGCTAAGCTTGCTATAAAATTAGGCTTGGTTAGTTCGGTGCTGGCAGAAGCTCTTATTGTGAAAGAAGTTTTCAGTTGGCTGAAGGAAAACATCATGCGCAATGGGGTTGTTGAAACAGATAGTGTGGTTACAGTTCAAGCTATTCGTAGCTTAGTGCATATGACTTTTGTTTTTGGGTTTTGTGTTTTTGAGTGTCAGGAGCTATTGTCTGGTTTACATAATGTTGTTTTATGTTTTGTTAATCAATCTACTAATCAAGTTGCTCAATATTTGGCTAGTACATCTTGTTTTAATGCTGATTGCAGCCATAGTGAGTCTACTACTCCTATTGCTTTGCATGATATAATTGATAAGGATCTGTTAATAAATTTTGCCTATTTTTGTTAAAAAATAAAATAAATAATTTATAGCATTTTTTACTCGATTATTATTTTGAATTTTATATTTTTAAATTTTTTATTTTGAATCTTGTGTGTTGTAAAAGATTACAATTTGAACCTAAGGACAAAATATATAATTGAGTGTTAAAGCATTATTATTCATTCATTTATAATAGTTTTCATTATACCCTATATTAAAAGGTACTTTGATTAAGTCTGAACCAAAATTATAATGCATGGGTATAATATTGAAGATTTTAACCATATTACAACAAAAACTCAAAAGTTCCCAATTTTTTTCTGTCTTTCTCGTAATTTTTAAAGAAAAGTATTAATTCAAGTTCGCTGGAATAGTGAGATCTGAATCTCTCTCTGCCACTGCCTCATCTCTCACGCCTTCGTCGGAGTCTTTCCTTTCTCCACTGTCGTTTCAATCCTTTCGTTGTCGTTTCATCATCATGTTGTGTTAATCTTTGTTCTCTTCTGCCGGCCGATACGTACGTACGTATCTTTCTTAATTTCTTCAATGTTGCATAATATTATTATATTAATTCGTCTTCGTCTTATTTTTCTTTTTCATGGTTAATTACTCCTTAATGTTTATGTATTATATATATGATAATTATTCAGCAAAATATATATATGTATATATGTATATTATTTGATGCCCTTCATTTGTTTATTATCCTTTATAATTATAAAATAGGACAATTTAATCCCTAAATTTTCCTAGCCCGTGAGACCCCAATTTCTCCGCAGGAAACGGATTTCTAAAACATAGTCCTTAGTTTATTTTATTTTATTTTTCATTTTTGTGCCAGAGAGTGTATATACATACAGTATGTGAATCTAGATAACACTAGTCATTTAGTTTTAGATTCATTAAGATTGTTTGTAGTTGGTTTGTTTGGGAATTTATGCTGGTTTCATTTTGAGTTAGTGAAAGGCTTATAGATATTAGAATTTTTGCTTGAATATTTGCAAAGTGTGATGAAGTTTTTGAGTTAAATTTTTTAATTTTAGTTTTGAGCCTGGGAGATCGCGGTCAGTGTCGTGTTGGGTTGAAGGCTCAAATGGTGGATAGTTGATTTCATCTTGTTGTTTGTTATTGATTTTGTTCTTTTTGGGTGAGCTGATATAATGGGATATACTGTTAATATTGTTACAGGTTTGTTTATATTGATTTTGTCCTATTTTGCGCCATTATTTATGGCTTTGGCGCCTTACAAGGCTTTAGCACCTATTATATGGTTGACCCCTAATTATTTAGGGTAGTTTGTGTTAAATTTTCACATTTTTCGGTATTGAATGTATAAGAAAATTTTGACACAATAATATTTTAAAGTTAATAAGTTATGCACTATACAGATTTTATTAGTCGGAATGAAAGGATTATTTTAGTTAAAGTATGATTTAAAGAATATTTTAAACTGAAATTAGGTTTAAAAGGATTTACTTTAAACGCTAATTTCTATTAGCTATGTTTTGATTTATATTTTTTAGGAATATTCAGCATAAAAGGAAAGTGTTTGGAATTTTATATTTAGATTCTAATATTATAATTAATTAAGTAAATTGAAGAATAAGAATATTGAGGATCTTGTAATAAAAGGAGTTGGGAACACTAATGGTCTAATGAGAATATATTGATTCAGATATATTTGGTAAGTCAAATTATTATGGAATTTTGGTTTGTTCTCAATATTATGGGAATGTACCAAAATTATTATATTATTTGTATTTTTAAAGAATTTCTGGATGAGTGGTATTAGCTTTTTTGATGGAAGAAATGGAAGTACAAATTTGATAGTTGAGTTGCACCATTGTGTATTGCTTTGGTGACTTTTAAGGTTTTCGCGCTTGATTTATGGTTGGCCCCTAATTATTTAGGGTAATTTGGTTATAATTACAATATATCATGAATTGTAAAAATATTATAAAATTTAATAGCTAATAATTATGGTATATAATTATGAGATTATTGCATTATTAGTTTATTATAGATAACATAATATTAATTTTGGGTATATAAATTATAAATATGAGTTTATTATAGATAACATAATATTAATTTAGGTATATAAATTATAAATGTAGGATTTTGTAATTAATTGGAGGTAGGGACATTAATTGTGCATTGAGAATATTTTGCTTTATTTTATTTTTTATTTTTGGGAAGATATTGAAATAAATGGGAAGTAAATGCTATTGAAGTATTGAGATTATTGCCTTATTAGGTGTATAGGAAGATACTAATATGAATGGTTTTTATAATAATTTGAATGGTATAATAATTAGGAGGTCATCTATTTAAATAATAAATAAGGAAGCATTATGTCATAATACCGAATTGGATTAATTAATATTAATTTAATAGTATTAATTAAATGTATGATTAAGTGGTATTAGGAAAAAAGTTCTTTTGAATGTGAAGAGTGCAATCTTAAGTTTTAAGGATATTAATACAATTTTAGTTAAATTTAAGTTGAATAAAGATTATACATACCATGTAAACGCTATAAATAAAATAATAAACAATTTGACTTATAAAGGATTTTGACATGTTTTAGTCTAAAAATAAGTAATATTTTTAAGAGATAAAATGAAATAATTAGTATATAATATTTTGAATATTTAAAGAATAATGGGTATTAAAAGGAAAATTTTATTTATGTTTGATTTTAAAAGGGTAAAGATAAGGAATAGGGATCCTATGAAGGTTATGAAGTAGAATGTTATAATTTAGTTGTTACCAGTCAAAGGGTATCCCTTTGGCTGGTTCTAATTTTTTATCGGGAGATCTAGTTGCTTAGTCTTGGTGGTTGGTTGATTCTCTTCAATTTGATTATTTTCTAATTAAAGTTTTATTTTATTTTTTGATGTTTTTTTCAGGAGGAACTCCAGTATTTAAATGAGTTTGGAGCGTCGTTTGAAGATATTATAGTTTTATTGTCTAAATTTTCGGGGGCAGTTTTGTCCTATGGGGCTCGCTCTAAGTCTTTAGCGCCCATGGTTGGCAAAGCATGCTCTGCGGTTAGATGATGAGCTATCCGGGTTCGAGGAGGTTCCAACGCCGGTGGCAGACGTGGGCGTCGTAAATTCAAGAGTGATTTTAATCACTTTCTCAAAAAAAAAAAAAAAAAAAAAAGTACTTTGATTATGAATCAATTTTAGTTCTTTATTTTTTTATTTGTTTTATCTTTTCTAAAGTAAGGTCAAAAATATATATTTTTTTTTAAAATTCAGTGTCATAGAATATAATAAATATATATTCAAAAATAGTATAACTGATTATTTTATAACTAAAAGTATTTTTGTAAAAGAATATTTCAATTTTAGGGTCATAATTATAATCTCTTAAAAAAATACAAGTTCTGAAATAATTTTCTTAAAAACGTAAGATCAAACTTTTAAACATACATATGATCCAAATAGTAATTTTTCAAAACACAGGATTAGACTTTAATTTTTGAAATTGTACAAATGATATTCTAGAATCTCATCATGGTTGGAAACTTCATTATTACTCAATATTTTATTTTAAATTTTTGAAATAGCATGCAATACTTGGTATATTTGTGTATTTAGGATATAATTTATGTTATAATATTCGACAGCTCTATTATATATTCACAATTGGTAACATGGTTAAGAATTCACTGTTTGGTCAAAAAAAATTAATACTATTTTCATTCTAATTAGGTGGATATATTAAACATAAGCATGTACACACATATGAGAACCGATTCCAAATCCATTGAAAAAATTGTATTAACTAAAAAACAACACTGTCATATAGCTATATATATTACAACAAATGAGTACTAATTTATAACATTGTTATTGAAATATATAATCAGAAACAATGTGTGAAGAAATTGTTTTGAAAGTATATATGCATTGTCCTGGTTGCAAAGACAAAGTATACAAATGTTTGAGATGTTTAGAAGGTACGCAATAAAAGTTCTTTCATCCATCAAATAGCTTTTAGCTCTTCTATCAAAACACAGTCGTTTAATTTGTTATTATATGTGTTTTATTTACACTATATAACTTGAATTTAGGAGTTGAAGATGTTGTGCTTGATAGTGAGAAACATATAGTAATAGTAAGAGGGAAAAGGGCTAACCCAATTCAAGTTTTGGAAAAACTTAGAAAGAAATATAGTCAAAATGTTAAGCTTATCTCTCCAATACCAAAACCCGAGAACAATGAAGACAATCAAGAAATTGTAGAAGATCAGGTATGGCCCATTTACATATTTCTCATTTTTGTTTATAATTTTGAAATTTTACAATTTTTTAACCCTTGCTGAATTTGTTTATTTGTTAATATTATCTTGATTTTCTAATAGCCCAAGTTGAAGGTGATATTGCTAAAAATGAATATGCATTGTCAAGGCTGTGTAGATGATATTAAGAGAGATTTGGAGAGGATGAGAGGTAGGTATATAAATATAAATAATTTGGACATTTGAATTTTCTTTCTTTTCTAAGATAACTAGGATTTGATTTTTGTCTTCACAGGAGTTTTAACAGTGGTTCCAGATATGGAGAACTCATTGGTGACAGTAAGGGGAATTGTTGATGCATCAAAATTAGTTGAATACATAAAGAAAAGACTTGGAAGAAATGCTGAGATCTTGAAACAAGAAACTGAAGAAGTAAAAGCAGCCTATTATTGTTGCAATATAAGTCCAATAAGGTCAAACTCATCACAACAGTGTTATCCACACTCCTCTGCTCAATGCCTTTGCATCACTAACATGTTTAATGATGAAAATCCTTTCTCATGTTCCATAATGTGATTTTATTTTATTTTGTTTTTATTTTCTTATCACTTCATGTGTGTAACGCTTGATAATTATATCACCATTTATATGAAGCCTCTTTCCAAAAGAGGGTGTTTTGGACTAATTACCTAGCTTACATTTCTCTTCTAATTTTTTTTCTTACACTTATGTCTTCTATTTATGTTGTCAGAAGTAACGTCTTTTTTTTCCTTAATAAAGCCTTTTAAAAGAGCTATGATTTGAAATGAACACCATTTATATTGAGTTGGACTAGCTGTTATCCAAGCCATAGCTGTGATTATTTTGACCACATATTTTAAGAGAAAATATACAATACAAAACACATTCTTTAATATGTTTCTCATTCTGGAGAAAACGGTATATTTGTGCCATTTATGTATAGAGATATGAATATGAAAGCAACAAGATTCTACAAGCATTCATAGGCAGAACGAAAGGAAGGTCTGATCCACTAAACCAGGAGCTGAACTAGCTATAAACATTCCTCCTTTGCGGGGCCATGGCCCCTTTAATATTTTGGTTTATTAAAATAAATATATTTTAATCTTATTTTCCATTAATCATATTTACTATATCATTTGGGATCCTTATTAGTGATCGAAAGTATATTCTTATTAACTGATGAAAACAGAATATATGTATATATATACAAAGCTTAAGAACCATGAGGTTGTTACGATTCCAGCTAAGCCTAACGCAATTAGACTAACAGTATAACCAACTAACAATAACTAATTGTCAAGAAGACTAATACTCCTCGTCAAGATGAGGTGTAGAGATTGATGAAACTTATGTTGGACAATAAAAAATTGAATTGAGATGGAAAGATTGCTTTGGTCATGATCATTCATAGTCAAAAGATATATAAATGGATAGTATTGAATGAATGAAATCAGCTCAAATTGAGACTAATGAAATGGTGCAATATTTATACTTGGAAATCAAGATTTATAGCAGAGGATACAATCATTAAAAAGCTTACACGTAGCAAAGATATTTTCTAAAAGAGAAATCATTAATGAAATCTATGCTATGGGTATAAAGGACAGCTGGATGGAATAATCATTGGGATTTCCACATTTCCATAAACTTTGGAGGTAGAGGAAGGACTATAATGCCCCTACATTTCATCTCGTGACTAGGGGTGAGCAACAGTCGGTTTGGTCAATTTTTTACATAAAAAAAGAAAAATCAAAATTCGGTTTTCAGTTTTCATGGTTATAATCCAAAACTGACCGACCATTATATAAATGTAAAAAAAAAAATGACCGTTTTAATCCACGGTTTGATCGGTTTAAACCGACCAAATCGAGTTTTATATTTTTTTTTTAAGAAAATAAGTTTTTCAATTTTCTATAATTATTTGAAAACTAAAAAAAATAGATTATTGTATTAAATATCATATAATTTAAGAAGAAAATTTTCTTAGTTAAATAAATAATGTAAAATAAACTCTTTTAAATTTACTCAAATTATTTGTGCTACTAATACGGTAATGAGTTATATTAAAAAAACTCGTATTATTTTATGAATGTGTGTATATAATACGTAAATACATCAAATTATAATAAAATAAAGCAATAAATAATTAAGACTTTAATAAAAAAGATAAAAAGTAAAACTAGTTTAATAAAATTGTATATTAAATATGTATAAAAATAATTATATTATATATGTATATTGTATCATATATATGTTCGGTCGGTTTTCTATTGACACTAAAATCGACCGTGTTAAGGCATTTTTAACCGAAGGCGATTTTTTTAGTTTTTCAGTTTTTTTCGGTGTTCAGATGGCGGTGTACTTGATTTGGTCAGTTTCTTGAATTTTTTGCTCACCCCTACTCGTGACACCACCCCTCAAGTGAAAGGGTGAAGAAGTCACCCAGAGCTTGTCAACGAGATACTAGAATCGTGAATGGAACAAACCTTTTGTGAGGCAATCGACAATCTGATCATTGGATGGGACATAGTGAATTTTTAGGTGCTTCCCTAAAACTTTGTCTCGAACAAAATGTACATCTAGCTCAATGTGCTTTGTCCTAGTGGGGTACACGGGATTTGGAATAAGTGCATTAGCGCTCATACTATCACACCTGATCACAGGCACAACAAGAAGCTTAAATATCATCTCTTTCAACAGCTCTTGAATCGTTTTGTCCAGTGGTTGAACATGCCTTACGGCTAGACTTCTGGGCACCCTTGCCCGAAGGCCGAAGTGGAGGTGGAGTCTTCCAAAGTGGAGGATCAATAATCATCAGCTGGCCAGCCAGTGCAAACCCAGGAGAAAGGGGAGGTAATGAGGACCCTACAACATCACTAGACCGGGTGGTCCGGGCCACCTTGGCCTTGGGATGACCTGAAGCTCCACCCAAGGGCTCTCCAGCAAGAACTCTCAGTCTGGAAGCCATATCTGCAAAAAGAAAGTGACAAAGTTAGAATACAAGTTACAAGTATTCAATACTAGAAAAAAGTAGAAAAGTTAGTATTATCAACTATCAACTACCATCATCCTCAAATAAGGAATCATCTGAATTTCTAGCAACAACCTTGCCCTTGCCTTTAGACGTAGGCAGAGGGCAAGTAGGCCTGGAAAAATCATGGCCTTTGGGCCTAATCAAAATAGTGGCATTGCCAATGGTGCCTCCGCGAGCCAAGCGTTGGCGGAGGGCCTTCTCTGTTTCTTTCCATGTTCCTTGTAATCCTGGAGAGGGGGATATCATCATCCATGTCAGGAGTACGCCCACCTCCTATGAAATTCTCTTCTATCACTGGGACTTCATCTGGGCCTCCAGACAGGCCTTGAACTCCCGCAACTCCAGACTTTGGAGGGTATAGACTATGCCTCTGAAAGTTGGCTTCACAAGCCAACCTCAGTATATTCCTCCTAGCGACTGGGAGGGATTAAATTTGATTAGCTCTATCCCGCATTTGGAGAGTGGGGACGGAGCGTGTGTAGGTTGGCACTCTCTAGAAGCGATGGCAGACTTGATGGATGTCCCAGGCAATAAAATAATTCCTGACATATCCTCCCACTTTGGACAAGGTCGTGCTGTTAGTGTCGCCCAACCACTGATAGCCTATCTGGCTAAAGTAAAAGTATCATGTCCGATTCTACTACGAAACAAATTTTAGCTCAAAAAAGTATCCTATCTCATAGGGGGAGGGTTGACGCCAGCCTAACTCAACATAGAGAACGAACATACTTTATACCTTTCTGTGTGAATTGAGTTGGGCACACTTTGAAGTATATGGCGATATCTTTGAAGTAAGGATGTAGGGGCAACACTGCTCCCTACTCTATATGGCGCTTTAACCATAACATCCAGTTGAAGGCTAATCGATGTGGTCGTTGGTCTCTCAAAGGCATGTCACATTAGACATCTCCCACCAGTCCACTTTCCTTAATCTTGTCAAGTGTCTGAGTGCTGATAGAGGATGGAGGAGAGATCCAACGGTCATGCTGCTCTCCATAATCAAGAGCTTAAGGCTATGATGCCTCCTCTAGAAAATGGTCCACTCCGACCTTAGAAAGTTGGCCAAGGCTATTCAAGGGTCGCCTGGCCTCATCATATGAACCTGGAGAGCTATTGAGGAAAATAAAGCATGTCCTGTACTGTCTCCACTTGACAGGCACAACCTCCTCGATCTCAGATTCATTATCCAAGCTCTCCACATCTCGATCATCCATGGGCTTGACCATAGATGTTTCAGCCTGGCCAGCCCCCGACTCTCTATCATCTAGAGGTTGTGCAGCCTCCTCAACTATACCAATTCTCCCTCTGGTCACCAGTCTAGAAATATAAGGGTCATGAGGTGGTGCTCTGTGACATGTCTGCTTGACTCTCAGCATAATGAACCACTACTAACCTCAAGATTGCTCGAGGAGATGCTAGAGGAATGAACTAGACACTAGTCCTCAAAGGGAAGACCAACTAAATCTTTGTCGACACGGTTGTCACCTCCCCCAACTGTGACTTGGGATCATCTACACACATAAGACAAGGGGAGGTGAGCAACCTGACAAAGCGACAAAGTATAGACAAAATTCTGGTCAATCATACCCAAGGGTACTTGCCAAAAAATTTCATTGTACAAGGCTGGATAGCAGTGAAGTACAGTCTCAAGTGTAAAACTTGGACAAATGCTAAGTCTTAAGTTGAGCATTTTTTAGGTTATTTTTAGTCTTAATTTTAGTATATTTTTAATTAAGTTTTAATTATGTTTGGAGCATTTTCACGCTTGTTATCTTTTATTTTTGCAGATTTAAAATAGAAGAAGATTAGAAAAATATCAGAGAAAAAGATGGGAAAAAAGATAAAAATATCACGATATTTAAAATAGAGAAAATTGTGCAAGAAAATAAAACTGAAATTTCAAGCCTGAATTCGACTATCCTCTGATTATATTTTGGAAAAAGTCAAAACATAAAAGTTCTAGATCTCTCTTTTATCTTTCCGGAACATCTTGAATCGTCTAATTCTGAGCAATATCGAGAGAGTTATGACTAAAATACTATCAGTCAATGCAGTAGAAAAAATATCTCGTTTGAGGTTTCCCAAAAATTTAAATTCGAATGGGAATTTAAACATGTGCGTTTTTTCCATCTTTTTAGGCCTTCAATGCCTATATAAAGGGAAGAAGGGAGTTGATTTCAGCAAGCAATTTTAGAGAGAAAAACAGAGAGAATACAGATGCAAAGTGGAGAGATCAACTGCAATATTGGAGGCATTCTTCAGAGGGTTTTTAGCATTCTTCTCTTCTCTATTTTCATCTCTTTTCTTAAAGTTAATATGTGTGATTGTGCTCTCATAAACATGAGTAGCTAAATACTTTATTAGGGTTAGATGAATATTGTTTAACATTGTTTATGGTTTTAATATAATTTATTTTCCCCCTAATTTCTATGTATTCTATTTTATTTGTGCTTAATTACTTTTAATTGCCTGATCACCAATTAACTGTTTATGATTTTGATGCGAGATTTGAGAAGTGAGTGTCAATTATGCTATAGTAGAATAGGACTGAATTTCGATATAGGACGAGAGTACCTATATGGTTTAGATAGCTTATAGGATTTCTGTGTTTAATGCATGTTGCATGTTAAATTTATCACGAGAGTAGAAAGTTTGCATGTAATTGAGATTTATATATCTGAGAAGACTATAAATTACCTTAGTAAACCTGCTATTGCATAGAAATTAACATTAGGAAAATAATCATATTAGGCCATAATCAATAGATACAATTGAAATCGAAGCCCTAATTTTTATTAACTGTTTGTTTCCTTAAATTGTTTCTCCTATCACTGTTTTTATTATTTTTCTAGTTTTAACCTATTCTTAATTTTTATTTAACCAAATAGAAGTAAAAGTTTAATTTTAACGTACTTAACTACAATCCTTGTGGGATCGACCTCACTCCTGGTGAGTTTACTACTTGTAATGATACGTACACTTGCGTGTGCAAAATATCACAACAGCATTCGACTATAATAGACTCATCGTTAAGTTTCATACATAGTTTATAAGGGAACCATGTATGAGACTAAGGTTGTATATGCCTACAAGGCCATGACGGGATTCTTGTCAAGGTCAAAAGAGGATAGACAACTGGCCACCCGCTTGGAACCAAGGCCTCGGCCGCCTAGGGTTCCCAAGCTTTAAGAGGGCCGGCCAGGGTCCCATAACCCAGTTAAGAATCGGCCAGGGTCACCAAACCCAGGCATGAATCGGCCAGCTTCTAGGGTGAAACCCTAGAACCGGCCAGCCCTCATGAAAAAACCCTAGGGCCTGTCAAGTCTCAAACAAGACCCCTAGGGCCGACCAAGGTTAGTTTTGGATCAAAATGTGTGTTTTTCAAAACTCGAACGTGTTCTCCGTGACTCGAAGAATCAAGAATCACAACAAAATTGAATCTTTTTTGTCAAGAAATCACAAATTATGCATTCTAAACTATCATGCAGATCAAAATGCCAAAAAAATTACAATGTTGCGTGAGAATCAAAGAATGTTCAAAGCATGAAAAAGCTTCAATACAACAATGGAAAATCCAAGTAAATAAGTAGAGAACGCGATTTGAAAGCTTACCCACTAGTAGAAACCTTCGATGAACATGGTGGAAAGCTTGGATTGTCGATACAAAGCAAAAATCTTAAGCGTTGGAGGAATATGGGGCATCGACCTCAATGGGAAATGAAGAGCTTTCTTTAGCTGCCTCTTTTCAAGAGAGACAATGAGAAGTGTGGGATGAGAAGTGAGTTGCACCAATAAGCTTAAATAGCTTCTAGTGGATCCCTCTCTCACTTACCATGCAGCATGCAAAAAATAACATGCAGAAATATTTTCAAATTTCTGCTAAGGGATGTGGTCAGACAAGTAAGAGCAAATATTTCAAAGACTAAATACAATGCAAGGCCTGCCCAGTTAAGGCTCCATCAGTTCAAACTAAGCTAGAAAGTCCCTATCCATACAGACGTCCGCACAGAGACTTAAGGGGAAAATGTTATTCCTATTTTTGTCCACATGACGTGGCATTTCCACATGGGCAAGATCATTGCCACGTTGTGTACAACTTGTTAAGGAAAAGACCAAGTCATCTACACAACACATCAATTGAGGAGAAGCTCGAGTGCTTAAGCAAGACGAAGTGACGATGAACTGGCCACCTTAAGGGGTCAGGTCAGACCCCTTTAGCCGGCCTTATGGCCAGTCAGCCTCCAGCAAATGAAGGGCCGACCAGCTTGTATCTTGGCAGGCACTTAGCTGGCCAGCTTGCACCTGGTAGGCACTTGGTGTGCAACCTTCATTCGAGACAACAAGCCAAGCTGGGATTTGGGCTTCAACAACCCATGAAAATAAGGGAGAAATACCAGTTACTTACCAATTCTTGGGGGATAAGTAACATATTTATTATTTATTATTTAATTTTGTAATAAATACTTTATAGTTCCTATTTTTTTAGGGATATTAGGTTATTAATATCTCATAAGCTCTCCTATATAAAGAGCATTAACCTAACCGTAATTATTCTAAGTCTTAAGCTCTCAAGCTCTAAGTTTGAAACCCTAATTCTCTCTTCCCATCTCCTCTACATGCCCAGACTATCTCTCTCTCTCTCTCTCTCTCTCTCTCTCTCTCTCTCTCTCTCTCTCTCTCTCTCTCTCTCTCTCTCTCTCTCTCTCTCTCTCTCTCTCTCTCTCTCTCTCTCTCTCTCTCTCTCTCTCTCTCTCTCTCCCTCTCTCTCTCTTACTTGAGATTTGCCTATTGATTGTCATATAGTAATCTTAAGAGAGCCACTTCAGAATCCACAATCCTTGTGATCTGAGTGGTATTATCTCTGGTATTAATACAACTGAAAGGGGAGTAGGTCATTACCCGCTAACTAAGAGGGTCGAACCTCTATAAAATATTGTGTCTCTTTTACCTTTTTGTTCTTATTGTGTACACGTGGTAGCATCAGTAATAAATACGACTCTACTTTCGGTTGGCCAAATCTAGATCAACAATATGTATTTTTTTTTTCTTTTTTAAGTAACTGATTTTTGTAATTGATATATCTTTTCATTACTTACGCATCATATGTTTGTTCACTTTTTAGTTGATTGTGATATGAAACCGTTTTCTTTATTAAATTATTGCTTTTGTTATTATATGTAACTCATCTTAAGATTTAGTTTTTAATTTGGTTAATCTACATAACTGGTTTTTCGGTGTCATATTTTTAACTAGTTGATAAATATTATTGATTTCTCTTTGTCAAATTCTAAGGCCCAACTCCGGTGACAACTCCAATGTCTAACTTCGGTGATAACTTCGATGTTTAACTACGGTGACTTTCAGTAGCGAAGACTTTTCTGACGATGATAATAATTTTGTCAACTATTATCATTCTATTTTCTATTTTTTATTGGGACTAATATTATGTTTTAGTGCATAGTGATTGCTTTGTGTGGTGGGTTGATAGTCGAGTCTTGAAACTTTTTTATAAATTTGTAACTCATTTTAATTTTAGTCTTGTGTGAGTCTTAATTATAGTAGTGGGTTGATGACCAAATCTTAAAATTTATGTAAAATTTATATATTTATATATATATATATATATATATATATAGGACATATCTATGGTAGGTATATTGGTTTTGTCTCTATGGTGGAGAAGTTTTTACAACCATAGATAATAGATCTAATGGTGATAAATTGACAAGTGTATAATAATAGCCAATATTTAGAGTCTAGTAGATTCTTTGTAAATTTATTTTTTAATAATATTCTAAAATTAAATAATAATTTATTAAATCAATTAATTAATATATTTTGACTCCTCAATTAATTAATACATTGTTTGTTTAGCATCTTTCTCTCTCTCTCCCTCCTCTTCTCACATAAATGAAATCGTTTCTTCCACCTCTCCCATTTTCCTTTCTTTCTGAAAATACTCCTATATGAGAATAAGAACACAAATTAAAAATAAATCTTAAAGTTTTAAAAGATATGGAAGACGTCTTTTTTTTTAATAAAAAAAAAATAGAAGAAGAAGAAGATAATGATGTATTTTTTTCTCTTCATTTTTGTATTTTTCGACTAAAAATTTTAATAAAGACATGAGATCTTTAGTTATGTTTTAAGTCCAAATTTAAATTTTAACTCTTCCTTCATAAAACTTCTAATGGAAATATATTTTTTCTTAAATAAAGAACTTTTTTTTAATTATTGACTTCACAATAATGAAAAAAAAATGTCTACACATATAAGATGTATATAACGTATGACAACAACAAAGTTGAGATCTCTTATCTTGCTTTCATTGTTTTCTTAAAAGAATATCATTACCCTAACATTTACTGTACAGAGTACAATTCATACTCAAATTCAAATAAAATTTACAATCAAAATCCAAATACATTAATACATAAATGCAAAGGAAACTAAACATTATTTCACAATCACCATTTTTGCTCAAGTGAAAGTAATTCTTTTGCCCAAAAATACCGAGAACTTTTTTGGGAAAAAAAAATAAGACAGATGAGGTTTTAGTTGTCTCATACCCATGCTAAATCACTTGGTTCATGAGTGGTTATCAAATTTTATAATAGAGATAAGTAATTGATAGAAAGGGTGGGAGAGTATGATTTGGCATTATCAATAAATCATTGTCATAGAAGAGGAGGCTCCCTAAAACCTCATAGGTCTCTGTCCCTTACTTCTTTGATGGTGTTGAGCATATATGAAACCCACAATAATGTGTGAAGCTTTGCCCCCATTGTCGACTCGCCCAAAAGCTTTGCTTAGCAGTGACGTCCGCCCTTACCGTTAACTCCCTCAGCTGCGAGCTCTGCCGTCTGTCATTGGCTCACTCATCTTGCTTTTCAAAAATCACAGAGAAATGAAAATTAGAGAGAAAGAGATGGAAATTGGAGATTAGGTTAATCGCTGAAGAAAGAAGGAGAGAGAGAACTGATATTTGTCTTTTCAATATTTTATATTATATAATCTAACCTTTTTTTTATTTATTTTGGATGTCTATATATTTAAAAATTAATATTTAATTTGATACACACTAGTACACCTTAAATATTGTGTACACTCAAAAGTCATGTGAAGGAAGGGTTAAGAAAAGGTCTCTATGCTATAGGAAGTGCATACCATAGAATTATTCTATATATATATATATTTTTATTATTTGTAACAAATTTTTTAATCAAAAAATTAATTTTTCATAACATAAAATTAATTAATTATTAATTTATTATTTCAATCAAATTATTTTAATATTGCTTCGTATAAAAAAATATTTAGCTAAGATTCATTTTTTTTTTATTTTAGTATTTATTTTTTAAAAAAACAATTTTAATTTTTTTTATAACATTTTTTCTTATTTAAATTTTATTAGAATATTATAAGGGAAATTTACACCCATTACTGCCTTTTTCATTTTTTTCACTTGTACTGTTGCACGGTCGTTTTAACTTTTATACTGTTTTTTATTTTTAAATTTTTTTGGCAGTATACTGCTTTTGGTTAGTTATATTAATAATAGTTTTATGGCTTTACAAGTGTCACGATAGGGTTGTGCCACGTTTTTTTTAAAAAAAAAGGAAATCATTTAAAAAAATTTGATTTGACGGTTTTGCAGCAGTTGTACTTTTATATTTTTTTTTTATTATTTTTTTCGAATATAAAAAATGTTTTTATACCCCACTCCCCGTCACACTGTTCATCTTCTCCATCTTTCCGTTTTTCTTTTTCAGTTTCGAGTAGTGGGTGGTTTCATCCATTTCAAAAAAATTCACTTGTCATCCCACTTTCTCAAACTTCCCTCTCATTTCCCTTCCCCCCTATTTTTCTAATTTTTGTCTATAAATACCTTCATCCTAGCTTCTAATGGTCGTTACTCGTTCATCTCCTTCTCCGGCTAAAGCTACAAAATCCACAAAATAATCACAAAAAACCAAACCCAAATCAAAAATGGGTAAAAAAAAATATAAAAGACAACCCACCTAGCCCCACTTCCCCTACTGCTAAAAGAAAAGCTCATGTTGGACCTTCGAAGAACACTCGAGGGAAAAGGCCTCGAACTGTGGTGGAAAACTCAGACTCAGATTCTGAGTTGGAATCTGAATTTGTGAGGTTGCCTGTCTCTGTGAAGGTATTTTATTATTTATCTTTTATTGTTTTTGAGTTTTTTTTTTAAATTCGATTTTTGAAGTTCATACATCTAGGTAATTGTTTGGGTTTGTCTCTGTTTTTGTTATGTTTTTCATATCTTGTTTTATTTTATATATGTTTTTTTGTTGATATTTGTTTGTTGTTTTGTTGGTGTTGTTTCGTTTAATTTTAGGGCAAGGGTAAATCCCCTGTCAAGGTGTTGCCATCCACAGGTGTGGCTGAGGAAATTACTGCCAATAGGATTGTTGAGGTGTGTGATGTTATGCATTCTGTTCTATATTTTTTTTTCATTGTTTTTTGTTTTTAGTGTTGTTTTCGTAGTGTTTTAGCAGTGTTTTTTATTGTTCTGTTTTTAGGATTGGGAATGCAAGTACACCCGATCTCAATTCTACCATTCTAGAGTAGTAACATCTGGTTATTACTCTGTAATTGGAGACATCAAAAGAATTCTAACTGAAAGCCAACTAGAAATTTTTTTAAAAACTGTGTTTGGTTATTTTCTTCGGATTCCAGAGTACATAATCCATTACCAACTGCTTCATTGTTTGTTGTTGAGGGAGGTTCAGCAGCCTAATGGGTTGGAGTTTTGGGTTTGTGTCCAAGGGAAATATCTTAGGTTTAGTATCGAAGAGTTTTCGTTGGTTACTGGGTTAGATTGTCAGGTTGATTCTGATTTTTATCAATTTAAGAAAGATGATAATGAATTGGTTAAACATTATTTTAAGGGGTACAAAAAAATTACCAAGGGTGCTATTCAGACTGCCTTTATTGCTGACAATCTGAAGAATAACGACGATCTTGGAGTCAAGTTGGCTGTCTTGTATTTTATGCAGTGTTACTTATTGGGTGGTCCCCCGGGTAAAGTTGTTTCATTAGAGGAAATAGATGTTTTCGATAGTGGTCGATATAATGAATTTGGTTGGGGCAAGCATTGTTTTGATATCACTATTCATTCTTTGAAGGGTAAGATTGATTCTGGTCTTAAGAGGGTTGTTCGTAGTGAAAAGGATGGTGGGTATTATAGGTTATTGGGTTTTCCTTTGGCGATTCAATTCTGGTTTTTCGAGTGTTGCCCGTACGTTATTGGGAAACTTTCTTTGTACTCAAATGTTGGCATTCCAAGGATTTTGAATTGGCCTAAACTACCCAAGGACAAGGAGGGCCAGGTGAAAATGGATGTCATGAACACCCTCATTTTCAATCGGTCTTTGAAAAAGGTAATTCTGTTGTTTTTTACACTGTTTCTACTGTTGTTTTAATGTTGTTTTTGTATACATTTGTTATACTTGATGTTTCAATTGTTGTTGTTATTTTATATTTTCAGTTTCATGTGCATATTTTATTTGGTTGTTGTTGTTGCAGTTAAAATTACGAAACATCACTCCAACTTCTGTTGAGAGAGTGAGTTTGAGCCTTAATGATTTTTTCTCTGGTGAGACTTCTCTCGATGCTGTTAAATTCAAAATTAAAGGTGGTTCCAAGTCTGTTGGTCAACCTGGCTTGATGGGTGCTTCTTCATCATCTGCTCATGAGAATGTCTCCCGAGTTGAGTTTGAGGAATTAAAAAAGAGTATATCTGTTGTTGTCAGCCAGCAAGGGATTCTTATGAAATTTGTTGCTGAAATGAACAAGAAGTTGGACATTCTTATTGAGGTGTTTTTTTTATTGTCATTATTTTTTTTCTGTTATTTTTTTTAGTAGTGTTTTTATGTTGTTTTATACAGTTAATTAATTTTTTAAGTTTTTTCTTTTCCAGTCATCCCAAGGTGGTCATACTCACAATGGATCTCAGTCTGAAGATGCTCTTCGTTCTTCTGAAAATGAGGATGATGAAGATTCTACTTCAGAGGAAGATGAGGATGATAAAAATGAGGATGACAAAGGAGATGAATATCATGAGGATGATACTGATGATGATGATGATCTTGATGGAGCTGGAATTGGTGCTGGTCAGGATGAGGCTCACACGGGGGATGTTCGTAATGATGAGGGTGTTGTTGTCTCCGAGGTTGTTTCGAGGGATGATGATACTGGCAAGGTAGATGATGCCAAGAAGTCTGACCTTGTGGAACCTGTTTCAAAGATCAAACAGGTGTATTTCTTGTTTGCCCATCATGTTATGTGCTCTTTTTGTGGATTTTGTGTTTTAAGTTTGTTTTAATAGTTTTTTAATGTTATTTTTGTTGTCAGTCTGAACAGTCTCAAGTTGTGGAGGAGAACATTGATGTTGATGCAACAATTGCATCTGCTGTTAAAGCTGTGGAGAATTTGGTTTGTGTTTCTTTTCTTTTTTCTTTATAATTTGTGTTTATATAATATTCTATTGTTGTTTTACTAATGTTTTTATTGTACTTTTTTTTTAAAAAAAAAAATAAGTCATTTTTTTTTCTTTTTTTTTAGATTGGTTCCTCAACTCATGTCTCTGCTTCTGTTGAGACCTCTGAGAAGAATGATCTTGAAATGGTTGTTTTTCAAGAGACTCCTATTTTACGTCCTCAAAAGAGGGATCGGAAGAAAGGAGCTGTTTTGAAATCTCCATTCATTGAGCTTGCTTCTGGTGCCTCTAAATCAGGTTCATCCTCAGTTTCTCCTGATGAGTCTGTTTATAAGGTGGTTAAATATGTGCATGGTTTGTGCCCGTTGGACAACAAGATTGGTGAACCTGTCGATCCGCAATTGGAAGTTGAGTTTGTCACTTGGGTTGATACAGGTCTTAGAAAGCATAAATCTAAGTATTTTGTAGGTGTTTTCAGTTATATATATCTTATTGTTTTCCATTTATTTTTAATATTTTATTTGTGTTTTGATGTTTTTTTATTTGTTTTTTTTTAGCACAACAACTAATGTGTATTGTAAGAGTAAGGATACAATATTTCCGCCATTTCGTTTTGGGATTGAGGACATTAGCAACAAGATGTGGTTTCACAACCTTGCCTACCCTAATTGTTTCCTTACCAATTCAGTAAGTTTTTTTTTATTTATATGTTTTTGTTGCTTATTTTAATTATTGTCTATTTTTAAGTGTTGTTCTATTAGTTTTTTTATAAGATTGAAGGATTTTTTATTATCTTTTTTTTTTTGTCCAGCACATTGACATTATTTTCTACTATCTTCGTAAAAAAATAATGTACTCAGCCAAGCCAAAAATCAAAGTCACCACAACTGATTGCCTTTTTTGTTCTAGCATAACAAGCTTGTATGAGAAGTTTGTTGAGAAAAACAACGATAGATCGGTGTTGTCTCTTTCTCACAATGTGGCCCAGTACATCCGTGGTGGTAAGATATTATGTGTCACTCCTTGGCATTTGGTTGATCATGTTGTTATGCCTATCAATGTAAAATTACAGGATTATTGGAGTTGTGGTCGTCTAAACATATCTAAGCGGCGGATATATCTGTACAATTCATTGCGTTCTGGAAGGTATATGACAGCTGCCAAAGAGGCTTGCAAGCCTTTTTTCTGTTATTTTACCATATTATTTCTCTATGTTAGACTTCAAAGGCCTTCGCAATGAATTTAAGTTTAGCACGATGGAACCGTTCCCGATTGTTGCTGTTGATGGTTTACCTGAGCAGGTCACAGCGTAAGTTTTATGTATAATGTTCAATGTTTTTCACTGCTTGTTTGTATTGTTATGTGACTTTGATTTTTACTAGTGTTCTCATAGTATCTGTTTTTGTTTTTCTTATTGTTTTTTTCCAGTGATTGTGGTGTTTTCGTAGCATCATTTGCTGAGTATTTCATTGATGGCAAACCCATCCCATCATCTGGTTTTGATGTGGAAATTCACCGCGATCGTTTGGCTGTGTTATTTTATCATTATGGCATGAAGAAGCAACTTAAGAACATTGAAAGTGAATGCGAGGCCCCTCCTAGCCTTCCCAAGAAATGATTTGTTTTTTCAATCAGACTGTCATTGTTGTTATGTTTTTTTAATGTTGTTTTTATGTTTTTTTATGTTGTTTTTGAAAACAAACATTGGTGTTCTGTTATGTTTTTTACGTTTTGTGTGGACAATATGTAATCTTTATTTTTGTATGTTTTTTTTTTCTTTTTGTTATGTACAAACAAGTTGTTATGTTAAATTTGTTAGTATTTTCATTTCACATCACATCTTTTTATGTTTTTTTTTCTTATAGTTTTTCTGTTTTTTTGAATACAAATATTCATTTCATTAATAAAAAAACAAACTGTTTCAGTAATAAAATTCATATATATATTCAATTTAGTATCAAACATCTTTTAATATCCAATCTAAAGTATCATCAAATCCCAATGTAATCAATGTTTTCAAATAAAAACTTTAATCCCTATGTATTTCAGAAATTTAAATTCCTCAATATCTCATTCTCAAATGTATGTGTAGTTTTCTTTTGTTTTTCCACTATTGTTCTGTTGTTGTTTTTATTCCCTTCTACGTCTTCTGCTGCATGTTCTTTTGTTATGCCCCAGTTCCCTACATTTGCTGCACTTGTTGTGTTGATCCTTTTCCCATCCAGTTTTCCTTCTTAATGTTTTTGGTCTTCCTGATTTAACTCTTTCATGCGGAGGCAAGACTATAATATTCTTCACTTCTTCTGGTACCTCCCGCTCACTTTGGTGTCTTATTGGGTAAACTGTCCCTGAATAAGTTGCCAGCCAATTTGTTTTTGTGTAGTAATCTGAACAGTAGGTGTACGGGTCCATGTTCATCTCCCTCATCACGGCCACAGCGTGCCCGCAGGGCATTTCATCTATTTGGAACCTGTTGCACGTGCATGTTCTTTTTTCTAGGTCTACTTCCCACGATTCTTTCATTCTTGTTACCTCGAACAAGTAATCTGTTGTTGCCTTAACCTGTTTCAAATTTTATTTAAAAAAAAAACACAGCTGATATTTTAACAACACTACAAAACTATAAAAAACAACAATACAACAACATATGCACTTACTGTTTGTTTAGGTTTTTTTTTAAAAAAAAAAATGCATAATGAATATGTTACCTCCAGATTCAATGAGTATGTGTAATTTTTCAGCAATATGTCTTCTACAGCTGGTGATAGCTTAGTAAAGGTGTTGTGTGCTTTTGTCCTATTAGTATGCGTCCATTGTTGCACCAATGCTCTCAAGCATTCTAGCAGGGTTGTAATTGGTAGCTCCCTTGCTGCTAGATTTGCGGCGTTCAGTGATTCTGATATGTTTGAGGTCATTGTAGAATACCTCTTGTTTTGGCTATGAATTCTTGACCACTTTTCATAACTGACTTTTTTTAGGTAAGGTCTTATGCGTTTGTCCAATCCATCCAATTCAGCCATGTGAAACTCGAATTGCTTTTTTGTGTAGGCTTTGACTGCTCCAAAGAATGGCAGATTGTATTTGGCAGCATGTTGTTTGAAGCTTGTTTTAAGGTTGCTCAAAATGTGGTACCCCGTAGTAACTGTGTGTAATTTCTGGATAGATTTCTCTTGCTGCTTTGATGAGGCTTTCATTCCTGTCTGAAATTAGGCATTGGTGTTCCCGGACCCCATACGCTTCTTTAAATTTTTTGAAGAACCATTTCCAAGATTGGTCATTCTCAGAATCTGCAACACAAAACGCTAGTGGAAAAATATGACCTGTTGCATCTTGTGTGCATGCGCACAACAAAGTTCCCCCATAAGCTGCTTTGAGGAATGTTCCGTCCACAACAACTATCGGTCTGCATGCTCCCCACCCTTTTATGGATGCGTCCAATGCCATGAAAACAAAGAGCAAGCTGTTGTCTTCTGTTGTTTTCAGATCCACAACTGATCCTGGGTTTGTTTTTTCCACCATGTGTAAGAAACTCGGTATTAAGTTGTACGAGTCACTAGCGTTTCCTCTTAAGTCATTTACTGCATGTTCCTTACTTCTCCAAGCTTTCATGTAGTTCATCTTGATGCCATACCTGTATTTCAACTCTCCTTTTATGTCCATCGGTGTTGCCTTTGTCTTTATGTTCAGAAACTTCGGTTTTATGCATTCCCCGATCAGTTTCGATGTTGCTTGCCTTTGGTCTTCATGCCTAATATTTATGGGGCATGTGTGGATTTTTGAGAACCTCCTGATTATGAATGTGTTTGTTGGGCCATTTCTCGATGCTCGTAGAGACCAATTGCAGCTTTCGTAAACACATTTCAGACTGTACTCTTGAGAGCAGGACTTCCACACTTTGTACTGAAAGTTGTTTTTGATTGCGTAGTAGCTGAGGACATTCTTTAGAGTTTCCTTGTCTTTGTATGCCTGTCTTTTTTCCACTTCGGGGTGATGCTTGTCTGTTATTAATTTTGCATTGTTGATGTCGATTTCTGGATCCAGTTTTTTACTGGTGTTTTCAAGTTTTTCTACCATTTCTTCAGCAACCAGATTTGCATAGTCAATTATGTCGAATTTGTCGTTCTCATCTTCTCTTGTTTCTGACTGTTCCCCTTCTTCTGTTTGCTATCCTGTTGTGTATGATTTTGTTGTTGTTATGTTGTTTTCAAGTGTTGTTGTGTTGTTTTCGATCATTGCCACATTATCTTCATACGGTGTTGTTGTGGATATCAAATTTGGTGTTGCAGCAGGTGTTGTGTTGTTGTTTTGCTGGTTGACGCATAGTGGATATGTGGTGAAATCTGTTTCTTTGATTTTCAATTCCAAGTAAAAGTAGAGGCTTCGATCGTTGAATATTTTTATCGGTGGTATTCCTTCTTTAGCTTGGTACTGTATTTGTAGTGTTGTTCTGGTGTTTTCGCACCCCAATGAAGTAAGCAGTATTTGCAGTAGCTCTTCGTAGTTGCATTTTGTTGGTATGAATTCTCCACTAGCCACATAGTTCACATAATTGTGATCTTCATTCCATTGTCCATTGCTCTTTATGAGTACTCGTAGACGTTCCATTTTGTTCCATATATTACATTTAGGTGTCTTATTTGATGTTAAAACAATAATACAACAACAGTAAAACAATAGCAAAACAACCAAACAAACAAAATCACCAAAAAATAGTACAACAACAGTAAAACAACAGCAAAACAACCAAATAAAATTATCCAGTATATTTTTTATTAGTTTTTCTTATGCTATTTTTCTGATATATATAATTAGGAATGTTTTTGTATTAATAACGGCAAAACAACATTAGAACAACCCTAATTTTTTGTATGAACAATTGTAGTAGTTTGTCAAGTATATTTTCCAAACATTTTGTGTTAGAAACAGAAAATTAACAATAGAACAACCCTCATTTATCATTTTGCATCATAAATTAAAGAACATCACATTATGAGTTTAAACAAGTAATGGATTGTCAAGATAAGAAACTAAGAAGAAAGCCAATAGAACTATGGTTTAATCCATTCACATGGAATAACCTAAAGTTTTCTATTACAAGGACATAAAAGGAAATTTTAGTTAATAAGTCTATTCTATGGACTTAACAAACTTCCTGTTCCTAGTATTATAGGTTTGAGTTTATCTAAACCTATGGCTTGTGGTATACCTGGTAATTACTTACTCTAATGCAAGCAACTTACTTTAGTAAGATGCTGAAGCATTTTCTTTCTAATGGCAATCTATAGAAGCTTCACAACTTCTTAGGTATAGATTTTATTTATCTAAGGAAAAGTCTTAACTATTCCAGAAAAGATAAAGCCATGAAAGAATTTCTTATATCAACAGTGAGAGGTCTTAGATATGCTTTAGTATGCCTTAGACCAGACACCTGCTGTTGAGTGGGAGTAATGAGTAGGTATCAGATTAATCCAGGAGAAGAACATTGGAAGACAATCAAGTAAATCTTAAGATTAAGAAGAGGAACTATATGTTAGTCTATAAGGGTGTCTTTAAAACTCTTAGACTACACCATATCAGATTTTCGAAATTTGCCTATGTGCTAGTAAATATTTCTGATAAGATGGTGGTTACTCTGGGGGTGGAATAGTGATTTTGGAGAAGTGTAAAAACCTATCTGAAGTCTCTAGGTCTACCAGAGAGGGACTGAATGTTAAAGTTGCAGGAAAGGTACTTATTCAGTCTAAGGAAAGTTCTATACATCTTTGGCACCATTCCAAATTGCCTTAAACTACTAGTGTTAATTTCCTGATTAACCAAATGTAGTTGCCAAAGATATAGAATCCAGTATCCCAAGAGAGTAGACATATAGAGAGGAATTTCACATTATCAATGATTTTGTGATTAAAGGAAGAGTAATGGTGGAGAAAAGGTTGTGTTTAATTCAACCTTTCAGATCCTATTACAGGAGTTTACTACTACTACACTTGATTTGTATATCAAGGTGTTGAGATTATTTGAAACGCACTTTTTGTTTTATATTAGTGCAAGTGGGAATTTGTTGGGTTTTATGCCCTAAATAAAACTCATTTCAATATAATCAGATTTACTTATTAATATAGATCAGAAATAACATTTAATGTTGCATGGTTCACATGATTTATTTCATGATTATATGTACATAATGTATAAATTCATACGAAACCCTTTTCACATACTTGATCTTGTTTATTGTGCCGTCAACACATTGGAAAGTAAACATGACTATGTGAATAAAGTTTCCTAGATTTATCGGACACGGGGTTTTACTGATATGATAATCTACAACAAGAGTTTACTTGTATTTGGAGAAATACTATGTTCTTTCCAGAACATTGGTTAAAGTAAAGCTCAGATTGGATGCATGGAGTATGCATCGGAAGGGACCGATATTGAACTTTGACTTAGATTTAATTAAACTTACCGTAAAATCTATTCAAGTCAATATCGCCTAGTTGATCCTAGATCAAATGATCTTAATCCTGTTATGATTAGGCTCAATCTTGAAAGGCTATTCGTGTTCCTTGAATTGTTAGTTAAGCCTACTTTTAGGTCAGGGTGATACGTACTTTTTGAGAACACGGTAGTGCAATTGAGTGGGAGCGCTAGCATAAACATGGAATCTATAGCTTCTATCTGGCGAATAGTAAGCAAAGGATGATCTCCTTCGAGCTTGACCAAACGAAAATAAATGGTGGAGATCTCATTTCACATAAGCTGAAATATCATTTATACGGGGTCAAGTGTTTTAAGGATAAAATACATAGTAGGGTGTTACGGTAATTTAATCCCTTTACTGTGTAGATCATTCATATAGAGGATAATTGATCACATTAGGATTATAACAATGGATAACTAATGATGTGTCTATATGGTGGAACATATAGAGCATTCTATATACTGAGAGTGCAATTCTAAGTTCTATGCGTGGATTCAACGAAGAATTAATAAGTTAGTGAATTTTAGTGCTAAATTCTTGATCTACTTATTGGAAGCTCGGTTATATAGACCCATAGTCCCCCCACTAGTTGAGATAATATTGCTTGTAAGACTCATGTAATTGGTTTTGATTAATCAATTATAATTCACAAATTAGACTATGTCTATTTGTGAAATTTTCACTAAGTAAGGGCGAAATTGTAAAGAAAGAGTTTATAGGGGCATATTTGTTAATTATGATACTTTGTATGGTTCAATTAATAAATATGATAAATGACAATATTATTTAATAATTATTTATAGTTATTAAATAGTTAGAATTGGCATTTAAATGGTTGAATTAGGAAATTGGCATTTTTGAGAAAATCAGATACAAAAGGTGTTAAAATTGCAAAATTGTAAAAAGCAAGGCCCAATCCACTAAGTGTATGGCCGGCCACCTTAGTAGGTATTTTAAGTTGATTTTTTCATTATTTTAATGCCATATAATTCAAATCTAACCCTAGTGGAATGCTATAAATAGATAGTGAAGGCTTCAGGAAAATAAGACTTTTTCTTCAGACTTCTGAATCAGAAAAAACTGAGCCTTCTCTCTCCCTATCTTTAGCTCCACTTCTTCTTTCTCTTCCTTTGAATTTCGAACTACCTTAGTGTATGAGTAGTGCCCACACACATCAAGTGATACCTCAATCATAGTGAGGAAGATTGTGAAGAAAGATCATCAGTATAGGAGTTTCAGCATCAAAGATTCAGAGAAAGAGATCCAGGTTCAGATATTGATAATGCTCTGCTACAGAAAGGAATCAAGGGCTAGATATCTGAACGGAAGGAGTCATATTATTCCGCTGCACCCAATGTAAGGTTTCCTAAACTTCATATGTGTTTATTTCATCGTTTTAGAAAGTTCTTATTTAGGATGTTAATAAACATACTTGTGAGTAGATCTAAGATCCTGGTAAAATAATTTCCAACAACTGGCCTCAGAGCCATGGTAATTGATTTACTTGCAAGAAATTTGGACTTTAAAACGATTGTTTGTATGTTCTTTGGATGGTATCATGTTGTATTGAGTGTTATTTGATGATTGATTGATGTTTGTAAATTTTTGTGAAAAATAATTGCGATTTTGTTTCTGGAATTATTTTTATTGGATAGTATGGAAAAAAATTAAGCAAGTTAGCCTTTTACAGAACTCAATTTCGATTTTATTTGAATTAGTTATGAATTTTTGAAGATTTGAAAAAATCGGGGTTGTGCTGATATTTTCCTGCGATCGCAAATCTGTCCGTACAGTTCACAATTTTTTCGTTTTTCTTCGATTTTTCATGATTTTTCATGGAATTAACTTCCGATTTTTGGTATAGTTTTGTATTTATACTATTACTATTCCTAATTCAATTCTAATTATCTTTTTGAATTAATTTAATATTTTTTAAATTTAATTCAAGATATTAGTGTAATTTGAATTTGAATAGAATTAGTATCTATCTTCTTGCTTAAAAATCTATCTTATTTTAAAATTTGATTATATCTTATCTTATTTTAAATTTAAAAATAAGATATTTATAATCATGTAATTTTTAAATGATATAAGATATTTTGCTAATTTTTTAAATTTTGTTATTTTATTTATTTAAATTACATTTAAAATTTGAACAAGATATTTATTTATCTTTTCTAATTTTTTATTTAATTTTTATTTATAAAATAACATTTAAAATTTAAAAGTAGTTAGCAAATTTTTGAAATGATATTTAGGTTGGTTGAAACCTAATTTTTCAAAAATTGTAGGTTTAATTTTAAATTTAATTTTTTAAAAAAAAAATTCGAATTTTTCAAATTTTTTTTTTTAATTTTTCGAAAAATTATTTTTTATTTAATTAATTATTTTCGAAATTATATATTTAATTTAAAATTAAATAAATCCTACATCCAACTATCCAACTAACCTTGTTGCAGGAGTATGTGTTTTAGCTTATGTGTAAGTTTTCAAAACCTATTATTACTTGATTGCAAATAGCCATGGTTACTTTTTGCCAGATCTAATGATCTGATGGCTCCCTTGGTCAAGATAATAATTTGTAACAGGTATATTTACAATCTTCTTTCATCTGTGTATGACCTAGCAACATGATAGGACCCATCCAAAGTGTGCCTGTGTGAGCCTATGTGTTTAATTTGATTATAGATACATATAGGTTGTTGTTGCTAAAATAAATTATCATAGTTCTTGATAGAATTTATTTAGGCCCATTTAGTTTTTGGGCTTATTCAATTAATAACAGTTGTTCTTATTAAGGTTAAATTCCTCTCTTTTGGGCCTTGTGTGAGAGTTGGGAGCCATAGAAGTGGGTACGACATACTGAACCCAGCACCCCCTCACATGAACCACCCCAATTGTGAAGGCCCATTTGCCTGATTTGAATAACTGTACTAGGTTAATTAAACTAGTTTAACCTAATAAAATTGATTAGCAACATAATTAATTTCATTTATTTTGAAATTAATTTAAGAAAATTATAGTTTAAAGAATTATTTATTCTAAGCTAAACTATATGTATTTTCTTGTATTTAATTAAATATAGAATTATAACCATCTAGATTCTTTCTGGAACTTAATTTAAATTTTTCATTAAATATTCTTATTTAAGTTGATATTTAGTTATCTACAACTAACCAACTTAAATCTGAATATCTTTTGAATTTCAAATTTCAAAATTAAGTTGAGGAATTTTAGGCATTGGTTATTAAGATTCTTTAGATATTTTTTAAGTTAATATCTTTTTCGAATATTAACTTAAAATGGAATATTTTAGATATTTTTTAAGTTGATATCTTTTCAAATATTAACTTAAAATGGAATATTTTTGAATTAAGTGGTTACAACTTAATTTCTGATATTTAATTAAATTTAAATTTGAAAATATTTAAGTTCTAGATTTTTTCTAATACAACTTAAATTAGATATTTTTTCAAATTTTGTAGAAAAGATACTTAGTCAAATAAGATATTTTCTAGATAGTTATTTCTAGACTACTTATTATTTCTAATATTAAATAGGAAATATTATACATTGTGAAATTAATTATTTATTAATTAATTTTGGTACAATTTATTTTAGGTATATTTTTCCTAGTATTAAACTAGAGATTAATAATTAAGCCTTCTCTACACTTAATTATTTATTTCTTGAATTTAATACATTTAATTAATTTGAAAATTAAATATCTAAGTTAATTTTTATCATCATACTTTTTCATGACATTTAATTAAATAGAAAATTATTTTTAGTTGAAATTTATTTTTTCAACTAAATTTAAATAATTTTCAAAATATATTTTTTCTTTATTTTATTAATCAATTTTCGAAATTGCATTTCTTAAATGCTAGAATTTCGAATTTTATCTTGAAAAATAGATTAAGTTGTAAATTAATTATTTATTTTAATTAATTCTTGGATCAACTTAAATCAATGATTTTTTCATTTATTGATTAATTTAAAATAAATTGAATTAAAGTATATTATTAGAAATTGAATTAATTAGTCAAAGGAAAATCTAGATAGATGATATTTTTGCTTGAAGTATTTTTCTAGTGTATTTAATTAAATAGAAAATTAATATTTAAGTTGATTTTCATCATCATACTTAAATATTTGAAATTTTTCTTATATATTTAATTAAATGTGAAACTTATATTTTTTGTTGTAAATTAATTTTATTAATTAATTTTGGGTCAACATTAAATTAGAATAATTTTTCCAGGATTTATTTTTTATTTTAATATGCACTTTTCGAAAATTGTATTCTTATATACTTTAATTTTTTGAAATGCAATATATATTTATAGAAAATTAAATTTGAGTTGTAAATTAATTTAAATTAATTTTGTAACAACTTAAATTGAATATTTTTCTAAATATTTATTGGAAATTATTACTAAGATGGAAATAATTCATGTTATTTTGATATCCATCTAAGTAAAATTTATAAATATTAAATTAAAATTTATATTTAGAATTTTTCATTCTAAATTGGAAATTTTAAATAAATATATATTTAAAATAAATAAATTAAATAAAGAGAATCAAAGAAAATACAACTCACTTTAAATAATGAGCTTGATTATTATTAAGATATTCGATCTCCATTGTTGGTCTTACAAAAGTTAAATGTTTTCAATATAACCTCGAGACGCTAGACTTCGTCCCCCTATGGATGGTTATTCGTTGAACGCATTTAACACCGTAAAATTTCATTTGATAAGTGTTTTGTAAGTTTTCGTCTCTATTAGACTCTCCCCTACGGTGACTACTTAGAGATAAACTTATAAAACATGAAACAATGGTGGAAGCTCATAAAATGAGAATAACCTTGACTCTCGCCTACCGGGACAACGTTGGATTCTTATTTTGATCGAATAAAAGGTTGCTAGAATGGTTTCCATTTTAGATGAGCTGACAACTCTATTCAATAAATGATGCTTTGACTCTCGCCTACCGGGACACTGTATCAGTTTGTTGAAAACCTTGGAAATTATTTAGGATTGTATGTTTTAGTATTTTCACTAGTCATTCCTACTTGCTATATGTTTATAATTTCTGAATTGTGTATGAATTTATATTGAACCATGTTATTTTCTGTTATTAAGTTGTAGTTTAATTTCGAATCTTCATTGTTGGTCTAACATGTTTGTTTTTCTAATGAGATAAATCCCTAGTGGATTTTCACCATTAGACATACATAATAGTGTTAGATCTCGAAAGATAAATATTGTATATGCGACATCTATCTGTTCATCAATTGATGACACCTAAGACTAGTATTTTTACGATATGAAACAAGAAGATTACATAAATAAGATTACTTTGTCTTTCGCTAATCGAAGCATCGTTGGATTCTTATTTATAAACGAAATTATCCTAATTCCTCTTAGCTTATTCATTTCGAATTAGCTCAATAATATATCATTGGATGAATGGTCTATAAATCATTTCATGTCATTAGATTTTCTCTTAAGAAATTAAATGATGTATATGATTATAATCCCGACATTCTATTCCCAATTGATATAAATCCTCAATCTTAGAAATCTCCTACTTGTATGGGCAAATCTGACTTAGAGTTTGTATTAGTAGTGCTGGTCCAAGATAGAATTACTCACTATATTTGGTATAAATTTAAGTCTTTGACTTTAATTTTAGATTCCAAATAGAAATTTTCTTAAATTTCTAATTCCATAATACAATACAGTTACACTTTCTCAAGTGTTTAATATCCATCTTTTATTAATGGATTAAAACTGTATGGAATATGAGTTAGGTATTCTGTGACCAGGATCCACTTGAAGTATTCTAAGAACTCTTTGATGTAACTAAACCTATGTCATCAAAAGACACTACCATTTTTTTTAATCTATGGCATTTGTATCTTGTTCATAGTGGATTTGACAAGATCAATCTTTGCAAAGAGTTAATATGCCTATATCCACTGAAAGTAGTTCATCTCATTCGCAGATGGATGTACATTCAGGGGTGGATATGAGTTTTTCGTTGTATTCTTAAAACGATAACTCTAGATTATACCTTTTAGCAAAGAAATTTGAAATATTTGAAAATTTTCATTAATTTCTAGCAATGGTTAAAACCATTAAGGTAAGTGGTTAAAGATCTTGCGAACTGATAGGGGTGGAGAAATAGTTAGTAGATATGCAGTTCAAACATCAGTAAATTGATTTTTGAATAATATCCAAACTTACTTCCCCAGAAATTTCGAGTTGCATATTGATGATTAGTTACTAGTCGTTGCCTAAATCCTTCTATGGTAATACAATTTCAGAATGATGTAATGGTTGGGTACTTAATGTAAATCATTACTAGATTCATGGATGACCTAATCAAAATCTTAAGAAAAGCTAGAACTGTTAACCATGGTTTCTTAGCTATTCTAAGTGATTAGGGGTGGACCATCCCATTGTCAATAGATAAGAAAGTGTTTGTTCAAACAAATACTACTTTTCTAAGAAAATGACTAAGTCTGAAAAACAAGTAGCAAATAAAGGAGATATTTAATTCTTGATTCCAAAAGCGTTCTATCATCTTATATAATATATGATGATCCCACTGCCTCTGTTGTCTTGTCACAACCGAAGAGATCAATACCATTTAGTTTTCTTCGACATAATTCACGGTGCCTTGTCGTAATGGGAGAGTTTCTAGGAACTCACCTTCTTATGACTTGGGAGACACTAGTGATTAAATCCATTGTGAGTTTAAACAAGTAATGGATTGTCAAGATAAGAAACTAAGAAGAAAGCCAATAGAACTATGGTTTAATCCATTCACATGGAATAACCTAAAGTTTTCTATTACAAGGACATAAAAGGAAATTTTAGTTAATAAGTCTATTCTATGGACTTAACAAACTTCCTGTTCCTAGTATTATAGGTTTGAGTTTATCTAAACCTATGGCTTGTGGTATACCTGGTAATTACTTACTCTAATGCAAGCAAATTACTTTAGTAAGATGCTGAAGCATTTTCTTTCTAATGGCAATCTATAGAAGCTTCACAACTTCTTAGGTATAGATTTTATTTATCTAAGGAAAAGTCTTAACTATTCCAGAAAAGATAAAGCCATGAAAGAATTTCTTATATCAACAGTGAGAGGTCTTAGATATGCTTTAGTATGCCTTAGACCAGACACCTGCTGTTGAGTGGGAGTAATGAGTAGGTATCAGATTAATCCAGGAGAAGAACATTGGAAGACAATCAAGTAAATCTTAAGATTAAGAAGAGGAACTATATGTTAGTCTATAAGGGTGTGTTTAAAACTCTTAGACTACACCATATCAGATTTTCGAAATTTGCCTATGTGCTAGTAAATATTTCTGATAAGATGGTGGTTACTCTGGAGGTGGAATAGTGATTTTGGAGAAGTGTAAAAACCTATCTGAAGTCTCTAGGTCTACCAGAGAGGGACTGAATGTTAAAGTTGCAGGAAAGGTACTTATTCAGTCTAAGGAAAGTTCTATACATCTTTGGCACCATTCCAAATTGCCTTAAACTACTAGTGTCAATTTCCTGATTAACCAAATGTAGTTGCCAAAGATATAGAATCCAGTATCCCAAGAGAGTAGACATATAGAGAGGAATTTCACATTATCAATGATTTTGTGATTAAAGGAAGAGTAATGGTGGAGAAAAGGTTGTGTTTAATTCAACCTTTCAGATCCTATTACAGGAGTTTACTACTACTACACTTGATTTGTATATCAAGGTGTTGAGATTATTTGAAACGCACTTTTTGTTTTATATTAGTGCAAGTGGGAGTTTGTTGGGTTTTATGCCCTAAATAAAACTCATTTCAATATAATCAGATTTACTTATTAATATAGATCAGAAATAACATTTAATGTTGCATGGTTCACATGATTTATTTCATGATTATATGTACATAATGTATAAATTCATCTGAAACCCTTTTCACATACTTGATCCTGTTTATTGTGCCGTCAACACATTGGAAAGTAAACATGACTATGTGAATAAAGTTTCCTAGATTTATCAGACACAGGGTTTTACTGATATGATAATCTACAACAAGAGTTTACTTGTATTTGGAGAAATACTATGTTCTTTCCAGAACATTGGTTAAAGTAAAGCTCAGGTTGGATGCATGGAGTATGCATCGGAAGGACCGATATTGAACTTTGACTTAGATTTAATTAAACTTACCGTAAAATCTATTCAAGTCAATATCGCCTAGTTGATCCTAGATCAAATGATCTTAATCCTGTTATGATTAGGCTCAATCTTGAAAGGCTATTCGTGTTCCTTGAATTGTTAGTTAAGCCTACTTTTAGGTCAGGGTGATACGTACTTTTTGAGAACACGGTAGTGCAATTGAGTGGGAGCGCTAGCATAAACATGGAATCTATAGCTTCTATCTGGCGAATAGTAAGCAAAGGATGATCTCCTTCGAGCTTGACCAAACGAAAATAAATGGTGGAGATCTCATTTCACATAAGCTGAAATATCATTTATACGGGGTCAAGTGTTTTAAGGATAAAATACATAGTAGGGTGTTACGGTAATTTAATCCCTTTACTGTGTAGATCATTCATATAGAGGATAATTGATCACATTAGGATTATAACAATGGATAACTAATGATGTGTCTATATGGTGGAACATATAAAGCATTCTATATACTGAGAGTGCAATTCTAAGTTCTATGCGTGGATTCAACGAAGAATTAATAAGTTAGTGAATTTTAGTGCTAAATTCTTGATCTACTTATTAGAAGCTCGGTTATATAGACCCATGGTCCCCCCACTAGTTGAGATAATATTGCTTGTAAGACTCATGTAATTGGTTTTGATTAATCAATTATAATTCACAAATTAGACTATGTCTATTTGTGAAATTTTCACTAAGTAAGGGCGAAATTGTAAAGAAAGAGTTTATAGGGGCATATTTGTTAATTATGATACTTTGTATGGTTCAATTAATAAATATGATAAATGACAATATTATTTAATAATTATTTATAGTTATTAAATAGTTAGAATTGGCATTTAAATGGTTGAATTAGGAAATTGGCATTTTTGAGAAAATCAGATACAAAAGGTGTTAAAATTGCAAAATTGCAAAAAGCAAGGCCCAATCCACTAAGTGTATGGCCGGCCACCTTAGTAGGTATTTTAAGTTGATTTTTTCATTATTTTAATGCCATATAATTCAAATCTAACCCTAGTGGAATGCTATAAATAGATAGTGAAGGCTTCAGGAAAATAAGACTTTTTCTTCAGACTTCTGAATCAGAAAAAACTGAGCCTTCTCTCTCCCTATCTTTAGCTCCACTTCTTCTTTCTCTTCCTTTGAATTTCGAACTACCTTAGTGTATGAGTAGTGCCCACACACATCAAGTGATACCTCAATAATAGTGAGGAAGATCGTGAAGAAAGATCATCAGCAAAGGAGTTTCAGCATCAAAGATTCAGAGAAAGAGATCCAGGTTCAGATATTGATAATGCTCTGCTATAGAAAGGAATCAAGGGCTAGATATCTGAATGGAAGGAGTCATATTATTCCGCTGCACCCAATGTAAGGTTTCCTAAACTTCATATGTGTTTATTTCATCGTTTTAGAAAGTTCTTATTTAGGATGTTAATAAACATACTTGTGAGTAGATCTAAGATCCTGGTAAAATAATTTCCAACAGATTATGCTTCCATTTAGCAAAAACTCTTCGCCGGATTTAATGGTTTTTTCTTGGTTATCTCCGACTCCGGCCAGTCCCCAAATACGAAGCAGCGCTATTTTTTTGTGTTTTTTACTGTTCACAGTATAAAAGTTAAGTTATTGGGCTTGGGCAGTATAAAAGAAAAGAAAACGGGCTTGGGCAATAAAAAAGTTGTATTTGTCGTGTCACAGTATATTTGTAAAGTTTTGGTCTAAAAACAGTATATATGTAAATTTCCCTATTATAATTATTTTTATATGATACATATATAAAAAAAAAATTTCTTTTTTTTTTAATTCTGCTTCTCCATCTCAAAAACCCCAAGAAGACCTCAAAAGAACCTGAGTAGTTCATCCATGGGTGAAAAATGAGTTGCGAAAGCAAAAATCTAAGAATGACACGTAGAATGTGAGCCATTTTCTTATAAAGGATAATCTTCTTCTAAAGGTATTGCTAGTGATTCTATTGAAAAGATAGGAAGGCTAAGGGGTTCAAAAACTCAAAAGAACCTGTGAAAGAAGCTTATCAAGCTCCAAAGGTATTTTTGTGCATTTCGTATTTAGGTGTTTGTTGACGCGAGTTGAGATTTCTCTTTAACTTACTTAAAAAAGATAATTAATTAGGCATTATCATTATTCAAAATATTAGTCTCACCTACCTCTCTCTCTCTCTCTCTCTCTCTCTCTCTCTCTCTCTCTCTCTCTCTCTCTCTCTCTCTCTCTCTCTCTCTCTCTCTCTCTCTCTCTCTCTCTCTCTCTCTCTCTCTCTCTCTCTCTCTCTCTCTCTCTCTCTCTCTTTATTCCACCATTGGAGTCCACTGTCCTCTCTCTTCTTCTTACTCTTACCTCTCACAACACTTCAACCTTCCTATTTCTTCATTGTTGTTCGTGATCGCGTCCCCAGTACTTGCTTTTCCATCGTTCTGATCCTCCAACAAACTATCACGGTAAATATCTCTCTCTCTGTTTTTTTTTTTTCTTTTTTCTTTTTCGTAGACTGAATTCATTCCATTTTATATATCTGTATTTCGATATTATGTGAATTGTGATAGTGTTTTAGTTGGTGTATATACTGTTTGATATAATGTCTGTGTGATTCGTGAAAGAATTGGTTATATTAAGGGTCAATGATCACGATTCTGAAGCAATTTTTCTGTAGTTTAATGCCTCTTGATCATATTCATTGTTCAAGTTACCTTAAGAGTTTTCTATTTTAATTTTCTTTGTCTATCGTTTGTTGCTGTAAATGAGTTCAATGTTTTTCTTTCTTTTTTTGTTTCACAACTCTTTTTATATTCTTTCTTTTTTCAATGTTTTTCTTTGTTGTTATAGGTTTATTTTATATTGATTTTGTTCTATTTTGCGCCATTATTTATGGCTTTGGCGCCTTACAAGGCTTTAGCACCTATTATATGGTTGGACCCCTAATTATTTAGGGTAGTTTGTTTAAATTTTCACGTTTTTCGGTATTGAATGTATAAGAAAATTTTGACACAATAATATTTTAAAGTTAATAAGTTATGCACTATACAGATTTATTAGTAGGAATAAAAGGATTATTTTGGTTAATGTATGATTTAAAGAATATTTTAAACTGAAATAAGGTTTAAGATGGTTTACTTTAAACGCTAATTCCTATTAGCTATGTTTTGGTTTATATTTTTTACGAATTTTTAGTATAAAAGGAAAGTGTTTGGAATTTTAGTATTCAGATTCTAATATTATAATTAATTAAGTAAATTGAAGAATAAGAATCTTGAGGATCTTGTAATAAAGGGAGGTGAAAACACTAATGGTCTAATGAGAATATATTGGTTTAGATATATTTGGGAAGTCAAATTATTATAAAAATTTAGTTTGTTCTCAATATTATGGGAATGTACTAAAATTATTATATTATTTGTATTTTTAAATAATTTCTAGATGAGTGATATTAGTTTTTTTATGGAAGAAATGGAAGTACAAATTTGATGGATGAGCTGCGCCATTGTTTATGGCTTTGGTGCCTTTTAAAGTTTTCGCGCATGATTTATGGCTGGCCCCTAATTATTTAGGGTAATTGGTTAAAATTACAAGATATCATGAATTTTAAAAATATTATAAAATTTAATAACTAACAATTATGGTATATAATTATGAGATTATTGCCTTATTAGTTTATTATAGATAACATAATATTAATTTTGGGTATATAAATTATAAATATGAGTTTATTATAGATAACATAATATTAATTTTAGTATATAAATTATAAATGTGGGATTTTGTAATAAATTGGAGATAGGGACATTAATTGTGAATTGAGAATACTTTATTTTATTTTATTTTTTATTTTTGGGAAGATATTGAAATAAATGGGAAGTAAATGCTAATGAAGTATTGAGATTATTGCCTTACTAGTTGTATAGGAAGATACTAATATGAATAGTTTTTATAATAATTTGAATGGTATAATAATTAGGAGGTTATCTATTTAAATATTAAATAATGAAGCATTATGTCATAATACCGAATTGGATTAATTAATATTAATTTAATATTATTAATTAAATGTATGAAAGTGGTAATAGGAAAATGGTACTTTTGAATGTGAAAAGTGCAATCTTAAGTTTTAAGGATATTAATACAATTTTGGTTTAATTTAGGTTGAATAAAGATTATAGATACTATGTTTTACGCTATAAATAAAATAATAAATAATTTGACTTATTAAGAATTTTGACATGTTTTAGTCTATAAATAAGTAATATTTTTAAACGATAAAATGAAATAATTAGTATATAATATTTTGAATATTTAAGGAATAATGGGTATTAAAAGGAAAATTTTATTTATGTTTGATTTTAAAAGGGTAGAAGTAAAGAATATGGATCCTATGAAGGTTATGAAGTAGAATGCTATAATTTAGTTGTTACTAGTAGGGCTGTGCATGGGTTGGGTTGGCCAGGTTGAAGGTATTTTAGTGGGCCAACCCAATGAGATCGGCCTATTAAATTCTAACCCATTCATATTAAGATTTATTTACAAACCAACCCAACCCAACCCATTTTTAATCGGTTTGGGTTGGGTTGGGTTAAAACCCTTAATTTTTTATAATTAAAACTTAAAATTTTGAGCTAAATTTCCATGATTAAATGTAAAATTCAATAGTTCATCAAAAGTTCAAAGGTTAAAAATCAATTATTACAGTCATCCAAATCAAAATAAAGACTAAAGTTAATTAAATTGTCCAAAATATGATCAACTTGAAAAATACATCAATTAATAATGTCAATAATCTTCTCCTTGGTGATGCTTTGACCTTTGGTGTGTTACCTATCATTCAACAAATAAAGCTACTCAAATTATTTATATTAAATTAGCATAATAAAATAAAGAACATTGTTAATTTATAAATAAATTATTATAAAAGGAAAAGTAATTATTAAAAAAAATCAACAACTTAGCAATCTAAATAAAACTACTAATTATCTAAACACAAAACTAACAACTAAACATTCACATAGATCAAAGAGACACCAAAAATCATAACATACACTACTGTTTTATTTATCACTCAAATAAAATAACCATTATTGAAACTAGCAAAAATAAAAATAGAATGAAACATACAAAAATCAATAAAAAAATCGTTATTACTGAATTATTGCAACATAAATTTAAAAATACTCACAAAAAAATCATTACTACATATTCAGAAAATAAAAAATTAGTATTACTAAATATTCATCACTAATATTAGAAAAAAAAATAAATGATATGAAGAGTCAAGAAATAACCTGACAATGAAAAGTGAGAGCCGAAGTAGCGTGGTGTGCGACAACCCTTGCTTAAACACTTTCAGAAAATAAAAAAAAAAAAAGTGAGACTAAAGGTATTGAGATTAGAAATTTGAAGAGAGAAATAATTTCATTGAGCAAAAATAAGATGAAAAGAAAAAGTTACCTCCGGCGAGAACGGAATGGGAGGAGAGTGGACTCTTATCTGTGCCGTGTGCGTGCATCGGAGAAGGAGGCGGATCCAAACATTCTCTGAGAGAGAGAGAGAGAGAGAGAGAGAGAGAGAGAGAGAGAGAGAGAGAGAGAGGGCAGTGAGTTGAGAGAAAGAGAAAGTAGGAGGCGGATGGTGATGAGGGGAATGTATTTTATGTTGTGTTATGTTTTTAGGGTTAGGGTTAGATAATATATATCAATATATATGTGAGAAAAGTAAAAGCCCAATTCAAATTGTCTAAAGCCCATAAAATTAATACTATGATTTTTTTTTTTCAAAAATTCGAGTTGGGTTGGGTTCATTGGCCCATAAACTGCCCAACCCATTTCCGACCCAAAACTGAACGGGTTGACATTTTTCAAACCAATGGCTATTCGGCCCAAATTTAAAGGGCCTGTTTCGGCCCAAAATCGGGTTGGGTCGGCCGGTTTGGTCGGCCCAACGGGCTAAATGCTCAGCCCTAGTTACTAGCCAAAGGGTAATCCCTTTGGCTAGTTCTAGTATTTTATAGGGAGATCTAGTTGCTTAGTCTTGGTGGTAGGTTGATTCTCTTCAGTTTGAATAGCTTTCTAATTAAAGTTTTATGCTGTTTTTTGATTTTTTTTCAGGTGGAACTTCATTATTTTATTGAGTTATGAGCATTATTTGAAGATGTTATAGTTTTATTGTCTAAATTTCTGGGGGCAGTTTTGTCCCATGAGACTCGCTCTAAGATTTTAGCGGCCCATGGTTAGCAAAGCATGCTCTGCAGTTAGACGATGAGCTATCTTGATTCGAGGAGGTTCCAGCGCCGGCATCACTTTGTAAAAAAAAAAAAAATTCTTTTTCCCATAAATTTCTAAATACATTAAATATTCTATCACATCTTATCTTGTAGAACAGAACAGTATGAGACGTGTCCAACATTTATCACATCTTATACAAGTGTCGAAATATAACATTTACACGTCCAAATATCATCACACCTAGCAACCAAATATTCTTCATTTCTTCTACTCTAGTTTTTTTTAAAAAAAAACATCTCAATATTATGTCTCTGACTTCTGCTCGTCCGAAACAGAAGATCTAATCATTTGCAATCTAAACTCTTAATTACTCATCAAGCTCCTTCTCTTTCTAATAAATCACATACAACATTCAGTGAAAAGTTCAGATTTTGAGATATACACCTCAATTACTAGGTATGTTTCTATTAATTAACTGATCATATATGTATACCATTGTATATTTAGACTGCTTTAAATGACAGTTCTACATATAAATGCATAATCCATGTCTTGTTTTTTGTTCTGTTCATTATGAACATTCATGTTTTGGTATTATCTCTAACAGGAATATTTAAATTTGACCAATTTGGATAACGACCTCTCTCTACTTAAAAATTAATACATCTCTGAATTGTTTCTTCATCTAATCTAGTTTTCTATATACAGAGGAAAAATGTCCGGAGTGTCTATGGCGATGGCACCACGGTCGGAGCCAGACCAAACGGCGACCACAGCCACAGAATCCCACAAGAGGAGGCTCAATGAGGAACTGGAACAGCCGGTAACAGGTGGCGTAATGGGTTCACTGCGCATCATAGAGCTTCAACTCGTGGCCTTCATTATGGTGTTTTCAGTAAGTGGCCTGGTGCCACTGGTGGAGTTGGTGTTCCCAGCTTTGGCAAGCGCTTACCTCTTGGCACTGTCCAGGCTAGCGTTCCCCACGCACACTGGTCACGTGACAACAACCTCAGAAGAGCTGTTCCACGGTAGCAAAATGTTCAGAGTGTACGTGATCATGGGAACACTCATTGGGCTGTTCTTGCCTTTGGGTTACGTGTTGGGAGGTTTCGCTAGAGGGGATGACCACGCCGTACGCTCCGCCACGCCGCACTTGTTCTTGTTGTCGTTTCAGATTTTGACAGAGAACATAATAAGTGGACTGTCTTTGTTTTCTCCGCCGGTTCGAGCTTTGGTTCCGCTGCTTTATACGGTTCGGAGGATCTTTGTCATTCTTGACTGGACTAAAGATGTTTGGATCCACAAAAGCTTACCTGCAAATGCTCCTTTCAAGGTCAAAGTCAAACTTCCTTTTATTACGTACTAATTTGATATTTGCACGAATGATATAGGCACCCACTACTCCTTTATAATTTGAATTTTTTAATTATAAATTAATTTTATAAAATAATAAAAAAACAATAATAGTAAAATTTAGGGAACGGTTTAGAGCAACTCCGTAAAATGTTAAAAGGATGTTTGGTGAGATAGATGTCTTAAAATATTAAGATTTTCTACTATTAGAGAGGAAATGATATTATTCTAAAAATTTGATGAATGGTATGTTGTAATATTGATGTTATTATTTTTTTTAATAAAAAATTAAAGCTAAAATTTTATTCTAACTAAAAATTAAAATGTATATCAAATAATAATGTCCGAGATTATTTTTAAAGAGTTTTATTTATTGGAGTATTTTTAGAGGTGAGAATGTCAATAAATAATGTAAAAGAGAGAAAATAAAATATTATATTTTTAAATTTTCTTTTACTATTGCAGTTTACTTCTTTAGTTTCACTTGGGTATTATTTTTTAAATTTTTACTGACATGTTATCCATCAATTTTTTTTATATATATTTCAAAATATATTTATAATACCCATACATAAATGATAAAATATTATATATTACATAATTTGTAGGGGAATCATTTTAGGTTGTATTTCTGTATAAAAGTAAAAAAAAAAATAAAAAAAATAAAAACTATAAAAATGGGTGACTATTCAATGGTTACATTTTTATTGTAACCATATGGTTACATTTTTTTTTAACCTGTAATAGCAGGTTACTAATAGGTAGACTTTCCTTTTTTAGATTTAATTAATTATAATTAACTATTTTCTTAAAATAATTAATTAAATAGTAGACATTCCTTTTTTAGAATTATTTAATTATAATTAACTATTTTCTTAAAATAATTAATTAAATATTTAACAAGACTTCTTTTAGCAATTAATATTTATATTTAAATCCTTACTTGAATTATTTTAATAATTAAGTCATTTAATTATAATATTTACAATAAAATTTATTCTTTTTACAAAAATTAAACTTCTTTTGACACAAATTAAAATTCTCTTCTTATAATAAATTTTCAAATAATTAATTATTTTTAAATGATATTTAATTATTTTGTTACAATTATATGAATTAAGTATGAGGCCTCAAGCTAATCAATCGATAACAAGTGCAGCCATTTTTTTCTAAAAAATCCTTCAACTTATTTCATTTTTTACTTTTTAAATATTTAAATAAAAAAATTAAATAATTAAGTGTAATAATTTTAAAATTAAAATTACAAGTATAATAAAATTTAAATTATGAAATTATGTGTATAATTTTAAATTATAAAAAGTTTTGCTATAAAATTTTAAATAATTTAAGTATAAAAATATAAATTGCTAAAAGATCCTTACATAGTAATAAATTGCAAAAAATTAATTAATAATTATAATTAATTTAATTTTAAAATATAATTAATCTTAATTAAAATTTTATAAGGAAATAAATGATTAGGTCACTTTCAGGTTACAAGTTATTTATTATTTATTTTTATTTAATTTCTAAATTAATCACAACCATTTAATAATAATCCAATGCTTAAAAAAAATGTAACCATGATGGTTACAATAAAAATGTAACCATTGAAACCTCTTCCCTATAAAAATATATATAAATATATATAAATGAAAAATTTATAATTTTTATTTAATTTTTACGCTTATTAATAAATTTAAAAAAAGACTTTTAAAACATTGGATGGATTTATCATATTTTAATATGGTTCTTCAAATTTTCTAAAAATTATATTTTAAAACTAATTATCCTTCAATCAAAAAAATTATTCTCTATATAAAAACATAGAGATATAATCAATAAATATTTTGTTTCGATTCATCTCCGAAGTTAAATACTTCATTCAAAAATTATCCAATGTGAAGATTTCATCAAAAAGAAATCCCTTATGATACACGCTTATAATGGGTGTATTTTCAAAATTTTTAAACTAAACTAATATTACGAATTTTTTTTTAAATTTAAATTCAAATTAGACCAATTAAATAATTAAACCAAGTTAAATTAATTCACTCAAAATGGTTGTGTGTGTCTTAATTCTAATTTTTTTATAATAAATGTTTATTTTTTTATAATATTTTTTTATTTTTAATAAATTTATAATACATAACTAACAATAAAAAAAAAAATATAATCATATATTTTACTTAAGGATAGTTTTCACAAATATATATATGAATATATTTTGTCTTAAAAATATATATATTAATTATATATAAAATAATTAGATAGATTAGTTTTTTTTTTTTTTTGAAAATGGATGATTTCATTAAGAACTGGCATCTGCCATAACAATGTCACACAAAGTAGAAGGAGCATTATGCTCGGTAAACATACAACCTGATAAAAAACAAGACCCTCTAGCAATACTATGGGCAGCCTTATTTGCAGATCGATTAACAAAACAAACAGAAACATTATTCAAGAGAATAAAATGGAACGACAGTCCTCCACCAATAAACCAAACTGAGATGGCATATGAACTGAACTATTGATTGCTTGAACAACAACTAAAGCATCAGACTCAACAACCACTTTTTCCCAAGCTTTCGTCTTTATCCAACTCAAAGCTTCCTTGATCCCAATTGCTTCTGCTATTTCAGGAAGTACACTACCCCAACGACTTTCAGAAAAGGCTTCCAAAAGCTTACCTTGGCTGTCACAAGCAATGAAACCATACCCAAATTTTTGTTGAGATTCGAAGATAGCCCCATCGACATTCACCTTAACCGTATTTGCATCTGGTTTGCGCCATCTATTGCTAGTTAAAGAGTCACCCGTAGCATACATAGCAGTAGGGGATTGAAATTTAGCAATTTTCCAATGATTAAGGACCCGTCTTGCCGACTGTACTACCTCCAACACAGACCTGGATTTCCCTTGCCACAGCACTTCCTTTCGTGTCTTCCAAATGCTCCAACAGAGCATAGCAGTCTCCACAACTACCTCTCCCAAACTGTTCTCCAACAGATCAAAAAACCAGGCAGCAAAATCATTGTACACACCAGTCGGTTTTGTTGCTGCAGCAAAAAACCAGCAGGAGTTCGAAAAGTTGCAGCCCAGTAACACATGAAAAATTGTCTCAACATCCATATTACACAAAGGACATATAAGATCAACATTCACATGCTTTGTTTGGAGTTGTACCTTAGTTGGAAGACAACCGGAGCAAGCTTTCCATAAGAAATGTTGAACCTTGGAAGGCACTGAAAGTTGCCACAATTTTTTCCAACCATTGTCATCTTGAGTAAAAAGCCAATTTCCACTTGACGATTGAAGAAACTTGTAAGCACTCTTGACTGAATAAAAACCTGAAGACTCCATATTCCAATACCAACTATCCACATCTCGAGAATTACTTAGCTGAATATTTCTGATTAAGCTAATATCCCTCTCCTCAAACATGTCATTCAGAATCTCCAAGTCCCAAGACCTCTCACCAATACTAAGCAAATTAACAACCTGCTTATCAACCAAACCCGGATGAGTAGTGACTACATAAGGGTTATTATCATGGGCCAGCCACGGGTCATTTAGAATGCTAACCGAGACTCCACTAGCACTTCATCTTCTTGCACCCTTCACTAAGTCTTGAGCAGCCCATATACTCCGCCAAATAAAACTAAGATTATTTCCTAACTCAGCATCAAGAAAGGAACCATTAGGAAAGTACCTAGCTTTATAGATTTGTCCCACAAGAGTGTCTCCCATAGTGAGCAAACGCCACCCTTGTTTTCCCAAAAACGACAAGTTATAGTCCCTAAGATCTCGAAATCCTAGTCCACCAAAATTCTTATGTTGACAGAGACGCTTCCCACTCACCCAACTCACTCCTTTACTTGAGTTAGACTGAGATTTCCACCAAAACCGCGCCATCATACCTTCAAGGCTTGAGCAAATCTCATGAGTCAAAACAAAGACACTCATAGCATAGCTGGGCAAAGCTTGAGCGACTGACTTTATCAAAATCTCTTTCCCCGCCTTGGACAAGAACTTTGTTTCCCAACTAAAGATCTTCTTTTTCATCTTCTCTTTCAAAAAGCTAAGAATTGCGTTCTTATTCCGCCCCATTATACATGGAAGACCCGAATAAAAACTATCATTAGACGCCTCACTCAGTCTCATAACACCACAAACCCGATCACGAACAGCCACAGTAGTATTTTTACTAAAAAAGACTGAAGATTTAGTAAAATTTACTTGTTGTCCCGAAGCAAGTTCATAACTATTGAGAAGACGAATCACATTTTGAGACTCATACTCATTTGCTTTGCAGAAAACATAGCTATCATCTGCAAATAGCATATGGGAAACCATAGGAGCACCTCTAGCTACATGGCAACCAGTTAGCCAATGGCGTCTCTCATAATGCTTTAACAGTGATGAAAACCCCTCCGCACAAATCAAGAACAAATAAGGAGATAATGGATCTCCTTGTCGCAAACCTCTCCCCGGAATTATAGGCCCCATTAAATGTCCACCATGAGTAACATTGTAGGTTACCGTAGTCACACAAAACATAATAAGTTGCACCCAATGACTACTAAAACCCATATGAAGCATCATCCTTTCAATAAAAGACCATTCCACACGATTATATGCCTTACTCATATCCAGTTTGATGGCCATAAAACCTTCTTTACCAGCTATTTTCCTCTTCAAATAATGCATGATCTCAAAAGCTACCATGATATTATCAGAGATAAGAGGCCCCGGTAGAAAAGCACTTTGATTATCATATATTACATTCGGCAATACATCTTTAAATCTGTTAGCCAACACCTTCGAAATAATCTTGTAAAGCACATTACATAATGAAATTGGTCGAAGATCAGTCATAAATTCAGGATGTTTCTTTTTCGGGGTAAGCACTATGTTTGTATAGTTCAACTCTCTAGGAAACGAACCAACAACAAAAAAATTCTGAACAAGAGTGATAATGTCGTTACCTACAGTGTTCCAACATTTTTGATAAAATCCCGGTGTCATGCCATCAGGTCCCGGAGATTTATCCGGGTGCATTTGAAAGAGCGCACGACGAATTTCCACATCCGTAACTGGCTCCAGCAGTTTTTGATTTTGACCAGCCATGACTGAGGCTGAAAAATACTGGAAAAGATCATTGTTTCCTACTGTTGCTGATGAAGAAAAAAGCTGAGAAAAATAAACTTCCACAACCGATGATAATCCCCCCTGTCAGTCCACCCAATTCCCAGCAGAATCTTTAAGCTTCTGGATCGAATTTCTTCTTCTTCTTGCCGTGGCTGTAGCATGAAAATATTTAGAGTTGCTATCTCCCTCTTGCAACCAAAGTTGCTTACTTTGCTTCCAATATATTTCCTTTTGCAAAAAAAATATCATTCAGTTTAGCACTAGCCGATTTATAGTTTTGTATGGAAATATCATCTTGGCCTCTCTTCCACTTTTTTATTTCTTCCTTACAATCTTTGATTCTCTTTGAAAAATTCCCAGAATAATCCTTTCCCCAACTCAATAACACTTCCCCACAATGTTTTACTTTGTCAATAACACCCACCGAATTCCCTGGCTCCCAACAGCTTTTAACAATTTCAAAAAATAATGGTTCTTTAAGCCATGAATTTTCAAAACAGAAAAAACTACTTTTAGCCACGACGACTTGATTGACAGTATTTAAAAGTAAAGGAGTGTGGTCAGATGTAGAACTTTCTAAATTAAAAAGCTTAACTGAGGGAAAAAAGTCTAATCAAGATTGAGTCACCAAGGCTCTATCAATCCGAACTTCCACCCAATCCACAGTACCTCGGCACCGCTCCCAAGTGTAAGGGTACCCAAACAGCTCAAGGTCATGAAGTCCACACATAGCCAAAGTATCATTGAATCCGTCAAGTAACCATCTCGGATAAGGATTGCCACCCCTCTTATCATCATGAGAGGTAACATTATTAAGATCCCCAATTATACACCAAGGCAAGCTTGACTTGGATTTCAGCTCACAAAGAAGATCCCAAGTTCTTTTCCTCAAGTTTCTATTCGGTTCTCCATAAAGGCCTGTCAACCGCCAATGTCCTTGATCGCTACCACTAATCACAACATCGATGTAAGAAACCCCATATTCCAGTACCTTAACTTCTTCTTCCACTCTCCATAAGAGAGCCACTCCCCCACTCTTACCAACAGAATCCACAGCAAGCGCACCATCAAATCCAATAGCCACCCTCAACCTTTCAATAACCTTTTTTTTTGCTAAAGTCTCACATAAAAACAAGTAATTGGGCCTCTTTTGAACCACAAGGTCCTTAATGAATTGCTGAGCCCATGGGTTCCCAAGCCCATGGCAATTCCAAGATATGATGCTCATAATGATGGGTGGGCCTGAGAATCATGGCCCACCTTTAGTCCGTTTTTTGATCCAGCAGTATCATCATAACAATCCACCTCATTGTCCAACTTTGAATGAGTCTTATCCCCACTGACTGCCACCTTTTCTTTCCCCATACGTCTTCTTTTATTATCTATAATAAGAAGCAAATCTTCCTCATTTAAATAAGCTACATTACCTCCTTTGATTTGGCTTTGACCCTCCCCAATATGCTGTCCATGATCCACTCCTCCATCTTGAATAAGATCAACGTGATTCCTTCCTACAATCATAGGATCGTGATGATCATCATCATCATGACGATCAACTTCCATAATTTTAGGCGAGACAGACGCTGCACCTCCGGCACCAGAAACACGTGCACCACCACCTTCCCCGACAGCTCCGTTAGCTTCATTCCCCGTCCGTAACCATTGTGCTCCAATCAAGTAATTCTTCTTTCTCATCTGCGCCTTCATACCAATCCCATATGGCTTCGACAATTGATCTATAGGTTGATCAAAGCGTTTTGGACAAAAACGTTCTGAATGGCCTATGATCCCACACACAAAACAAAAAGTTGGGAGATGTTCGTATTTGAAATTGGCCCAAATCCATTCACCATTTTCCTTGCAAATCTTCATTCTCCGTTTTAATGGTTTATTAACATCAATGGTTGCTCTCACCCGGAGATAATCTCTCCATAATCCATTGAAGTTTTTCGGGTCAGACTTGACATATCCACCAACATAATCACCAGCACTCTTAACCACTTTCTCCATCATAAAACCAGACTTTAGATCATGAAGCTGAACCCAAAATTCCATTTTATGTAACTGCACTACCTTCGGATCCTCTCCCTTCCTTAAACGATGGAAAACGAGAGGACATTTGTTAAACGTCCAGGGACTCCCATCCACAACCGATTGGATATTCAATTCATGATAGAATTGAAAAAGATATCTATTGGTATCCAGTTCCCTGATATACACGCCCTTTCCCGGTTGCCACAGCGACGCCATCATGTGCCTCATTGCATCAAAATCCAATGTCCTACCCGTGATAAACTTCCCCACCAAACACCACCGATCATCAAAAGCTAACTCCTCTCCTTCCTCCTCTCCTCCAATTAGAATTCCCTCTTCCTCATCCTCCAAACTGATCTGAGCGTATTGCTCATTCAGATCAACGGCCGGTTGACTACTTGACGCCATAGAAACGAAAACAACAACTAGAATTGACTTAGAACGTTGAGAGAATACTATTAGATAGATTAGTTTGGTTTGCTTTGAACTGATATTATCATTTTAAAAACTATCATCAAATTGGGGAATTTTAAAGGGTCTAATATACATAATATATAATTTTTTTTTTTTTTTAAATTTGTCTTCTAATTTAAAGTTGTGGTAAATTTGTACCCTTTATTCCGGTGATGTAGTAGATAAATTAAATCAAAAAATGAAAATGAAATTTCATTAAAATTTTATTGGAACTATTTATTCTTCCTTTAGAATCATATTAGATCAATTTATATTGATTAATTGTTTCCATAAAAATAAATCATTCTTTTAAAATCCTTTAATGAAAAGATTTATTTTCTTCATGAGCCAAATAAATATATCTTTTTCATTAATTTTGGAATATGAATATCTCATTAAAAAATTATTTTTTGATTTAATAGGTACGGTAGGTACCAATTATAGAAAGGGATCGAGCAACATGACTTACTTATTTTAGTTTGTTTGCAATGCTTCAGTACATTGTATCCAATATTTATTAGGGTCCTTCTTGGTTTGGTTGAATTTTTATTTTTTTCAAATTAAATTAGTATTAAGGTTTTTTGAACATTCAAAACTAAACCAAACTATTTTTTTTTTAACAATAATTATTCATTTTTTTCAATAATTTTATTACTTTTAATATGTTTATAATATATAAGTGAATAAAAAGTTATTATCATAACTAACAATATTATGTGAATATATATATATCAATGTTCTACTTCAAGATGTTCTCAAATTATGATGAAATTTGCTACACATTTCTACACAATTTAGTCTAGACATTTCTATACACTTGTAGAAAAATTATCTAAGAACTTAAGAGAATTCTAGATTAGATTAAATCTAGAATATACTAGTTATGTTGTACTCTAGAAACATTTAGATTTGTTTGGATATAATTTCTTCTAGTAAAAGAAGAATCTAGAAGAAATAATTCTAGCCATAAAGTGTAAGGGGTGAGCAACTATAAATACCCCATCAAACTTCCAAATTGTAACCAAGCTTGAGTAGCCAAAGTAAGTCTTTTACTACTAGCCTACTACCTTGTCTCCTCTCTTACTACACACATAAAAATTAAAACTCTACATAACTCTTCCTTGTCCCACCAATCATCCAACTTATCAACTTATCAACATCATCATACTACACTACCTAATATCCATCCCATACAAATCTAAACCAATACAAATTTATTCTCAAACCATCAGTGGTATCAGAGCTCCGTTCGATCATATATCACTGGGCGTAATCTTTTCCAGTCATAAACATGAGTTCGGAGTATAATCGCTCTTCACTACCTCTTCCAATTTTCCATGGAGAAAACTATGATTTTTGGTCCATCAAAATGAGGACCTATTTTCGATCACAAAATCTATGGAAAATTATTGAAGAAGAAATCACTATTCCGGAAGATATTACATCTCTTTCGGAAGACCAAAAGAAGGCACTCGAGGATAATCAACAAAAGGATTCTCATGCATTATACTGCTTGCAACAAGCTATGGCGGACAATCTTTTTCCACGAATTATGAGCGCAGCAACGGCAAAAGAAGCATGGGACACGCTGCAGGAGGAGTTCCAAGGAACCGTCAAGGTACGCACAGTTAGACTACAAAAGCTTAGAAGAGATTTTGAGAATCTTAAAATGAAAGATAATGAGACTGCAAAAGATTACTATTCTAGAATTAAAGAAATAGTAAATCAAATGGGAGCCTATGGAGAAATAATTTCTGACAAGAATATAGTACAAAAGATACTAATTTCTTGTACAGAAAAATATGATTCAATAGTTTCTGTGATAGAGGAAACTAAAGATTTAGAAACTCTATCACCAACTGAACTAATGGGCTCTCTTGAAGCATATGAAAGTAGACGAGAAAGGCATAAGGAAAGTGAAGCTGAAAATGCCTTTCAGTCTAAAATCAATCCGCGGTCTCAAAAACCAAAAGCTGATGGGAAAAAGACACAAGAAAAACAAAAAGAAAATAACGACAAGTATCCTCCATGTGGCATTTGTAAAAGAAAAAGTCACTTGGAGAAAGACTGCTGGTTTAAAGGAAAACCACAGTGCCAAAATTGTAAAAAATTTGGCCACACTGAAAAAACTTGTCGTTTAAAGAAATCCCATCAAGCTAATTTTTCCGAAGAGAAAAATGATGAAAATAATCTCTTCTATGTCTGCCAAGCTGCAACAGAAGAAGGAAAAGATACTTGGTATCTTGATAGTGGTTGTAGTAACCACATGACGAAAAACGAAAGCATCTTTTGTAGTCTTGATAGATCCAAGACTAAAGTCAAAATTGGTAATGGTGACTTCATGGAAGCAGTCGGCAAAGGCACCATTGCCATAGACACTAAAAAAGGCAAGAGATACATCAATGATGTACTCCTGGTACCCAACATTGATCAAAACCTACTTAGCGTAGGTCAAATGATTGAAAAAGGGTACTCTTTGCATTTTGAAGGAGATTCTTGCACAATATATGATAAGCAAGATAAATCCTTTCAAATTGCAAAGGTAAAAATGAAAGAAAATAGATGCTTTCCCATACAATGGAGATATGCAAGCAATGTGGCAATGCAAGCGCAAACAGATGAGTCATGGCTATGGCATAGAAGGTTTGGTCACTTCAACTTCCATGGGCTTAAGATCCTCAAGCAGAAGAATATGATGCGAGACCTCCCAGCAATTAAGGAGATCAACACAGTCTGTGAAGGATGCATGCTCGGGAAACAACATCGACAACCTTTTCCATCTGGCAAAGCTTGGAGAGCCAAAAAGCCACTGGAGCTAGTCCATACTGACGTCTGCGGGGCAATGCGCACTCCATCAAATGACCAAAACAGGTACTTCATTCTCTTCATTGATGACTTTACTAGAATGACATGGGTTTATTTTATGCAACAAAAGTCGCAAGTCTTCGATATTTTCAAAAAGTTCAAATCCCGTGTTGAAAGACAAAGCGGTCACTACATCAAGACAATTAGAAGTGATAGAGGCAAAGAATACACTTCTAATGAATTCAACAAGTTCTGTGAAGATGAAGGGATGGAGCACCAACTCACTGTTGGATACGCACCAGAACAGAATGGTGTATCTGAAAGGAAAAACAGGACTGTTATGGAGGCAGCAAGAGCCATGCTGCTAGAGAAAGGTCTCCCAAAACGATTTTGGGCAGAGGCAGTAAGCACTGCAGTCTACTTGCTCAACCGATGTCCAACCAAAGCCGTGCAGAATAAGACCCCGATCGAAGCTTGGAGCGGACGTAAGCCATCAGCAAAGCATCTCAAAGTCTTCGGCTGCATATGCTACAGTCACATTCCAAAAGAGAAAAGAGGCAAGCTTGATGAGAAGGCAGAGAAAGGAATCTTCTTAGGCTATAGTACTCAATCAAAAGGTTATCGAGTCTATAGCTTAGAAACAAATAAGCTAATAATCAGTCGAGACGTAAAATTTGACGAAGATGCTGCATACAACTGGGAGACACAAGAAGTTGAAAGAAAGACAGTCAATATTCCTCTACCGCCAAGACAAGAAACTGATCAAAATGAAGTTCTTACTCAACCAAGAACACAAGAACCTGCACAAGTCATAGAATCTCCGCCAGACTCACCAGTAAGGCGAACAAGACCACTATCAGAAATCTACGAGACATGCAACTTAGTACTTATGGAGCCAGAAAGCTTTGAAGCAGCTCATAAACAAGAAGTATGGAGAAAAGCTATGAATGAAGAGATAAAGATGATTATGAAGAATGAGACTTGGGAGCTTGTAGATCGTCCACAAGACAAAGATACTATAGGAGTCAAGTGGGTCTACAAGACAAAGCTCAACGCAGATGGCTCTATCCAAAAGCACAAAGCAAGATTAGTTGCGAAAGGATACTCACAACAATACGGAGTCGACTACAACGAAACATTTGCTCCAGTTGCACGCCTTGACACTATTAGGGCTTTAATAGCTCTAGCCGCACAGAAGAAATGGAAGATTTTTCAACTCGATGTGAAGTCAGCATTCCTAAATGGTTATCTTGAAGAAGAAATTTATGTGGAGCAACCTCAAGGGTTCGTGATACAAGGACAGGAAGATAAAGTCCTCAAATTGAAAAAGGCTTTATATGGCCTAAAGCAAGCTCCACGAGCCTGGTATAGCAGAATTGACAACTACTTTACCGAGCAAGGATTCAGGAGGAGCAAGAGTGAGCCAACTCTTTACATCAAAACTCAAGGTACGAATGATACACTAATTGTCTCTTTATACGTTGATGATCTCATCTACACAGGCAATAATGAGAAGATGATAAAGAAGTTTAAAGAAGACATGATGAAAAATTTTGAGATGACCGACCTGGGATTAATGCACTACTTTCTCGGGATCGAAATAACTCAAAAAGAAGATGGGATCTTCATCTCACAAAAGAAGTATACAGAGACACTATTGAAGAAATTCAAAATGGAGGGATGCAAGACTGTATCAACTCCATTAGACAATAACAAAGCTCTCAAGAAGGAAGATGGCTCATCGAAAGCTGATGAATCAAAATTTCGAAGTCTAATTGGCAGCCTTCTATATCTAACTGCTACAAGACCAGACATAATGTACGCAGTTAGTCTCCTATCAAGATTCATGCATGATCCAAGTCAAGTTCACTACGGAGCAGCCAAGCGAATCCTCAGATACTTGCAAGGAACAAAATTCTATGGAATATGGTACAGAGTTACAAGTGACTCAAAACTTGTTGGCTACACAGATAGTGACTGGGCAGGATCCATGGACGACATGAAGAGCACGTCAGGATATGCCTTCACACTTGGATCAGGAATATTTTCATGGGCATCAAAGAAGCAAGCAACTGTTGCACAATCATCAGCTGAAGCAGAGTACATTGCAGCAGCAATGACTACAAGCCAAGCTATATGGCTCAAAAGAATACTAGAAGACATGGGAGAATCACAGAAAGAAGCTACAAAGATATATTGCGATAGCAAATCAGCTATAGCAATGGCGAAAAATCCAGTATTTCATAGTAGAACTAAGCATATAAGCATCAAGTACCATTTCATCAGGGAAGCAGAAGCAAACAAAGAAATCGAGCTCAAGTACTGCAAGACTGAAGAGCAGGTAGCCGACATATTCACAAAGGCACTACCAAGAGGCAAGTTTGAGCTACTGCGAGACATGATTGGAGTTACCGAAATGTGTACCAAGGAGGAGTGATGAAATTTGCTACACATTTCTACACAATTTAGTCTAGACATTTCTATACACTTGTAGAAAAATTATCTAAGAACTTAAGAGAATTCTAGATTAGATTAAATCTAGAATATACTAGTTATGTTGTACTCTAGAAACATTTAGATTTGTTTGGATATAATTTCTTCTAGTAAAAGAAGGATCTAGAAGAAATAATTCTAGCCATAAAGTGTAAGGGGTGAGCAACTATAAATACCCCATCAAACTTCCAAATTGTAACCAAGCTTGAGTAGCCAAAGTAAGTCTTTTACTACTAGCCTACTACCTTGTCTCCTCTCTTACTACACACATAAAAATTAAAACTCTACATAACTCTTCCTTGTCCCACCAATCATCCAACTTATCAACTTATCAACATCATCATACTACACTACCTAATATCCATCCCATACAAATCTAAACCAATACAAATTTATTCTCAAACCATCAAATTAACATTTTGTCAAAACTTTATATGAACACTCATAATATCCATCTCCTTGTGCCCTTTTGTGTTTATAATGAAGTCGAGTAAATTAATAGTACTATAATGTTACTTGCTTTCAATAAAAGAAATAGTACTATAGAGTTGTTATTATTAGCTGCTATTAATATATCAGACGTTTAGCTCCTATTAATAATAATACCCAAGACTAATAATCTTATTAGATCAAATTAAGAGTTCTTTGTTTTCCTAATTATCAAAAAGCTCAAACAGTATTTTGCTAAAGTGTTGTTGGAGTAGTCTGACGCACTACAACAAATTATAATAAGTGAATTGGGTTTTATACTCAATCCGCACCAAAATGTTACCTCACCTCATGATGTACCCTTCTAACAACTTAAAGGTTCTGTTATACATTATAATTAAAATTGTCAGGCTTATCAAATATGCCTTTTTTGATATGAAAAATATTGTACATGGAGATATTTTATAATCCGTTACCTTAGGTTTTACCATGGTAACATGCATGAATACAATAGATAAAAGATGTTGAATTGATATATGTGATTTTGGTGTGTCAGGATGTGGGCTGGTTCTGGTTTGGGAGAAGCTTAGCAGTGGTGAATTTGGGGTACTTTGCCATAAATCTGTTTGTCTTTCTAATTCCAAGATTTCTGCCCAGGGCCTTTGAAAGGTATTTCAGTGAAAGAGATGAAGTTCATGCCAAGATAGCACAGGATAAACGCTTTGCAGCCTTTAATAGAACTCAACCATATCTGGATAGGAAAAATATATAAACCAGATTATTCATTCTTCATTTTATATACATTTTCACTTTGTTGTCTTTTATTCCTTATGTTTGTTTGGGTTTTTTTTTTTTTCTTTCTATATGTAATAATATCATGTACAAAATTTTGGTTGTGGTAGAGAAAGGCTGTACTTATTTTTTCTTTTGCCTTCTTTTTTTTAAAGTAGCCAAACATCAAAATCTATTGTTTTCAAAGTACAACAATGACACTGAGACACAATTTCATAAAGAATTTATTAGTTTCTACATTGGTTGCAAAATGGCTTTTTACAAAGACGCAATTTGTCCTTGAGAATCACAATTGTTGTATTTACTTTCTGGTGATATATTAAAATATTGAATCATGAAAAGAAGAGCACATAAAATAGAATATTAGGGAAAGTAATTTGTTATTTTTCGAAAATATTTATAAACAAATTGTTTAGTTCACATTTTGATGTTTCTTTCTCGGTTTCTCCTATTATATATAGTATGGATAGGTTTTGCCTTGGGTTGTGTCAAAGCAGCACCCTTAAGCACCTACATATCATTAAATAAAATTCTAGTGTCTCTTGCAATATCTGTTATGTTAGCTATAAAAATAGCTTTATAAATAAAATACTATAACTCGGTCAAACAATGTGTGAACAATGATATATGTTTTATTATACGATTTTCAAAAGAAAAAAAAAAGTATATTTTCACACTTGTCTTATTCTTACCAATAAGAGAAAGAAGATACTCTTAGATTTGGACTTGTACGTATAAGCTTGGTCCACTTTGCAGCCCAAATATACTCTTAGATTATAGTAATTAATGTTGCTTAATTTGGTTTCCCTTATAAAAACAAAAGAGGAAAAAGAAAACAAAGAGCGGTCTCAGAAATAAAGAGAGACGGCCAACAAAGGAAGGTTCAAACCTTTTTTTCCATCCCGAATCCACTCTCGGTAAGTCGAGGGGCCTACCCGGGGTTGAATAGCCTACACCTCCCTCTTTTAATAAGGTCTTCTCCGGGCCCGACCTCTTTTCTGGCTAAGGAAAGGTCTCTCGAGCCTCGAGGTGACGAACAATTTTGATGGAAATTATCCCAAACCGACACTTGCGATCTTATTTGAAATTCTCTACTTTTCGGGCGGGTGGATGCATTCCTTTGATAGGGAAACAACCTACTTTGAGAGAGAGAGCCTATTTATTTTCAATCGATCGCCGATGTCGGAAAAAGGAGTACTTCTAGAAGGAGAAGAGAAGCGAGTGGGCTGGAATAAGAAGTGCGATAAGCAGTGGGTATGTTAACTTCCTCGTTTGATCAAATAATTTATCTTGATGGAGGAGCAACTGGCCTATTCCCCGTAATCACTAGCATTATGTGTGGGTGATGATATTGATTTGATTTGAAATTAAATCTAGTTAATAAATAAAAAAAATGTTAAAAATCGAGAACGAGGGATGTACATATGAATGGTAGGGGTGTTCGTAGTGTTGGTGGTGCGGTTTTTAACCATTTTTTCAAACCAACTCGCACATGCATTTTTTCTAATTTCTTAAACCGCACTCGTACTGCGAAACTAAAAAATCGCAGAAAATGCATCGCAAAAAATAGTGCAGTGTGGTGCGGTTTATGTGGTTTGGACTATCATCAATAAATCACAAATACAACAAAATTTGAGCAACACTTGTCAAAAAAACCATAAGACTTGAAAATAAATATGAAAAAAAAAATAAAGTTTTAATAATATAATAATTAGTGGACTTTGGGTTGTACATTCACATATTGGACCTAAATAAATATAAAAATTAGTATTTTTAATAATTTGCGGTGCAGTTTGAACCGCATATTAATAATTCAAAATCGCAAACTGCACCGCACCACGCAGTTTAGGAAAAATTCAAATCGCGACTGCACTGCAAAAAACTGCATTTTTTTGCAGTGCGGTGTGGTGCGGGCAGTTTGAGCGCTCGGTTTGATGAACACCCCTAATGGAGCATCCCTAACTTTCAACAAATCACGTGAGAACTCAATTAATATAAAGTGGTATTTTTATTTTTATATTTCAAAATATTTTTTTTTTAATTTTTATGAAAATTCACATAGCAACCAACGGAAAAATTTAAATTGCTATGATCAAAATTCACATAGCAAACTCATAGAAACAATCAAAACAATCCAAACCGTAAATTTGAAAAAAAAAATATATATAAAGTAATTCTCCTAATATAAAAGGGTGGCAAATATAATGTACATGACTATGAGAAAAAAATTGACTAAAAAATTATTTCGGATGCTAAAACAGATAAGGGTGCATCAATATATCCATTTTAAGGGAGTGCATTATAGAATTTCTCAATACTATATATAATAAATTTTAAATTTCTTAATAAATAATTCTAAATAATTATTAACAAATTTGTGCTTTTAATTTTTAATAAATAAAATTAGTAATAATACTATGAGATAAAATAATATATTTATAATTTTAATATATATTTTTAAATAACTATTTATTATAATATTAAAAGAAAATTAAATTAAAAAACAACTATATTACTTAATTATACTGAAATAAAGTGTTATACACTATTAATATTTTTTTAGCATTTCTTCAAAAATGTTATTTGACCGTGGTTTTTGGTCGGTTGTCCTTATCCAAATGGGCGGGAGCTCTTTGTGAATTGACTATTTTAACCCCAAAAAGTTGATCATATAGCAGGGAGGGAGGGAGCTGTACCCTTGTCTGCCGAGCCCTGTCCCCATAAACCCTTTTCTCTTTCGCTGGAGTTTGGACCACACTGCCCTAAGCTGATAGATTACTAATATGGACCTGACTACACCTGATTAGGATTCCCAAGCCAGTCCCACGCGCGAGGACTGTGTTGTCACTTCCTACGACCTACCATTCAACCTTGTACAATAATTTAGAAACTACTTAATACAGATTACCTCTCGACTTTTACATTGAAAGTGGACTTAATATATTATTCTTAGTTTTGAAAATGGATTATTATTAGTAGTTTATAAAGCTACTCAGTTTTGATTTTGATTTTTCTTTCTATTAAAATAAGATATTTTACAAATTAAGTCAATAATTTACAATTATAACCCTGGAATAAGAATGCCCTTTATACAATACAATACCACAATAAAATTTGAAAGTTACTCTGTTATGATTTTGATTTTACAAGAAAAAAGGAGTTTAAGATGTTATTGTGTCGGACAGTCTTATCTTGCTCGTAATTATTGTTTTAGTTCAGGTTATAATTTTGTAGAAAGATCAGCTCCTGCTCTATTCAAACTCTTATTAATAGATTGAAACTTTTAAAACATATAAAAAATGTCTTAAAAACAACACATTAATTCAAACATTTACAATCATAAGCAATAAATAAGAATGCACGGTATAATATTTGCTAATTGCTACACTTTCATATTTGATAAAATAACAAACCATTCATATTTAATTCCTTTTTTGCTAAAAAAATATAGTTAATCTTAATTCCTTTTCAGGGTTTTCATTCAATTTCAAGTTCAATTTAACAATACTAAAATTGATATTGATACAAAAAACAACTTTAAAGTTTAAACCTTTTTTTTAACAAAAAAAAATGAGACGACTTCAAAACTTTTTGTCATAAGAATAAATTAAACAAATATATCAGTAAAACAACAACCAAATATACCTTACTTTAATTATAATATAATATATAATTTTGTTATATTCTTGTATTTTCTATAAAAGCCGTAACCGTGAAGAGCACGCGCTCAGCCGGAATGTAAGCATGGTTCAAAATTATATCTTTGGAAAATAATAAACAAAAATAATTAGACTCGACGCATACCTTTTCTTTCTTCTCCACCAAGAAAATTAAAACGCACTGTTCTTCTCTCTCTCTCTCCCCATTCAGAACCCAACCCTCTCTCTTTCTCTCTACACCAGTAATCCTCCATTGATTGAAAAATAAAGCTTTTTGTTTTTCATCTAACCTTACCCAGCCTAGTAGTCACCATGAAGATAAAGAACAAGGGTAAAGTTTACCCATCTCCAAACTCATCATCTTCTTCATCAAATGACACAGAAATTCTCTCTGTTTTGAAGCTTCTTCCAGCTGCCATTCTAGCTTTGGCTTCAGTTCTCTCTCTCGAAGACAAAGAAGTCTTAGCTTATATGATTACCAGGTCCATGAAAACCTCCTCTTCTTCATCTTCATCTTCTTCATTGGTGACCAAAGAATCAAAGAAGAAATCCTCAAAGAAAGGTTCTGGCAATAATAATAATAATAATAATAATAATAATAATAGTAATAATATTGGGCATAAGCCTCCTATGTTCGATTGCGACTGCTTTGACTGCTATACCAGCTACTGGTTCAGGTGGGACTCCTCCCCTAACCGCGAACTCATTCACCAAGTCATTGAGGCCTTTGAAGACCACCTCTCTCACGGTGAAAAGTCCAAGAACAACAACAACAACAACAACAACAGCGGCCGAGGCAAACGCCGGGACAAGCTCGGCCGCCGCGATCATCACCAGCTGGTCCAGAGCCCTCTAGTACTCCCTGATGTTCCGCCGCCGCAACCAACGTTGCTTCCGGTGCCGGAGGAGAATAGTCATGGGAGTCAAAGTCCATTATGTGTTGTTGTCGATGCTCCAGTAACGAAGAACGAAAAGTTTGAAGATGAAAGCCAAAACGGCGCCGTCAAAGGTGAACAGCAGCTCACGGAAGTGAGCGATGACGTGGCGGTATCTGTACGGACAATGACGACGGCGAATGACCACAAGGGTTTGGCTAGAAAAGTATTGCCGGACGTATTGGGGTTATTGAATTCTCGTTTGTGGAGCCTTTGGAGTCCGAATGCTTAAAGTAAAATCTTTCTTTTCTTTTATTTACTTTTTTTTTTTTCTATTAAAAGGAAAAAAAAAATTATTCCCTTTATTATTATTTTTCAATCTCAGAAACAACAACGAAAAAAAAAATAGTAGTGTTAATTTTTTTTCGGGGGTGGAATGGAATATAGATATGGTCCTTCTTAAGGGAAACTTTCTCTTTAATGCTCCCACCTTTATTATATATTTTTTTGCCTTTTGGGGTTTTAAAGTATTTAAATTTTCTCGGCCGTGAAGTTGTTTGGCTATATATTTAATTTTGTTTTGCTCAAAATGTTTATACACGTTAGGGTAATGTTAAATTAATAGACAAGTTTTGTGATTGGGTGGGACTGGTATAGAATGATAGAAAGATAGATATTTGTTTGGAGTGTTGTGATTAATGGGGCAATCGATTTAAAAATGCCTATTTGGGGTGATATTGTATTATTGTTAGTGGAAGATTTTTTTTTTTTTTTTGAGAATTGTTAGTGGAAGTTTAAAATATGATTATGAAGTACAATTATGGGGATAATGGTATTTTTATCTTTTTAATTTAATTTTTACTTTATGTTTATTCGGTGCTTTGTTTTGATAATTTGAATAATCATAACAACGTCAAAGGGATGCGATTTTCTAGATGTGTTTTGTTTTTTATTCAGTTGAGCTGGAATTGTTTGAAGTTTGGGTAGTAATAATGGTTGGGTTTTCGTTTTTATTTATTTATTTGTACTTCTTATTAATTTATGGTAGGTGCCCTATAATTCTTCACGGCACTTAATAATGAGTTGTACAAAACCCAAAATACCCTTCTTTTTTCTTTTCTCTTTTCCTTTTTAATATATAGATTAATTAGTATTTTTAATTAAGAACTCATGGCACTATCTAATTGCTTCCTTTAAAATGTTTTGTTAATAATTTTTCTTCAACTTTTACATTATTTTGTTAGATTTTGTACTATTTTACCCTTTCAATGCTAACTTATTTTTATAAATCAGTAGCTTTATCCTTTAAATTTTGACAATTATTAAATTGTAGCTTTCTATTTAAAATTGAGAAAGATTGAATATTTTTTTAGTAAATTTAAAAAATATATATTTTGAATGATTATAAAAATTAAAAAGAAATAAAAAATTTTATATTTAGATGTCGGGTAATACTTTTATTTTTTTTTATTTTTTAATCACAAAATAAAAGTTAAATTTTTATTTTATTTTTGAAAAACAAAAACGCGTTCTTGTTAATGTAAATTTTCATTAACAATCATGAGCCTATTTTCATAACAGATTTGTCACAGAAATTATAAGAAATTTGAGAAAACTAATAGAAAACAAAAATAACACTAGATTTTTACGTGGTTTTGCAGTTAACTCTGCATAGTTCACGAGTTTATCTTATTCATATATTTTTGGATACAGAATTAGAGTTTTACAATTAGTATACTCCTTTTTCTCTTTAAGATTTTTCGTCCCCATTTTTTGTATAATCAGTTCCTATTTATAGTAATATAAGTAGGTAGTTAATTATATTTAAATTCGAATCCCATAATAATATTCTTCGAAATTGTGAGTTCTAAGTACGCTCCACTTTAAAATGTGTAGATAATATTAGAAAATCACACAGCTGTGATTTAAACCGTCTTTAAGGCGGTCAACGCTGATATGGATTAGGACACGCTGCCAAATGTATCTCGCTGAGGCGTCTCGCCTAGTACATAAGTGAGTGACTTAGTTTACTTGTATTCCAGCAATGACATGAGCACTAAGCAAACTTAAGAACTGCTCTTTGACCATAAGCCCTTGCAGACTGGACAATCACGTCCTTCAAATTATTACACTTAGTTATTATAATGTAGGTTATATGCTAAGTGTTCCAATAATCAATTCGCCTCGTCGATACTTCTTCACATTCAGCGAGATAGATGCCTTGCTATGCATTTATAGCTCCTCGATATTAATCCTTCCGAGGCAAGATGGTTTCTTGTCAATACATGAATTGATAGTTTGTATATCATTGTATCGCTTAAGATTATACAGCCAGCGAGTCATGAACGTACTCTATTTATTCTATATTTAATGAGTTATTCTATTTTACATTTAATGACATAATTATCATTAAATCTATTGGATCTTATCCCACTAGATTGACGCGTGTCACTTTATGAAGTATAGCCGAATTTCGGGTATAACAATTGTTCCTTAAAAAGTCATTTTCAATGAAAAGTGCTTTTTAAATGATTACTGAGGGTATATTTGTCATAATTCATTTTAAAAAAAGCATGCTCTTTAATTTGGCGGTTTATGTTTTCAAAGAACATCATAACATTAATGAGCCATCTTTTCCACTTCTCCCTCGATTTCTATCCATAGGATCTTTTGTTTCTTAATCTAACGGAGATCAAACCCAATGGTTTAAAAAAGAAAAAGGAACAACCTTTTCATCATTTTCGCAATTTCAAAAATTCTAGAGCTTTTCTGTGAAAAAATTTATCCTGATTTTTTTGAAGCTTTGCATGCCCTCACTGTCACTGGCGTTCTTCTTGCGTGTATACTCAGATTTACTGTTCGACCACAAGAGTTCATGAAGATCATCACGTCGTTCAATCCGTCTTCGGTTGCAGAACTTTTCATCGTACAACAACTCGACTTCAAACGATAAGTGATCCATTCTTCTATACCTTTTTTTTTTTTTTTTTTTTTTTTTACATTCTTGGGTTTTGATCACTACTTTTATAGTTTGCATTTTTGCCATTCCATTTGGTTTTAGCGATTTTGGTTTAAATTCTTCTGGATAATTTTTAGGGTTTAGGTAGACTACAAATTTTTGGGTATATCATATTTTTAAGCCTCTGGTTTAATAAATTTCATCCAGGATTTGGGATTGCTCTTTTTTGTAAAAATGTCCCAATCTGGTTCAGAAGTTTATTCTCCAGACTCCTTAGAAACAGAGTATCCTAGTGAGCTTGGCATCCGGTACAAACCCAGAATTTTAAAACCCCAGTCCAAATTAGAGATAAACGATGCAAAAATTAGAGACTAATTAATAGAAACCTACCAACATGATATTGCTAGTCGTTATAGGCGTTTCCTACAAGAAATAACAGAGGGTAAACGTCGTTTCTTACGAGATGTTGCCTGGCCTGAACCCCCAAATTTATCACCTATTCCTTTGGCTAAGCCCCTATTTTTACCCAAAGTGACAATTGATTTTTCACAAGGTAACCTGGACTTTGAAATAATTTCTTCCAAGCCTCGTAAGTCAAAGACTCCCCAAGATCCCAACGTCACCTTCGAGGCCGAACTCATCGAGTCGAGGATAAGAGCCATAGGGGACTATGTAGGATGTATTTTAAGGACTTGTGGCATTGATCAAAAATGAAAATGCCGTGTTAGATCTGTCGCCCCTGGTGAATTTAGCTGCTATCTACCAAAACGACTTACTCGCGAGGTACGCGAGGGAGCCAATGGTGAAACCAATGGCGAAGCAAGTACTAGTGGCTCGGCTAGGATACGCGTTTGGAGCCTCGAGCACATCAGGGTTGGAGCAATTCTCCCCCTGCGAGATTATTTTAAGGAGTTCATTAACCACCTTGGAATAGCCCCATTCCAATTGGTTCCCATTTCCTACAAAATCCTTGCAAGTCTAAGGGTTTTGTATAAAATTTTAGGATGGGAGTGCCCCACTCCCTTGGAAATAGTCTATCTTTATTCGGTCAAGGCAGTCCCTGTGAGGAAACGTTGTGCAGAAGGCTTTTACTATCTTGGGACTCATACAAGCGATCGTAGGATTATCGTTGGGTTACCAAACAACACCCCTTTTAAGGAAGACTTCTTCTAGACAAGTGGCCTCTCCCCAATTAGCACAACTGCTTTTCGCATAATATGTAAGTAGCTATTTGTTCCAAACTGGGTTTTAAATTACTCCTTACTTTTAATTATTGCCTCGTTGACTTATAATTTTTTTTCCTTTTGACAGCGATCTTGAAAAGACCAACTCCAACTCCTGAGATGGCCGAGCGACGTAGGCTTCTGCTGGGTCTTCCTTTTGGTCTTCATTCAGCGGAGTTTTTCTTAAAGAAGCCAGTCTGAGATCTGTTGGCCTCCTCGCTGAAAACGAGTATACTTGTGATTATAAGTATCCCAAGTATACGTCGTGGTAGTAGGTTCCAGTCCCAGCTGATGAGGAAACCCAAGACTGCGCGGCTCGGGTGTATTACTTCCAAAATGCAATCCCTCGGGAAGCTGAAGAAGAAGCCTCCCGAGGTAATCAATGTGGATGGTCTCCCACCGTGCTTAGGCCGAGTCGCACTTCATTAGTGACCTTCAACGATAGTTGATATAACTTTTATATTTAGAACCCCTTCCTCCTAGATTGCATCACCCATAGGTTCGATAGTTGGTACCCACCTTTCCACGTACAACTTAGTAGTTCTTATTATGGGATTGCCAAGCAATATGGGACCATGTTGGATAGAGCGAGCCATCCAGATTGGACCTTAGATCCACTAAACCCCTATGACATATTTATGATCACATGATCTAGGGAGTTTAGTGAATAATATAGTACTCCTCCCTCTTTGCCATCTTATGATTATGGTAAATTCCTTAAGTGGGGATTCATTTCCCATTTTCCCCTTTTCTGCTTATTTAATAGATATTAACACATTTATCTCGCAGATATGGATCTAGAGGATCTTCTCCACACTTCAAGCAAAAGGGGGAAGAAGAGGATAGTTGCCTCAAAAACCTCTTTGGACGTTAACGTGGAGCCCCTTAAAAGGCCCAGGAAGACTACTGCTAACAAAAAGCATGCCTCGCAGACCATAGATCTCGAGGCTTCTAAGCATCAGGTCCAGATCCATCCTCCTGCCCTCACACTCACCAAGGAGCCTGCTCCAAAAACTAGCCAAGCCACTATTGGAAATTATTTTACCAGGATCTTAGATTTACTCACAAGTATGTTGATTAACACCCTAAATATGAACTTTCTAAAACGATGAAATAAACACATATAAAGTTTAGGAAACCTTACATTGGGTGCAACGGAATTAAATGACTCCTTCCGTTCAGATCTCTAACCCTTGTATCCTTTCTGTCGCAGAGTATTATCAAGATCTGAACCTGGATCTCTTTCTCTGATTCTTTGGTGCTGAAACTTCTTCTTGCTGAAAGTATTTCTTCACGATCTTCCTCACTATGATTGAGGTATCACTTGCTGTGTGTGGACACTACTCTAATCACTAAGTGTTTCGAAATATTAAGGAAGAAGAGAGAGAGAGAGTGGGCGGCCAAAGGTAGAGAGAGAGGCTCAGGTTTTTCTGAATGAAAAGTGTAAATTTCCTAAAGCCTTCACTATCTATTTATAGCATTCCACTAGGGTCAGGTTTGAATTATTTGGCATTAAAATAATGAAAATATCAGAGGTAAAACCCTAAAAAAGTGGCCGGCCCTATACAGTATGGATTTGGGCCTCAATTTTTGCAATTTTGCAGTTTTATCTTTTCTGCATCTGATTTTCTCAAAAACGCCAATTTTCTACTTCAACCATTTAAATTCCAATTCTAACTATTTAATAACTATAAATAATTATTAAATAATATTTTCATTTATCATATTTATTAATTGAACCATACAAAGTATCATAATTAACAAATATGCCCCTAAAACTCTTTCTTTACAATTTCGCCCTTACTTAGTGAAAAATTCACAAATAGACATAGTCTAATTTAAGAATTATAATTGATTAATCAAAACCAATTATATGAGTCTTACAAGCAATATTATCTCAACTAGTGGGGAGACCATGGGTCTATATAACCGAGCTTCCAATAAGCAGATCAAGAATTTATAATCTAAATTCACTGACTTATTAATTCTTCGTTGAATCCACGCATAGAACTTAGAATTGCACTCTCAGTATATAGAATGCTCTATATGTTCCACCATATAGACACATCATTAGTTATCCATTGTTATAATCCTAATTTGATCAATGATCCTCTATATGAATGATCTACACTGTAAAGGGATTAGATTACCGTTACACCCTACAATGTACTTTATCCTTAAAACACTTAACCCCGTATAAATGATATTTCAGCTTATGTGAAATGAGTACTCCACCATTTATTTTCGTTTGGTCAAGCTCGAAGGAGATCATCCTTTACTTACTATTCGCCAGATAGAAGCTATAGATTCCATGTTTATGTTAGCGCTCCCACTCAATTGCATTACGGTGTTCCCAAAATGTACGTATCGCCCTGACCCAAAAGTAGGCTTAACTAACAAATCAAAGAACACGAATAACCTCTTGAGATTGAGCCTAATCATAACAGGATTAAGATCATTTGATCTAGGATCAACTAGGCGATATTGACTTGAATAGATATTACGGTAAGTTTAATAAATCTAAGTCAAAGTTTAATATCGGTCCCTTCCGATGCATACTCCATGCATCCAACCTGAGCTTTACTTTAACCAATGCTCTAGAAAGAACATAGCATTTCTCCAAATGCAAGTAAACTCTGTTGTAGATTATCATATCAGTAAACCCCGTGTCTGATAAATCTAGGAAACTTTATTCACATAGTCATGTTTACTTTCCAAAGTGTTGACGACACAATAAACAGGATTAAGCATGTGAAAAGGGTTTCAGATGAATTCATACATTATGTACATATAATCATGAAATAAATCATGTGAACCATGCAACATTAAATGTTATTTCTGATCTATATTAATAAGTAAATCTGATTATATTGAAATGAGTTTTATTTAGGGCATAAAACCCAACAGCCATAACTTCTTCTAGTGAGGCGCCTGAGGCTTTGCCCATCGAGGCCGGGAGCGTTGGTTCGAAACATTCTGCGCAGTATGTCGCGGCCTGTTGGCGTCATCTCCAATCCTTTCTACCTAGCGACCGGGACTTGGTCAATAATGGCAGTCTAACCGAGATGCTTGAAAGGAGTCTCGCTTTCGGTCTCTCGATTCCCTTCTCCTTTTTCTTTTGCCTTTTATTTCATGAACCCTCAGAAATACTTATGCATTTTCATTTTTCACAGCAAACCTACCTTTCCTTTCTCGCCCAATGTTGGGGTCTCGACAGGTGAAACAGGGTGAGGGCGAGCTTCAGAGAACAATTGGGCAACGCGAGGCCATTGCCAAAGAGTAGAATGAGGCTCAGTCGGAGATCTCCCATTTAAACAAAGAGGTCGAGGAGGTGAAGAGGGTGTTGGAATTTATTTTACCAGGATCTTAGATCTACTCACAAGTATGTTTATTAACATCCTAAATAAGAACTTTCTAAAACGATGAAATAAACACATATAAAGTTTAGTAAACCTTACATTGGGTGCAGCGGAATATAATGACTCCTTCCGTTCAGATATCTAACCCTTGATTCCTTTCTGTAGCAGAGCATTATCAATATCTGAACCTGGATCTCTTTCTCTGAATCTTTGATGCTGAAACTCCTTTGCTGATGATCTTTCTTCACGATCTTCCTCACTATGATTGAGGTATCACTTGATGTGTGTGGGCACTACTCATACACTAAGAATTTCGAAATTTGAAGAAGAAGAAAGAGGGAGTGGTCAGCTAAAGATAGGGAGAGAGAAGGCTCAGTTTTTTCTGAATCAGAAGTGTGGAAATTTAAGTGTAATTTTCCTGAAGCCTTCACTATCTATTTATAGCATTCCACTAGGGTTAGGTTTGAATTATTTGGCATTAAAATAATGAAAAAATCAGTTTAAATTTCCTACAAAAGTGGCAGGCCCTATACTAGTGGATTTGGGCCTCACTTTTTGCAATTTTGCAGTTTTATCTTTTCTGCATCTGATTTTCTCAAAAATGCCAATTTTCTAATTCAACCATTTAAATGCCAATTCTAACTATTTATTAACTATAAATAATTAGTAAATAATATTGTCATTTATCATATTTATTAATTGAACCATACAAAGTATCATAATTAACAAATATGCCCCTAAAACTCTTTCTTTACAATTTCGCCCTTACTTAGTGAAAATTTCACAAATAGACATAGTCTAATTCGTGAATTATAATTGATTAATCAAAACCAATTACATGAGTCTTACAAGCAATATTATCTCAACTAGTGGGGGGACCATGGGTCTATATAACCGAGCTTCCAATAAGTAGATCAAGAATTTAGCACTAAAATTCACTAACTTATTAATTCTTCGTTGAATCCACGCATAGAACTTAGAATTACACTCTCAGTATATAGAATGCTCTATATGTTCCACCATATAGACACATCATTAGTTATCCATTGTTATAATCCTAATGTGATCAATGATCCTCTATATGAATGATCTACACTGTAAAGGGATTAAATTACCGTTACACCCTACAATGTATTTATTCCTTAAAACACTTGACCCCGTATAAATGATATTTCAGCTTATGTGAAATGAGTACTCCACCATTTATATTCGTTTGGTCAAGCTCGAAGGAGATCATCCTTTGCTTACTATTCGCCAGATAGAAGCTATAGATTCCATGTTTATGATAGCGCTCCCACTCAATTGCACTACCGTGTTCCCAAAAAGTACGTATCACCCTGACCAAAAGGTAGGCTTAACTAACAATTCAAGGAACACGAATAGCCTTTCAAGAATGAGCCTAATCGTAACAGGATTAAGATCATTTGATCTAGGATCAACTAGGCGATACTGACTTGAATAGATATTACGGTAAGTTTAATAAATCTAAGTCAAAGTTCAATATCGGTCCCTTCCGATGCATACTCCATGCATCCAACCTGAGCTTTACTTTAACCAATGCTCTAGAAAGAACATAGCACTTCTCCAAATGCAAGTAAACTCTGTTGTAGATTATCATATCAGTAAAACCCTATGTTTGATAAATCTAGGAAACTTTATTCACATAGTCATGTTTACTTTCCAATGTGTTGACGGCACAATAAACAGGATCAAGTATGTGAAAAGGGTTTCAGATGAATTTATACATTATGTACATACAATCATGAAATAAATCATGTGAACCATGCAACATTAAATGTTATTTCTGATCTATATTAATAAGTAAATCTGATTATATTGAAATGAGTTTTATTTAGGGCATAAAACCCAACAGAGGGCCCACAAGGCTGAACTTGAGACAGCCCAGGAGGCTAAGGACAAGCCCGAGATGTGCCTGAAACTTCAAGAAGAACTTGATGCAACCACTGTGAAGCTCGAGGGGGCTGAGGCCAATACCAAGGAACTTCAATAATGTCACGGAAAGGATTAACCTTTAAAAGTGGGGGCCACATGTCTCTCAAAGCTTGCTCCCCTATAAACAACAACCCGTAATGGCCATCTAGTAATAAGGTGGTGGTGGTACGTGCACTGCCATGCTCGGATGTAAGAGACAAGATCTGGTCTTTATTAGAGAAAGCATAACCATCACTTTGGTGACTTTGCGTGTGTGAAAGGTTGACGTCCATAACGCTTCATGAGGGTCAATATCTGTTTTTGGTCTTTCTACTGCCTATCCGGGTATAAAACAAGCAAGCTTCCCCGTTAGACCCTTCCAGGTTCGGGAGTTTAGGCAAGCGTGAGTAGGCTGCCGCGTGCCTTTTCATTCTGGATGATTCTCGGTTCGAGGAAGCCTTTCCGTGATAGAATAGTATTAAAAGACTTTAATTAAGGAAGGATTAATTTGGTCTTCTTCATTAAATGTCACGTGTCATGTCCTGCAAAAAGGCAGATAACAATAATTTTTTTATTATTTTATAGGATTAAATAACGGGTTCATTTATTATTATATATAGGTAATATCTAGAGCATGAGATTAGGCATGGCAAAAAGATCCATTCATTCGGGTCGGGTCAGTGATCCGATCCGACGGATCATTACTAATCCGAAACATTCGGATAGTTATTGGATCTTGGATCAGATCCGACCCGCCCCGCTTAATATTTTTACGGATCGGATCTGACCCGATCCGTTTTAAATATATATTTTTTTATAAATTTTTTTTTTTTTTTACTTTTTAATATTTTTTTTTTTTAAAAAAAGGATTAGTTAAAGCACAAGGAAACATTCATCACATTAAACATTCATGGAAGTCCGTACACGAGTTGCATATATAGACCACAGTGTCTAGAAAGTGGTACCATAAAATACTTACAATACATTTATTTAAAAAAAAAATGGAACTTTGAGCAATCAATAGAACAAAAGGCAGGATCATGATCATGTTAGTCTTAAAGTGAAAAAATAAACATGAAACATGAAAACAACAACATTACAGTAGAAATTAATTGCAATAAACAGAATTGGAAAAGAACCACCGAAAATTGTTCCGCACTCTGCTTAAATCCAGTATAGGTAGTCCCTTGTATACCCAATGGTTATTATAAAATAGATTTTGTTTCCCTTAGTATAAAGAAATAGTCTCAATAGAGGACTCTATCCGAGATAATGTATTTTGTAAATATATTTCAATATCTGTTAGGCCTTATGTTTAGGAGAGTGTGGGAGGGTATAGTGAATAAAAGGTTGTGTTTGAGTCATTGTGCATTGGCCATTGAGGGTAGTTATTGAATGGGGAAATATGATAGTGTATATATAGGGGAGTAAAGGAGAGAGAGGTTATGCGAGAATTGAGGTTATACATGATCACATTTTTATGTGATAGGAATTTGATATTTTTTTTTTATTGATTTTGACAAATAAAATAAAAATATATAAGAAAAAAATGATGCATTATTAGTTCTTAAACAAATAAATTTTGGAAAAAATAATTATAAATTTAGATATAAAATATATATATTTTTTAAAAAAAGTTTGGTCGGATCATATCCGATCCGTATAAGGCGAGTCGGATCTGATCCAATCCGAGTATCGGATCTAGCAGGGCGAGGCGGGGCAGATCCGTACATGATCTAAATCAGGTCGGATCATAGTCGGATCAGATCCGACTCGCCCCATTGACATTCCTACATGAGATTAGGGTTACGGTACAATATAACAAGAGAAAGAAAACAAAATTTAAAAATACTTTTTAATCTCTCTCTCTCTCTCTCTCTCTCTCTCCCCTATTCGTGCTCTCTCTCTCTCTTCCTCTCTTTACACGACACACATACACACATACTAGTGTGTTGTGTGTTTTTCCAATCTCAATTACAGTGTCTCATAAGTTGAGAATACACTATGATTAAAAAATTATTTTCATCTCAGTAAATCCAAAAGCCTACTATTTTCCTAAGTGTCGAGGCTGATCTTGATGATACTGGTGTGAAGTCTTCGACGAGTTCTTACACTAGATTGGATGTTCATTTTATTTATACAAAAAGTAGTGAGGAAACTCTAATATGGAACGAGAGGTAAATCTCAATTTTAATTAGATATATGTATTATTGTGTTAAAATCTAAGGTTCATATCGGATCCAACAAAAACTAAATCCAACTCTACTCTTCTGCTACGACTCTAATGTGAACCCTAAAACCAACACGTTCTTCATTACCCAAAACATGAAAAATCGATTAATTAATTAAGGTATGCTTTCACTATTTGTGTTACATATTTTTTTTGATAAATTTGATCATACAAAATACAATGCATGTACCACTAAGAGGATATTTTGATGTACGTTTTCAATTTTTAAAATTGCATTTTCAAAAATGAGAATACAAAACAGTTTTTTTTTTTTTTTTTTTTTTTTTTTTTCAATTTAAAAATTTAACAATGTTTGACTAATGTTTTTGAAATACTATTTTTAGAATTTTTTGTACTAAAAAATACTTCAATATTATACACCATACCACGACATGAACCCATTCTCGGACCCGGACTTTGACTTGAACTCCAGACCCTGGACCCCAGGACCTGAATCCAAATCCTAGGATCTGGATCACGACCTAAACCCCGAACCCGGACTCATGTCCAAGTATGTGAATGAATATGTAAAAAAAATATATGTTAGATAAAAAAAATAAAAATTGCTTTTGAAAATAGAAAATAATATTCTGATGTTTTTTAATTTTTAATTTTTTAACTTGTTTTTGAAAAATTTGTTTTTAAAAAATTTAGCCAAATAGCTGATATTAATTTGTAAAAGTTGTTTTAAGTTTTTAATAAAAATTGAAAATAATTTTTAAGTTATAAAATTAAACACTTCCTAAAATTCTATCATGGGATTAAAGTTTTGGTGGTTGCTAAGACTGATATAAATCCTACAAATCACTCACATGAGTAATGTGGAATAGAATATGTACACAAATTTCTTTCCTTTCTTTTTTTTTTTTTTGATAAAATTTAATCACATTAAACACAATTTTTTTTTTTTATATATATATATATAAACTAGGTGATTGTTACGTGCCAAGCCACGTAGTGTTAGTTTTATTTAATATTTTAGTTTTTTATTTTAATTAATAATTAAAATAGTATAATTATTTGAACGATTTGTTTTATAAAAATAAAATATGTGTCAGTATATTTAGTAAGTAAAACATAGTTACGTTATAATAATGTATGTTATTAATAGTAAAATGTACATTAATCTTCTAATTGAAAAAAGTTCTATTATCTCATTTCATATCTAATAATAGCTACACAACTATATATTTATAGACTTTCACATTCTTTGCAAATTACTAATAAGCCCCAATAATATTTTCATATTCTAATATTTTTCAACCTTCTCCTCTTGGTGGTAAAATTAAAAATAAAACTAAAAATAAGCACAAACATATAAGGTAAATACTAATTACAGCCCATTTCATCTTTTTTTTTTATTATTTTTTTAAGCTCAAGCCCAAAAATCTCTAAGCCAACACAATCAATCTTCTTTTATATTATCTTTTCTAGATATTTTATCTGTATTTTTCTTTTTTAAAAAATAAATAAAAATAAGTTTGTTAGAGAGATATGTGGCTAAGATGATTTTTTTAATTTAAAAAGAGATTATTAATATTTAAAAGATTGTTTAATTTTTTGGGTTTAATTATTGGGTTTATTTTTTAATGGGAGATCAAACCTAATCGTTAAATTTAACAGAATATTCTTTTATTTTTAAGTATATTCTGTTAAACCAAGAATGTTAAACCAAGAAATGCCGTTAGATAGGCACTTTTAATATATAAAGATATATAAATTGATCTCATGGTTTATATTTTTATGTTTTATGAATATCATAGAATTCTAACAAAACTAACATATACTAATTAATAATAATAACTCCTTCCAAAGTTTGCACTCGTATATTATACTAGGGGTGCCTTGTACTAGAATTGAGTGGTATTAGGGATTACACAGAGATCCCCATTAAAAAAGATTGCATCTGGAGGATTCTTCCAATCTGCCGTTGCTACGCGATCATGATGACCAGCTTTGTACCTTTTGAAAACCATAACCATCTTAATGCTTGAACCCTTCTTCCCAAATGGTGTCAATGCATCATTGTAGCCTCTCCTTCCCCATACTACCTCCATTTTGTTACCTGCCATTATTATTAATTATTGGCCCAATTAAAAACAATATGTAGTATCAAAATCTTCAAAAGGAAATTATACACACATATATATATATCTATAGTACTTACTGTAAGACTTAGGGGATAAGAACTTATGATTAGCATGAAGGAGTGTTGTAGAGTTATCAAAAGCTGGATGCTCAGCCAACATGATCCAATCTTGATAGTTTTTGGCGTAATTTAGATTGGATATGGTGACTCGAACCTTTCTTTGATGATTTATCACTTGCCAGTTGATGTTTACAGGGCACATGTGTTTCGTACACTCTATTTTCGACACTAATCTATCATGCCTTTTTCTATGTTGTTAGAAAGATAAAAAAAAGAAGTGAATCATTATAAAAATAAACAATATATCTATAATGGATGAAGTTGAAAATAATAAGGTTATTACGTACGTAGAGCATGAATGATTCTGATTTGGGCAGCTGCATGAACAAATTGGGCAAGAAGTGTTGACCCCAAGAGCAGAGGATAAAGAGACACAACACTGATTTGGCACGTCCTTGAATTGGGAGGGTGGTTTGTAGCTGCATTCCACCTTCCAAGTCTCTGAAATTCAATTCAAAAGTAACACATATATAATTTGAGAAGCGTTATATAAATATATATATTTATAAATTTATATATAAGGAATTTTTATTTATATGATTTTTTTCTTTCATCTTATTTTAAAAAATTATTTTCTCTTTAGTAATTATTTACAACTTAGTATTTCAGGCAAGCTATTTTATAAAAGAGCATTACTAAAAAATATTATTGGTGTCTAGCACTCTCCTCAGTATCATATTGTAATTAGTATCGGATCACATATAACTTAACAAAATAGCTTTTAGAAAATATCACTAATCAATCGTGGAGCGCTACCTATAGAAAGCACTGGGTAAGTGTGTTGGGTTTTATGCCCTAAATAAAACTCATTTCAATATAATCAGATTTGCTTATTAATATAGATCAGAAATAACATTTAATGTTGCATGGTTCACATGATTTATTTCATGATTATATGTACATAATGTATAAATTCATCTGAAACCCTTTTCACATACTTGATCCTGTTTATTGTGCCGTCAACACATTGGAAAGTAAACATGACTATGTGAATAAAGTTTCCTAGATTTATCAGACATAGGGTTTTACTGATATGATAATCTACAACAGAGTTTACTTGCATTTGGAGAAGTGCTATGTTCTTTCCAGAGCATTGGTTAAAGTAAAGCTCAGGTTGGATGCATGGAGTATGCATCGGAAGGGACCGATATTGAACTTTGACTTAGATTTATTAAACTTACCGTAATATCTATTCAAGTCAATATCGCCTAGTTGATCCTAGATCAAATGATCTTAATCCTGATATGATTAGGCTCAATCTCGAGAGGCTATTCATGTTCTTTGATTTGTTAGTTAAGCCTACTTTTAGGTCAGGGTGATACGTACATTTTGGGAACACGGTAGTGCAATTGAGTGGGAGCGCTATCATAAACATGGAATCTATAGCTTCTATCTGGCGAATAGTAAGCAAAGGATGATCTCCTTCGAGCTTGACCAAACGAACATAAATGGTGGAGTACTCATTTCACATAAGCTGAAATATCATTTATACGGGGTCAAGTGTTTTAAGGATAAAATACATTGTAGGGTGTAACGGTAATCTAATCCCTTTACAGTGTAGATCATTCATATAGAGGATCTTTGATCACATTAGGATTATAACAATGGATAACTAATGATGTGTCTATATGGTGGAACATATAGAGCATTCTATATACTGAGAGTGCAATTCTAAGTTCTATGCGTGGATTCAACGAAGAATTAATAAGTTAGTGAATTTTAGTGCTAAATTCTTGATCTACTTATTGGAAGCTCGGTTATATAAACCCATGGTCCCCCCACTAGTTGAGATAATATTGCTTGTAAGACTCATATAATTGGTTTTGATTAATCAATTATAATTCTCAAATTAGACTATGTCTATTTGTGAATTTTTCACTAAGTAAGGGCGAAATTGTAAAGAAAGAGTTTATAGGGGCATATTTGTTAATTATGATACTTTGTATGGTTCAATTAATAAATATGATAAATGACAATATTATTTAGTAATTATTTATAGTTATTAAATAGTTAGAATTGGCATTTAAATGGTTGAATTAGAAAATTGGCGTTTTTGAGAAAATCAGATGCAGAAAAGATAAAACTGCAAAATTGCAAAAAGTGAGGCCCAAATCCACTTGTATAGGGCCAGCCACTTTTGTAGGAATTTAAACTGATTTTTTCATTATTTTAATGCCAAATAATTCAAACCTAACCCTAGTGGAATGCTATAAATAGATAGTGAAGGCTTCAGGAAAATCACACTTAAATTTTTCTATTTTTCCTTCAGAGAAAAACCTGAGCCTTTCTCTCTCCCTATCTTTAGCTGCCACTTCTTCTTTCTCTTCCCTCTTGAATTTCGAAATCCTTAGTGTATGAGTAGTGCCCACACACAGCAAGTGATACCTCAATCATAGTGAGGAAGATCGTGAAGAAAGATCATCAGCAAAGGAGATTCAGCATCAAGGATTCAGAGAAAGAGATCCAGGTTCAGATATTGATAATGCTCTGCTACAGAAAGGAAACAAGGGCTAGATATCTGAACGGAAGGAGTCATATTATTCCGCTGCACCCAATGTAAGGTTTCTTAAACTTTATATGTGTTTAATTTATCGTTTTAGAAAGTTCTTATTTAGGATGTTAATAAACATACTTGTGAGTAGATCTAAGATCCTGGTAAAATAAATTTCTAACAAAGTGCCCAATAGCAATGTTCTTTTTAATAGATTTGAGGTTTAATATTATTTTGGACCTTGTATGTTACTATCTTGGGCTTCAAGTTGGAGCGCTACCCTGTATCTTGGGCTTCAAGATCTTGTGTTTTCTCGATATTTAAACTTTTTCCATATTTATCAATTAAAAAAATAAGTTTTGAGTTGAAGTCCTAGAACAAATTAAAATAAATTATTTACTGATTTGTTTTTTTAATGTAACCAACCTGAAGACAATTTCTAGCCCGAAGAGATGTAAAAAATGTACTAAATCTTGTCATAAGACATATAGGTAGATCAGATTATTATTAAGTTTTATTTTGATAAGAAAATAAGCTCAATGTACTATTTGTACTATTTTGAAAAATACATGATCTAATTTTTTATTTAACAAAATAAAGAGTCCCATTGATAATTTTTACAAAATACAGGGTCTAAAATAATATTTATCATTTTTTTCCTTTAAAATTTTAAACTGCCTTTCCATTTTTATAATTTTAATTTTTATAAAAAAAATTAATAATTAACAATTTAAAATTAAATATGACATCTACTTTTAATTAGACAAAAAACCTAACTTAAAGCTTGCAAACCAAAAAAAGTATTCACTGAGACTTAATGATGAGTTTTTAAGTAGATTAAAGAACTATGTTTTAGTAATAAATTGATGAATTTAGATTTGTTTAGGTGAATCCTTAGTCGACAAAGATTTTTCTTTTTCTTCAGCCAGCCCCACCAACCCTTCAATTTAGGCGTGGCTTGGTTGGGATCAGTTTTGCTACTGCGATTAGTCTTGTTATTGTGAAATGGTTTTAAATATCTTTTTATTTAGGCTACTGAGTTGTTGTTTCACCTTCTTTATTTATTCTTCGATAGATAGCCATCAAACATTTGTTAGTGGTTGGAAATAATAAGTTTTTTGCGGTTGAAGGGGTGTACTTATGCAACTTGCACAATAGTTGAGTGTTGAAGCTAGAATTTGTTTTTCTTTTTTTATTTATTTTATAAGGAAGCTAAGAGATTGAATGAACCCACTGAAATAGTTTCTATTGTTGTGTGTCTTCTAAACGGTAGAAGAAACTGAATATAAGTGTTCTCAAGATTAACTTTGATACTACAATGTTTTTCATATAATTTTATTTTAGTTTCTTTTGTCAAACGATCTGGGAATCAGACAACCGATTGGTTAGCTCACTTTTCTTAAGAGTTTTTACAACACATATTGAAATTTCTAACTTTTTTACTTTTTTATTGTGGAGCGAATTTTTTTAAAAAAATACTGTGTACTGTGTTAAGTTTTCACTATTGTTACACGGTTATTTTTTAGTTGTTTTACTGTAGTTTTAATTGTTCTGTATTGTTGTTTTACGATTCTTTTTGTAAAAAGATAATATTTTTATAAAAAATTTCATGTGACATTAAAATTGTAATTTTTTACACAAAATCTAATATTTTTGTAAAGAACCTTTTTTTTCTTATTCTTCTGATGGTATTTCTATTAATGGGGATGTCTTAATTGAATTCCAAGCTATTATTTTAATTAGTAGCTATCAATAAAATTGAATAATTTCTTAAAAGAAACAAAAAGAAAATTAAGTATTAACTTTATTTGGGTAAATAATTATTATTATAATTACTATGAAGATTTTGAAGAAGGATCGTTAAAAATATTTCCATGTACCATTTTTATTTATAACATGTAGAGAAATTTCTGTATATATATTTATATTAGTGTATTTTTTTATTTTAGCAAACATCTCAACAGTTTTAAAAATAAATTAAATAATTTGTGGTGTTAAAAATATTGGGTTCAAACAATCAATTGCTTACTTATTTATTTACATTTATACGTGTGAAATTAATTAATTAAACGATCTTTTTTTAAACCCTAAAATATTTATAAAAAGAAATTAAAAATTGGTGAGATGCGCTATAAGTACATGTATACACACTATCATAAATTATAACTTTTTAAGTGTAATATAAATATAATTTTTATTTTGTATGAGTAACTTATTGGGAAATAATTATTTCATAAACTATTTTTCTAACTTTTTTTTTTTTTTTCAAATTTACGGTTTGGGTTTCTAAAGTGGTTTCTATACGATTTTTTGTTTCAATTTAGGTTGCAGCGCTAGTTGCAATAGGAATTTCTATGTAGAATTTCGTAAAATTGCAAAAAAAATTATTTTGAAGTGTAAAAATGAAATGAAAAAGCCCTTAACTTAAAATTATTATTTTGTTTTTGTAAGAACATAAAATTATTTAAAAATTAAATATAATATATATCTACATGAAAAACCTCTTTATTTTTGTAATATATATCGACATGAAAAACATATTTATTTTGTATGATTAACTAGAAATTGTTATTTTGTTTTTGTAAGAACAAAATTATTATTTTAAGTTTAAATTTATTTTAAAAACTAGATAATATATGCTAGGAAGTGTGTTGGATGGGTGACACATTCAATTCCTAGAACCGCAAAGCCTTTGAACTTGTTTGGTTGTGTTTTCAATTTTTAGTTTTTAAAATTGTGTTTTTAAAAGTGAGAATAGAAAACAATTTTTTTGTCATTTTAAAAATTTAATGGTGTTTGGCACAAATTTTTTTAAAACTATTTTTAAATTTTTTTCATATTAAAAAAAAATCAATATTTTAACACTATACCATGACATGAATCTATTTGGGTCCGGGTTTGATTTGGGTCTAGGATCCGAGTATGTGAGTAAAAATGTAAAATATAATATGTTAAACAAAATAAAACTATTTTTAAAAATTGAAAATAACATTTTGATGTTTTTAATTTTCTAGTTTTTTAAAACTCAATTTTTAAAAAACTGTTTTTAAAATTTTTGCCAAACAACTCCTATTAGTTTTTAAAAATTGTTTTCTGTTTTTCAAAACTAAAAACAGTTTTTAAGTTTTAAAACCAAACAACCCCTTCGCCATTAATCAAATTTATTTTGTAAAAGTAGTCTTGGCCCGCAAAATTTAGTAGGCTTCAGAAAGAGAAACTATTGGGCTTTATTATATGGTATATTTAAAAATTAATAGGAAAAATGAGTAACTTTAAAAGGAAAAAGGTTGAAGCCCTTGTGCTGATCAATTGGTCAAATTTTTTGACATGGCACGAAACTAATACGAGTTTGAAATACTGACATGACCAAGTAAGACAAAATAAAAATTTTGACACGACACAACACGCAACACGATGTTATAAATTAGCATGACGTACACGATACAAAAATTATAAACTTAAACACGACACAAAATAATAAGTCTGAAAGGCATGGTAAAAATGCTCCGAAAATGATACATAACCACGAATAAATAAGTCCTAATCACAATACATTAAAGAGTAATAATAATAAATATATTTATTAGTTATAAATAAATTGAAATTATAATAAAAATTAAATATAATACGTAATATTATAAATTTATAATTAAAATTATTAAGAAAATGTAAAACTATATATATTAATGGGTGATTCTACAATGCACCCCCTTAAAAGGGATGTATTGATGCACCCTTAACTTATTTCGGCATTCAAAAAAAAAATTTAATCTATTTTTTTTTTTCCATATTCATGCATGTTATAACTATTTAAGATATCTTACAAATTTTTGAGAAATTCGGAATAATTTACAATATAGAAAACAATGTTCAAACAGTCGATTTTATATGCGTATAAAATAAAATAGTCACGTGTGCAATACAATGTTTGAACATAGTTTTCGGCGTGTTAAATATTTCTAAATTTCTTAAAATTTTGCAAGATATCTTAAATAACTATAACGTACATGACCATGAGAAAAAATTTGACTAAAAAATTATTTCGGATGCTAAAACAGATAGAGGTGCATCAATATATCCATTTTAAGAGTGTGCAGTGTAGAATTTCCCTATATTAATTTATTTATTTTGCATGACTTAAATATTGTGTATTTATTAGTAAATATTTAAATTTTTATTAATTCTAATAAGTTATATGTATATAATATTTGATAAAATATCGTTGGGAATTATTTGAAAATATCTGTGATAATTAAAAAAATATTTTAATATAAATCAAAAATGTAAAAAAAAATTGAGCATGAACAATATATATAAAAAGAAAATTTTATACTACACACACTATTTTTGATTTAATTATAAAAAATAATAGTAATAATGTTTTTATTTATTCGGGCATATTTCAATACCCTTATTTATACATTTCTTTCTCTTTCTTCTTTCTATTTTTTTTTTAATTCTCCTCCTACTCTCAAACTTTAAAAATAATTTTTAGGTCACATCCTTACTCGGATGAGCCTAAAAAAAAATACCATTTTGATCTACTCTTCTCTTTAATTAATGTGAACATTTTAAAATATAAAAAACATATATTGTTTCGCTATTTTTAGAAAAAAATCATTTAATTACTAATATAATGATTAGTTATTATTTTATAATTTTTTTATATCCAAATTAACATTCATTTTAGAATTTCGTTAATTGAATTATATTATATTATATAATAATTAATTAGCTTTCAAAATAACAAAAAAATATATGAAATAATTGGTATATAAAAATGGTAGCTTGCTATACTACATGACAACTCATTAGTTTCAAACATAAATTTTTAAAGTAATCACTTAAATATATTTTAAATTATAATCTACCATAATATAACTTAAAAATAACTAATTGATTAGTATACAAATAAGTCTTAGAGGTAACTAAAATGTATCTTAAATTAGATGATATAAAAATAATATTTTTTATGTAAAAGTAACTAATTGGTTTTATTATCAACACTATTAATAACCAAAAAAAAGTTACTTTTAAAAATGCATAAAGATAAAAAAAAAATGAAAAACATTAGAAGAAAATGTCAAATTTAGTTGACAGGGCACGTACGTAAGTAATAGTAGTAGTATTATTATTGTAAATTGAAGTAAAATACGTATATTATTATAAACTACCCTAACAAAAATGGGACGGCCAGAGTAATTCACGCCACAGAGAGGCTACAAACTCCACCATGATTTTTATTTAAGAATGTTGGCACGATTTGAGGCATATTTATTTGAGATTTTTACATTTCACACTATATTTTTGATTTAATTGTCAAAACTAACTTGGAAGGTATTAGTAACGTTTTTCTTAATTTGTTTGGATATGTTTCAATATCCTATATGCATGCATTTGTCTCTTTTATCTTTTTTTCTCATTTTATTAACTTTAAAATAATTTTTGATTACATTGTTACTAAGTTTGTGACTACTTTTCAATATTTTTAAAATGTGAGAAACATATATTTTTTCGCTATTTTAGAAAAAGAAACTATTTAATTACTAATATAGTAATTAGTTATTATTTTATAATTTTTTTTTAAAATCTCAGTTAACATTCATTTTAGATATTTGTTAAATGGATTATATATATTGTAAGGAATGAATTATATTATATTATATGATAATTAATTGGCTTTTGAAATAATAAAAATGTATATAAATAATTTGTATATAAAAATAAAGGAATTATCTCATATACTATTTTTTTAACTTTTTTTTTTTTTCAAATTTACGGTTTGGGTTTAAAGTGGTTGCAGCGCTAGTTGCAATAGGGGTTTCTATACGATTTTTTGTTGCAATTTAAGTTGCAGCGTTAGTTGCAATAGGAATTTCTATGTAGAATTTCGTAAAAATGTAAACAAAATTATTTTGAAATGTAAAAATAAAAAAAACCCCATAAAAATATTACTTTGTTATATTACATGACAATTCAGTTTTAAAAATAATATTTAAAGTAATTACATAAAAGTATTTTAAATTATAAACTACCATAATATAATTTTAAAATAACTAAATAATTACTAAGATGTATATTAATAAATTTGGAGGTAATCAAAACATATCTCAAATTATATAATATAAAAATAATTTTTTTATGTAAACTAATTAGTTTCTTATCAATACTATTAATAATTAAAATATAAATTTAAAAAATGTAAAAAAATACAAAAAAAAAATCAAAAATATTAAATTTAGCTTACATGAAATGTGAATTATAAAATTAGTAATTTTATTATTATAAATTAGGTGACTGTAAATTTTACCTATTTAATTATAGCACGTAACACTACCAAAGCAAGTAAAAATATGAGTCGTTGATATGTTGTTTCCTATTGAAAATTAAAATAAATAGAGGAGAAAGGAGAGGAGTATACTCACTCATGGCTTGGGTGATCCGCCTTCGGTCAGCACTGATGAATCTGGTGTTAGGCACAACACGGGCACGTGAGCAGGAATAGGCGCCATGTGGCGTCCTAAATGTGTAGTTGGTGGGGAGGCGCCAAGTGATGTTGCTACTACCCTCGCCACCCACGGCTATCTGAAACGCCGTCGTTGAGTTATGGTAGCTCTGGACTCGGGAGAGTAGAACCCCTCCCTTACAACAACCGTCGATCTTCTGATTCTGTTTAACCTCATCATCATTAGCCGTCAGATCAAAAATTGTGGGTGCCTTAGCACACGAAGTTGGCACATTCTTCTTGAACCGCCTACAGTTGCCTTGATCCGCTACGCGAGCCCCGATAGTTGTCCATATGATCTCTTTGTGGGCCCACCTCCAGCTCAGCTTCCAACCGGGTGCATCCACCTTCCGATACTTCTGGTAATTGGTGATATTAACCACTGCCTATTATAACATAATTTAAGTAAATGATTAATAATTTGTTATAATTAAAACAGTAGTTAATGAAGTATTAGTAGTGCTAGCATACCACGTAGCCGTCTGGAGTGGGTGAGATAATGTCCCAACGGATGGTGATGTTGCCGAGAGGATCTCGCCAATCGTAGCCGTTGATTTGGTGGAAAGATAGTGAAGAAATGGCCAAAGAGAAAAGACAATGAAGAAAAATAGCTCTGTTCCAGTACATCTTTACTATCATATGCCCTATTACGAGAATAAATTCATTCCGATCTAATAATGAACAGTTGACTAAGATAGATATAAATATGTGTATATATACTCTTCATCAAGAGTATAATTATGTGTTAATTTTTAATTAATGGTGTAATGTATGTATGCACGTGCTTACTCCCTATAATTATGGAATAAAATAATTAAGTCAAAGATTCGTGGCAGCTCAATATCCCAAGAAATTATTGCATCTTAATGATACACATAGTTTCTATTGACAATATTATGTAAGACATAGCTATTAGATATCTTAAAATATTTAATGTTAAAATGTGTTACTACTTAAGGATTTTTTATATTATTTATTTAATTAAAATATAATTTTTTTTAAAAAAATATATTAATAAATTACATCAATAATAATATACCACATTTTATAATGCTTGCCTGTTAACATTTTTCATTAAGAATAGTTAAAAAAAGTAACTATATCTAAGTAATACAGTTTTGAAAACAAACATATTCATAGTAAATTGTAAAAGCTAACATGAGAATTGTTATGATTAGGGTGTTGGCATGAGATTTTTTAAGAGCAATGTGTTATATTATTTTTAAATAATATATTTAAAATAAATATTGTTATTCGTGTTTTATGCGACACATGACACGTGACTATTAAATCCAAAAATCGATAGAGTTGATTTTCGAGATTGGTCAACAATTGTGACAGTTAGTAGTCCCGTGATCTATAAGGAAAAATACCGGGTAAACTGTGCAATCTCACATCGCTTGGGGAAGGTCAAGTGGGATGATTCTGAGACTGTGTAGGTATGGCCTAATGATCATTAATCTTAGAAATCCATGCTTACAAGTTTCGGGGTACATCCGTGCAACTCGGAGGTCAACCCCGTAACAACTCATGAGTAGAGTTAGTAAGATCAACTTACTAGGTTACAATTGCTGGAGGATTTTCGCAATGATATGTTGAGAATTGGATCTTGCCACAAATATAAGATTCAAATATCTCTTTCTTATCTTTTCAAAGCTACTTGAATCGTCCAATTCCGATGTATATCGAGAAAGTTATGGCCAAAATACTAAGACTACCGAATTGTGACAACTTGGTATGAGAGCTGACGGCTCCGAAGCGAGCCGGCGGGCTGTTGTGTGGCCCACTAGCTATTGTGTGACCCCATGGGGTGTTGTGCAAGCCCAGGGGCATTTGGGATGAGTCGTGGAACCTTTATGCAAGTGGTGGAGCATCTGTTCGACTCACGGGTGAAAGAAGGAGATGTTATACATGTGTGGATAGACGTCAGGTGAGGGGTCGTGTTTGAGCATTGGGGCTCGCCTGTGAACTCATGGCGGGAACGCATGCAAGCCGTGGGAGAGAGTGTGTGTGAGTGGAGGGAATGTGTGTGAGTGGGGGCTCACATGCGAGCCGTGTGTGCATGTGGGAGAGTGTGTGCGAGTGGGGGCTCGCATGCGAGCCGTGTTGCATGCATCTGGGGGAGTATGTGCGAGTTGAAGGAGTGTGTGTGAGTGGGGGGCTCGCATGCGAGCCAAGTGTACATGTGGGGGAGTGTGTACGAGTTGAGGGATGTGTGCGAGTGGGGGGCCTCACATGCGAGCCGTGCGTGCATGTGGGGGAGTGTGTGTAAATTTGGGGAGGGGGGGGGGGAGGTTGAGTGTATGGGAGAAGGATGCCAGTGTGAAGATAAGGTGAGAGGTGAATGCATGATGACAAGAATGACATTGGGAGAGGAATCAAAAGACAAGGCATGCAAGGGAAGAGTGTACAACCACGCCTTCTGAACATTGAGAACAAGGAGGTACAAGTAGCGGCGACAACAGACCTGCAAGGCCTGAATACCCGACCAAGAGTACATTGCAACCACTCTCCAACACCCCATAACCGGGGACCACCCTGCGTGCAACCTGCAACTGGGGACCGTGCGCATGTACCTGGAGACCCTCCTCTTGCAACCTCCAACTGTGGACCATGCGCATGTACCCAGAGACCATCCTCATGTAATCTACCACTGTGGAGCATGCGCATGTACCCAGAGACCATCCTCCTACAACTTGCAATTGTGGACCAGGTGACACTAGACAAGGGTACGGGGTGCCAGGCTTCCTCCAGTACCTACAGGATGCAGCAGTTAAGCGGCATCTTGTCCCCATGGGACCCCTTTGTACGCCACGCCATTAGAGCCTATAAATACCCCCCATCTCAGATGTGAAAGGGGTTGGAAAATCATTTGGTGTAACTTAGATATTGAATTCAATATAAAGAGGAATATTCAAATAACTTTTCACCTTCATCTTTATCTTTTCTTTATTACATTTCTGGGTATCCTTGCATTTTTCGACCACTAACTTAGTTGACGAGTTCTCACCGTTAACAGTTTGGCACCGTCTGTGGGAACGACAAGGTTAAGCCAAGTCATTTCTTTACACACAATTGATACAAGATGCCTAGACGCTCTCGCCACCTTCAGGATGTGGAGATCTGCCTTGACAACAACCAGTTGGTCATTTCAAAGCAAGACCACCCTCCACCTGCCATCGGAGATGGAGGCGATAATAAACACATGCCTCAAGTAAGAGAAGAAAATGAGAATGTTGTCCAGCCTCGAGTAGAAAGAGACGGCGTGAGCAGGCGGGAACCTTAAGCAAGACAAGGAGATCGTCGTCACAAAAAGACCCTAGTGTACGAGCAGTGCAACAGAGTTACCACCTCCGTCACGACCAAAGGTAAAGGTGTGACACGAAGGAAGGAGGACCTATCGTCACTCAGGCACCCTCCACCACCAACACTGCGAGATCCCAATACCTCACGACATCATCTTGGAAAGGAGAAATGGGCTAACTCTATGAGCCCAAAATCCCAAACTCACCACTATGAAGACGAAATAAAAAATCTCCGCTGGAAGAGCCAAAGGCTAGAAATTACGGTGGCCGGCATGTAAAAAATACTAAGAACCATTCTCAAAGGAAAAACTTAAACTTCACACTTTCTATATAAAGGTCACCGGCAAGAGTGTAGATCTCAACTCTGCACAATGGCGGGAAGAGTTCCATGCCATCAACTGGTGGCACCCCAAAGGGTGAGAGAGGAAGCCTACCGTAAAATGAGAACCCAAGTGGTTGCCTAGAGCAATAGGAATCTATTTGCTGGGGTAAGACCGCAATGGGAGAAACATCTTATAGTCTTATGAAGAGGCTTTATCCAAAGAATCTCATGCAAGGGGACACTGCACTGGCACCCCCTTCTCAAGAGAAAAGCGAGCAGAAGGTATCTCCCCTCAACCATGATAGAGAGCCGCACGACGATGGGATGAGAGGAGTACTACCCGCAGGCTCCATGCAAACTGCTAGGAAAATCCAAGTGTCGTTCACCAACTCTCGAGAAAGAGTGAAAAAGAGAATGAGAGAGCTAGAAGCAGAGATGCAGGATCTACGTCGAAGGATGGCTACAACTTCAAAGGAAGATTCGAATGATGATGAATTCGAGGAGGAGTCCCCTTTCTTGAGAGAAATTCAAATGGAACTACTTTCACCCAATTTCAAGGAGCCTCGCATGACACCATATGATGGTACGACTGACCCAAAATACCATCTAGGAACTTTTAGTGAGCTAATGAAGATAAAGAGGGTGTCTTGCAAGGCAAGGTTGCAATGCTTTATGATTAAACTTGAAGGAGTCGCATACAAGTAATTCAAGAGGTATGGGCCTGGAACAATTACATCGTGGGAAATTTTTTTAGAGGAATTCCTTTAACAACATCAAGCGGCGAGTGATTACATTATGCCTGTAACAAGTATCACGAATGTAAAGCAAGGGAGAAAGAAGGCTTAAGGGGGTACATCCAACGCTTTAATGACAAAGTGTCCAAAGTAGGAAGAATGTCCAACGAAGAACATAAGTTCACCATAGCTCCTGGAATACGCCCTGGGAGTAGATTATGGGGGAATATGTCGAAAAGGGAATTGGATGACATTGAAGACTTCTACGAGAGAGCAAAAAGATATATCTGCATCAAGGAAGGCAACAGAGTCTTGGAAATAAACACAAGTGAATGTACTTCGGAAAGCTTGCCGGACTCCTATAGGGTCTAGAAGGTAATAAGCCCAATGCTCGTACATCCAAGTAAAGCCTACGCTATACAACCCATAAAAATAAATATCCAAGATATACTGTAACGCTTTGTCTCACAGGAACACCACGTGTGTGTGTACTTTTACAAATTGATTTATAATTAATCTATTAGGTTAAGAAAAGTGTAGTTTAATTATAACTTTTGGATTAAATTAAAACATAACTATTAAATCAAAGCACTGTTGGATTTGGGGATCCCCTGTTTGCAAACCCTTACATTTTGTCTCAAAATTTATATTACAAAATAGGGTTACAATATAATACATAATTAACAGGTGGATCCTGTCCATAGGAAGCCAAAACACCACGATTGATATGTACATCGGTGGGAGACCTCTGTCTCATGATTGACCATAATTTCTTCCTCCTTACCCGCACCATGAAGCACACGTGAGTCACATTGACTCAGTAAGAAATGCTATTAAACCAAGACAATGACAAACATAAGTAATCACAACATGACATAATATGTGTTGTGAAAATTTATATTGATTTATAATTGCGCAAGTGTACACAATCACAAACAAGTAATACAATGATAAGTAATCAAAGTTCGTCTCCATAGGAACTTTTTACTAAATAATGCGAAATCAACTAAAGGAAATTTCAAGAATTTCAAATAAAAATAAGACAAAGTAACAAATTAATTCAAGAGAAAAATTTATAATATTCTTAATTCTAAACTTGAGGAATAATATTTTAAACTAAATAAACTAAAAATAAGAAGCTAAGAGTGATTAAAGTGGTGATAATTTCAGATTTGGAAAATAGACTTGGGTGATTAATTTCCACTTGTATGTCCCAGTTGATATAGCAATGACCCAGCAATGACTCTGCAATCCTGGCAGAGTTAACAGATTTCAAAAAAACCAGCAAGCTTTTTCCAAAACTTGCAATAAACCATTCATAATCTCAGCAATGCATTCCTACATCAGATTAGATCACAAATAGTCCAATAAAGCATCAAATCCTTAGTTATGCATGGTAGCAAAATATGCCTATTTCACTACTAATTAATACCTAAAAAAAAGGTAAAAATCATGCATCAATTAGAGGGGTTCAACTAGGTCTTGCTTTTCCAAGTAAGATCTAGCTTGCTAAATGTTAAAGCTGGCCAAAAATTAACATTCAATAAATATTTCATCACAACTAATTGAAAAAAGACAAGATTACTTAATCATTGCAAAATCAAAGTACTAGTCCATACAAGGGTTCATAACCACCCAAATCTCAAAGATTCTAGTTCATAGCTGAAACTAAAAACTCAAAACCAGAAAATGACATGTTCATGGAGTTTAAGAGAGTATTAAAGAGTAGAAAATGATACAAAATGGAAGAGGAGAGCAAGAGAAATGAGTTGGAAGCTCAAATCTTTTCTTTGTAGGTTGCCTTCTTCTCCTTCTTTTAGTCTTCTTCTTCTCTTCTTTCTCTTTTTTCTGTACTTAGATTTTTTTCTCTGAAATTTAATACTAGCCTTCTCTTTTCAAAGTGCAACCACCTTTTTCTATTTATCCCCCTTCTCTTTTGCTCCCCAATTAGGGTACTAAAGTTTACCCTAACTGGAAATCCAAGTCATGGTCCACTTGCCCTTCATTTTTCACCTATTAGTTGAGTCATTGGCCACATTTTCGCCACCTCAGCTCCTTTTTTCTTCATTAATGCCAGCTGGACTTCTGCCAAAATACACTTACTGGGCTGACAAATTGCTACGCGATGATTGCTATAGCAATGCCAGTCAGCAATAAGCCTTTTTCTGCTCCTTTTCCTCCTTGTCCCAAACATTTCCAAATACCTATTCTTGCATTTTTTTTTCTGCTTAATACACATAAAAACAACAACATAAGTCTATTTAACACATACTTACACACACACTTCCATTTATTACAAAGACACAACAAACTAAACACAATTACATAATATAGACACTAATTGCTCCACAATTCAACTTAAAATTCAAGCTTAAAGATATAAAAATAACTCTAAATCTTATAGTTATCAACACCCCAAACTTAGAATCTTGCTCGTCCCCGAGCAATGACAACACAAAATAAACAAAATAAAACACAACAACAAATTTTACGCAAAGACTCACACACAAGACAAATGAGAGATTCCATAGAAATTCAAGTTGGCCTAGCGAACATTGATGCTCTCAGAAAAAATGGAATTAAATGGAATGGAAAAGATGTGTTTGTCGTAACTTTATATGCTGCCCCTTTAAAGTTTTCTCATTGGATAACATTAATACCTCCCCAAAGTCACCTACTCAACAATTTATACAACTATATCCCACTAAAACTTTGAACTTCTCTCCAACTACCTTAAAATTTTGACATTCATTAAAGCTCCATAAGTTGGATTAGTGCACTCCTCTCCACTAATGTAGTCTAAACTTATCCCCTTGATCAATAGGACTTTACTAGGCTTGTAATGTTAGGCTTGGGTTAGGGTATGGTAAATTATATATTTAAGCTAACTCAACACCTAACCACTTCACTTGTCAAAAACTGAGCCTCTTCCTTATGATTTTTTTTTTTAACTCACTTCCCTAACTCATTATACTCACAAGTACTTGGTGTTGGAATAGACTTCTCTTGCTATGTTTATTCTCTTTTTTTTTTGAACTAAAATGGGGGGAATACCCTAAACTTAGTTGCAAGCACACATTTTTTTTTTCATTGCTGATTTTTTTTTTATATATATATATATATGTTAGAAAGAAATTTATTACTATATTATACTTATATAATAGATAGCAAGAGAAGGTTAATTTAAAGTGCATAATAATATACTTATTGAGCTAATTCCCCCACCCCAAACTTACAACCCAACATTGTCCCCAATGTGGCTAAAAGTATAATCTTGAATTAGCTCGCCACAAGTTACACTCACTGCACTCACCCCAAACTTAATGTGAAACTTGGCTCTTGACAAGTGAGCAATTAAGTTAGGACATGTGTGGAAATGCAAATTAGGATTGGTGTGATATGTATGATCGGGTTGCACAACAAGAATAGGCTAAACGGCTCAAACTTGGGTGACTAGGGAAAAATCTATTTTATAGGGAAGGTTAGAAAGGCTCAAACGTCCAAAGATGGCCTAAATCATTTCTAAGGGACAAGTCTAACTAGGATTTCGCTTCAAGGAGATGCACTAACCAATTCTAGATGCTAAAAGTATATATGCAGCAATCGTCTAAAAAATGCAAAGCATGGTGGGAAAATAAAAGTATGCACTATTGAGGAGAGACTAAGGAGAAACATCCATGATATCCAACAATTTCAACATGCAAATGCAACATATAAAATTAGGCAGCACATAAATGGAATGAGCGGAAAATATCATCATCGAGCATAACACTAGGCCACATAAAAACTCTTAAATCTCTCAATGTCAAACTAACAACCACATAACTGACATGACATAAAAGTTTTAAAACACAAAAGACAACACACAATTAGCACAATACAAACTAAAAATGACACATAACAGAAAAATATAAATTAGCTTAGGTATTAGAAAACTCCTTCTACTCAGAGTCCTCGTGGGGCTCCTCCAGATTTGAAGCTGATGGCTCAGCCCACGGGTCGAGAACTTGCTGAGGGAATTGCGGGAACTTAGGCTCAAATTGTGGCGTTGTCCTCCTAAACGCACGCTCCATGACTGCGTCGCGCTTTTGCTCATATTCCCACATCGCATGCAATCGACCACACATTTGCTACTGCACTTGCTTAAAGTGAGCAAAGCAATATGCGGAAGGCTCCGTTGCTGAGGTCGACGCGGAAGCAGGAGTTGTTTTCGGATCTCGTGGTGGACCAAAACTGATAGGCCCCCGAGGATTCAATGCTCCTTCTTCATTCCACATCGGTACACCCACCTCGCGACAGAGAGCAGTGATAGTAGCTGGCAGAAATAATTTCCCTTTCCCCTGGTGTGCACAATTAGCAATTTCTTGGGCTAGGACAGCCCCTACATCAACATCCCAACCCATCTTAATGCAGTATAGCATCCATGCGCGGTCTCTGCTGACAGTAGAATCATGTGAGGTGGGGCATAGGGCGGTTTGCACGAATGTGTAAAGACATTTCAAATCGTGTCGCAAGTCAGTGCGCTGAAACCGAAGGTTTCCATAATTATCGAGGTCCCACTCGGACTCTGGCTTGGCGATCTCAGGCATCATGTCATTCAATGTCTCGTAGCTCACTTGACCTTTTAGGGAGGAGTAATGGCATTCGATTGATTGTAACCCAAACAAGTTGTTGATTGCTTTAGCGGAGAATGATACCGGTACTTCACGCACAACCACTTGAGTAGGCCATTCTTGGGACAAAAAATTGGCGTAGAATTCTTTAACAACTTCCATGACCGCCTATCCTCTCTGCTTGACAAAAAGTCCCCAATTTCTCTTATGAACCATTTCACTAACCCATCCAAGTAACTCGTCAATGTCCTTTATATCTGCCACTAATCCTCGCTCCATATAAAATTCCTGATTGTCCACCTTATCGTAATACTTTGTCTCGGCTGCCTTGCAATGAAATTTTGGAATTTCATGAAGTGATTTCTATTTTTTTTCTGTCGGCAACCCTCTTGACATTCGTCATTTTCTCTTCTTTTTCACTTGCACACTACCCCAACACAACAAATTTCTTCTCTGCTTTGTCTTCTTTACAACTATTCAGCACCACACCCCTAATTCCAACAATACAATACTCTAGCAATGATCCAATCTTGCTCAAAAATCCCCCAATCTGACCAAACCACACTAAATCACTTTCAAAGCATTCACACCAAAATTCTTACACTATACACTAAATCAGATTTTTACACATTACACACACACTCCATGTATCACTCGGCCATGATAACTTTCCCTGTATAAATCATTCAATATCCAATTTATCCAACACCACCAATCTGTTCAAGCTTTCATCACTTCCAACACTACAACAATTTCCAATTCACCCAAATAATCACAGCAAGCAACCCATTGTTCAAAAACCACACCAACAATCAGCACTTATTGATCACGACACCCTATTGAACACACAAAAAATCACATCCAAAAATTTCCCAACATTACTCCAATCATTCAGAACCCTCCCAACAATTTCAAAAATATCAGTATTATCCAAATCGCAACATCCACACATAAACACTATATACGACAGCCAAGAAATTGTCCAAATACAAAATTAAAAATCAAAAGCTCAATTTTGACAAACCAGGAAGTGTGGAGTGATGAATGTAGTCAGCTGGCTTCGTTTGAGCTTGGAGAGTGGGCTGGATGTGCTTCGGAGATGGTGGTTATAGGTGCTGAGGTTGGATTTCTGTTATGCGCTTTTGGGTGTATGTGTCTTTAGTTGGGTTGAATGTGAGTGTTTTGATGGTGCACGGGTTAGTGTTGGGTTGCGTTGGTGAAGGATGCGGCTGAGTTGAGTGAGGGTTGACTGGGTAGTTTTGTTACTCAATTTTTCGTCGATTTAGATTGAAGTGGGCTCCCCACTACCCTTTATTTCCTCCTCAGAATTTTTCAGATGCTTGCCACTCCTTAGTTGAATGGACTTGCATTGTTCCTTCCCATCCCTCCTTGGATTTTTCGTGTCACTAGGCAAAGAACCTTGCGGCCTAGCTTTTAATTCATTGGCCAAATGTCCAAGTTGCAACTCAACGTTTCGAAGAGAGACAGCTTGACTTTGTATCACCGCATCATTTTTGGCCATATAATCCTGCATTAGACTCTCCAAAGAACTCGGTTGAGAATTTTAAGCATGTTGTGAATGTCGCGGTTGTTGTGAAAAACCCAGTGGATATGCTTGTCTTCCTTGGGCTGGTGCGGTGCTTGAGCTTGCTCCTTGCCCCCCCACCCCTAAGACAAATTAGGATGATTCTTTCATGCTTGATTGTAAGAATTTGAGAATGCCCTATTGTTTCTGTTAAAATTCTGATTTCCCATATAACAAACGGACTCCGGATTAGAAGGACACTTCTCAAACACATGCCCTTCTCCACAAAACACACATGAGACATCATCACTTTGATTGGCAGCAGCTGGCTGAATATTTTTAGAGTTCCCAATGCTCAAATTCTTCAAAACATTCGTCATGGAAGCCATTTGAGCTGTCAAAGCTGTTATTGCATCTACCTCAAGGACCCCCGCCACTTTTCTACTTGTTGGAGCTCTTATGCTGGACCATTGGTAGTTGTTACTTGCAATGGTCTCTAAAATCTCAAATGCTTCGTTGTAAGACTTCAACAAAATAGCACCATTGGCCGATGCATCTAGCACCATTTGAGAAGCTACATCTAGACCATTATAAAAAATTTCCATCTGTATACAATGTGGAATGCCATGATGTGGACACTTTTGCAAAAGTTCCTTAAACCTTTCCCACGCATCACTTGTGGACTCATCTTCAAGTTGCTGAAAAGACATGATCTCACTTCTGAATTTTGCATTTCTAGTAGGAGGAAAATATTTCCTCAGAAACTTCTCAGCAAGATCATTCCAATTGGTAACAGAATTAGGAGGCAAAGTGTTGAGCCATGATCTAGCTCGGTCTCGTAGTGAGAATGGGAATAGCTTTAACCTTAGCACCTCTTCACTCACTCCTTGGATCTTGAAAGTATCACTCACCTCCAAGAATGAACGGAGATGGAGGTGAGGATCCTCAGTTGGCATCCCGTTGAATTGCCCCACGCTTTGGAGCATTCGAAACATCACTGGCTTGAGCTCAAACTGCGGTGCTTGTATTTTAGGCCTCACAATGCCTGGATTGAGCTCATTGAACATGGGGGCTGCATACTCTCGTATAACCCTTGCTCGATCATCTGCAAATATGATGGGATTAACAATTTTTTGGGCAATCCCACCATCATCAAGATTCTCAGCCATGATGTCTCGGCACTTAACCTTTTGAACTCTCCTTCTCCTTCGGAATGTGCGTTCCATCTCGGGGTCAATAGGAGCAAGTTCAAAGTCTTCTTGTTGGTTCATACACTATAGATACCTGATATTTTAAAGCACAAACTAGCAAGATTAAAAGCACAGAAATTATTAGAATGTCAACTAGTTGATAAAACAAAATTTAGAACTTAAAGTCCCCGGCAACGGCGCCAAAAACTTGTTCGGAAAATTTATATTGATTTATAATTGCGCAAGTGTACACAATCACAAATAAGTAATACAATGATAAGTAATCAAAGTTCATCTCCACAGGGACTTTTTACTAAATAATGCGAAATCAACTAAAGGAAATTCCAAGAATTTAAAATAAAAATAAGACAAAGTAACAAATTAATTCAAGAGAAAAATTTATAATCTTAATTCTAAACTTGAGGAATAATATTTTAAACTAAATAAACTAAAAATAAGAAGCTAAGAGTGATTAAAGTGGTCATAATTTCTGATTTGGAAAATAGACTTGGGTGATTAATTGCCACTTGTATGTCCCAGTTGATACAGCAATGACTCAGCAATCCTGGCAGAGTTAACAAATTTCAAATAAACCAGCAAGCTTTTTCCAAAACTTGCAATAAACCATTCATAATCTCAACAATGCATTCCTACATCAGATTAGATCACAAATAGTCCAATAAAGCATCAAATCCTTAGTTATGCATGGTAGCAAAATATGCCTATTTCACTACTAATTAATACCTAAAAAAAAGGTAAAAATCATGCATCAATTAGAAGGGTTCAACTAGGTCTTGCTTTTCCAAGTAAGATCTAGCTTGCTAAATGTTAAAGCTGGCCAAAAATTAACATTCAATCAACATTTCATCACAACTAATTGAACAAAGACAAGATTACTTAATCATTGCAAAATCAAAGTACTAGTCCATACAAGGGTTCATAACCACCCAAATCTCAAAGATTCTAGTTCATAGCTAAAACTAAAAACTCAAAACCAGAAAATGACATGCTCATGGAGTTTAAGAGAGTATTAAAGAGTAGAAAATGATACAAAATGGAAGAGGAGAGCAAGAGAAATGAGTTGGAAGCTCAAATCTTTTCTTTGTAGGTTGCCTTCTTCTTAGTCTTCTTCTTCTCTTCTTTCTCTTTTTTCTGTACTTAGAGTTTTTTCTCTAAAATTTCGTACTAGCCTTCTCTTTTCAAAGTGCAGCCACCTTTTTCTATTTATTCCCTTCTCTTTTTCTCCCCAATTAGGGTACTAAAGTTTACCCTAATTGGAAATCCAAGTCATGATCCACTTGCCCTTCATTTTCCACCTATTAGTTGAGTCATTGGCCACATTTTCGCCACCTTAGGTCCTTTTTTCTTCATTAATGCCAGCTGGACTTTTGCCAAAATACACTTACTGGGCTGACAAATTACTATGCGATGATTGCTATAGCAATGCCAGTCAGCAATAAGCCTTTTCTACTCCTTTTCCTCCTTGTCCCAAATATTTCCAAATACCTATTCTTTCATTTTTTTTTCTGCTTAATACACATAAAAACAACAACATATGTTTATTTAACAGTTACTAACACACACACTTCCATTTATTACAAAGACACAACAAACTAAACACAATTACATAATATACACTAATTGCTCCACAATTCAACTTAAAATTCAAGCTTAAAGATATAAAAATAACTCTAAATCTTAGAGTTATCAATATGCGTACTCATAATTTATTAGGTTTTTAGCATGCATAAATAATTTAACATCTATACCAACGCGCATATTACGCATTATAAGAAAGTCATAGCAACTCATAATCAAAAACTTTATTATCATAATAGACAGGTATTCACTCAATACGTACTCACACAACCAATTAATTGCCTTATAAGACAATCCTATTTTCATGCTTCATTAAGTATCCTTACCACTCATTATTCACGAGCTACGTATGTCAATATCGTTGCCCGATATAGCGAATGATAAGTAAGAAACCTATCTGCTATTTCAAGAATAGTTACTCATAATGGTAATCACCGTTTCCAATCCTCACCATTCGTTCCACAACCTATGTATGTCACTATCGTTGCCTGATACAGCGAACGATAAGTAAGAAACCTAACCACAATTTTAGAAGTAATTACTCATAACGGTAATGACCGTTTCTAACCTTTGGTCATAACCGAGGCATAACAAATACATAAACAAGATCTCCATTATAATTGAGATTATAACAATCACAATTGTTAATTATTTAACCATAAGTTGTGCGTATAACTTTTTCTTACCACAAACCAATATTGGGTGTGCGGGCCGACATTGGTGGAACCATGCTCGATGATCCTGGGTCCTATGTCACAATAACGAAACTTAATAAACAACTTATCTAAACGCTAAAATAAACCCTAATTCCATAACCGGACATCTCTAAACTCCCACTGGTTCAAAATAACTTAAATATCACTAAAATTCCCTAACCTAGGCTCTAAAAAACACCCTAAATAAAATCAATTTTGAGGCTAGAAACCAGAGTTTTCCCCTGTTGGCAAAACCAGTTGACCGGTTTTACAGCACCTGTGAAACCGGTTAATCAGTTTCTTTGTTGGCAGAAACAGAAACCCTGGTTTTTCACACTAAAAATCAATCAAATCTCCTCCAAACCTATTCAAACTTCCAGAACAGTTCAAAACCATAAATACAATGTATCACAAGCACTAACTTATAACAATTCATCCATTAACTCAAAATTACATGCTCACATGAAATTAAACTCAATAATCTTCACCTAAACCAATTCAAATGAAACAACCACTATCTCTAACTAATTCAAGGTTGAACAAATTATAAATCAAGCCTAAAAACACAATCTAAACTTACCTTAACATGTCAGCCACAAAATCTTAGAACTTTAACCCTAAACTCAATCTAAACTTCAAAATCAAGTGGGAAAAGATAAAGAACTTACCACACAACTTAGGGAACTTTTATTCTTGATCAAATCTATAAGAAACTTGGTTGAAATTGAAGAAGGAAGGTGATGATTGTTGCTGCTCTTAGGGCTTCGAAGGGTAGAGGGAAAAAGAGAAAGAATTTTTTGCTATTTTTCTAAATTTCAAAACCTTAATTATAAAACATATACTATTTAAATTAGATATTCAGCTAGTAGTTTTTAGGATTTCCAAATAATACAAAAATAATAATAATACTGTAATTCAAGCAAAAAGACCACTCCACCCCTCTTAAACACTATAGCTTAAAATACAATCCTAAGGGTAATTTAGTCTTTTTTAACCAATCTCGTCAAACCAATAACTTAACATTCTAAACTAGTCCGACATTATTTCAATTCAATTTATTATTTATTATCGTGACATTTCTGACCACTCTGTCAAGTTCCACGGTCCCCAGGCCTAAAAATATTTTATCTCAAAAATAGTGTTTACTATTCCCACATTATCCAATAAAATCTCCGTAATTAATAAATTACGCTTTATTAATTCATTTACTCATATTTCCCTAATTAACTCGTAATTAGTTTAAGTAAGATTATAATCCTACACTAATGTCCACTTAATCACATATTTAATAAAATATGTCCAATTAAAATATTATTATATTTTTCGGGATATTACATATCCCCTTAAGCAAAGTTCCTCTATGCAAGAAGAAGTTCATAGCAATAGCAAGTTCACTTTTTGTAATATCCCGAAAAATAAACAATATTTAAATAGACATATTTTATTAAATATGTAATTATTTTGGTAACGAAGTAAGATTATGATCTTGCTTAGGGTAATTATTGAGAATTTACTCAATGAAATAAATAGCGTAATTTATTAATTATGGAGATTATATTGGGATATGTGAGTACCGAGGATATCAATTTTGAAATAAAATATTTTTTTTGGGCCCAACAATTGTGGAAATTTTAGCGATGTGGTCAGAAATGTCACGACATTAATGGAAGAATTATTTGGGAATATTTCGGACTAGGTTAGAAATTTTAGAATATCGGTTTAATGGAATTAGCAAAATTATAAAAATGCCCTAGGTTATTTTAAAGTTTTTTTTTCCATTGGGGGTAAATTAGTCTTTTTGCTGTTAGGTTTTAGTGTCCCTTTTATTTTTGGGCTAGTAAGAAAAGAAAAAAAAAATGAAATGAAATGAAATGAAATGCATGAAACCTTATTTAAAGGGAATAGCTTCCAAGGCAAGAAACTAAGTTTCTTCTTCTTCTCCTCTTCGTGTGAACCAAGACCAGCCAGCAAGAGGATTGAAAGTTCACCATTTCACTTGAATTGAAGCAGCTTGTAGACCCGAAGTCCAACCTAGAAGCAATCAAGGACCGGGATTGCCTAGCTTATTTTCCACTCAAGTCGGCTCGTATGCTTGAGTTCTGAACTAAGGTAAGAAAAGTATTAAATACTGTATAAGGTTAATATTATGATTATTACAATATCAATTAAGTTTGAAATCTTGGTATATGTTGTTGTGATTTAATCTTAATCGAGGTTAACATTATGTATTGGTTGTGACTCGATTATGATCGAGGGAAATAATAGGAAACGATTATCATCGTTTAGATTGGATTATAATCGAGGGTAATGATATGAACCGATTACTATCGTTGTGACTCGATTATGATCGAGTAAAAGATACGGTCACAACCGTTATGAGTAATTACTCCTGAAACTGCGGATAGGTTTCTTACTTATCGTTTGCTGTATCAGGCAACGATAGTGACATAAGTAGCTCGTGGTTAACAAGTGGTAATGGTACTTTATAAAGTACTAATATTGTTTGATTACAAAGTTGTGAAATGACTTAAGCATGTTATTATGTGATGATTTGTAACTGGATATATCTTTGTTATAATGTGAATGAATGGATTTTTTTTTTATATTGCTTAAGAAATTAGTTTCTTTTCTTGCAGAATCTTAGTGACTCATGAAATGTAAGAATTCGTGCTTATAGAGATGTAAGATTACAGTGCTTTATGAAACACTGAGATTATGGAATTATCGTAATGCATGAATTAGAGTGCTTTATGAAGCACTGAGATTATGGAGTTATGGTAATGTGTGAATTAGAGTGTTTTATGAAGCACTGATGGTGAGTATTTATAATGATAAATGTTTAGGAGGTTGTATGAAACACAGAGATTGTTGATTATAAATAACTATGAATATACTTGATTACGTAATAAGTGTGCTCTCATAGACATTAAGTTATTTATGGGCCTTGAGTATGTATGACCTATTGGTATATATATATATTACATTGTAATGAAATTTGCTGCCACTTTCTATGATTTTATACAGTAGCTTTTCTTGCTGAGTCATTGTGACTCACGGGGGCTTCGTGGTGCAGGTAAGGAAGTTAGAAGCTGTGTTCGGCCATGAGTCAGAGGTCTCCCAGCAATGTACATATTAGTCGTGGGGTCATGGCTTCTAGGAAGCAGGATCGAATTCCTTTCTATGTTTGGAAATGTAATCTATTGTAAAAAGATTCTTTTTTATATATATAAACAGGGGATCCCTAATAGTTTTTAAAATGGAAGTCTTTATTTTTTATTTAATTAAAGATTTAAATTAAACCAAACTTTTCCAAAATTTATAGATTAGTGATAATAAGTTTATAAAAGCACACACGTGGCGTCCCTGAGGGTCAGGGCATTACACTTTTAGTGTGCTGCAATAAATCAAAGAAGGCACTCAGGTGGGCCTCCGAGTCAAGATGGATGACGTTGGACACTTGGGGGCACCAAAAAAAAGAGAAAGGGGTATATTTTTCAAATTGACAAGGAATAGCTACCATTGATCGATAAGAGAAATGCTCATACTTCTCCCAACAAAAATTACTTACCCGTAAGAGGTCTTGAAAGACACTCATGGCATAACGGTGAAATAAGAAGGATGCCTCTCAGGAGTAAGCAAACATTTTTCAATCAAGAGGGTAGCGCGTTCAAGTGTTATAAGCTCCCTCTTATCCAAGGAAAAGGATGGATTTACCATTAGAGGGAGACTGCTCAAAGAGCCAAAACACCCCCAAAGTATATGTGTGCCTACCGTAGCAAAAAATGGCTTGGCCAAGGGGTGACCCCCAAAGTTGCTCGGTGAACGCTGATTACGAAGAATGCTTCGACAAAGAGTGACCCCAGATTCGCTCAGCCAATGCCGATTACGAAGATGGCTTGGCCAAAGAGTGACCCCCAGAGTTGCTCGGCCAATGCCAGTTATGAAGATGTCTTGGCCAAAGAGTGACCCCGGAGTCGCTCGGCCAACACCGATTACAAAGATGGCTTGGCCAAAGAGTGACCTTAGAGCCGCGTGGCCAATGCCAATTATGAAGGGTTTGGCCAAAGAATGGTCCCTAGAGTCACTCGATGAACACCAGTTACAAAAGTTATTGGATGAAAGAGCCACCTTTAGAGTCATTTGGCCAAGGCCAAGTAAAATTGGTGCTTGACTTATTGGCGCGAAGTTAAGTTTAACCAAGGGAAGCCTCCCATACAAAGGGGGCACTGTCTCAGAGAAAACCAAGGTCTCTCATGCCTCGGCAAGGAAGATCCCTCAACTAATTCAGTCTACAGGAACACTTAAAAGAATTCTTGTAGATTAGGGGGCAAGTGTTAACCCCAAAAATCAACTATTTTTGAGATTAGTCAACAATCATCCCCGGCAGTCGAGAGACATAAACTGTAAGAGCCAGTCATAGAATGAATGAGTCAATGCATATAGCCTAAGGATCACTGATCTTGGAAATTCATGCTTACAAGTCTTGGGGTACATCCGTGCAACTCAGAGGTCAACCCTGTAACAACTCATGAGTAGAGTTAGTAAGACCAACTTACTAGGTTACAATTATTGGATGATTTTCGTAATGATATGTTCAGAATTTGATCTTACCAAAAACATAAGATTCGAAGATCTCTTTCTTATCTTTCAAGTGCATCTTGAATCGTCCAATTTTGATATATATATATCGAGAATGTTATGGCTAAAATACTAACACTGCCAAATTGTGACAGCTTAGTATGCGAGCTGACGGCTCCCATGTGAGCTGGTGGACTGTTGTGCGGCCCCCTGGCTATTGTGTGACCCCATTGGGTGTTGTGCGAACCCATGGGTTGTTTGGGTGAGCTGGGGGGCATTTGGGTGAGCCGTGGAATTTTTATGCCAGTGATGGAGCTTCGTTCGACCCTGCGGGTGAAAGAATGAGAGGCTATACATGTAGGGATAGACGTCATGTGCGGGGGAGTGTCAGTGCCTGGGGGCTCATGTGTGAACCCACGAGGGGGTGCACATGTGAGCTATGGGAGAGAGTATGTGCGAGTGGAGGGAGTGTGTGTGAGTGGGGGGCTCACATGTGAGTCGTGTGTGCATGTGGGAGAGTGTGTGTGAGTGGAAGGAGTGTGTGCGAGTGGGGGCTCGCATGCGAACCGTGTTACATGTGGGGGAGTGTGTGTGAGTGGGGGCCTCGCATGCGAGCCATGTGTACATGTGAGGGAGTGTGTGCGAGTGAAGGGAGTTTGTGCGAGTGGGGGCCTTGTATGCGAGCCCATGGGGGGCTCACATGCAAGCCATGTGTTCATGTGGGGGAGTGTGTGTAAATTTGGGGGGAGTTGAGTGTATGGGAGAAGGGTGCCAAGTGTAAGGTGGCATGGGTGTATTTTTGAGGGTGTGAAGATAAGGTGAGAGGTGAATGCATGATGACAACAATGACATTAGGAGAGGAATCAGAGGACAAGGCATGCAAGGGAAGAGTGTACAACCACACCTTATGAAGACTGAGAATAAGGAGATACAAGTAGTGGCGAGGGTACGCTGAAGACCCGGCCAAGGGTAAGCTGCAACCACTCTCCAATACCCTATACCCGGGGACCACCCTGCGTGCAGCTGGGGACCATGCGCATGTACTGAGAGACCATCCTCCTACAACTATCAACTCGGGACCATGTGCATGTACCCGAAGACCATCCTCTTACAACCTACAACTGGGGACCATGCGCGTGTACCCGGAGACCATCCTCCTTCAGCCTGCAACTGGGGACCATTTGACACCAGACAAGGGTACATGGTGCCAAGCTTCCTCCAGCACATGCAACATGCAACGGGAAAGTGACATCTTGTCCCCATGGGACCACTTTGTACACCAAGCCATTAGAGCCTATAAATACGCCCATCTCAGATGTGAAAGGGGTTGGAAAATCATTTGGTGTAATTCAGATATTGAATTCAATATAAAGAGGAATATTCAAACAACTTTTCACCTTCATCTTTATCTTATCTTTATCACATTTCTGGGTAACCTTGCCTTTTCTGACTACTAAATTAGTTGATGAGTTCTCACAATCAACACTGACATTTAATGGAAAAGGCTCAATTGATCCTCCTTGAGTTAACGTCCATTAAAAGGTGCACAATTACTGAAAGGTTTCTTCAAGTTGAACGATCATCCAGAGCTTAGATACGTGAAAACCTGCTCGTAGTAGGATTTGCTTCCCAATAATGGGATAAGAAATGTCTCTTCCAAACCCAAAAGGGCCTTGTAGAAATGCTTGTTTCGGATGGCTCCCCAAATGCACACTAGAGAAACCTAGGGCAGATACCGACCCTCATGGGTGTTAGAAGATGTCGACTTTTACCATGAGTCGGGTCACTAAAGTGATGGTGATGTTTTTCCTAACAAAATCCAATCTTTTCTCCTACATTAAGATATGGCAGTGCACGCACCACCACCATCCTAACAGGTGATTGCTCTATATCAGGCAATGACCCCATAGATCCATGTTTTTAAGTTTGAGTCCTTCTATAGGCTCGAATGCTGTCCGCTTTTTTATGGGAAATCTCAGTGTCTGCTGCTTGCTGAGTAGTGGTGTGGATACCAGGAGCGGTAGTGTTACTTTGCATCTTGATTGTTGATTGATTGCTTGAACTTATGAATTCCTTCCGACGCTTATTTTTGTAACTCTTTTGGGGGTGAATTTTGATGATAATAGCTTCAAAAATATGTCTAGGGTGTGGGACATGACTTGATCAAGTTGAATCACGTTAATTGAATAAAAATTGAGTGAGTTATGGTCATTTTAGTAAAGGCAGTTTAGGTCCAAGCGCCTAAGTTGATATCCCAATGCCCAAGTTGACATCTGACATCAGCCTGGACATTGTATAAGTGTAGAAACGTCCAAGGGGTGTCCTTTGAGATGCCTAAGTGATAGTCTAACATCACTTTGTCAATAGGTTCTGGCAAAGCTAGTCACCATTCGCAGAGATGTTGCTGTTTTGCATAAACAAAAAAACTCAAAGCTTTCGATTTCTGAGTGAGTCAATTTCTCAAAAAAATTGAAGTTGTGATATTGATTGTTCTGACTTCATGGATCATTGCACTTGTGAAAAACTAGACGGACGGTTGAAATGGTATTAGATTCAAATAAACAGAACCCAACGAACCAGCCATTTGTTGACTTGGGCATTGGGCCCTTTAAACCAAGCTTTCAAGATTCTGTTTTTGATACTTCCAAGACTTTTGAACTTGAGGATAGGGTCTCCTCCACTATTTTTGACCATGTTGGATTCAATGGTTGCATCAAATTTGGCATTTGAGCAATTAAAAGCAGGATCCCAAGTTGATTGTAAACCTGGGCACTAGGCTGAGCACCAGTTTAACCTGGGCGCTGGCCCTATTTCCAGGACTCAAATTTGTGGTCTCCTCCCTGAGTTTACTTGAATCTTTGTTATTTTTTATGACAAGTATAATTCGTGGAGCACTTTTTGTTGAACTAAATTGGAAACAACCTAGGTTGACAAAATATCAACCTAGGCGTTGGGCCTAGCCCCAGATGTCATTGTGGGTGCTGGGTCCCCCTTTTGGCCTTTTAGAAATTTCATTTGGTCCCTAGAAATAGTTGAATCTCAATATTTTTTAAATCACTACAAGAAAACCAGCTTTTACCGGCGCATTGTTGCGCCGGCAAAAGTACCCTGACTGCGCCGGCAAAGCTTTGCCGGCGCAGTTGTGCGCCGGCAAAGCTTATCTGGGAAGCTTGGTCGGTAAAGGACTTTTTACCGGCGCGTATATTAACTGCGCCGGTAAAACGTCCTTTTACCGGCGAGGAACAACGCCGGCAAAAAATAAGCGCCGGTGTTAAAAAATGCCCTTATCCGCCTTGAACCTGCTATGATTAGGTTTTGCCGGCGCAATAGTGCCAAGAAAACAATTGGCGCCAACAGTCAGATTGGCGCCAATAGTTTTACCGGCGCACTACATGCGCCGCAAGAACTATCGGCGCCAATCCGACCGTTGGCGCCAATTGTTTTTGCCATTTTTTTCGGCGCACTATTGCGCCGCAAAAAAGTATTAAATTTTATTTTTAAAAATTTAATTAATTATATTTAAGTAATTTTAATATTAATTAAATATAATTAATTATATTTTTAAATAATTATAATATTATATGAACAAAATAAACCAACATAATTTACATTACAAGATAAACCAACATTAATTACTACTAAAATCAGTATATAAACAAAATGTTAAATGTTCGAACTAGATAATAAAAAAAGTACAGTTCTATAGGCGGGTAATGTCGTCATCGTTGTTTCTCTGAGTCTCGGGAGGCCGCGATGACGATCCAAGACCAAGAAGCACGGCTCGATGATCCAACACTGTGAGTGGGCAATGGTGGAAGATCCATGGGAGGCAAGTTGAAACCCGCACATGCTCGAGAAAGATACTCAAACCGATCTTGGAATCGTCCGAGGTAGAGTTGTTGTGTCTCATACCGCTGCCTCGTATGTTGAGTTGTCGCTCCGCTTCCTCCACTTTTTCTCGTAAAGCCTCGTACCGTTCCATTGTAACGGTCGGTTGGCCGAAGGATGCGTGGCAGTGCTCTTTTGGCCCCAACTCCCTTCGGGCCCGGGGAGATGGCCAAAGCCTCTAAGATGCCGAGATTGTTCCCCGAGTACTTGCATCATAACTGTAAGTCTCGGGTATCGTGGTAGGATCGACGCAGGCTCTTCGGCTCATCCGCAGTGGGCGCCGTTGAGTTGCCGCTATTTTAACCATTTGCTCCTAAAACAATTAAACAAGTAAGTTAAATGGTTAATTGTAACACAAAATAAATTGAAAGAAATAAATAAAAATTGAATTAAAACGTAAACTTACGTAAGCTTGTTGCGCGAACTCGTTGCGCCAATCGTTGCCTTTATGGTGAAACTGTTGAAAAGTTTCCACCGTTGCGCTTCTCCCGTGTCGGGGTTAGCCTATTTTCAAGAGAAAATATATTAGTACCGTTATTTTACTAGAAAAAGTTAAATGAATGATAGTTAAATATAAACTTACCCCTTCGACAACATGTGAAACAATGGGCTTGGAGCCCCTCCTAGAAATTTCATCTTACCCCGACTTTCTTTATTTTTCACGTTTCCGCCCGAAATTAATAATTTTTCTAACAATTAATTATTTATTCTTGACTATATAAATTAAACATTACCAAAATTTCAAATTTTAAAAAATGTACCTTTTGTTTGTCTGTGCTCCAATAAGCAATGCAAATACTCCACACCTCTTGAGTTACTCCTCGGGAGGTGACATGTCCCGCCCTCTCCCCGTCCAAGCTCCTCAATGTTTTGTATCCACTTCTTCTTGCGTCGCTCTCCAAATCACGTAAACCCTTTGACATCTCGTACTCACCGTAGTCTACGAATGTAGGGTTATCTCGTGGGAGGATAAACTTGGTCTGCAAAAAGTTACACATTAATACATTAATTACAATTTAATAAGAGTATAGTAATTTAGAAATTAAAAAAATTAGTAAGGCATACCTCAAGTCTATCCCAGAGTGCGTTGATGTCCTTACCGACATCTTCCCATTTGAATTTATTAATGGGGATAGACATCCGAGTCATCCATTTGGCCATATTGTTGAATTTTTTTCCGTTTTTGCCTACGGGGGTGCCAGTCTCTGCGTGCACCTCAATCGGTAACTTGGCGTATCATTGTGTTTTGGAGAGCTCCTCCTCAACATTCTTGCCCTTGTATTTACCTCTGACGCCTTTCTTTTTCGAACTGCTGCCACCTGGTGTAGACATACTACATATACAACACATATTGTTTATTTAAAATAAACTAACATATTGCAAACATATTAAAGAAGAAGGGTTGTAATTTTTATTTTATTTAAAACACTATGTCAATTACAATTCATCATCCTCATCATCAGTTACATATACAGCATTATCATCACTGTCACTCTCTAATTCTAAGGAGTTGTCTTCTTTGGTATTTAGACCCTCGTTGTCATCATCGACAATGAAATCATCTAATTGTTGAGGCTGTGAATTCACACGATGGATGTTTGCAACTTCAGTTGGGTCGACATCATGGCGAACATAGTCAACATCATCCAACTGTGGAAGTTGAACAACGAACTCGGTTTCACCGAATTGTTTTCCGTACAAAGGGTGTCTCCCCATCCGTGTCCGGGAAGTCCCAAACATTGCGCGGTATGTACTCATTTACAATCAGCCAGTCTTTACCGTTCTTTGAATCAGGAATGTAGTAGATCAATTTTGCTTGAGATGCAAGTATGAACGGTTCATTTTGGTACCACTGTCGGTTGACGCAGATGCTAGTAATAACACCGTCACTATCCATTCTACTCCCGTTAGTGTCAAACCACTTACAAAAAAAATAAGAGAACACTGCAATCTTTCAAATAAGTGAACTCCATAATTTTTTCAAGTGTGCCGTAAAAATTTTGGCCATCTTCACCGGGGACCATGACACCGCTATTCTGTGTTTTGCGGTTATCATCCCTTTCCTTGACCAAAAATTTAATACCGTTCACTATGCACCCTGGATAAAAATAAATTGCTGTATTCGCTGGGTTAGCGATAGCATACAACTCATCTGACACTGCACCCTGGTTGGTCAACCGTAGTTCATTAATCTACATATCAGGGAAAATATTAAGTTAAGAAAAGTTGAACAGTTATTGAGAACAATATTAACAGTATTGAGAGGCAACAAGGCTTACTTGAGTTTTGAACCATTCAGGGAAATCAGTCTCTTGCACTGTCTCAATATTGCCTACACCCCTTGCTTGAAGCAACTCCTTGTGCTCACTATATAATGTAATCCACTTATTAGTAAGTTAAGAATTTTTTAGATGAAGTCGACTATTGTGTGTTTGTGTTTATGGAATTTATACTTACTTGATATACGGTTCAACCTCTGTGCAATTGTTCAAAATGTACCACTCCGCCTTACGCTTGCTTTGCATGGGTAAGGTGTCGACTGTCCTCATACCGAGGGGTCGACCAACATGCTTGAATACAGAAAATTGTCGAGTTGGCATGTTTTGGACAATGTCATTGTTCCGGTCAGGACGGTTGAATCGAGTTTCCACTTCCCGAAAGTACATTGAGCAAAAGGTTAATGCCTCATTAACCACAAAAGATTCAGCAATAGAGCCTTCGGACGGCACGATTCCTGACATATTGCTTGTACACAGACATTGAGCGCTCAATGGGATACATCCACCTGTACTGCACTGGTCCACCTAGTATAGCTTCTTTAGGGAGATGCATAACTACGTGAACCATTATGTCGAAGAAGGCCGGTGGAAAAATTGTTTCTAACTTGCACAAAATAGTTAAAATATTTGTTTGCATTTTTTCTAAATCCGAAACATGAAGTGTTCTTGAGCATAATTGTTTAAAATACACACACAGCTCAATGATTGTGTCCCGGATTTCTTTTTTCAAGAACTTACGGATACCTGCCGGTAGTAAACATTGTAACAACACATGACAATCATGTGATTTGAGCCCGGAAATCTTGCCCGTATCCAAGTTGACATTTTTGTCTAAGTTTGCTGCAAAACTGTCAGGAAATCGTACAGACTTTATGAAGTCTGCAAATTCAATCCGTTCTTGAACACTAAGTGTGTAACTAGCTGGAGGCTTCTTCCACTTCCCGTTCCGGTCTTCATACAACCACAACTCTCGTCGTATTTGCAAGTCTTGCAAATCCATTCTCGCCTTGTCGGTATCCTTTGACTTCCCGTCGATACTTAGAAGAGTACCTACTAAGCTATCACACACATTTTTCTCAATGTGCATTACATCAAGATTATGTCGTAAGGACTTTGACTTCCAGTACTCAAGCTCAAAAAAAATACTTTTTTTAGACCAATTGAGCTCTTCACTAGAACGCTTCCGTTTCACACCCCCGAACTGTTTGTGTTTTCCAGGCAAAGTCAATGGAATTCGGTCTAATTGAGATAAAATATCATCCCCCGTCAATACAGGAGGTGGTGCTCTCTTCTCAGGCTTACCATTGTACTTTTTGCTTCTCCTTCTCGGATCACTCATTTCGAGAAAGCGTCTGTGGCCAACATATCCAATCTTACTATTTAGGCCAATGGAAGGAGTATGTTCATTGCAAGTGGGACACGCCATATACCCTTTTGTGCTCCAACCAGACATTAGAGCATAAGGAGGAAAGTCATTTATTGTCCACAACACTACCGCACGCATTGAAAACACAGTTCCGTTGTAGGCATCTCGGGTTTCAACACCCGTCTCCCACAACTGTTTCAGTTCATCAATTAACGGTCTCATGAATACATCTATGTCTTTCCCAGGAGATGATGGACTTGGAATTAATAAGGTCAACAACAACGATTCGTAACTCATACACTTCCACGGTGGCAAATTATAGGGGACACAAATAATCGGCCACAGCCGTAAGAGTTGCTCATGTTGCCAAATGGATTAAACCGTCGCCGCCAATCCTCGACATTTCTAGGTTCAACAGCAAAAGACGGATGAAGGCGGTCAAACTGCTTCCATTCTTCAGCATCCGCAGGATGCCTAAGCACACCGTCTTCTTTTGGTCTCTGCGAGTAATGCCACCGCATATCCTCCGCAGTGTGTCTTGAGCAATATAATCGTTTCAGCCTAGGTGTGAGTGGGAAGTAACGCATAACTTTGTGAGGAACTTTTTTCCCCTTACCCTTTCTTTTCACCCATCGTGATTCGCCACATACAGGGCAAAACTCCTTCTTCTCATTCTCCTTCCGTAAAATAGCACAATTATACTTGCACACATCTAGTGAGTCGTAACCCAAACCGAGATTGCGCAATCGCATCTTCGACTCATAATGCGACCGTAATTTTGTCCCCTCCGGAAATAGATCAATCAAGATGGACAAGAACATATCGAAAGAGTGGTTGCTCCACCTATTCAAAACCTTGCAAAGGCATAAGCTTTACCAAAGGCATTAAGGGCTGATTTTTTGCAACCCGGATATAACTCGGCCCTCCATCTCCTTAAACAAGTCATCGAACTTGTTGTTGTCGTTGATAGGGGCTTCATTGAAAGAATCAGTAGTGTTAGCAGATTCGTCAAACCTGTGGTCCCCTCTTAACATGTCCGCCAACACATCCGCCATTTCCTCTTCGTCATTTTCGGAAGTTCAACTCTGCGGCCGAGAGAAAGTCTCCCCGTGGAAATACCAGGGGTTGTACGAAGGTTGGATCCCGCTGAGAAATAAATGAACCCTTATAGTTGCAGGTGTGTGAAAATTGACATTCAAACACCGCATGCATGGGCATCGAGCTAATCCGTCAGCGTTCACATGGTTCGTTGCTACCGCAACGAACTCGTCAACGCCACTTCGAAACTCGCAGCGCGGTGCGCCTTCATCCAACTTCGGTTGGCAGGCATCTTCCACTACGAAGTATTTAACAAAAACAATTTAAAAACAAACAAAAAAATGTGCAAGTGTCCTAATCCACCTTCTCACTCCATTACTAAAAGGGTAAAGAACCTATCCCATTCAGGTTTGTAATATACATATAGTGCAATCTACGCTCTTAAGATTATTTCATTTTTGTAAAAATTTCTAAGAAGATTTTCCCCACGCTTCTTATAAGTTAGCAAACTTGTAGTAATTAAGTTTGCCGACTTACAAGAACGTGTAAGAAGACGTTGTACCAAAATATCTACTAATGAAATAATCAAATAAGCAATAGATCATACTATAAGTATAAAACAAGCCCAAACTATCCATGCGGACAAACGAGCTGGATAATTTGGAGAAGCGTATTTAAGAGTCCTTACTGACTCAGCCTCTCCAAACGGGTCTAAGGTATTTCGTGCATGTGTAAATTTAAAAAAAAAAAAAAATTATCACTATGTGATAATACAATTTTACTATCCTATCTTTGGTGTATAACCAAAGAGATCAAGAAACGATAATAAAAATTTAATTTTATGCTATTTTAATATCTTATGCTCATTTGTACTTACTTTATAATTACACTTACTTTATGCTAATTAGATTAAATTCTTACTATAATTACTTTAAAATTTTATTTTATTTTATTTTTAAATTATAAGTATAAATATTTAAAATTTATAAATATCACTTCATTACATTTTAAATTTTATAATTAACATTAATTTATAACTTTTTATTTAATTTATTTAAAATACCCCCCTCTCACTCTCTTCGTCTCTCTCTCGACCGAACCGAAAAAAAAAACATATAGTTCGATGGTCGGACCACATGGTCCGATGGGTCCGACCAATCGGACCCATCGGACCATGTGGTCCGACCATCGGATCATGTGCATTTGTTTTTTTTTTTTGTTCGGTCCGAGAGAGAGAGAGAGAGAGAGAGAGAGAGAGAGAGAGAGAGAGAGAGAGAGAGAGAGAGAGAGAGAGAGAGAGAGAGAGAGAGAGAGAGAGAGAGAGAGAGAGAGAGAGAGAGAGAGAGAGAGAGAGAGAGAGAGAGAGAGAGAGAGAGAGAGCGAGAGGGGGGGTATTTTTGGAGTTTTGAAAAAAGTGTCATATTTTTTGTAGTGTAAAATGTATTGGTTTTAAAAAAAATTGACCATTTTTAAGTATAGAAAATCAAATTTCCCATTACAAATTACAAAATTTTTAATCTTCAAAATATCATTTGCTTTCATTTTCAATTTTGTAATAAATATTCATTTATAATTTTCTATTTTATTTATTAAACTTAAAAATTACAACCTTTTTAAAGTTCATCACTTACTTACTTTTTAAAATTAAACAATAATTAGTAATTACCAATTTTGACATTTATTCAATTAAATTAAAGATTGCAAATTTTTTTTTTTAAAAAAAAAAAATTGATTACCTATTATATTTTATAATATATACTAATTTTTTAATATTATTTATTTAAATTAAAGATTACAAATTTTTTAAAATAAAAAAGAAATTTTGATTACCTATTATATTTTATAATATATATTAATTTAAATTAAAGATTACTAAAACAAATATTTTGATTACCTATTATATTTTTTAATATATACTAATTTATATTTTTCTATTTTATTTATTTAAATTGAATATTATAAAGTTTAAAAATTTCAAATACATTTTTTGGAATACTTTTGATATTTTATGATATACATTATTTTACAAATTTTTATTTAATTTATTTAAATTAAAAATTACATTACATAACTATCTACCAAAATTTGGGCAGCATAACGGCTTAAAAAGCGTAAACTCAAAATTTTCAAAACCTATCAATATAGCACAAACAAACTTTCGATAACAACATATGAAAAATAATAAATCACACCACCGATCAGACTGCAGTATTTTATCACAGAACCTACTTCACTAACATGTATAGGCATACTAACTTATAACAAAACTATTAAATTAATTACTAATATAAAGAAAAAAAAAACAAACCTGAAGCAGTCCAAAAATGACAACAACAAGCAGGAGGCGGTGCTTCGAGCTCTGGCCACAACGGACCTAATTTCATAAAAATAAAACTCAATAATTAAAATATCAACACACATATACACACATAAATATATATACAGACACTTATACTTAAACTTAAATATATATACACATACACATACATACACACACACATAAACACATACACATATACATATACACACATAAACACCTATATACTCTCACATATTTACATATACTCTCACATAAAAATATATACACATATACATATCTATATACATACACCCACATACACATACACATATACATATATACATATATACATATATACACCCACATACACATATACATATATATACATACACCCATATACACATATATACATCCACATCCACATACACATACACATACATACATACACATACACATTTACATAAACTTTTCAAAAAAAAATTAAAAAATACCAGGAGGTGGGGCTTCGGGGTGTGCGGTGGAGGCTACTGCGGCCGGTGGTGGTGCCCGACGAACGGTGGTGAGTGGCTGCCGGCGGTGGGGATTTTTTTCCAAAAAAAAAAACAAATTTTTTTAGAGAAATGAGTGGGATTTTGAGTGAGATTGATAGAGAAGTGAGATTGAGTGAGAATGAGTGAGATTGAAAGAGAGGGATGAAGGAGATGAAGGAGAAATTTTTTGAGAGAAAAAAAAAAATTTCTGAAAAAAAAAAAGCAGAAATGGGCTCTGCTTGTCGAAGGGGATATATGAACACTTTTACCGGCGCATTGAATTGCGCCGGTAAAAGTGGTCATATAACCCTAAAACCAAACGCACCGTTTGGCTTAACACTTTTACCGGCGCAGTAATGCGCCGGTAAAAGTAACCCCACCTACCACGCGTTTTATTTCCCCCCAAATTTTCACGAGGGCGGTTAACATTCCCACCAAAATTTGGGAAACTTTTACCGGCGCAATTGTGCGCCGGTAAAAGCCTTACAGAATTGGACATGTGTTCGCGCCATTTGGCGGTTCAGTATTCATCTTTTACCGGCGCATTTCATTGCGCCGGTAAAAGGTATAGCTGAATCCAATCCCAAATTCAGCATCTCATTAATGCTGACAACTTTTGCCGCCGCAATTGGTCAACTGCGCCGGCAAAAATTGCTTTTCTTGAAGCAGAGATGATTCTTGAAGGAATTCATGAAAAACTTAACTTTTTGTGGCCTAAGTTGGCAAATTCTCAATATTTATTCCAAACATTTCGCTTGAATAATTGCTCTAAACATAAAAGAAAAAATCATACCTATTTCAAAAAATAATGCATCGAGCTCCTTCTTCCCAATCTCACCCTCGCTAGTCTAGCTAAGCATCTTGGAAAACTGAATCCCCTGATTCGTACAATACCTCTTCCTAACAACTAAAATGGTCTCGTACGCCAAATATTGTACTACAAGTACAAAGCCATACGTTGTGTATTTGCACTAGTCCTTAACATCCAAACTCAGCTTCTTGTCATAGCTCGCCTTCTGTTTCAACATGACCTTTTGAAGGGTGGATATAAGTTTGGCAAATGATTACTTTCCACAAGAAATACGTAAAAAGAACTCAAGATCTTCGACATATCTAAGCATGCCAGAAGAAACGTAAGTGTTAGCCTCAGGTTCCAGTAACACTCACTACAAAAAATTGGGCCCGTCTCGGTGGGCCCAACCCCTGGACTGCTCTATCTCGGCGGTCATTGTCTGCCGTAAATAAGAGCACTGAGATTGAGTAATGTTAGCAGGCCTAGCCCTTCAAGATAGGTGAGAAATCTCGAAGGGCCTAGCCCTCCGAGATAGGTGAGCAATCTCGAAGGGCCTAGCCCTCCGAGATAGGTGAGCAATCTCGAAGGGCCTAGCCTTCCGAGATAGGTATGAAATTTTGTTATTGTACTCATGAATAATATTGCTAGCATGAGAATTTTTATCTCTAAAAATAAATATTTTTTTCTTAAAAAATGACCTATCTCTAAGGGCCTAGCCCTCCGAGACAGGTGAGCAATCTCGGTGGGTTAGGCCCTTCGAGATAGGTCATTTTTTAAGAAAAAATATATTATTTTTAGAGATAAAAATTCTCATGCTACCAATATTATTCATGTGTATAATAACCAAATTTCATACCACAAATATCAAATAAAAATAATTTCTATACAAATAGTACATAATAAATAATAAAATTCTTTGCAACTTTTGTTTATGGTTACAATGAAGAGCAAGGCAGGCAACAGTTATGGAAGGGAATGCAAGATTTTTCTAGTACTGATCCTTGGCTAGTACTAGGAGACTTCAATGACATACTTAACAAAGATGAGCGTATAGGTGAAAGGTTAAGACATAGCAGTTCGACTGCATTTGCTAATTGTGTTTCTTATTGTCAACTAGAAGATATTAAATACTCGGGAAGCTTCTTTACTTGGAGCAATAAACAGTATGCTGAAGATAGAATTTATTCCAAGATCGACAGAGTTCTAGCTAATGAAGCTTGGATAGAGCTTTTTCCAACCGCAGAAGCAATTTTCCTTACAGAAGGCTTGCTCGATCATACACCAGAGTGGTATCCATTCATCCTACTTTCCCAAGTGGAAGAAAGCCATTTAAGTACTTTAGGATGTGGTCCTCCCATCCTAGCTTTCAACAGATAATGTCAACATTTTGGAATCAAAAAATTCAGGGCACTAAAATGTATCAGATTATTGCTAAGTTGAAAGCTCTTAAACCTGCTCTTAATGAGCTTAACAGATGCCATTTTTCAGATATACAAGTAGCAGATTTCGAAGCAAAGCAGGAATTAGTCGAGTGTCAAACTCAGCTTCAAAAAGATCCTCCGAACAATGAGTTGCAAGAACCAAGAAGCTAAAGCAAGGAAGGTATATGCTGAAACTCATAAAAACTATTGTTCTTTTCTGCAACAGAAGTCTAGAATGGCTTGGATAAAAGACGGAGACAAAAATTCTGCACTTTTTCACTTCAGCATCCGTGAGAGAAGGAATCAAAACAAGATTTTATCAGTGATTAATGCAGATGGTATTCGAGTGGAGGACTCTAAGGGTATTACAGCAGCTTTTCTTGCCTATTATCAGCAGTTATTGGGTTCAAGCATAGAGGGGAGGACAAACGTTTCAACCAAAGTAATGAAGAGTGGGTCGATAATCAATGATACACACACAGAGAGATTCTTTTAGCTCAGTTCACAAGAGAAGATGTGAAGAAGGCAGTTTTTAGCATACCAGGAGGCAATGCTCCAGGTCCAGATGGATATAGCAGTTACTTTTATCAAGACAATTGGGAGCTTGTGGGAGATGAAATTTCTGATGCAATTCTTGACTTCCTTCATTCTGGGCATCTACTAAAGGAGATCAATTCTACAGTCATTACTCTTATCCCTAAGAGTAAATGCCCAAATTTGGTAAGTGATTATCGCCCAATTGCCTGCTGCAATGTACTTTATAAAATTGCTACTAAACTTATCTGTAATAGACTTAAAAGTATATTGCCAGATTTAGTAGCTTCAACTCAAGGCGGTTTCATCCAAGGAAGATTCATAGTTAATAATATCATGATCTGTCAAGACCTCATAAGGCACTATGGAAGGAAATCAAACAAAGCCAATTGTATGATTAAATTGGATCTTCAAAAGGCATATGATACCATGAGTTGGGATTTTCTTGAAGAAGTTTTGACAACATTCAACTTCCCACCAAAGTTTATAGCTATTGTCATGACTTGTATCACAACACCAAGATTCTCACTTATGTTCAATGGTTCTATGAATGGTTACTTCCAAGCTAGAAGGGGACTAAGACAAGGAGACCCAATGTCTCCCTTGCTCTTTGTCCTTGGAATGGAGTACCTTAGTAGAATCATGAAGAGAGTAGGTGAAAAGACAGATTTTTTTTTCATGAGAGATACAGTGATCTTAAACTAAATCACTTGAGCTTTGCCGATGATGTACTCTTATTTTGTAAAGGTGATTTTAAAAGCATCTACCGAATGCTCCAAGGCCTAAAGTTATTCTCCAACACCTCTGGGCTGCAACCAAACAAGAATAAATCAGCAATATATTGCAATGGCATGGATGAGACTGAAATCAAAAGGGTGGTTGATATGTTTGGTTTTACAAGAGCAGATCTCCCATTCAAATATCTAGGCCTTCCCATCTTTGCAAAAAGAATCTCTAAGGAAGATTGCAAGCTGCTAGTGGACATGATGATTGCTCGAATAAAGGTGTGGATTCTAGGAATCTTTCATATCTTGGTAGGGCTGTCTTGACCAATTCAGTCCTGCTTACTATACATGCATACTAGAGCCAAGTAATGATACTACCCAAAAGAGTGATTGCTGATATTGAAGATGTTTGTAGGAGTTTCTTGTGGAAAGGACAAAGTGAAATGGCAGGCCCTGGAAGTGTTGCATGGGGGAACATGTGCAAGCCTAAGAAAGCTGATGGAATCGGTTTCATGAGTATTCATGAATGGAACAAAGCTGCTGTCATAAAAAATATTTGGGCAATTGCTTCAAAAAAAGATAATGTATGGGTGAAGTGGGTGCATAATGTCTATATTAACAAAGAATCTTGGTGGGAGTACAAGGCTCCCATTCAAAGTAGCTGGTATTGGAGGAAAATTGTTGAACTCAAAGATGAATGGAAAGAGAAAGTTAGCCACAACCAGTTCACTGCTCAAAATTGCAAAGTTTCTGAAGTATATAAAGTGTTAACAACAGCAGATGATTTATGTCATTGGAGTAAACAAGTATGGTCGAGGATGAACATTCCTAAACATAGCTTTCTCCTTTGGCTAGCAATGTTAAACAGATTAAAGACCAAACAGAGGCTGGTCAAGTTTCAAATTACAGCAGATGCTCAATGCATTCTCTGTGAAGATTCAGAAGAAACAACTTCTCATATATTTTTCTGCTGCAGATTTCACAGGACTGCCTCGGACAAATCAAGGCATGGCTTTGTTGGAGAGCAGCAACCACATCCATGCAGGATGTGCTCCGGTGGATTAACAGAGCTAAAATAAGTAAGTTTCTGAAAGCTGTTTATGCTGCTGCCATTGCAGCCTTAGTGTACCACATATGGAAAACCATAAATTGTAAAATCTGGCAGGGAAGTAGCACTCAAGTGCAGCAATTGATCCAAGAAGTAAAGTGGCAAGTCAAAACTAGGATCACTTATGTGATGCCTAAAATAGTAGCGAAAATAGACTATGAGTGGTTTATTTCTTTGTAATTAGATAGTGCATACAAGTTCAAAGGAAAAAAAAGGAGAGAATGTATAGAACCTGTACAGACTTCGAATAGTCTTTAGATTGTATTAATTGTTTGTTGGAGCAATGAAATTCTGATTCATCAAAAAAAAAAAATCTTTCAAAATAAATAGACAAAAATAAACGTAACATACACAACTTGGTCACTTTACAAGTATGGTAACCAATGATATCTCCTCTCATGAAAGTAACAACCAACTATTTTTTATTCCCAATCCTCATTTTTTAGTAATGGCTTATCCCCTCAAGTGCAATATTTTCAAGAGTATCAACAACTTGCACGAAAGAAAATCATTAAAGCAACATATATTAATGTGCAGAACACAAAAATAATGTTGTAAACTCAAAAAATTATGTTGAAATTAATCAAAATAGTAGTAAATATCACTGCTTTGTTAACTAATATAATGAAGAGAAATGATATGCTTTACAACAAGGATGAAGTAATAAGTTTTTTTTTCCAATGTTATTTAGGAAGCTAATCATTTAACACAAGTGTGTATTTTAACTTTATACAACATGTTGTTAAGGCTTGAGGACCAGTTATTATTACTTATGATTATTAGTTTCATATTAGAATAGAATGATAATCCAATAACTATAAAATAGCTATAATGGCATCTGATGTTCATATATATCAAAGGTGGAAAAAAATGCAAATAAGTTGTAATTTTGAGGGGTTAGGTTTATTTTGAAGTTAAAATTAATTCCCACCATTGACATTTATTTTATTGATAATTTTCCAAGCACAAATCTGCTTTTATAAAATCTAAACAAATTCATCACAATACTTACAAATACAAACATAATATTTTTCTTATAACAATTTTTCCTACTGACACTGAATGCAAATATTAATCTCAATATTTAGGTTACCACAAATATTACAGATACAATAGAATATATTTCAGCATATTTGTGTGAGTCCATAAGAAAAGATACTTAGACCGAGTATAAATAAATTTTGTTTATTCTTCAATTATTCTTATGAATTCATCTGGGTGGTCTGCAAACACTTCTTCTAGATCGTGAACCATATCAATGTGAAAGTTCCTATCTGATACATCCTTTTCGCGAGCTCTTTTCGGAAATGACGGTTGAGACACACTCTTACCATACCATATCCATTTTTGGTAAGTTTGGTCTATATCACTTATGTATAAGTGTCCTCTTGCATCTACAACCTTTAATTTTTTTAAATTGTCACACTTCATACATGGGCAAGATATCATAGTAAGATCATTTTTATTTTGCATGGAAAAATTCATGAAATAGTTAACTCCATCTTCATACTCTTTTGACAATTTATTCTTTTTCATCTAATCTCTATTCATATTAATCTATAATTACCTAAAATAATTTAATGCTATTATAAGTTAAAAATTATATCAAAGCAATTTTTAAACATGTTAAATTATTTTAGTACTTATAAATCTTCAATGTTATTAAAAATTGGACAGATTTTCCTCTGTTTCTATAATATTTTCTAATTTTATAAGTACCTATATCAACAAATAACAAACACGATAAACAAAACACAATAAACATAATTAAAAATTGGACAGAGTTTCCTTTGTTTCTATTATATTTTCCAATTTTATAAGTACCTATATCAACAAATAAAAAACATGATAAACAACACACAATAAATATAATTGAAAATTGGCCAGAGTTTTTTCTGTTTCTATAATATTTTCCACTTTCATATATTATATCTACAAATAACAAATATCGTATAATAAGTTTCTTCCTTATATCTCCGCGCGCAACACACAAATTTCTCAAAACCTACTTCACTATAACATACAAGTTTCAACCTTCCATTATCATCGCAACACACACTTAATCTCAAAACCTACTTCACTATGAATGGATGTTTAAGATATTCAAACTCTTCTAAGATGAACAATATTATGTCGTTAAGTAAATAAATGAGTGATTGTACACACATCTTTTAATGAACCACCAAACAAACTTCACTTCAAATTTGTGAAATGAATCCTTACTAATTAAATTCACAACCTACAATATTAAAATTTTACTATATTATCCAATATGTCAAGAAAATAATAATACCACATACATATTACAAAATTAAAATTTTAGTTACACAATATATATCATAAACTATTTAAACAAAACTCTTTTTTTTTTTAATTGTAATCACTAATGTACATATCCTAAACTAAACTTTTCAATTTTATGTTACACAAAATAATAATAAAGTTAGTATATATTACAACTTAAAGTTTAATCAACACAATTATCTTTTCTTTCAAAAAAAAAATAAAAAACAAAATTATATTTGCATTTTCTACACATCTAATATTTAAAAAGTTTTTAAGTTGTATCATATCTAATTAGCTAAGAAACTAGTAATATACAAATTTTTAAATTTAACATTACACTAAAATAATTATTACACAATTATAGAAAAGAAAATTTAACTAATTTATATATGTATATATTGCAACACTTAAAAATGAATAAACATTACCCTAGAATAACTAATTGTAAATTCTCGAAAACTTTTTTTAAAAAAACTTACAAGGGCATTAATAATATACACTAGTTTAACTTGACTATTCCACTAGTGTCACATTTCAATATACATAAATACATATTCATATACTCTACTATCAAATACCAACAAACATATATGCTATTTCCGTTACCAATTTATACACATTTTTACTAAACAAATTATTCACAACAACATAAATATCAATCATCCATCATATAAACCAACTCTAAAAAATTATATATACTCATATTTACTATTTAAACTATCATGATAACTACACTATATACTTAAAACACTTAAAAAAATTATGTACATAACCATTATAAATTTTAAAGAAAATATAAACTTTTAAAATTAACATTAAAACAAAGCAACTATTTTGACATATTTAATAGCCATTTTCAGCCAAAAAAAAAAAAAAAACCAAACTCACCCAAATAAACCTCTAAGCAATTCTCACCCCAAAGAACCTTTGTGTTGTATGAAACTTTACCCAAATAATTTTAAACCTAAAATATCCAAATACAAGTTCTAATTTCATTATTTTACTAACAATTTTTTTTAAAGAAAGAAAAAAACACCATTTTTAGCCAAAAAAAAATATTTTCGGCCAAAAAAAAACATAAAGAAGAAAAAAATCAAAACTCACCAAAATGAAGCTCCAATCAATTCACAAGCTTTATTCATGTTGTATGAAGCTTACCCAAACATATTATAATCTAAAACATTCAAATACAAGCTAACATCTCATTATTTTACTAACTTTTTAAACTAAAATAAATTAAAAACTATTAGGATAAGAATATCAAAAAAAAAAAAAAATCAATAGTATATATTCAAGCTCACTTTTTCTTTTTGGAGTGGTTGTGATGAAATAGAAGAAGGGAAAATCAATTTTTGCTTGAATTTTTTAGGGAAAAATGGCTGTCATTTTCAAATTGGGGAAGAAGCTAGGGCTGGTTAGAAAATGATTGATGGAAAGAAGACTTTAGGGAGGTTAAGGGACGGGCTGGGCTATTTTTGACTGATCTCGGTAGGCCAATATAGGCCCCCCGTTATTGCTGTGCTCAGCATTTTTTTTTTTTTTTAAAAAAAATTAGGCCTATCTCGACACGCACACGTGAGCCCATCGAGATTGCTCAAATTCTATGTTTTAAAAAATAGCAATAATGATAGGCCTATATTGGCCTACCGTTATAGCTATACTCAGAAATTTTTTTAAAAAAAAACTCAGGCCTATCTCGACATGCACACGCGAGCCCGCTGAGAAAAGATTTTTTTTGTAGTGACTATCTCTAAAAACATGCGCAATCACATCTTCCGCATTCTCACAGTGTAAGAAACTATCCTAGAGTACTTCTGTCTTTACACTATCAAACCAGTTAAAATATTTGTTAATCAACTAATCTGACCCCAAGTGGGAAGCCTTCTCCTCCATCTCCTCTTTTGTTGGCTTTGATATGATGTTCCATCCTGTAATGAATACAAACTCAACTACTACAAATCTGACATCATTCTAACCAATGTAAAAATGTATTTATTTTGTCTTCTCACAATCATCCTTCATCATATGCGACATTAGTTGGTGAAATAATACCAAAGAAAATGTGAGAAGTCCAACCTTCCAAAAATGGTCGAAAGGGCTTGCCTTCACCGTGTCGTTCAATTTGTATTCCACAAATAGACTATTCATCTTTTGAAATACATTGTTGCCTTTATATGTCACACGACCAGTAAAATAATCGGATGCTAGAACTGTAAATCGTGGAGCCATCTGAAAGAAAGATAAAAAAAAAAGACCACGGTAAGTTCACCATCAAAAAATAATCGACAGACCATAGAAAAACTATCGATAAACTAAAAATTCATAAAAAAAAAAATACACAAAATTATTGATAAACAATAAATGAAATGTCAATGTACAATTGACAAACTCAAAATCCTTAGAAAATCAAAACATAAGCAAAATTATTAATAAAATATCGATATACAATCGACAAACTCAAAATCCTTCAAAAAAAATAAAATACAAGAAAAATTATCAACAAAAATGTCGATATACTCTCAACAAACACAAAATTCTTTAAAAAATTAAATCCAAGAAAAATTATTGTAACGCCCTAATACTAAGGCACACTACAATAATTTTTCAATCTAAGTGCTATCTTTGCTAATCAAAAAATTTTCTTGAAAATTGTGTCAAATTAAAACTTTTAGAATTAACTATGAAACTTTATAAACTTTATATAAATAATTACAAGTGTCGGGATCCCATTGTTAAACATTTTACAAAATATTTTAAATAGAAAAGTTAGGTCACACAACGACTACAAAAGGAAAACTCCAGATGTCCCGAGACCGAACACTCCAAGTCGCGCCGCCATGACATGTACAACATCACCCTAGCTCGAGGCTCACTCCTGTTCGGCCTTCGCCTTTCCTTTATCTACACACAAAAGTAGAATTGTGAGTCGACAGACTCAGTAAGGAAAGCATATGACATATCACATAATATCGACTTGTATCTAGGCGCCCATACACCTATTAACAAGGCTTAACAAATGAGTAAGAACGTTCTTAACTAAGATACGACCATGTACCATTGTACCACATGCACTCAGTACCACCATCGTACTAGTGTAGGTAGGGTATGAACCGTACCCCGAGTACTATTAAGTGTTGTACCACATACACCTTGTACCTACTCGTACTAGTGTTGGTAATACCGTAATGTACTCTTCAGACATCGTACACTTTACCAATGCACTCTGTACCGCTACCGTACTAGTGTTGGTAGTGTACGAATCACAACAAGCATGCATATATATCACACATACATACATTCGCATATATATAGTATGTTCTATGCTATTCTTACATCGTTTTTGTGTTCAAGTGAGTTGGCTGACCTGAACAGAAAGTCTCGTGCTTGATGGATGCCCTAATCACAAATAAAACCAGGTAAATAACACGCCAAAACCCTAATTTGGGAAACCCAAACCTCCAACCTAAGGTTTTGATATTACTAATTGGAACTACAATATCCCAGGAAATAGGAAAACACCCAACCAAGGCTCTGAAATGGATATGAATCGAGGAAATGAATTGTTTGGGGAATCTGCCAAAACCGGTTGGTCCTGGCAAACCAATTAACCGGTTGGCACTAGGTTTCCCCAAACAATTCCAAACCTGCTCAAAACATGTCCAAATGCCACCAAACTTTCTAGAAAACCTATAATGAGCTTACACAACCATTTCCAATCAATAGAATCCAGAAAATTGCACAGAATCAAAACAAGCCAAGGATGAACCAAGCTTGAGTTTTCAAACTCAAACTTGTGCATCCACTACCCGACAACCCTAAACCAGCAACTAGATCATCAATTTAACTCAAATTGAACTTAGAAAATGAATTACAAAACATCTTAACCCTAACAACCACCAAAACATAAAATCATACACTAAAAGCTCTTGGAATATATTTTACCAGGATCTAGATTTACTACCATGTATGTTGTTTAACATCCTAAATATGAATTTCTAAAACAATGTAAATAAACACATATAAAGTTTGAGAAACCTTAAAGTGGGTGCATCGAAATTAAATGACTCCTTCCACTCAGATCTTTAACCCTTGTATCCTTTCTGTAGCAGAGTATCACCAAGATCTGAGCCCGAAACTCCTTCCTTGTGTTTGGATTCTTCACAGTCTTACATACTATGATTAAGGACCAACTTGATGTGTGTGGGCACTCACTCTATCACTCAAGGTATGAAAATATGAAGAGAGAAAGAGAAGGACTGGTTCGAAATTAATAGAAGTGAAGGCTCAGGAAAATTTGACTGAAGGTGAATTTTCATCATCTTTAAGTGTGAGCCATCACTATCTATTTATAGGCAACCACCTAGGTTTAGGTTAGGATTTATTAGGCATTAAAATAATAGAAAAATTAAATGAAAAATACCCTACAAGTGGTCGGCCATGGATATGTGGGCCCCACTTGGAATTTTGCTACTTTTAACAATTTTTCCTTATTTTCTCAAAAATGTCATTTTTCTAATTCTAACCACTTAAATGCCAAAACTATTTATTTAATAATTAAAATTAATTATCAAATAAAATTGCCATTTAACATATTTACTAATTAGACTTAATAAATCTCTTAATTAATAAATAAACCCTAAAATCTCTTTTCTTCACATTTAAGTCCTCGCTTAGTGAAAATTCATAAACTAGACATAGTCTAAATTTAGAATTATAATAGATTAATTAAAATCAATTAACTAAGTCTTACAAGCAGTTTGTCTCAACTAGTATGGGGACCATGAGCCTATATAACCGAGCTTCCAATAAGCAAATCTAAAATTTACCAAGTAAATTCACCAACTTATTAATTCCTCATTGCATCCACCATAGAACTTGAAATTGCACTCTCGGTTACATAGAACGCTCTATATGTTCCATGATATAGATACGCTATTAATTATCCATTGTTATAATCCCAATAATCAATGATCCTCTATAGATGATCTACATTGCATAGGGATAAAATTACTGTTACATCATTTCAATGTATTTTATCCTTAAAACACTTGGTCACCTATAAATGATATTTTAGTGAACTAATATAATCACTAAAATGAGATCTCAATCATTTATCTCTATTCAGCCAAGCTCGAAGGAGAGGGAGTATGGGGAAGAAAGAAAGACAGAGAAAAGGAGAGGGAAATTTTAATTAAAGGGTATTTTGAAAAATTATAGTCATCATTTGTTATAAATTAAGTTAGAGTGTAAATTTTAATATAATGTGTGTTTTTAAGAATAGTAATTGAAATTTCTACAAATTAGGGGAGAGAGAGAGAAATCATGGATGGTGTTCATTGGATCACATCTAATGGATTTGGACTCATCCGATCCAGTCCAATTATTTATTGGATATTGGATTTTGCCATCCGATCCAATCCAATTGAATTGAGTCATCCGATCCGATCCGATCCAATGGATGTATTGGATTGGATCGATTCCATCCATTGGATGCTTTGACTAGTTTTTTATTGGATTTGATTGGATCCATCCAATTGATCCAATGGATGAATCCAATCCATTTTAGCCATGATTTCATTCAAAAGAAAAAAAAATATATGAAAAAACATAATTTAAAGCCTAATAATCCAATAATAAACAATAATTTAATTCAAATTTAACCTAATTTTCATAATCCCATAATAAAAATATAACAAAAATCTAACTTAATAAGCAAAAGTCTTAATGAACAAGTCCAATACATCAAATGTAAATATTATATAAAATATTAAATCAATATGTGCAGGTGCACAGTAAAACCTATTAATAATTAATATACTTTTTTAAAACAAAATAATTAAATATATAAAATTATAAATATTAAATATGATTGGATGGACATTGGATGATATTGGATTGGATCGGTTCGGTTATCCATTGGATCGGATGTCTCATCGAACATCCTATCCGTTACGATTGGATTTTAAAAATTTAATACGATCCGATCCAATTATGATTGGATATCCAATTCTATTAGATCGGTTGGGATTGGATTAGATGACTTTCTGTACACACCTCTGTAGTACCATGTGCACATGGGATATATAATAAAATTGTACGAATTGACGGGAATTGAGAACCATGCAAATGTGAGTAGGGAAAATGACCACAAGTTTATTACTTGACCGACAAAAAGGAGAAATAAGGTTCTCTATTTATTAATAGTGGCAGGAAAATATTTCATGTATGGCTTCTATACATGCACTTTGTTCCCTCCACTTGATCATGACCCTATATAATAAAGTGATTCCGAAATCAATTGTTATCGATTATGATCATATTATTGAAGACATAAAGACAAACAACTCTACAACATAAATTAGAAAAAGTGATATGCAGATATCATATCACAGTGGGGTTGCATATAAACATATATATAATGCACCTAAAGACATAGAAAGGATCACACGTAGAAGTGTATTTCACATTATTACATACACCATCACTAGATCAAATATATGCTGTCTCTCGTCTCTGTAAAATAATCACTGTTCTTGATTGAGATATATACATAACACCCGAGTCTTCTATAATATATACAAGTTATACACTAATTTATTAGTGCCTTATGTGTATATATATTTATACATATATAATGTACATGTAGTGTTTATAGTTATTAGTTGAGTACGTGTGAAGTTTGGTCAACAAATATATACATTTATACCTCCACCGTTTCACTATATATATTCGCAATGTTAAGCAGAAAACTTTGAGATATCAGCCATCAATAATATGAGTTTTGGCAGTCTTGATGTGTTAGAGAATTTATTATAATAAAAGAAAATTAAAATATATTAATAAAGATTAAAATTAAAAATTGATTAAATATATGTTATAAGATACGTACATTTTATATATATTTTATACTATATACAAGTAATATAATAAATATATATATATAATAAGATGGATCTGGACTAAGAACTCTAATGGTCGATTCTCTACCAAATCAGCCTATCATATCCAAGCTATGAAACGGGCCCCGTTGTGTAATGTAGCTCCGAATCTGTGGAACAAGCTGTGGAGTTCAAAAGTTCTGGAGCGTCACAAAGTCCTTTGGTGGAGTATCCTCTCGAATACGCTACCTGTTAGGGCTATCCTTTCTAAGAGAGTGGTTATTGATGAAATCACCTGCCCCTTTTGTGGTAATGGTGATGAAACTATGGAGCATTTATTTCTCTATTGCGATCTGGCGTCCCACCTTTGGAGATCTTCCCCCTGGGGAGTTATGCCTATTGTAGAATCTGGGGCCCGTATGTGGGACTGGGTTAGTTTTCTTTATAGGACCAGAGGAGTGGATACGGATGGGTTATTCCTTTATGCTTCTATCGTGGTTGACACGATTTGGAGGGCTCGAAACGACAAGGTTCATAATAACAATATGGGTAGCTTGAAACATTACATTGATTCTATAAATTATTGTTACGCTGATTATGGATCCAGTTTGCTCAAGTCTCGACAGGTTGCTGATACTCTGGGTTGGTCCCCCCCCGCCTGAAGATTGGGTCAAGATCAACTGCGATGTCAGAGTCGGGCTGGAATCCATGTGTGTGGTGGCCATTGCCAGAGATCATACGGAATCAATTTTGTGGGTGGCGACTAACAAGCTTCAATTCACTGACTCTCTTATCGGGGAAGCAGCGGCTTGTTTGTTAGCTTTGGAGACGGCGGCCACAATGCATCACCCTTTTGTTATGGTGGAGAGTGATTCTAAGATAGTAATCAAGAACCTAAAGGGTATCGATTCCTTTTGGCAGCTTGAGAACTACGCAAGACAATGCAAGCATCTCTCTACTTTTTTTACTTGCTGTAATTTTTCTTATATTTCTAGAAACTGTAATTTTGCGGCCCATAATGTGGCCAAGTGGGCGTTTGCCAACAATATTTCTGGTATGGTAGAAGTCTCTACTATTCCGAGTAATTTTTTCTGTAATGACCATGAGGTCTGACTTTTTGTTTTCTTCTAATATATATACGCTTTTATTTCAAAAAAAAAATATATATAATAAGATAAAAATATGTATGGAGAAGGTTTCAATGGTTATATTAAATATGTAACCATGATAGTTACATTTACTTTTAATCGTTGGATCATTATTAGACGGTTGTGATTAATTTAAAAATTTACTAAAAATAACTAATAAGTTACCTGCAACTTGACACTAACTTGATTTGATTTATTTTTTTAAAATAAAAAAAAATTATAAATATTAATTTTTAAAAAGATTTTATTAAATATTTTAATTAAAAAATTGATTTATTTAAGTCTAAAAATAGAAATTTACCTATCAGTGACCTGTTATAGCAGGTTATAAGAAAATGTAACCATCATAGTTACATTTTTATTGTAACCATTGAATACTCACCCATGTATGTATATATATTCACTTACAATTTTGAGTGTAGATTAGTGAAGATCACCATAATTTGAACAAAGTATTACAATCCAAAAATTTATTTTTCCCTATCTTTAAGCACTAAAAGAATTTTCTAAGAAATAACTTTTGGAATTATCAAGTATTAATTAGAGTCTTCTAGCAATGTGCTTTTTTTGAAAGAAAATTTCTCATTCAAATGAGCATATTAGATTCTTATATATAGTGTTTAAGTAATCACATTTATAATTCAAACACACCATCTCATTTCTATCACATAAGAGTATTAATCTATTTTGTAACAACTATATCATCATAATTTTGAATTCTTTAAATTAAATTGTGTAAAAATCATCTTATTACACTAATTATGTGTGATCAACATAACAAATGACAATAAATTGTAACACCTCTTCAAATTACAACATAGAAATTACAGAAGTGTAAAGTTAAAACCATAGGTTAAATATTTATTTACCATATACTTAATATATATAATAATATATTTATCACATTTTAATCGATACTTATTATATTATAAAATAATTGAAATTAAATATCAGGGGAGTGTGCCAACATAACCAATAATACTGCTGCAATAATAGGACTCGTTTTAGGCTTTTGAAGCTCCAGTACTATAATTAGATTTGTAATAAGCTTCAGTTTTATAGATCTCAATTTTTATTTACTTTTATTTTTTAATAGAAAAAGGTAAACGTTAATAGCTTCTCAAAAAAAAAATGAGAAAAAATTTCAGAAGCCGAACCAATTAGACGAATATAACTTTCAGGATTTATATAATATATATAAATATATATATTTATAGGAGGCTCCTTTTCCTTGCCAATTATATTGTAGAAAAGAATTTTAGTTTATATATAAATAATATTTTATTTATATATATACTTAAAATTCTAATAATGTAATAGATACATGGGTATATAGCTAGTCTACTTCACTTCATGATTTTCCTCAATATATATAATATATATTAAACAAATTAAGAGAAGTATGCGATTGGTAGGGTAGCTAATAATAAGGATGCACAACATGATAGCCACGGTTTAGCTACTGCTGCCTTTGAGATACATGCATAAACTTTTATTAAAAATCCAAATATCATGTCAATTATTAATTGCCTAATGGTTAGTACTCTTATCATCATCATAAGTATATATCATCATTCTTTATTTATATAAATATATATATATATATATATATAAAATAAACAAAAATTGTTGAGTTGAAATAGTTCGTTCTCATCAAAATACATTAATGTCTCACTATTTGTCTCTAAGTGCACAACCCTTTTCCCAAATAACTTCTAATTATTTGGTGAAGATGCTTTTGGGGCACATCAAGTTCCTCTGAGCCAACAGCCTCTCATCAAAATAGAGACTGTTCTCTGAGTAAAACTACATCCTAATGATAATGACTCTTATCCTGATCCCCCCTTTCAGATTATTTATATATATATGTATATGTACTTGATGAAAATTAATGATGTAAAAATTAAATGAAAGGCTCAGAAAAAGGAAGAATTAGATTAACACCCATGTGGCAACTTCAGCATCACACAACAAAAAACATCCTTGAAATTATAAGATACCAGCTGTTTGTTCAAGTTCAGCCCAACGCACACTACTATATATATATATACACACTCACTTTCTTCTCATGCTGGAAAGAAACTGCAAATACAAATTATATAAATATTTATAGATAGGGTACATATGCAAATGTAGTAATGATACTACATATGTGTTTTGACTGAAGTAGTATATACATTAATATGTATAAATAATATATGTTCTAACTATTTGGGATGATCAATGATCATGCTTATGTATAAAAATAAAAGCAAAAAGCATGACATCTTCACCAAAAACTTAAAAGGTGTAGTTTAACCTGTTAAAGTTTTATATATATATATATATATATATATAAAGATATTTATACACACACGGTATCAGGTGTTATCATTATTACAGCTGGTGTAAGAAAATGATAGCCTTATAATTAATTATTAATTGATGATAACAAGGCCAAATATGTACTAATAAGATATTTATTGCTAAAGGTATAATTAAATTAATTAAAAAAACCACATTATTCATATATATAATTAATTCATAAATAGCTAGATAAAGAATTAGATAAGGTGTCTAATTGGACTAAAAAGAAAATAATTCAACAAAGATCATGGACCAACCAAAATTCAGGACTTTTTAATTAAGTCCATGAGTTTCTAATTAGAGAAATCTGCATGTTTGTCCTGTTATGTTTGACCCCATTGGGTTATGACAAAATATTCTCTCTAGCTAGCTCTCACTATTTTTTGTGGGGTTACCCTACCAACTAAGAAAATTTACAAGCATTTATGGAACACATCTCATGATCTTCTGCAGAAAGTACATGTGCATGAACATGTATATATTTTATCAAATTGGAAGAAGAAGAACAATTGAACAGTTCATGATGAGTTAATTCACACTGATCCTCAAAGAGGTGCAATGTGTGGTTGAAAAAAATAGAACAGAATTTGGTGTATGGTAAGATATATGATAGTTCCATATCAAAAATAATTGACAAAGTAAACGTAGCTCATACATATAACTATATTATTAAGCTCTCACACATTGTCATTGTGGGACTTTCTAATACAAGCGTGTTAATTTTCAATAGCACATATGAAAAAGTGTCACCAAATCAAACACTGCATTCAGACTCAAAGTACACACTACCAAAACTCTTATTTTAGTCACAACTAAAAGTAAAAAAGTTGTGACTAATTATAAATTATCATTTTTATATTGTGACTAAAAAGTCTGTGGGTAAAAGGTATTAGTCACAAAAATTACAATTTGTTGTGATTAAATGTGTTTTTAGTCACAATACTTGTTCTGACTAAAACTAAATTAGTGACAACTTGTAGCTAAATACTATGTTTTAGTCACAAGTAAGTTTTTGTTGTAACTAAAAGTCACATTTAGTCACAAAAAATTTATGTTGTGACTAAGAAATTGTCACTAAAAGTAGCAGTTTTTTGTAGTAATACATATAGCGTGTTTTTGTACTGAAGAAATTAATTTTGAAAAAGCAATTCTAGCTATTTTTCAATTTTCATACATAGTTAAGTTGTAACAATAATTATTTTATACAAACGGTAAACGAATTATAAAATACATGTCCTCGTGTATAAAAAAACAAGAATATACATGTGCTCATAATTAATTTCCTATATGATAATAGAAGCCCCTATGTATAAATATATGTCTATTTATACACAACACTACTGTGACACTGATAGGAGAATTCATAAGAATAAAAAGAAAAGAAAAATTATGGAGGGGTCCAAGGGACCTACATGCCATTTTGGCCACTTGACTTGATCCTGTTGTAACTATCTTCATGGTTTGGCCCAGCTATACCTCTTATTGTCACTTTTAGGAAGCGTTTGACTACACTATATCCATATATTTGCAGACTCATAAAACTAAGACAAGAGAAGCTAATAACCTATATACCTTAACTCCTTCCTTCCTTCTCAACAGTCATCACCAAACTAAGCTAAGTTATCAGCAAAACTTTCTGAGAAATTAACAATAATCAAAAGATGAAGGTACGTACGTAGTTATAATAAATTTTTCCTTGGATCGATGATATGATAACATTAAAAATCTGTGTTACATATGATGTTTATTTCATCTCATGTACTAGTGGTCTTTTTGTTGCAGTTACTTTGTTGGATGCATCGTAAGTTTCGCCAAAATACCAATGAAGCTCTTAAAGCTCTTGTCATTGGTAAGTCTTATGAGCTCTATATATGCTACTTCTTACTTTGCTAATATTTAAGTGAAATATCATAGGAAACAATATGGTCATCAAATTACGTGTATGTACCACTATATATATGTTTGCGTTCCATCAAAAAAATAAAATAATAAAACACTACGTTTGTGAACACATGTTCATATATTTATATATTTATATTGAAGATTCATTATAAATATAATTAATTAAAAAAATTTCTATGTGTAAAAGGCGTTTTGATTTTTGCTGTTTTTGTTTTAAAGATTTGGTATTAAATAAATATTGTTGAAACCGATTTTGTTTCAGTTATGCTATAGAAGATGATTAATATAATTTTCTTTTTACTTGATTGGTCTGATAACAAACCTTTATACAAAATCTACTTTTGTCGATCGTAACAACATTTTAGTTAAAAAACTAAAAGTGACTAAAAAAAATATGATTAAGCTTATATATGTTATCACTGAAAAAATTGATGCCAAGTATTAGTTATGACTAAAAAGTTATTAGTACGTAATAGTAGTAGTGAAAGATTGATTTTTTTTTTTTTTTTGGATAAATGGAGATTGCTTTTAGGTATTGTTTTATTTTTATGCTTTTGACTAAACAACTTGATGGATCTTTATAAAAATTGAAGAATATATATATAAATTAATAAATAAAAATTTGGATGGGGAATTTTGGACTTTCAGGACAGTCATCAATGGATGATCAACAACAATACTACACAAAATCATCATCAAACTATGGTGGTAGACCCTTCAAACAATCCCAGAGAGACAATCATCTTCGAAAGTCATCCTTCACGGGTCTAGATAACGAAGAAGATTATTATGATCAAGATGAATCATCATCATCAGCTGCAATCTCTGAGCTCTTCCATGGTTTTCTTGCTATTGGTACACTTGGATCAGACCAAATGATGACTGATCCTGCAACACCAACATTTGCCATATCAGTGGACAATATAACTGAGAAAGAAACTGAGGTTACTGAGAATGAGTTGAAGCTCATCAATGATGAGTTGGAGAAAGTTTTGGGAGCTGAAGCACCAGATGATGGCTTCAATAATGATTCTTCTGGTAGAAACAGCCATGTTAGTAATGGAAGAAGCAGCCATGGCAGCATCATTACACTGAGTGGAAAGACTGAAGATGGGAATGGGACTACTGTCTGCCCACTGCAGGGTTACCTTTTTGGCTCTGCAATTGAGTTGTCTGAAACAACCACAACAGCAGCTGCTAAGAAAGAACACAGAACATCTCTTGGTGAACTGTTCCAAAAGAGTAAGATTATAGAGGAGAATAATGGTGGTGGTGGTGCTGGTGCTGGTGGCAAAAGTGAGAGGGAGGAGAAGAGATCCGAGAAAGAAGCAGATAAATCTGCCATGAACCTCATGAAAAAGAAGCTCAAGAAGAAAATGCTTCATGCCTCTTCTCGAAACTCTGGGGCAGGTCCTGGTGGTGGTGGTGGTGGTGGTGGTGGTTGTAATGGTGGAACCGGGGACTCTTCCGCTCCAACTGAAACAAAACTGCACAAGGTATGGCTAATATACATATCAAAGTAAAAAAAAGTAAACTTGCATATTTATACATGAGTAATAAGCTAAAATGGGACATAAAATTTTGGATTATAACTTATCTAGATACTACAAACAAAAGCTTGTGCACATCCCTTGTCAGTAATACCAATTGAGAATTTCCCCAAGTTATTTGCATTAATCTTTCATGTATGTTTGGTTGTAGATTCTTCATATGTTTCACAGGAAAGTTCACCCTGAAACCTCAGCGGCTACTCATAATAAGACTAACAAGGTTCCAAAGAATGAGCACAGAAAGAAAACTAGCCATGTTGGCACTGGCAACTGTGGAGGTCAGATTCTCCCAGATGAAGATATCACCTTATGTCCACAGAGAGCTCTCTTTCTAAAGCAAAAAATACGGCGCTACAGAAGCCAATCCAATCCACCCCAATTCACATACAGCAGCATGGATTCTATGGCAAATAGGGAGCAGTGGATCAAAACAGATGCAGACTGTAAGACACCCTTATCTTAGCTTCCTCTCTTCTTTAAATCTCTTTATTTATTTTCAAAACCTCACATATATATAGATGTGTGTAGGCAATATAAATGTGCTGATTGATTCATATATTTTTGTTTTCATTCTATTATAGATCTGGTCCTGGAGCTCTAACATGGTGCAGTGCAAGAAAAGTTAACCACTACATCGTGAGAGCTTGATTGATGAAAAAAAAAATCATGCATGTAAAAGTATATATATATTGTTTAGAATATTTTGCTGTCCCTATTATGAGTATGTGTGAGGTTGAGTGAAAGAGATTAATAAATAGAGGTACTGCTGCTCCTCTAGTCCTCTTATTAAAGATAGATACTGCTGCTAAGAGTGGTCATGTAATAGTGTTGGGTATATTATTTATATATCCCTTCTTTTAGTCGAGATGCACTCAAATTATCCAAGCATAATTTGGATATGAACTTTCAAAGTCATCTATGGACATTTATGGATCACTTGATATTTATTGGATTTTCCCACTCTTATATATATTAATTTGATACACTTTCTTTATTGCTTCATTTGGTTTACGTAATAAGTGCAATAATTTTTTTTGGCCGAAAGCTTTAACGAGCTCTGCTCCGCATATAAATAATAATATTACCTTGTAAATGTCTGGTAGATACAACTTTTTATATTTAAAACAAATATTATATCCACCTATATGTATGAATCTAAATAAGTGGTGGTGTGTATTTCTTGTATAGCCTTCAGCTCAAATAATTTAGGCTAAAAAATGGAGTAAACACATTTGGAAAAACAATCAAAAGTCTAAACGAATGCATCATCATGGAACTTCATGCAGTTTACCAACAAGTCCTGAACCATCACAGTGACACAGTCTGGCATCTTCCCAGGCAGCAGCAATATAAGTGAGCTAGTCCATTATTTATTGACTTTCACCTAAAAATATTGTAAAAGAAACACATGAAGTCAATGTAAACTCAGACAAATGGCACCAACTAAGCCCGATAACTAATCGCATCTTCCTCTAAAATATTTGATATTGCTCTTTCACTGAGAGAAAAAGCAACTCAATTGTTTTGGTCTAGTTAAAAAATCACTTACCATTTTAACTGATTCCCTCAAAACTCCTAGGAAGTCCTCAACAACTGATACATGTTGAAGGGTTATGCATACATGAATGCTGGTTTAAATTACAAAGAGAGTGAAAAATAGTATATTAGAAATAAATGAATGAAATCAGTTCATAAAAGATAAATATTTATGCATCCATTCATGTTGTCCTTTCTACTCCTCACAACATAAATCTTCCGCTGCACTGAAATCCTCAGTTGCAGTATAACAAGCATCTTTCATTAGCTAGATCAATCCATCTGATACAATGTAAATATTAGATTTTGACATGTCCCTAACCAAAAAGGGACAGAATCTATTGCCCGCATCAACCCAAGCACGTTCAGGGGATTTCCTCACACCCAAGTCTCTCATGAACACCCTCACCTCTGCAAGCTTGTTCCGATTCCCAGCAACAACATACATATTTACAATTAATATAGCAGCCTAAATTTTTAGTTCTAATTTCCAGTAGCTTCTCAGCTGCCCATTCCCTTATTTTTACATTCCCATGGATTCGATAATCTTGCCTAACCTTGCATACATCTCCACAATTACATTCCACTAACAACAAATAATTCCCAAATTCTTTCCACTTAATAATGTAACAATGGAACTCCTTTCCATGTTGGAGATTTCCTACTCGGACACAGAGTGGGGGGATGCTGGCAATTGTGATATAATTTGGTTCAAGTCTCGACAGCATCATTTCTCTAAATAAGAATGAGGCTTCCTCAGCTCGATCTATATGAGTATAACCATAAATCAAAGAATTCCAAGTAATTATATGTTTATCTTCTATCAGTTGAAATATAGTATATGCATGCATAAGGTCTTCACGCCTGGAATACATAGCATAATTAGTGCATTTTTTGAATTTTCAAACTCATAAATACCATTGTAAACTGCAAAACTACGAACTTCCTTCCCCAACATAACGACACCCATGTGGGAACAAGCATTCAAGCCAATAATCAACCCCACTAAGTCCAAAAAATTACCACTACCTCTCATTTGAGAAAGAAACTTAACTGCTCCCATGAAATTTCCTGTACGCACACACCCTCCAGCAATGGTGTTCCAAGTGATGACATTTACTTCATTACTCTCCATCCACATGCTTTCAAACAATTAAATGCTTCAAACCACATTCCCCTAGAGGCATACACAGAGATCATTGCATTCCAAGATACTGCATCCCTCTCGGGCATTTTATCAAACAAATGACGAGCAATGTCTATAAGCCCAAACTTCCCATACATAGCAACCAATGCATTGTGCACAAACAAGCTCCACTTCAAAGAGCGATGCTCAATGGACATGTGTACCTCTCTTCTGAAAACTATGTCCATCTTTTTGCCACAACCCTTTAGCACAATCGAGTAAGTGAAATTGTCTGGTCTAGTCCCTCTATTTACCATTTGTTTGTAAGCAGATAGAGCCTCACCAAATAGCCCATTTTTAACGTATGAGAATATGAGCAGATTTCAAGACAAAGGATACAATATCTTAGAATTCTCAGTAAAAACCTGAGCATCAATAAGAAGCTTAAAGCTTGTGTAAAAAGAGACCAGTTTTGGAACCAAGCTAGGATATTGTTCAAATTCTAACCCAATAATGTGGGCATGAAGTTGTTCACCTTCAGAAAGTGATCTAAGATTGGTGCAGGATGTAATAAGAGAAGAAATGGGTCGTAATAATAATATGTTGTTGGAACAACCAGCAGAAGAAAAGACATGATTTTGGACAATAGAGAAAGCTTTGAATGCCTTTGATAAATGGCCCTCGCTTGTGAAGTTCTTAATGGCTATAAGGATAGAATCTATCATAGAAACATCACTATTTGAATTCATCTCTTTCCATTTTCTAGAAATAATTTTTTGAATTTGGGATACAAAGAGGCCCCGAAGGTTGAAACAAAATGAAGAAGATGGCATATACTATATATGTATAGGGACACGATTTTGTCTCTACTTTCAAGCAATGTATTCCGGTACATCTTAGATGGGTCTCAAGGTAGTATCAGGGTACGTTATTATTTTTTAACCCTAATTATCCCTAGATCAATCTCAGCCCTCAGATCAAATAACTCCCTCATCTAATGGCTGCCGTACATCACAGAATACATTCTGTGAAAGTACAATCACGAGACAAAATCATGTCCCTATATGTATAATAGTTGTATAAACTGTTAAAGATAACATGGTAAACATAAACTGACTGCATGGCTCTAGCTATACTCTACCCAAATCAGTAACCCAATTTCGCTTTTCCAAATTGAAGAAAAGGTCAACAATTTTCCTGGAAAACAGTTATAAATTACTACCAAAATTTGTAATTGATAAAGTTTATTCATTTTATAATTTAACAAACAAACAATGAGCAGGGATCAAAGTCATTTGAAATAAGAACTGGACTTGCTTACCTTTAATCTAGGTTATACTTGTACAATAGGGTTGCTTCCCAGTTTCTCGAGAACCAAACAGAGCAAAGAGTAATGTGGGGGAGGGGAATTACTACTTGAGAGAACTAGAAACTCAGACCTCGCAGCAAAGGAAGGATTTTGCAACTTCCAACGAAGGTTTTAGGGGTTTTAGCATATACTTACCAATTTATTCGAAGGGTTTTATTAGCTATCAGCAATAAAAGGAAACTTTTTTTTTTTTTTTGAGAAAATAAAACAGAACTTACTAAATCACAAGTCTTCACAAAATCATAGCAAACATAAGTTTATTTTACATTCTCATTCCTTGTGCTTAATTGACAAATCATATTTTCCTTTTAGATAATCGTTGGGGTAATAGAGATTGAATTTTCAGTGATTGAAAATTATACATTTATTTTACCAAATATATTATCCAACGATTTATGAATCTAAATAAATGGTAGTGTATTTTCTCAACAGCCTTCAAACCATACAATCTAGGCTAAAAATAGAGTAAAAATGTTTGGAGAAACAATCGACAGTCTACACGAATTCCCACAGTAACACTAGCATGTACCATCCATGTAGTTTACCAACAAGTCCTGAACCATGCTTCTATCTGGGATCCTCCCTGCTGCACCATATATGGGAGCTAGGCCGCCATTTATCGGACCCGGATTCTCTTTCACCTGAAAAAATCAGTTGAAAAAATGTAAAATAACAATTTAAACTCAGATTGATGGCACCCAATAAACCTGGAAATTAATTACCATCTTCCTGTGAAAAGCTGGCTGATACTAGTGCTGAAAAGGATAGGTTTGCCTGACTGGTGCTTATTTATGGGAATATATTGTTTTCGTACTCTTATGTTTTGACTTAATACCAATTTTGACCATTTAAAAATTAATACCAATTTCTATACTGTGTTAAGAAAAAAAAAATCAGACACGAATTTAGTCGGATATATTTTTCAATTTCCACACCATCTAATGCCGTCAAACATGACCACAAAAGACAAATAACAATATTTTCTTCAGACAAACTGACTATTGAAACTGTTTTTTTTAATGGGGTACTACAAGCGTATTAGCAATTATAGAAGGGTTTCTTTCTTTTTTTGTTGCAGCAGGCAATAATATAAAGTTAAAATATGTATTATTTAGTAGACACAAATTGTATTTCCCTTTATTTATTGATTTTGTCTAAAAAACCACTTACTGTTTTAACTGATTCCCTCAAATCTCCAAGGAAGTCCTCAACAGCTGGTACATGTTGAAGGGTCACGCATATATGGATGCTGGTTTAAATATCAAAAAGAGAAAAAATAATCAGATTTCTGCTACATACAAAATGTATACTTTTATCCATTTAATTTAAGTTAACAAACATGTTAGAATGAATAGTGTGTGTGAGTGAACACCTATTGGGTCTCTGAAGTGCATTTAAATGCCAGCCTTTAGATGACATTATATCATTTACTTCAAATATGTCCAAAACATCAGATCCAAGTGCAACAATTGTCATGTCTGGCCTTCCGACGATAAACAACTCTGGAATTTCTTTTATCCTGCAATGATAAAATAAAGTAAGTTGCATCTTTCCCACCCTACAAAGAAAAGTGAAAACACATACCCTTTCTGAATTCTCTTCGATACATCCATGATTTGTCTTGTGTTCTGTGAGTACCCTGTGAATATTAAAATGGCACAGGATTACAAGGGAACCCACTTTTCAAGTAAATAACAAAAACATACATTGATGTTGCATTAGCAAATCATAAATATGATACATAAGAGTTTCTCACCTTCTTCGCCCAGAGACATCATGGCTGCCCAAGCTCCAGCTATTAAACCACCCGGCCTACTACCAGCTATGGTTGGAGACACATAGAGGCCGCCTGACCACTCAGTTACTGAAAAATGAAGTGTAAACATGACAGACTGAGCATATATCAAATTACATAAGCTGACCCAAGAAATCAAAGAAAGAAATTCTTGTCATTGGCCTTCAGATCTAGAATATTGGAAAAACTCAGGAATTGCTTCTAGTTCCACAAAATGCAGGCTGCAGCCCCCGTCAAATGTATTATTCATTCAAATCGGTTTTTGTTTTTGCTGAGAATAATATACCGAATTCAACTCCATTCTTACAGAGTGTATTTTAGTTACTGTATACTGGAACAATTAGGAAAAAAATGGGCCTGGTTCGGCAAATTTAAATATAGCTGGCAGCATTATAATACAATGGACATATGGCAAATGATAAGTTCAATCTGCTGAGCTATGATTGAACAAGTCAAACATATGGCTTCTCCATTTACTGTTCTCAAATTATTTCCTACTTTATATGTGACAATATTTAGAGTGAAGAGGACTAAAAGGAAGTCACAAACAATAAATTTTTAATAGATCAAAGCAACTTACCCGCAACAAATTGATGCTGCTCATAAGTAGAAACCCCAGTGAAGCCAACATTCCCAGCAACCAAGATGCCATGAATAGAAAAAGGACATTAGAATCTATTTATAAAAAACAACAAACAAGGAAAACTAAAAGCAACATAAGTGTTATTCAATTTCAATTCTGATACATTAAGAGTGACACAACACCAGCCTCCAATTCATCATCCACAAATTTTAATAGAAAATTCGAAGGGGGGGATAGGATACCTTTCTAATATCATGATTTCTATACAGAACCACACTAGTTCCCTTAGGAGCCAACCCATACTTGTGCACATCAACTGATGCTGAGGTCACTCCTTTGATGGAAAAATCAAAAGGGGGGATAGGATACCTGGAAAAGAGAAAGTTATCACCATCAGCTCTAATGAGGAGAATTTCCAACAGATGCTACAAAATAAAATTATAACAACAGTACATGTTGATCCTGAAAGCTTGTTGCTAGGATATATGGTAGACATGCAGGTATCACCAAGAGACAACAATGAAAAAATTCCCTACAAAGCTAGCTATGAAAAAAAATGACTTTAGGTAACGAGAAAATTTAATCTACCAAGAAAATTTACAGCTAGAGTCAGCCAATTAAAGATATAGCATTTGTACCCTAGTCTACGTGCAAAAGGCAATACAAATCCACCAAGACAGAGGTCCACGTGTAGACATATCCCATAGCTAGAAGCTAATTCACCAAGTTCCTGCAAAATTATTTCCAGATTTTCTTAATTGATATTGTATTTAAAGAAAAATAACTATCCCCCATAAATGCAAAACGACATTGTCACTCACCTCAATAGGGTCAATGATTCCATGAGGAAAACCAGGTGCAGATCCAACAATCTGCAGAATAAAAGAATTAGCTCTAGCTCTAGCTCAACTGATGAACACAATAGTAGATGGGAAATCATCTACACTAATGACTACACAAGACACCCATGGTTCCTTATCGTTCTTTTTCTGTTATTTTTTTTTTAAACAGGGAAAGAATGCACAAAAGTAAGGAAAAATAAATGAAGTAAGATAAAGAGAAGCCTGAATTCTCAATGCATACCAAAACGGTGTTTCTATTGATATATCTTTTAATTGCTTTGACATCTGCTTGAAACTCTTTATTTACAGGGACACGCCACAACTTGATGTTGAAATATTGTGCAGCCTTGTCATATGCTGAATGTGCAGATTCAGGTATTATCCTGAGCTTGGGGAAAAAAATCATGTAAAAAATTCAAGCAAAAATGGAAGTTTAAAAAATGATTGTAGACATACATTTCAGGTGATGATATTCCTTTCTTAGCTTTCATATAGTCACGTGATGATTTCACTGCTAAAATGATACTCTCAGTTCCCCCTGAAGTCATGTTTCCACATATTTGCCCTCCAGAAGATTTTTCTTTACTGCCAAGAAATGCAGCAGTCATGGCAACCACTTCTGCTTCAAACCTTACAACACTTTGGAATACATCCAAATGTAATGGATTTGTATGTGAAAACCTGAATGAAACATGAACAAGTTCAGACAACAGGAAAACATGTACATGGATGAGAGAAGCTGTCCTAAAAGCTGGCAATATTGTTGCGAAGATAGCAAAAGCACCGCTGGTGCACTTTATTGGCTCATTAATTCTCCAGAAACAACACAACAATTTGCCAATACACGGCATTATTTCTATTTGATTCCAAACATTTTGAATTAGAAAAATGCAAGTCCAAATTGACATCTCTAAACCCCTTATATTTTCTGAATAAGAACCAATAACAAATGAACCTATTTTAAATGTCAGTTTTCTATACAGTATCTAGATGCATCTTTTTCCCTTGACTCCTAAGTATATCCAGTAGACTTAACAAAATTCCACCTAAACGAATCTCATCAATAGCCGGGGGAAAATCATATGAGCTGAATGGAAAAGCATGTAACAATATTAGAATATTCAAAGGAATAGTTTATATAATGGATGCGCTAGGTTTACTAACATTGAGCATGCCTCATTAATCAGAGAAAAGTGTCCTTCACATTCACTTCCACCAATATAGCTGAAAACAGCAAAAAAAAATGTTGATGATCACAGCAGCAAAAGACGTAATATATTTCAAAATATTTGCAAGTAAAAAGTTCGCAAACAATTACGGAACATACACTGTACCAGAGCATTTTCCTTGCCAAGCTACATCTTTTCTTTTCTCATCTTTCATAATGTCTATGACTCCTGCTCCCATCCCCACACTTGGCAATTCAGTCCTCCAACCTTGTCTTTTAGATTTGCCACCCGAATTTAATTTATCTACAACCTGTTCTTTCATCAAGGGCGAATTCCAGAAAATTAATGCAATCTTGTTTAGAAAAATGATTAAATCAAACTAACTGAAAGTCTGAAAGAATATATGTACACAAAATTATAAAATGTAAATAAATTAACCCTTTGATTGATTTAGGCAAAGTAATTGGAATTCACAGAGCAGCTTACCAGCAACAAAAACAAAATAATAATAATAATAATAATAATAATAATAATAATAATAATAATAATAATAATAATAATAATAATGAAAACAGGAGAGTTAGCTCACTACTCTAGTGACAACAACAAAAATTTTCATTAGAATAAGCTATCTACAAAGCCATGTCTCCAAAACATGATGAAAAGCTTAATATGAATGAAAGCAAACTATTTCCTGGAGTAATAAGCCACTATTCCAAATTTTCAGCACATACTTCATTTTTGCACATTATAGTGCTTCAAATTCAAAGTACAATTGAATGTCAATCATTGCCATCAAAGTGAGGGTAATAAAGAGGGAGGGCCCATCAGACCGCTGGAAGCTTTTCACTCCATTTGAGCCTTTAATTTAAAATCCGTAATAAATAGAAAAATAAATAAATACTCGAAGACCAACCCACATCAACCTCTGAACAAATAGCATTGAATAATTTTGCGAAAGACAAATAATAGTTTGTAAAAGAGCATTGCTATAAGGCACAGTCTAGCACTTCTCTTTGAGAATACTGTGATGGTTGCTGATACGCATTAAATGCTTCCCATACTGATACAGAGTCTCAATCAGTACTCAGAACCAGAAATACATACTTTAAGATCATAAATTCGAACAAACATTCTACAATTAAACCAAATATTAATTTAAGACAAATGCACAATTCCCAGGGAACTAAAAATCCAACCTTCTGTTTCTCGGCATCAATATAACTCTTCACACCTGGAACCAATCTGTTCCAAACAAAATTAAGGAAACCAAAATGACCAAAACTCATAATTCCATAAAACATATTTTAAAATAAATAAATAAATAAACAAACTTACTTGATGGTGTTCATGAAAAGCGCTAAGATGGTAGCTTTGAGTCCTTTCTCGTGGACAACGCAAACAATCGATTGGAGTATAGAAGCTAGGAAGAGGGCAACGAGAGGAGCCGAAACCAGAAGCAAAGGCTCATATTGCGATAAGTACGAATTAGCAAAAGTTGCAAAACGAATCCACAGAGAATTCAAATAATCCATAGCTAGCTCCTGTGAACTGAGAAATCAGAACATAATAAACAAAAATATGAAAAGGAAAACGATGATAACGATGGTGATTGAATTTGGAAATGAAGAGCGATGGTGTTTGTGAATATGAATATAATATGTAGTTGTAGCGTATAAGTTAAAATCAAATGTAATAATTTATTGGATATTTAAAGCATTTCCTATAAATTGTAATCTTTTAGACAATAATTAGTTTTGTTTGCTTTGCTCATAAAAAAATTAATAAATAACTAGTTTTGCTTTCTGTGTTCATATGTGAGTCGGTAATGTAATGAAAAAAAATATAGTCATATGTTAATAAATGTCTTTACCGAAGACTATTTGTTATTATTTTTAAAAAAGAAACTTAGAAATATTAAAATAATTACAAAGCAAATAAATATCTTACAAATTGTACCAAATTAAAATTCTAAAAAATTACTGAAATGATCAGAAATGACATCTCAGATCCTCTTTTGGATTAGACTGAAAATTTGATTATGAGGTGAGTTTCTTTTTTGTTTTTGAATTAAATCTTCCATTCTTTTTAGATGTTCATATGAGTTATGAATTTTAGAAATATCTTTTCGAACCCAAAATCTTTAATCCCCTAAATTTTCTTGGCCCGTGAGATCCCAATTTCTTTATAGGAGACGGATTTCTAAAACATAGTAACACTATTCCTCTAGTTTATATTATTTTTTTTTTTCATTTTTGTGCCACAGATTGTATATACATACAGTATGTGAATCTAGATAACAGTAGTCCTTTAGTTTTAGATTCATTAAGATTGTTTGTAGTTGGTTTGTTTGGGAATTTATGCTGGTTTCTTTTTGAGTTAGTGAAAGGCCTATAGATTTTAGAATTTTTGCTTGAATGTTTGCACAGTGTGATGAAGTTTTGAGTTAAATTTTTTAAATTTAGTTTTGAGCCTGAGAGATCTCGGTCAGTGTCGTGTTGGTTGAAGGCTGAAATGGTAGATAGTTGATTTCATCTAGTTGTTTGTTATTGATTTTGTTCCTTTTTGGGTGAGCTGATATAATAGGATATACTTTTAATTTTGTTATAGGTTTGTTTTATATTGATTTTGTTCTATTTTGCGCCATTATTTATGGCTCTGACACCTTACAAGGCTTTAGCACCTATTATATGGTTGGGCCCCTAATTATTTAGGGTAGTTTGTTTAAATTTTCACGTTTTCCGATATTGAATGTATAAGAAAATTTTGACAAAATAATATTTTAAAGTTAAAGTTATGCACTATATAGATTTATTAGTCGGAATAAAATGATTATTTTGGTTAAGGTATGATTTAAAGAATATTTTAAACTGAAATAAGGTTTAAGAGGGTTTACTTTAAACGCTAATTCCTATTAGTTATATTTTGATTTATATTTTAGGAATTTTCGTGTTTGGAATTTTAGTATTCAGATTCTAATATTATAATTAATTAAATAAATTGAAGAATAAGAATCTAGAGGATCTTGTAATAAAGGGAGGTGGGAACACTAATGGTCTAATGAGAATATATTGCTTCAGATATATTTGGGAAGTTAAATTATTATGGAATTTTGGTTTGTTCTCAATATTAAGGGAATGTACCAAAATTATTACATTATTTGTATTTTTAAATAATTTCTGGATGAGTGGTATTAGCTTTAATGGAAGTACAAATTTGATGGATGAGTTGCGCCATTGTTTATGGCTTTGGTGCCTTTCAAGGTTTTCGCGCCTGATTTATGGCTGATCCCTAATTATTTAGGGTAATTTGGTTAAAATTACAAGATATCATTAATTATAAAAATATTATAAAATTTAATAGCTAACAATTATGGTATGTAATTATGAGATTATTGCCTTATTAGTTTATTATGGATAACATAATATTAATTTTGGGTATATAAATTATAAATATGAGTTTATTATAGATAACATAATATTAATTTTGGTATATAAATTATAAATGTGGGATTTTGTAATTAATTGGAGGTAGGGACATTTATTATGAATTGAGAATATTTTGTTTTATTTTATTTTTATTTTTGGGAAGATATTGAAATAAATGGGAAGTAAATGCTAACGAAGTATTGAGATTATTGTCTTATTAGTTGTATAGGAAGATACTAATATGAATGGTTTTTATAATAATTTAAATGGTATAATAATTAGGAGGTTATATTTTTAAATGATAAATAAGGAAGCATTATGTCATATTACCGAATTGGATTAATTAATATTAATTTAATATTATTAATTAAATGGTATTAGGAAAAAGTTATTTTTGAATGTGAAGAGTGCAATCTTAAGTTTTAAGGATATTAATACAATTTTAGTTTAATTTACGCTGAATAAAGATTATAAATACTATGTTTTACGCTATAAATAAAATAATAAATAATTTGACTTATTAAGGATTTTGGCATGTTTTAGTGTAAAAATAAGTAATACTTTTAAGATATAAAATGAAATAATTAGTATATAATATTTCGAATAATGGGTATTAAAAGGAAAATTTTATTTATGTTTGTTTTTAAAAGGGTAAAGGTAAGGAATAGGGATCCTATGAAGGTTATGAAGTAGAATGCTATAATTTAGTTGTTACTAGCCAAAGGGTACTCCCTTTGGCTAGTTCTTGTATTTTATAGGGAGATCTAGTTGCTTAGTCTTGGTGGTTGGTTGATTCTATTCAGTTTGAATAGTTTTGTAATTTAAATTTTATTCTGTTTTTTGATATTTTTTCAGGTGGAACGTCAGTATTTTATTGAGTTGGGAGCGTTGTTGGAAGATGTTATAGCTTTATTGTCTAAATTTCCATGGGCAGTTTTGTCCCATGGGGCTCGCTCTAAGATTTTAGCGGCCTATGGTTGGCAAAGCATGTTCTGCGGTTAGACGATGAGCTATCCTGGTTCGAGGAGGTTCCAGCGCCGGTGGCGGACGTGGGCGTCATAAATTCATGAGTGATTTTAATCACTTTGTCAAAAAAAAAATATCTTTACTTAAAATTTGTTGAAAATAGTATTTTTTACCGTTACTTAAATTCTTTTAGCATTTCAAGTTTTCATGATTTTTATATTTTTTTAATGTTCAATTTATATTTTTTTTTATTTCTATATATATTTTTTAAAGATTAAAGAATTAGAACCATGCCATCTAAATATTATGGGTTATTGTGGGTTGTTAGTTAGTATATATATTTTATTATACAATATATTTATTTTTATTGTATAATATATTATCATTCTTAGATGATAATTTTTTTTTTATTTTGTTATATATAATTTTATATATTTTGTTAGTATAACACATACATTTCAATTTAAATATATAATTTTATTAGTATTCTACATATATTTAAATGTTGACTTTATCTATTTTAATTATATGATATATTATTTATTTTAGATAATATTTAGCTTCTATTTTATTATAAGCATATAATTTTATTACCATTATATACAAGGGTGGAACTATGTGTATTTGTGGAGTGGTCATGCCCCCTAAGTTTTTAGAAAAAAAAATATTTAATATATTTTATATAAATTATTTAGGGTTATTAAAAAATGTAATTCTCTTAATAGATTTTTTAAATTAGTTATCATATTTGATAATTTTGTTCATTAAAAGGATTGAATTTTTTTTAATGATATATTGACAAGTGCTTCTACAATATATTTCTTAGAAATAGGAGCACTAATACACATCTTTCATGTTTTCGATGTCTGAATAGTTATAATTTAATTTTTTTTTTACATGACAATATGTAAAGTAGTTATTTAAAATTGTTAATTCCATTTTGGGCATATTTAATTGACAAAAATATTTTATTATTTCTTATTAATTTCGGTTGGTGTGTTTAATTTGGTTACCATATTTTGTATATCTAAACTTGAAAGGAAAGTTGTCTAGCTTTCCTATTTATGGAAATTGAGGTAAAAATGGTAAGTTTGACTACACAATTAATTCTTATCTAACCAGCTGTATATTCTGATCTTGTGTGAGTTTCCTATTTTCTTAGATCAGATTTCTTGAAGAGAAAACCGGAGCTGAACTTTCCTTTTCTATAAAAGGAAAGTTGTACTTACTGCCCACGATTTTGTTGGTACAGAAATCGAAATTCCTGGGCTAATTGAAGAATTATTTTAGGCAAGTTTCTAGTGGGTTGGGGTCTTGTTCAGACCGTGTGTAAGTTGTCAATAAGATGTATATTGATTATAAATACACCTTATAGCAGCTAGGTTTTGTAACTCTTTCATTCACTTTCATATCTTAAGGAAAGAGTGTCTTTCTTTTGTAGAGAAGAGTTGTTCGACTCTTACTCTGTTTATTTGTAGTGTGTATTGTCTTGAGTCTGTATTCAAGTCTACATCGAAGAAGAACTACAGTGCAACCATCGGGAGAAGGTTTTTCAAAGCTTTTGGGAGATTGTTTTTCAAGTCTTGCATCGGGAGGATTCAAGCACACAACCTTCGGGAGAAGGTTTTTCAAAGCTTTCGGGAGATTGCTTTTCAAGTCTTGCATCGGAAGAATTCAAGCACACAACCTTCGGGAGAAGGTTTTACAAGCTTTCAGGAGATTGCTTTTTAAGTCTTGAATCGGGAGGATTCAAGCACTCTTCAAGGTGATCGAAGGGATTTCGAGCTCTTGGAGTTTAATCAAGATTCGGTTAGTAGGTGGAATGCATCGAGATTGCGGCATATAATAAGAGGGAGTCTATTTATGCATAAGTCAATTACTTTGTATTTTTGATACCGATCTAATAAATCTTATCTCTGGGCGTGGCCCTGTGGACTAGTAACAATCTGAAAGGATTATTGAAACCACGTACAAAAACCTTGTGTGTTTTTACTTTTATGCACTGTTTGTATTCTGTAACTACGGAAAAACTATTTTCAGTACCAGTTTCGTTATTTCGCATTTAATTAATCACTTAATTAAATAATTTAACTCAAAATATTAAAATATGGAATTTCAATTGGTATCAGAGCGGATCACTAAATTCTTAGTGAGATCTTGAGGTTATTCCGTTTAATTTGTTTTGTGTGAGATGTCTTTGTTTGCAGAAGGAAGCTCTATCACTCGACCACCTCTGTTGAATGATTCGAATTATCCATATTGGAAGGTCAGGATGAGAGCATTCATCAAGTCACAAGATGAGAAGGCTTGGAGAGCTATACTTACAGGATGGTCGCAACCTACTAAAAGTGATGATGAAGGTAATACTAAGGTAAAACCTGAACTCAATTGGACTATTGAAGATGAAAAATTATCTAGTTATAATAATAAGGCTTTACATGCTATTTTTAATGGTGTCAGCAAAGGCTTTATTAAATTAATTTCATCTTGTGAATCTGCAAAGGAATCGTGGGAAATCATTCAAACTCAGTTTGAAGGTACCGCTGATGTAAAAAGATCACGTTTTACCATGTTGCAAACTAGATTTGATGAATTGGGAATGTTAGAAACTGAGACTTTGTCTAATTTTTATGAAAGATTATCTGATATTTCTAATGAGTTTTTTTCCTTGAGAGAAAAATTAGATGAATCTGTCTTGGTTCGGAAAATTATTCGTGTGCTTCCTGACAGATTTGACACAAAATTGCTAGCAATGGAAGAGGCAAAAGACTTTGGCAAAATGAAGGTTGAGGAACTCATGGGTTCTTTAAGAACTTTTGAGTTAAATCAACAAATTAAGAAAAAGAGTAAGCAAAGTTCCTTAAATGAGAAAAGCAAAGGTATTGTTTTTAATGTTTCTGAACATGTTATTTCTGATGATGATAATGATGATGAAATGGCCTTGTTGACGAAAAAATTCCAAGATTAGATGAAATCTGTTGGAAATAAAAAGAATTTTTCAAAAACTCCAAAAGGTAACATTTCATGTAACGATCCCTCTAAATCTTTTTCATCTAACAAAGGTATTTGATGCAGAGAGTGTGAAGGGTATGGTCATATTCAATCTAAATGTGCCAATACCTTAAAGAAAAATAAAAAGGGATTGAATGTTACTTGGAGTGATGATTCTGAAAGTGGTGAAGATGAAAAAGAAAATATTGCTCTAACAAGTGTTTTGTCAAGAAATTTACAGGAAAAAGGAAAATTCATGTGCATGAATAATACCTTGATCGATGACAACAAGGAAGAAGCTGGATCCGAACCAGATGAGTCAGAAATTGATGAGAACTCTATAGCTAAATCTTACAAGGTAATATTTGGTAAGTGGTTGGAAATATGTGCTGAAAATCGTTCCCTAGTTAAAGATAATAAAGACTTGTGTAACAACATTTAATGATCTGGAAGAAAAAATTAAATGTTGTGAATCTGAGCTGTCTTTAAAAGAGTCTGAAATTATTTCTTTGACTAAGGAACTTGAAAACATTAAAAAGAATATCAAAATGTCAAATCCAGGTTCCAACATTTTTGAAAAGATTCAAAAATCTGGCCAAACTAATCATACTGGTCTAGGCTATGGTTTTACTCAATCTGATTTCAATACCACTTTTGTTAAATCTGATATTTTTGTTTGTGGAAGAACTGTTTCTACCTCGCAGGATTCTGTCACTTCAGCAAAACACTCTGCTTATACAGAAAAGAAGCATCACGGTAAGTTTGACAATTCCAAAGGGAATGGAAGACATTTCATCCCTATTTGCCATTTTTGTGGGATAAAAGGTCACATTTGACCTAAGTGCATCACTATGCAAAACATGTTTAAATCTAATTGCCTTGGAAATAAACATGTTTTACAAAAACAAAAATGGGTTGTCAAAAATAAATGCTTGGTAGGTTCTTCTTGTTTTAAAACTACTGCTTCTAACATGTGGTACTTTGATAGTGGGTGTTCTAGACACATGACAGGCGAAAAAGAATATCTTGAGAACATTCGACCAATTCAGTGTGAAGAAGTTACTTTTGGTAACGGTCTTGTTGGAAAAGTCATAGGGATAGAAACTCTCAATTTCAAAGGGCTTCCTAGACTGAAGAATGTCATGTTGGTTGATGGACTAAAAGCTAATCTTCTTAGCATTAGTCAAATTTGTGATCAGGGTTATACTGTGAGCTTTGATAGTAATCATTGTTATGTGTATAATATTCTTGATGAAATTGTCTTGCAAGGGTTCAGATCTAGTGACAATTGTTATACTCTCACTACATATGCTACTTGTCATTCTGTCATTGATAATATTACTGATTTGTGGCATGAAAAACCTGGTCATATTCAGTTTAAAAATCTGAGGAGATTGTCTAATGCAGGAATTGTTCGAGGATTACCAAAATTAGGAAAGGAGTCATTGGGAAAATGTGGACCATGTCAGCTTGGTAAGCAATTAAAAATTTCTCACAAGAGTGTTCCTGATGTGAATACTTCCAAAGTTCTTGAACTCCTACACATGGACTTGATGGGTCCAATCCAGGTTCAAAGCTTGAATGGTAAGAGGTATATTTTTGTATGTGAAGATGATTTCTCTTGGTTTACATGGGTAGAATTTTTTAGAGAAAATTTGATACTTTTGATGTTTTTAAGTGTCTTTGCTTGAAATTAAAAGTTCAAAAAAATTTTAACATTGGTAAGATAGTTCGTGGTAAGAGTAATCATGGAAAAGATTTTGAAAATATTGTGTATGGTAAATTTTGTAAATCTTATGGTATTTTTCATAATCTTTCTGCTCCTAAAACTCCACAACAAATTGAAGCGGTTAAGGATTCCCACCTTCTTGATCATATTTTAGACGAGGCTTTATATGGCTTGAAACAAGCACCCCATGCCTGGTATGAGCGTCTATCTGAGTGTTTACACTCTCATGATTATAGAAAGGGAAGTGTTATTAAAACACAGTTCATCACACACATTCAATTTGATATTATTTTTTCATATGTTAATGATCTTGTTTTTGGATCTACTTCTAACTCTGAAGTGCAGGTTTTTATTTCTCAAATGCAAGAGGAGTTTAAAATGAGCATAATAGGTGAACTCACTTATTTTCTCGATCTTCAAGTGAAGCAATCAGATGAGGGTACGTTTGTCTCCCAAAGCAAGTATGCAAAGAACTTGGTGAAAAAGTTTGGTCTTGAAAATGCCAAACATACCAATACTTCTATGAGCACAACATTGAAATTAACCAAAGATGAACAAGGAGTAATGGTAGATCAAACTTTGTATGGAAGTATGATAGGCAGTTTGTGTTATCTCACTGCTTGTCATCCTGGCATTTGTTATAGTGTTGGTGTTTGTGCTCAAATCAGGGAAATCCCATAGAATCTCATCTTTTTGCTATGAAAAGAATCATTCGATAAGTAAATAGCACTATTGATTTTGGGATTTGGTTTTCTAAAGACACTAACTCTAATCTTGTTTGTTTTAGTGATGTTGCTTGTGCAGGTAATGTAGATGATAGAAAAAGAACTAGTAGTGGATGTTTCTATCTTGGAAACAATCTTGTTTCATAGCACAATAAGAAGCAAAACTCAATCTCCCTGTCCACTGCAGAGGCTGAGTACATTGCTGTGGATAGTTGTTGTACCCAATTGTTATGGATGAAACAAATGATGGCAGATTATGGGTTTAATTTGAAAACTTTAACTATTTTCTGTGATAATAGTATTTCTATAAACATTTCAAAAAATCATGTTCAACACTCACACACAAAGCATATAGACATTCTTCATCACTTTATTAGAGAACTTATGGAAAATAAAACTCTTATCTTAGAATATCTTGAAACTAACAAGCAAATAACAGATATTTTTACTAAAGCTCTTGACTCAGTCTGGTTTATCTCTCTAAGGAAATCCTTAGGGATTTGTACTATTTAATGTTTATGTTCTTCATGATCCTTGATATTTGAGTTGACTTAGGGTTCATAATGTCTTGTCTTTGTCTTTGTCCTAGAAGAAAATCTCAACCTTATAAGTATTACATTCATTATTTTATTACTAACGTTTTTGGTATTATGGTTTCATACAGGTTTGGCTCAGGAAAAGTGTTCACTCCTCCCAGGAATATTCAGGTTCTTCAAACAGTGTTATGTAAGCTACCATTTTCAAAAAAAAAAAAATATTTAAAAATTGTGTGTTCAAGCTCCATTTGATGGATAGAGCTACCTATCTCAATGTGTGAAAGCCGTCTATGAGTAAGTTGGAACTATATAATTAGGAGATGCAGAAGATACGCTACCATTGAAAAGGGCTACCATTGAGGTAGTGTGACAGCGTCTCCTATGGTTACAATTTATCAGAAAAAGTCTTTTTAACAAATTGGGCAATGTTCCCTGCTTACACTTTCACACACTTATGCTTGACACAGTTTGTGGTAAAAGTTTCGTATCTTCGAAAATGGTGTTATAAAGCTGTTACATACTGTTTGATTTGCTTTAATATTCTTGGTGACTGAGTCAATTTTTTTCCTGCATAATTGGTATGACCTCATTCTACTACTTCATTAGCTTGATAAAATAATTACTGACTATTCTTGTGAGTTTGATTTTTTCGTCAGGGACAAAGACAAGCGGACATTGTGTACTTTTTGTTGCAAAACTATCAAGGTTATTTTATTTTTCTCTTTTTTTTTTTAAAAAAATAATAAATAAATTCTGTGACCGATTTTGTCAATTGAGCTTTTTTAAAAATTCTTGTTATTTTTCTTGTTATGTTTCATCATTTTCTTAGGCACTATTTTTTGCTCTTAAGTGTTGATTGGTGCTTTATGTGTCTCTATGTGCTCTCTTGTTCGTTCTTTGCAAATTAATTTGGGGGCATATTTTGAAAAAATTAAAGAAAAAGGGGGGGTATAATTTTTTCGATTTTTTGGCTTTCTTTTCTTTTATTTTTTCTTTCATGGAAACATGTTTTCATTGCATTTTATCTATTATGTTTCCTTTATTTTTGGAGTTTTGGTCTTATTTTTTTTTTTTTGTGTTTTAGGAAACTTGTTCTTAATTAATTAACTATTTTGTGGTTTCTTTTTTGGTGGCAATTTCGGTTTTGGTTGGGTTTTTAATTCTTAGATTTTGTGGGGATACGTTGTTTCCTTTTTCCATTTAAGGTAACCTTTGACCAATTGTTTGAAAAATCTTTTTGGTTTCCTTTTTTTCTCTCCACACGTGGTGTCTAAGGTAAGGAAGTTACTTTCCTTTTTCATTTGTTTCTGATTATTGGGTAATTAAAATTGAAATGCTATACATGTTCAACTTCCCACTTACCCACGATCACCACTATTCATTCCTCTCTCATTTTTCTCAAAAGTCTAATCTTTTTCAAGTGTGAGAGTGTGTTAGTTTTTCTAGGGTTCAAAGTAAAATGGCAAAAACAAAAAAAAATGCTCAACTGACCAAGAGGACCTCTCGTGGCTCTGCTTCTGCATCTCCGATCACCCCACCTGCGCCACCTCCTCCAGTGACCGGAGTTCCTGGTTCGTCATCTACTCCGACGAAATCTGCCAGAAAGTCGAAAACCCAAGCTCAAAAATTGACTTACAACCTTGCTTCTCCTCTAGTCATTGCTTCTCCGATTTCTACTCCAACACCTGGGTTTGGTGATCATGAGGAATCTCATTCATCCGATCACACTTTATCGAAGTCTTCTTCTTCGAATGTTGGCCCAAATGTCGAGAAAGCTATGGTGACTTTGCCCACGGTGAGTTCTCGAACAAGGTCCAAGGTATCCACTCCTCAAAAACCCGAAGTGGTTCTGCCTCTCCATAGGGAAAAAGGTGGTGCCTTCATCTTCAAGGGCCAAAAATATCAAAGAGAATCCCCCTTCTGTCTCATCTTCGGATTCCAAACCTGAAGAAGGAACTGAGGAGGATCACGAATCAAAGGGCTTGCCTGATTCAAGTGTAGAGTTTGTGCCCAAAGATCAACCCTTTGCTGATGATTTTGGGTCTGAAAGTGAAGAACCTGAAGCTGATCCTGTCAGTACAAAACCTATTGTTGTCCCTACTGTAATTCCAAAGAAGGACAAAGGAAAAAGACCCATGGTCTTTCCAAGTCCTATTCTTCCCCAGAAAAGAAAGAGGCCTTCTGGTATTTCTCTTGAAAACTTTAAGCCTCATTCTCATTATTTTTGTTATAATGATCATGCCAGAGACATGAAATTTTATGAGAATAGGAATTTTACCGTTGAGAAAAATTTAAATGTCATTGCTCATAAGCCATTTGGGGTTTATAACATGTTGAAAGAAAGCCAATGGGTGGATACTTTGATTGGTTTTGATGGCTATGTGGATAGAATTGTGAAGGAATTTTATGCTAACATCACTGATGAGTTTCTCGATGAGGACTCTTTTATGTTTGGCAAAGTATTTGTCAGAGGACACTGGTATTCCTTTACTGTGAAGGATGTGGCTGAAGCTCTCAATCTACCTATGGGAATTAAGACAACTGTTGTGGAGTTTGATCGTCAAAAGGTGTTCGGGTATCTCACTGGTGATAATGATGTGGAACTCTCCGACACCATGCATATGCCTCAACTCACCTATCAACATGCTGTTCTCATGAGGTTTTCCCTATCCAATTGGTTTCCTTGCTCCAATCCGGTAAATATTTCAAATGAACTTGCCTTCTTTTTGTATAAAGTTTCAATTGGTGCTAAAATTGATTTGGCTGACATGATTTGGGAGCAAATTGTTTCTCTTAGAAAGGACAAGAAACCTAGGCTCAATCTTATCTTTCCTCATTTAATCTATAAGATTTTATCTGATCAAGAGGAATTGATTCTTGAGAATGAATCAATTGAGATGCCTGCTGTTGGAACCACTTTCAAAATTCCTTATAAGCCTCCTCAAGGAAAAACTGCTCAGAGAAAGGCTCGGTCTGCTTCCCCTGGTATTACAAATGATCCTGCTGCTGCATGTGCTTCCACTTCTGCTCCTACAGAAATGGCTGAATTCAACTTGTGTTTGGAAAGGATGGAGACAAGTCAAGCTTTGCTTCTCAGGATGATGGACAACATCATGAAATACTTCCGATCCAATGATGATGAATAAGTGGTTCATTTTTTTTATCTCTTGCTTTTTATTTATGTATGTTTGAACTTATGACTTTGTCCATGTTTTATTGTTATCTTTGGCTCCTTGATAGACAAAAAGGGGGAGTAGTATTATTTTTTGGATATTATGTGTTACAACTCTGCACCCTTATTTTTAGGGGGAGTTGGTTGTTTTCGGTTTGTAAGCTTTTTCGTCCAAAAAAAAAAAGTTCTTTGTTTTATGTGTTAGAGTGCTTTCATGCAGGGGGAGTATTTTCAATACTCTTTTATCTTTAAAAAGCTATTTGCTTTGGTTTCTAACATTTGATGCAGATTTTCTCATAATAAAATGTTTTGTCAATCAAAGTGTCAAAGGGGGAGATTGTTAATTCTATTTTTTGCATATTTAATTGACAAAAATATTTTATTATTTCTTATTAATTTCGGCTGGTGTGTTTAATTTGGTTACGATATTTTGTGTATCTAAACTTGGAAGGAAAATTGTCTAGCTTTCCTATTTATGGAAATTGAGGTAAAAATGGTAAGTTTGACTACACAATTAATTCTTATCTAACCAGCTGTATATTTTGATCTTGTGTGAGTTTTCCATTTTCTTAGATCAGATTTCTTGAAGAGAAAACCGGAGCTGAACTTTCCTTTTCTATAAAAGGAAAGTTGTACTTACTGCCCACGATTTTGTTGGTACAGAAATCGAAATTCCTGGGCTAATTGAAGAATTATTTTAGGCAAGTTTCTAATGGGTTGGGGTCTTGTTCAGACCGTGTGTAAGTTGTCAATAAGATGTATATTGATTATAAATACACCTTATAGCAGCTAGGTTTTGTAACTTTTTCATTCACTTTCATATCTTAAGGAGAGAGTGTCTTTCTTTTGTAGAGAAGAGTTGTTCGACTCTTACTCTGTTTATTTGTAGTGTGTATTGTCTTGAGTCTGTATTCAAGTCTACATCGAAGAAGAACAACAGTGCAACCTTCGGGAGAAGGTTTTTCAAAGCTTTCGGGAGATTGTTTTTCAAGTCTTGCATCGGGAGGATTCAAGCACACAACCTTCGGGAGAAGGTTTTTCAAAGCTTTTGGGAGATTGCTTTTCAAGTCTTGCATCGGGAGGATTCAAGGACACAACCTTCGCGAGAAGGTTTTACAAGCTTTCAGGAGGTTTCTTTTTAAGTCTTGAATCGGGAGGATTCAAGCACTCTTCAAGGTGATCGAAGGGATTTCGAGCTCTTGGAGTTTTATCAAGATTTGGTTAGTAGGTGGAATGCATCAAGCTTGCGGCGTACAATAAGAGGGACTCTATTTATGCATAAGTCAATTACTTTGTATTTTTGATACCGATCTAATAAATCTTATCTCTGGGCGTGACCCCGTGGACTAGTAACAATCTGAAAGGATTGTTGAAACCTCGTACAAAAACCTTGTGTGTTTTTACTTTTATGCACTGTTTATTTTTCTGGGTTCTTCTGGAGTTACAGAGTTGTATTCTGTAACTACGGAAAAATTATTTTCAGTACCAGTTTCATTATTCCGCATTTAATTAATCACTTAATTAAATAATTTAACTAGGAATATTAAAATACGAAATTTTAAAAATTATACAGAGTTTTGAGAAATTCTGAATAGACTGTTTGAATCTTATTTTTAGCGCGTTAATTAATATAAATTTTATTAAAAAATATACAATTTAGACTACTATGTAAAAAATTAAAATTAAAACTATCTGGTGATAAAAACAAGAAGCGATGTATCGGTACACCTATTTTTATGAGTGCACCATAAAAATTTGCTATATGTATATGTGTATTTATATTTTCTCAATAATATATGTATGCATATTGAATATGTTGTTTTATATATGTTGTATAAAAGTCCTAAACTTCTTATATTAATTTATATACTGGTATATAATAATAAAAGAATAGGTGGAAATACAGTTTAGCCCCTCCTTGCTCCGTCATTTGGTTCAGCAACTGATGGTATATATTATTGGGATTTATGTCCTAAATGCAAGTAATTAATGGATAATATATTAGAGAATATATGAAATATATCTATAAGATAAATGATATATTAATTATAAGAGTATAATTATTAAATTCTCAAAATTCTTTATTCTTATAGAGAAGGTATAATCTTGTAAGGATGTATAAGATAATTGAATTATACGAGATGAATAAAACAAGTCGGTAATGTATTAAAGTTCTGAGAATCTTTAATATGGAACTGCTAAGTACAAGATTATGCACTATACTTCTAGTGTGTATGTGTGTGTCATTTTAATTTGGATCACATATATAGATGAACATGTAGTATATGTACTGTGTATAATTTAATTATGCATGATTGGACCAATATGTAATAAGCATCTTTCATTGACTTGGCGGTTACCATTAAAAGAATAATTCATATCACAATGATGATTATTAGTAGATCAGCCTGAATCCTAAGTATACATGAACTCCCATTCATGTTCATTGAGTTCTTTGATTCACTCGTTAAAGTTTCTCAGAAAAGATGATTCTTACAACTTCTATTTTGGAGCTTAACATGAGTGACTGGGAACATGTTATACAATAGTGGAATCTAAGCTTTACTAACGGATCGAATATTAGTTCTCTTATAGTATTAATTATGGGAGTGCTAACAGTTGAATCTAAATCTATAATAAGTTATAGATTAACTATTCATATTGAATTAATGGTACCTAAGGAGTCAAGAGATAATTAGAAGGGTAAAATAATATTTTGACCAACTCTAATTATAAACTAATAATTGGAGGGCGAGCTACTTATATTGATTATGTCAATGGACTACAAGTAAGAATTCTGTAAATATAAGTCTATATTGTTAAAGAGTGCAATTCTGTATTTATAGTGGAGCAATAATGGAATTAATAAACTAGATTATTCTATTGATGAGATTGATAGTAATATTGGGTTTATTGGAGCTTTGAAATATAAGTTCATGGTCCCCGAGTCACCTCTATACAACATTGTACGTGGAAAGATTTTATTTGATGAATGAATTTCGAGTAACAATTAATTTCTTAAAGGCAAAAGAGTAATTTGTGAAATTATTATTTTGATTAATTATGATAATTATGAATTGTATAATTAATAGTATTTAACTATTTAATTTTATTGGATAAAGCTATATCAATTAGTTAAATATAATATTATTCTAATATAATATTAAAGAGAGAAATATATTATTTTAGAGAAAATAATATTTATTTTAATCCTTGTAAAATAAGAGATTAATGAGAATTAATTGATTATTGTTTTTTTTTAATGAAGAATTAATTGATTATTATTTATTAGCAGAATGAATAATAAATTTTGTTTATGGGAAAATGTAGAAATTAATTTTGGACCTTAAAATATGGCCCACACGTGTAGGCTCATTCTACACGTGTAGGGTGACATATAAAGGCACATAGTTAATTTAGTTTAATTATTTTATCAAGTTAAAATAATTTAAATTAAATTAAGTTAATTATTTTTTAATTATTAATTAAATGAATTATTGAATAATTTTTTTAATTAAAAGGATAATTATTAAAATAAAAACTCTGCTGATATTTGATATGCAGTTATTAGATATTTATATTTGAATTTAAATTCTAATTCAAAATAAATTAAATATTTACTTTTATTTTAAATTAAAAATTAAAAGGCTTTATTTATAACACTATATATAGGATATATAGTAGAATAAATAATAGAGTGATAACAACAGAAAAATAAGCAACTCAAAGAGAGAAAATAGGAAGTTTATTTTTTCACTCCTTCTCTCTCTCACCTAGCTCTTCTTTTTTCTTCTCTCTCTCTCTCCTCTCTCACCCGTGTACACACCTTTTTCAGGTGTGTGTGTGACATCAAAAACCTTAACTCTATTACAATGTCTCATGAGTTGAGTACACATTGTAATACATAAATTTGTTCATCCAAATAGGATCTAATAGCCCACACTATTCCTAAGTGTTGAGGCTGGCCTGGAAGATCAAGGTGTGGGTTCTTCAACGAAGTTCTTGGATTGGATGTTCAAAATTTATATGAAAAGAAACAAGGATACCCTGATAGGTTTCAAGAGGTATAATCTTTCTTTCAGTAGTTTAATCTATATATATTATGTTGAAATCCTTGGGCTTATGGTTCATATTGGATAAAAACTATTTTTTATCAAATTCCGCTTTCACTTTTATAACTCTAATATGGACCATAAAAACCAATAATCGGTATTTGTTACACCTATATTTCGAGCAGTAATAGAAAGATGACACGCGTATTAAAGTTGGAATATGAACAAGTCCCAAATTGATGCATTATTAAATGCACATAAATAACTCGTCTCGAAAAATATATTTAATAGAAATACTCAAACTCGTTGCCATATAGGCAATAGTAAGACGTGAGTAATAACTATTGACCGATGCGACTAGCGAGACAAACAGATCCATCTCGAGATAAACAGAATATACAAGAAAACTATTTGGAATGGATAGACATAAGTTTGTAGCTCATTGACCCACATACTCGTGAGTATGAGTTTGCATCTCATTGATCTACATACTCGTGAGTATGAATTTACAACTCATTGATCCACATACTCGTATGTTTAAGTAAAATTTCAACATTTATTCACCTCGCTCTTGACATGTCGGAATAACCATCTCACTTATACCTCACTTAACAAATAAAGAAGACTGCGAGATGCATCATGACTCAACACTTAACAATTTTTCTACAAAGATGTTTAAGAAAGACATCACTCAAAGGGCAAGAACAATTGAGCGTAGTCAGCATAACTGCTTCTGGATAAAGACAAAGAGCGGTTAGACAATTATTTATAATTATTCCATATGCACAAGTATGAAATGTGGGATATGTCCACGTTTCATGAACAATTACGAATGATATCCCTAGAGAATAAATGTCATCTTAGAAATTTATAAATAGGGACATAACCCAGGGAAAAGGGGACGACCAATCTTTGGAAAAAAATAGATAATATTGTTATTACTTATTCTTGAAAAAATAGTTTCATTGTATTTTGTATACAAACTTATAAATCCTGAATAAGATGGACTCGTAGACTATGAAGGTTTAATTTCAAAACCACGTAAAAACCTTCTTATTATTTATTGCTATCCATATTATTAATTACTATATAATTGATTTTGCAGTTTATTTATTACAAAAATGGCTAATTATTTAGTTAACAAAAATATGTGTTAACAGTTTGGTACTTTCATTGAGAACTTTTGTAATAAAACTCACAAAAATTACCCTCCTTAAAAATAACCTTGGACCGTTCACTCATGGCAGACGATACTCCACGTAACAAAAAGAATCATCCAGAAGAGACAATTCATCTTCCTGGGAAGGAACCACAAACTTCACAGCCAACTAATACGGCTGAAACTCCTTATTCTAGAAGAAATGGTGGACATTTTGACCCAACTGGGGAACATATCCTTGAAAGATGAAGCCAAGATGCCTATGATCCAACCAGATATGTTCCATTAGTGGAATTGGGAAATAGACAACCACGGTAATGTCTGGTAGAGTCAAATCGAAGGAACGCAGAATTAAAGCATGAGGCGGCAATAGCAAGGGCTGCATGAGGAGAGGCCCCTCAAAATTAACCTGATGTATCTGCTAGACGACCACGAGGGAGACCCAAAGCTCTAGAACCAGGAGACAAGGGAACAACCAAGGGAATCCCTCAAACATCCAGGAAGAACAACATGAGAACGTGAGAGATATCCCAATGGATGAAGAGAATCCTCAAAATCCTAGAAACACAAAAAATCAGGAGACTCACTTGACGACCTAGAAACTTCCCGTGGATTTAAAAACCAAGGAAATGTATAGCTTGAAGTACCAGAGTCCCCTCGCATGAATAAAGATGCTAGGCAAACACAATTGGGAAACCAAGGAATTCCACAGCATGATGTGAGGAGCTCAAGAAACTGGCCTGGGACAAGTTAACCTCCAAGACATCCACAAAGGCCTAATCGCAATGACAAAGACAGTACACACACTTGCCTAAGTAGGGGTCTTATGTCAAATCTCTTCCAAAGGAGAAGGTCAATGAGAGATGAGCCACAAGAGACAGGATCGAGTACAGATCCAAGTGGTGCAAGATCAAGGACCCACGGGCAAAGTAGATCAAGGACACATTTTCATCTCACATGAAAATGTGAGATGAAGGTGGATCGGGGTTATTATCGATATGACTAGAAGAGTATTAGCAACTCTCAAAGCTACCAATCCAAAATTTATTCGAGAACAAGGTATGTAAGTAATTATGACCAAAGGCATTGCGACCTTGATCTCCACGAGTAGTTAAATCGTAGACAACCTAAACCGTGTGAGCATTTGAATCGTAATGCTCCAGATCTTCGTAATCAGTTAAATTAGAATGAGGCAGGCAACAACCGCCCATGGATCCAATCCAACTATGAGTAATACAATTGGAAGATAAATTCAAGTGATACCAGGATAGAGTGTATGGAAAACTGTCAGGATACGACTTAGATGAGGAAACAGAACCATTTCATCCAAATATCTTGAATTCCTAATTTCCTCAAGGATAATGTCACGCAATATGATGGGACAACTGATCATATGGCTCACCTGAACAATTTCAATACAATAATGCGAGCAAGCAATGTTTTAGATAACTTGTGATGCACTTTATTTCCAACTTCTCTAACATGAGCTGTGAGCAGTTGGTTCGACAAGTCCACCAACCATTTCATAACTTTATGGGAACAACTATCAAAGGACTTTAAAAAGTGATTCTAGGTTACAAGGCACTAGAGACTAGAGGCATTTTCACTGACTAATATCAAGTAGCAACCAAAAGAGTTCCTAAAAGCATACTTAAGTCGTTTTAGTACAGCTGCAACCAAAGTCAGAAATTTAAATAATAGTATTCAATTGACAGCTCTTCAAGCTGGGATAACAATTGACTTGTCAACCGCAAGAGGTGAACTATGGGATGATTTGCATGGTTACCCTGTTAGAAACATTAATAAGTTCAACGAAAGAGCACAAATTTTCGTGCAGAATGAAGAAGCGCAAAATGAAATGAAGCTGCTCAAATCTAGCTGGGAAGATAAACCCAGCACAAGTACTGCAACATCAAGAAGTGTGACAGCCAAAGCCAAAAATTCAAACCCTAGTGGTTCGAATGCTAAAAGAAAGGATGAGTCAAGAGATTTGTCAAAAGACAAGAAAAAATAGAAGAAGCACGAGAAATATATTTTTATATGCTCGTTGTATACAAAATTGAATGAATCTCGTGAAAATATCTATCTCGTGAATAAAAACTAGGTTGCATTTTGGAGACCCGATCCAATGAGAAATCCAAGAAATAAGTGAGATCCTAACAAATATTGTCATTTCCATAAAGATATTAGGCATACCACTGAAGAATGCCATCAACTGAAAGACAAGATTAAAAATCTCATCACGTGAGGATACCTGAGGCAATATGTAAGACCTCAAGGAAACTAACAAAATCTTACCAATAACCAGAACAACCAAGGATTACAACCTCTCCCAATTGAGGGTGAGGACATATTAGTTATCTCTAGAGGGCCACACCTTGCATGATACAGCAATAATGCTAAAAAAGATATATAAATGAAGTGAAAAATGAGAAATCGACTTTTGCCCCAAAACCCATAAAGGGAGCCAAGTTTGAATAACCTCCCATCATCTTTACTGATGAAGATGCATTACATCTGCGGTTTCCCCACACGGGTCCTCTGGTGATATCAGTTTAGCTCGCTAATAAGTGAATAAAGAGAGTTCTTGTGGATAACACAAGTTCTATTATAATATCCTCTACAAATAAACTTTAAAGAATATGGGTTTAGAAGAAGCAAGGTTAAAACTATTTATGGTTAACCTTTGTGGGTTCATAGGCAATACTGTCGCGAGCTTGGGCATAATTGAACTCCCACTGACCATGGAAGAACACTATTATCAATGACCCAAATGCAAGAGTTTCTAGTTGTTGACATGCCTTTTATTTACAACATACTTATGGGTCGCCCAGCATTAACAAGAATGGGGGCAATAAGCTCGATCAAGCATTTGTCCCTAAAATTCCCCACTTATTCAGGGGTAGGGACTGTAAAAGGCGACCAACTATTAGCCCAACAATGCTATAGCGTGGAATTGAAAAATAGAAAGGCAAGTCATTAATTGATGGTGACTTTGATAGAAGAAAATGAGGAGGAGATGGAAGATTTGGATCCTAGAATCCATGACGAATATAACCAACTCAAACCTATCAAAGAATTAGAAAAGGTGAATTTAGATCCAAACAATCCTACTAAATGTGTAAACATTGGAAAGGGTTTGGAGTGTAAGTTATCCCACAACTCGCTTCCAGCTGTTGAAAGGTTGGTTGTGAACCCTGCTTGAAGAGCAGTAAGTTGAATACTGTCATTCAAGTTCCTAACCTTTGCAGTAGCAGTGCTGAAGCGACTCAGGTAAGCCTTAAGTGACTCGCCTAGTTGCTGCTTTATGTTAGTTAGGGATGATGTTTTAGGTCGCCTATCTCTAGCTACCTAAAATTGTTTCTTAAAATCCCTGGACAACTATTCCCAAGAAGTTATCGAATGGTGAGTGAATTTATTGAACTAGCTACTCATTGCCCCAGTCAACGAGCTTGGGAATAAAATGCATCGCAGATTATTCGAGACGTTGCTAGCTCGCATTATGGTATTGAAGTTATTCAGATGAGCGACTTGGTCCGAAGTCCCATCATACTGCGAGACGTGTGGGTTTTGGAATTCCTGCAGGAATTCAAAGTTCATAATATAAGGATGGAAAGGCTCGGCCTCCTCGTCCGAGTCATAGCCAGGTAATTTCTCGTATTTCCCATCTTGTTATTTTCTAAACTTATCCTCCAACTCAATGATTTGCAGCTGAATGGAATCCCCTTGTTGTTTTTTTGGATTACGTTGATGGCGCAAGTCAGGTGTAAATGGATTTAATCGCTTGCGAAGATCGGGTTGTCTTCGATTCAAATGCTCACAAAGATCAGGTTGTCTTCGTTCATAATTACTCACGGATCTCGTATCTGAGTAACTCTCAGATTGATAACTCCTCGTATTGCTCATACTTTCTTAATCAGCATAACGCTGAGGTCTGCTTCCTTCTCGTGTTTTCCTTCCTGATCGACTTTGCCTTTGAGACCTCGAGTGTCCCAAGCTAGAACTTGCCTCGTCTTGCACAGGCCTTCTCCTTCAACAAAGGTTAGATACATGCCCTCTGTTTAAGTATGTGTATGCCTCCTCCCTCTCAGATTGAGAAGGACGGTGGGGGTGTCTCGGTGGTAACCCACTAGTTCTAGGTTGAGTCCCAGGATTTCTCTCATTATTACGAGGGATTTCCTGTTCCCTAGTTCGGGGTTGCCTTATGTTCTCATTCCTATAATAAGCCTCTAATACATCATCATGTTCATTCCCCTTACTCGTAAATCCTTGGGGTCTTTGAGGTACTTCTTGATGATATTCTTGGTTATTCTGTTGTTCGTCAACTAGAACATCCCCAGTTCCCCTAGGTTTTTCCTCCTTGGTGTTTTGGGCATTTCCTTGATTTGCTTCCTACCTCCTGGTTCTTGAACCTTGAGTTCTGCCTCGTGGCCTTCTTACTCCAAGATCAGGTTGATTTTGTGTATTATTTCCTTGAGTCGCCCTGGCCACTGCAGCCTCTCTTTCCAACTCAGTGTTTCGTTGGTTAGATTCGGCTAAGCGTTGCCAGAGTTGTCGATTTTCTAATTCCACTAATGGTACATGTTGATCTCGCTTTTAGCAAACGATGGTGAGTCAATTAATAAGCGATAAGAAATGTAATTGAGACAGAGAAAAAATAGGTAAGCAATAAAGAACACAAGATTTTAAAGAGGTTCGACCCCTTTAGTTCGGTAATAGCCTACTCCCCTTAGATTGTATTGACTTGAGAACAAAAAACACAGTGTTTCCTCTCTCAAAGCTCTCACAATAAAACCTCTGAGTATTTTCTCTTAGATTTATCTAAAGCAATTCTTTCAATCTCTTTTACAGTGAGGATTGATCAATATTTATAGGGCTAAATGCATGAGGGAAGGTTTCCTTTTTCCTTACAATATCTATAATTGGTAAGAACATACATTACATATTTAGAATACATGAAATGGGGGATTGGGATAGCTTGCCATATCCCCTTGATACGATTCCCTGATTGTAGGGATTGCGTGTGTGCTTGAGCTTCACGATATCAATCCTGAAGTAGTTAAGTCTTGATGCACGGCTCAAAGAAATGACTTCATTTGTTGTTCAGATCATCTGCTCTTGCCCTGCTCGGTCAGGCAGACTTTGTGTGTGCGGATGTATTACTCGAAGTCTATTCGGAACATTTCTCCTATCAAGCATAAAGAATAACAAACACGTGTCACCAGCACATATTGCCACGTCATAGTGCAAAAAATGGGATAACATTTGCCCCTAAGTCTGCACGGGACTTCCAAAGTCGCGCGTAGACTTCACTTAGTTTGAATTCATGTTTTGAATGGGTGGCACATGTTTGATGCGCCTATTGGTGATCCGATGTGATTCTGACCATAGAGAATCTAGGTTTAGAAATATGAAACTTGAATAGTAATTGACCATATGATCTGACTGTAATTGCATTCTGACTTTATTTCACGATATTTGGTTCTCACTTTTCCCATTCAGGGTTTAGTGAAGATTAACCCTTAATTTGAAGTTTTAAAATTCTGGGTTATGAACCTAAATCATGCGAAATTTCCCTTTTATTCTTTTGATCGGACCTAGTCAGTATGCTTTGTTTGTTTTTATTCGATATCCCAGCCAAATACTCATCTTGTGTCCTATCTTTTGTAGATGAACCCTAGTGAGTTTTGGGGAGGAGAACATCGTATGGGCTAGGATATTCTCCAACTTCTGTATGAGGACCAACCTTGTCTCTACGCTAGTCTGTCCTCATCAAGTGAAAGTCTGTCCAATTCGAGTTTCGAGGATTGGGAAGTGAGTAGTGAAGGTACACCTTCCCTAATACCCGAGGTACAATACTCTATCCCAACCAGATCGCGGGTGAAGGTTACGGACGCTTCATCTGAGAACTCAGAAAGTGGTGGAGACAATACTTGCCGTCCAACTGGACATACGTCATCCGGCAAGATATAGTTTATATTATCCCCGTGGGCCAACCAAGTACCGCTACTTTTGGCATTCCTATTGCCACCTTTACCGTAAATGTCGTTAGGCAAACTAACCAAACGTCGTCCAGGGATAGGATGATGGCCCGCACTAAACAAATAATGCAAAAGATTGCTTCAACTGATCCTCACATGGCTCGGCTTGCCACGATGCTGAGCGCTGAATAGGCCCGGCTTGCTACTGAGGAGGAGGATAATGAAAGGGACGTTGAAGTCCAAGAGATGGAGGACCAGGGTGAGAACTATCCTGACAGTCCCTCTGAAGCTGAGGAGGAGGGAGTTGCTTGGAGATTGCGCTTCGGTGGCTACAACGAGGCTAGGGAACCAGTGTCCGAGGCTAGTGACATCTTGGTAGATGGTGATGATTACGTCACTGAGGAGTACGCCGAGGCTGTTCCTCAAAGAAGGCAAGGTGTCTTAAGAGCTCGGTGGGTGTCTCCTCCATCTATAGTAACCCAAGCTAACATGACGAGTTTAGAGAAGGACGGATACTTGGGAGGTGTTAAATGTTTTTTCCCTTCTCCAAATCACAGAGCAACTAGTCTAAGATAGGGATACTGTGCCTGGTCGGGTGCCCATACTAAGTAGGGTGTAATACTGCCCTTACTTCTGTACTTCAAGACAAGTGCAAATTACTATCATCTCTGCCTGACCCAGTTCACACCAAAGGGCATCAAATACTTATCCGCCCTGTTTATCCTCTATGCTTCCTAACGATGGGGTGAGCCATCTCCGCACAACACCAACTTGCTCTTCGACCTGAAGTCAACTACTAAGCAAAGCATGTCGGGATATTTCTACTTCTCCCAATTGGACGAGAAATGGGTGAAGGGTATTGTGGACTCCGATGTTAGCAAAATAGGGCATTTTGTACACGAGTACTACTTCGTGCAGGGCATGGATACCATCCACACTCGGTTCCAGTAGATTTCCTCATACTGCTGCCCTCCTTTCACATTGAGACTCAAGGAGAGGGCACAAAGAATTATTCAACTGCAGAAGCTGCTTAGAGTATCACTTTGTTGACCACTGAGGCCAACTTTGTGAAGTACAAGCTCTTCCTAGAGGATTTTGTGCCAAAGCCCGTGAAGGAGAAGAAGAAGAAGACGAAGTCGAATCGAGCTGATGGTACTGAGCAGGAGAAATAGCTAATTCAACTCAAGCCTGAGGCTAAGTTGAAGGGAGACGACAGGACCAAGCAGTATGCTCAAGAATATTCAGAGCAGGAGCAGTATGCTCAAGAATATTCAGAGCAAGAGAAGTCGAGCAAGAAGAAAAAGAAAGCTCCCCCGATCGAGCAACCACAATTGGAACATGCTATTAGGACTAGGGAACCTGATATGCCTGCTCGGCCATCTACCTCTATAGAGGGAAAAGGAAAAGTCATCCTAGTGGAATAGGAAGACTCTTCAAATGATGATGTCCCATCTGTACTTGTTCGGGAAAATGCCCCTGCCTGCGTGCAGGGTACTTTAACTTGCACTTGCTTCTCTTATATTATGCTTTCACATATATTATATCTGCTTTTAATTACATCGTTTTATCTGTGCAGAAATATCTCAAAAGATGCTCCAAGCCTTAAATAATGGGACTTCTACAATAAGAGCTCATTTGAGTAGATGTAAGAAGTTTCCAGGAAAAAGAAGAGGATAAGAAACAAAAATTGCTGTCTTTCACACAAAAAGAAGAAAGTAATAGCCTAATAGCAATGTCTTGGACTAAAGAAGGTGCTCGACAACACTTAGCAAAATATATTATATTGGATGAGCTTCCATTTAGACATGTAGAAGGAGAAGGGTTTAGGCAATATTCCCATTACATGAATCCAAAGTTTTACCCTCCATCTAGGATTACTATTGCTAGAGACATTTACAATGTGTATTTAGATGAGAAGAAGAAATTGAAAAGTGTGATGAGTAGGGAAAGAGTATGTTTGACTACAGACACATGGACTTCCATTCAGAACATCAATTACATGGGTGTGACATCACACTGGATTGATGGAGATTGGAAATTTCATAAGAAAATCATTGGCTTTTTTCAAGTCGCCAACCACAAAGGGGATACAATTGCAAATGAAATGATGGGATGTTTGAAGGATTGGGGAATATGGAAGGTTTTTACTGTGACTGTTGACAATGCTTCTTCAAACGACACAGCTCTTCAAAAGTTAAAAAAGAAACTGTGTAAGAAGAAAGGAGGTGTAGTTATTGGTGGCGACTTGTTACACATGAGGTGTTGTTGTCACATAATTAATTTGGTAGTTGGAGATGGTTTAAAGGACTTGAACTCGTCTATTTGTAGTTTTTGTAATGCAGTAAGATACGTCAGATCTTCACCGGCACGACTTGGAAAGTTCAAGGACTGCACGAAGGAGGAGAACATTCATCTAAAGTAGTGTTGTCCTTAGATGTTCTAACTAGGTGGAACTCGACGTACTTGATGCTTTAGGCTGCATTGAAATTCAAAAAAGCTTTCAATAGATTAGAGGGAGACTTGTATTTTACTAGTTACTTTGATGAACCCTTAAATGGTAAAAAGATAGATGGCCCACCAAGTGAGTTAGATTGGGTTAATGCAATTGTATTTCTCATGTTTTTGAAAGCATTTTATGAGCTAACTCTCAAGTTCAGTGGTTCACTGTATTCCACTAGCAACCTTTATTTCTTAGAAATTTGTGAGGTGAAACAAGAATTGAATGTTTTATCTAAAGACTCAAATAATTTGCTAGAAAATATGGCAGCTAGCATGCGAAGGAAGTTTGACAAGTATTGGGGTGATCTAGAAAAGATGAATGTTGTCTTATTTCTTGGTGTAGTACTTGACCCACGATACAAATTGGAGTATGTTGCTATTTGTTTTAGTATGATATATGAGGAAATAGTTGCCAAAAACTTGTTGGAATCTATTGAGAATAAATTGCGTAGGATGTTTGGTTAATATAATGATATCCCGCCTCCACCACCCTCTACAAGATCAATAGATGAAATTTCTCAACCTATGGAGATAGAAGCTTCTACATTAGGCGCTTAAAGACAAATTCTTTTAACTTTCATGAGACAAAAGGCAGTAAAGAGAGGTGGGAGTGAAAAGAATGAAATTGATCGATACTTGAATGAAGATAATGATGATCTTGGTGATGACTTTGATATACTAGCATCGTGGAAACATAATGCTAGTAGGTACAAAGTTTTGTCAAGAATTGCTAGGGATGTGCTTGCGTCTCCCATTTCTTCAATTGCCTCAGAGTCTGCTTTTTCCACTGGAGGTCGAATTCTCGATCCATTTATGAGTTCATTATCTTCTAAGATGGTTGAGGCATTGATTTGTTCAAAGAATTGGTTAAATTCTGACGGCAAACCAATTGTTATTCGAGAATATATGGATGGAGTTGAAGGTTACAAAGATTGTGTTGAAGTTCTTCCAAGTAATAGTCTTTCCACTTTCAAATATTATTTTATTTTATTTTGCTTTATTTATATTTACTTATGTTAATTATATGATAACTTGGTTTCTCCATTTATTTTGTTTATTAGATGAGGCCCCCTGTTTTACACAAGTTTTGGAAGTGGTTGATGAGTAAGAATGTAAGATAAATTTTGATTACAAATATTTTTTTTGTTGCAGCTGCCAACTGGTCAATTATATATATATATAAACTTACTCATAATATTGTTATTATATTTTCATTTTAGATTGAAGGACTGATGGCTAGAGGGTATCGTCTTCAACCATTTTGACAATGACTTGTTTTCAAATGATTATATTTTAGTTTTTAATTTATTAATTTTGGGACTTCTATTTATATTTTACTATGATTATGGACTCTAAACATTATAAAGTATTAGGTTTTGAGGAATGAGGACATATAATTACGTGATTTGTTGAGTTAGTTTTTTATTACACAGACTATTCACACTTTCAAGTATTAAATTTAGAATTTGGAGACCTAAAATTGAATTATTGATATTATATTATGTTTAGAAAATATTTTTATATAGTATACTTTTATTTTTATTTATTTTTTAAAGAATAATTATAAACTCAAAACTGTGGTTTTGAACCAAACCAATCCGTTTTTAATGGTTTGGTTTGGTCTGGTTTAAGCAATTTATTGGTTCGGTTTGGTTTCCAACATTCAAAAAACTGCTATGTTGGTTTGGTTCAAAAAATATGAAAATCCAGACCAAACCAATCCGTGAACACCCCTAATCAATCCTGAAGTAGTTAAGTCTTGATGCACAGCTCGGAGAAATGACTTCATTTGTTGTTCAGATCAATTGCTCTTGCCCTGCTCGGTCAGGCAGACTTTGTGCGTGCAAATGTATTACTCAAAGTTTGTTCAAAACATTTCTCCTGTCACGCATAAAGAATAAAAAACACATGTCACCAACACATATTTCCACGTCATAGTGCAAAAATTAGGATAACAGTACATACCTAATGGGATTATAAGCATCCTCACTTCTGGGTACATATCTTGTAGTAGTAATAGTTTCTTCATTCCTCCCTTATGGGTTTTGATTATTACCACAATGGTTTCTTCTTGAATGTGTTGTTCCAGAAGTGGGTGGTCATTGAGAACCCATTGATTTTTTCCCAGGACGATGTGTAGTTTCCTTAGGACGACTACGATCATTTATTTTATGATCAGCTATGGATAGATTTTATTTGTAAGGAGGGATTTTTCTGAGTTTTATCACGTAGGCTCTCAATGAAAGCACCGAACTATTAACTCAAATTTTTGTTAACCAATAATAAGCCTTTTTCGTAATAAATTTAACACAGAAATCATATGAAATAAATAAAATATATAAAATATAATAATAACTCCAAATATTTTTACGTGGTTTTGCAGTTAAATCGGTATACTCCACAAGTATATCTCATTCAAGATATTTCTAAGTATTTAATATAATATAGAATTGATCGTACTTCTGTATTTCTCTCAAAGATTCTCCGTCTCTTTTTTTGTGTGATCTGCCCTTATTTATAAGAATATAGGTTGGCAATTTTTTATTTTTAAATTCAAAATACATAACTGTTTTAATGAAATATGGTTAATTCCCACGTTTCAATTAAATTATTTACTAGATAATACTTGATAACTACTTAATCGCTTGTCATCCTTATCCTTAAAGATGGCCAATGCTGATTTTGGACAATAGCATCTCGCCTAACTTATAGATGGTTATTACCAATTTGGACTATCATATACCTTCCAGCAATGGCATGAGCACCAATGTACTGAGCAAACTTAAGAACTGCTCTTTGACCATAAGGCCTTGCAGACTAGACAATCATATGTTGCATATTTCTAAGTTGTTATCCTTATCAATTGTAATGTGGAAAATACACTAAGTGTTGATGAATGATTCGTCTCGTCAAGTTTCTTATGAATAGCAAGGTGGATGCCTCTCTATATATTGACTGAGGTTGCTTTGAGTAACTTCGCTTATTCCTTTCAAATAAACGAATCTTGTCTTTGGATCCATATATTCCGAGGTAGGCTGGTGTCTCGTCAATATAAGTATTAATAGTTTTGTATCCTTGTCTCGATTAAAACTATACAATCAGCGAGTTATGGATATACTCTCTATTAATTTTATGTTTAATGAGTTATTCATCTTTGCATTAAATGATATAACTTTATTATAGCAAGTGGTTCATATTCCACTAACTGACACGTGTCATCTTCTGAAGTGTAGCTGAATTTCGGGTATAACAATTATATATCGGTCCAGTCATGTATCATTGAATTATACACAGTACATTTACTACATGTCTATCCACATATGAGATCTGAATCAAAATCACACACACTAAAAGTATAGTGTATAGTAAACCATACTTAGCAATTCCATATTAAAGATTCACATTACTTTAATACACTACCGACTTGTTTTATTCATATCGTATAATCTTAATTCTCTTGTACGTCCTTACAAGATCATACCTTCTCCATATGAATAAAGAATTTTTAGATTTATTAATCATACTATTATAATTAATGTATCATTTATCTTATAATTATGTTTCATATATTCTCTAATATATTATCCATGAATTTACTACTAGCAAAAGGGTATTTAGCTTCGGTTTGAAAGTGACACATAAATAATTGAAATATTTATGCCAGCAACTATTATTATTAAATTATTTAAGGATTTTCCCTAATCTATTTAATTGCTTGTAATTTCGGTAATTCTTTTTGGCAGGTTTACCAATGTATATTTATGTCTTCTCTCTCCAAAGCCTTGCCTACACTCTAACTTCTTCTTTTTTTTTTTAGACATATCATTGTAGCATTTTCTTTTAATAACAATCTTATTTTTTTTTTCAGCAAAACAGTAGACTAGACTAATCAAATATTTTTTTTACATTCTTTTTTATTTTCTAATCTAATTAATAGTTTTAGAAAGAAATAATTGCACATCTACCGAAATTAAAAATTAACCATATATTTTTCTTTTATATACAATCATCTTTTATATATATATATATATAAACGACACAGATTGTAATCATTTTCACGTTCTTTATTTCTTATTTCTTTTTTTATTTCAAAAGTTTTTTCAACCACACATTTTATTATTTAAACACAAAAATTATACTATTATAATTAACTTTTTAAAGTATTATTTTGACATATTAGAAGCATATATTTTTCTGATACTAAAAAAACTGACTAAAATTAAAAGTTAGATTATGGTTTCTTAAACACAAAATAGAGAAAATTAAATCCTATACCTCTTTTAAGTTAGTGTCTCTCATTTATACATGCTGGTTTAAATTCTTTCATTTACACCCTTTTTTTCAATTTCTATTCCCATTATACACCTCCCCTTTCACCATCTCTATTTATCCTCTAACCTGTTTTTTTCCTGAGAAAGCTTTGCAGCCATTTCTATCTATTTGAGGCTCCATGAGGTTCAACACTATCTTTTGTATGTTCGCATCCATTTCCCCACTAGTTGAAGCTGTTGAGCTTCATAGCTTTACAACCATGATATTTATATATTCTTTATTTCATTATACATTGATTTCCCTCATTCCAAAGTATACACACTCCATTGACTTTTAAGAGTATCCCAAATGTTGTAATTCCAGCGGAAATAACTTTGAGGATTCAATCATAAACCTGCAATAATCTCAACACTTGGACAGTAATAATGATCATAAATCAATTAATCAACACAACGAATCAAACCAGAAATCAATCAAAGAACAACACGAGATTTTATCCTAGTTCCGGTCCTAGAGATCAACATGATCCCTGGCCATACTCGAGCTGAGAAACATCACCAATTCTTCATTAATATGTGAATAAGAGAGCAGCAATACAATTACAATAACCAGAGCAATCACAGCTCAGATGGCACTCGACACACACCAGAGAAAACAGTCACAGTTTTCTCTCTATCAACCCAAGTACACCCCTTGTTCTTGACCCTCTTCAAGAACAGAATTCTCAGCTTAGAACCCTAAGCAACTCTCTTTAATCCTCTCTCTTATTCTCACTCTTCTACCTTCTGTTCACACACCTCTTAAAGTGACAAAGACTAGACTTATATATAGGCCCCAACTCAAACAAGACTAGCACCAACTAACTAACTAAAATAACCGAAAGTTAGTTGAGTTAGTTGGTTTAAATGAGTTGGATAATAAGTTGGTTTAGAGGATCAATTTCCACAAATTTCCACCTTGATTCTCTAAAGCAACCTACCAGAATCTTTTCACTGAAGTCTTGATGATGTGATATCTCGAAATGTTCAGCAAACTGAGACAATGCATCAGTTTACTGAATGTGAGAACCTTTGTTCCCATGTCAGCAGGGTTGTCACTTGTGTGCACCTTTTCCAATTCCAGAACCCTGTCCTCAATCTTCTCTCGAATCCAATACAATCTAATGTCAATGTGCTTGCTTTTCTCATGGTATACAGGATTCTTGCACAAGTGAATAGATGACAGACTATCCGAATAGACTGTCCCTTTGTCTTTGAGCAGTAGCACCTCTTGCAGTATTCCTTGTAACCATATAGCTTCCTTGAAAGCTTCAGTGGTGGCCATGAATTCAGATTCAGTAGTTGACAGTGCCACCACTGGTTGTTGTTGTGATTTCCAACATATGCAGCTTTTGTTAACCATGAATACATAGGCAGTGGTGCTCCTTCTATTGTCCCTATTTGATGCATAATCAGCATCAACATAGCCTTCTAACCTCACATCAGATGTGTCTTTCTGATAAATCAGACCATACTTGATTGTCCCTTTCAAGTATCTAATCAGCCACTTTACAGCATTCCAATGCTCTAACCCAGGGTTTGCCATAAACCTACTCAAAACACTTAGAGCATGTGCTATATAAGGTCTAGTACTGACCATAATATACATTAGACATCCAACAGCCATATCATATGGTACACCTCTCATATTTTCCCTTTCAGTTTCAGTTTTAGGGCAGTACTCATTGGACAACTTGAAGTGCCCTGCAAGTGGAACTGCAGTGGCCTTAGATGAATCTAAGTTAAATTTCTTGATAACCTTCTCAATGTAGCTTCTCTGAGTTAGCACCATCTTTCCTTCTTGCTTGTTCCTCATGACTTCAATTCCCAAAATTTTCTTGACTGCTCCCAAGTCCTTCATTTCAAATTCAGAGTTGAGTTTGTTCTTAATGACTTGTATTTCAGCCTTGTCTTTGCTGATGATCATCATATCATCAACATATAGTAATAGGTACACAACCTTAGGTGTTCCTAGTTCCTTGTAGTAAAGACAAGAGTCAAATTTTGACCTTGAAAAACCAATACTCTGAACAAACTGGTTAAACCTTTGATTCCATTGTCTAGGTGACTGTTTCAAACCATACAATGACCTTTTAAGCAAGCAAACCAGATCAGTTTTGCCATTTTCCACCTGAAAACCAGGTGGTTGTTCCATGAATATCTCTTCATCCAGAAAACCATTTAAGAAGGCAGTTTTGACATCCAACTGCTCAACTTCCAAGTCATTGTGTGCAGCAATGGCTAACATCATTCTAATGGTTTTGTACTTCACAACATGCGAGAAGATATCTGTGTAATCAACTCCCTCAACCTGTGTGAATCCCTTAGCTACCAATCTAGCTTTATATCTAGGTGGTTCACCCTCTGACATTCCCTCTTTTTCTTTGAACAACCATCTGCAGGAGACAACTTTCTTGTCTTTTGGTCTTGGCACCAGAATCCAAGTTCTATTCTTCTTCAAGGAATGCATCTCTTCTCCCATTGCAGCAAGCCATTTCTTCTTTGATTTGCATGCAATTGCTTCTTCATAGGTAGTTGGTTCAGGTTCACTCTTAGATTGTATCACAGCCAGGGCGTGGGCTATCAAATCAACTTCAGCATACCTACTGGGAGGTCTAATTTCTCTCCTTGACCTGTCTCTAGCCAATTGATAGTTGGTCAAATCTGGTTGATCATCTTGACTGGTTTCCACCTCGTATCCGTACCTTTCGGCCAGTGTCTGCACCCTGTGTTTCCACCTCAAGAGATGTTCTTGCTTCTGGTGTGTGGGGTAAATCAATGGAGACTTCAATCTTTTCAGTGTTGATCTCCAACTCAGCAAGGTCATCCCTGTTAGTACCTGCAACATTAGAACCTTTGCCTTCCTTGGCTGTCAAGTGCATCAAATCATGCTCATTAAAGACTACATCCCTAGATATGATAATCTTAGGTTTTCCATTTTCAACATGACATAGTCTATATCCTTTAACACCCTTAGGATATCCAAGAAAGAAACATTTAATAGCCCTAGGTTCCAATTTGTCAAGTTTCTGGTGTGCATATGCAGTGCAGCCAAATATTTTCAAGTGATTCAGTTTAGGTGTAGTGCCATGCAATTTTTCATAGGGAGTTTTTAAATCAATCACTCTACTGGGGCTCCTATTAATCAAATAACATGCAGTGATCAAAGCCTCTCCCTAGTAGATTTTACCTAAACCAGAACTAATCAACAAGCACCTAACCTTGTTCAACAAGGTTCTATTAATCCTCTCAGCAACACCATTTTGCTGAGGGGTGTGCTTAACAGTTCTATGCCTAACAATTCCAAATTCAGAACACAACAAGCCAAATTCCATATTAATGAACTCTAAACCATTATCTGTCCTAAGCACTTTCAATTTCCTTTCATACTAATTTTCCACTTCAATTTTCCATTCTCTGAATTTCTCTAGACATTCATTTTTGGTTTTTAGTAAATAAACCCATACATGTCTACTGAAATCATCTACAATGGACAAGAAATAGTGTTTACCTGAGTGAGTTCCAACCTTGTGAGAACCCCATAAATCAGCATGAACATATTCTAATGGTCTTTTAGAATAATGGTGGCCAGCCATGAATTTCAGTCTGTGATGCTTTCCCAACACACATGCTTCACATAAAGGTAATGAGTTTGGTTTGAAATTGCCTAAGAGCCCTTGCTTGGTCAGTTCTTTGATCCCTTGCTCACTCATGTGACCCATCCTTTTATGCCACAGTTCCATCTCAGTTTCTTGGTGTTGCACAACACTAGCTTCACAAGCCATTACTGTTTCTCCTTGCAGAATGTACAAACCATTCTTCTTTTCACCTTTCATGATGGTAAGAGACCCCTTTGCAATTCTCATCTGACCATTGTTAGACTTGTAACTGTAGCCTTCATCCTCAAGAGTACCAAGTGATATCAAGTTCCTTCTAAGTTCTGGTATATGCCTTACTTCATGTAACATTCGAACAGTACCATCAAAGTGCCTAATAGCAACCTTTCCAATGCCAATTACCCTGCAAGAATTGTCATTTCCCATTAGTACAGTACCAGAATTTACTTTCCTATAGTCAATAAAATTTTAAAGAATAGGACACATATGGTATGTGCATCCAGAATCAAGAATCCATTCATTTGTGATTCTTTGATCTGAAACCATGTACAAGTCACCATCAGATGAGCAACGATCTGATTCTTCAACATTAGAAGCAGAATCATGCTTCTTTTCTCTGTCTTCTTTGAGTTTGTTCTTGAACTCAATGCAAAACCTCTTGATGTGACCTACTTTCCCACAGAAATAACATTTTCTGTCCTTATGGTATTTTCCTCTTGATTTCGATCTTGATTGGGATCTGTGTTGGCTTTTGAAATGATCCTTTCTGTAGTGATCTCTGCCCCTATTGTTGTCTCTTCCTCTGGCCAAGTAAGCTTCATCCTTGACATTGTCTTTCTCCTTAGACATTTCTTGTTCTTTGGACTTCAAGGCTCCAAGAACATCATCAAGGGTGAGAGTATCTCTTCCATACTTGATCACAGCCTTCAATTCTTGGTATGCAGGTGGCAATGATCTGAGAAGAATGACAGCTTGGCTTTCTTCATCAACAGTGTGCTTCAAGTTAGCCAATCCTATAATGATTTGGTTAAATACATCAAGGTTATCATCTAAAGACAAATGAGAAGACATTTTAAAACCATATAAAGATTCTAACAAATTAATCTTGTTAGTTAGAGAGGGTTTCATGTAAATCTTTTTAAGCTTGCTCCATAGTTCTCGAGCTGTCTTCATATTCTGAACCTTCATTCTCACTGTATTGGACAAGTACATTATGATAGTGTAATATGCCAATTCCTCCATATCTTCAAGTTCTTCCTTCTGTAACTTGTCGGTGAGTTCTTCCTTGGGTTTCAATGCCTTGACAACTTTTTGATGAACAAGAATTCCCTTCAAACTTTCCCTCCATATAGGGGTGTTCATTGGATGACATCCAATGTTTTTAGGCCTATCCAGATCCGATCCAATCATATATTGGATGTTAGATTTTACCATCCGATCCGATCCAATTAATTTCGTCATCCAATCGATCCAACATCCATTGGATGTTGGATTGGATCGGTTCTATCCATTGGATATATTTCATATATATTTTCTTGTTTAATTTGGGTTTATCTAATATTTTAAACCTAGTATTTTTTGGATTGGATCGGACCCATCCAACATTTTAGATCCAGTATGTATTGGATTGGACTGGATCCATCCAATCCAAGAAAAGAAAAGTAAAACTTTAATGTTAATTTTCATATATACATATAGATTTGACGTATAACAATATAAAATCTAATTATTCATCCAAACTAAATGAAAATACTAATTAGTTCGATTGGATGTTGGATGTATTGGATTTTTAGACACCCCATCCACCATCCGATCCGATCCAATTGGATATTTAAAAATAACATCCAATCCGATCCGATCACAATTGGATATCCAATATTTGGCGGTCGGTTGTAATTGGATCGGTCGGTTCTCATTGGATTGGATCGATTTATGCACACCCCTAGCTCCATAGGCCAAAGTCCCCTATCCCATTGAACTTCTCAAGTTCAAATCTTGTTGTCCTGTCATAACTGGTTGCAGATGAGTCTTGATTGAATCTTGATTCTTGACTTCCTCAATTGGATCTTGAACCTAAGCTTTGATTTTGTTGTAATTCCATCGGAAATAACTTTGAGGATTCAATCATAAACTTGCAATAATCTCAACACTTGGACAGTAATAATGATCATAAATCAATTAATCAACACAACGAATCAAACCAGAAATCAATCAAAGAACAACACGAGATTTTATCCTGGTTCCGGTCCTAGATATCAACATGATCCCTGGCCATACTCCAGCTGAGAAACATCACCAATTCTTCATTAATATGTGAATAAGAGAGCAGCAATACAATTACAATAACCAGAGCAATCACAGCTCAGATGGCAATCGACACACACCAGAGAAAACAGTCACAGTTTTCTCTCTATCAACCCGAGTACACCCCTTGTTCTTGACCCTCTTCAAGAACAGAACTCTCAGCTTAGAACCCTAAGCAACTCTCTTTAATCCTCTCTCTTATTCTCACTCTTCTACCTTCTGTTCACACACCTCTTAAAGTGACAAAGACTAGACTTATATATAGGCCCCAACTCAAACAAGACTAGCACCAACTAACTAACTAAAATAACCGAAAGTTAGTTGAGTTAGTTGGTTTAAATGAGTTGGATAATAAGTTGGTTTAGAGGATCAATTTCCACACCAAAATTGATAATATTCACACTTCATTGATGGATCATAATCCACTTCGGCAAGATTTGGCAGAGGAGACAGAGTTTTCTGGGTTGGGTTGCTATGGTAGAGAATCAGGAGTGTTTACATTAAGGACTAATATGCTAGCATATGTAAGTAAGGGTATATTGGATAATGTCCTTATAAAAGTGGGTATAATTTAATTGAATCTAATATGTAGGTATTTTTGGTTAACTCAATTAAAAAATGGGTATATATCATTTTCTCCCCACAAAATAGTACTATAACTTAAAATCTAAAAAATAAATTATAAGTCCCCTCCAATATTTATCTTTTTACTTTTTTTTTCCTTTTTGTTTACCTTTTCTTTTTTTGATATTATTATCTTCTTCATTTATTATTATTTTTTTTTTTACCTTTTTCTCTTAATTTATTATTTCTTTTAGTTTTTTTTTTTTTCTTTTACTTTTCCTCTAACATTTAGATATCTCTCTTATTTTTTACTAATTCTGAATAAGGACGATTAGTATTAAAAGTAACTTTTTTGTTCTTTTTTTAGATTTTGTAGCAAAAAGTAATAAAATCTTAAATTTAATAAACTTTAACATATTAAGTAACATCATAACTTACCATAAAGTCTTCTATTATTTTGTATTTAAAAGTTATGATATAGTATAATATTAACAAATTTATTTAGAAAAGAAATTTTGATATGTTAATACAAAAACTTATAAAGTTACCAAATAGTATCTTAAACATAATAGAATTATTTACATTATGAAAATTATTATATATATATATTAATTTTAAAGTTGACTGATCAAAATAAGCAACCAAATGTGTATGAGAAAAAATTATCTTGAATCAATTTTTTTTAATAAAAAGTAACTATTGATATATAATTTACATCAAAAGTAACCAAAAGGTTGCTTTTTTAAAAAAACTTGCAAAACACTAAAATTTCTGGAAGTGAGATTTTTCAATTTTTTCCATTTTTAGTAATTATTTTAGATTTCGATATTTATGTTAGCGTGGCACATTGGTATTTATGCAAATAATTTTCTTAAAAGTATTTTTATAAATAAAATCAATTTTAGGTATAATATTGAGAAGACCCCTAAATAATTTGTGTCGGTTGGCACTGGCGGACCCAATGAAGGACCAGTGTGGGCTTAAGCCCATGCTGAAAAAAAAAATATTTCTTTTACTTCTTAATTAAAAAAATCTTTTAATTATTTAATTGCCCACAACAAATGCACAATAAAATGGGAGATCAATAGTTGAATGATAATTTGACAGTATGTCAAAAAGGATATATTCAATGCTATTGACAACGAGCTTATTATTCATTATTTTCAAAACATGAAAACTTGTCGAGGACAACTCTAAAGATATGAGCTCAAAAATTGATATATTTGCTAAAATTTTAGGATATTGAGTATGTTATATATTTTGAACATCGTTTTAGATTTTTTTTTATATATATATATTTACTTGGTTTTCTGGAATATTTTTATATATAAAAAAAATTTACGCCCACCCTCCAATTAAATTCTGGGTCCGCCACTGTCGGTTGGAGTGACCAACGCAATAACTGAAGACACAAATAGTCATATTTTTGGCTTCATTTTAGAATCAACGCCAAATTTTTTTTGCTAATTAGTTTTTTAATTCGATTATGAATTGAAGTAAAAAAAAAATTGAACAACCACCACACCACCACCACCACCACCATGTTTATACAAGAAATTAATTTTTTTAACGGCAACTCTAACTGCAATAATACAAACTGAAAACATCTATTTCAAATCCAGATATATTAAAATAATAAAAATGATACAAATACATTTCAAAAATCATATCCTATTGTATATAAATTTTACATATACAAATTACTATAAATTATATATAAGGGGAGTTGATATAAATCTGAGGAGGACGGGACCACCAAAGAGATTAAACCTGTAAAAAAAATAAAAATGAGAGAAAAAGAGACAACGTACGACTGACGTGAGAGAGAAGCAACTGACGAGAAGAACGTGAGAACAAAAAGAAAGAGAGATAGTCGTACTTACAATCGTCGATAACGTAACATAATTTTTACTTTTCTCTTTGCTATCGTCCTTAGGCTATGCAACTAGCGATGTTGTCTCCCCTCTAGCGTTAAGCTAGGGCTAGGGCATGGCTAGGCTTCGTCGAGAAAGAAAGAAGAGAGAAAGTTGCCATGGTGTGACTGGGTTCGAGAGAGAGAGCGAGAGGTTGGTGCGGTTGTGTGTGATATTTAGGTTAAGTTACTAACTTTTAAGTTATGGTTTTTTAATAGGGCCCGAAGCCCATTGTATATTATATATATACAAAAATTAAATCTTTTTACTTCGGTGAATAACAGTTTAAAATTTTTAATCTCTATTTACAACTGAAGCCAAATAAATTTGCATCTTGTTTTCACCGAAGCAAAATGTAAAGACAATTATAATTTTTTTTGCTTTTTTTTCTCGATTCCTCTTTTAGCGTCACTGTAGTAGCTGACACTAATTGTTTTTTTAGCTTTATTTATCCACTGAAGCATAAAATCTTTGCCTATTTTTTTCCTCGATCAACCATTTTGGTGAAATGCGTTGACCAACACAAATTGGGCATTTTATAGTAGTGGTTACTTGCTTTTAGGACATAAATCTCAATACTAGTAAATCATTATAGTATACTAAATAACTAACAAGTAACTAGTCCTATTTCTACCAAAATTTTGGTAACATAACAACTATAATTGAACGTTCCCAAAAAATTTAAAGTTACTACTAACAATAAAAAAATAATCAAAAATAAGATAAAATAAGATAAAACAATTACAACAACATTTAACAATAATAAATTTATCACCCATCCGACCGCAGTATACTTATTTGCAGAACCTACTTCATTACGGATGAATATTTATGATATTCAAACTCATCTAACATGCATATTATTTCACACATCCGACTACAGTACAATATATATATATCATTGAACTTACTTTACTACGATTAAAAATTTAAAAATTAGTGAATGTAAACCTCAAGCTAGCTAGAAACTGATCAACACCAAATGAGTTGAATCCTTGCAAATTGAATAAAATAAAAATTAGTAATTAGTAATTAGTTAGTAATTACTAACTAGAAACCACTTAGTAACTAGTTATTAGCTACTAAAAAAAATAATAACTCATGAATAAAAATAAAAAAATAGATAAAAGGAAAAAAAAAAGAATTAAATTTTATATGCACATAAAAAAAATAGCTAAAAAGAGTTAATTTTTTTCTCATCTTATATTGAAATTATACCTTTTACATCTAGTTAAAAAAAATAACTTATTAATATATATCTCACTAATATATTTTTTTAGAAACTTTCTAAACTTTTATTTAATACACTCATATCTTATTCTCAATCTATATTTTCCTCTTTTAATCACAATATTTAACAGATTTATTAAGAAAAATATATATACATTTATAACAAAACTAATAGTTTAACATAAACACATTCACTAATCAAAAAATTATTCGAATCTAAAAGAATTTATAACAAAATTATTAAAGATTATATTTTTACCTTATTATTCAGATTCGATCACCAATACTGATCACAAATCTGGCCAACACGGCAACCCAAATAACTCACAATCTTCCACAAGCTAAAGCCATAAATTTTTTTTTAAAAAATCAATGTACCTTAATAAAATTATTAATGATCATATTTTTACTTTAATAGACATTGAGATTTAATGTTTTCTCCTCCAATACTAGTTTTCGGAACTACAACCACCACAACTGTCATCTCAAAGATATTTTACTCTAAAATACTAAAAAAAAAAATCTAATACCAGAAAGGTGTTTTTAGGTATTAAATTGAGAGATTTAAAAAATTGAGTAAAAACAATCCTAATATGCCTAAACAGTGGCTGTTTGGGTGGTGGAAGTCCAAACCCTTAAGGGACTGTTTAGTATGCGGTATTGGGAGAAGTAGGAATGAGAATCTGAAAGTTTACTGTGTTTGGTTAGGTTTTTAATATTTTAATGTTGGCTAAGTTAAAGTGGTGGGCTTTAGTTTGGCTGGCAAGGAAAACCCAATAAAAATGTGGTTTTCACTTAACTTGCAATTGATTTTCCAATGCTACTGGCAATCTGACACAAACTTTTGTATTTTAATTTTTTTATATATATATATATATATGAATACTAATGTATATAAAAATATTTAAAATATGAAGTAATTTCCCCAAATTAAAAAATGATATATGAAGTATTTTCCTTATTTTTTTATATATTTTATTTTATAAAATATAATATCAATTTGTATATAAATTTACTCTTTATAATTATTTATTATTGTTAACCTTTTTTATAAAATCATATGAAAAATAATAAATAAAAATTATTTTGAACACTTAGAGAGAAAAAAAAACTATTAAATTATTAGTATTTTACAAAAAAAAAAAATTATTATTGTAAAAAAAGAAGTTGTCACATTCCATTCCAATGTCAACCAAACATGTGTTGGGTTTTATGCCCTAAATAAAACTCATTTCAATATAATCAGATTTACTTATTAATATAGATCAGAAATAACATTTAATGTTGCATGGTTCACATGATTTATTTCATGATTATATGTACAAAATGTATAAATTCATCGGAAACCCTTTTCACATACTTGTTCCTGTTTATTGTGCCATCAACACATTGGAAAGTAAACATGACTATGTGAATAAAGTTTCCTAGATTTATCAGACATAGGGTTTTACTGATATGAGAATCTACAACAGAGTTTACTTGCATTTGGAGAAGTGCTATGTTCTTTCCAGAGCATTGGTTAAAGTAAAGCCCAGGTTGGATGCATGGAGTATGCAACGGAAGGGACCGATATTAAACTTTGACTTAGATTTATTAAACTTACCGTAATATCTATTCAAGTCAATATCGCCTAGTTGATCCTAGATCAAATGATCTTAATCTTGTTATGATTAGGCTCAATCTTGAAAGGATATTCGTGTTCTTTGATTTGTTAGTTAAGCCTACTTTTAGGTCAGGGTGATACGTACATTTTGGGAACACGGTAGTGCAATTGAGTGGGAGCGCTATCATAAACATGGAATCTATAGCTTCTATCTGGCGAATAGTAAGCAAAGGATGATCTCCTTCGAGCTTGACCAAATGAACATAAATGGTGGAGTACTCATTTCACATAAGCTGAAATATCATTTATACGGGGTCAAGTGTTTTAAGGAATAAATACATTGTAGGGTGTAACGGTAATTTAATCCCTTTACAGTGTAGATCATTCATATAGAGGATCATTGATCAAATTAAGATTATAACAATGGATAACTAATGATGTATCTATATGGTGGAACATATAGAGCATTCTATATAATGAGAGTGCAATTCTAAGTTCTATGCGTGGATTCAACTGAGAATTAATAAGTTAGTGAATTTTAGTGCTAAATTCTTGATCTACTTATTGGAAGCTCGGTTATATAGACCCATGGTCCCCGCACTAGTTGAGATAATATTGCTTGTAAGACTCATATAATTGGTTTTGATTAATCAATTATAATTCTCAAATTAAGCTATGTCTATTTGTGAATTTTTCACTAAGTAAGGGCGAAATTGTAAAGAAAGAGTTTATAGGGGCATATTTGTTAATTATGATACTTTGTATGGTTCAATTAATAAATATGATAAATGACAATATTATTTAATAATTATTTATAGTTATTAAATAGTTAGAATTGGCATTTAAATGGTTGAATTAGAAAATTTGCGTTTTTGAGAAAAACAGATGCAGAAAAGATAAAACTACAAAATTGCAAAAAGTGAGGCCCAAATCCACTATGTAAGGCCGGCCACTTTTGTAGGGTTTTTCCCTCTAATATTTTCATTATTTTAATGCCAAATAATTCAAACCTAACCCTAGTGGAATGCTATAAATAGATAGTGAAGGCTTCAGGAAAATTACACTTTTTTCTGACACTTTCTGAATCAGAAAAACCTGAGCCTTCTCTCTCCCTATCTTTGGCCAAACCCACTCTCTCTCTCTTCCTCTTGATTTTTGAAATCCTTAGTGTATGAGTAGTGCCCATACACAACAAGTGATACCTCAATCATAGTGAGGAAGATCGTGAAGAAAGACGTTCAGCAAGAAGGGGGTTTCAGCATCAAAGATTCAGAGAAAGAGATCCAGGTTCAGATATTGATAATGTTCTGCTACAGAAAGGAATCAAGGGCTAGATATCTGAACGGAAGGAGTCATTATATTCCGCAGCACCCAATGTAAGGTTTCTTTAACTTTATATGTGTTTATTTCATCGTTTTAGAAAGTTCATATTTAGGGTGTTAATAAACATACTTGTGAGTAGATCTAAGATCCTGGTAAAATAATTTCCAACAACTGGCCTCAGAGCCATGGTAATTGATTTACTTGCAAGAAATTTGGACTTTAAAACGATTGTTTGTTTGTTTTTGGATGGTATCATGTTGTATTGAGTGTTATTTGATGATTGATTGGTGTTTGTGAATTTTCGTTAAAAATAATTGAATATCTGTTTCTAGAATTATTTTTATTGGATAGTATGGAAAAAATTAAGCAAGTTACTTTTTTTACAGAACTCAATTTCGATTTAATTTGAATTAGTTATGATTTTTTCATGTTTTTTCATGGAATTAACTTCCGATTTTTTGTGTAGTTCTATATTTATACTATTACTATTCCTAATTCAATTCTAATTATCACTATGAATTAATTTAATATTTTTTTAATTTAATTCAAGATATTAGTGTAATTTGAATTTAAAATAGTTAGTATCTATCTTATTTGCTTAATAATATATCTTATTTTTAAATTTGATTATATCTTATCTTATTTTTTAATTTAAGGTCAGATTTTAAATATTTTAAATTTCTTTTTTTTTTTAAATAATTTGACCTTATTTAAATTTAAAATAAGATAACTATAATCATGTAATTTTAAAAAGATGTAAGATATTTTGCTAACTTTTAAATTTTGTTATTTTATTCATTTAAATTACATTTAAAATCTGAAAAAGATATTCACTTATCTTTTTTAATTTTTTATTTAATTTTTATTTATAAAATAACATTTAAATTTTAAAAGTAGTTAGCAAATTTTGAAATGATATTTAGGTTGGTTGAAACCTAATTTTTCAAAATTGTAGGTTTAATTTTAAATTTAATTTTTTTTTTAAATTTTTGAATTTTTCAATTTTTTTTTTAAATTTTCGAAAATATTTTTTTATTTAATTATTTATTTCGAAATTAATTATTTAATTTAAAATTAAATAAATCCTACATCCAACTATCCAGCTAACCTTGTTGCAGGAGTATGTGTTTTAGCTTGTGTGTAAGTTTTCAAAACCTATTATTACTTGATTGCAAATAGCCATGGTTACTTTTTGCCAGATCTAATGATCTGATGGCTCCCTTGGTCAAGTTAATAATTTGTAACAGGTAAATTTACAATCTTCTTTCATCTGTGTATGACCTAGCAACATGATAGGACCCATCCAAAGTGTGCATGTGTGAGCCTATATGTTTAATTTTATTATAGATGCATATAGGTTGTTGTTGCTAAAATAAATAATCATAGTTCTTGATAGAATTTATTTAGGCCCATTTAGTTATTGGGCTTATTCAATTAATAACAGTTGTTCTTATTAAGGTTAAATTCCTCTCTTTTGGGCCTTGTGTGAGAGTTGGGAGCCATAGAAATGGGTACGACATACTGAACCCAGCACCCCCTCACATGAACCACCCCAATTGTGAAGGCCCATTTGCCTGATTTGAACAACTGTACTAGGTTAATTACACTAGTTTAACCTAATAAAATTGATTAGCAACATAATTAATTTCATTTATTTTGAAATTAATTTAAGAAAATTATAGTTTAAAGAATTCTTTATTCTAAGCTAAACTATATGTATTTTCTTGTATTTAATTAAATATAGAATTATAACCATCTAGATTCTTTCTGGAGCTTAATTTAAAATTTTCATTAAATATTCTTATTTAAGTTGATATTTAGTTATCTACAACTAACCAACTTAAATCTGAATATCTTTTGAATTTCAAATTTCAAAATTAAGTTGAGGAATTTTAGGCATTGGTTATTAAGATTCTTTAGATATTTTTTAAGTGAATATCTTTTCGAATATTAACTTAAAATGGAATATTTTAGATATTTTATAAGTTAATATCTTTTCGAATATTAACTTAAAATGGAATATTTTCAAATTAAGTGGTTACAACTTAATTTTTGATATTTAATTAAATTTAAATTTGAAAAATATTTAGGTTCTAGATTTTTTCTAATACAACCTAGATTAGATATTTTTTCAAATTTTGTGGAAAAGATACTTAGTCAGATAAGATATTTTCTAGATAGTTATTTCTAGACTACTTATTATTTCTAATATTTAAAAGGAAAATATTATACATTGTGAAATTAATTATTTATATAATTAATTTTGGTACAATTTATTTTAAGTATATTTTTCCTAGTATTCAACTAGAGATTAATAATTAAGCCTTCTCTACACTTAATTATTTATTTCTTGAATTTAATTAACTTGAAAATTAATATTTAAGTTGATTCTCATCATCATACTTAAATATTTCTTTTTCATGACACTTAATTAAATAGAAAATTATTTTTAGTTGAAATTTATTTTTTCAACTAAATTTAAATAATTTTCAAAAATATATTTTTTCTTTATTTTACTAATCAAATTTTGAAATTGCATTTCTTAAATGCTGGAATTTCGAATTTTATTTGAAAAATAGATTAAAGTTGTAAATTATTTATTTTAATTTTGGACCAACTTAAATCAATAATTTTTTCATTTAATGATTAATTAAAATAAATTGAATTAAAGTATATTATTAGAAATTGAATTAATTAGTCAAAGGAAAATCTAGATAGATGATATTTTTGCTTGAAGTATTTTTCTAGTGTATTTAATTAAATAGAAAATTAATATTTAAGTTGATTTTCATCATCATACTTAAATATTTGAAAATTTTCATATATATTTAATTAAATAGGAAAATTATATTTTTTGTTGTAAATTAATTTTATTAATTAATTTTGGGCCAACATTAAATTAGAATAATTTTTCCATGATTAATTTTTTATTTTAACATGCATTTTCAAAAATTGTGTCCTAGAATACTTTAATTTTTCGAAATGCAATATATATATTTATAGAAAATTAAATTTGAGTTGTAAATTAATTTAAATTAATTTTGTAACAACTTAAATTGAATATTTTTCTAAATATTTATTGGAAATTATTACTAAGATGGAAATAATTCATGTTATTTTCATATCCATCTAAGTAAAATTTATAAATATTAAATTAAAATTTATATTTAGAATTTTTCATTCTAAATTAGAAATTTTAAATAAATATATATTTAAAATAAATAAATTAAATAAAGAGAATCAAAGAAAATACAACTCACTTTAAATAATGAGCTTGATTATTATTAAGATATTCGATCTCCATTGTTGGTCTTACAAAAGTTAAATGTTTTCAATATAACCTCGAGACGCTAGACTTCGTCCCCCTGTGGATGGTTATTCATTGAACGCATTTAACACCGTAAGATTTCATTTGATAAGTGTTTTGTGAGTTTTCGTCTCTATTTAGACTCTCCCCTACGGTGACTACTTAGAGATAAACTCATAAAACATGAAACAATGGTGGAAGCTCATAAAATAAGAATAACCTTGACTCTCGCCTACCGGGACAACGTTGGATTCTTATTTTGATCGAATAAAAGGTTGCTAGAATGGTTTCTATTTTAGATGAGCTGACAACTCTATTCAATAAATGATACTTTGACTCTCGCCTACCGGGACACTGTATCAGTTTGTTGAAAACCTTGGAAATTATTTAGGATTGTATGTTTTAGTATTTTCACTAGTCATTCCTACTTGCTATATGTTTATAATTTCTGAATTGTGTATGAATTTATATTGAACCATGTTATTTTCTGTTATTAAGTTGTAGTTTAATTTCGAATCTTCATTGTTGGTCTAACATGTTTGTTTTTCTAATGAGATAAATCCCTAATGGATTTTCACCATTAGACATACATAATAGTGTAAGATCTCGAAAGATAAATATTGTATATGCAACATCTAGCTGTTCATCAATTGATGACACCTTAGACTAGTATTTTTACAATATGAAACAAGAAGATTACATAAATAAGATTACTTTGTCTTTCGCTAATCGAAGCATCGTTGGATTCTTATTTATAAACGAAATTATCCTAATTCCTCTTAGCTTATTCATTTCGAATTAGCTCAATAATATATCATTGGATGAATGGTCTATAAATCATTTCATGTCATTATATTTTCTCTTAAGAAATTAAATGACGCATATGATTATAATCCCGAAATTCTATTCCCAATTGATATAAATCCTCAATCTTAGAAATCTCCTACTTGTATGGGCAAATCTGACTTAGAGTTTAAATAGTAGTGGTGGTCCAAGAAAGAATTACTCATTATATTTGGTATAAATTTAAGTCTTTGACTTTAATTTTAGATTCCAAGTAGAAATTTTCTTATATTTCTATTCCAGAATACAATACAGTTACACTTTCTCAAGTGTTTAATATCCATCTTCTATTAATGGATTAAAACTGTATGGAATATGAGTTAGGTATTCTGTGACCAGGATCCACTTGCAGTATTCTAAGAACTCTTTGATGTAACTAAACCTATGTCATCAAAAGACACTACCACATTTTTTTTTAATCTATGGCATTTGTATCTTGTTCATAGTGGATTTGCCAAGATCAATCTCTGCAAAGAGTAAATATGCCTATATCCACTAAAAGTAGTTCATCTCATTCGCAGATGGATGTACATTCAGGGGTGGATATGAGTTTTTCGTTGTATTCTTCAAACGATAACTCTAGATTATACCTTTTTGGAAAGAAATTTGAAATGTTTGAAAAATTTCATTAATTTCTAGCAATGGTTAAAACCATTAAGGTAAGTGGTTAAAGATCTTGCGAACTGATAGGGGTGGAGAAATAGTTAGTAGATATGCAGTTCAAAGATCATTAAATTGATTTTTTGAATTATATCCAAACTTACCTCCCCAGAAATTTCGAGTTGCATATTGATGATTAGTTACTAGTCGTTGCCTAATTCCTTCTATGGTAATACAATTTCAGAATGATGTAATGGTTGTATACTTAATGTAAATCATTACTAGATTCATGGATGACCTAATCAAAATCTTAAGAAAAGCTAGAACTGTTAACCATGGTTTGTTAGCTATTCTAAGTGATTAGGGGTGGACCATCCTATTGTCAATAGATAAGAAAGTGTTTGTTCAAACAAATACTACTTTTCTAAGAAAATGACTAAGTCTGAAAAACAAGTAGCAAATAAAGGAGATATTTAATTCTTGATTCCAAAAGTGTTCTATCATCTTATTTGCCATATGATGATCCCACTACCTCTGTTGTCTTGTCACAACCAAAGAGGTTAATACCATTTTCTTAGACATAATTCACGGTACCTTGTCGTAGTGGGAAAGTTTCTAGGAACTCACCTTCTTATGACTTGGGAGACACTAGTGATTAAAATCCATTGTGAGTTTAAACAAGTAATGGATTGTCAAGATAAGAAACTAAGAAGAAAGCCAATAGAACTATGGTTTAATCCATTCACATGGAGTAACCTAAAGTTTTCTATTACATGGACATAAAAGGAAATTTTCGTTTATAAGTCTATTCAATGGACTTAACAAACTTCCTGTTCCTAGTATTATAGGTTTGAGTTTATCTAAACATATGGCTTGTGGTATACCTGGTAATTACTTACTCTAATGCAAGCAACTTACTTTAGTAAGATGCTGAAGCATTTTCTTTCTAATGGCAATCTATAGAAGCTTCACAACTTCTTAAACATAGATTTTATTTATCTAAGGAAAAGTCTTAACTATTCGAGAAAAGATAAAGCCATGAAAGAATTTCTTAAATCAACAGTGAGAGGTCTTAGATATGCTTTTGTATGCCTTAGACCAGACACCTGCTGTTGAGTGGGAGTAATGAGTAGGTATCAGATTAATCCAGGAGAAGAACAGTGGAAGACAATCAAGTAAATCTTAAGATTAAGAAGAGGAACTATATGTTAGTCTATAAGGGTATGTTTAAAACTCTTAGACTACACCATATCAGATTTCGAAATTTGCCTTTGTGCTAGTAAATCTTTTTGATAAGATGGTGGTTACTCTGGGGGTGGAATAGTGATTTTGGAGAAGTGTAAAAACCTATCTGAAGTCTCTAGGTCTACCAGGAAGGGACTGAATGTTAAAGTTACAGGAAAGGTACTTATTCAGTCTACTACTAGTGTTAATTTCCTGATTAACCAAAAGTAGTTGCCAAAGCTATAGAATCCAGTATCCCAAGAGAGTAGACATATAGAGAGGAATTTCACATTATCAATGATTTTGTGATTAAAGGAAGAGTAATGGTGGAGAAAAGGTTGTGTTTAATTCAACCTTTCAGATCCTATTACGAGGAGTTTACTACTACTACACTTGATTTGTATATCAAGGTGTTGAGATTATTTGAAACGAACTTTTTTGTTTTATATTAGTGCAAGTGGGAGTTTGTTGGGTTTTATGCCCTAAATAAAACTCATTTCAATATAATCAGATTTACTTATTAATATAGATCAGAAATAACATTTAATGTTGCATGGTTCACATGATTTATTTCATGATTATATGTACATAATGTATAAATTCATCTGAAACCCTTTTCACATACTTGTTCCTGTTTATTGTGCCGTCAACACATTGGGAAGTAAACATGACTATGTGAATAAAGTTTCCTAGATTTATCAGACATAGGGTTTTACTGATATGAGAATCTACAACAGAGTAAACTTGCATTTGGAGAAGTGCTATGTTCTTTCCAGAGCATTGGCTAAAGTAAAGCTCAGGTTGGATGCATGGAGTATGCAACGGAAGGGACCGATATTGAACTTTGACTTAGATTTATTAAACTTACCGTAATATCTATTCAAGTCAATATCGCCTAGTTGATCTTAGATCAAATGATCTTAATCCTGTTATGATTAGGCTCAATCTTGAAAGGATATTCGTGTTCTTTGATTTGTTAGTTAAGCCTACTTTTAGGTCAGGGTGATACGTACATTTTGGGAACACGGTAGTGCAATTGAGTGGGAGCGCTATCATAAACATGGAATCTATAGCTTCTATCTGGCGAATAGTAAGCAAAGGATGATCTCCTTCGAGCTTGACCAAACGAACATAAATGGTGGAGTACTCATTTCACATAAGCTGAAATATCATTTATACGGGGTCAAGTGTTTTAAGGAATAAATACATTGTAGGGTGTAACGGTAATTTAATCCCTTTACAGTGTAGATTATTCATATAGAGGATCATTGATCAAATTAGGATTATAACAATGGATAACTAATGATGTATCTATATGGTGGAACATATAGAGCATTCTATATACTGAGAGTGCAATTCTAAGTTCTATGCGTGGATTCAACGAAGAATTAATAAGTTAGTGAATTTTAGTGCTAAATTCTTGATCTACTTATTGGAAGCTCGGTTATATAGACTCATGGTCCCCGCACTAGTTGAGATAATATTGCTTGTAAGACTCATATAATTGGTTTTGATTAATCAATTATAATTCTCAAATTAAGCTATGTCTATTTGTGAATTTTTCACTAAGCAAGGGCGAAATTGTAAAGAAAGAGTTTATAGGGGCATATTTGTTAATTATGATACTTTGTATGGTTCAATTAATAAATATGATAAATGACAATATTATTTAATAATTATTTATAGTTTTTAAATAGTTAGAATTGACATTTAAATGGTTGAATTAGAAAATTGGCGTTTTTGAGAAAATCAGATGCAGAAAAGATAAAATTGCAAAATTGCAAAAAGTGAGGCCCAAATCCACTATGTAGGGCCGGCCACTTTTGTAGGGTTTTTCCCTCTGATATTTTCATTTTTTTAATGCCAAATAATTCAAACCTAACCCTAGTGGAATGCTATAAATAGATAGTGAAGGCTTCAGGAAAATTACACTTTTTTCTGACACTTTCTGAATCAGAAAAACCTGAGCCTTCTCTCTCCCTATCTTTGGCCAAACCAACTCTCTCTCTCTCTCTTCCTCTTGAATTTCGAAATCCTTAGTGTATGAGTAGTGCCCACACACAGCAAGTGATACCTCAATCATAGTGAGGAAGATCGTGAAGAAAGACTTTCAGCAAGAAGGAGGTTTCAGCATCAAAGATTCAGAGAAAGAGATCCAGGTTCAGATATTTATAATGCTCTACTACAGAAAGGAATCAAGGGTTAGATATCTGAACGGAAGGAGTCATTATATTCCGCTGCACCCAATGTAAGGTTTCAGCATCAAAGATTCAAAGAAGGAGGTTTCAGCATCAAAGATTCAGAGAAAGAGATCCATGTTCAGATATTGATAATGCTCTGCTACAGAAAGAAATCAAGGGCTAGATATCTGAACGAAAGGAGTCATTATATTCCGCTGCACCCAATGTAAGGTTTCTTTAACTTTATATGTGTTTATTTCATCGTTTTAGAAAGTTCATATTTAGGGTGTTAATAAACATACTTGTGAGTAGATCTAAGATCCTGGTAAAATAATTTCCAACAACATGGTAATGTTGCTTTACTATTCTCTATCACTCTCCAAGCAATGTTAAACCTATTCCCATGAAATGAAACCTGCATACCAAACGGCCCCTAAAGGTTTTGGTCTGAGAAGAAAAATGAGGAAGATGAAGAAATGAGCCTTCAATTAGGGCTATATAACATTATGGCGTCAGTTATTTGGTAATAATTATCGCCATAAGTGTGTGTATATCTATGGCATCAGTTATTACCAAATAACCGACGTCACTATCTATGCTTTAGCTTCTCCTTTCTAATTATTCACCTACAATGATTGCCTCTATAGGTGAGTTTTGTAATAGTTGTGGTGGTAGTTATGGGTTCTTTGGTGTTTTGAAGAGAGAGAAAGAAAGATAGAAAGAAAGAGAGGGATTCAGTGAGAGTGTTGGGGGAGAAAGAAAGGTAAAAGGGTTAATTAATACATGAAGTGTTTCCACTCTATTTGTTTTATTTCAACTTTTTTTTTCGAATTCAATGAGTCTTCACAACTTTGAGTGTAGATTAGTGGGAATCATCATGACTTGTACAAGGTATCATACTTTTGTCGAAAAGCTTATTTCTCCCTATCTCTAATTCTAAGGAATTTTGTAAGAAATATCTTTGAGAATTATCAAGCCTAGAGTTTCTAGCAAAATGTTTTTTTGAAAGAAACTTCATCATTTCAATATGAGCTCCCTAGACCTTTGTATATATTATTTATGATCATAACTCATTCACACACCATAATATCTATAGTATTAAAAAATTCAAATTAAAAGTGTAACACCATTTTACATAGTGACCATTGTAGAGATCACATATAGTATAACAAGTAACACTACACATATTACAAAATATCCTCTTTTGTGAGTACAAAAGCGAATACTTGCACTTAAGTAATACCCAATATAAACATATATATATATATATATATATATTATTATTGTGGCTGTTATTTTTATCAAAAAATTGAAGTTATTACGATACTACTAGAAACGTGCATAGTGACTTCAAAGATGAAAGGAAAAAAAAAAAGTAATCATAATGTAGAATGGAAGAATTAAGCATGTAATTATAGATAAGTAATTATTGATTCAGATTTTAATAGTAATTAATCAAATACAAAGTATGGTTAGGATTACGTAAACATCATGCAATGTCATGGGGTACGTAAATTGGCAAGAGCGAGACGTCACGCGCGGACTGATTAATTTGGGTACCTTCAACTTTGAAAATCTGGTCTCATTTTCATATCTAGCAAGTCAGTCACCTTTCCCTCTCATTAATTGGTTATTTTTTTTAATTAACATTATTTTATATAAATATATATATATATATATATATATATATATATAAATGTGGAGTATTTGAAGCATAAATATATAATAATATATTTTGTTTTTAATAGAAAAATATTTAATAACATTTTTGGTTTCAATATATATTATTTAGAGTAAATTTATAGTACAAACTACTAAATACTACAAAATATTTTACTTTTAATCACACCAAAACAATTGATTAAAATTAAAGTCAATTTAATAATGAAAGAGAGATGAGAAAAAAAGGAGAGATTTGGAATCCAAGATTTTTAAAGTATTAAACTATTAATTAATTGTAAAATTTTATTACGCTACACTAAAAAAAAAAGTTTACAATACACTCTCTAAAGATATATCTTTATACATTAAAAGTGCTTATCTAACAGCATTTCTTAGTTTCTTGGTTTAACAGAATATACTTTAAAAAAAAGAATATTCTATTAAATTTAACGTGTTAATAGGTTTGATCTCCCGTTAACAAATAAACCTAATAATTAAACCCAAAAATTAAACAATCTTTTTTTAAATTATAAAAAATATCTTAGTGTCACATAACTCTCTAACATCAACGTTAACTCCAAAAAAAAAAAAAAAAGAAATAAAAAAATATTAAAATTAAAACGATAGTAAACCTAATTTCCTATAAAATTGTAATTTTTTTATTATTTTTTATGAAAGAAATAAAAAAATATTAAAATTAAAACGATAGTAAACCTAATTTCCTAAAAAATTGTAATTTTTTTTATTATTTTTTATGAAATTATAAGTTTGATGGTGATGATGAAACTAATTCCACTAAAAAAGTTTCTCACCCCACAGTACTCGCGAGACCCATTTAGATTTGTTGCCTCGGCACTTGCTTGTGAATTTGAAGAAGTCATCGTCTGCCTCGGCAATTGCTTGTGAATTTGGACTTGTACTTCTCAATCCATTCTCAAAGACCCATTTTCCTTAAAATAACCAAAGCCAAAATCCAAATCCTTACAATAGTGTTAACACTGTAAACCTCTCCTCCCTTCACTGTCTTCCATTTCAGTACTCATCACCACCAACCAACCATCCCACTAGATATCTATCTATCTATCTATCTATCTTTCTTTCTTTTCTTTTTGTTTTCTTCTGGTTTTTATAATTTGATGTTGTTTTCATTATTAGTACTAATAATTGTATTTGCATTATTGAGTGTGGGAATCTTTGTAGTAATCTCTGTCTTGTCTTGTCTTTCTGATCTGTATTTGTTTTCAGTGAGATTTTTCCTCTGATATCTAATTATATATACAATGTCCTCCTCTTGTTTGATATTTTTCCCAAGTGGGCTTCATTTAAGAACCCCTTTTATGATGGTAAAGTAAAGCTAAGATCTTTATCTGTTTTTTTTTTTCTTTTTCTACAGTTTTTCTCACTGATTTTTGGTTAATGGCGTTCAATGATAATAACCCATCTTCTATAACAACCAGAAAGAGAAAGTTTGAAGAAAAAGACAGTTGCTTTCTCAGCAATTTTTTCAACACGTCAGGTCTTCACATATACATTTAGTATATTTATTAAAATATCGTTTTAGATTTGTAGAATAATTTTTGAATACTGAACTGTTCCACCTAGATAGATTTTTCTGTTTTTTTCGTTTACATATGAATTTGAATTATTCCTCCAAATTTTTTATAAGTAAATAATAAGTATTATTTTATTATGACTAATATATACTCAATTATATTTTACTAACCAAATATAATAGCATAAATATTACTTTAATAAAATAAATCATTCCCATGATCATACTTTTAGATACAATCTAAATTAAAAAAAAAAAACTTTAAATAAAATTAATATTTACGTGCCGAGGCATGTAACTTTTAACTATATATATATATATTTGTAAGTAAATATACTTATGGAAAAATAATTGAAATATATATTAATTATGTGAAGTAAAATTAAAGCTTGTTTTGTCCTTGTATATTAACTCTTCTGTGTTACTTTTAACATTAACATATTTATAGAAGATAACTCTATTTATCGATGTGTACAATTTTAATTATAATTCGTAAATTCAACTAGACAAAATATATAAATTCCATTCACATTATGTAGTTTTATTATGCTATAGTAAATTCCATTAATATTATTCACTAGTGTGTTGGAGATGAGAAGACCTTTTCAAATTATTCCATGTACGTTAATAAAAAAAATATTATTCCATGTACACTTTCACGTGTCAAAATATCAAAACAGAATGGGTTAAAATAGGAAAATTTCATCATTGATGCACAATAAAACACCCCATATCAAATTTGACTCCCCTTACTAATTTTTACCAAATAATTCCTTTGATTACATGAACATCCCATTATATACCCTTTTTTAAAATTAAAAAAAATATAAAAAACTGAAAACCACCACCCCTCTCTCTCTCTCTCTCTCTCTCTCTCTCTCTCTCTCTCTCTCTCTCTCTCTCTCTCTCTCTCTCTCTCTCTCTCTCTCTCTCTCTCTCTCTCTCTCTCTCTCGGTGGTGGAAAATGGGACCACACCCCCAATCACTCAAGAATCATTCACCATTACAATGGGTAAGTTGTTTTTAATCATTTTGTTAGACATTTGTAATAGTATGTAGTTTGCTTTCATTATATGTGTGTGATATTTATTGGAACTGGTATTTTTTAGTCTAAAATAGTAGATCTGGTAGATTTGGTTTTCTTCGAAATCTGTGTTTTCTAGAGCTTATCGATATTTTATCGATAGAATATCGATGAAATGTCGATAATATGCGAAGGAAGGTTCAGGATGACCATTATCGACATGATATCGATATTTTTTTGATAAATAAAATAATTTAAATAAATTCATTGTTATCAATAGTATATCGACATATTGTCGATTAAATTTGTAAATTATTTTTGCTGATTATATTCACAGTGTATCGATAGTTTGTCGATATTTTATCGACAATACACCCAATAAATTTAAATTGTTGCCGATATTTAGGAATATTTTGTGGTATTTATGTTTGTCGATAATTTATCGATAGAATGTTGATATATTATCGACTTTAAGACAAAAAGATTGAAAACTTTTAAACAGTAGACACGAGACAAGTGAAAATTTTTAAACATAAGTAAAGACTAAACAAACATTAAAACTAACCATTAAACAATCATAACATAACAATTTAGAAGTCTTTACTGTGTCGGTGAGACTCGTAGTACGAGCATAAAGATCCAGGCTTGACCAGTTCGCCATTAAAATAAACTAATCTGCAATGACGACACCCTTCGGGGAACCCTCGTGGTGGATATGGGTATTTCATCCACTCATCATTTATTTGACTGTGTATGAACCTCCATTTGTTCGCCACCCTTTTATTTTTAAAACATTTAAAAAGCTTCTATATATTCTTGGATTTCTGGAGTAATTTCGCCACTAGGTTCCTGTTTGATCTCCGTGGCAGATAAAAGTTTGTATTTGTTCTCTGTACTAGACATTTAGAACTTACAAGAGAAGAACATTCTATGGTTTAAAGAATAAAAAAATATGCAACTTATGAAGTAATAATTTACTTTTATAGAGCAGAATACTTGTTGGGAAGCTAAGAAAAATTAATTAACATTAAATGTGTCATTGTACACGTGTATAGCATGCAATGTGTATTTATCGATATAATATTAATACATTGTTAATAGGTTGTCGATAATATATGGATAGGAGAAAATTAAGGCCACACTTTATCGACATTATATCGATTATATGTCGACAGATTGTCGATGGCCTCGACAGATAGAACAGAAGTTGGAAAGGTGAGAAAAATTAATTAACATTAAATATGTAATTGTACACGTGTATGGCACTCAATGTGCATTTATCGATATAATGTCGATTAATTGTCGATAAGTTGGCAATAATATGTGAATAGGAGAAAATTGAGGCCACACTTTATCAAAATTATATTGATGATATGTCAACGGCTTGTCGATGGCCTCGACGGATAGTTATTGATGTATAAAATGGAAAACATAATAATGGTGGTAGTAAGTAACTTGGACGAGTGGGCTTAGGAGGTGTGGAAGACAATTCAAAATTTGAATTGTTTGTTGATATAAGGGACACATGGCTGCCATTGAGGAATATTAGCTCACATTGATCAACAAGTGAAGACTAGGGATAAGTCGTTTTCGGTTACAATTAAGAGAGAAAAAATGTTCTTTGTTAGCCTTGTTGATCGAATATTAATGAAATTGTTAAGTCTTTTATTTCATTAATTATGTTATATATTGTTGTTTAGCTAGGATCACGGTATGGATAGAGAACTAGGATTGATGAAGTGTAGTGTAGTAGCTCTATAAATAGAACCCATTATCTTCAATTTATTTCACTCCGAAAAGTTCACAATTTCACAACTTTCGAACCATCATTTCCTTTTTCTATTTATCCTAGCCACTACTATACCATACACATCACAAATATATTATCATATAGCCTCCATCTCACTTGTTGATACATTATTTGCTCTTATACTTCTTAAATCTTAGTCATATATATTTCCTCAAGTTTTTCTTTATTATTCTTTCAACCCTCGAAGTTATACACCACCATCGTCCTCTCCTATACATATATATATATAGTATTTATTATATCAACATCACCACCACCATAATCTATCATTTCACATTCAAGTTTTAGTGCCTAACTAGATTTCGGGAGTTAAGGTAATTTTATAATTTTTGGTTTGTAGATTCAAAGTTAACGTTTCATATATATATATATTATACTCCTTTAATATTTTCTAATTAATAAGTGTAAAATCTAGGTTTGTCATAAGAAAATTATTGTTTCTCAAGGATTACTCTTATTACAATCAAGGCTAGGACTCCACATTCGAGGTAAGGAAATTAAGTAGAAAAATATAAGTTTTCTGTATGTAATAACATTCATAGGAAGAGTGGGAATAGTAAAAGAGAAGTTAACTAAGGTCTTCTAACTCTTTATTGTCTGTTATTTAATAAACTATATAATATATATTTAAATAATATGTTTATAAGATTCATGTTATTTATGTATGTTTACAGTATTAGAGCATGGCCATTGCTAAAGGTATATATTTAAATAATATGTTTATAAGATTCATGTTATTTAAGTATGTATGTAAATAGTGTGTTTATAAGATTCACATTATTTAATTATGATTGTTATATTATTTAAATAGTGTATAGTAGTTTGGCATTATTTAAATTAGGTAGATTATAATTTATGTGACATGGTTTGACCGAGAAGATAATGGTTAAATACTTGACTGTTGGGTCTATATGGTAGATAGAGGGCCATTTAGTAGTGGGTACGATTTTACTGAACCCAGCCCTCCGCCATTTAGTCCAATAGCTCGGGTTTATTTGCCAAAGTCAGACTCAGGCGTAATCATTTTATGTGATTTAGCTTAGAACCTTGTTACTAGCTACTAGTGATGTGATTAAGTTTATGTTTTGCTAATTGTCTAAATATGTGCATGTGCATTTTAATTAAGTTTTATTTTTTTTATTTATGTGACTACCTGACACACATTTCCTTACTGAGTTTAGTAGCTCACCCTTATCAAATTACCATGTGCAGACCAAGGAAACTGAAAGTCTAGAATACTGGTGGCGAGTGGAACTTTGGATGCTTGTGTGTGTGAACTCGTTGAGGGCCATATAACTGCGGGCGGTCTAGGGCGCTCTGTTTATTTATTTATGCTATTAAATTGATGTCGCAAATATTTTAGTTATTATTTATTATGTCTTTTGTACGAAAACTGGCCAGATGTGAACATTTTTAAGTATTAAATAAAAATGCGACATTATGATTTTCCGCGTTTAACGCTTGTATATAAAATTGATATTTTTATAAAAGTACGGGCGTTACAGTTTATTGTGACAGTCAGTAGTCCCGTGATCCGTAAGGGGAAATACCAGGTAAGCTGTGCAATCCCACATTGCCTGGGGAAGGTCAAGTGGGATGATTCTGAGATTGTGTAGGTATGGGACTACACAGTTGAAGAGAGCTTAAATGGATTGATTGGTACTACCTATATCAACAAGGTGCATCTTGTTTTTTGATAGTTCATCACGAAAGAACTCCATAGTTAAGCGTCCTTGACCTGGGGCAATTTCAAGATGGGTGACCTCCTGGGAAGTTTTCCCAGGAAGCGTGCGAGTGAGGACAAAGCACGCTGGAAACACTCGTGTTGGTCTGTAGGGTCAGTCATCAGTCCATGAAGCAGCCAGAGTGACGTACTCATGTATAAGAGCCATGAGTCTGTGGGTGTAAAGGCCCAATGGAGGCTTGAAACAGGGACGTTATAAATGGTATCAGAGCCTTGACCCAGTGGAAGTGTGGTCGACGAGGACGTCGGACCCCGTAAGGGGGGTGATTGTGACAGTCAGTAGTCCCGTGATCCGTAAGGGGAAATACCGGGTAAGCTGTACAATCCCACATCGCCTATGGAAGGTCAAGTGGGATGATTTTGAGACTGTGTAGGTATAGGACTACACAGTTGAAGAGAGCTTAAATGGATTGATTGGTACTACCTATATCAACAAGGTGCATCTTGTTTTTCGATAGCCCATCACGAAAGAACTCCACAGTTAAGCATGCTTGACCTGGGGCAATTTCAGGATGGGTGACCTCCTGGGAAGTTTTCCCAGGAAGCGTGTGAGTGAGGACAAAGCACAATGGAAACACTCGTGTTGGTCTGTAGGGTCAGTCATCAGTCCACGAAGCAGCCAGAGTGACGTACTCATGTATAAGAGCCATGAGTCCGTGGGTGTAAGGGCTCAATGGAGGCTTGAAACGGGGACGTTACAGATAGAGCGCTCATTTTAGTGACCATATAAGTTCACTATAATATCATTTATAGGTGGGCAAGTGTTTTAAGGATAAAATACATTGTAAGGGTGTAACGGTAATTTTATCCCTATGCAATGTAGATCATCTATAGATGATCATTGATTATTGGGATTATAACAATGGATAATTAATAATGTATCTATATCATGGAACATATAGAGCGTTCTATATGACTGAGAGTGCAATTCCAAGTTCTATGCGTGGATGCAACAAGGAATTAATAAGACAGTAAATTTACCTAGTAAATTCTAGATCAGCTTATTGGAAGCTCGGTTATATAGGCCCATGGTCCCCATACTAGTTGAGACCATACTGCTTGTAAGACTCAGTTAATTGATTTTAATTAATCAATTATAATTCTAAAATAAGACTATGTCTAGTTTATGAATTTTCACTAAGCAAGGGCTTAAATTGTGAAGAAAGAGTTTCTAGGGTTTATTTATTAATTAAGAGACTTTGATTAGTCTAATTAATAAATATATTAAATGACAATATTATTTAATAATTAATTTTTAGTTATTAAATAATTTGAATTGGCATTTAAGTGGTTAAATTGGAAAATTGACGTTTTTGAAAAAACAAGATGGGAAAATGATAAAATGGCAAAATTGCAAAGTGGGGCCTAATCCAATACCATGGCCGGCCACTTAGTGTAGATTTTATCATTTAATTTTTTCATTATTTTAATGCCAAATAAATCTAACCTAAACCTAGTGGTTGCCTATAAATAGATAGTGATAACTCACACTTGAAGATGGATGAAATTTCTTGTCTTAAGAAAAATTGAGCCTCCTATTCTATAGTCATAGCCGAACCCTCTACCCTCTCTTTTCTTCTTCAAATTTTCATACCCTGAGTGATAGAGTGAGTGCGCACACACATCAAGTGGTGTCAATCATAGTGTGTAAGACTGTGAAGAATCCAATCAACAAGAAGGAGAATCGGGCTCAAGAAGGAGAGGAAGATATCCAGGTTCAGATCTTGATAATGTTCTGCTACAGAAAGGAATCAAGGGCTAGAGATCTGAACGGAAGGAGTCATTATATTTCGCTGCAATCAATGTAAGGTTTCCTTAAACCCTTATGTGTTTCTTTCATTGTTTTAGAAATTCATATTAGGATGTTAATGAAACATACTTGTTAGTAAATCTAGATCCTGGTAAAATATTTCCAACAGATAGTTTGTCGATTATGTTAAATTTCTGCCATTTTTAGTTTTTCATAATTTTTTGGTATTTTTCCCTAACTTACTTTTTTTTGTTTGCAAGATCGTTTGTGTTTCTTGTTGTATCGTACGATAGTGTTTGGTGTGTTGAGGGTTTTAGTTGGATTTATAAAGTCAAAGGTAGTTTGACTTTGACACAACCATACAACAAATGCGCCAGATTTTATATGAAGAGTTGGAGGTTGATCCTTTGGCGTATGATTTAAAATTGGAGATTTATTCCTTGTACATGACGGGACAAATGGTTCTGCCAGAAGTTATTAAGAAAGAATTCCAACTGATAACGTTGTTAGAGATGAGGGCAACAATGTCAAACACAGATGTTTTGCCTTTATTTGTGACTATGGTGAGAAAAGTTGGGAATTTAGAGCCTACCCTGCCTACTAATCCTCTCCCTCGGAGTGTGGCAGGGTCTTTCATTCCCGAAACAGATGTTAGAATTGGTGTGAATGAGGAGGTTCCTACCAATGTAGATCAATATCAAGAAGCGACAGGATTTGATCAGTTTGAGGAGTTTGATACTCCCTTCTACAATAACGATATTCCTATTGTAGATTTGAATATGAATGATGAACATGATTTGGCAGTCGATGAAGTCGTAAAAGTACCTTCCTTGAGGTTAGAGTGTGCACCGAGCAACCATGGTACACAGCGAGAATGACAACCCCGTAATAAAAATTAAAATACACCTGGAACTAGCTGTAGTCGACAAGGCAGATTCAAAGAACATGCTCCTCCTCGTCATGCGACCTTCTCAACGTTCTTGTCATTTGAAGTTTGTACCAAGTTCAAAGCTCCTATGTGGATAAAGGAATGGGAGCTTACTACTTGTTTACACAGTAAGGAATCGGGGGAGATACAACTTGGAAATTTTTATGAAAACAAGGAAGAATTGAGACAAGTAGTGGGTAGGTTTACACTTAATAACAATTTTGAGTGGATGGTGAAGAAGTAAGCCCCCGATGTGTTGTACGTTACATACAAGGATCCAGATTCTAAATAGAGATTGAGGGGCAGGAAGAAGATGCATTCTGACAACTTTGAGGTTATTGTATTTCACAATAAACACACATGTAACCTGAATGCGAGACATTCAGATCACCATCAAGCAGCACCATGGGTGGTTTGTCACCTTATTAAGGGGAAGTACACCCAAGATGGAACTAAGTACAAGGCTAAAGACATACATAAGGACATGTTTGACGCCTATGGTATCCAAATGAGTTATGTGAAGGCGTGGAGGTACAAGGAGAAGGCACTTACGTATGCTAGGGGTACGCCAGAGTTTTCATACATGAAGATACCTGGATACTTGTACATGCTAGAACAGAAGAATCTAGGTACCATTACTGACTTGTATTTAGAGGATGAGCGGTTCAAGTACTGTTTTATATCACTTGATGCATGTAGAACGCGATTTACTTTCTGTCGTCCTGTTTTGAATATCGATGGCGTATTCTTGAAGACGAAGTATGGTAGTATAATGTTAGTTGTTGTGGCATACAATGCCAATAACCAATTGTTTCATGTTGCTTTTGGTATCGTTGACAGTATGAATAACGACTCTTGGACGTATTTCTTACAGAAGTTGAGGGAAATAATTTGGGTGGTTGAGAACTTAGTGTTTGTGTCCGATAGGCATCAAAGCATTGATCATGATGTTGAACTTGTTTTCCCCCAAAGTAGTCCACTGTGCATGCTATCACCACATTGTTATGAACGTGAACTCCAAGTTCACAACTGATGCTTTTCATAACCAAATATACAATGTTACTTACTCATGGTCAAAAACTAAATGTGATAGACAGTTTGAGAAGCTTAGAAAGATGAATCATAGCCATTGATGCATATGTGGAGAGTATAGGGTTTGAAGTTGTGTCACCCTTATTGTTTGGCCTATCGATACAACATCATGACCAGTAACGTTGCCAAAAGCTTCAACAGTGTGACAGAAGAGTTCAAGAAATATCCAATAACTACTTTGGTTGAATTTATCAGGCTCACACTGCAATTTTTGTTCGTTGATCGCCTCAAAAATGCAGACAAATGTATAACCCCTTTAGCCACGCTCTTTGTAAAAAAAATTGGCAAAAAATCATGAAAATGGAACGTTCAAGCATGTCCAACAAAATTGAGCTAATTTGTATAACGTTGGTAGGGGACCTAACGGTGAAAGAGGTGGTGATGTGAACCTAGTTGAAAGGACATGCACCAGTGACTTGTTTACATTATTGAAATTGCATTACCTTCATACAAGTGTTGCGACATTAAAAATGAATACGAGTGTGTACACACTTCGCTCACCTTATTATTCGAAAGATACATGGAGGAAGACTTATGATGATACCATCAATCTTGCTGGTGACGAGGATGATTGGGTTCTCCCAGAATACATCAAGAACATGAAAGTTGGGGTACCTATGGAGAATCAGCCAGTAGGTCGTCCAAAGAAAAGTAAGGTTGGAAGAAGACGGGAGAATTGTTTCTCGTCTAGTGATAAAAAAGTCACGATACCTCAAAACTGCGGCATTTGTGGCAGTTCAGGCCACAACAGAGCAACATCCAAAGCTTGTATTTGAGACGTACTCTACTATTAGTTGTAATAATATGTTTTTTGAACTGGATTTGTCATTGAAAACTGCTTATTTTGTTCGGGTTTCTGCTTTAAGATCAGGTTGTTAGCAAGTGGGTTTTTTATATGTAGAAAAACTAGTGTTTTCATTGTATTGATGGTTTATCGATGGTTTGTCAACATTTTATCGACATTTGAATGATTTAAAGGCTGGTATTTTCTGATTCATGCATCTTTAGATTTTTCGACATATTATTGACATTTTATCAATATGATGTCGATGGGAATGTATGAATTTAAGGTTTATGCATCTCGAGCTTTTGTCAACGTCTTATCGACATTTTATCGATGAAAAGCTATGTTTTTGTGATTTGTGCATGTTAAGATTTGTCGACATTATATCGACATTTTGTTGATATGATGTCGATGGAATGTATGAATTTAAGATTCATGCATCTCGAGCTTTTTTCGACATTTTATCGACATTTGATGCCCATGCTTGCGGTTCGTCCGTGTTAAGATTTGTCGACATTATATCGACATGTTATCGATATGTTCTTAATGAAATGGTCTCTATATAAGGTTCATGCATCTTGAGAATTTATTGAGATGTTATCGATATATATTGTACTTATTAATTGTAAAAGCTTAAAAGTCATATTTTCATATCAATAAAAGAAAAGAGTTCATAGGAGACATAATTACATCAACTATTGTCAAAATATTACCAATCAAATACCACAATTGTTTCAAAAAATTATATACATGAAAATAATAGAATATATCAACTAAGATTCTTGTAGAAAAGATCCACACACCACTGCTCCCAAAACGTCCTGAGGTTGCTATCGCAGACATCAACCAGGGGATGTTGCATCATAAGATGGTGCACAGACTCTATGGCGTAAACGCCACAACCACCACTGCATCAAAAAAAAACTATAAGTAATAAGTAGAAAAGAATAGAGATTTTAATTAACATATTTAAGATTTTTACCTCGTTTTTGCCTTCGGGAAAATGTTGTGACTAGCTCGTGTGTATTGCATTATTGGGATCTGGCTGTTGTCCTTCAAATCTACTGCTAGCGTTTGGTTGTTATGCGGGAACTTGCTAGATGCATGTATCAAACAAGGCAACAGGTCCTCTCAGGGCTTCATGATGGAATCCAACTCACTTTTACTGCAAATGGTAGAATCACAGTTGTACACTATTATTTTCCACAACTCGATGTCGACTTCAACCGCTATCCAATGTCTTTGTTCACGAAGATTCAGAACAAAGTATAGGAAGTCATTCCCTTCCCATTTTGGATAGAACTTGGTCTTTGCAAACAAAACATCAACAAAAACATTTCATCAACTATCGAAAAAATTACAAGTTACAAAAAATAGAATCTTAATGTAATTTTTTTGAAAATATGTGTACCTGTACACCCTTGCAGTACATGAGGATTTCATCACCCCAAATGAAATCAGCCCTAGGACCCTTGTGTGCATTCCAAACACCATGCATTATATCAGCCACATATGTGGACAGAACGATACCTCTCTGACAAAATGTGTTTGAGAAGAAATAGTGTCGCCTCCTAATCATATGGGCACAAGCGTCTATATGCTGCATATAATGGTAAAAGAAAGTTGTTAAGATATGAAATTAAATTAACAACAAATATGTAGTTGTAGTAAAATATTGTAGGTTAACTTACGGAATCTTGAATCCATTCTCGTAGTGACAGCAATCTAAAAAACCAACTAGGACCGTAATCATCAGTCTTGACGTCTCGAAGACAATGGTTGGGGATGGCCCCACACAACCACCTACGAAAGCTGTCCAATAGCCTTTCATCTGGCGGACTGAGGGGATCAAATGACGCAGAAGAAGGCCTAGCTTTTTTCTTCATCTCAGCATAGTCATTGAACCAAGTAGGAGGGACTCTCTTCCTCTTGCCAAACTGTATCTCCACTAGTGGCCTCTCTAAGGGCAATACATCTACATCACCCTGTGACTGGCTATAACTCGATAATTGAATATCACCTTGAGACTAGCTGTCATATATGGGAATGATGGCGGCATCCACAGGAGTACGAGATGTATCATCAACAAAAGGATCATAACCGTCGAGTACACATCAGCATCTTCTTCCATGGAAGGTTCTGGTGTTGGATCTGCTGGCCTATTCTGTAGAGCTGCTCCATCATAAGGTCCTAGCCAGCCTTCAGTTTTAGGTGGCTACACATATATGCATCCTTCAACTCTGTCTGAAAAGCATAAAGACCTTTTTACATCTTGCTTTATCCTATTCAACCTCTCAACCAGATCACTATTGTCAACACGATCGACGCCTGAAGATGATGCACCAGGTTGAGTCACGAGAATAGCAGCAAATTCAACATGTTCTGCGACTCTTTTAGCTTGGTTAGCGAAAAATTAAAGGTCTTGGGTGTTTTCTTCAACCTGTGTCTCATCAACACCCATCTCAACCAGGACCTCAGCACCATTGTATGTGATGGTCCGGACATACGCCTCTTCATCCGGGCGAGGATGTAGCCCCTTCATGACTACCAATGTCTGTTTAACAAAGAAATGCAAAATAAGTGTTAATAATAATAAAAAAAATGTTTCAAAACAAAAAAAAATTATCGAAAAACTCACAATACTTAAACAAATAAACACAAAAGCACATAATCGACAAAGCATCGACATTATGTGGATATCATGTCGACAAACATAAAATCTTTAACAAATTAACAGCCTACACTCAAAGCAGTCATCGATAAATTGTCGATAAAATATTGATAACTCATCGACAAACTCACGATACTTAAAAAATCAAACATAAAAGCACATTATCGATAAAGCATCGACATTATGTCGATGTCATGTCGACAAACATTTAATCTCTAACAATTTAGCAGTGTAAACTCAAAGTAGTTATGGACAACCTGTCGACCAAATATTAGTAACATATCGAAAAAATCGCGATAATTAAAAAATTAAACACATAATCGACAAAGCATTGACATTATGTCAATATCATGCCAAAAAAACATAAAACTTTAAAAATTAACAGTGTACATTCAAAGCAGTTATCGACAACCTGTCGACAACATATCGACAAACTCACAATACTTAAAAAATTAAACACAAAAACACATAATCAAAAAAGAATCGAAATTATGTCGATATCATGTGGATAAACAAAAAATCTTAAAAAAATCGAACATAAGAGTTCAAAAAAAAAAATTAAATGATCATACCCGTTTTAAAAATAATGAACTGATTTCCTTCTTTCCAATCTCAGCCCTACTGGTCCAGCTTACTATCCTGGGAAAATGAATCCCTGACACGAACCATACTTCTTTCCCACCTCTAGAATGGCCTCATAGGCCCAATACTGTCATGCAGGTGCGAATCCATAGGCTGTGTACTTGTAGTCGTGCTGAACATCCATCTTCAGCTTCTTCTCATAATTTGCCTTCTATTTCAACATGTATTTTTGGAGGGTATGCATCAATCTGGCAAATGAGTAGTTCCTACATGTATTTTAGTATGTCAGTTGTAATACATCCATTTCCCTCTCGGTCCAACAAGATAGTCTCCACAAACAAGCACAACCCTAGCTTGTACGCGTCATTCAAGACCTCGCAGGCTAGGAACTTATTCTGAAGTAGTTCTGTCTTCATATTATCTAACCGGTTGAAATAGAGATTTATCAACCGGTTAAATCCTAACATGGCTTCTTTCTCATCGTCTGTTGGCCCCTTTGTGAAGTTGAGGCCTGTAATCAGCGCGAACTCGACCACACCAAATTTCATCTCGTTCCGTGCAATGTAAAATTGCATTTTGTCATCCTTCTCAGCATTCACCATCATTTATGTAGCATCAGTTGGTGGAATAGTACTGAAGAAAAGGATAGAGCACCAGCCTGCTAAAATTAACCAAAAGGGTTTGCCTTTGCCCTATCAGTCAAACCGTGTTTATCAATATCTGGTTTGATAAACTTACTAAAAATACCACTACCTCTGTAGGTCACACGATCTGTAAAATGCTCAGGGAATGGAACTATAAGCTTCGGAGGCATCTGCAAAAGGGAAAAAGATTAGCCACATAATCAAAAAAATATCAAAAACCTATAGACAAATTATCGATAAAATTATTATTCCTTAAAAATCAAAACACATACAAACAATTAATATGCCATTGACAATAGTCGATAAAATATCGACAATATGTCGATATTGTATCGATATTCAATCAAAGAAATGAAAAAACAGAACACTATCATAATTTAGATACCATATCGACATGATACCGATCAAAACCCAGTAAGCCTCAAACAAAATACCCATTTTTAATTTAGTCGATATCATATCAACATCCTATCGATAAACACCAAAAATTGAAAAAATAATTAACCCTAAACAATCAACTACCCATTTTTAATTTAGTCGATATCACATTGACAACCTATCGATAAACACTAAAAAATTGAAAAACAGTTAACCTCAAGCACTCAACTACCTATTTGATTTTTCGTCGATATCCTATAGATATCGCATCGATAACACTGTAAAACACACACACCACTCAAACATATCCAAAACTTTAACCCAAACCCAGAAAGAGCACAAAATCCACAAAATCAAAAACATGCAAAATTCGGCATCCAAATCCATGAAAAAATTAATTTTTTTCATAAAAAAACTTACCTTTGACTGAACTTGATGATGGTGGCGATGGTTGTTTGTGGATTCGTGGTCTATGTGAAGGAGTGAGACGAATTTGGGTCGTGGTGGTGGCGACGGTTTGTGGTGGTTTCGGTTGTATTTGGTTGTGTTCAAATGTGGGTTTGGTTTGGGTCGAATTTGAAAGCGAGAGAGAGAGAGAGAGAGAGAGAGAGAGAGAGAGAGAGAGAGAGAGAGAGAGAGAGAGAGAGAGAGAGAGAGAGAGAGAGAGAGAGAGAGAGAGAGAGGGAGAGGGATTGGGTCGTGGGTGGATGGCCAGTGTGGCGTGGGTTCACGTTTGGTGTTAGGTGTTCGTGGGAAGGCGAGGAAAAGGGAAAGACAAAGAGAAAGAGGGAAAGATAGAGAGAGAGGAAAAATTAAATGTGAGGGGTATTTTGGGTAGAATTTTAGAATAGTAGAATTGTGTTGTACAAATTAACAAATGGTCTAAAATTTGATATAGGGGTATTTGTTATGCATCAAAGTTTCCTGTTAAAATATGATACATAAATATATATAGATGTATTTTTTATGGATATTCCTCATAAATAGGTAAATGGGCCTGTAAAAATAAAGAAAAGATATTGTACACTTGATATTGGTGGACTTTTTTACAGCTAATTTTTTCTTTTTACAAAATAAAACTGCTTTAACGCATGGTGTTGGATTAATTTTATGAGCTTTTAAAAAATTTATGAATTATTTATAAGTTTTCAAAAATTATATATATATAATATTTCAATAACAATAATATACACATGGAAAACTCAGATTATAATTATTAAAGATCTGAAAACACAAAAATATACCAATATTAAATGTTGAATTACATATTTTAAATTAAAAATACAATTTTTTTAAAAAATAATAACATTTTTACCCATAAATTTATGACACTATTAAATGATGTCTCCTATGGTATACGACCTGTTAAAAATCTTCCTGTACAGTTGTAGAATTGTGCCCCTTTTGTTACTTTTTATTAAAAGATTTTACAAAATACTAGATTTTAGGGACAGTTTTATAATTTTACTACCACACAAAAAAATTTACAAAAATAATTTCCACACCTTAATTTTTTTTATACTATACACACCCCAAAACACATACGAAGTCTCCATCTTCAACACTTACTGTAACGCCCGTATTTAAATATTTTCAAATCCAAAAGTTAACTTGATTTTATTATAACTCTATACTTATATGGGTCGGGATCCCGAGTATTAAAAATACAATTTAAAAGTATTTTACTAATATGTATATATAATATTTTATTTTAAAACTCGCGAACATGCAACTTCTAAATACAGACTCAAAATAATAAAAGACCGAAATCCTCCAGGTTGCACTGGCGTGATATGTACAATCACTGCCGAGCTCCATCTCACTGTTCCTCCAGCTTTGCATTTCCCTTACCTACACAAGGTAGCAAACTGATGAGTCAACAGACTCAGTAAGATATGCAAAACATATATATAAGTAATGCGATGCCGGCTTTGTGATTAAGCCGCCTTGAGCTCAATAATTAAGCTCACCAAATGGATAAGAACGTTCTTAAAGGTTGGTGCTATTGACCATGATATCACCCACTACCAGCACTATGATCGCACTGCAGGACCGGCACTATGTTCGTACCGCTATGATAGCATCAATAGCACCCAAGCGTATAATTAACCATGATATCACTCTTAACCAGTATTGTGGCCCTACTGCCGAACCGACACAATGGTTGTGCTGCTATGATAGCGCCAATTAATACCCTCTGGGGTGAATATCACTCTTAACCAGTACGATGCATGTACTGCCGAACCGACACAATGGTTGTGCCGCTATGATATCACCCAAAACGTATACAACCATAAATACAAGATGCTTATATAATATGTTCTATGCTATTCTTACCTCGTTCCGTGCTCAAGTGTGCCGGTTAGCCTGAGTGGAAGTGCAGCTCGACGTTTTACAGGGCCCTAAACCATAACGTTCAAAACTTAATGAGCGACACGCTAAAACACTTATCGGGGATTTAAAATTGAAACTAAGGATAACCCTATCGATAAATAGGATGCTAACACCTTAAATTACATAAAAACGAGAAAAACTAGGGTTCGGGAAAAAGCCCCAACCGGCACACCGGTCCCCAACCAGAAGCCCGGTTCCTGGGTACCAACCGGTCGACCGGTTCCAAATGGTCCCCCAGAACCGGTCGACCGGTTCTGTGCTGGGAACCAAAAATCGAACCCCTTAACTCAATTTGACCCGAAACCTTCCAAAACTTTCCAGATTACCTATTCACACTCCAATAAACCCAAAACAAGCAATAAAACCCAACCAGCCATTCAACAAATAAAAATACCATTAAAGCTCCAACTTGAGCTCATAAGCTCCACCTTAACTCAAACCTTAAAACAATCACTTCACTAAGCTTAATTCAGCAATAAAAACATCCATCTAACACCAGAAAACATATTCAAACAATCCCAAAGCAAACAGCCACACAATCCCCAATACTATGCAAAAATCATCAACTTTAAGCTAGGAAAACCTTAAGAAGAAAATAGCAAAACTCCATACCTTAATTTAACTTCCAACCCTCCTAAAACTTCAGAATTTGATTGAGTACAAAGGATTCCTTGGCTGGTTCTCTTAGTTGGTCGAAGGAAAGAGAGAGAGGGAGGAAAAGCTTGATGGTGAAATGAGTAGAGTTTTCTAGGTTTTCATTTCCTTTTCTTTTGTTTTTATTTTAAAATAGATGAAAGAAATCAGATTATTTGATATATATATAATTCCATAAAAGACAAAAGACTTTACTAACTATTTTAATACCAATTCAAGCCTAGTCAAAAAGTTAAATATTAAAAGAAAGCCAAGAGTAATTTGATTATTCCCAAACCCCGCTAAATTCTTGACACTACCAAAGTCTAACTATAACACCCCGATATTAAAATAATTCTATACCGTAAAGAAAAAACATGACTCTCTACTGGCCCAACGTCTCTTTCCACTGCTTCCAAATACATTATAGATCAACGAGAAAATCATACAAAATAGCATAATTAATTATATCGACTCAAATAAATTTTCACAATATACATAATATAAATAATATTTTAAACCCTATAATTTAACCCTAATTATTTAATAATCCATATTATCAATCTTAGGCGGTCTTTACGCTTACGTACCGAACCACCAGACTAACACCAGAACACTCAAAAAATAACTATTTTTTCAGTAAGAACGTAAGTATTTAAAATTTCAATCCTGAAACAATAACATACAAAATTATTAAAACAACTGTAAAACTACAAAATAAAATAACAAAATAAAATCACAAAAAAAACTATACATCAATAATTCTTTTGTCAGTGGGGACTACCATAACATCACAAAAGAGAACCTTCACCTTGAAAATTTTTCCTTACCCTAAATACATTAAAAAAAATAATTCAGAACAACCAAAAATAACTGTTAAAAAATATAAAAATTAAGTATATAATACTAAACACCGAATAACACATACAAAAATCCAAAACATATATTTAACAAAATCAGGGAGTAATGAACAAAATCCCAAATTGATATCTGAGATTGAACATGCACAAAAAAAAAAAAAAAAAAAAAAAACTTAAAAAGAAGCTTAAGAAGCTGAAGAAAAATTTGAAGAAGATGGAGATGAGAAGAGCAAGAACTAATGGTAACCACAATTAAAAAAAACGTGGGTCAATCTTTCAAACAAACGAAAAAAAAAAGCTTAAGAAGAAGAATCAAATTTTGAAGATGATGGAGATGAGAAAATCAGTAAGTAATAGGTTTGGGGTAACATGTATTTAACTATTTTTTTAAAAATAAAATAAAATAAAATAAAATAAAATGTCTCAAAAGAACAGACCAGAACAACTACAGAACAACCGTTAGAAAACATTAAAAATATGAATACAATAAAAAATAAAAAATACGAAATACATTACAACAAAAAAATGAGCTAAAGAGTATCAAAGAAGAAGAACGCATAACATCTACAACAAAAAAGGGAAAAAAAATCCTAAAACAACTAAAAAATAACATAAATACCTTCACCAATTTGGATATCTCAAAATCTTAATCATCAAGTTTGAAATCAGAATCTGAATCTTCAATGATCTGTTTTGAACGTTTTGATTTTCTCTTTTCTCGAGAATGAACAACTAATTTTCTTTTGGAAGCTATAGAAGATGTAGGGCTAAGGAGGATTTTTTTAAAATTTTTCTTACCCATTGCTAATTTACTAACAATAATAAGAGAAAAAAAGGAAGAAGAAGAATCTAAAACAAAAATAAATGATACAAAGAAAAATAAACAAAAACTAGAAACATGTGTGATTTTTTAAACACAAAATATAAGAAAATAAAAAAAAAAATGAAGAAGAAGATGAATAGGGAAGGAGAATGGAAAATTAGAATGAAAAAACAAAAAACAAAAAAACTAATATATCCACATATAAAATACAAATTGAGTAAGAGAGGCAAACATCAGTTTTAATTATCATTTAAAAAAAAAACTACCACAGACGTGACATAACCCATCATCTCAATTATTTTTATACTTTTTCATGCAATATAAATGTATTGGGAGACCCATAGGAACAAAAAATACGAAGAAAAGGTTTTTTTTTTTAAAAAAATGTACATATTATTTAAATAAGACAGTAAAATTGTAATAATATGTGTGCTATAGTAAAATGAAAAAGTCAATATATAATGTAAAAACTCATTTTATTTAACTGTTTAATTGATATATTACGTGTAAAAAAATAATTAACACTAATCTAGGAGAAAAAAGAAACATTGATATTAAACATAAATTCTTATATATAAAATAAAATATTACTAAAAAAGATAGATATTTAAATAAAAAATACAAAGAAAATACATATTTATATATAAAGACAACAAAAAAAAAGATGCTAATCTAGAAACCAATAAAATCCATTAATCAATAAAAATGAAAGAAAAATAGAAGTTTTCGCTCCAAATGCTGATGTTTTTATTGTAAATTCTTGAGTGATCCAAATCACTTTGTCAAAATAATAATAATAATAATAATAATAATAATAATAATAATAATAATAATAATAATAATAATAATAATAATAATAATAATAATAATAATAATAATAAGACAATGTAATATAACAGCCAAAATTGATAAAAAAAAATGACTTTATAAAAAAAAACTCCTAAAATTCATTGATGAATAAAAGAAAAAAAAAATTCCCAGCAAAAATAAAACAGAACATAAAATAAAAGGAAAAAAAAAAGAGGACACACTATCGAGTGAGAAAAAAAATTAGAGCAATACTAATATTGGTACAAAAAATGTAAAGATTTACATGAGATTAACTTAAAAAATAATAATAATTTAAATTAATAATTAATAAATTTTTTAATTATTAATATTATTTTATTTTTTAAAATAAATATATAATTAAATATTATTATAATATGTATAAAGTTTTAATTGTATACAAGCAATCCTATCGTAGGAGTATACACCTTATATTTTAAAAACCACATGATCTAAAATCAATGATCAAAAGCTCCCTACTGGTAGGAAACTTATGCTAAGTCCTACCATAATCTTGCCCTATATATTATATATAAGTATTATTTTATATACTTTTCTATCACGTTCTTTCTTTGTCTTTTTTTTTTCTTTTTCTTTTTTTTCTTTTATTTTTTAAATGAAAATTCTCCATCTATCTTTCAATCTATTTGTTTTTTTTCTTTTATTTAATTAAAGTTTAAATAACTGTTAATTGTTTATGTATGCATGACACCTCGACAGTAACATTAATAAATAGCATCAAGATCTCAATTTTTAATATTTCTCATAATTTGGAGACATACAATTTTTTTTTATGTCAACAACTTCACCATCGTCGATGACTTCTAATTATTCATGATTTACTCATTAGCATGAATTATTTGATATAGAAAAAGTTGATTTGTTTTTATTAATAGGCTCCTAAGATTCATGAAAAGTGGTGAAAATGCTATTGTAACTTTTTCTTCCTCATTCTCATGTAATATTCTTTATTTTTTATTATATTTCTATCGCTCTCTCTATAATTATTTGTAGTATTTTTTTCTCAAAAAGATATACATAACACACATATCTTTAGTTTTTGATATGGGAGATTTTAATATACAATCATGATTTGCGATAAAATTTATTCGTTATGTATTTATTTTAAATTCTTATTGTATAAAGTTTGGATCATGCGGTCAATGTATTAAATTCGATACTTTCTTTGGTGAGCCCAAACTTCTTGAAGACCATTACAACACCGAACATAATCTTGGTAAGAGTTTTTTTTTATCAGATTAAGTAAACTCTTTATAAATTTTTTTAAAATTTTTAATTTGTTTTTTTACTTTGTGACTAATAATATCACTTTTCTGTTAAGAAAATTAACTTTTACTTGATGAATTTAGAGTTTCATTTTTTCCTCAATATTGAATTCTTTTTATTAATTATTTACTATTTTTCTCAATTTTTTCTTTTGTTTTTTTTTTTGATAAATTAGAAATTGTATTGCCACACAAACTTTTATTATGAACTAGACAGCACCAATAAAAAAAGATGGCTTGAGTTTTTTACCTACTGATATACTATACATGACATATATCTTATACAATTTGTCTATCCATGCTAAATCATGATGTTTTACTTTTTTGGTAAAATGAAAGACATCACTTCTTTTTATATCATGTTTTATACACTTTATTTTAAAACATAGATGGTTACTGCATGTAAAATATATAATGTAGATAAAAAAACTGAGGGAAGAGTACATTAAAATAGACAAGATGATGTATTATTTTGAAAACTATACGAGTTCAACGCCACTTCAATTTACTGTTTTGAAATATTTTTTTATACTATTGTGTTATTTTCCAATATTCACTTTCTTTTCTAATTCATCGCTTAATTTTTATTTATTTTTTTGTCTCATAAATAAAATATCAATTTCATAAATCAATATATATAAAAATATAAATTATTATTTATTCTTATTTTCTTTTAAACTTTTAACATTGTTATCTAATATTTTATAATACATATTGTTGCAATAAATACAATAGAGATTTTTGTATTTCATTTACATAATTTCTTAGATTTTTGAATTTAGAAAAATTTTAACTAAATATACTTCCATCTATTCTCTTCTTAATTCTCTTATTTTGTTACTTTTTTTATTACTATTAAAAGAAAAAACCTCCAATAAAGCTAATAATAATAATAATAATCTCTAATGATCCTCATTGTCATGGCTTAGATAAGATTAACAGAAATAGAGAAATGTATTTCTTATTATTATGTGAAAAAGATTACAAAGAATAGGGAAAAAGCTCTCTTTATATACCCATGTCCAAGTGGTAGGAATCAGTTAGGAAAAACTAAATGTTTTTTACATTCATTTTGGATAACAAACTGTTGAACTGAGACGAATGCAGAGGTTTGGTGAGCAGGTCGGCAATGTTGAGTTTTGTGTGGACATGGAGTAACTTGAGTGTTCCAGCTTGAAGCTTCTCGTGGATGATGTGGCAATCGATTTCGACGTGCTTGGTGCATTCATGGAAGACGGGATTCTCGGAGATGTGAATAGTTGCAGCATTGTCACAGTAGAGATTCGTAGGGAGCCGATGAGTGATGGGAAAATCTTGAAGAAGAGATGTAATCCAAGTGACTTCGCAAGTGGCATTGGCTATGGCGCGGTATTCGGCTTCTGCAGATGAACGAGAGACTGTTGTTTGTTTCTTTGATTTCCATGATATGAGAGAATCCCCTAAGAAGACGCAGTAGCCCGTGATTGATCGTCGAGTGTCGGGGCAGGTGCCCCAGTCCGCGTCAAAGAACACTTTGAGGGAGATGTTGGGATCAGGTATGTCAGATGCAGTATAGGCAGTGAGGTGGGTAGGAGTGTTGGAGTAAAAAAACAATCCTTGGCCTGGTGTGCTTTTGATGTATTGGAGCTGTAAAGACCGCTTAGCTTTAATTTAGAAATTAGTAGATAATTAGGACTTTATTATGAAAGTTAATTATTAATATTGAATTAATTATTTACGATGATTTATTTGAATTCAGAATGCATTTTTTATGTCGCATATAGAAATTTCATAATTTTGCATGTTTTGGTGCCCAGCAACATTGGGACGCGGTGTATGGCTTCTTGAATCACATCTTAGTATTTCTTAGTATAGCGGGAAAATAGTTAGACATTTGGAATGTCGAGAATAGTTGGGATTTTAGAGTTTCCCAAAATACCCCTAAGTACCCTTTTATGTTATTTTATGTGGGAGGGGCAAAAAGGTCCTTTTGCCCCATGTGTCTTTTATCTTTAGTGATATTAATTAAAGTTAATGAGCTGATATTTTCTTTGTCTTATGCTGGAATAATATTGGTAAAACTTAGGTTTATTTCATTTTATTCAAAATTGAAAAAAATTAGAAAAAGACTTTCTCTTTCAACCTCCTCTCCTTCTCTCTCTCGAAATCCCTAGAGCAATTTAGGGTTTAATGTTCTTTCTGAAATTCAAGCTGGTTTTTGCAAGAAATTGGTGGTCTCAAGCTTTAGGTAAGGTCTCTAGCAACTCCTCTTTAATTTCTTGAATTTTAAGAAAAATGAATTTTGCATGAAATGGAGTTTTAGTTACTGTTGTTGTTGTAGTTGTTTGATGTTGTTTTCAGAAGTTGGAATATGATTTCTTATGTTGATTTTAGCATGATTTGTTGGTTGTTTAAAGTTTTGGACAAGCTTTGAGTTTTGGAACTCAAGCTTGAAGCTTTAATGGTGAATTTTGATTCTGAGCTTTAATTGTTGTTTTGTTGCTTGGAAAATATTTTTTGGGGTATAATATGCAGGTGTGGAAAGTTTGGTTGAGTTTGGGAACGATTTGGTTAGGGGGTTGTTTGTTGTTGGTTTTTTGGGTAAAACCGGCTAACCGGTTTTACACTGCTTGTAAAACCGGTTACCCGTATTTTGAACCAGGGGGTGAAAACCAATTTTTTCAGCTTGTCGTTTCGTGTTAGTTTCAAGTTTTGAGGCAGTTTATTCCCTGTTAGTTTGGGATATTTTTGTATTAAGTTACAGTAGGTTAAGTTTTAGTTTTAAACCTTTGTCCCGGTTGTGATTTCGCAGATCACTTATATGTTTTGGAATCAATGTGATTTAGGACCCTATAATTCGTCGAGCAGTTGTTCCACTCAGGTTGACCGGCACACCTGAATTCAGAATTAAGGTAAGATTAGTATAATATCATGCATATGTTATTACATGTTTAGCGTACATGTGTTATTTCCTGTTAGATTACATTGATAGCAATAATAGTATACATAGAGTTGTACTGATTATTGATAAATGTATGTTGGCTAGAATACTGATCGATGCTGTCACATCAATATGGCTAGAATCTGACTAGCACATTGAGTATAGGCTGACATTATGGTCGATAGTATTGTCTTATGAACGTTCTAGACTTAGTACCGTGTGGGACACGGGGATTAGGGTTATGATCGATGTATGGGCGCCAGGTTATAACTCGGGTTATTTGTATGTTTATATTATGCTTTTCTTACTGAGTCTATCGACTCACAGAGCTATGTTTATGTGTGTAGGTAAGGGCAAGGCCAAAGCTGAGGAATCGTGAGGACGAGCAGATGAAGATTGTACATGTCAGGGCGGTTAGGCCTGGAGCGTACGATCCTCGGGACATCAGGGCTTTTGTTGTTAGTCGCTGGGCGACAAATATTTTGTAAATGAATAGCGAACTTTTGTAAAGTATTTTGTAAACGGGATCCCAAAATATTTTGTATGTAATATTACAAGTTTTAATTAAATAAGAAAATTTTAATTAATCACGTTTTTCATTAGCCTCGTTGATTAGCAAAGAGCTACACAGCATGTTTAAAATCACGTTAACACGCCTAGGCTAGTTAGGGTGTTGCAGGAGCACACGGTGTGCAGCATGCAGATGGGGAAGGCAAGGAGTAGTCATGAATTGACTAAGTTTGTTTACTGCAAAGGTTATATCATGCCGAGTGATTGTGAGGTAGATGAGTTTGCCTATTAGACTGCGATATGAAGTAGGGTCTTGAAGAATGTCACCTAAATCATTGCTTAATTTTTTGTGAGGCTCCATTGGAGTGGAAGCAGGTTTGGCACCTAAAAAACTGGTGTCTTGTAAGAGCTGTAGGGCGACGGGTCGTTGAGACACTGAAATGTCAGATTTAAATCTTCCAATCTTGAGACCAAGGAAGAATTTAAAGGGGTCGAGGTCTTTGAGTTTGAATTTGGAGTTTAGGTGTTGTTTGAACACGGTAGCAGCAACATCATTGTTGGTGGCAATGACTATGTCATCAACGTAAATTAAAACTGCAAAGAAGATGTTGTTTTTGTTTTTAATGAATAGAGAATGATCTAATTGGGATTTTGTAAAACCAGAAGCAATGAGTGTTGAACTAAGTTTGGCAAACCATTGGCGGGAGGCTTGCTTGAGGCCATATAGACTCTTGTTGAGCTTACATACGACATTAGGTGGAATAGGTGCTTTTGGTTTGTACCCTTGAGGTAAGGTCATGTAGACATCCTCATGTAGATCGCCATGGAGAAAGGCGTTATTGATGTCGAGTTAATGAAGAGACCAATTTTTGATGGCTGCCAAGGCTAATAAAATTTTCAATGTGTTCAACTTGGCCATGGGTGCAAAGGTATCGAGATAATTCAAACTATGTTTTTGGGAGTACCCTTTGGCAACCAAGCGGGCTTTGCATCGTATGACAGCCCCATCAGCCCCATATTTGTGTTTGTAAACCCATTTATTGCCAATGGCGTGTTGGCCAAGGGGTAGGGGGACAACAACCCAAGTGTTTTGTTGTTCTAGAGGAATTAACTCATTGTCCATGGCATCAAGCCATTTTTTGAATGCACATGCTTCTTTATAACTGGTTGGCTCAGGGAGAATGTGAGCAGCCAAAATTGCAGCTCGAAAAGCATTTGTTAATCTGTCATAGGACAGAAACTGGTTTATGAAATGGGTGGTGGAGCATGTGTAATCATCCAAGTAATCGGGTTTGGTGATTTTGCGACCAAACTTGGATATTTTTTGCTCACTTGAAGCTGGCAAGATGGATGAGTTTTTGTTGTTGCTGGTGGAATAGCCAACATTGTGTTTGATATTGTTGAGAGGGTCATCATTGTTGGTAGTAGGAGGTGTTTCAGATGGGGGCTGGTGTGGTGAATTGGGGAGTTAGAAGCAGAGGCAGGGGGCATGGTGATAGTATTTTGAGAAGAAGAGAATCCACAAATTGATTGTGTATGTTGTTGCTGGTTTTTAAAGGAAAGATTGTTTCGTGAAACATGACATCTCGGGAGTGAAAGATTCGGTTTGTTTGGATATCTAAGAGAGTGTAGGCCTTCATGCCAGTTGGATAACCCAAGAAGACACAAGGAAAGGCTCGAGGAGAGAACTTGTGTCGTGTTGGGAGAAGAGTTGAGGCGTAGGCAAGACATCCAAATACTCGAAGGTGGGAGTATTGTGGTGAAGTTTTGTTAAGTAGTTCAAAAGGAGATTTGAACTCTAATAGTCGAGATGGAGTACGATTGATGAGATGGACAGCTGTGTGAATAATATATGGCCAATATACCAAATTTAAATGTGATTGAAAGAGTAAAGCCCGTGCCACATTAAGAATGTGTTGGTGTTTACGTTCAACGACGGCATTTTGTTCAGGCCTACCAACACAAGATTTGTATTTATTGATGCCTTTGGTTGCATAGAAAGAGGTCATATTGAGCTCTTTAGTGTTGTCACAACGGACTGCTTTAATGGCAGTGTTGTATTGAGTGGCAACATGGGAAAAAAATCTGGTATGATGTTGGTAACATCTGATTTATTTTTAAAGAAGTAAATCCATGTGTGTCGTGTTGAGTCGTCAACAATAGTGAGGAAATAACGGTAACCTTCAGTACTAATAATGTGAAAAGGACCCCAAATATCAAGATGGATTAAATCAAAATAATGAGTAGATAAATTGTTTGATGATTGAAAAGATAGACGTTTTTGTTTTGCCAACGGACAGATTGGACAAAAAGAAGAGTGATGTTTGTTATTGGAAAAAAAAAATCTTTATTTATATTTGTTGTAATTTTCATTGTAGGATGTCCAAGGCGATTATGCCAAAGATTATTATAATGATTGAAAGAAAAAATAGAAGCCTCTTGTTAGGTATGGGCAGCAAGTATAAGTTGCGAAGCCTTTTAGCAATCCCAATCTTGGAAGTCTTGTGAGATTCCTGGATAAAAAAATAGTTAGATGTGAAAGATATGTTCATATTGGTTTGATGAAGAAAAGCACTAACAGAAAAAATGTTGAGTTGGAAATCAGGTATGAACAAGACATTATGTAGAGTAATATGGTCATTAATTTTGATGGTACCAATACCTGTGACACAGACCTGATGTCCATTAGGTAAGGTAACATTGTTAGTAAGAATTTTACTAGAAAGGGATTGAAAAAGATTAGGATTGTGACAGACATGGTGAGTAGCACCACTGACAATGATCCAAAAAGGGGTGTGAATGGTACCTGTGAAGTTGGATACCAAGGGAGTCATCTCGACTGATTGTTTGAGTGATTGGCTCAGCAATGTAATGAGTTCTTGGACCTGATCATGAGTCTTGGGAGGAGTCGTGCCAGTCAAGGGTGAAGTGATCTGGTTTATGGCAGCCTTGGATGATTCTTCAGACCGTTTTTTGTCTCCATATCCAGGGGAAATCCATGGATAAAATAGCATTTATCAACCCAATGACCCAATTTCTTGCAGTGAGAACAAATTGGTCTTG